>NC_138528.1:9374057-10844278 GCF_964234715.1 Podarcis melisellensis | reverse complement strand
GAGATTTGGGAGGCGGGGCAGATTTGAGCTCCTACCTGCCCCTTTCCAGCGAGGAAGCAGAAGGGAAGGAGGCACTGCAGTCATGGTTGGAACGGGTCCAAGATGGGGGAGGAGGAGGGCATGCAAACTACTGAAGAGGGGAGGGCGAGGAAAGAGCCTTGTGATGCCTGCCTGCTCAGCTGCGGTTTTAACAGCATCCTCCTTTTCTGTAAACTTGCAGGAACGCGCTCATGTTCAATAACGAACTTATGGCGGACGTGCATTTTATTGTGGGCCCAGTGGGGCAGCCAAGAAAGTTCCTGCTCACAAGGTTTGTGGGAAAACACTCAGCTTTCTTTTTCCCCTCCTATGGGATTCTATTTGTTCTGTTCTCCATTGAAAGCCCCGTGTACCATTCTACATGCTCCAGCTCAAATTTTTCTTATTTATAGGGTCATTCCATATTATCTTTGCAAAATGCAATTAAGGAGTTGTATAAAACATATAATATCTTCTCTTACACTAGATAAAATAAATTTACACTCGTGTACATTCTAAGTATTATAGCTAAATGGGGAGGGGAAATACTGCTAAAATTGAAATTGTTATATCATTCTACCTACTTAAATATAGCTGTCTACAACCATGGCTGATTTCTTTTTCTTTTTTAAATGCAGTATGTTTTGGCAGTTGGTAGCTCTGTCTTCTACGCCATGTTTTATGGAGATCTTGCAGAGGTCAAATCTGAAATCCATATACCAGATGTGGAACCTGCAGCCTTCCTAATCTTATTAAAGTAAGTGGTAGTAAAGATAACTTGGATGAAAACAAAGCTTTTCAACAGTCTTTCAGCAGCTTGGGAACATGGGTTTAAAGGCCTTTAAGGATGGCTGATGTTAAATGATTAGCTGCAACCATATGCCTGTTCTTTTTAAAAAATGGGATTATTCTCTCTCCTTTTTTTTTGCATCGATAGGTACATGTACAGCGATGAAATCGACCTGGAAGCAGACACTGTGCTTGCTACTCTGTACGCAGCCAAGAAATACATTGTCCCGGCATTAGCAAAAGCTTGCGTCAATTTTCTGGAGACCAGTCTAGAGGCGAAGAATGCTTGTGTTCTGCTGTCTCAGAGCAGACTCTTTGAGGAGCCGGAGCTGACGCAGCGCTGCTGGGAAGTCATTGATGCTCAGGCTGAGATGGCACTAAAATCGGAGGGCTTCTGCGAAATAGATCAACAGACGCTAGAGATCATCGTGACGCGGGAAGCCCTGAACACGAAGGAGGTGGTGGTGTTTGAGGCAGTCCTGAACTGGGCTGAGGCTGAATGCAAAAGGCAAGGGCTGCCGGTTACGCCAAGGAACAAGCGGAATGTATTGGGGAAAGCTTTGTACTTGGTACGGATCCCAACCATGACTCTGGAAGAGTTCGCCAACGGGGCTGCTCAGTCCGACATCTTAACGCTTGAGGAAAGGCATAATATTTTCTTGTGGTATACTGCTGCCAATAAGCCCAAGTTAGAATTTCCACTAACCAAGAGGAAAGGACTTGTACCCCAGAGGTGCCACCGATTTCAGTCCTCCGCCTACCGTAGCAATCAGTGGAGGTACCGAGGTCGGTGTGACAGCATCCAGTTTGCTGTTGATAAAAGGATATTTATAGCCGGACTGGGATTGTACGGGTCGAGTTGTGGGAAGGCGGAATACAGCGTCAAAATTGAACTGAAGCGGCTGGGGGCTGTTCTTGCCCAGAACCTGACGAAGTTTACCTCTGATGGATCTAGTAACACTTTCTCAGTATGGTTCGAGCATCCCGTGCAGGTTGAGCAAGACACCTTTTACAATGTGAGCGCCATCCTGGATGGCAATGAGCTGAGTTACTTTGGACAAGAGGGAATGACCGAAGTACAGTGTGGAAAAGTGACGTTCCAGTTCCAGTGCTCCTCGGACAGTACCAACGGCACTGGGGTGCAAGGAGGGCAGATACCTGAACTCATTTTCTATGCATGATGCATTTCACTTAGAATGTATTCCGGGACTGCTCTGCATATTATGGGATACTCTGACCTGACTGCAAATATTCCAGGGCGATTTGGAATGTTCCGCTACTTTTAACTGTCTACTTACCATCTGGCTATCAAACTAAGTGAAGGAATGCTCTTGAATTTAATCTTATTTTATTTATTCATAAGCTATTTGACTTAATTATTGAACTGCAACATGCAGGAGGGGGAAATGTTTTAAAAAATTTGCACGTGACGTGCGTTTATTTTGTATATAGATAAACTAACTTGCAGACTGCAGCTGGCTCAAACAGAATGTTCTAAAGTAGAGCGGTTTGAGAATCTGTTGAATATAAAACATTTTTACTTGTCCTAGATACCTGTGTGCTTTGCTGATTACTGGATCCATGGTCCCTTGTGTTCACATTAATGTTTGCATATAGTACGACTTAAGAGGCTCAATGCAAGGCTGCACTCCCACACCCATTTATACAAACCAAAGCTCCACTGGGTATTAAAGACACATAGGCTTCCACTACAGTGAACTCTTACATTTGCAGTTTATTCACTTGGGCATTTCTGCTAGCTGAAATGTACAGTCCCTGATAACTATGGTCCTATTGGGTCCATCAAAATAAGAGATACGATAAATGTACCAATTTCTCTTGATACAGGACTGTGCTGGCACAAGGTGCCATAAACCTTTTGTGCAGCTCAAATGGTTGAAATCTCTGCAAAGAGTTCTATTAAGCTAAAATCATTGCATTCCAATTCCAATGGATGTTCACTTACTAAACAACTATAGTATCTCAACCCTGTCATTCTTTTTGTAAGGTTAGCCAATAACTACAGGCAAAAAAGTTTTCTTCAGTCTGTCAAATGAAGGAATGCAAATACATCTACTTGGTTTTCAAAATCAAAAATTATAGCAAACTGTAATCTTATTCATGTTTTCCTGAGAATAGGTTATTTTGAATTTAGAGGGATTAACTTCTCAATAAGCAAACACGGGGTTGTACTGTTACTATTTGTAGAATTTAAATACCTTTTAAAAATTGAGTGGGGGTGGGGAATACTGTCTAAATTAGTTTTTACAATACAATAAACCCCCAGTAGGGTACTGTCAGTTCATCATATACCCTATAGAGAAGGCTCAGAAATGAGTCTTCTCTCTCTCTCTCTCAAGATATTTCACAATCACTTTAAACTAGAAAGTGGGATATATTTATTGCCTCCGTTTTCACCTATATAAACTCTGAGCTAAAGCAACTGGAGATCTGTCTCTAATTTCAAAGTTTACTTGTTTTCTTGGTGGTTTTGGCAGCCATGATGCCCTTTTACTAGAACAGATCTTGCGAGTTTGCCATAACTAACACGTTTTCAGAACATAAGCTCAAATTGATTGTGGGGGTTAAACATTCGCATCTGAAGCAAGACTCAGTTAATTAGGTAACATAGAAGTTTAGAGTGAAGAAAGAAAGTCAAACGAGCCAAGATCTAAAGAAAGTTACAGCCAATTCTTTGCATCCAATGGAGTCAAAAGCTCCACTGTGACCCATTTTTGCAACTAGCTATAACTTCACAAAGTCACAGTCAAATTTGGGCATATACTGCGCCCCAAGTAGCTCTTTGTATCCTAGTTAACATCTTTACAAAGATCATCATGACTGAGAAACCAAGCAGCTTTTGAGATACTTCAGCATCATGCCAACGAACTCCTACAAAACAATACTCAGCACAAATATATACTGATGTCACTGATGCAATATTCCTGTCCAACCTTGTAAGTTCCAACAATGCAAGATGCTTGGTGTGCTTTAAAAGAATATTTGTATTGCATTTGTCCCATTTCAGTTAATTTGACAACTGTAATGTTAGCATAATGTCTGCATAATTTCCTGAATAACTTGGGTATCCTGAGAAGCCAAAAGCTTAAATATTCTAGTAATCATGTAGGACAGCATGCAATACATGCAAGCTTTCAGAAGTAGTTGGTACAGCTTTATGGGTAAGAGTACAAGCTACGACACCCCCATTTAAAATCTCACCTCTGCCATGAACTGCCCAGATGACATTAGCTAAGCCACTCTCAAACCTTTGCCGTCCATTATGGAGTGTAAACAGGGGCTACCACTGACCTATGGTGTTATTTTAAGATGGCTGGGGTAGCATATGTAAAGTGTTCTGGACACTAAAATACTATAAAAATTCTAAGCATTATTATTATTATAGTAGATATCAGTTATTACCTGGGCAACAATTACACAAGTGCCTTGATTAATGTGGACTAACCTGCTTATAAAAATTAAATGCAGTTTTTTAATAAAAAATGGTTTTTGACATTTAGTAAATTTTGGGGTTCCCTGGCATGTCTTGCTTCCTCAAAATACTAGAAATTCATTTGTAGACGACAATAATCAGCAAGCTTCTGACTTGCCACGATATGTATTCATTTAACAACATCAGGCACACAGCAGTGCTGTTAACATTGCTGATAGATATCCTTACAGTAGTACTGCCTGGTAGTGTGACGCCAATTGCTGGTTTATACTCCCGTAGCACTAATAGTGCTTGCAAACAACCCCCAGAGAGTCTATGTTTAACACCACTGCCCAAATCCGCTTTGATTTCTCGAGGTTGTTGATGAAGCACTGACCTTTTAAGGTGGGTTACATCAAAGCCGGCCAAATATTGACCGACTTCTGTCTGAAGTAAAAGAGCACTTTTAAAGGTATTTTAATCTCTTTATTATTTCAAACCAAGAAGATGGATTATTCACCTACACATCCCTCTTAGAGGAGATCCACATACCTTCTGGCGGTTCCCTCACTGCGAGAAGCCAAGTTACAGGGAACCAGGCAGAGGGCCTTCTCGGTAGTGGAGCCCTCCCTGTGGAACGCCCTCCCACCAGATGTCAAAGAGAACAACAACTACCAGACTTTTAGAAGACATCTGAAGGCAGCCCTGTGTTTAGGGAAGCTTTTAATGTTTGATGTATCACAGTATTTTAATATTCTTTTGGAAGCCGCCCAGAGTGGCTGGGGAAGCCCAGCCAGGTGGGCGGGGTATAAATAATAAATTATTATTATTATTATTATACACAAGGTTGTGATGTTGCTTCTGAGTAGATCTACTTCCAAGAAGCCCAAGTGGCTGAAGGGGCAAGTGCTGGTTGCAATACATCAATGTCTAATTGCAAAGTCTCTCACACAAAAGGTGACCGCATTAAATATTTGCTAAGATAACTTGCACCATTTCTACTGAATTTCAATCAACAATTTCATGCTTTTAATCCGAGCCTGTTCGTTTACTTAAAATAAATAAATAAATAAAAGACAGGCGTAAATTGGAAAGAGGGAGCCTTATCTTGCTCACACTGGTGATAATAAACTACTTAAGATTTTTCTGTTCTAAAGTTACCTCTGTGCTTTTAATTGGCAGCTTTCATCTCTGGACTCCTTGGATTTCGTATTCAAATGCCTTCTACATACAGGTTAAATTGCATTATGTAAATGTGTGTTTTTTTTTAGCTTGAGAAGCTGCCATGAAATCATGGCACAAGTATACCCACGTACCGCAAGTCAACTCTTATTAAAAAATACCTATAGCTGGAGCATTTATGCAGAGCTCTCTGGCCAACAGAAGAAAAGTTTTTCCCAGGACGTAGACATTCACCTGTGTAAGGAAGGGGAGAAAGGGTACTTTGATTATTAAGCAGCAAAAGTTACAATGTCCTTGTGCAGAAATAAAACTGTGCCCCGAGTATGTTTTAAACAAGTGTTCACATGTTTTAAACATATAAAAGTATAAACTTCTGGTGCTGACTATTATTTACCAGTCTCATTGGCATGTGCCGGATTTACATATAAGCTAAACAAGCTATAGCTTAAGGCCCCACTCTCTTGGCCCCCCCCCAAAAGGAAAAACAACCTGGATGTACATTTCCAAAATCTCAGATAAAAAACAAATAAAATAAAACCTACATACAGCAACAGTGGCAAATGGCTTTAGATACCTATTAGGTGCATAAATTATCATACAGCATATACTCAACACTAGAAACAGTGACAATTTGTTGTTGACAAAGGACAACTGGACATGTAAAGGGTCCCATTACCTTCAGTAGCTTAGGGCCTCATCAAACCTAAATCAGGCCCTGCTCATCAGGCAAAAATATCCACACTGAGTCATAATGCTGTGGTGACTTTGCACTACTAGAAACATTTCCACTCATGTGAGTTAGGGCACACAATTTTCACCAATTCCCTCTACCCACTGTAGACTCTTGTGCCTGCCAGAAAGATGTGTCTGAAGGCCAGCCAGCGTGGGATGTGGCACGGAGAGAACAGGCACAAAGAGAAACATGGGATACAGCACAGAGAGAGATATAGCAGAGAGGCTGAGCATTCTCAACAAGTGGGTTTGCACCATCATAAGCACTTTCCACTAGGCCAAAACTACGATTAGATACAACCTAATAAAAAGAACTGGAAGCTTCACCGCATGCCATGTGTGGCCTTTGATAGGCTACCAATTTCATGGAATGGGGGTGTTGGAAGGGAGCACAAGGACCACCTAGCCCAACCCCCTGCCCACCGTGGGGCTCAAACCAAAGGCTCTTAGATAAGAGTCTCATGCTCTACCAACTGAGCAATCCCAGTCGCTAAGCACTT
Source organism: Podarcis melisellensis (assembly GCF_964234715.1). Taxonomy (NCBI): domain Eukaryota; kingdom Metazoa; phylum Chordata; class Lepidosauria; order Squamata; family Lacertidae; genus Podarcis; species Podarcis melisellensis. Next base: position 10,837,624 of record NC_138528.1, on the reverse strand, counting down.
TGCTAATTCTCAGATTTTTTAAGCTCGAATCACAACCTTCGTAGTTCATATACGGACACACACACGTGTGTGTGTGTGTGTGTGTGTGTGTGTGTGTGTGTGTCCGTATATGAACCGTATATGGAGTCCAGGGTGGAATCCGTGTGCAAATGTCAATATTTTCCACTTTCTGAACATCCATTGTAATACATAGATACAGATGATTTCAAATTGCTGTTCTGAAAGATACCACATTTGGGGTACTGGAGGAAGAAAAAGACTTCAACCAAGTCAATGGGAAAACAGAAAGGGGTGTCAGAAAATGTACAGCAGAGGGTAGTGCAAAAGTGGCACTCAGTAAACCCAGATGCTGATCAGGGTGTAACAAGCTGATCTCAAAGCTCCTTCAAGCTTTCTTTTATAATCTGTGGATAGCTACCTATGCTTGTGGGGGGGGGAGCCCCAAATTTTACTGACAGTAATCATTCTCATTTCATAGTTATTTATACTTAGTATGTGTTTTTTACTATGCAATAGGTTCTATAGATGTCCTATCAAGAAAATGGCTTTATAGGCTTTTTGGGAAACTGCTAAGAGAAGTGAAGTGCTTTCTCCAATTTACAGTACCATCCTCTTAATAGGATGACCTGCAGCTCTAAGCCTTCTTATACGTCCTCATGTACAGAATAATCAATAGACACTTCTGCCTACTAGTCCTCTGCCCCTTACTATTTTTAAGTGGAAAGTGGGGGGGGGGTCACTGTGCTGCTACAAATTAAATCCAGCAGAGCAAGACAAACTTGTAATCAATGCCAAATGTATTGCAAGGAGGGAGGGAAAACAAGTAAGCGGGGTCAGGGCTAAGGTTACCAGACGTCCCCGTTTCCCGGGGACAGTCCCCGGATTTACAAATCAGTCTCCATACAAAATTGAAAAGTGTCCCCGGATTTATTGAAAAATATCTGGTAGCCTTAGTCAGGGCACAAAGCTGAAATTGCTACCAATGTTTAGGAGCACCAGCATCTGGAAGTGTTTCTCCCCGCCCCCCTCCAAAAAAAGACCCTAAAATATTCAAGAAGCTTCCCTTCAGATATCACAATGCAATGCATTTTGCATCTTTCTCCCTTCCCACACCCTTGAAAAAGCGTGGAATTATAGTCAAATTGCATCTTGAACAGCACTTGAACTGAACTAGTTCAACTGGATAAAGTTCACAGAAGTAGTTAAAAAATGAACTACACCTGAAAGTAGTTCCCATAATTGCCAGGTCACCTGAAGGCAAATTAACTTCATTTGGTAGAACTTGGAACCATATCTACCGGTAGTTTATCTTCACATACAACCTCTGTACCCCGCAGCAGGAGCCCTGACTCTGATTTAGCTTCCTGTAATGGAGACAATGTTCTAAGGCTTATTTGGCAGATATGTCAGCACTTCTGTTGCTAAGGAAGCTTAGTTGCTTTAATCACTCTTGCTAAGCATCCAAAAAGAAGGAATGTGAGGCATTTCCTGTATCTTCTCTGAGAAGATATTTACTCTCTTCCAACAGGAGCAGCTTGAAGCAAGAAATACAGGTACAGAGACAAAGTGAATGATGCCTTGTGCCTTTAACTGCTGTGTGACTGTCATAAATTAAACAGAGTAAGCCTTTTGTAGTATGGAAATAAAATTATGGGGCTAGATCCACCTGTAACATTCTGCCAGTTAGACATCTTATTACTGAGTGTGACCCAAATATAATTTTGGACGCTATACTCTACGGCTGATTGCCGAAGAATTGATGCTTTTGAATTATGGTACTGGAGGAGACTCTTGAGAGTCCCATGGAATGCAAGAAGATCAAACACATCCATTCTTAAGGAAATTAGCCCTGAGTGCTCACTAGAAGGACAGATCCTGAAGCTGAGGCTCCAATACTTTGGACACCTCATGAGAAGAGAAGACTCCCAGGAAAAGACCCTGATGTTGGGAAAGACATGAAAGGGGACAACAGAGGACGAAATGGTTGGACAGTGTTCTCGAAGCTACAAACATGAGTCTGACCAAAGTGCGGGAGGCAGTGGAAGACAGCAGTGCCTGGCGTGCTCTGGTCCATGGGGTCACGAAGAGTCGGACACAACTAAATGATTAAACAACAACAAATACTCTACAATTCTATGATTCTAAGATAAAGGCAGCATTACAATTTATTTTTCATTTTCCTCCTCTATCCTGCCAAGTTTTTTTTTTAAGTGCTTGGTCCAGCTGGTGGTCACACCAAAACATGGTTTGCACTAACCATAGTTTTGAACAAATCATGGACTGAGGTTCCCAAACTAGGGTAAGCCATAGTTGCGTATTCTACCTGTTCAGTTGCTCCAGTTTCTATTAGTGCGAGGGCTTCCCAGAGGCAGAGTAAAAGCTATAGCTATGGTTTGTCAAGTCACACAGCATACCAAATCATACTTCCTGTAAACCATGTTGTTCAAATCCCATCCATGACTTCAGTGTCTAGTTTGTTATCAGCAAGCCAGTGCTTGCTTACTGAGATAGCATACCAAGCCATGGTTACAATTACTTTATTATGGTTTGGTGTAAATTGACTCAGACTGGTATGTCTGCTCCTGAGTGTCATGATGTCCACTCAAATGACTGCAATTCACTGTCCTCTGCCCTCCTGCACCCCGCACCCCACCATCTGCTCCAGAGTGTTGGGGTGAAGACTTCTGCTCAGACAATACTGGATTTTACCTATATTAGTTTACCTCACTTTGTCTAAAGCTGGAGTCAGAAGAATATAGAGCAGGTGTGGAGAACCTTTAGCCCTCCAGAAGTTGCTGAACTACAACTCCCATCAACCTTGGCAATTGGCTGCTGAGAGTTGTAGTTCAACATCTGGAGGGTCAAAGGTTCCCCACACCTGAAGTAAGATGGTGGATTGTGGTTTAACTGTGTAATTATTGTGGTACAGATCTCTCTTTTGATTATTTCTGTCCAAAAAGAAACAACAGCAGAAAGTAAAATGACCTTAGACCAGCCCAGCATTGACAATTCTGACTAGCAATGGTCCTCAACAGTCTTCAGCAGAGGGAGGTCTTTCCTATCGCCTCCTACCTGATCCATTTTACTGGGAATTTCTAGGGTGTCCTACTACTGAGCAATTCCCCCTCCACACACAGACACCACAGACAATGATTCCTTTATTTTACCCCCCCCCCATTCCCGAAGAAAAGCTGTCTCTGTCCCTAATCTACCCTACTTCTTCCATTTGTACTCCAAGAGCAAGGCAGACAGCTTAGCTTTGCAAAAAGGAAAAACAAAACACTTGATATCAGAGACCCCTGGGAATTTCTGATCTAAACTCTCAAAGTACAATTTCCCAGAGTTTGGTTTTGTCATCGATTGAGATAGGAAGCCTGCATGCACTGCTCACTATTCCATTGCTCCACTGGGTTTTTCCATAGACCTCATACATGTTTAATGCCAGTACAAAAAGTCAGCAGGAAGAAATTGTTTTAGAGTCCCTTGATAAGCAAGTGTTACTGATGCTTCAGCTGGAGAACACACACATGCTCACACTTCATTTTGGAATTATAAAGTATTTATAAGCTTGAATCTGGAGCTTTATACCAACAATGAGAGAGGGGATAACCACAAGGTACTCAATGTGAATCAATGATGGGGCTGCGTTGTTGCATTGTGTCAATTTACGGTGCTTTGCTGTAAATATTTTACAAGCATCCGTCCTCTGCTCTGGGTCTTTTTCCGTTTCTCTTTTTAGCGGGGGAGGGGGGAGTGTCATCATCTGCACACATTCAAAATTCTTGCTTCTTACATGGATTCCATCAAATCACACAGGTGCATTTCACTTTTCGGTTGCCGCAAACTGCCTTTTCAAAGATAAATACATCTCTTTCCTACAATTCTCAGATCTCCACAGCATCCGGCACTGCCTTTGCCACAATCTCACTTTGGCAAGCCACTTTGCTCTTAGGCCTCAGCTCTCCATCTGCAATGTTGGAAATGGGGATCCACAAATTTTGACTGGCTTTGGTAACCAAGCCAAAATCTGTGATCACCATCATGCTGTCCTCCTCTTCTCTGCAACCTCAACTGCACCTTCATGGAATTGCAGGGGCAATCCCCCTTCTTGGAGGTGGGGAGTATTCCTATGCAACAGCAGGGATGGCCTTTCCCATAACTGCACTGAGCATCTAAAGCAGGCACAGGATGTTTTGGGACTACAACTCCCATCATCCCTAGCTAACAGGTGTTAGCATTTTATGCATCTGATGCTGCAGGTGTGATTGCTGTAAATCACATGCCTGTCTGGGAAGACCGTGGGAATGGAAGACAGCCTTTTCTCTCTTCAGTTGCGGGTACTGTTGGACTGTACTTTTGTTTTTACTTCGTCCTATTCTCTCTCGGAGCTGATGAGAGAGGATGCCATAATTCTTTGTCTATACATAAAAATTAAAGGTCCAGTTGTGACTGACTCTGGGGTTGCGGCGCTCATCTCGCTTTATTGGCCGAGGGAGCCAGCGTACAGCTTCCGGGTCATGTGGCCAGCATGACTATGCCGCTTCTGGCGAACCAGAGCAGCACACGGAAACGCTGTTTACCTTCCCGCCGGAGCGGTACCTATTTATCTACTTGCACTTTGACTTGCTTTTGAACTGCTAGGTTAGCAGGATCAGGGACCAAGCAACGGGAGCTCACCCCATCGCAGAGATTCGAACCACCGACCTTCTGATCAGCAAGTCCTAGGCTCTGTGGTTTAACCCACAGCGCCACCCGCGTCCCTTGTCTGTACATAGTGTGTAAATAAATACGTAGATGAGCTCTACGATGTCTCACGTTTTTTGCTGTGCAGTGCTAGAAGATTAGTGTGCATATGCCATCTGGTATATGTCACTGAGCGCACTGGAGAAGAAGGGAAATGCCTTTTTCAGAGCTGCGCATACTAGAGGACGCTCGGAGTACGGGATGCAGGAGCACCTCAGGGCGTTTACCAACAACAGGACCAGTGGTCAGGGATGATGGGCATTATAGTCCCAAAACATCTGGAGGGCCGAGTTTCTAAAGCTCTAAAGCTCAGAACAATGGACAATCCCCACTGACTCTCCTACTCCTCCAATCATCCTCACCAGAGCAAAACAGGTTAGTCACTGAGGTGCAGGTGAGGATAACAAATAGGACCCCTGTTTGGACTAACACATACCTACCAGGGTTGTCATGTGGATTGCTTAAAAAAACAATTAGAACACTTCAAAAAGAGCCTGGGAAATTGCAAATATTATTTTAGGTAGCAAGCTCCGGTTGAGCCTTTCCCAGCTTTCTGTGCAACCCGGAGTTTCAAATATCAAGCTGCATTTATCCGAAGCTCATTTGATTCCCAAATGATGAGATGCCAATCACAGTAGCACTTAGTCTATTAAAGACAACAGGTAAGTAGGGGGACCCAGTTGCAAATGCTTCATCATCAACAAGGTCAAGTAAAGCAATTCCAGGCAAAGCAGATAGCTAAGGCACTCAAGCAACCAGGCTCCATATCAGGTTACCAGCTGTTCAAAACTTACTGTAAAAATAAGATCCACCGTTTCACTCTGGAGATTACAAAAGAAATATTTCAGGGAAGAAATAATTATTATCTGGTGACAGCCAGCCAAGAGAGATCAAGATTGTTTCCAAAGGAGGAATTTCAACATCTACTGAGACTATCAGTTCACTCTTTTGAATTATTTCTTTAACCATGCCATGCATTATTTCCTCATACTATACTAAGTCAAGCAGTTCTCCAGACAATGTCTCCAATGACTGGGGTTTACCTTTGTGGAGAAATCATCCCAGTGAAAAAAGAGTTGTTAAAAAACTCTACTTTCAGAGTACAAAGCTTCAATACTGGATAATTCCTCCAGTTCTCTCATTTTAAAATCTCAGCTCTCAATTTAGAGTGGGGTTTCTGCACAAAGCAAATTTTTTTACCCTTTAATTCCTGACTTACATGGGGGGGGGGTTCACTATATCATTTCTGCAACCCTGAGCCTGTAAAACTCCATGTAACATCTAGTTTTTTCCTCCAGATCAGGAGAAAGGCAAGCGGCAATACTGCCATCAAAGAAAGTCGATGGAGAACAGACAAGGGTGGACCTAGGCTGCAAGGGGGAAAAAAAATACCTAATTGGGCAACATTAAAAAATATATATCAAAATGGCCAGCAGCATAACATCAACCAGAAAATTACATTTATAAAACAAGATGCATCACAAATCAGTAGATCACCTTAATAAACCAACAGAGCTGGAACACTGCTCAGGTGAGGCATTTTAAGCATGTGCCTAAATACAAATACTGTATGGGCAGGTCTCACCATACTAAAAGCCCTGGTCTTAGTGAGTATAAGACCAACTTCAGGAACATAAAAATTCCTTCAGCAGTCAGCACATTTTCACACAGTTTAGGATGGGGTTGCTCCAGGGGGCTTTCTATTAAGAGTTTAAGGTGACCTTCCCCCATCAACCTGATGAAACCCAGCAGAATGCATTATATTTATTTATGCACTGTATTTATAACCTGCTGTATACAATATATAAAAATGAAATCAATAAAAATTGCCCATAAAGCCATCATTAAAATCACCAATAATTACTCATTGGTTGAAAGGAGAAAAAATGCATTTTTCAGACAGGCCTTTGCAATCTAGTTTTCAAAAGACGTCTGAAAGAAGAGAAGGATGGTTCCTGCTGAACTTCTACCGGCAGGGAGTTCCACAGGGCGAGGCCTGCCACACTAAAGGATCAATCCTTTGGAGAAGCCCCACAGAACCTCTGGGGATGGGGAGCCACCAGAAGTACCTCATCTGAAGATAGTGTCATCCCATTCGGACATGAAACTCACAGGTGTGAGCAGAGAGGGAAGTTCTTCCTGACTATAGTCACCACCAGTTTGTGAACAAAAGCTACCCGGCGAGCTATACAGTGAATAGATTTTTCTCTGGCCACAGAATTCTCGAAAGTCTGGCAAATCCAGACTTAAAATTTAAATTCCTAAATCTAAGAATTTAAGGAAACATTTCAAATATCAGCTTTAGACAAGACATTAAAGAGTTACATGCGAGCTAATTATTACAAGTGTCATAAACCGAACAGCAAAGTCATCAAGCAGTCATCAACATCATCCTAATTAGTAGTTGACATTTCAACCCAACTACCCTTAGCTATAGTAAGCTACATAAAATGTGGGTTAGTAACTAGCCTGAGCCTCTCACACCCACTTCCTCCTAGTCTGTATTTAAGCATATAACCATCATGGACAGAGACAGGCAAAGGCACTTAAGGACTTTATCCAGCAGGATTTCCCCCTCCACCCACAGAGCGATCTACCTTCAATTGCCCCGTGGAAATAGGGTGTGTCATTTTAGGCAACAAAACTATATTTTTATAATTTCTTAATGAGGGGTCTTAAAAATATGTTTTTGGATGTGATTAGTTTTAATCTGCTGCTATTTGGGGAACTGGACAACAGTTATCTTGGTAAGTCTACTTTTGATAAAGAAGCACATAAAACGCTTTCGGAAAACCAAAGAGTTTTAATTTTACCTTCCGAAAATGTCAAGTAATGCTAAATAATAATTTAAAATAATAATATATCTGCAAGTGTTTGGCAATCCTTTTTAATTATTTCCGCGCACATTTACACACATTTTACTTACCAAGCAAATCTATGTTATATTAAAGGTAAAGGTAAAGGTACCCCTGCCTGTACGGGCCAGTCTTGTCAGACTCTAGGGTTGTGCGCTCATCTCACTCTAGAGGCTGGGAGCCGGCGCTGTCTGCAGACACTTCCGGGTCACATGGCCAGTGTGACATCGCTGCTCTGGCGAGCCTGAACCAGCGCAGCACACGGAACGCCGTTTACCTTCCCGCTATAAAGTGGTACCTATTTATCTACTTGCACTTTAAGGGTGCTTTAAGAACTGCTAGGTGGGCAGGAGCTGGGACCGAAAGACGGGAGCTCACCCCGCCGCGGGGATTCGAACCACTGACCATACGATCAGCAAGTCCTAGGCACTGTGGTTTTACCCACAGCGCCACCTGCGTCCCCATGTTATATTAATCTAACCCAAATTTCTTGTGAATTCCAAAATCACGTTGCAACTTTTTAGGACCGCTCATTTTTGGAATTTAAAAGCTGAAAGATTCAACATGCCCCATTGTGGGAATGATCGTGAGGGAAGAGGGAACAAGCTTGTTTCCTCCTGCTCTGGGGGGTAGGACTTGAACCAGTGGCTTCAAGTTACAAGAAAGAAGATTCTGATTAAATGTTAGGAAGAACTTTCTGACAGTAAGAGCTATTTGACAGGAGAACGGTCTCCCTTGAGAGGTTGTGGGCTCTCCTTCCTTGGGGCTTTTAAAGCAGTGTTTGGACGGTCATCTGCCATGGATGCTTTAGCTCAGATTCCTACATTGGAGCGGGTTAGACTAGATGACCCTCAGGGTCCCTTCTGACTCTAAAATCCTATGATTCCATGATCACCACTTTTTCTTCTGTTGTTGCTCATTTTGACAGATTTTTTTTAAGAAAAGGAAAAAGAGTAGGAGGGGAAAGAGTAGGCAAGAGAGAGGACAAAAATGGGCATGTATACAGTATTTAATAAGCAGACACCATGTTTTAGGCTGATGACAAAAGTGAACCTGAAAAGGGTGGGAAATAGTGGGAATATAAATAAATCCACCTGTCAAAGAGATTCAACAATCCAGAAGAGCTAAATGTTTCCTTCTATAACTATCTATCATATAATAAAAATCAGCATTGGCAGCCATGAAACCCCAATGTCTCTCTACCACCTCTGACATACTGCTATATGGAGTCTATTTTTAGCATTGGCCCCTTTAAGAATAAAAATTTGTTAAATTACTGCAATTCCCAAAGGTTCTTTGAAGCTCCACGCAGTCGATGAGAGGATGCCAGTTACTAGAGACAGCTGGAGAGGCCAAAAATAACCTCTACCAGCTGAGTTGTGTATAGAATATTTTGATATGGGATGGTCATATCAAACACATGCAACACATATTTATATAACCGTTGAGAATGCCAATCCTTAATGCACTTCTACAGACAACTCCGTGTGCACTTTTAGTCCAAATAGTTATCATGCAACACCAACTACCAGAGGCTAAAACTCATTCAACCATCAACCTAATTATTCAGAAAATATACAACAACCCCATGTGTATCAATCATTCTCTTTTCCAGCCATCCCTGCTAAAATATTTTCTCCCCCCCCCTTTTGACCCATGGCCCTCTATTTCACATTTTCTATAATTTCATAACAAGTAAAAGATAGCTTGAATGGTGCATAAAAGCCTACCCCAATAGGGCATGCTGAATTTCCCAACTTTCAAATTCCGAAGACGAAGGGTGCTAAAAAGTTGTAAAACTGCATAGAAATCATTAGAAAATGTGTGCCATGTACTTGCAACTATATTATTGATTTACATTTATATTTATTTAGCATCACTTGACATTTTCAGAAGGATTAAAACAAAAATTGGTTTGTTTTCCGAAAGTAGTTTATGCGCTTCATCGGTAGACTTAACAAGCTAAATGCTGCCCAGTCACAAAAATAACAGCGGATTTGCATTCCTCACACCCAAAAACAATTTTTAAGTCTCATCACTGATGAAATTTGCAAAAATTAAGCTTCATCCCATAAAATGAGATGCCCTGCTACCCCAATCTTGCGCCACCCAAATGTCCTGGAGTAGAAGGAAGGTTGCATCTCGGTGGTAGAAAATCTACTCTGCATGTAGATGGTCCCAGGTAGGGCTGGCAAAGTCCTCACCAGTCTGAAACTCTAGAGCAATGGTTCTCAACCTTTTTCCGACCATGGTCCCCTTCCGACCTTGTTTCCTTCCTGTGGCTAAAGGTAGCTATTTAAATGTCTTGCTTGTAAATAGAACATGTCTTATTTATAATTTTTACAAATCCACTGGGAAGCATGGTCACTTCTCGGTTGACTCTACTCTTGTTTTCTATTCTCTTCCACTTCTCTGTTTTCTTTTTTCTTTTCTGATTTCTTTTCTCAGTCAATTCTGTTTTCTTCACTTCTCACTTCCCTCTGTGGCTCCCTAGTCTCATGCCGTGAACCCTCCATTTACGTGATTTTCACCTGTGGCCCCTTTGGAATAGTCTATGGGGCCTCCAGCCGTGGTTGAGAAACACTGCTCTAAAGCAGTGCTTCCTAAACTTGGGTCTCCAGCTGTTTTTGGACTACAATTCCCATTATCCCTGACCACTGGTCTTGCTAGCTAGGGATGATGGGAGTTGTAGTCCAAAACATCTGGAGGGCACCAGGTTGGGGGGAGGCAGGTATATAAAATCTGACCTTGGGCCACTGCCTCAGCAGCAAGTTCATTAGCATCACAATGATACTAACTGTTGATTTGTTATTTGTTGAAGGGAGCAAGAGGCACCAAACACTTGATCTCTAATTGCATAGAACAATTATCCCTGATTTCCAACCCCTGTGATTTTCCTGTCCAGCACTGCTAAACCAAAAAAAGAGATAATTAAGGCTTCCTGAATAAGCACCCACGTTAGTAGCTCTTCACTTGCAAGGATTAATGTTTGAGCAGAACATTTGGAGAAAAGCAGATGCAGTACAATACCTGAAGGAGATCGCTGAGGTCAAGCAGCATGTCTGTGGTGGAGGTTAAGGAACTTAAGCACATACTCAGGCGTGAGGAGCTGCTCTTTGACTGGCAGCTGGGAAAAGAAACAAAAGCACTTTGCTCCAAATGCACATGAATAGGGTGTGTCATCTCCTTCTCCTGATTTGTTAAGCAAGGTGGTTAGGGGTTTTCCAAACACACACACAATCCACTCATTCATAAGCATTTAGTAAGGGTCTACATCTTTCGCTGCTGTTTTATTAAGAAAAACGTTGCCTGGCATTTAAGCCAATATTCTAGTCAGTACAGAACGCTAATTTCAGGATGGAACTAAATGCTAACAGAGACAGGAGGTGGATCAAATTATAGGGAAAATGTTGCTTTATGAACGCCACAGATCCCACCACTCGCTTCCCCCAATTCTAACCAAATCATGCTCCCCAGACTTTCTAAATGCACCATGTGGTTATCGTAAAAGAGAGTCAGGTCTGCTCTGCTCCCCACCCCAGAATTTTAATACTACACACTCCTCCTTTTTAATAGCATCCGATAAAACCGACACATTGTGCATCATCATCAAACTGCAGGTTTGCGGGGGGCGGGTGTGTGACTTTGTTTTAACAAACCACCACAGCAAGTGGAACAAAACATTTGCTCCCGAAGGCAGAGAAAGGGCTCAAAAGTATTGGGCACACCATAATTGAGTATCAGGTGGTGGCACCTTTTGGAGGTTGGTTTCCAGAGTGTAAGAATGTAAGGAAAGCCCTGCTGGATCAGAAGGAAGGCACACCTTGCCAGCATCCTGTTTTCCGCAGTGGCAGATCAGATGATGTGGAAATCCCACAAATAGGGAACAAGCGCAATTGTCCCCAGCAAGTGGTACTCAGGAGGAATGCTGCACGTCTAGTAGCCAGCCACTGACAGCCTCACCTTCTGTGACTTTGTCCAACCCCATTTTTAAGCCATCTTGTGGTAGTGAATTCCATAGTCTCATTTATAAGCTGCCTCTCCTCTATTCAGCTGCAAGTCCCCACTCAATGAATGAATGCCCAAATCAAGCAGAGACACAGCAGGCGTGCTCCTCTGAGGATTGGGAAATTATTACTGTGAACACATTTTAAAAGCAAATCATTTGACCTGGAAGAATGACTGAACACCTCCAATTTTATAATTCAGAAAGAAGACAAACATGGCTCAGCTATCAGTAGGTTTGGCAGACACGGCTAACACATTAAAACTTTGAACATGCTTCCTTCCTTTTCTCACATCAGCCAAATAGCAATAGCACCCTCCTGCTGGAACAACTAATAGGGGGGAATGTTTAACCAAGAGATTGCATTGATGCAAAGAACCACAGGCACCTCTACCAGCAACAATCAACAGCTAAAAGCCAGGTGTGTCTAAGTCACATGGAACACAAAGCACTCTGGCCAGGTTCTTCTCAAAGGGATTGCAAAAGAAGAGTTACCTTTCTTTGGATCCCATCCATCTTTCTGCTATCATTCTCCCTCCGGGTTTACATTTCCTTTCAATAACATCTCGCTTTCATTTCAAAATCTCCTGCCGATGTTGCTGTCTGGCACAAGCGTTTTTGCCAGGGAGATCTCTGAGAACAACTCGCCAAGTATTGTGTGATTTTTAAACGGCTCGACGTGACACTTATTAACTGTGCATGCGACACTTTGCACAGTTTCATCACAAAAACAGAGAAGTCCCTATCCACAAGGAAAATACATAATCTAAAAATATATTTATTGTTTATTACATTTTCATTCTGAAAATGCAGGTGCTATGGGAAGCATACGTGGTTCTCCCCACCCCCACCCCCAACCCAGCGCTTTATCTTGTGGAGTAGGTTCAGGAGAAAGAGAAAGAGAGAAAGAAAGAGAAAGATGCTAGCCCAAGGGCACCCCGTGAACTTCATCAGGACCAGGGTGGCTAGATCCAACCACCTGCTTGGAGTGCCAGGTCAGGGGAAAAACCTAGAGGGGTCTCAGGAAGGGGCATCATCAGTGGGTTCTGCTTGGGTCTGGGATCCTGGCTCCTGCCCAAGGAAACCAGCTCCAAGCTTCACAGACAAGAGAGAATTTGAACCTGGGCCTCCCAGCATCCTAACCACTGCACTACAATGGCTTTCTAAAAAAGGCTTTGCTAGCCCTGTCATCCAAGATGACTGAGATTCAAGGATTTCATTTTGGTCAGCGCCGTGACAGTCAATTTTTCTGGTTAGCATAATACAGTACAACTCAAATCCCAAGGATGAGATGATCCAACTCTAGGACCATGTACCTTGTCCAACCCCCTGTACCTTGAAACAGTCTTGCCTCTGTTCAACCACAGTGGAGACAGGGACACTAGTCTAACCCCATGCTATAACTTGGCCATGGGCCCTCTTAGTCCCATCTAGGGATGCCACAAAAAGCCAGTTGTCTATTGGTCACCCATGGGCCAGACAACTGTTTTTATGTACTCAATTTCCTGAAAGCGAGACTTTGCAACTGCACGGTTTCAGAGATCTTCACAAAGACTGGAGCAGCTTTTAGAGTGACTATGAGTTACACCAACAGAACACTGTGCAATAATACAACATACATTAGATGATTCATTCATTCAAATGTTTTAGATTATGGAATGTTTTCTTAGCTTGTGCAAGCATTAGAAAACTTCAGCGCTTTGATGAGTTAGTCAAGGTTGGCTTTTCCATAATTATAATCTTTCTTTCAACTTAATAAACACTAGAGTAGATCTTAGCCAGAACATTTCAGTTTGAATACTGTGGATTTATTTTATTTTTTTAAGGATAGGAACAAAAAAACAAACACAAAGTTATACTGCACATTCCACAGCTACTTCTTATCAGCAAGGTAGGGGAGAGGTATTCACTTGGCACAATCTGAACCTTTATCCAATGTTGGGGAGGGAAATCACACTAGGGGGTTTGGGGTATTATAATTCCTTTTACAATGAGATTTCCAATGCATGGTAGGGTAGAATGCTGGTGTCCGAAGAAGTGTCCTTGACAATATCCAAACACTCAGAGCCAGAAAACACTTATGGGGGGTCCAAAACCAGTAAGAAACCTGCAGGAAAACTGCCATTGGTTAGAGAAATGTCCCCACAAACATTACAAGGCTTTGTGCCAACCTGCTGGCACTTCCTCTGCAGTCATGAGTTGCCTCGCTCTCTGGAAAAATGAAAGAAAACCACTTCAGTGTGGAATACAGCTTTGTCAGTTGTTTCATTCAAAGAGGGATGGGTTTTGCAGAAAATTGCCCAACACATTTGAAAGTACAGTGGTACCTCTGGCTGCGAACGGGATCTGTTCCAGAGGCCTGTTTGCAACATGAGCAGAACGCAACCTGTGTCTGCGCGGGTTGTGATTCGCCGCTTCTGCGCATGCGCACGACATCATTTTGCATGTTTGCGCATGCGCGAGCAGCGAAACCCAGAAGTAACCCTTTCCGGTACTTCCAGGTCGCCACGGGACGCAACCTGAAAATGCTCAACCTGCAGCAAACGTAACATGAGGTATGACTGTATACCCACCCAATCAATGAACTGGAATCAGCTCTGAATGGATGCATTTACCCTTACCCCTTCCTATCCCAGCTTCTTACAGCAAATGGGGTTCTGGATTGGGGGAGGAATAGTCTAGGCTAAGAAAGAGGTTTCCGTACCTTGAATGCCATAAAGGGGTCAGGAGGGATTTTTTTTACTCCTTTTCCATTTACAGTGGTACCTCGGGATGCGAATGGAATACGTTCCAGAGCCCCATTCGCATCCCGAATGGAATGCAAGACGTGACGGTGCGTCTGTGCATGCGCGGGTCGCGTTTCACCGCTATCGCGCATGCGCGTCACGTCATGAGCCCCTGCGCATGCGCGAGCGGCGAAACCCGGTAGTAACGCGCTCCGTTACTTCCGGGTTGCTGCGGAGCACAACTCGAACTCGCTCAACCCAAAGCGCATTCAACTCGAGGTACGACTGTAACTGTAAACTGGTTTGCGTCCAGTGCTCTTGGGTGTCCTAGAATCAGAGTTGGAAGGGACCCAAGGGTCATCTAGTCCAACCCCCTGCAATGCAGGAATCTCAGCTAAAGTATCCATGACAGATGGCCATCCAACGTCTGCTTAAAAGTCTCCAAAGAAAGGGAGTCCACCACCTCTCGTGGGAGTCTGTTCCACTGCCGAACAGCTCTTACTGTCAGAAAGTTTTCCCTAATGTTAGTAGGAATCTCCTTTCATGCAGCTTGAAGCCTACTCTCCAGAGCAGAAGGAAACAAGCATGCTCCCTCCTCCATGTGACAGCCCTTAAGATATTTGAAGATTGCTATCATATCTCCTCTCAGTCTCATCTTTCCCAGGCTAAACATACCCAGCTCCTTCAAACGCTCCTCATAAGTTTCCAGACCCCTGATCATCTTGATTACCCTCCTCTGCGCACATTTCCTGCCCATTGTTCTATGAAAAATATCAGGGTGCTTTTACATTGATTAAGGTAGTAAATAAACAAGGGACGTTGTATAGGTGTCAATTTGTGACAATTTTCAAACAGAACAACTTTGTAGGTCAACTTATGTGTACAGACAACTCCTCATTTGATTGCATTCAATAGGTGCACGACCGCGCATATGGGCATCACATCTAACTCGGAAATGAGCCATAAACATCACAAAAGGGGGTGGGAACGGGGCGGGGCAGGGCAGGAACAGGGTGTTTGCAGGCTTTTTTCAATGGTGTTTCAAATATACCTTACTTTACTCAAACAGGCGGTGCCTTGGAACATAACCCCCACACACACACACACACCCCGCCATAAATAGTTATCTGTCTATGAAAAGTGTGCGGGGAAAACCCTTTTGCTTCCACTAAACTGTCAATGAAGTAATTAAACTTAACATTTGTACAGAGCTTTCAAGTGGTCACAGTGCTTCATATACATAACCCACTTGCAATCCTTATACTGTAAGGCTTACAGATATTCAGAAGGTCAGCATTGTTTACTCCCATACTGTACTTCAGATTGAGCGACTGAGGCAGAGAGAGAGAGAGAGAGAGAGAGAGAGAGAGAGAGAGAGAGAGAGAGAGAGAGAGAAGCTTCCCCTAAGACCACCTAGAGAAAGCAGGGACTTTCTGATTCACAGCTCAAGTCACATCCACTCCCCCTATGGTTTTCTCCCAGAGAATCCTGGGAACCATAGCTCACCCCTTACAATACTACAATCCCCAGCACCCTTAACAAACTACAGTTCCCAGGATTCTCTGGGGGAAGCCACATCCTTTAAAAGTATGACATAGCTACAACCTCAATCCTTTAACCACTTCTCTTCAACAAGAAGCCTCCGCTCTAAGTAGATACAAAACATCTCCATGAATATAATATTTATTTGTGTGTGTGTGTGTGTGTGTGTGTGTGTGTGTGTGTGTGTGTATTGCATTACACTGAATTTCAGGAGTCAGCAGGTGCTGCAATCCTATTCTGGGGCTTAAGGATGCCCCCTCCTTCATAAGACCTTACTTCTGCCACAACAGCTTGTAAAAAAAAAAACCACACTTAAGATGGCAGATCCAAGTTCTTCTGTCTACATCCATATCCTATATCCAACCTGCCTTTTTCAGTGCCATAGAATTTGTATAAGAGCCTAGTGAGAGAGACAAAAGATCCTTTGTTGCAAGACGCGCACAAATTCAGATGGGCTGTGCAAGCACATCCAGCCTCTGACAAACCCTTCACACAGACACACCCTTTGACAATTGCTTTACCAGTGGAACAAGAGGGCGAGGCTTTATTACTGTCTTCAAAATACACTGAAATAAATCATCTCGCCTGCCTCGGCTCTGCTTCCAGCTAGCCCATTTGCAGCTTAAAAAGAATACATATAACAATATATTCCCAAAGTTCCTAAAGATACCTCGTGCATCTGGCGTCACAATGAAAACCCATGGAGAGAGTTATGCAGAGGCAGAAGTGGGGCTTTCAGCAGGATTCTCAATCGCTCAAAGGTCAGGGAGCAGGTTTGATCTCAGAATACACCAGGCTTGCTTGCTTCCGTAATTCAAAGAATCACAGAACTGCAGAGTTGGAAGGCACCCTGAGGATCATCGAATCCAGGGGTCAGCAAACCTTTTCAGGAGGGGGCCAGTCCACTGTCCCTCAGTCCTTGTGGGGGACCGGACCCACCCTCTCCCAAAAGCAACCCCTCACTTGAAAGGACCCCCCTCCCCAAAGGACCCCCCTCACCTGAAAGGAGAAACCCCACCAACGCCAAAGCCAATCACACTGCAGCTGCCGACGCCACCTTGTCTTCGGCAGCGTTGTTGTCATCCTCTGCTTTGGCCAGGGGTCCGCGGGGGCGCAAAGCCCAGGCCACTGGCCTGGGCGGCAGAGGCAGCCTCTCCACCACCACCGCTTCCTCCTGCTCGGCTCTTGGCCATATGCAGCTGCCTCAGCGGGAAGGAAGGGGTGTCGCCCAGAGGCATCAGCAGCTTCAGATTGGCTGCAGGAGCTTCCTGCGGCCAATCTGAAGCTGCATCAGCATTGCGGAAGTCAGTCTCCATGTGTCGAATCCTCCGCACCGCACCGATTTAGCGCAGGGTCTGCAGGCCAGATTAACAAGCCCGGTGGGCCACATCCGGCCCCTGGGCCTTAGTTTGCCGACCCCTGATCCAATCCAACCCCCTGTGATGCAGGAATAGGCAGCTGTCCCATAGAGGGATCAAACCTGCAACCTTGGCGTTATCAGCACCACGCTATAACCAACTGAGCTATCATGGTTATAAATGAAGGGCTGCCATTCACGCTGGGAAAGGTGAACCACTGCACTTCTGGACAGACTTACACTGACTTGGATCCGGAGCCCCTCCATGCGCAACTCGGCTCAGGCTGCTCCCACTGAAGGAAGGGGGGCATGCAATTTCGGCAGCTCCCTGCAAAGCTGCCCAGAAGGTTCAGGGACACCCCAGAACAACATAGGAGATGTGAGAGGCTGCAAGGAAATGGAGAACAGCCCCCCCCAAAAAACTGCTTCATTTCCACCACCTCAGGCTGATGTCTCCGCCAGGTTAGTCCCTTCTATAAGCAAATGAGAGTCTTTCCGAACACTCTGGATCAATTCACTGACAAGTGGCTTGGCCCTCATTAAAAATAATTCATCAGGAGAAGAGAAAGCACACTATTTCCACAGGTCCCAGCAGTATAGAAGCCTCACAGAAGAACACAGAATCATAGAACTGTAGAGTTCTATGGACTCTACTTCCTTGGAGGTTTTTAAGGGGGGGGGCATCTGTCATGGATGCTTCAGCTGAGATTTCTGCACTGCAGGGGACTAGACTAGTTGACTCTTGGGTTCCCTTCCAACACCACAATTCTATGCTCCTTCCTTTTGCAAATGATAACTCACATCTAGCAGAGGCTGCTGCTCCACTAACGGGAGAACATTTCTGAGGGCAGAGGGAGGAGGAGGAGGACTGGCCAAAAATCACCTCTTCTCTATTCTGCCTGCAAGAGCATCCAAAGCGCTGCCAAAGACAAATCTGGATGGAACCCAACAACTATATAGCGAGTGTGTTGGATCACGTTCATACACTTTCACTGTAAACACAATGCACACACAAACCTTGAAGAAAAGAATCTGATGAGCCAGAAATAGCTTAGCACACTGATGCCTGAATGGAAGACAACAACACTAGAAATTCATTACATATACACACAGAGCAGCATTGTGTGATGGTTCAGATATCCATTAAAGATTAAGGAAAGTTCAGGGCGCAAATTTGAGGCCTCCCTTGCAGCAACGTCAGATAATGTTTAGATGCCAGGCTGCCAGAGAAAAGAGGAAATGTGTCATTTGCTTTCCAAGGGGTGGCCTGTTCTATGCCTGCTGTGAGAGCAATTATCAATAGGAAGCAGTTGTAAAAACACCCCTTTGTTTTTAATCTCTCTCTCTCTTTTAAAATACAAACGGTTTGGGAGACTGTGAATCACAGAAATAGTGACTTCGTCCCCAGCAATATGCTGGGAGAGAAAAGGTCAGGAAGATGGAGCAAGTAGTATCTGGGGTCTTTAGTGAGGCTGGAATGCAGCACACAAACCAACATTTGTCCCCCTTAGTATGAGCCAGTTCAATATAATCCGTGCAAAGACTGAGACCCCCATATGAGGTCAAGCCCCCTTTGTTTGCAAGATTATCCCTTTTGGTGAAGCCATTTGGTGGAGCTATTTATAGACAAGACATATAATACCCATCACAAAAGGAACTATATAAAGGACAAGGCACCCGCTAAACACAGCCGAGTTCAAATCGAGCTGCAAATGTCTAACTGGCTACAAAAGCAGGGGGAAAGTCCTCCAGATTACCTCATGCTATTGTGTCTGGTTGCATCAGCAGACCACAGTTTGCAGCCAAGCAAAGCCATGCAGGATAAAAATATTTGGGGGTGCGGGGTGGGAGAGGCCGATGGAGATGTTTTGAGTTTGGGCCTGGAAAGAGCCCGAGACAAGAGCAGAATAATGGGTGTGGTGACAGCCACTTACCAGCTGGACAATGCTCAGAGAAGAGCTGCCAGGACAGCAAGGAGTCTGAAAATTAAGTCCTCTGAGGAACAGTTGCCAAAGCTAGTATTGTTTAGCCTTAGACAGAATAGGAAGAGGTGAAGGGGAGATGTCTCTGAAAATTTGAAGGCGTGCCACCAAGAAGCTGGAGCTGATTTTGTCTCTGTTGCCAATTTGGGCCAAACTAGAATCAAGGGATGGAAGCTGCACAGAAGTAGATAGCAGGTCAATATTAGGAGAAATAACAAGAGCTGTTCAAGAGTGGAACAGACTGTGCTGGGCTTGCCTTTGCTAGAGGTATTTAAGCAGAGACTGAACGGTCATCCTTCAGGGATGCTGTAACTGCATCCTGAACTTCAGATTCGTGCACTGAGCAGGGGCTTGGATTACATGAACTCCATGGTTCCCTCCAACTCTGATTCTGCATGCAAGGCATGTCTTCTGCTATGAATTATAACCCCGCCCAATGTTTTAAAGATTTTCAACTCAACTCAACTAGAATGTAAAGACAAGTGATTGGAAGCAATTACGTACTTTCTGGAAGTCTGCACCTCACAATTTTAAAAAATCATGAGGTCTCCTTGTTTATCATTGTTCTCTAACCAACACTCAAAAAACTCCACTCTGCGTTACAGCTGAATAACCTGCCTAGTAGAAATAAAACTTCTCCCTCATTAATTAACATAAAGCTAATAAAATAAATACAAAAAACTATGCAATTATTTAATTAGGCTCGTTAACTGACACTTCTAGTCTATCAACACCCAAGTACATGGCACAACTGAAGAATAAAAATAATCAGATAACAAATGTGGCAAATGTTACAACACTCAGAATCAACTTTAGATTAGTTGGCCACAGAGAGATTGGTTGCTTATGTGCAAAGCATGCAAAAAATGCTGTAGCACAAATACAGAGCTGTTCCTTGTGATTGCACCATGAGGACTCAGAGAGGCTGCCTGTATCTGTGTTGCAGAAGACTGTACAAATCTGCATATCAAAATTCCCTGCACTGGGGGGTGGGGGTGGAAATCCTCTTATTAAAAAACAAGGGAAAGAAAGCAAAAAGATTCTCAGTTGGAAAAGCAAGGAGGCAAACTTGCAAAATCAGGTTTTACCTGGAAGCTGAATAAATAAGAACAGCTGGACACTAGGAACCCAAAGAGCTCTCTGATAGATCACCTACTGATACCACTGCTTGGATCTGAGTGATGCCATTTTGGCTGCATCAAGACTGGCGCTCTGACAACAAATTTGATATTAATGCACAGGATGCTTATTACTACTATTCTTTATAAGGTGCTTCCCAATGTTCAAAGTACTTCACATACATTATCTTATTGTAATCTCCCTAGCCTCATAAGGTAATAATTATATGCTCTGAGCAATACGCTTCTTCTTCTCCTCTCCGCTACCAAGTGAAGGTTCTTCAAATAGCTGTGAGGCAAAAGCATGAATGTTTTTGTGTTTTATAATCCAGACATAAACATTCTCCCTGTGAAGCAATTTACATAAAGAATATTAGGCTTCAAACCTATGCACATTTTGCTGCCAGTGCCAATGAACACAGAAGGACATTGGCATGCGTAGATCACACAATACATAGATGTTTTAGATTGTTTGTATTAAATTGTTTGTTTTACTGGAGACGCGAGTATTTTATTTGTACAAGGAGTGTGGCACAAAACAGACACACTGTGGATTTTTTTAAACGTTCGATATATTTTTGTTTGCACCCATGAATTGCCCCCACTCCTACCTTTAGATCAGAGATCGGCAAGGTTTATCTCCCCTGGGCCGGTTCACTCCAGCGGAGATCCCTCTGTGGGCCGCATCGCGTGCACCCGCGATTTCCGGTGTCTGCGCAGATGCAATTTCCGGGGCCGCAGAAGTGAGTCCCCGCACCGCACTGCGTCGGTTTAGCGTAACACGCGGGGACTCGCCGAGCGGCCAGCTCGGTTGGGGGGTAGCTCGTGGGCTGGTTAAACGACCCCTGTGGGCAGCTTGTGGCCCATGGGCCTTAGGTTGCCGACCCCTGCTTTAGACAATCCTTCGTGCTTTTTGGTAGAGTGAGGTTATTTGCTGCCAGAAAATCCTAAACAAGCTTGGACTTTCTGGGAGGAAGTTGCAGAGAGCAGATGAATCAATAGGCAATTCTGGTTGAGGCTGTTGGGAACTGAAGTCCACCAACTTCCTGAGGACCAAAGGTTACCTATTCTTTGAGGGTTAGCAGCCCAGCACCCACAAATCACAGCAAATACAGTGGTATCTATCATTCCCTTCAGCCTCAGCCATTAAGGCCACTCTGGTCTCACCTGTCTCATCCTGCTATGTATTATGGTTCAGGGCTTTGGAACAGGCCAGAAGGCCAAAAACAAACCCCAGAAGCAACCTGGATATGTGGCACTCAGGCCTAGGAGTCTTCTTCAAGCAGAGGGTAGAATAAGGAAGTGCAGAATCAGTCTAAGACTGAGTAGCAGAGCGAAGCCCCAGAGAGCATTATCTTCTGCCCACTACTACACTTCAGGCTCCAAAATCACACAGTAGCAGAAGCAATGCATGAATCAAGGATGAACACAAGAAGCAGGACTTACCTGCCAGTGCTCATTTTCTTCCAAGGAAATTTATACTTAGCCCTAATTCAGAGTAGCCACAAAACATCAGTCTTTCCTACAGTTATCAAGATTTAGAAGGCGATCAAGCATCATCATCTTTTATATCCGTACCTGGCAGTGTATTGCCTAATCAAAACAATGAGATCACATGAGTTTTGCTATAAAATGTACATTAGTTTGCTGCCGTTGAATTGCTCAAGAACAGTGAAGCCTTAGGGAATGCTAACAGTAGAATGATGAAATCTTCAGCTGTGACAAGGAAGCAGAGGACAGATTTAGTACACTAACTGCTACAAAAGAACTTGGTTAAGAAAGTTTTGGAAGAGAATTCCTCACCAGCCTTTCATATGGGACATTTCTGCACCATCTACACATGCTGCAGTGTGCATGAAAAATCCTGGTGCCAATTGATGGCAGAATTAAGAGACTGCTGGTATGAGCAACTAAATGGCTAATTGTCTGTCTTAGTTATCTAATAATAAGCAACCATCAGCCACGGGGGGACTGCACCCCCACCCTTTTTCTTGGCTGGCTTTTGATCCAGCAAAGACACCAGAGGACTCTGCACAACAGGTGAATGGCAGCTCAAAGGGCTGAAGGGGAAATTGGCAAAAACCACTTTCCTCCTTTTCCCCTTAGGGAACACATTCACAGGCGCAAAAGCGCAACTGGATTCCACCAGTGAAGATTTAT
This sequence comes from Podarcis melisellensis, assembly GCF_964234715.1. Lineage (NCBI taxonomy): Eukaryota > Metazoa > Chordata > Lepidosauria > Squamata > Lacertidae > Podarcis > Podarcis melisellensis. The sequence continues at coordinate 10,815,135 of NC_138528.1, read as the reverse complement.
CAGTCTTTGACGTGACCTGCTATTATTGAAATATGGTATATGAAGTGCTGTGACCCCTTAAAACACTATATAATATAAAATGTCAAGTAAACTAGAGTTCCCTGTAGCAGCCCAAAATATCAATAGCCTATCACGTATTTTACAGAGACAGACCTCCTTTGCATTCCAAAAAGCTTGCTTAAGATATAGACGTTAATTTGGTCTGTCCATGAACTGAACTCTTGTTTTGCTACAAGGTCTGTAATAACCAGACTTGAATGATCTTTAAGCAGCAATTTAGGGAACCACTCACTCACAGACACACATACCCTTCTCAGGGAAACATGAAAGCATCTATTATTTTGTTTTTGAGACCCATTATCTGTGAAGAGTCAAACCAGCCTATTTAATCAATATTTGACACTTATTTACCAATTAAATTTAAAAGTTCAAAGCTTTATGATGTCAGTGGCGAGTGGCACGAGCAGATTTGCTTCCAAAGGAGGTGAAAAAAATGCAATTATCCAGGTTTCTAAATTACAAGCATATAACCTCCCACTAAAAAGAAGACTCTCAACAAAGACAGAGAATCTTTGCTCGGAAGCGTCATCAAACTTTTATGCCCCTTAATCCTCTGTAGATGGCAAACACTTCTTGCGAGTCTCATTTACAACCCAGAAAGTGCTCTTTTCATTATCAGGGTTTGTTGTGTGTGTTTTCTAAGGATATCTCGTAAACTTAATCTCAGTTACTAGAGCTCTTCGCAAGAAAAATATGCACTGATTGTACATATCATTTGCCTCTGGCAAAATAATCACTGCCAGCAATATGCTGGGAAAGAGGTAATCAAGTCCTCTTCGCATACTACTCTGTTGTGGGTTTGACTGCGATCTGGCAGCGCAATTTCACATAGCACGCCACGGCACAAAGATGGCAATCTATTCGGATGCAGCTTGCATCCAAAATGCAGCTACAAGGAAAGACAGGGCTCTGTGCTTAATATGTCCCTCCATTCAGAAGCAAATTCTCTGCCTTCTCATTTGGTGGAGTAGTGCTGGGGAGAAGGAGTTCAAATCCCCACATTTAGCTACAATGATGCTCAACTCAGGCCTGTCACTATCTCTCAGCCCAGCTTACCCTTAGGGTTATTTATTAAGACATTTTTATCCAGCCTCAAAGTGGTGTACAAGATTAAAAACATAGTATGCAATACAAAACAAAATAAATGCCACTGAAATCAGACAGATAAAACAGATAATGGCAAAGGCCTACATAAATGTGTTTTAAGGAGACACCTAAATACCAGCAGTGAGAGGTGAATCCCAATAAAATGATGCAACTAAGTTCTGCCCAAGGTGCTGCCAAGGTTACTGCACAGATAAAAATTGGGGATGGGGAGACATGTATGCCACCTTGAGCTCCTTGCAGATTGCCTCCTCCAGTGTCAAATATTTAAGGCCCTCGGGCAAGCGAGTACCTGGGGGTGTGCCACTGCTAAGTGCTTACTGGCTGGCTCTGATCACATGGCAGGGCCTTCTTAGTGATGGCTCCCCATTTGTGAAATGCCTTTCCTGCTGATGTGAGCCTGCCTTTCTCATTGCTAACTTTTAGGAGAAAGTTAAAAGCTTACAATGGCTGAAAGATACTGCTCCCAGTAGTCTTGGCATTATTGGCTGTGGGGGCATGTGACTATTTTTAAACATTTTTAGATGTTCTTACTGTTTCTACTTATCTTATAAATGGAGGGTATTTTTAATGCATTTAAAAAGACACCCCCACCTTCAATCTCAGGTGTTGCAAGCACTACTAAAATACAGCCAGTGTATAAAATAAATAAAATCATATTAAGCAGTCAGCATCAGATGTGGTACTAGTGGAATAAAATATATATGTCTGCACAGCTTTTCCAAACATGCTGCTACACGATCATCACATCAGGGTGCATCTCTCAACTGCCTCAAATGAGATAATGTCACTTGGTAATGAATAGGGCAATGCCTGCAGACATGTGCATAAATTGGCTCTGCATGTCTGCAGGGGAAGACAACACCATACAGAAAACCTTATGCATTCAGAGCTCAATCTCCTTCACTAAAGTGAATGAATGGCAAGTCGCTGGGTGGAAGCACTGAAGGTCAGAGAGAAAAGCACAGAAATCCACAAATCCACTCACAAGCTTGTCAAAAGCAAATATCCAAACCCTTTCTCGTAAGGAGAAAGCACAGATCATGCCCTGGCCTGGAGTCCCCAACCTCTAAACTGCACTGGTATGTGGAGAAAAGTAAGAAACAGCAGCAGAAAACCCTCAGGTATTTCTTAGATTTAACCCAGTGCAAGTGAAAGAAATTCCTGCCTCTCTTTCAAGCTTACTATATGCTGCAGAAAAAGCACGGGCACAATTTAGATCAGCGTCTGCTGGTAGATATCTGACTAATTTGTCATGGATCAGCAAGAGTTTCTAAACTACTCTCAACTGGCTGCCAAGAGCAACTACTAAAAGGCTTCCATCATTAAATTAGGCCGCTAAAACAAAGAAAGCTGGAAGGAAAACCAGAAGTGGGCTTTTGTGTGAAACGGTTGTGAGCTTGGTTTTCATACCGATTACAATTCCTGGGCTGAACACATGTAGAGGCAGCCTGTTCCTTAATTATTAGCTTATGTCTGTGTTCCTGCCCTTTCTTTTGCACCTGACGCTGGTTGACAGACCTTAGAATTAATCAGAAAAGGAGGTAGGTCCTATAAACTTGAATTCCTGCCATCCCTGTTCCGGAATACTTGAGAGAGGCTGGGCCTTATCTCAATTGCACTGAAGTTTAGAGAACTTTTGGTGGTGCCCTGCACAACCCTTTGAGATATTCTGATTCTTCTTCGGGGGGGGGGGGTTAAAAAACATGCTGCGTTTTATCATTTTTGCTGTTGGCTTTCTTGCTTTTGGATGCTTTTTTTACATATTTGGGTATGTGCATTTTATCAAAAGCAGCCTATCAATAAATACAAATAAGTAAGTAGAAGCTTGTGCAATGTGATAATCAGAGCACACTGAGATAGGAGACTGCCTCTTCCCAAGCCACAGGTGTGGTTAGAGGACTTGGGAGTAAAGCAAGTTTTTATATTTGTGGACCCCCCTAGAAACGCCACCTTGCTCAGCAAGCTGACTTAGAGCAACTTCAGCCCGAAGCACTGCATATTTGTACCCACTCTAAATTAGGTTTACTTTTTTTAATGCAAAAATGGAAGGGGGGGATAAATCTATGCTCTTCTTGGAAGGAGGGATAAAAAATGTAATATAAAAATATGTCAGGTGTTGTTTCAGACATTACAAATTTAAGTAGGATTACAGTCTGCATGTGACTGTTTTTGTACAAGTACAATTTAGCATTTTGTCCAGAATTCTATGATTCTAATCTATGCTCTTCTTGGAAGGAGGGATAAAAAATGTAATATAAAAATATGTCAAGTGTTGTTTCAGACATTACAAATTTAAGTAAGATTACAGTCTACATGTGACTGTTTTTGTACAAGTACAATTTAGCATTTTGTCCAGCTTTGTTCTTCTGGTGCGAGGAAGAGGGTTAACTTGTAAACACCAAGCACACATTGTGCACCTGTATCCTGTTCCCACTAGGAAGAAACACCCTCTTTTTACTCAGTGACACGGGAACATTCTTATCTGGCTCGCTCGCTCTCCAAAACGATACACACAGCAGCATATGTGGAAAGGAAAATTAAAGCCCATTTGTCGAGAGTACAGGGGGTCCATCCTTCATATTTTCCATCACCAGCTGCAGTTATTCCTGTCTACCAAAAGTTCACACGGTGAGCCATCTGTTGGCTAAATCCTAGTGAAAACAACTCAGTCCAATCTTCTAGTTGTGAGATGACGGAGAGAGTTTGCCAAGTGCCCCTCCCCTCTTATTTACCTTCATTCACTTTCCTCTTTGCAGGACTCTTCTCTGATTGGATTGCAAGCCTGCATGCAGTGCCTGTTTACTTTTCAGGTTTTGCATGGACTCTTAATTGGTTTTAGGTGCTCAAATTGGCAGAAATAGCAACTCCATAAGTGAATATCCTTAACTATGCTTAACTACACTTAGCAATCTAGTAAATTTTGAAAATGCTTATAATTCAAAATCAAAACAACTGAGGCGTCTTTTCCCCCAATAGTACTATTGTCATATCTGAGCCACAATGGTCCCTCAGATGATGATGATATTGTTGTTGTTCCCACCCCAAAGCTTCTATTAGTATTGATTAAACTGTCAGACATCCTGACCGTGGATCTCTCACATCGAAGTCAGCCCTTGTCCTAACTTTCAGTCTAGCCCACTGCACCTGGGGAAGGAGCCCTGGGGAAGGAGAACGTCAAAGGAGGCGTGTTCCATGACTTGCATGGGCCATCAAGCAAAGGCACCACCAACTCATGCTTGGTCAACTGCATATCAGGTTTTCTGCCCAAAGTGTTGCTTCATAATATCTGCTTTCCTCGCAGACCTGCAGTCCTCCCAGCACCAAGTCCTCTTCTTCTCAGGGCTGTTTCAGTGCTGTGCTTTTCTCAAGATATCCATGTCTCCTTTTCCCAGGCCAAACCAAACCCCAGAGTCAGTAAGTTCCTCCGAGGACTGCCTCCGTGTTCCATGGGAGGCTCTTTCTCCAAAAAGGACAGAGGTTTTCTGCCTCAGAGCCCTTGGCAGGCTAAAATCCAGGGCTCCTATGCCTCCCCAGCAAGTGGCAGGTGCTATATCAACACAGGCCATTGGTATACTCTCTCACACCATGTCCAACAGGGCTTAGGGGAATGGCCTGGTGAAGATCTCCAACTGGAAGCAAGGACCACCTTTCCCCAATTTCTGCAGAGGAGCCTTATTTGGGCATCCAGTTTGCCCAAACTGTTTCCTGTGTCTCTACTGGGCTTCGCCTCCCTTCTTTCTTCCCTAAAAAGCAACAACTGAGCTCCTTCTCTGCCATCAAGCAGCTGGTGGAGAGTGTCCCACCCTTCTTCTCCCAAAGGTGGAGAGTCTCCAGGCAAAGTCCCAATGTGGTCTCCTCAGGGGTCATTGCCTGGCTGGTGCCTGTTGGCGCTGATCAGGCCCACTTAGAGCAAAGGACCGGCAAGCTCTGGCAGCTCATCACACCCACCTTACTGTTGTATAAAGATAAAATGGAGGAGAGCCTTGCACATAATCCCAAACTTCTTGGAGGAAGGGCAGGATTTTTTAAAGAAAAAAAGAAAGCAACGCTTACACAAGACTACCACGCATTTCAAAACATCCTACTCAGAATTTGGTCTTAATAGCAAGAACAACCAGTTGTTCCAGCCTGTAGTTTGGAAGTTTAAAAATGTGCAGCCTCTCCCAAGTAATTTCTTGGGTTGCTCTGCTAGAGTTTACAACAGCAATATCAAAACACTTTCTTGCCAAGATTACAGCACACGTTCCTGCATGTAATTCACCCAAATGATGCAGAAGGGCAATGCTCAGGGTCAGGAAGAAGTCAGAGAGTCACCCTTCCATTAGAAAAACAAAACAAGATTTGGGGAGTGGGGATTTCGCAGCTGAGGAGTTCAGTACATGCTGTGCATGCAGAAATCCCCAGGTTTAATCCCTGCCATCTACCAAAGGATACCAGGCAGCAGGACTAAGAAAGACCCTCTGCCTAGACCACAAAGAACTGCTGCAAGAGTACAGAGCCCTGAGCCAGAGAGACCGACAAGCAGACTCCAGAAAAGGCAGCTATGCATGTTCACATGAGAAAGAAGTTATCAGTAAACACCACACTAAATAAGAGTTGATTTCTTGCGATGTATTATCTGGCAAAATTATATTCTTCATCTATGCACACACACAAACACAATGTGCACTGCATGTTGTGAAAAATTCCGGCTCAACTATGGCTAATCTAAAGAGCAGTACAGAAGACGACTGTTAAAAGTCATTCTATAGCCTTCCATTTTGCCCTACTGGAAGGACTCTCTCAATTTACATGCAGGGTGGAGAGCACACCAGTGCAAAAGTAGCAGATAATTTGGTATGGGCATATTATTCAGCATCCTGTAAATTTTTGCATTTGCTAGAGGTCTCTCATTTGCCAGATATCTTCAAGCAAAGGCTAAGCAGTCATGTCTTTGGAATGATCAATTCTAGATTTCCTACATTGATCAGGAGGGTTGCTTAGTTTCCGTAATTGAATTCTGCTTCTCTTGGTGCAGGTTTTTTGCACTATCATCATATACAAATACTTAGCACTTAAACATATCCAAAGAGATTCAAAGACATCTACGTTTTGTAATCCTTAAAAGCTTGCAAGGCAGGTCAGTATTATTATGCATTCATTTATTTGAAGAACTTCTAGTTCATTAAACTCAATCCCACAGCAGGATGCAATACAGTGAGTTTGCAGCTCACCAAGATTCAAAGATTCTCCTTCTAAGATTCAGGCCTGGTAGGGGCTTGAAACTCAAAAGACAGACAAGGCACCTACAGCTTTCCTGCCCTTAGCAGGACCAAATCTCACAATTCACCTATACCCGCATGGAGTTGTGTGCATTAGTGGTGATCCCCCACAGAGTTCACTACCCCTCCAGGTCTAGGCACTGCTAGAAGCCTGAAAGCAGGGCCACCTGATGCACATATGTGCATCTCATTAAATATAATGGATAGGTGTGTTACCAAACACTACAAGCATATGATAGTGGAGGAGGTTTCATAGGAACCTTAAGCCAGGTCAAATTATTCACCCATCTAGCTCAGTATTAAGGGATGCGGGTGGCGCTGTGGTCAGCGGTTCGAATCCCCACGACGAGGTGAGCTCCCGTTGCTCAGTCCCAGCTCCTGCCAACCTAGCAGTTCAAAAGCACACCAAAAAAATGCAAGTAGATAAATAGGTACCACTCCAGCAGGAAGGTAAATGGCGTTTCCGTGCGCTGCTCTAGTTTCGCCAGAAGCGGCTTAGTCATGCTGGCCACATGACCTAGAAAAACTGTCTGCAGACAAACGCCGGCTCCCTCGGCCTGTAAAGCAAGATGAGCGCCGCAACCCCAGAGTCGTCTGCAACTGGACTTAACTGTCAGGGATCCTTTACCTTTTTAGCTCAGTATTGTCTATTCTTGACCAGCAGCAGCTATCCAGAATTTCTAGCAGAATATTTCACTCACTGCAACCTGATGCTTTTATCTGGCATGGTGCTGAACCTGGGACCTTCTGCATGCAAAGCATTGAGCTATATATAGTCAATGCAGAGCTATGCAGATCTGCTTCCATGCAACTGGCTGCCCAGGCAGCAGGGAATTTTGACTGTGTACTTAGTATTACAAAGGGGAGGGGGGGAGTACAACCCTTCTTGAGGATTGCTTTCAGTTATAACCTCATGTTCGTGTTCATAGGAATGAGGGGACCTAACTATCCAGCAAAAGGCAGGCACATAATTTAAGTGAAACTCCACCAAAGTGAAAACACTCCAATATACCCAGGCTGACAACATACGCAAAATTAGTTATCCACTCTAGTTACTGCTTGAGCTTATGTAACAGACCCACATAGATCACTGTGCCAGATGGTCTCTTACACATACTACGTTGTCCTGGGGGCCGAATGTCAAGGTAACCACAAGGGGAAAGCTGAAGCAATTTATGCTGATGAAAGAATAAAAAGGGCAAACATCGCCCCATCATATTCTTTTTAACTGCCCCCTATTCCCCACAACCTTGAAAAATAACCCTGGTAGATAATATCCAGATTATTTGCATATAATGTTGAAATTACTGGCAAAATGCAACCCTCTTTTCAAAAGACCCACCCCCCACGCTTGAAAGCAGATTGCTACAACTTTTGTACCAAAAAACCTCCCTTATTACGGGGTGGCTTCTTGTTTAGCCCTAAATGCTCCTTTAGAAAGACCATGAACCAGAAGATGCTAGTCAATTTGCAAATATTATTTACAATGGCATTTCATTTTTCTAAATTTAAACTCAAGGGGCCTTATTTTTTTTTTGCAATGGCTCCCCATTTGTGAAATACTCTCCCCCAGAGAGGCTCACCTGGCACCTTCATTACATATCTTTAGGAGCCAGGCAAAAACGTTCCTCTATCACCAAGCCTTTAGCTGACTGAACATTCTACATCCTTTTAAATACCGTATTTTTTGCTGTATAAGACACACCCGACCATAGGACGCACCTAGTTTTTAGAGGAAGAAAACAAGAAACAAAATCTCTCCCTCTCTGGGCAGCGCCATTCGTTCCATAACACACACACATATTTCCCCTTACTTTTTAGGAGGAAAAAAGTGTGTCTTATGGAGCAATAAATACGGTATGGTTTTTTTGGGGGGGGGCGTTATTGGTTTGCTTTTGTTTTATTATGGATTTTGTGTTCTCATTTTTTTTAATGTTGTAAACCACCCTGTGATCTTTGGGCAAAGGGCAGTATACAAATTTAATAAATACTAACAACACCCAGTATCATGAAATGATGGGTGGTATGTAATGAAGTATTTTTGTTAGTGCTAAGACTTGTGGCTGTAGAACAGAACTTACCATCTCTCTGTTTCCTCCATATGCCCATAAATCTGTTCTGGGGTTTCCACCAACCCTCAAGAGCAATTTTTTTGGGGGGGCACACAGGGAGAAGGCGATGAAGTTCTGTTGCACAATTGGAAAACCTTGCACTAAGGGAACTACTTCATTGGATGCCTCCCTACACTTTAATCTATTTCTTACGTTTAGCTTTCTGTCTATTTCTTTCCATTTTATAAACGTTTTCTTGAGAGCTAAACTTTGAACATGCTGAAAATGTTAATTTAACATACCCTTCAACCTTTTTTGTCCTTTGAAAATGTAAACATGTTTCTCATTATATTATATAGTTGCTCTGCTGCAAACCATTAAAAAGAAAGCAGCTTTATACTGAACGTTGGGTATTTCTATTTCTGCAGCCAGGAGCTTGCCTTTTTTTGCTCTACTGTGGTTAAAGAAACCTCCTTCAACTCTTACTTCAGCACTCAATTTGCTGCCAGAACTGTCGTATGCATTTTCACCTAATCTTCTGTTTACTTTAAATATTGTGATTCACGTTGGATTTTCGGTATTTTTGTTCTTTTTCATTCTTAGCCCAAACACTGCGCTCTGCTACCCCCTCTAAGGCAAGGAACCTCTGACCTGTGGGCTTCATTAGACCTGACAGACCACTCCATTTGGCCCACGAGGCTGTTTCAGCCCAGCCTGCCCCACACCTGACTTCACATACTTTTCAAAGTGCCATGGGTAAGCCAAGTCATGACACCATTGTGATGTCCCACCTGTCAAACGTGGTCCAAGAAGGGCTGAAAGGGTTCACCACCCTTGAGCTAAGTCTTAAAGTCTAAGGTTTACACAACACATTACCTAGATAATAAGGGAAACTGCTTAATATTCTAACAGGCGAACAAAGGACAGAAGTAGCATAGCTCTGTTGAAGGAAGCACACGCTCATTCCTGGTCCGCCTGAGGAAGTATTTCCTTCTATCAATGCGGACCTGAAATTCTAAGGAGCAGAAGGAATCCAATATACTGGGTTTGTTTGCACATTGCGCTTGTATTGTGGTATGAACCCCAGATCACTGTTTGTTCGTTTGTTTGTTCCGCGAGCAGGAAGCCGAAAACAACAAACATCACTAATGTGAAAAAAATTAAACATTCCCAAGAAAATGGTAAACCAGAAAAGAACACCAGGATCATGAAGTTAAGGTGGAAATGGGTACAAAATGTGAAACACAGTTTGCCTGCTCAGCAGAGTGGAAAGATTCAAAGGACTGCTTTGGCTTTAATCAAGATGAAATGCATCTTACGCTGCTTTTACTTACATCATCACAGTTTTGCATGGGTGGGTGAAATAAATAAATGGAGAGGTCCTGCTCTCCATTTATTTACTGTCCACCCCCACCCCTACCCAGTGGGTTCTCCTTGCTTACCAGGCTCTGGGACACTGTCCTCCGTCTTGGAAGGGGGGACGGCAATTCTTGAGGTTCCTGGCTATATGCAATTTTGCATTTATGAGTGAACCTCCCAAATCAATCCCTCGCTTAAGATGAAAGCTACCTGTACACTGCATTGTTGCAAATATAATTTGTTGTCGTTATATTTTGACATGAGACAATCACCCTTAAAAAGCACATGCATCAAGAGATTTAGGGCATACACAGCTAGTAAATAGGCACATTTAATTGTTTATAAAAAAAAAAAAATACTCAGTGCATAGAATCAGTGAGCTGACCTGAAATGTGGAATAATCACATTGTGGCCTGATCTAATGCGAAGGGGCGGGGGGTAGTCCATTCATGCCCCTCCCCTACAGGCTAGGGCACCACATTCAACTATAGATTAAATTGGACAATCCCTACCAATTTCACCATTGACTTTTATTCAAGACAAAATGTTTTCCTGGCGTTTTCTTCAATGAGTGACAAGATTAAAGTGTACAAAAATGGACTTATATTTGAATAAGCACAGAAGAGTTAAGCGCTCAAACGGCCCAAGGAATGCCCCCCAAAATATTCAAGCAGCAGTGAAAGGATACGTGGAGTGCCTTCTGTTCTGCACACCAGGTAGAGGCAAGCAGCGATCACATGGGTCATCTTCCTCCCTCGGGTTAAGTGCTTGCTCACGGCCATCTTGAAAAAATTGAAGGCTGTATCAAGGCAATGCTGATTCAGTTGCAGCTGGTTCCCCAAATGATGGATCTGCCGTTTTCCTTTCAAGAGAAAACATAATAATAATAATAATAATAATAATAATAATAATAATAATAATAATAATACACCATTTGCAAAGCATACTTACACTATGAATTGAAGTCAACTTGGTTGCTCTATACTTTTGAGTAGGGGGTTGTTTTGTTATGAAATAAGAAGTTAAAACTTTTAAAGCCGCTAGGTCCGCTCTCTTTCTCAGATACTACATAATTTGCACCCAAGAAGGGGTTGTGTTCACTCAATATGGGTAGTATAAAGATTTTTACTTAAAACTATGTACAGTGTTAAATATATACAACACCCGAATCAATTATGAATTTCTGCAGTGCTGCCCGCAGATCACAAAAAAGACCACAAACTAATATATATATCCACTTAGATAGCATAGGGTACAACAATTTGTAGCACATCCTTTCTTTCTTTCCAATAGTGGGTATATTCACAATTTTGCTTGTATAAAACTAAAGTACAGTATTCATTTTTTGATGCTGCAGTCCTAGGCACCTGCCCAAGCTTAAGCTACACTAAAAAGAATGGATTTTACTTCTGAGTAGATGTGCATAGCATAAAACTCATGTATGTGCCAAATATGTGTTACTATAAATGATAGATTTTAAGCTGTTAGAGAAATAAAATAAGTTTAGGTTGGATGATAAATAAGCCTGCATTTCAGTCCCCCCCCCAAAAAAATTGTCTATTTCCCCACTGCTCCCCAAAAAACAAAACCAGATTGTGTGATTCCACCACTACCCATGGCTTCAAACAGATAAATGTACATATACGCTACTCCGAAGAGAGTGAACAATGCCCCTCAGTGTAAGGGTGCATATCTCAAAATTGCAAACAGAAGACATTCCACGTTAGTTTGAAAGAAAAGTAAAAGTTTTCAGTTCACCAAAAACCTGGCAAAGCACATTCTTGCTCATGCAGGTCCCCTGACCGCAAACAAGGCAAAACCACAACTGAGGAAATCTGGCCATAGAAAGAGGTGTGCCCTCTAAGTTTGCCACTGCTGTGGAAGTACTTCCTGCAAATCACATTTGAGGAGAGCTCAGCTGCCAGATTACAAAGATTAAGTTGTGGCTTCAAGAAGACGGATGCACCTTATTGCTTTGTTTGAAGCCCTTTAGATGACTCATAAGAGGATATGACACAGCTGGTGATACAGTTGTGGAAAGCATAGCACAGGCACATCATGCTAATAAACACTTCAGCTGCAGGAAACTGTGGCAAGAGCACAAGCCCAAATTGAAGGAGAGTAGTTATAGAAGAACAGGGTAAAGTAAGTATGGTATTTATTGACCAGCCAATGAGTAGAGCATAGGTTCAATATGTAAGAAAAATGTTTCTGCCATGTGTTGTTACAGGAAACATGCAGAACATTAAAGTTTCATGGGGATATTAGAAACAAATAACATTTCCATGCAGGGAGAGAAGTTTGCCATGTGGCTTGTTCAACAGTTTAAACTAAGCACATGATGACAACACCAGACTTGTCAGGGAAATGAAAACACTGTGTCCATGTGAATTACTTTGTGCTTCTTCCGAACTTCCTATCAAAGCACCTATAACACCAGACTAAGGAGAGAGTAGCCAGATATGACAGATAAGCTCTTATAGGGTCAGTTCATAACGCAACCTTCCATATGAGTCCTATGTCCAAGGGGCCAAGATAACAAATCTTCCACCACAATCAGTAATATTTTATGTGATCTAAAAGCTATGCTCATAAGGGCTCAGAAATCTGCTTTCCACGACTGATCCTTTATACCAGGGACTATACTGGGGTTGGGAAACAGAGGCACTCCAAATATTATAGGACTCCAACTCCCATCATCCCTGACCATTGCCCATGTTGGCTGGGCTTATGGGAGCTGAAATCCAGGAACATGTTCCCTATGCCTGGCCTTTCTCGCAGGATCTCTCCAGGATTTCAGTCACAAATCCTTTCCAGCCCTACCAGAAGATGCCAGGGATTGAAGCTGAAACCTTTTAAATCTAAAAGTAAGATCTACCAGTATGCTGCATCCCTTCCCTGGATACATTAATCTATAAATTCAACTTTTCCCATAATACTTTCACTAGGCTTTCTCTGTCGTCTGCATTGCCTACCAATTTTGTTTGAAGAAACCCAATCCTGGCCTGTGTTATACCAGTTATAAACAGGGGAAGTGAGCTTTGCCCTGGGAATTACAAACTGCACTTGATGAAATTGACTAGAAATGTGGAGAAAGACCTATCTCGATTCCTGAACTGTACTAAATATTATTTGGTCAACACAGGATGCTCAAAATCTTGTTTTTCCAATCCAAACTGATAAACTGTTGCCGACAAAGCTCACATATATAATTTTAATATGTCATCTAAAAAGTGCCTTGTGTACTCCAAATCAGATCAAAGCTGGTGCCAGAAACATGGGGAATTATTCATGGGACTTTTTCCGCAATGAATCGTTTTGATTAAAGCCAACCAAGCTTTCACAGAACCACCTGGTCTCTCTCTCTGTATGCTTGTCTGTACGTGCATCATTTTTGAACTGCGAGAAACTAGACTTTGTTAGTGCCGTCTTCCGACATGAGCAATGCCCATAGTGCTGCCAATCCCAACCCCCAATTGTCAAATGCCCAATCTAGCACCATTTTGCTAATTAAATTAAATTAAATTGCTTGCAGATGTGCCAGCGCTGCACTGGTCTCTAACCCACATAAATTAACTATCCTGAACAGGCTGTGCCTGGCTATAATTAAAATGGGATGTGCAGGTTAATCAGCAACTATGTTTTTAATTTCCCTACAAAGGAGCATAGTGCACCCACCATTATTTTTAATTCCTAAGCCTCTTTAACAAACATAATCCGTACTCTGATCTTAACCCCCCACACACATACACCAAAAGAAGTTGCTCCTGCAGGGCACAGTGCAGCTGATTCTCTTGTGGCTGCTTCAAACGTTATGAAATTGTGAGATGAGAAGTAATACAAAGCTGGAACTGGCATGCAACCAGCATGTAAATACTAATGTGATCACATACATGTGCAGTTCTATGATTCCATGTATTTTGCTACATACAGATATGGCAGGCAGCTGCAATGAGCTGGAGCTTCCCAGTGTGCATACACTACATGCACCAACAGCAGAAATACATACTATGATTACTACATTATGCCCACCAGGCTGCGTGCTAATTCCTAAACAGAAGCACTTTCTCAATACCAGTTTTGTAATGCTTAGTAAACCCTTCTTTTTTCCCTATGCTCAGGGGAATAAGAAATACCGTAATTTAGCACTGGAGTATAATGAAACACTGCTTTCTTCTGTCTGGGTCTACAAGCAAAACAGTGCAATTTTAATTTTGTAGACTGTAAACTGTGTGGCAGCTAGGGGTACGGGTGGGTGGGCAGGTGAGTGGGTGGGCGGGTGAGCGAGTGAGTAAAATATAGCATGGCATACATTGAAAGTTCAAGCACATTATGTCACCAGTATCCATTTCCTAATGACGGCAAAATGATTTTGTTTATACAAATTACCGTATTTTTCCGTCTATAAGACGCCCCTATGTATAAGATGCCCCCTATTTTGGGGGACTCCGGTTTAAGAAAGTGGGGGGAGATGGCCCCCACGTATAAGACGCCCCCAAATTTTGGACATTATTTTTTAGGGGGAAACCTACGTCTTATACACGGAAAAATATGGTATGTCATCTTTTCACATCTTTTTCATATAATGTCCCAATTTGCTCCCTATTTTCTGCTTTTGGTGTATTAAAAGTAATTGTTTATTGTTTTAGTGATTCAGCACGACGTTTCTCATTCTACTTTCACTTACAACTGTCTCCGTTTACATTTGTTTTGGCAGAGTTTGGACTCCTTTACACGTTCCTCGTTAGCTTGTCCTTTTTAATTGCTGTCCAAGCAGGGCAGGTGATAAAAATGTGGAACTAGTTTCCAGAAAACTGAAATAGTTTTGCAATCCTGGCTCATGGCACACCAACTAAGCAGGCCCTAGAGAAGATCCAGGTGGCCTGGCCATCTGTAGAATCCCAAACCCTGATTTCACCTTCACCACCACGAAAGAACACTTGCATTAATAATCAAAAGGGGAGATAATTTTAACTTGCTGAAGGACCAGTACAGGCCTGCCTCATATAATGAGAAGCTGTGAAATGAATTAATAGAAACATGCTATTAGCTACCGAGTGCCGAGTTCAGACCAACAGTGCTTCAAGTTCAGTGTTTCGTAGGAATCTGAAAGACGCAACTACGTTTGCACTGTGACGGTGTGATGACACCTCAATACATCAGCACAACAGAGAATTCAGCAAGACTGCAAGGCTTCATCAACAGGACGCCTAGATTAGAGCCTCTGGATCATCCTCTTCACTCCAATGAGCTCTCTCTCAAGTGGTTAATAAAGCTGTATTCCCTGCAGGCCCAGAGAGCTTCAATCTGTCAAGCACTATGCATTGAAGGGTGTGGAAACTAAGCAGCAATCATAACGGGGAATTACAGCTTTAAGGAGTGACAGCACTGACAGCAAAAGATCAAGTGTATTCCCCCCCGCCCCTGACTGGAGGCCAGGGCAGAGAAACAGCCCAATTAAGGTGAGAGTCAGTAAGCCTAGAAAAGCCAACACAGACTTTTGAGAAAATCCTGTCCTCGGGGGCCATGAAAAGCGCTTTATATATTGCACCTCAGTAACTTCCAAACAAAAGGTCAGGGCTTCTGCTAGCATCAAGCACTGGGGTACATAGCATGTCCAGCTGTTCACTGAGAGTAAGTGGGTAGAGTAATGAACCTTGACCAGGGAGGCATCCGTTCAAATCCAAACTCTGCTATAAACCTCACTGGGTAACCCTGGACCAGTTGCTAACTTCTAGTACCTATTATAACCTACCATGAAGAATTCCTCAAGAGGATGCACTGCAATGTGCAACCTTCCTGAGGGAAGAGGAAAAGTCGAAGGGAAGCTTCTGAGGTGGGCCTGGGACAGTCAGATAAAATGAGAAATCTCACTGGTTCCACATGCCTCTGAAGCTCATTACAACATCAGGGACAAGTTCCCTTCAGGCTCAAGAGAAAGGCAGGGGTCCATCCCTGACCTGGCAGTGCACTACAGAGACACTCAGATAAAATGTGGCTTCTTTCTCACTGCCTTCCAAGTGTCTCTGAGGTTCAGGCTATCACTGGGGCAGGGGAGGAGGAATAATGTCTGTGGAAACCACATACTTTGACTGCAAACCAAGGCTAGGTGTAATTTGGGGGTTGGGGAACTGCTGTGAACAAAAGAATTGGGACCATCCACAGTTCAGGAAGCAATTCAGCCATAAAAGATAACGCTCACAGGTAATAAGATTGTTATTAATAATGATGGTGGTGATCAATCGTCTTCCACAGGTGTATTTAAAGCAACGCGCAAAACATTGTAATTTTAAAATGTTTGGCATGCCAATCTAGGATGGAAGACAAGTATGAGAGTGAGCCCTGTTTTCCCTCCACTTGCTGCAACCAAAATACATATGGATTGGCTGGAATAAGAGCTCTGTCCCAGCAGAAAAATACACAGTTCCGATGGCTCAGATGCACAACCCGTAACTACTAGAAATCTTGCATTCAGTGTAGTGGACCCAAGCCTGTGGAATTCCATTCCAACAGAGATTAGACAGACACCCTCCTTGCTGAACTTCAGGCACGTGACAAAAGACTTTCTTGTTCCAGAAGGCGTCAATTTTCATGGTTTTACTGTCCCCCTTTCTGTAAACTGTGTTTATGCATACCACTTACAAATGTGAATAATTAAACAGTATTTAAAATGTCTTAAATAAATAAAAGTTGCAGCAGGAAACACTGCAAGGTGGTGGTATGCGATTCAAAGTCTCAGAATTCCAACATATCTCCAAAAAGACATACAATATATTTTACCGTATCAGGTTTGCTTTGGTTTCTTTACATATTTGTGAGGATTCTTCTACTAGGATATACTAGAATTATGCCAACTTTTGAAACACCATGCCAACAGCACATCCATCTTATGCATCAAGATAGGCATTGCTCCAGAGCCGAGGAATTGTCTGATCCTTCCTTCAAGACGTAAGTTATTCATCAGGGCACTGAATTACTTTTCACAGCCCCCAAGCCATTGTCTTTTGCTTCAGTCATCTTCTGATCTACAGCCTTGCTTGGAGGAGCATTCTAATAGGTCCTGTTTGGAGTCACACTTCAGAGCAGACACTTATTCAACGTATATCTAAATCTGAAAATGGTGCCCCATAGGACACACCTTATACAAAGTCCTATTAGTGAGCAACATTCTATGCCTTCAAAGATCATTTATCCACTACTACTGAAGTAGAAATATCTGCAAAGAGCAGTGTTTATTCACAATAGTCAAGTCTCTCGCTAGGTAAATCTGGCTAAAGGTTGTGCGGGGGGGGGGTTAAGTGCAACAACACTATCATCATATACAGCTGTAGACAGTTTGTCTCCACTATATAGATACCCTGGTTCAGGAATGGATGAGAGAAAGAGGGTTATAATGGGAAGCATGGATGATGGCATTTGAAATACTGCTACATATGAATGCATGAATATATATGTTGTTGTTGTTTTAATTAAATACTGCTGTCCCAAACGTTTTTACAGATCTTCCCACCACATCAGCACCAGCCACTTAGCTTGTGGTTTCTTAAACTGTAGGGTGCATTCCCCAAATGAACAGCACCAGATTATCTAATAATCTCATAATCTGAGTGCTCTATCTTGCCACAAGCAAAAACAGACTATTGGAGCTCCAGATTATCCTCATTCCCACTAATTTTAAGATTAATTTAAGTTTTTTGAATGGCTTTGCAAGATGGGCATGCTGGCACACGAAGGAACCAAGGAACCTAAGTGTGATGGGACGATGAGATGCTTGTGCGTAAAATGCAAGTCCCTCAGAGTTTGATCAGGTTTTCAAACCTCTGCCTGTGACGGAGCCCCTCCAGCATGGCTGCGTCAATCACTAGTAGAATCCGAAAGTGGCTGCTTTCGGAAACGTTTCCAACATAAAAGCTCCTTAACGGAAACACGTCGTCTGGCCTCTCGGCGTGACAGTTTCCGTCGAGGTGTGGGTGTCCCTATAGGAGGTCCTGAGACCTCCCCACTGGTTTCGCTTGAAGCGTCTCTGAGCCATCCCTCCGACTCACTTTCCCTTGGAGTTCTTGCTCGCCCTCTACTGGTTCCCTCTTCCGCTGCTACTGCTCTCTCAACCTCAGGGAGCCTTTGCACCTGCGGCGCTTTAGATGTCAGTTCCCTGACATCCACCTCCCCTCCAGGGCCCCCTTCACCCCCTTCCGTCTCCTCTCCTACTGGCGGTGAGGAGGTAAAACCCCTGAAAGAACCTCCCTCATCTTCCGACGTCGCGAACACTTCCTTCCACTTGTTGCTGTTCCTACTCTCTAGGTACTCTTCGTCATCAGAGTCCACTCCATCTTCCAACTCCGACTCCGCGAACCCTTCCATTTCCTCTTCCTCATCGGTGGTGCCGAAATACTCCCTCCTAAACCTTGCTATAGGCTGAGGTTTCCTCGGGAACCTTTGGTGGAACGTTTCTGTTAAAACCTCGTCATTGACTTCCTCTGCACTTACCCAGGTGTTTTCTGACTCCGGTTCCCCTTCCCACGCCACCAAATACTCCACCTGATTACCCTTCCACCTGGAATCGAGGATTTCCGCTACATGGTTGCGGCGTTCCCTCTCTTCCAAGGCTGGTCCCCTGACGTGCTCCCCTTCACGTCCCCCCCTGTATGGTGACAGTAACGACCTGTGGAACACTGGGTGCAATTTCATGTGGTTGGGTAATCGGAGTTTGAAAGCTACCGGGTTGACCTGCTGAATCACCTCAAAGGGTCCCAATCTTCTGGGCCTCAGTTTCTTACAACCCCCTTTGAACGGCAACCCTTGGGTTGACAACCACACTTGATCCCCCACCCTTATGGTTTCACCTTCCCTTCTGTTCTTGTCTGCCTGCTTCTTATATTGTGCCTTGGCCCTTTCTAAGTTGAGCTGGAGCTGCTGATGGATGGCTTCCATCTCTTCTACAAAATGTTCAGCCGCTGGAACGCTCCATCTCTCCCCTCCTTCCCCTGGAAATGCCCTGGGGTGACACCCGTAATTAGCCAAAAAGGGACTCATCCCTGTGGACACATTCTCCGCATTATTGTAGGCAAATTCTGCCAACGCCAACTTTTCGACCCAATCGTTCTCTCTGTCATTGACATAACACCTAAGATATTGTTGAAGAATGCCATTTGCCCTTTCCGCCTGCCCGTTGGTTTCAGGGTGCCGGGCAGTTGAAAAATTAACTTCCACGTGTAGCAAGCTCATGAGCTTCCTCCAGAACCTGGAAGTAAATTGTTTGCCTCGATCTGAGATCACCCTCGAGGGAGCCCCGTGCAACCTAAAGATATGTTCCACAAACAACTTCGCCGTTTCTTCCGCTGTGACTGCATGTGAGCATGCTACAAAATGGCACATCTTAGTTAACAGGTCTACTACTACCATGATGGCTGTTTTCCCCTTGGACCTTGGCAGATCCGTCATAAAATCTATTGATATCGCTTCCCAAGGCCGTTCTGGTGTGGGTAAAGGTTCTAATAACCCTGCCGGCGCCCTTCTTTCCCCTTTGGCTCGCTGACATTGGTCACACCCTCTTACATACTCCCTTACATCTTCCCTCACCTTAGGCCACCAAAATTCCCTGGTAACCAACCACATGGTTTTGTGTTGCCCAAAATGTCCCGCCGTGGGGCTATCATGCAACTGCTTGAGTACTCTCCCCCTCAATTCACCTTCGGGTATATACAGTGCCCCTTTGTAATACAATGCCCCATTTCTTTCCTCAAAACCTCCGGGGCTCTCGCCCTCCCCCCTGAGACCTCTGAGCTTATCCTGGGCATATTCATCATTTTCCGTTTCCTCCACCAGTTCCCGTTGCCCCACCAGCGCCGCCCCACACACCCAGCGGTCCTCCGGGATGACATGTCTCTCTTCGATCACCTCCTCCCCTTCCCAATATTCTGGTTTGCGTGAGAGCGCATCCGCCCTGACGTTTTCTGGGCCTGGCACATAACAAATCTCAAAGTTAAATTTGGAGAATTCCTGTGCCCATCTCACTTGTCGTTGGTTGAGCACTCGAGCTGTTCTCCAATACTCTAAATTTTTGTGGTCGGTGCACACTTGCACCTTGTGTTGTGCCCCAATTAATAAATGTCTCCACCTCCGGAATGCTTCGTGAATGGCAAGTAGTTCCCTGTCATACACCGTGTAATTCCTCTCGGACTTATTCAGTTTCCGCGAGAAGAATGCACACGGTCTCCACTCCGACGCACTCCTCCCCGGTTGAAGAAGGACCGCCCCTATAGCCCGGTCGGATGCATCTGTTTCCACTCTCATGGGTTTTTGTAAATCCACATGCAGAAGTTGTTCTTCCGAGGCGAAAGCCCTTTTCAGTTCTTCAAAGGCTCGATCCGCCTCCACCGTCCAAACAAATTTCTTCTTGTTGCTGAGGCAGTCGGTGATGGGCGCCGTCAAGTGGGCAAAGTTCTTGATGAACTTCCGATAAAAGTTCCCAAACCCCAAGAATCTTTGCACGTCCTTCTTGGTCTTCGGTGTCTTCCATTCCAGTACCGCTTGAACCTTGCCTGGATCCATGGCCAATCCCTTGTCTGACAAGCGGTACCCCAGGAATTCCACCTCCTTGGTATGAAACTGGCACTTCTCCAGTTTCACCCACAGCTGGTTGGCTTGCAGCCTGCCCAACACTTCTCGAACGTCCCTCACATGCTGTTCCTCATCTTCCGAATACACCAACACGTCGTCTAAAAAGGCCACACAGTTCTTGTAGAGCAAAGGTCCCAGAACGTGGTTTATAAAAGCTTGAAAACAGGCGGAGCCCCCTTGTAGACCGAAGGGCATAACGAGGTATTCAAAGGCTCCCAAAGGGGTAAACATGGTGGTCTTCCATTCATCTCCCTTCCTTATGCGTATCAGATTGTACGCCCCCCGCAGGTCCAGTTTTGTAAAAATCTTTCCCTTCCTTACTCTGGTCAAAATGTCGTCAATTCGGGGCATAGGGAAAGCCAGGGGCTCCGACACTGCATTGAGGGCCCTAAAGTCACACACCAGTCTCGGTTTGTCTGTGTTCTTTTTGTCCACAAAAAACACTGGGCTGCCCCCCACCGCTCGGGACTCTCTGATGAAACCTCGCTTCAAGTTTTTGTCAATGAACTCCCTCAGCTCCTGCATCTCCCTGTCTGACATGGCGTACAGCTTGCCTACTGGGAGTTGGGCCCCTGGGAGTAGGTTGATTTGACAGTCAAAGGGTCTATGCGGTGGCAGTTTGTCTGCTTCCCTTTCGCTGAATACGTTGCTCAGATCTGCGTATTGCGGGGGCACCTTCCCTTTGCCCATCACTTCCATCCCCGCTAGGGTGACTCTGTCTCCTCCCGAGACCTTCCCCTCCTTGCAGTGTTCTAGGCAATGCGCTGATCCAAAGGAGACCACCCTCTGATGCCAGCCCACTAGCGGATCGTGTAGCGCCAGCCAGCTCATCCCCAAAATGATGGGCGCTCCTCCCAGGATGGCCACATTAAACGCTATCTGTTCGGTGTGCCTTGCCACTCTCATTATCATCGGGACAGTCTGTTGGCTAACTTCTCCCCCCAACAGCTCTCTGCCGTCAATCGTAGTCACCTGCAAGGGGTTACTTAAAGGGATGGTCTGTATCTGGTGCTCAGCTGCAAACTCCTTACTCATGAAATTACAGGAGCTGCCTGAATCCAAAAGCGCCTTGACCTTTAGTGGGTGTCCGTTTGGCAGTTCTAGTAACACCTCTATCACTAAAGCAGGTCTGGGAGGTTCTGGCATGGGCACTTTCATTGCTCTTTGGCCTGGCTGCTGTGCCCCGACGGTGGCAGCCAGGCGTTGGCTTTTACTTGCTCCTTGCTTTCCTCTTCCTTTCCCCCAACAGCTCCTGCCATCCCTTGCCATTCCTTTCTTTGTGGGCAGACTCTGGCAAAGTGCCCTGGCTGTTGGCAGAGATAACATCTCTTGGCGCTCTTTCCCTCCTTCTTCCGCCCTTCACTGGGATTTGAAACTGCGCGCGCCCGCGCTGTTCCAACTTCCATCGGCTCTGCCGGCGGGAAAGATGGCTCTGGAATGTCTGGAATGCGGAACTCCCTCCAACGGTCTCCTTTCCCTTCCCGCCTTTCCCAAGCCCTCGCCTCCTGGCGCGCTCCTATGGCCAGCGCAGATTTGGTTAATTGGTCCATAGACTCCGCCCTGGGCCCCCGGGAAAGCTCATCTTTGACGGTTGAAGAAAGCCCCTCTTCGAAAAGCATTTGGATGGGCTCCGCCGATAGGTCCCACCCCAATTTATGAATCAGCATAGTAAATTCAGTCCAGTACTCACGGACAGATCTGCTTCCTTGCTGGCAAGCCATTAACTGCCTTCGCACCACCCCCTGCTCAATATCGCTGGAAAACATCAGGTCCATGGCACGAAAAAACTTCCTCGTGTCCTTTAAGATCTCATTATTCGCTGCCATCAGGGGTCTAACCCAATCTTTCGCCCCGGATTCGAGATGGCCAATCACATACGCCACTCGCGATTCCTCGTCGGGGAAGTCATCAAACTGCAAGTTTAGAGCGTATTGCATCTCTGTTCTAAAGGCATGATAGTTCCTGGGATCCCCCCCGAATTTCTGCACCAATCCTGGTACCTTTCTGGCGAGCGGGGTGGTTTTCTCCTTTCCCTTTTCTGCATCCTGAGCCCTCCTCTCCTCAAGCCTCGCCGTTTGCAGCGCCAACTGGATCTCCAACGCTCTGTACCTTTCTTCCAGGCTTGGACCCCCTCCAGCTGCTCCTGCACCCCCGGTTCCGGCTGGGTTGCTCATGATGCTTCTCTCTGCACAAGCTGGCTTTCGGTGACTTTCGGATTGCTGTGATGGGACGATGAGCTGCTTGTGCGTAAAATGCAAGTCCCTCAGAGTTTGATCAGGTTTTCAAACCTCTGCCTGTGACGGAGCCCCTCCAGCATGGCTGCGTCAATCACTAGTAGAATCCGAAAGTGGCTGCTTTCGGAAACGTTTCCAACATAAAAGCTCCTTAACGGAAACACGTCGTCTGGCCTCTCGGCGTGACAGTTTCCGTCGAGGTGTGGGTGTCCCTATAGGAGGTCCTGAGACCTCCCCACTGGTTTCGCTTGAAGCGTCTCTGAGCCATCCCTCCGACTCACTTTCCCTTGGAGTTCTTGCTCGCCCTCTACTGGTTCCCTCTTCCGCTGCTACTGCTCTCTCAACCTCAGGGAGCCTTTGCACCTGCGGCGCTTTAGATGTCAGTTCCCTGACACTAAGCCACCTCTTTAAGAATCATGCAGTCTTTGCCTAAAATGGCTTATCATATCAGAGTAAATCAGGCCCACTGAGAATCATGGTTTGCAAACCAGGAGCACACAACTTCACCTCACCTCCACAACAATTACGCCTTTCACGTTTTTAACTGCAGCAGTTATTGCACACCTGTAGCCCTCCAGGTGTTACTGTGCTATAGTATAGTAACTTCCCTAACCACTGACCTTGATGGTGGAAGTTGGAACAATATATGGACAGTCACAGTTCCCCATCCCTAAACTGCAGTTTCAGTCCTTGATCTTTGCAGAAACTGTTGTTTGTATTAACTAAGGTTTTCATCAGTGCTCATATCAACGCAAGAGCGAAGTTAACAAAGCAAAGAATAAAAGTAAAAGGAGTGGGGAATTGCTCTGGACAATCACAGTCTTTTAACCATAGTTAGGAAATCAGGAGCATTATGACTGCTCTGGGCCTAAGACCATTTTACAGACCATTTGTCGGCCTTTCCATCAGAATCTCAGCCTTTGGTCTCCCCAGATTTCCCAGAGGTTTATTTCAATGACTCTGACTTAAACCAGAGCTTGGCAGTGCTCTTAGGAAAGCACTTATTTATATCATTGGAAAATACACAAATAGAAATACAAGATAAAAAAGAAAGCTATTAAAACAATAGTCCTGCCTCCGCAGACAGAGGCGGTATGCTTCTCAATACCAGTTGCTGGTAAATCACAAGTGGGCAGAGTGCCGTTGCATAAGCATCTGGACCAGATGAGCCATTGGCCTGATCCAGCAGGGCTCTTCTTATATTCTTAAAAATACTGTCCTACTGAAGACTGCAGAAGCTAAAACTTCTTGAAAACATTGTCAGCATTATATTTGACTAAAACAAAATTTGCTCTAAAAAGAGATTCCACGGTGACTCAATTAGTCAATTAACTTTCTCATTTCCAAAAGTATTAACAACCTTCCAGTATTAGAAACTCACATATATAAGCTTAAATCTAGATTACAGTCACCACAATGGAATATCTATTTGCCAGGGGTTAGACTAGATGACCCTCAGGGTCCCTTCCAATACAGTGGTACCTCGTGTTAAGTACTTAATTTGTTCCGGAGGTCCGTTCTTAACCTGAAGCACCACTTTAGCTAATGGGGCCTCCTGCTGCTGCTGCGCCGCCGGAGCACAATTTCTGTTCTCATCCTGAAGCAAAGTTCTTAACCTGAAGCACTATTTCTGGGTTAGCGGAGTCTGTAACCTGAAGCATATGTAATCCGAGGTACCACTGTACAGTGGTGCCCCGCAAGACGAACGCCTCGCAAGACGAAAAACCCGCTAGACGAAAGGGTTTTCCGTTTTAGAGGCGCTTCGCAAAACGAATTTCCCTATGGGGTTGCTTCACAAGACGAAAAAATCTTGCGTGCCCCGGCGGGGTTTTTTTTGCTTTTTTTGCCCTTTTCCTAAGCCGCTTATCAGCTGTTCCGCTGATAAGCCGCTTAACAGCTGATCGCTGGACGCTGCTTGACAGCTCTAGCACTAATCCGCTAAGCTGTCAATGGGCTTGCTTCGCAAGACGGAAAAACCGCTAGACGAAGAGAATCGCGGAACGGATTAATTTCGTCTTGCGAGGCACCACTGTACTACAATTCTACAACTCTATGATCTCAACTACAATGTTTGACTGTAGTTGTTGTTGGTTATTGAATTTCTATACCACCCTATACCTGCAGGTCTCAGGGCAGTTTACAGAATAAGATCAAAATATAAAACCACAAAATCCAAAATCAAAATAACAACAACCCAATAACACCCCCCCAAAAAACTCCACATTTTAAAAGGGCATAGTTTGCTCTTCCAACAATTCACTTGTCCCAATATTCAAGAAGGAGAAGCACACACAGTGGAAATGGAAATGGGATTAACTATGGACTAAGGCTGAGGCTTTTAAGATGTAGTCACCAACCTGGCGCCCAAAAATCTCCACGTAGTTGCAGTAGCAGTGGCACCCTCCCTGTAAGGCCAAGGTTTGGCTTCCCATATTGTCCAAACCAGGACTCATGGGTAAGCTGTCTCCTAACTGATCATCAACAGGGGCTACAGCTCATGGCTAATAGGAGACAATTTAAGCACAAGGCCCTTGGCTTAGCACAGCAGTAAAAAGGACAGGGGATGATCAGGGCAGTTGTGAGCATCTCTGCCGTACATTCACACGACATGGTCTCAATGAGTCGTACCTTGGCATAATGTTGTGCAAACCGGGCAAAGGAGATGCTCAATGCTTATGATAAACCACAATGCCCAGAGCTTGCGTTTCCTTAAATTCCTGTTGTTTTCATGCAACGATCACCAACTACACACAGTGTGTTTTGTGTTAATAAGAATCTGAATGATTTAGCTATATAGCCTTTCCCTGCGCCTCTCTTATTTTGGTTTGTGGAAAAGATTCATAAGCCTCACGAGTGCAGTGCAGCTTCTTAGAAAAACAAAAAAAACAAAAAAAAATCAACTGATTTGACTATAATTAGCCCACAGATTTGTTGTATTCTGCACTGGTTAATTTCCCTTTAAAAGGCAGCCCCCATCATGCCTTTTTCTTCCCTTTGTTCTAGCACAAAAGATTCGCAAGACTGGAAATTTTCAGAGAAAATAAAAATTCTTAATAATAAAAAATGTGTTAAGCTGCAAAAGAAGATCATGCACCTCAGAACAAAAGGACCGCCTGAATAACCCTCAAACTGTTCCAAGTCAGCTTCCAGCTTCAAGAACAAGGATTGCAATGACTGAAACCATTCGCTCTTAAAAGATGAACTACATGCTACTTGCAAACACATATAATAAAACTCCTAATGGATGCTGCTTTTAGGCAAAGCAGATTCAGAAGAGGCTAGTAAACAGAGCTCCCCTTGCCTGCTTTTTTACCCTGCAACACCCCACCCCACAGCCACTTCCCCCTCTACTGATGCATGGACACTCAGGCTTGGACAAATCCATTACAACAGCACAGACAGGTTAGCCCACTGATGAGCAAGGAGGTTCCCCTTCCAGTTGGCCCATTACAACGCTGCTGCTGGGTAAGTGAGTATGTGGGGAAGGCTGGCCGTCACTGCACCTAGTCCACATACCTAGTCACTGCTTGTGGGCACAGTGGGGAAGGATTGGGATACCTGTCAGACTCCCCCTGACTCATCCGTGGGTTTGCCTGGAGACAGAGTTGAACTAGATGACCCTTAGGGTCCCTTCCAACTCTACGATTCTGTGAGCCATCAGCTTCACATAATGATACAGCGCAAAGGAGTAGCTAAGTGGCGGCAGAGGTACTCAGGGGCAAAAAGTCAATATCCCTGTCTGTATTGATAAATTAATAAAATGTTATTATGCTATCATGGTGGACCTGGACTTTCCAGCTAGCTAGTAGAAACTAGCATGAAGCTCCCAAGCCCGTAATTTGCAGGTCCCTTTGTGTGTGTGGCTTTAAAGGAACAAGAAAATACATACTCAGTGGGTTGCTTTTATTAAACAGAATATAAACTTAATGTAACATAAGAACAGCCTGATGAATCAGGCCAATGGCCCATCTAGCCCAGCATCCTCTTCTCACGAGGCCTATCAGAAGCCTAGAAGGAGGACACAAGTGCAACAGCACTCCTCTCCTCACCTGTGATTCCTAGCAACTGGCATTCAGAGGCAGCACAAACGAGTGGAGACAGTTCTGTGTATCTGGAATCAGAAGCAATCTGAGACTGGGATATATTTTCTCCCCTCCTGTGATTTTCACAGCACAAATGCTGAAGAAGAAAAATTGCATAAGGCTGCAGCAATTTCAAACAAAAACTGCACTTACTCATCTGCTGCAAACAGCTAATAAACAGAACATTTCTACAAATCCTCCCACTCGCGTGAACTCAAGCCAAAGAACAGAACACAAAATACCTTCCTTCCCCTTCAATAGGGAAGGATTGCAAGTGCCGTGGCTGCGTCCTTCCCCCTCCGTTTCTCACATATGCACAGGCACCGTTAGAACGCCGAGTCAATTCCAGCCCAGAATTTCAAGAGAAGCTCCTTCCAGGGATATGGTGCCAAAATAAATGTTTTATTTTGTAGACTCCCAGCATAATGAAGAGAGAAAAGTGCATCCAGCGTGAGAAAAAATGCTATGGCTCAACAGACCTGGGTGAGAAAATAGCACACTGTGGAAACACACTGCAGAAACCACTGGCAAAAACACCTGCCATGTCTACAAAGCAAACTGAGAAGGGTTAATGGAGGTGGATCAGATATTATCTCCTCCTTCCCCCTCCCCGCCCTGGCCTACAGACTAGTGCACAGGGAATCACAAACAAGTGGTCACTAATGCAAGGTGCGTGCTGCGGCTATTTTGGCAGTGGCATTAGTCCTCCATAGCCGCCCTGTCTCTGAATCGCCAGCAAACTATTGTACATCTCAGGTCTTCCCCTACGCACCAAAGAACGGGAGCTACTGAGCACAGTCACTATATCCTGCTCCATGATACAGCCCCTCTTGTAGGAATTACAACACTCCTCTACTAGCATGGAATAAAAGTAAGCTTGTCCCAACTTAAATAAGGGCTAAAGGTGTGTTCAAAGCATGTGTTTTACTTGCAAGAGATCCCATGTAGGGCTGGGAAAGAGTCCTGTCTGAAATCCTGGCAAGCTACTGCCAAATCATGTAAAATAGACAATAGTGAGATAAACGGATCAATGGACAATGGCAGCTTCCTCTGTCCGACCAAAGAGCTCATTTTAGCAGTGTCTTAGTACAACGCAGAAAGAAGCAAAAATTCACTGCTGGTCCTCACATTTACTACACATACAGTATTGTTGTTGTTTAGTCGTTTAGTTGTGTCCGACTCTTCGTGACCCCATGGACCAGAGCACACCAGGCACGCCTGTCTTCCACTGCCTCCCGCAGTTTGGTCAAACTCATGCTGGTAGCTTCGAGAACACTGTCCAACCATCTTGTCCTCTATCGTCCCCTTCTCCTTGTGCCCTCCATCTTTCCCAATATCAGGATCTTTTCCAGGGAGTCTTCTCTTCTCATGAGGTGGCCAAAGTAGTGGAGCCTCAGCTTCAGGATCTGTCCTTCCAGTGAACATCAGGGCTGATTTCCTTAAGAATGGATAGGTTTGATCTTCTTGCAGTCCATGGGACTCTCAAGAGTCTCCTCAGCACCAAAATTCAAAACACATACAGTATACCTGGTGCCTAATCTGACATCATCAGAAACTCAGCTTCAGTTTGTATTTAAAGGAAGGTTCCAACCAATATGAAATTTCCAAACTCAGAGGAAACCTCAGAGTTAACCAAGCAGTGAAGCTGGAGAAAGGTTCAGAAGCAAGAGCGGGGCAGGCAGGGCTTCAGAATCTCCCACCCCAGGAAAGGTCACCTGGTGGCTGCTTTATCATTTAGCTTTGTCCTGGGGGGCCGCTGCATGTCAGTGAAGACAATACTGAGCTAGACGTACCAATGATCTGACTCAATATACGGCAATAGCCCTCCCATTAACAAGTCCTTTGTTGTTGTAAGTATCAGAGGCTAACAATCACCCTTGTTTAAAGTCCAGGAGACACCACTGGAGGCACTTAGCCTACAGTAACTGGACAGGTTTGATTAATATACATATATTAGCATAAACTCTGAGCCTTTCAATAAAATAAAATGGACATAACCAACCAACTAAGCAATGTTCCCATGCAGTCTCTATCTTTCTTCAGACTCTTCAGCTGCCTGGCAGCAGTGATTAGAGAGCTGAACTGTGCATGTGAGCAAGAGAGAGAATTTGCTACCCACCCATAATCTTACAAATCTAAAGGAATCAAATTAAGCTTGAATAGATGAGTGTCCTTCACTCAAGGAATATCAATTTACAGTACTTGTAAAGAGGCACCGCTTTTATATGAATATAATCCACCAAGAGGGTTGCACACAAAATAAAGCATAAAACATAGCAACAAGGTGCAAAAAGGCTTCAAAATTACACTGAATTAATAGCTGGAAAACCAGTGCTCTAAATCAGGAATCCTACCAAGAGACAAAACACAAGACATAATTAGGCCCACAATGTAAAGCTGATTCACCGCTTAAATGCCTTTTGGTCAATTAGAAGTCCATGGAAGCATTAAAAAAAACTGCAGGTGGCAGACACCATTTTAGAGGAGATGTTCCTCCTCTCTTACTCAAGAGGGAATGCCTCTTCTTAGATAGCAGCTCTTGTGGCTGTTTACTATTTACTTATTAGATCTGTATACTGCCCTATACCCGTAGATCTCAGGGTGGTTCAAAACATAAAATTACAATACAAAACACACAAAATACATAATAAAAACAAAGACAATCCAATAATCCCCCAATAATGCAGTGGTCCCCAATTAGCTAAGTACTGTGGGGCCCCTTGTTTTCCAAAAGCCAAGACATAGAGCCCCTGCTTTTGAAAATGCTGATAGGTGCATTACCTAAAATCAAAGGGAATGCTCTCTTCAGAAACACTTTTTTATTCATATGCATAACTTGCTGATTAACTTGCTGATTAAAGGAGTGATCCTATAACAAGACCCACCAAGTTCAGCAAGGTTAGGATCCAGTACAGTGGTTTCCAATTAGGGGTCCAGAACACACCCGGGGGCCCACAGCCCCATCCCTTGCCTCCCCCCCTACTAATTTTTGTCATTTTTGCATGGTAATATCGCAATTTTATGGTCTATTTTAGCAGTGTGGTTTTTCAATACATTGGCCAAAATCGGTTTTGAAATCACACCGCGATAATGATTTTGACCTGGCAATATGCAACAATATATTGCTCCTTGCGCATACTGTATGAGAGCAGGGCAGCCGATTTCAAGGCACCGCTGATATCTCAAGAGATCTCAGCCAATAACACTGCTGATCTGAGCTGCCTTCCCTCACACTGAGGGAGACCAGAGTAGCCGATTGTAAGGCACTGCCTTCCCCTCATGCGGATGAAGAACAGGGCAGCTGATTGCCCTCAATTCAAGGGACCGTGGCACTACCTTCCCCTGGCACTGAGGCACAGCAGCTTTTCTCAGTCAGCTGCCATAGTGGGTGTGCATCTTCGCTGGCTGCCTCGCTGATGGCAGCTTGATGCACCCCCCCCCATCCCTGCAAACCATGCAATGGAGGTGACTCCACTTCCTCTCCTGCCCCCACCCACTGGATCTCCAAGGCTGCTCCTTCCCTCATCTCCATGCCTGATCTCCAATTTCAGACACCGTGATATATCCGAATATTGCAATGTTTAGCCGCTGATCTATCACGAGGTATCGCTCAGCAAGTCCTAGTCTGTTATTTAGTATACCTAAAATCCTTTGCTTATTAGGAGCTACCCCACATTTTGTTCAAAAAATTGCTTTGCAGAGGTAACAACCATAGAGTCAGCAGAGTAGCAAGCCGCTGGGGCGCCTGGGGCAGGGCGCCTATGGGGGTTGGGGAAGCTGAGGCAGGGCACGCTGCCAGAACTGTGTCCCTCCCAGCACCCTCTACCTGGAGGGCCACGGAGTAGGACACAGTGCTCGTGCGCCACCCCAGCACAGCCTATAAAGCAGCGCAGGGCTGGGACCAGAGCTGCCGCGTTACTGCGGGGCACCCTCCAGCTAGAGGGAGACACTGAGTGACACGATATGGCAGCTCTGACATCCTGCAGGCATTTGCAGTAACTCACAGGTGCCCTTCTGCTGGAGGGTACCTGTGGCGAGGTGGCACGCGGACTCATGGGGCCAGCGCCACTCGTGGGGCCAGGGGAGGATGCAGCAGCTCAGCGCGCTAAGAGCCCAGCCCTGGGCTGCACTGCTTTGGGGAGCAGCACACCAAGCTCTGGGGCACCTGGACTAGCATGTCACCTTGCGCTCCGGCGTCCCCAATTTAAGTGATGCCCAGGATGCCCCTGGTGTAACTTTAGCTGTGGGAACACACTGGTGTAACGCCAACCCTATTTTAAAGCCTTTTTTTCCCTCTGCCACTTGTGAAACAAGTTTGGATCTGGTGTACTTTACGCTGGCTTAATCTACACCGGGTTGCTTTATGAGACCTTCTTGTATATAGGATTACAGTATTCCCTTAACTGATTAATCACAGGAATTTGGTTAATTCATCAGTTAAGATTTCTTTAAGTGGACACCAGCTTGACGTACTGTGTGTCGTTGCTTTCGTTTTACCCTGATGAAGAGTAAAGATATAGATACATCTTGAAACATACTGGGTCCCCCAGCTATTTATTTATGTAGATCGCCACTGTATTATTCAGCATAAAAGACATACAAGGAAATAATTTCTTGAAAATTTGAGTTGGCTTAAGGTATTTTGTTAGCTCAGCTGACAAGCTCCCAACAATGGGCTCAGACATGTGTGCATTCACACACGGAGTTAACGTTTTACTCATGCTGGAAATGTACGGTCACGTGCAACACACAGCTCCCTCTAGGAGTTTTAATGCTGTTAACTGTGTTTTTAAATACAGTTTCAACCAAACCCCATTTGCCACTAAATTTGCCAACACACAGGCTGCACATCTAATTCTCTACAGGGAAAAAAGCTCTCACTTTAATGGGCTTACAGAAATTGCT
This sequence comes from Podarcis melisellensis, assembly GCF_964234715.1. Lineage (NCBI taxonomy): Eukaryota > Metazoa > Chordata > Lepidosauria > Squamata > Lacertidae > Podarcis > Podarcis melisellensis. Next base: position 10,783,456 of record NC_138528.1, on the reverse strand, counting down.
TTATGACTCTTAGCTTTGACTTCATGCATAATACAAGGAAAAGAGCACTGTGTATAATCACTGTGTGTGTAGGATATGAAATGGAACACCGGGGCTGCACTGATGACAGCACCAACATCAGCCATGCTTTGATTTCCATAGAAGAACAAATAAAAGTGGGGACATGACAATGGGGTTCCTCACTCTGGCCAACAGACCCCACCCTTTAGATCCATAGCAAGCAAATATTGCAAAATGAGATCAAAATAAGCATAAAAAATTATTAACAGGTTCTCCCAGTACCACCCACAAAAGTCCACAGGATACCTCCTACTTCTAAAGCTTTCGTTTTGTTTGTATACTGCCCTTCATCCAAAGATCACAGGGCAGTTTACAACATAAAAATACAAAATAAGAACACAAAATACATAACAATGCAAAAACAAACCAATAACCCCTCCTCCCACAAACACATTTAAAAGGCCACAGAACGTTCAATCAGCCAAAGGCCCGGTTACAGAGAAACATAAAGATATGTAATGAAGGCACCAGGCGATCTGCCCTAGGGAGAGGGAACCCACTGCAGAAAAGGCCCGTTCTTGGGTTGCCAACCTCCAGAAGTCTTATGAAGGAGGCACATGAAAAAGGCCTCAGATGATTATTACAGGGTTCAGGTTGGTTCATATGGGGAGAAGCAGTCCTTGAGGTATTACGGTGCTGGGGGCAAAGTTTGCAGATAATATCAAATTATTCAGGATGGTGAAAATCAGATTGTGAAGAGCAAAAAGGATCGCTTTACTGGTAAGAAGGTCAGTTCTTCAAGGGCTCCCAAACACAGCTGTGAATGAATGGTTCTGAGATCACTAACGTATTTCAGAATTGTTGGCTTCAAGGGGGCATGCATATCTAAATAACTGTATTTTTATATTTATAACTCGTTTTCTGCACGAATACTCTCACTGTCAACTTTGCTACTATCTCTCCCTCGCTTAGGATTACTGCCACTCAAGATGCCAGCAACTTTCACATTTTCCACCAGTCCTTCCGTATTTGACAGAAACAATTCAAGACCCGTCATATTCCTCATTGCTTCTTCCATTTTCTGAAATAGGTTATCCTCAAGAAATTACTACACAGCCCGTGTTTTGCCTCCAACAAATTAGGATAGATGGATTAATAAACCATTAATACCAGTTTATACATACTTGACAACTTTGCTGACTCCCTAAGAATGCATTTCATCTGTCTGTCTGATTCTGTCATTCCAAATCCATGTCTATAGTTATGCCATCTCTCCCCCCACACCTTGCCCCCAACCTTCCTTGCTCTTAACATTACAGAATGGTCTGCAGCTTCAATTCTGCAATTCTCCAATTTTGCTTTAAGCAATCTAACCTTCCTGATGTATTTCTTAATCAAGAAATACCAGTTCAATGGTTTTGAAGCATTATGAACTCAGGTCTGCAAATAAATTACCAAGTTCTAAATGCCATTAGAGAACTATTAGCAGCAGCAAAACAACAATTTCACCAAATGAATAGCTTTCTTATTTTTGCATAGTATTCAACTCCAGGGGGAAATGTAGTAAAAATGCTTCTGCCAATTCATTTAAAAAGTACTTGCATTAAGAAAAAGAAAAGAAGAAGAAAAAATATTTTTTTTTCACTTCATATGCACAAACTTTCCATATTGTTTTGGTTACATGACTCATTTCTCTCAGCTGTATCATCATTAAGTGGCCTGGTACAAATGTAATGTTCCATGAATACTAACTGTGGTCAAGAGATCAGGAACATGCAATATGCTTGTAGGCTGGAGCCCAGACCAGGGAGCAAATATATCATCAGATGATGATGATGATGATTATCATCATCATTACGCTTATTATTATTGTTATTGCTATTATCATTACGCTCATCTGACTGGGTTACCAGTCAGTTGGAATGAGAGCACTGTGTCAATCTTCATTTTATATAATGCATTCGTTTTAGTCTTTAAATTGTAAACTTCCCTTGCATGCGTTGGTACGAAGGCCATATGTAACTCCAATAAATCATCAGACCTGTTCTTTGATCTGATTTGAGGAGATTGAAATCAAGGAGCAAAGATTGCCCAAAAAGAAGCGGAGGAAATTCCAGCCCAGAATTTCAAGAGAAGCTCCTTCCAGGGATATGGTGCCAAAATAAATGTTTTATTTTGTAGACTCCCAGCATAATGAAGAGAGAAAAGTGCATCCGGCGTGAGAAAAAATGCTATGGCTCAACAGACCTGGGTGAAAAAATGACACCCTGTGGAAACACACTGCAGAAACCACTGGCAAAAACACCTGCCATGTCTACAAAGCAAACTGAGAAGGGTTAATGGAGGTGGATCAGATATTATCTCCTCCTTCCCCCTCCCCGCCCTGGCCTACAGACTAGTGCACAGGGAATCACAAACAAGTGGTCACTAATGCAAGGTGCGTGCTGCGGCTATTTTGGCAGTGGCATTAGTCCTCCATAGCCGCCCTGTCTCTGAATCGCCAGCAAACTATTGTACATCTCAGGTCTTCCCCTACGCACCAAAGAACGGGAGCTACTGAGCACAGTCACTATATCCTGCTCCATGATACAGCCTCTCTTATAGGAATTACAACACTCCTCTACTAGCATGGAATAAAAGTAAGCTTGTCCCAACTTAAATAAGGACTAAAGGTGTGTTCAAGGCATGTGTTTTACTTGCAAGAGATCCCATGTAGGGCTGGGAAAGAGTCCTGTCTGAAAACCTGGCAAGCTACTGCCAAATCATGTAAAATAGACAATAGTGAGATAAACGGATCAATGGACAAAGGCAGCTTCCTCTGTCCGACCAAAGAGCTCATTTTAGCAGTGTCTTAGTACAACGCAGAAAGAAGCAAAAATTCACTGCTGGTCCTCACATTTACTACACATATGGTATTGTTGTTTAGTCGTGTCCGACTCTTCGTGACCCCATGGACCAGAGCACGCCAGGCACTCCTGTCTTCCACTGCCTCCTGCACTTTGGTCAAACTCATGCTGGTAGCTTCCAGAACACTGTCCAACCATCTCGTCCTCTGTCGTCCCTTGCATGCGTTGGTACGAAGGCCATATGTAACTCCAATAAATCATCAGACCTGTTCTTTGATCTGATTTGAGGAGACTGAAATCAAGGAGCAAAGATTGCCCAAAAAGAAGCGGAGGAAATTCCAGAATGAAGGATGTGAATAAAAGAGTTTCAATGTTTGTATTTGAAGAACAGCAAGTCAGAAAAAATAACCTGGCTGGAAGATAAAAACAGGTTAAAAATCATTATCATTTCCCGAGGGAGAAACAAGCTGGGAAGTTTGATGATATATTCCAGCACTATGAAGTGGGTGGATGAGAGAGGGAGGGATGGAATTTACGGTGGGTTAACTGCTAAATTAAGTGGTAAATTACTGACCACTACATATGAGATTGAGATTAAATCTTAATTCCCTTTCCTCCAAATCTGTTTCACCTTGAATGACATGACAATGTGAGGATGAACTAAAGCCAGCTTGGGGGAGAGGTACCTATCTGAATTAAGTTATTCCAATACAGTACTTTCTATCAGGACACCCAGTTTCTTAAACAAATAAATGAAGCAAGCAAGCATCTGTTTACCATAGATCATTCCATCACATATAATGCATGTAAAAAGTATAGGGGTGTGGATCTGGATTAATACCCCTATTCCATATTTGTTGGCAGTCGGCATTCATCTGTCTTAAGAGAGAATGGGGTGCGCCTCTGAGGAGAAAGCCAAACCGCTGTATTAGCAGCACTGAAGTGACCACCCCAGGGAACAAGGAGCACGATATATCCCTCACCAGAGGTACTACCCTTCCCCAGAGATACTATCCCATACACCCCTTTCCCCTATAATCTACTGTATTTGAAATTAAAGTCCTGTATGACTCTCTTGAACTTGTCTGTCCCAAGTCTAGCCTTGGCCCTAGCACAGAGGTAGGCAGCCTAAGACCCATGGGCCACAAGCAGCCCACAGGGGTCATCTAACTGGCACATGAGCCACCCCCGAACTGAGCCGCCCACTCAGCGAGTCCCCGCGCGCTGCGCTAAACTGGCCCAGCATGGCACGGGGACTCGCTTCCGTGGTGCTGAAAATCGCGTCTGCACAGAAACAGATGCTGAAAATCACGGGCACGTACATTCACATGCACATGCAATCCGGCCCAGGGAGGGATCTCCGCGGTAGTGAACTGGCCCAGGCGAGGTAAACCTTGCCGACCCCTGCCCTAGCACAAACACGTCAAAGTTTTGTTCTAAATTGGAGACACAGTTAGCTAAGAGAGGTCATCTTGTAGCTCTCACAAACAATATTGTCCTGGTGGTTGTGAAAATACTGGGTGGCGGAATTCAACATAGTGGGAATTACAAATTGCAATGTGGAATTTTAATATGCAATTTGCAAGCTGATTTGCAAGCTGATTTCAGTCACTTTGCTGTATCACGGGACTTTCAAGTCTGTAAGAAATAAAATACTTGCCTCATCTACATTTTCCAAGAAGTCCTTTGAATAAAACTAGTTACATTGATCTGTACCATCCGAAGCCTGTCTGCATGCCTGTCATTTAAGCTAGTTCTCTAAAGGAGTGGACCTGTGATGGGGCGCCTGATGGATACTAGATTGTAAGAACGTACTACCTTCCCAAGTTACAATTCAGAAACTTGACATTCATTTCCATGAACACGAATTCATGATCATCAAAGAAAGTTTCTGGCAGTTTCCCTCTCTACGCTCCCATACACGATTCCTCAACTAGCTCTGTTCCAGGGAATTGGCAAATTGCCAGGGCGCAACAGAGGTTTGCTAAACCAGTGTTTTCATCTTGCCTCTCTAAGGCGACAATTCTAAGTATACCATAAAGCAGGGATGCCAACTTGAATAAAATATTGTAGGGGGCCAGGTGAGCCAAAGGCCTGGTCAAAGGCCTGGAAATGATGCCTTATGAGGAACGGCTAAGGGAACTGGGCATGTTTAGCCTGGAGAAGAGGAGGTTAAGGGGTGATAGCCATGTTCAAATATATAAAAGGATGTCACATAGAGGAGGGAGAAAGGTTGTTTTCTGCTGCTCCAGAGAAGCGGACACGGAGCAATGGATCCAAACTACAAGAAAGAATATTCCACCTAAACATTAGGAAGAACTTCCTGACAGTAAGAGCTGTTCGACAGTGGAATTTGCTGCCAAGGAGTGTGGTGGAGTCTCCTTCTTTGGAGGTCTTTAAGCAGAAGCTTGACAACCATATGTCAGGAGTGCTCTGATGGTGTTTCCTGCTTGGCAGGGGGTTGGACTCGATGGCCCTTGTGGTCTCTTCCAACTCTATGATTCTATGAGCCCAGCCCCACATAACTGATCACATGACACAGTGCACACACACCATATGAATGGGAATATGCCCATCAACTTGGGGGGGGGGTCCCGGCCCCCTGAAATATTTTATTGTGGGGGCTGAAGCAATCCAAAAGATGTGCACTCAGAAGCGAGTCCCATTGCATTAAGAAGCAAATCTAATTCTATTCAGTATACTTCCAGGAAAGTGTGCACTTGATTGCTTTCAGACTTAAAGTCAATAAATAGTATGGGAAGGACAAATGACCTAGTCTGAATTTCAGCACTGCAACTTGGCGCTCAGGTTTTCCTTAAGTCGGGGCTGGGCCCTCCAGATGTTGCTGAACTACAGCTTCTATCAGTCCCAGCAAGCATGACCAATGGCAAAGGATGATGTGAGCTGTAGTTCAGCAACATCTGGAAGACAAAAGGTTCCCAACACTTGCCTTAAGTGAACAGACAAAATTCAGAATGCCTCAGCCAATTGGCAGTCATGCCATACTTGTCAGTTCACAACCGTAGCAGTTATCAGTCTTAGTCACAGTCACCTATACTGACTTCTTATTTTTACCCTTATATGTTCAGAATAAGTTACATATGAACACTCCATTAAACTGTATATTTGCTGCTGGGGGGAGCCAAGGGTGCCAAGGAAGGCATGCATGACCTGTAATAATTTTTTTATGTTGCAAAGGATGCTGAGGCACAACTCTCATGCCCAGCCACTTTTCTGACCTTAACCACATTTCTCAGGCAGCCATTCCAAACCTCTCAAGCAGGCCATTAACAACTCTTAAGGTTGCTGCTTGCACTCTTCTGTGGTTCCGGCTCCCACTCAGGGGTGCATATTCAGTTGATGGAGGGCACTGACCAGGTCCATTGGCCATAACTTCCGCCCCCATCAACTGAAAGTGTGCCCCAGAATGCCTGCTATTAGGAATTACAGATGAATACCACAAATGTTAGTTCCTTGCAAGAGGGTCTGTCCACTATCACTAATCTTCTGACTGAATAACTCCTCATAACCTTCCAGGGAAACTGTATTTAACAAGACAAATGATTGAAAATAAAAAGTAGGTTCCACTGGTAGACATACTTCCTCTCGAACCAACTCTTCGGCAGTGCTTTACTTTAAATATATATATATATTCAAGTCAACAGGCAAAGCTCCATGAACTTCAAACTGACAAAACACTTGTCAACAAATGCCAGTGAAAATAAAAATTACAACATCATTCCCACAGTTTCATTTGCTCCTGACCCAAAAAGGAAGGGGGTGGGATTATGCACAATGGCCAGCCAACTGCTTTTCACATCGAAGTCGGAAGAATGTCCTCATCCACCCCAGTGCTGTGTACATTAATACAGACTGTTCTTTCAGCACCTGGGGAATCTGCCAGCACAGTGCTGCACACGCTGGAAAGGAGTTTCTCAGAGACAGAGTGGCAGCAAGCCAGAGGAGGGCTTGTTACACAGATTAAAGTCTGCATTCCTTTCTACCGAGTGAAAGAGAATACCCACCATGCACTGTCAGTAAGGCGGCCCCAGATTAAGCCACAAAAGAAGACAATTCTGCAAGCAGTCTGCTTCTTTATACAACCGTTTAGCAAAGCATTTTACTTTCAAGCACTGTATCTGGGACATGTGTCCGTTTTACTTCGGTGGGACTCAACCAGCTTAATTCCAAGCACTCCAGTTTAATAGCGCCATGGAGTAGACAGCCCCTGTCGCCAAAAGAAGACGGAATGGAGAGATAGGGAGAGAAGTGAAATACATCATTCAAGGACTCCTTCTAGGAGTCATGGTTGGGGATATGAGAGACACTCTTAAAACAAAGAAATTGTTTAAATGCTAATCCTAGCTAAGTAAAAGCTGCTTCTCTGTGAGCCGCTGCAACATGGCTGGAGTAATTTTTAGATCAGCGATGGGGACCCTGTGGTCCACCAGATGCTGTTGCACTCCAACTCCCATCAGTCCCTAGTGAATGGTGCTCAGGGATTTTGGAAATGGTAGTCCAACAACATCTGGAAAACCACAAACTCCCTGCCACTGGTTTAAATTGTCTGGCCATGGAATCAGCAGCAAGGGGGGGGGGCTCTCTAGGACAGTGTTTGCCAACCCAGTGCCCTTCAGATTTTCTGGACTACAACTCCCATCAGCCCCAAACAACACAGCTAATATTTTATTTGGAGGCATTTAAAAAATACATGCATGAACATCTTTGGGCTTGTTGTGGTGACCATTGCCCAGCATGGTTAATTATCAATTTTAAGGGACTTACTGAAACTACCAGAACTGTATGAAACTAAACTTTTTTGGGGGGGGGATCAGTTTACATGCATCCTTACAGGTCATGCTAGCAAGAACTCATGAGAAAAAAATCAGCCAATTCTTACATTAGAACCCAAGATTAGTCTTCAAGCGATTAAGGGTATCACATTGAAAATAACAGCAGTGTCAAACTGCCTAAAGAAAGCTCAAAATACAGAGGAACGAGAAAAACAGCCCATTGTGATTTTTAAACATAGTGTTCATTTTCTGCTATAAAATTTGCTTTAAAATATATATATAGTAATTGCACCATAGGATTTTAAAAATAAAGTACGCATCATAATGGGCATGTTATACCAAGCAGTATGTGGAGAGAGAGAGAGAGAGGGAGGGAGAGAGAGAGAGAGAGAGAGAGAGAGAGAGAGAGAGAGAGAGAGCAGCCCATCAGTGTACAGTATGAAAGCTACATCTGATGTAAATATGGGAGGTTGGCCTTCTGCCCCTGCTTTGTCAACAGAGCAGTAACTTTTAGTTCCTGCAGTCCAAGCTCCAGCTTCTCCAACACAAAGGGACTGAACAGGAGAGCACTCCATCCAAGTCTAAATCTGGCCCTGAGTCTAATCTGGCTCTTGACACTAATGCACAAGCCTGCCTCCATAAACAGATGTTGCACATAAGTAGCATTTGTTGGGTTGAAATAGCCAGGGTTTATTTATTATTAAATATATGTCCTGCCTTTCTTCTATCGAAGAGCATTTATCAGACCAAGGCTTACTTAGCTTGAGTAACATTCCTACATTAGACCCACCCTTTTTGTAATTTTATTTCACAACAATGTTAAAGACTGTTTGGGCAGGAGGTGTTGTTTCCCAAAGCACATAGTTTGTCTTTTGCGGGAGGCCAGTGCAGAACAGATTGTAAGAAAATACAGTGGTGCCTCGCAAGACGAAATTAATTCGTTCCGCGAGTTGTGTCGCCTTGCGATTTTTTTCCATCTTGCAGAGCACGGATTCGCTGGGTATTAACGGCTTTAAGAAAAAGGAAGCAAACTCGCAAGACGTTTTCGTCTTGCGAAGCAAGCCCATAGGGGAAATCGTCTTGTGAAGCAACGCAAAAAACGAAAAACTCTTTCGTCTTGCGCGTTTTTCATCTTGCGAGGCATTCGTCTTGCGAGGTACCACTGTACATACATCTATTCCATTTTGAGTCTGGAATCATCATAAATAATGGGAATGGAGGATTGCGAATCTGCCAGATTTCAGTACAAAGATATTGTGGAGCCTGAACTTGAAAACAACCTTTTACACACTAATGATTGATTGATTGATTGATTGATTGATTGATTGATTGATTGGTTGGTTGATATTTATTTATATTCTGCCTTTCTTCCATTAAAGCACTCAAGGCAGAATACACAAGTTTCCCAAGTGGTCTCCCATCCAGAAACTGAACAGATCCACACCCATTTGGCATCAGGAAAGTAACTGCATCATGTGCTCTCAGACAATGCCCTGGGAAACAAACTCCCTCTATTGCAAGGTTACTGAGTGCTAGAAAACCTGTGGGGTTCAGAGACTGCACTGGAAAAATTGGGTACAAGAAGGCTTGGCTGAAGTGCCACCATCCAATCAGACTTGTGCCATTTTCAGGATGTAAACCCCCTCTTCCAACAGAACACATCACACAAGAAGATGTGAGAATAGTTGTCCATCAAATATGGCTGCTCCTTTCTGAAACGCCACCCACAATCAGTAGCTGACAAACCCATGATAGAACTATTTAGCAGAGCAGCCTTCCCCTTGGTTTTAGTTTTTAAATAAGTTATAACAAGTTACCATTTTGGAGAGTCTGTGCCCGCGATTCCTTTCCCAAGTTGATGTGAAATCCTCCAACTGTTTGTGTTTTTCCTGCTGCTGCAAGGAACAAAAAAAGAAAAAAGCTTGTCAAATACTACAGATTAATGGAGGTATTACAATAAATCTTGTGATGGCTCCCTTTTAGTAAGTGTTTCATCTAACAAACTTCAGTGGTCCTAGACACAGAGGCTCCTCTTATGCTGATTAAGGACCCAAGAACACTCATAAGGGAACTCAAGAGCTCTCCTTTCTGCAACTTCATCTGCTTCTATCACAGAGTGCAACAGGCTCTCAGAGTGGGTGACTGAAAGGTTGTGCAACATATATTACTAGGGGCTGCCATCGCTGCTTGCTCTGCTCACCCACTCCATCCACCCATCTCTCTGCCCTTACCACACAGCTGACCAACCACACTCTCTTTACACCTTCCCCCATACCTCACCCCAAGCCCCTCCTCTCTCACCCCATACCCTTTGAAAGGGAGGAAGAGGAACTTCACACAGCAGTTTGCTAAATAACTGTGTGAAGGGTCTTCTCACCCTCTGTTAAACAGCTTACCTGGGCCAGCCGGCCATTCCTCATGCTGCATTTGGCATAGCTACCTATTGGCAGCCATGCAAGCTGCAGAGTGTGACGACACCTTACCTTTTTATGTAGGGAGAAAAACAGTGTGGGGGCACATGCAAACATTTCCAAAGATTCTTATTGGGTTTTCAAAGTCAGGCTGCATGTTAACTACTGTAGTACTTTGGGGTTTAGCAAACTTCCAAAAGGTAACAAGCAAACGCATCAGGAAGCCTCTAAGAATATGTTCCCTGTTATCAAACTATGATTACCAACTTAAGAACAAGCCAGAATATGATACCTCAGTTCTGTCCCCGTGCTGTTTAACAAACTACTGAATGGGATCATACAGAGCTTTGGAGTACGCTATTATCAGTATACTGGCGATATACAGCTCTATTTCTCCTTTTTATCTTCTGCAGGTGAGGCAGTGGATGTGCTGAATCAATGCCCGGTTGCAATAATGGACTGGATGAGAGCTAATGCACTGAAACTTCATCCAGACAAAGACTGAGTTGCTGTTAGTGAGCGGTCCTTCTGTTCAGCTGTGTTGTGTGCAGTCTGCTTTAGACAGGTCACACGCCCTCTGAAGAAGCAAATTCAAAGTGAGGGCTCTCCTGGATCCACTGCTGCCACTTGAGATACAGGTGCCTTCAGTGAGGCAGAGTGCCTTCCCCCAGCTCAGGGTAGTGGCCCAGCTATGACACTGCATGGTGTGCAAGACTAAAAGAGCATGGGTGCAAGACTGAAAGTTTTTTTCTAACAAATAAATTATTCCAGGAGCCATCAGAACCCATTCCATGGTGATGTGCCCAGTCAGAAGGAAAAAATTAAAATGAAAAACACATTTCTGGTTTCCATGCCATTTATGAAAGGTGTCAATCCAGACCTCTTTCGGCATATTTCTTTGGAAATCATTTGCACGTTAAGTTTCAGACTTCTCCCAGTTGACAACAGAACAATTTGTGCTAAAAAGTGGTTTATTTATCAGAACTATTGAGCCAAGGAAGCTGATGATGTGGAAGTAACTATGGTAGGAATATTAATTTTTCTACCATAAGAGAATATGTGGGGGTTTAAGTAATATTTTCACCACTGCACTCTTATAAAGAGAAAAATGGCACATACTAAAACAAGGAAGGAAACCCGTAATATCTGGTCCTTTACACACTTATAACGCAGCCTGCCACTTATGCAGAAAGTGTCCAACCAACTGTGAGATAACCATGGATTACACTGGCTACATTGGGAGATTTAAGATACAAAAGCTAGATGCTTCAGTTCCATAGTATCTGCAATTGATAGCAACAAATGCAAAGATTTTTCAGTCTGAGGTTTTCAGTCAAAAGCTACTGCTAAAAGATGGCTACTCTCAGCTTCTACCATTCAGCTGTCAAGCAATTTTACAGGAAAGTAAACAGATCTGAACACTCTCCAGCAGAGACAAGTTCTGTCAAGCCCATTCTCTCCACATCCCCCCACCCCACCCCTCTTCTGTTCCCAGGTATCACCCCAGTGGGAGTCAGATTCTGAGGTCCTTCTCTGGATGAAATACAGCTCTATAAAAAGCAAGGGGGGAAATCAATGCAGTCACAAAGTGCACAATTCAGCATTTTCATAACTGCCAAACTATCCTCTGCAGCATCTCAAGCAAGCCTTTGTTGCTGTCATGAAAGAAGCATATACAGGAAGAGGGTGCCAGAAAGAGATTTAGCCCTGGTGCATGATACAAGACTGACACCTGGAGGAAGCCATGAAAGATGCAATGAGAAAGTCACTCATACGCTGTGCAGCTTCCCTGGCAGAGTTATCTGCTTCCATCTTTCCTACATGATTCCAACAATCTGTTTTGTCCACATGACTCCTGAGGCGCTCAAGAAAGTCTGTAATATGACGACAGGCAGGTAACAATTAATAAAGAAAGATAAAGTTTATAACAGGTCTATAGGCAGGAAATGCACCCATGCTAATTAAATCTTCCTGTCCTAAGACCACCTGTAGCTTGGAAAGCTGCTATTTTTCTAATGCAACTGTGGGGAACCTGAGTGCCTTCCATAAGTTCTTAGACTCCAACTCCCATCAACCCCAACCAGAACAGCCAATAAGATGGAAGCTGCTGGCCAGCACTTTCTGGAGGTGCCACAAGTTCCCTGCCCCTGTTCTAATGGCTAGATGTGTAAGCATAAACAGTGGCAGTCTGTGTACAAGTCCTACTCTACTAAAATAACTCACAAATGAGGGTGTCTTCTGCATGACCATCCCGCCCCCCTTGCTTTCGGAAGGCAATCTATAAGGAACCTCAGTGAAGCAATTTCTGCAGTAAACTCTGCATTTGAATTCAGCATGAATGGGCTTTAGGATAGCAGAAACAACAACCATCAGTCAAGCTTATCTGACTCTTGAAACCCTTTATCAGAGAATGAGCCACTCAACAGAAGGCTGGGGCTGTTCTGTTTATTTAAGAAATATGCTCATCTGAAAAGATGTGTGGAAGTTTGCAGAGAGATATGGAGAGTGGCTAGGGGCGTAGGGTAATACGATTCTATTTATTTCACTTACTTCATTTGTATACCACTTTTCTGCCAAACCACTCAAGGCAGTTTATAATTTGTATAAGCCATTATCAATCCAAGACTGCTACAAAAGGATTGGAAAGAGAAGAGAAGAGAAAAACAAACAATTTCAGGTCCCGGCTCTTTTACTGTATAAGGTTACCTAATGAGCCAGTGGAATGGCCACAGCGGATCACATTGACAACCAACGTATAAAGTAAATTCTGCATTCTATCTCCGACTGCAAACAAACAACATCATAATTTATGGAAGGATGCTTCTGGAGTCTAAACATGGCAATGTCTCTTTCAAGTTCTGTAAAATATTACTGAAACAGATGGTAGAAGAGTGATAACATCTTCAGCAGTTTTGGCACCACTGTTAAGAAATAAAAGTTATCAGTGCTCGGGGGTACGTGCTTGTTTTAAGTTGCCTGATTTCAATTCATCAATAGGCCAAACTTGGGGTTTTGTAGGTAGGGTTTGTTTGGCAATCACAGAGCAATGCTTCCATATGAGCAGAGGTGTCTAAGACCACCATCCATTTCATGGAAACTGCCCATATTCTCAAGCTTTCCTGAGTAACTAGAAACCACTGTAGGAGAAGAGCAAGCCACAGGAGCCTTCAGTCTTTGTCAACAGGGAACTGGCACTAGCTGTACTAGAGAGAGGCTGTCAGTTTCCCCCCTTTCTGTCTTCATAGGCTATAAATGGGCATTGGACAGTGTCTAAAAGATAATAGTACAGTGAAAGTTTCAGGGGCTATGGAGTGTAATATTTTATACAGTGGTACCTTGGTATTAAAAACTGCTTGGCTCCTGAACAAATCAGCTCCCAAATGCTGCAAACCCAGAAGTAAACGTTCAGGTTTGTGAACGTTTTTCGGAAGCCGAACGTCCGACGCGGCTTCCGATTGAGTGCAGGAAGCTCCTGCAGCCAATCAGAAGCCACACCTTGGTTTTCAAAGGTTTTCAGAAGTCGAACGGACTCCCGGAATGGATTAAGTTCGAGAACCAAGGCACCACTCTTAATGCGCCCACTTGTTAATCCCATCTTGTGAAAGTGAACTGTTTCCTGCTCAACTCATCGGGAATGAAAAAAAGGTGCAATTTGTTAAAGTTCCTGGCATAAATATAAGCCTGTGGTGATTATAACAGCCTAAAACTGCCTACTGACTTCAAAATTTTCTTTGATTTCTGGGTGTCACACCAACTTCTTACTGCACATTTCTTGATTTTCAGATGCCACAGTAGGTTTGGAACACATACATGCTTACCGTATTTTTCGCACCATAGGGCGCACCGGACCATAGGGCGCACCCAGTTTTTTGGGGGGGAAATAAAGGGGGGGAAATTATTTCCCCCCCAGGTGCGGGGCTGGGGCGGGGGAAGCTAGAGCTTCCCCCGACCCCAGCCCTCAAACAGGCAGCTCTCCGCAAGCAGCGGGAGCGCTCCCGCTGCTTGCGGAGAGGTCCGCGAAGCCTGGACGCGCTGAGCTCAGCGCGCCCAGGCTTCGGCATGCAGGCACCTCTCCGCAAGCAGCGGGAACGCTCCCGCTGCTTGCGGAGAGGTCCGCGAAGCCTGGACTCGCTGAGCTCGGCGCGCCCAGGCTTCGGCATGCAGGCACCTCTCCGCAAGCAGCGGGAACGCTCCCGCTGCTTGCGGAGAGGTCCGCGAAGGCTGGACGCGCTGAGCTCAGCGCGCCCAGGCTTCGGCATGCAGGCATCATGTATTTAGTGTTTTTATGTTGTTAAGTCAGGGGTCAGCAAGCTTTTTCAGCCATGGGCCAGTCCACCGTCCCTCAGACCATGTGGTGGTCTGGACTAATTTTTTTTTGGGGGGGGGGAATGAATGAATTCCTATCCCCCACAAATAACCCAGAGATGCATTTTAAATAAAAGGATACATTCTACTCATGTAAAAACATGCTGATTCCCAGACCATCCGCAGGCCAGATTGAGAAGGCGATTGGGCCACAGCCAGCCCCTGGGCCTTAGGTTGCCCACCCCTGTCTGTGTTAAGTGCTCTGAGATCTACGGATGAATGGTGGTAAACAAATCCAGCAAATACATAAAGTTATATAAATAAATAAATTGTCTGTGTTCTCATTTTGCATTTCTATGTTGCAAACAGCCCTGTGATCTTCAAATGCGTGGTGGTATGCAAATTTAACAAATAATAAACAAAAATAATAAATAATACCACCCATTTCTCTCACACACACCTTGGACACTAAACCCCCAGCAGACCCTCCAAGTGTCCTTATTTTCCAGGGACAGTCCCAGATTTACAGAAGCCGCCCCGGTTTCCAATGGGATCCCAGAATGTCCTGCTTTTCCTTAGGACGTCCATATTTTCACTGGAGAAATGTTGGAGGGTATGGAGTTATGCAAACCCTGCCCCCGAGCCAAGGGGACAAGTAACTATACAACCTATAGTCTCCACCCCCTTTCTTTTTTCTTTCTTTTTTCTTCTCCCCCTAATGCCTCAACAAATGAAACAGATTTGTAAAAACGTTAAATGGAAGAAGAAGAAAAAAAATACGAGGCACTACACTTCTGTAAAACAAGAAAATCCTTAATAAAATTTTTTTTAAAAAAAAAGACATCTGAAGGAAGAGTTGCATAGGGAAGTTCTTTAGCGTTCAATGTTTTGTTATGTTTTTATATACTGGAAGCTGCCCAGAGTGGCTGGAGCAATCCAGGCAGATGGACAGGGTATACAGTGGTACCTCTCAATGCGAATGGGATCCGTTCCGGAGCCCCATTCGCATCCAGAAGCGAACGCAACCCACATCTGCGTGTGCGTGGGTCATGATTCGCCGCTTCCGTGCATGTACGTGATGTCATTTTGACCGTCTGCGCATGCGTGAGCAACGAAACCCGGAAGTAATGTGCACCATTACTTCCGGGTCACAGCAGCGCGCAACCCAAAAATACTTATCCTGAAGCTACTTCAACCTGAGGTATGACTGTATAAATATTATTATTGTTGTTGTTGTTACTAGTACAGGACATCCCTATTTTCATTGGAGAAATGTTGGCGGGTAATGTTCAACCTTTAGAAGACATCTAAAGGCAGACCTGCATAGGGAAGTTTTCCAATATTCAATGTTTTGTTATGTTTGTATATATGTTGAAAGTCGCCCATAGTGGCTGGAGCAACCCAGTCAGATGGACAGGGTGTGTGTGTAAAATAAAATAAAATAATAATAATAATAATAATAATAATAATAATAATAATAATTTAATAGGACATCCCTATTTTCATTGGGAAAATGTTGGAGGGTATGGAGTTATGAGACCCCAGAGCAATCTAAAGGCAGCCCTGTATAGGGAAGTTTTTTAAAAGTTTTCTTGCATTTTTATGTATGTTGTAAGCCGCCCAGAGCGGCTGGGGCAACAGGGTCAGAGGTGTGGGGTATAAATCCTGAAATAACAACAATTCTTCATATGGAATAGTAATGATGGTGGTGGTGATAATGATAATAATAATGATGATTTCTTCATATGGAAGAGGTCGTCCGTCCGTATTTTCACAGAAGGGTATGCCCCAGCCCAGCTCACAAGCACCCCTGCCCCACATGCCCTGCCAGCCCTCCTTGCCCCCTGCCGGCTTCTCCTTTTCTATCCCTTCCTTTTATTCCCCCGTCACCCACCGTCGAGGGAGACGAACTGCCCGACGGCCGACGACCCTCCTCCGCTGTTCTCCACGAACTGCACCTCGGAGACGATGATGTTGTCCTCGAGGACGGAGCCGCAGCCCGTGCAAACCGCGTCTCCGCGGGCCGAGTCCACCTCGATCTCCGAGCTGCCGCACGCGGCGCACACCCGCCCGCCGCCGCCCGGCATCTTCGAGGCAGGCTCCCCTCAGGCCCAAGGAAAAACCCCGCCGCCGCCTCGCGGGCCGGGCCGGCGCCCCCCTCCGCCTGCCCGCCTGCTCTCTCTCTGGCCGCCACACGCGCGCTCTCCCCTCACGGGCCTCGGCCGGCTCCCCTCGCCGGCTCCACCTCGGCCCGCAAACGCCGCCCCTTCTCGCGAGGCCGGCGAGGCCTAGTCGCCTCCCCTCGCAGGGAACGGGCGAGCCGAGGAGGCGCGTTCGGCTCCAGCCCGCTCGACGCCCCGCGGCCTAGGCGCTCCCGCGGGGCTTCGCGGGCCCTCTCGCCTCAGGCAGGGCAGAGTGAAGCCTGTGGGCCCCTCAGGCTGCTCGTGGACTACAACTCCCGTCAGCCCCCGCCAGCACGACCTGGTGGCAGGGGCTGATGGGAGATGGAGTCCAGGAGCTGCCTGAGGGCCGCTGGTTCGCTTCCCCGGGGTATAAGGGCCGGGATGCCGAAGGGAGGCTTTGTTTGCTGCTTGGGTTTTGGGTTCTAGCTAAGCAGGTCTAGCTGGTGGCTTGTCGTTTTCTGGAGGGGCTTGGTATGGGCTGTTTTAGCTTGCCCCGCGTTCGCAGAAAACAAGCAGTGGGGCCAACCCAATTAACTTTTAAGTCAAAAAGTGTTTTTTTGTTTGTTTCTTTATCCTGCTTTTTTCACAAACAGAAAAGTTGTGGTGGGGGTGTTGTCGCATTGCAGCTTGCAGATATCGGTAAAGAAATAATCTCAGGCTTACAATGGGGAAGACACAGCACTAAAGGAAAAAAGGAGTGGGAGGGAGAAGGTGGAAAAGCAAACCTATTTCTTCATTACTAAGTTCTTGTACTGAGCAGGTAGAATGAGCCAAAAGCTGCTGGTCTTTCACCAGAGCTGACAAAGAAAGTCCTCTTTCCCACTCCCATAGCTTGATGAGTTGTGGGGAGCTGATAGTAAATGTGTATATTCCTCAGAATTGTTTTGGCCATATGTATGTCAAATTTGAGTGGCTGGGGAAACCCAGCCAGATGGGTGGGGTGCATATAATAAATTATTATTATTACTACTACAGTATTCCTAACTGTTAAAGTGTGGGGCTTGCCTCCTTCTTGAGCTAGAATTTCACCCCCAATCGGTGACCTTCCCAGATTGCTGCTGTGAAAAATGAATTTGTGGGGAGTGTTGCGCTAGAAAAACAGGCCTTCATTTGGGTTGCTGATTTCATTCACTGCATGGAACACTCCATCATATCTGAAAAATAAAGAGCCCCTGAGCATGGAGCATATATTTTCCTCACCACTGAATAAACAAAGCCTCTGCAAAGGGAGAAAGAAGATTAAGAAACATGGCTCATTCGCAATGGTTTTCTTCCTACTTATGTGTAAGGTAAAGGTAAAGGGACCCCTGACCATCTCGCTTTATTGGCCGAGGGAGCCGGCGTACAGCATGACTAAGCCGCTTCTGGCGAAACAGAGCAGCGCATGGAAACGCCATTTACTTTCCCGCGGGTGTGGTACCTATTTATCTACTTGCACTTGGCGTGCTTTCAAACTGCTAGGTGGGCAGGAGCAGAGACCGAGCAACGGGAGCTCACCCCGTCGGGATTCAAACCGCGACCTTCTGATTGGCAGGTCCTAGGCTCTGTGGTTTAACCCACAGCGCTACCCGCATCCCTTTTAGTTATGTGTACCTAAGTACAAAAAGCAGGATGTGAAATGGGAGTGTTTTGCCACCAGATGCAAGGCCACTAGAAGCTGCATCTCCTCCTTTCCAGGAAGAGCATCATAGTAAGGGGAAGATAAGCCTGTTCCCATCCACCAGATAAGAAGCAGCTGCTCCCCCCACCCCAACCTTGCCAAAAAATAACATTCCACTTCTTCTGCCTGTTCTTAGACTGGAGAACTGAAGGGAACCAAACTCCTGCCTCATCCATCAGGCAAAGGACTAAGGGGTCCTGGGCTGTGTTCCTGCCATGAGTTGCAAGGTATAAACCTTCTAAGCAAATAAGCAATAGATCAAGCTACAGAGAGAAGAAAAACCGTCTTGTAGGATCAATCTCATTTTACATGAAGCAGATGGCTTTGCACTTAGCTGAAATGCCTCAAGGTTCGTACTGGAAATTCCATCACGACAAATCAGTCCTAAAGTACTCTCAGCTAATTATTGTTCATTTGGGTCACTTGGTCTAGCATTTTCCTAAGTGCAAATTGCCCATCACTCCTCAAACACTCTTTAATTAACCCCCCTTCCCCAACACACACAAACACACATGTTCTGGAAGAGTGCGTAAGAGTACGAAACGTTGAAGAAAATGTGTTCATGCACATTTAAGGCTAAATTTTCTTCTTCTTCTTTGGCAATCACTCTTAGCCGAGTAAGATTGTCCTCCATGAACATGGTTTTAACAATGAGTCCGTAAGTGACCGTGGAGGCCAGTTCTGGATCCACACGTCCTTCCACAGTGGGGACATAGGTTTCCAGGCGGGAGTTGATCACAGTGTGGATTTGCCAAGCGTGCCTTCCTCTTAGCACATTTCTCCCTTGCATCCTGAGTTTGAGTGTCTTCAAAGCCCATGACACCTTTGGTAAAGGCTGTTCTCCAACTGGAACACTCACAGGCCAGTGTTTCCCAATTGTTCGTGTTTATACTACATTTTTTTAGATTTGCTTTGAGACAGTCTTTAAACCTCTTTTGTTGACCACCAGCATTACGCTTTCCATTTTTAAGTTTGGAATAGAGTAGTTGCTTTGGAAGGTGATCATCAGGCATCCGCACAACATGACCAGTCCAACGAAGTTGATGTTGAAGAATAATTGCTTCAATACTGGTGATCTTCCAGTACACTGATATTAGTTCGCCTGTCTTCCCAAGACAGTATAATTTAGCCTGGGAAGACAGGCTAAATTATACCAAATGTTAAATCACAAAATCTTGGAAATGAAAAGGATGGGGGACATCTAGTTCAAAAACACCGCCCCAATGCATGATGCAACCTTAAATACATGAAGCAGTGTAAAAATAATAATTATTTCCTTCTGCCCCATTTCATGATGGGAATCCCACCCATAGCTGCTATTTGCACCTACAACAGCATCCTTTTTGGACAAATAGCTTGGCGGGGCATGGGCAGTAAAATGATTTGATCCCCCACTTTCACCACAGTCCTGACTGGGAGATTCATATGACAGCTTTAAAAATAATAATAATACATGTAACATAATTGGAATAAAAAGTCTCTCTCTAACTATAATCCAGTTTCCACGATGGTCGCTGCTTGACAAAATAGTTAACTGAGATCAGCATAAGATGGTGTTGTGAAAACAGATGGCACGAAACCAATGCTGACCCCCCACAACTCACTAATTGTTAACTTGTTTGCATAAAGTACTGTGCTTTTTCTCCCACACTTTCTTGTTTTCTACTTTCATATTCAGGAGCTATGGCTAACCTAGAAGCCCCTTAAATTTTATTAACTCTAAAGGAGAATAATAAAATTTATTCCCCACTTCCCAGCATGCCATGAAGTCTCCAGAAGTAGCACTTAAAACCTTAGTTTTCTATGGATGAGCGCATAGAAACATAGGGTAATTTTCTAATATTTATGTTATTTGCCAATATAAAACTTGAATGGGGGGGGGACAACCCACAGACAGCCGACCAGCTAATCCTGTATCACATTTCCTGCAAGTAGGGTTAGTAGTAGTAGTAATAATAATAATAATAATAATAATAATAATAATAATAATAATAATAAATGTTATTTGTACCCTGCCCTCGCCAGCCAGAGCCGGGCTCAGAGCGGCTAACATCATATAAATAACACAGTACACATAAAAACAGGCATCAATTAATTAAAATACATCTTAAAATTAATTCAGACAAATTAAAATCTGGACAAATGGCAGTTATCAGGTAAAGACTGAGAGCGGTTAATACTTTCCAGGACCAACTGTTTTCACTGGTCATATAAGGACCTGTGAACAGACTGGGAGGCCTCCTTCATGCTTGTTCTTATACAAAGGAAAAAAGGTCAGACTGCACCCTGGCCAAAGGCCTGGAGGAACAGCTCTGTCTTGCAGGCCCTGCAGAAAGATGTCAAGTCTGGGTTGCCTCCAGACTATCCCTAGGTTCCAGGAGAGTTTCAAGTTCATACTGGAACTTTAGATTTGTGCAATTAAAGTGAATTTATTTGATTTTGTTTATTGAATTTATATCCCACCTTTGCTCCTAAAGAATTAAAGTACTTTGTTGTCCTTGTGCAACTACTCCACTTTTTTATGATAATAAAAAAACACTGATTTTTTTGCAGTTAGGAAAGTGATAGACAGGAAAATAGATTGAAAATCATGGGATGAATGAACAATTAATGGGAACATATGTTAACACCCCAAAAGCAAATCAGGATGAATGCTCATTGTCATGTAACCACCCCATAAACAAACAAATAAAGAACAGAGATAAACGAACCACTACGTAGCTTTTGTGCAAGCAAATTGGAATGAATGCTGAATAAACAGGACATCTGGAGGGGCCCAGCGTGCTTTTTAGCTAACTTTGGCGAAATTCTCAACTTTTGGGTATTATAGTGGGGGGGAAATCTGGAGATAAAGTCTTCACTGTCAAGAGAACATTTCTGCCTTAAGTACGGTAAATTCCCTTTGATGAAACATCACTTAATGCTTCTGCTCTCAGCTTAACAATAGTATAAAGCAGTCAGCAGAGGGAGCCAAAACCCTATTTCTGCTCTGCTCTTGTTCCCTAAATAATTTAACAACCTTTATATAATTAAATGTTCCTGGGAGCCCAGAACACTTCCTCACAGGGGTAGTTGGACTATTCTGTCTCTCTATAATTTGCCAGTCTTCTGTTTACCTCCATCCTCTCAGAATCTTGGGGCTATTCTGTCCAGTCTGTAGCTCAGGGGTCAGCAAACTTTTTCAGCAGGGGCTGGTCCACCCTCCCTCAGACCTTGTGGGGAGCTGGACTATATTTTGGGGGGTGGAATTGAACAAATTCCTATGCCCCATAAATAACCCAGAGATGGATTTTAAATAAAAGAACACATTCTACTCATGTAAAAACACCAAGCAGACCCCACAACTAATCCAGAGATGCATTTTAAATAAAAGGACACATTCTACTCATGTAATAATAATAATAGTAATAATAATAAATTTATTTATACCCTGCCCTCCCTGGCCAGAGCCGGGCTGAGGGCGGCTAACACCAGTAAAATTACAATAAAAAATTTATAGGGGGTCAATTTAAAATACAGGTTAAAATGCAATTTAAAATGCAGCCTCATTTTAAAAGTTGCCCACGTATAAAAACCGTAAGGGGAGGGAAAACATAAGGGTCAGACTGAGTCCAAACCATAGGCCAGGTGGAACAGCTCTGTCTTGCAGGCCCTGTGGAAAGATGTCAAGTCCCGCAGGGCTCTAGTCTCTTGTGACAGAACGTTCCACCAAGTTGGAGCCAGTACTGAAAAGGCCCAGGCCCTGGCCCTAGTTGAGACCAATCTAACCACCTTGCAACCTGGGACCTCCAAAGTGTTGTCATTTGTGGAGCTTAAGGTCCTCCGCAGGGCATACCAGGAGAGGCGGTCCCGTAGGTACCTGGGTCCTAGGCTGCATAGGGCTTTAAAGGTTAAAACCAGCACCTTAAACCTGACCCTGTACTCCACCAGGAGCCAGTGCAGCTGGTAAAGCACTGGGTGAATGTGATCCCGCGGCAAAGACCCTGCAAGGAGTCTCGCCGCGGCATTCTGCACCCGCTGGAGTTTCTGGGTCAGCTTCAAGGGCAGCCCCATGTAGAGTGATTTACAATAATCATGCCGTGACCGTCACATGGATCACTGTGGCCAGATCAGGGCGAGAAAGGTAAGGGACCAACTGCTTGATACGGCGGAGATGGGAAAATGCCACCTTTGCTGTGGCTGCAACCTGCGCCTCCACTGATTCCCAACTGGTGGGACGGATTTAGAAGGTGATCCACCCCCTGGCCTTAGTTTGGCAACCCATACTCTAGCTCAGGCATGTCCAAAGTCCGTTTCGGGGGCCTAATCCGGCCCGCCAGTTGGTTTAATGTGACCCCTGTGGCAGTTTTTCTCCAGGGGTAAAATTCTAAAAAATATTCAACAACTTCAGTCCTAAAAAAAATCAACAACTTTGGTCGGCCCTCACGCATGTTCACTTCATCAAATCTGGCCCTCTCTGAAAACAGTTTGGACACCCTGCTCTAGCCCAAGTATAGCACCATTCTGAAGAGGCTGTCTGTTGTGTCCCTGCTCTGAGCATTTCTCCTTCCAGTTAGGTGGCAGGCCCAGAACTCACTCATGCCGGCCTTCTCTGAGGGTGGGTGGTTCTTGATTGCAAATTTGCTGCGCATGCAAGAGGGCCCACGTTCAAGCATTCCTTCGCATTTTGAGTTCAAAGAGAATGTGGTGGAAGGTTGGGGGGGATGGGACACTCCACTTGACCCTGAAGAGCTGCTGTCAGTCAGAGTAAGCAATGCTAGTCAAGAAGGACAGGTAGTCAGTCTGACCTGGTATGAAGAGACTTTTTGCGCCAGACTAGACTTGAGGGCAGCAAATCTATCTGTTTAAACAGATTGAGAGAGGGATGGGTGGCAATCCGTTTTTAACTTGCAAATTGGATGCACACGTCAGAAGGTTAAGGACCTTCCTCTAATCCTCAGTTTATCCACCCGAACACACCTCAACCTGCAAGAGTTAAATACCCAAACAGGGCTTTAGTATGGCTGTTGGTTTTTAGAAGAAAAGAAACTCCACAATCAGAAATCTGGGAAATACTGGGGCAAGGAATGTCTGGTATGTTTTTGATGAATCAGAGGGGCCTCCTTGTATGTTTAGGATTCCAGCTCTCATCTGAAGATAAATGACAATGTCTGGCGTCCTTGCCTTGGTCCGGATTGCAGAAATGTAGCAAAGCTCCACAAAGGAGCTGTTTTTCTAGGCATGCGTTGTGTGCAATAGCTCAAAAGGGAAGGATAATTTCTAATACTGTTTTCTTTATCAGGGCTGCAGTCCTGTGAATTCAAATTCAGAAGTAATCCTTCGTCTGATAGGGCTTAATCCCAGATGCCAGCAAGTGTGAACAGTAGTGCTGCCGCAAGATTCATTCCTATACAACAACCTTTGACAACCTGGTACGCTTCAAACTTTTTGGACTAAAGTTCCCATCAACCCCTGCCTGCCAGTTACTTCAGCATCTATAATTATTACTGCTGCTGCTTCTACTATTTCTTCTGTTGTTGCTGTTACAACGACTACTGCATAAAGTTTATTTAGCACCAATTCTTATAGAATTGTAGAGTTGGAAGGGAAATCTAGTCCAACCCCCTGCAATATGGCGGGGGGGAGCTAAAAGGTTGTGAAGATTGAGAAGGTTGAGCAGCTGCATATCAGGCATAGGCAAACTCGGCCCTCCAGATGTTTTGGGACTACAACTCCCATCATCCCTGACCACTGGTCCTGCTAGCTAGGGATGATGGGAGTTGTTGGCCAAAAACATCTGGAGGGCCGAGTTTGCCTGTGCCTGGATAATATAATCAAAATGGCAGTTTTCATAGTAGCATATCCTGTTTAATCAGTTTGATTAATCGGTTAAAACTCATTGATACCTTCAGTTGATTGCACAGAAGGTGGTCCACTTATAAAAAATGTTTTTAATAAATACTTTAAAAATTGCAAGCAAGAACCTTAGAAGAGCCTGCTGGATCAGACCAATGGCCCATCTATTCCAGCATCCTCTCCTCACAGTGGCCGATCACAAAATCAGAGAGTTGGAAGGGACCTCAAGGGTCATCTAGTCCAACCCCCTGCAATGCAAGAATATTTTGCCCCACGTGGGGCTCAAACCCACAACTCTGAAATTAAGAGTCTCATGCTCTGCCAACTGAGCTCTGTGCGTCCATGAGTAGCCTATAAGCAGAACCCGAGCACAAGAGCTCTCTCTTCTCCTGTGGTTTCCAGCAACTGGTATCTAGAAGCATTGCTGCCTCTTCTAAAACAATGCCTGTTGCAACACACTCATGTGTCATCTAAAAATGAGGAGAGCGTGCTTTTCTCTCTTTCAAAGGACTCTTCTCATATGAGAACATTATTCTTTTCTCATTCTAAACTCTGTATTGTAATTACAAAACAATACCTTTTCTTAATGCTGTGCCGTCTGCTGAAGAGAACAGCAGAAGAAGGCATTGCAGACCTGCACTGCACTCTGGGTTCTGCCGACACCTGTGTCTGCATGTCACTTCTCAACTTTTGCCTGCAAAACCTCGCCTGCCAAGATGTTGAAAAGAAAGAAGAACAGGACGTAACAGGTAGTGTAGTTTAATGGGGAAACACCAAAGCAAACAAACAAGGACCTAACAAACGAGGCAGAGTCAGAACAGCGGGGAAATAAAGTACTTCTTCACACAGCAGATTGTTAAACTATGGAACTCACTTCCACAGGAAACAGTGACAAACTACCAAGTTGGATGGCTTTAAAAGAGTGGGTAAATCCATGATGTATAGATGGTATATTACACCTGTGAAATTAGCCAAAATGTATAAGATAAATAATAAATGTTGGAAATGTGAAGAAAAAGAAGGAACATTTTATCATATGTTGCTGGGAATGTAAGAAAGTAAAGAACTTCTGGGAAATGATATATAATGAGATGAAAAAGATGTTGAAATATACATTTTTAAACAAACCAGAAGCATTTTTACTTGGTATTATAAATGAGGATATTAATAGACAGGATGTTAAATTGTTCTTATATGCAACAACGGCGGCAAGAGTATTGTTGGCCCAGAAATGGAAGCAAGAAGAAATACCGACAAAAGAAGAATGGCAGACAAAATTAACGGACTACGCAGAATTGGATAAAATGACAGGAAGGATTCGAAACCTGTGGGACCAGAGATTTACAGAATATTGGAAGAAATATATGAACTATTTTAAGAGCAACCGTAATCAACAAATTACTCTAGTAGGACTACAAGAAGTTTTGTAAGGAGAAACATATGAAATATTGCAAAGTAGAGAAAGAATAGAGATATTAGTTATGAGATTTAAATGTAATAGTGAAAGTAAAAAATGTATATTAAGTGAAAAGATTGGAAAATTTTCAGATGTGATTGAGGGAAGTCAAAAAATGTATAAGATATAAAAGTATGTTTAATTGTTGAAAATGATATGTTAAAAAACTATAATAATAATAATAATAATAATAATAATAATAATAATAATAATAATAATAATAAAAAAAGTGGATAAATCCAAGGCTCTCAGTGGCTCCTAGCATCTTGTTGACCATTGTGGGAATAGGCTAGATGGAGCTTGAAGTGGTATCTTTCAGTCTGAAACATCTGGAGGCACCCAGGTTGGGAAAGACTGGCAGAAATGTGGGGGGTGGGGTGGCAGAAAAATCAGAACAGAATATGCTCTCATGCAACTTTCACAGCAAACCCCAAAGCACAGCAGTGAAGTGTTTTGCTAAACACGTCCTTTCCCCTTGCAGCTAACAGGAAGCTGGCAACTTTTAACTTAACCACCCTTCCTGGTACGGAATGACTTATGTGCCTTTCCCTACAACCACCCCACATCTGTGCCAGCCCAGGCCATGGGCAGTGCTGGAGAGGCTGCTCCAAATCCCTCGTGGAGAAGCAGGGATTAGTGTGTACCAGGCCATCTTTGGCGTCCTGTTCATCAAGATTCCCCAGCTGAGCTGAAGCTTTGCTGAATGACAAAAGCGGTTCTTTTATCCTATCTCCAGAGATGTGTAGTTTTAGCTCCCAAGGCAGGCGTGTCGTGCTTGTGGAGGCACGCAACTTGCTGAGGTCTGGTTCCATATGAGGGTGAATCATCTTTCTAAGAGGAGAAAGTGAGTCAGGAGGAAAGCTCTCTTTGTACAGGCTTATTATATGCCAGTCCCCCCTGCTGTTTTGCCCGGGAGTCAGGGAGAAATATCCACTCTTGCTAATGACATGTTGCAGCTGGGAATAATAAAAAGTGTGGCTCATTATTCCAACCCCACCCAGCCTTTCCATTGTGTGCTGTTCTGCATCCAAATGTTGATTATTTAATTTAGAGCAAACTGGCAGGTCCTAGGGTTTCTATGTTGTTGTTCTTTTAAAAAAACAAGGTGTCCACATTCTTGTTATGGGTCTTTGCACGTGCATTATTTCCAACAACACTTAATTTAAAGCACACATCCCTAGTGATACGAATCTTGGGGTGCTTCCAAGGATGGGCTTAATATGGTAAACATATCACAAATGGGACATTGATCACATTTCCGCCCAAAAGGTAAATCTGGATCCAGTTATTGGGGGTGGGGGGAATACGGGCTGGGGTTTTGAAGCCAGAATGTCACATGGACCATCCAAAAAAATTGCACGCAGGAGAAGCACCCATCTGCCAATCTGGAAATTAGAACTAAAGGTCAATCCCTCCCCTTCTCTGCTGCAGGGCACAAATATAGGGTTGTCAGCTGCAAAGGAAAATGGGGCTCTTGCACCTTAATAGGTCTGCAGAAGACCTTGTCGTAGCTTGTCATGCAGTGATGCAAGGGCATATATGAACTGGCCCCAAAAGAGGCTCTTTTCCTGCTTTCTAATCCATGCTAAGAGATCTCTGAATGTTCCTTTGATGGAACAGACTTGTTTCTCAGCAAGATATGTTGCACCCAGCCCTGACTTTATGGGGACCAAACTGGCTTTAAGACAAGCACTTCCAATGCAATGCAAGCACTCCCACTCTTGTCTGTGGGCTGGCTGTATCCAGATCAATCCATGGAGGGTATAGAGACACTGGAAGCAGTGGGAAGCTGTAGTCTAAACAACAGTAGGTCCTGTTCGGTTGACCTTGCAAAGTCAGAATGCCTGGCTCCTAGTATTTACAAGGCCCTGGCCAATTTAAAGTCTTCGTGTTGCTTGCCAGTTGCAGATGTTAACATCTGTCCCGTTCTGCCTGGACTCCTGGATCAGTTTCAGGAAGCTCATCAAGTTAAATGTCCACCCCTGACCTTGAGAATCCCAGATTGCTCCCAGCAGTCCTAGATTGTTTTAGGAATGCAGTAGGATGGTGTGTGGGTAAGGAAAATTTTAAAATAGCAAATTAAAGATCAGCATACAATGCATTTTAAAAAAAAAACAACAACTAATAGGGCTCACTAATAAACATTGCATAGGGATGGAGCAGGTACTGAAGATAATGTCCGAGACTGCCAAATCGCCACCCACAGCAGGCCACCAGCAGAGGAGGATGTGAGCAAGCACAGTGCGCTAGGCCTGTGCAGCAGGAACTTCCAGTTGATGCACCAAAGCCTTAGGGAGAAAAAGCCTTCTCCACCTTTACGGATTCCCATTTTAGGAAACCTACCTGTTCCACCAGGGTTTTGGAGGTGTTTAATACCTGAAAGTGTACTATGTCTAGTTTCAAAAAAACTCTTTATTCTGGTTTTAACACAGACAGTTTTAACTTGCTTTAATGGTCTTTTTTTATTATTTTTTAAATGCACCGAATACTGTATTGTCCTGGGAGCTTGGCAAAGTGGAAAGTGTAGCCTGGCTTTGCTATACTCTCCCTGCAGGCTGGAGTACACAAGGGATACAATTCAAATGGCAAACGTTTCAAAAGAGTTTAATTA
This sequence comes from Podarcis melisellensis, assembly GCF_964234715.1. NCBI lineage: Eukaryota > Metazoa > Chordata > Lepidosauria > Squamata > Lacertidae > Podarcis > Podarcis melisellensis. Next base: position 10,755,356 of record NC_138528.1, on the reverse strand, counting down.
AACGAACAAAAATTATCCCTAATGGCTAGCGTATGCTGCTAGTGATTCTCAACGTAATCTGCTTCGGTGGTAGCCCTTGAACCCGCCACGGACTGGAGGCTAGCACTGCCTTGAGGGACCTTCGGTGAGACATTCAGCTCCTGGGAAACAGCTGGAGAGATGCTTGTCTCCGATCTCATGCTTTCGTCATCCTCGTTCTCAGCATCCTGAGTCCCGATAGGCTGAAGCGTATGAGGGATAAATCTGTGGCGTGGGCATCCAATGATGCCGATCCTGCCGGAGAAGAAGAGTGCAGCCAGGTTGTTGAGTGGATGCCCACCTGTTACACCTGGGCTAAGGGAACTGCACTGGCTGAGCTAGAGCGTAGGGGTTATACTCCACCACTTAAGACCATGGCAAAGTGGTTGGGGTGCTGTATTGGGACTGGGGATACCAAGGTCCACATGCCCATCTTGGCTATGAAGCTCACCATGTGACCTTGTAGCAATCATCACCTCACAAGGCCAAACTAGGCAATACCTGAGCTCCGTATCTGTGCCCTGAAATGCAAGTTTGTTTTTTAAAACCACTTCGCATTTAAAATAATAATTAATACACTGCACTTAAGGATACAGCTAAGGTCTAGTTTGGCCCTCGGTTCTCCCTCGAGGGTGATTTATGAGAAGTTTCTAACCATAATTACCTTGAATTTCTGCTTAACCCTCAAGAAAGAAGGGCATTTTCGCTGGCCAGGTTTAATTCAAGTCCATCAAACCTCCTTTGGGGAAGGTTCTCAGGCAGGGTGGAAGGAGAAAGAACTTGCCCATGTGAAGACCACCAGGTGGAAACCCTTACACAAATGGTTTTCAATTGTAAACTATATGCTGATCTCCGCCAGCAATTTCAACTCTATATCCCCAAATGGAAACCAGAGTCAGAGGTCATACATTTTCTATTACTGGAGAATGATCAGGAGCTCACCAAGTTAGTGGCTAAATATCTCTATTTGGTTTTTTGTCGTCGAAATACACTGCAGACGTCTGATCTCCCTGGAGACCAAGAGATGTGACGATAGACTGCTCTGCCTCCTTTCTTTCAGCAAATGTTTTGTGCCACTGGGGAAGTGGTAATTCTGTACTGATGTGTTTTGGATGTTGCATGTGATGCCAATAAAGGTTTTACGATACGATTTCTGAGAATAAAATGGGTGTCTGGAGAACCAGGTAGGCTGCCTTGTGCTCCTTGGAGAACGGGCAGGATAAGAAACAAAGAGATAAAGGTGGGAGAGTCTGGTAGCTGGAGTCCCCTTCTCCCAGTTTTCTGCTTTTGGGGTAAAGCAGACGGAATTGTTGCCAGGTGGAACAAACAGACAGAAAGGATGCATGTCACCAAAACCAACGTAGTCCATTGGCCTGAATTTGTTGGCATCCGTCTGTCTCAGGAAACAATGGAGGAGTGTGCCTTTTGGGGCGAGGTCAAGCCGTTCTCATCAAAACTCAATGGTTAAGCATTCACTGGATTTTATTTGGCTAGCTTTCCTCTCTTTTGCTCTAGCAGGGTCTTCAATGTCCTTTTGCTTTCCCCATGGCCATCACATGCACAAACAAGGCAGATGCACCCGATACATTTAGAGCACATTCAAATAGGCTCGAAACTATGAGTAACTCAGATATATTTGTGAGAGAGGCCACTGCTCCCTGTTAGATTTTGTGGTCACGTATTGCGTAGAAAAGCCCTGCATTCCTTACTTGGGTTCTGGCACGACAGAGGAAAAGGGTGGCAGCTCTTCAGGAATGTAGGCTGGCTGACTTCTGCCAGCATGGAGGTAATGGTCCTGGAAAAGGTACTGAGCGCTGTCTTTAGGCATCGGCAGCAAGGTGCTCAGCACCGGCGATCGCTGGTCCATGACGCTTCGGATGGCTGGCTGCCTTACATCGGTGCTCCTTTAAGAAATGGTTTTAAAAATAAAATAAAAAATGAATAAGGGAAAGGTGTCCAAGTAAGGGTGACATCATACAGCGTACCTCCCGACTGACAGCATTTTGCAGGCTTTGGGGGTGCAGAATTCAATCACATACTGGAAATTTAGACTTGCAGAATTAAAATGGATTAAAGTGCTCTATTGCCTCAGGGAAACAAATCTACTAAAAAATATGGATTTGGGGGGGGGGTAATTAGGAAAGTGACAAGGAAAACATGGGATGAATGAATGACCAACGGGAAAGTATGTGAATAGATGAGATGCAATAGCCATCTTCAAATATCTCAAGGGCTGTCATAGAAGATGGAGCAAGCTTGTTTTCTCCTGCTCTGAAGCGTAGGACTTGACCCAATGGATTCAAGTTACAAGAAAGGAGATTCCGACTAAACACCAGGAAGAACTTTCCGATGGGAAGAAGAAGAAGAAGAAGAAGAAGAAGAAGAAGAAGAAGAAGAAGAAGAGGAGGAGGAGGAGGAGTTTGGAGTTGATATCCCACCTTTCACTCCCTTTAAGGAGTCTCAAAGCGGCTAACATTCTCCTTTCCCTTCCTCCCCCACAACAAACACTCTGTTAGGTGAGTGGGGCTGAGAGACTTCAAAGAAGTGTGACTAGCCCAAGGTCACCCAGCAGCTGCATGTGGAGGAGCGGGGAAGCGAACCCGGTTCCCCAGATTACGAGTCCACCGCTCTTAACCACTGCACCACACTGGCTCCCACTGTGCGACAGTGGAACGGTCTCTTTCGGGAGGTTGTGGACCTTCCTTGCTTGGAGGTGTAGAAGCAGAAGTTGGACAGTCATCTGCCATGGATGCTTTGGCTGAGATTCCTGCATTGCAGAGGCTTGGACTAGAGGACCCTTTCGGTCCCTTCCAACTCTACAATTCTATGATTCTATGATCCTCAGGCTGGAATGTGCCCTACAACTACAATAATGCCTCTTCTTCACCTGGATGGAGTGCAGAAAATTCTGACTTTTGTATGGTTGGAATGTAACCTACTGTGGGCTCCAGCCACTTCTGGCATATGGCCTTGGCAGGACTTTGGGTTAAAAAGAATGTGCCCCACCCCCGATATAAATATCTGCAATGCATCCAGAAACGGAGGGGAAGGGAGAAGAGAGAAAATGAGGCCATACTTGCGATAGCGGAAAGTGACCTTCTTCACCTCCTTGGTCACGTCTGTTTTCAACTCCTTGGGTTTAGCTGTCTCTCTCAGAGCAGGATTGAATATGTTTGAGCGGAGCAGCCGGCCAACTTCCTGCTGGATTTCCTTGAGGTTCTTCTGTCTGAACGTCACAAAAGCCACGTAGGAGGAGAAGTTGTACAAGCACTAAATGCAAAAATACAATAAAAATTAAAATGGAGGTGATCTACTCTATTGTTGCAGCTTATCTTCAAGATGAGACAACCCTTAGCTGCTCTGTTCCTCCAGGCAACTGCTCTTACCTCAAAGAAATCCCTGTCTTTCTGTGTTGTTGATATTTTCCTCCTAAAATGTGGAAGAGAAGAATAAATCCACAGACAGCAACAGAGAAAGCACTCCATAAACACCTTTCTAAATGAAAGGGAGTTTCCTCGACATTCTGTCACAGTCTAGCATGACCAAGAAACAGAATCAAGACCAAATGCTGGCAGGTAAAGTTCATTCCTGTGCCCCAATGAAACTACCAAGATCATGGCTTTTGGAAGTGGGGGCTCCCAGTCTGCAGTTTCCTCTTGCCAAAATGACAGGGGGCCCACAAATGCAGTTTCATCCTGATTTGTTTGTAGGGAGGTTAGACAATGTTGCATCAAAGCAAGTGTTATTTCATGATTCCCAGTGCATTTCCTCCCACTTCTCTTTTGCAAAAAAAAATATATATACAATCTATTGGGGAAGTGGGTTTGTTTGCTTTATTTCAGATATTTAAATAATACTTAATAGTCAGAATTTCTAAGTAGGGTAAATAAAATGGTTTGGAGAAAAGAAAAAAAATCTAACCATACAGAGAATAAGAACAATTAAAAATCAACATAAAATCAGAACACTACCTTAAAATGCTGGCTGAAATAAGAAAGTTGGGGGACAACTATTCTCATATAACTGACATGCTTAACTCTAATGCATGAATGGGTTAATACAATAGAGTAAGCTGTCCTGCAGGCTTATTTCCTTTACCTTGGGAGGAAATAGGTAATCAAGTTTATTGTCCCCATTCCTCCCCACTCTACCTGAGATGCTCAGCATGAGAAGAAGTTTGAGCTTGCTGCTCCAACTCAGCCGCATGGCTCTCACCAGCCATTCTTGAGTTCCTATACCGATAATCTGGGAACTCTTACCACTTTGTTACTGTCTTTGTTTCATGGTTTGAAGCACATGAATCCAACCTTTAGAGAGTTTGTAAGTAAATCAGTTTTTACTTTGCCGGACATGTGGTCTTTTCCTATGCTGGGGGGTAGTGAGGAAATTTGGAAGCAACGCAGAAGGCGTACTAAGTATTTGCCCCAAACCTGGATCTTGGCATCCAGGAATTATTCAACATGGAGGGTCCTTGTCTAATCTCAGTTGGGAGGGAATTTCAGGCTTCAGCCCCAACCCAGGCAAAACCCATAGTTTCTAGCAGTTACAAGCCATGCAAGCTGAACCAACAGAGACTCCCTTAAGATCTCAGTGATCAGGCTGGGATGTAAGGGATTCACCAATCCTTATGATATTCTGGATCCAATTTTTAAGGGCTTTGTAAATGAATGCAGGGACGTGGGTGGCACTGTGGGTTAAACCACAGAGCCTAAGACTTGCCAATCAGAAGGTTGGTGGTTCAAATCCCCACGACGGGGTGAGCTCCTGTTGCTTGGTCCCAGCTCCTGCGAACCTAGCAGTTTGAAAGCACGTCAAACTGCAAGTAGATAAATAGGTACCACTCCGGTGGGAAGGTAAACGGTGTTTCCGTGTGCTGCTCTGGTTCACCAGAAGCGGCTTAGTCATGCTGGCCACATGAACTGGAAGCTGTACGCCGGCTCCCTCGGCCAGTAAAGCGAGATGAGCGCCACAACCCGAGAGTCGGCCATGACTGGACCTAATGGTTAGGGGTCCCTTTATCTTTAAATGAATGCATGAACCTTGAACCAGGCATGGTATCATATGTGCAAGCTTTTAAGCAATGATGTTACATGGCTGTGGTCATCCGATCCCATCAAGTCTAGCTGTAGCATTTTGCACCAGTCAGAACTCCAGGAAAGCCCCACATAGAAAACATTGCACTAGGAGGCAATTGTGCTTTGGTCCCATTGCATGGAAAGCTTCAGCTATAAATCAAACTGGTGTTAATGGCAGTGAAGCTGGCCAAGTTTTGGGGGTTTTTTTAGCTCCGTCAAGTTGGCATTCCCAAATCATTTGCCTATTTTAGCCGCTCTCCCAGTCTCAAACCAAGAGCGTCCTCCTGGCTTATGGAAGATCTCTAAATTTGACTAAACATGTGTATTTAATATACGCAGCTGCAAGAACAAAATGCAGATCCTTCCCCTCCCCTTATGTAAATTTGCCCCAGAGGAAACTGGCAGCAATAAATATTACCTAACCCTGTCCCTGAGCCAGATATGCCTGGTTCCTTCCTCACTGTATGAGGCACTAACGAAGTAAAAGGGGAAGGAAATCTACAAAACCCGTTAAAAAAATGGCAAGGTCCTCTGCAAATACCATCTAAGGGCCCCTCTGCAACTTCACCTCTGCCTTGTTCCAAGATTTTCACCACACTTTGGCTCTGCACACACAAAGATTGGGAATCACACAGGTGAGGGGGCCAGGATGACACCCTCCAGAAAAGAGTAGAGTGTGTTTGTGTGCATTTTCCCCTCTAGGGCTGAAGCTGAATTTCTCTCTCTGGGCCCTTTTATCCTTGGAGAGAAAGTTGGGCTTCTGTGAAATGTTGTTTTGGGGGACGATGTTGCCATTTTATGACAAGAGATGTCTCTGAAGATTACATATATCGCTCTTAGGCCCCAAAGGGCTGGTGACCCCACTTCAGTTTGACTAAGGAGCTATTCAGGTTCCGTTTCGGGGTTTAATCCGGCCCCTGTGGCAGTTTATCTGCTGGGGTAAAATCCTTTAAAAAGGTTCAACAACTTTGGTTCTCACACGTTCACTTCATCAAATCTGGCCCTCTTCGAAAAAAGTTCGGGCACCCCTGCTTTGGGCTTAACCTTCCTAACCTGGGGGCCCTCAACTCTGGACTAAAACTCCCATCAGCCCCAGTCAGCATAGGCCGCTCTAAATTTATTTTGTTAAATTTTATATACTACCCTTCATTGTAAGATCACAAGGTGGTTCACAATATAAAAACACAAAAATATGTAACATAATAACAAAACAAAACAATACCCCCCCTTTAAAAGACCACAGAATGTTTATTTAGCCAAAGGCCTGGTTATAGAGGAAAGGTTTTGCCTGGTGCCTAAAGTGATGTAACGAAGGCGCCAAGCGAGCTTTCCTGGGTGGAGCAGTCCCCAAATGGGGAGCCAGGGCAGAAAAGGCCCCTTTCTCGTGTTGCCACCCTCAGGATTGGCTCTAGCAGTCAGCAGCTATGGACCTTCCCCAGCAATACGGTTCCTGGTATTTCACATTTTCAGACGTGTGCTAAAGTTCTCTACGCCAGAGTTTCCAAAGCTCCCTTCAGGTTGCCTGCAGGAGGTTTGTGAAACAGTTGGGCATCTCTATGCTCAGCCCTGCTTTTTTCTCTTTCTTTCTTTCTTTCTTTCTTTCTTTCTTTCTCTTTTCTTGACAGTGGAATTAAAGGCTCTTTTGACCAGGGGCAGATAAGGATCTTCATAATATGGTCCTGGTGCTGTCTACTTATATTCCTTAAAAATTAACCGCCAGGTAAGCAGCCTTTCTCAGCCTCCTGGCTGCCAGTTGTATTCTGGGTGCTGTTCAAGATGCTGAAAAATCCCAAGCCATTTGGCTTTTCCTGACATGAAAAAATGCAGCAATGGGGGAAGCTCCAGCTCTGAATTTCTGCCCAACACTGCAAGTATCTAAGGTACAGAATGCAAAGGTGGCACCCTGTATTTAGTTTCACTCTATCCCTGCAGCTGAATCGTGTGTGTGTGTGTGTGTGTGTGTGTGTGTGTGTGTGTGTGTTTGCAATACTTGGAATTCAGAGCCAGGCTTTCTGGTTGGGTCACTGAACAATTTTGTCATGCTGACTCTTGCATGCACAGCATTTTTGGGCTGGGCCACCGACTGTACTCAGCCTACAATTAACCACGGATTGGTGCGGCTCACCCTGCCAGATCGACAAGAAGAGGGAAAATAACTCCCTGTGCCCCAAGCAACGAGGATGGCTGACAGGACGCTGCTGAACCTGCAGCTGTGCAGGCACCTGCGGGTGGCAAGGCCCCGCCCAAGATCACACAGATTTTGCTGCTGCAGAAGCAGAAGGCAGCGGCTCTCCTGTGTCTCAGGTGTGTTGGCAGCCCAGCGGCCTCGTATCAATGGGCTGCAGGTACAAAGAACTGAACCCGGGACATGACGCCTTCTGTGTTTGTTTTCTTTGTTTGTTTGTTTTAATTTCAACCTTTATTATACAAAGAACTTAAAATACATACAATATAAAACATTACATTTCAGACATTATAAATTATAAATATACAAAAGAATATAGAACAAAGAAAAGAAATAGAAAAAGAGATAGAAGATGATTTTATTTACAATAAAAAAGAACCTTCCGACTATACCTGTTGTACTATTTTGAAATAAATTCTTTTTTTACACAGTTTCCTGAAAATGCAAAGTGCATGCACATGCAGGAGAACAAAGCTCAAAGTCAGGGCGTGTCCCTGGTTTCAGGTTTCGCACTTCAACAGAAATCCAGAAAGAAAGAAAGAAAAATGTGGGAAGGAAAAAGAAGCTATTTTAGGTGAGGTGAGGTGTTGAATATCCTGTTCTCCACACAAGGGGAGTCCTTTGGCAGGCTAGGCGGCCCAGGGAGAGGGAACACAAATAATACCAAGGTGCCAAGCTGCTTTTAGGGATTGCAGGCACCCTTAAATATCATGGGTGGTGCCTGAGGTTGGCAGGGTTGAGCAGCTGCTGGGATCGTAGCACAAGGGTGCAGCAGGTGCTCTGAATGAAGAAGGTCCCAGGTTCAGTCCCAGGTATATCAAGTTGAAAGAGGTCTAATCGTAGCAGGTGAGGTGGAAAAGCTTGAGATCTCAAAGAGCCACCACCAGTCAGAGTAGATAATAGGTGGGCATGATGGTCAAATGGATCTCCTTTGAGGCAGCTTCCTACAATCCGGAAGCCAGCGCTGTCTGCTTGGTTTTCACTCTGTGCACAGCCAGCTCTGAGGCAGCACAGGTTGTCTGTAACCTTCCCAAACCTTTCATGGACCAAAGCAGCTGTAAGCCAGATGCCTCAATGAGCGCTGGGCATTTTCTTGCTCCACGCACCTCAGCAGATGTGCCTCTGCCTGCTCTACCCTATGAGGCCCTCCAAGGTTCAAGTGCCCAAGCCTCACTCAAATCCTAACCCTAGGATGGGGACAGGGGTGGGAGCAAAACTCTTGATTCCACAGGAACACACTGATTCAGAAGAGATTGTAAAACATGGTACTCGGGGACTCTGTGTTCCTGCCAAGTCTGCTAACCCCAGCTAAGGCCTCGCTGGAATTCTTCCTGCAAGTTAATTTGGCTGAGTCCTGCTGCTTCACCCTGGAATCATATCAGTAAAAGCTCATTCCAGGGCAATGTGCTCCCCGGCAGCCTTCACTTTCCGGCTGGGAGTCTATGCGTCTTTAAGGGTGGTCTCCTAAAGCTGCCGAGACAACTTCTCCTCTCTCCGTGCTGGCAGTCTCGTGGGCTTTCTGAAAAAGCACAGGCCAGCAGCCCCTCGCAGCAGGTCACGTCCAGCTAAACAGGAAGGCAAATCCCCATGGGGACTTCCGCGCTGAATAAACGCGGCTTTGGTTCTGAACGCCGAGCATGAGCTTCCTGCCAAGAACAAAACAGCCATGCAAGCTTGGGGGAGTGTAACTGATCTGAAATAAAGCTGCCGCTGTTTATTTCTCTTGCTCTGCACCATCACGAAGCTCAGAGAAAGGATGCCCGAGCTGGTGCAGGAGAAATAAACTCGACTCATAAACACGTCAAAGAAATGACCTGCCAAGGTGGACCTGTGCTTTGCATGTCATTATAAGAGTTTGGGGCTTTTTCTTGCCCTTCGAAGCCACATAGTGGAAGAAAGCCAGTGAGAGTGAGTGATTCAAAGCGGCCAAGGCTCAAGCATGCAAGCTCTTCTCCCCAGTACCAGCCCTCCTCTCCAGTCCTCTTTCCACCACCATTAGTGTTATTAGCTGCCTGGGGGCAGTGAGGGATCAGCCTGACTTGCACCTGCGCCTTTAGCAGCAGAAACCAGCAGATTAAGCTGCTCACAACACAAGAGGACCACCTGGTAAGGCCTACTGATCAAGCTGCTGTCAACAGCAACAGAGGCCAGCTTGAAGAGATTGGAACCCCAGGCTGGGGTCAAGAGAAGGGTGGTTAGAGACCATAAGAACATAAGAACATAGGACAGGTCTGAGCTGAAGGCAAATATGTGGGCAGCTTGCTGTGAGACTCCCGATTGTTTGACTCTCTTTTTTGCAACCTAAATCAGGCTGCAGAAATGAACAAAGCTAAGCAGGAATGGGTTTGGGAGGAAAGAACTATGAGCTCAGGTCAAATCCCTTGGGCTCAGAGGCACCCTGTTCCTTAATTTTAACTGTAAGCTATTTGTGAGAAGGAAAACTCCAGTCCTGAACCACCGCTGCCTTGAGGGACATCTTCAGGAGTAAACCCTACACAAATCCAGAGTGAAGTCCCTAAGGCGATTGGATGGCGCCTTCCAGCAACTCCTGCAGCCAAGCTGGTGCCAAACGTCTTGCTCTGCTTTCCTTTGAACCACATCATCGAGTCCGAGAGGGGGTGCCCATACACGCTGCCCAGGCTTGTGCCCTGGAGAGGTCACTTGGTGCTGCTAACAAAGTGGTTTGACACTCCATTGTCTCTTGAGAAAGACAGATGTCAACACATGCCCTTTGTACCTGGTCCTTGTTGTTACAACTTCAGGTTCTTGCAAACAAAACCTACAAAATGGATCCAGCAAGCTTGAAGCCTGAATGCCCCTGCTCTAGAGCAACTGGTAAGACTGGCAGGCTTCAGTTTGGGAGCTGTCTTATTGCCTTCTGAACAAAATTGTGTAGCGGTGCTTTTAACAGACACTGAATCTGCAGCAAGCAGAAGGAGATTGTCTTTGTCTCCATAGCATGAAAAGCCTTGTTTGCGGAGTCCTGCGTAGAAAATATCTGCTAAACTCGCAAGAGCAGGCCACACTGGTTTTTCTTCCCGGAGATGGCAACCTTAATGGGAGTGGAAGCAGTGCTGGGAAAGATGTAGTAGGGGCTGCTGTGTTTTCATGGGCTTTGTAAGGTGGCAGTCATCGCAAGGGATTTGGCCCAAGTATTTCATTATTTTTTTTAAGTACTTGCCCCTCCCCTTCATACTGTGACATTCATCCCACTTCTTTGCGTGTTGAGACATTCCAGAGGCACAGAGCTTGCTCAAGTTTCATTTCCTTTGGAAGCAATTGCCAGAACTTCAGTCATGCAATATTTGCCCTTCTTTACAAACGTACGCATTGAGCATAGATGGGGGAAAGTCCGCTGCTCGCACATCAGATCTCCAGGTGAAATAGCCAGCAACCTAAATGTTAAGACTCAGGTCTCTCTCTCCAAAATTACTCAAACTGCCAGCAGCAACTATGGATCATCCTTTGCTAGGAGCGTGGGAATAAAGGCATGCCCCCCCTCCAAGTATTTCCCAGCTATTCAGAAGAGTAAGAGTGCCTAAAAATTAGTTACCACGGAAGCACATTGCCAGATTTGTGCAGTCTACCAGCACACCATTGCCAAGCCCAAAACTCTCCGGCAAGGTATTGCGATAAGGCAGCCGACAGTGGTAGCCCTAATCACAGAAATCTGATAGCAAATAATGTAATGAGTTTTGTTAAGTTGCAACAGCTATTTGCATGCCACCAGATCCTGAACACATTCACCCAGAGGCTATGACTGCTGATTTTAGTTACTTCGAAGGAAAAATGATGAGAATTTTAGCCTGTGATCCTAACTGATGTTATTTTGGAATGTGTCCCACTGAGTTCATTTGGACCTTACGGCCCCAATAATTTTTGCTTAAGACCTTGCACAGATTCCCTGAGTGCAGGTTTACCTAGAAGTTATGCATCCTTACTTGAAAGCAAGCCAAGCCTTCTACTGGGTTAGACCATTGGTTCATCAAGACTACAGAATCATAGAATTATAGGAAGGGACCATGAGGATCATCTTGTCCAATCTCCTGCAATGCAGAAAACTTTGGCCCAATTTGAACCCACAACTCTACCCACAACTGAGCTATCAGCATGTCCTACTTTAAGGTAAAAGTAAAGGTACCCCTGACAGTTAAGTCCAGTCACGGACGACTCTGGGGTTGCAGCATTCATCTCACTCTATAGGCCAAGGGAGCATGTGTTTGTCCGCAGACAGCTTCCGGGTCATGTGGCCAGCATGACTAAGCCACTTCTGGCAAAACCAGAGCAGTGCACGGAAATGTAATTTACCTTCCCGCTGGAGCGGTACCTATTTATCTACTTGCACGCTGATGTGCTTTCGAACTGCTAGGTTGGCAGGAGCTGTCCTACTTTAATTGGCAGCTATTCTCCAGGATTTCACAAGAGCCCTTCTCATGCCAGGAACTGAACCAGTGACGTTTTGCATGCAAAGCAGGTGCTCTCCAGATGAGCTACAACCCTTCCCCACTGAACTCTCTGGGATTTGCTTCCTGGTGAAAATGCTAAGAATCAGGCGGCACATCCCCCTTCAGTTTCCATAAAGGACTCTCAAAGGGCATTGGGTTTTGACAACCCACTCAGAAACCCAAGTTCCCACTTCTTCTGTTTTATTCCCTAGACATCTGCTGCGAAGAGCAGATGGCATTACAGAAAAGCATTTCCTGGGCACAGCCGTTTCCTTACTTCCCACAAGCCATGTGATGCTGATCGGACATTCCCAGCCCGAGGATGAGGATGCAGTACAGCTCGGCCAGGTGCTTTTTGGTCACTGCTAGCTTGATTTGGTTCTCCCGCATCTCTCTCCTTTCCAGGGCACTGGGCTTCCTGTTTCACAAAGAAGCAAGTCATTAAAAAAAGCATTGCACAGAGCACTCTCCCACTCATGGTTAGACGAGCAAGAACACTATGTCTGCACCGGGGAATTCTGACCCAAATAAAAGAAAGCAACAGAAAGATTAGATCATTAAATCATAGGGCTGGAGTGGCACGCCCTGGGACTGCCTAGCAAGACTCTGGTCAGGCAAGCCAGATCCACTATGCCTGGACTATCATTAGTAGGTTAGGTGATACAAAAGAACAGTAGGGTAATTGCAAATAAGGAGCAGGGAGGACCAAGGTGTTGTGTGCTAGAATGTCTCCAGGTAGGTCAGGTGTGGCTAACCTATGGTCCTCCAGAGGTTGTTGATCTCCAGCACCCATCAGACTCAGCCAGCAGAGCCAATAGCCAGGGATGATGGGAATTAAGGAGCAAGCTTGTTTTCTCCTGCTCTGGTGGTAGGACTCGAATCAGTGGCTTCAAGTTACAAGAAAGGAGATTCCGACTAAACATCAGGAAGAGCTTTCTGATGCCAGTGGGACGGTCTATCTCAGGAGGTTGTGGGCTCTTCTTCATTTGAGGTTTCAAAGCAGAGGTTGGATGGCCACCTGTCATGGATGCTTTAGCTGAGATTCCTGCATGGCAGGGGGCTGGGCTAGATGACCCCTGAGGTCCCTTACAACTCTATGATTCTATGAATGTGATCCGACAACATCTTGGATGGCCACACCTTATTGGCCTCCCTCAAGGCTGGGGATCCTCTGTGGCCATCCAGATGTTGTTGAACCACATTCATAGAACCATGTCCCAACACCTAAGGAAGCGTTGGTGGTGATCTAATCTAAATGATCTAGTTTAAGATCTCACCTGGGTCAACACAAAACAAAACAAGTAGGTGTTGGGCCATAAGGCAGCTGCCAATTCAAACAAAAGTTGGTTTGACTCATTTGTTTGACCTGTACTTTGTAAGCTGTCTTTGAAAGGTATTTATATTTTGAAAGGCAACCTAAAAGTCTGTTACAAGGGGAGGACAGTGGGGACAACAACATTATGGCTGAGTTCAATGCAGGAAATAGCTTTCACCTGTTGTGGACTCCCCTGAAAACCCCAGGGAAGTAAGAGGGTTGGTCTCCTTGCAAATACACGAGGGGCAACAGAGGAGAGATACCCAGGCCAAGGCACTAGGTGAAAGTAGGTTTGGGTGCATTTGTGGAGAAAGAAGGGAGAGTTCTGTCCACTTTTCTTCCCCCCCCCCTTTTTTTCTTTAAGAAGTAGAGTTTGGATTCGATATCTTGCTTTATCACTACCCAAAGGAATCTCAAAATGGCTAACATTCTCCTTTCCCTTCCTCCTCCACAACAAACACTCTGTGAGGTGACTGGGGCTGAGAGACTTCAGAGAAGTGTGACTGGCCCAAGGTTACCCAGCAGCTGCATGTGGAGGAGCGGGGAAGCGAACCCGGTTCACCAGATCACGAGTCTACCACTACACCACATTGGCTCTCAGTTCTGTCCACTTTTCAACAGTTCGTGCAACACCCACCACCCCAGCTTCTGCTGGTTTTAGGCCACATCCACCGATGCAGAACTGACCTCAAACGCAGCCGTGAAGGAGAACAGGAGAGGTGGGACTAACCTGAAAATGCTGAGACACACTGACTCAAGTCTCCTTGTGGAGGAAGAAAGTCAGAAACGACCCAGGAAAGAAGGATGGAACCAGTCAGAGGAGACTGAAGAACACTGGGCTCAAATAGCTCCAGGGACTTGACAAGTGTCCCGCAGAATCACAGGAAATGGTCTTGGACTCCCAACTTCAGACTATTCACCCATTAGTCACCTGAGCACTGGCAACTTTCCAAGGTCTTGGGCTTGAGGTCTTGTGGCTTGTGATCTTTCTAACAAGCACAAACCGGGTCTTGAAGCAAAGCACACCCACACTGAATATATAGAGCAATAGCCCTTTCTAAACATGACGGGACTCCGCTTAAGACACACATCCAAGCGATTTTACTCACCCCATGAAAGATTTGGGCTTCATCTCCAAAGCTAATTTTTCCAGATAAAAATTCAGATAGTACAGCAGAGCCATGAGAAAATCATCTAGCTGCCGGCACCTAGAGCAGATTTTAAAAACAGAGCGAAACACCACCTCACCAATGTAAACTTCACAAGGGAGCAGTGGTCTGAGGTCCTTGGATGTGGTCTGAGGTCCTTGGAACAAGGCTGCTGGGGGCAGGGGTGAGTGGGATGCAAATAATTCCAAGCAGGCAAAAACATTGAGCCAGTGAAAGGTGTGGTCTGGGGAGAGGAGAATCATAAAACCTTAGAACTGTAGGGCTGAAAGGCACCCTGAGGGTCATCTAGTCCAACCCCCTGCAATGCAGAAATCTGAAGATGCCCCATACGGAGATCAAACCTGCAACCTTGACATTATCAGCACCACACTCTAACCAGCTGAGAAGTAGCCTGGCAAGTGTTTCAAGGACCACACAGAAAGCCGTGGAGGGCCACATTTGGCCCCCAAGCCTGATGTTCCCCAGCCCTGCTTTGCAACGCTAAAAGCAGCACATATATTAACCCAGATCCCTTATTAATCTCCTGTTGCAGGTGAAGTGCTGACCCGGACAATTCCCTTGCCCCAGGTCTGCTCATATGATTGACTAAGATTTCTGCAACAGCCCCATTTCATACTTAAAATGGAAGTGTAGCGAGAAGCAGCTGCAAGGTTACTTGTCAGAGGATGTGATGGTTGTGATTTCTGACATTTCCCCTCTCACGGAATTGTATATATGCCAAAGATATCTTTCAGAATTCAGGTCTTGATGACACAGGATTTGGCAACCTCCCCACTAACATCTGACTTGGTTTTTACAAGGTGCCGTAAAATATATTTTTCTTTTTTAAAAAAAATGAAGTGAAAACATCCCACTGTGAAATGCAAATACCAAATGGCATACCTCATAACTAAAGAGAAAGAATGGATGCGAAAGGAATCGTCTTCGTGGGCCAGAAACAGGGCAGCGTCTGAAAACATTCAAAATGAAAATTTTAAAAATCTGTAGCATTGCATTCTTGTCCAGCCCTGCAAAGTGTCTGCAAACTATCTCAGAGAAGGTTTTTACATAAATCAAGTTTTGTTTGCCTATATTTTTAAACTAAACTTCCTTCACGGAGCTCAGGGTGGTCCACCCATTTTATTCCCCCCTCTAGCCCTGTGAACTAAGCTGTGAATAAATTACTGTCCCCAAATCACCCAGTGAGCTTTACACCTGGGAGGATTTGAACCCAAGTCTCTCCGGTCCTTGTCAAACTTATGGAAAATCACATTCGCTGAACTTGCTTCCAGTTCTGATTTGTTTTGACCGTTAGGCTTGGCCATGTCGGCAGAATGGAAGATGGCAGGATCCCCAAGGATGTGCTCTAAGTGGAGCTGGCTACAGGCACCAGGCCAGTTGGCAGACGAACTCTGTGTTACAAAAATGTCTGCAAACATGACATTAAGACTGCTAATATCAACCCCACCGTGTGGGAATCCCTTGCAGACAACTGCAATGCCTGGAGACAGACAGACAGGCTGTGAATCCATAGCAGTGACTGGGGGGGGGGGGAATGACCACTGGGAGAAGTGCCGAGAGAAGAAACAACTGGATGCCTTCCTTTGCCCCAGCTGCAACAAAACATGCCTCTCCCATATCGGTCTCTATACCCAAAGCAGGAGCTGTAACTTTCCAACATTTTGACTTCACCCCTCAAAGGCGCACTCCTCCTTTGTCTCCCAAGACAGGCAGATGCCAACAACAACCAGTTTAAGAAAAGGGGCAGAGAAAGAAGGAACTATGCAAGGGGTTGGGGAATAATAATAATTATAATTTATTATTCATACCCGCCCCCCATCAGGCTGAGTTTCCCCAGCGACTCTGGGTGGCTCCCAATCAAGCGTTAAAAACAGTACAGCATTAAATATTAAAAACTTCCCTAAACAAATCACATGGAATCCTAAAACACGCTTACTAAGAACAAATCACATGGAATTCACTTATCTCCAAGTAGACAGGTTTAGGACTGCCCTATAAGGGATTGGTGTAACTTGAGACGGGAGTAAGGAAAACAGCCCATTAAATTTGGGTTGGTTTTATTTGCCCTGCTTTCTTTCACCTTAAGATAACAGCATGCCTCCTTCCAGGGAGAACAGAAGTGGGTGCGGTTTGGGTGTAGGGCTCTGTCAGTAAACCCAGGGATTCTACCTGGAAAACTCTGCCACTGAGTTTGCACCAGGAGATGTGTGGAGTGATGGATGCACGTCACTATTGTGGCAGGCTTGGAGTTTATCAAAGCTGCATCAGGTGTGACCCAAGAGGAATAAGCAAGTCGCCCAGGTCTAGTTTTCATGGAGGCGGTAAAAATGCGTCTGGGTGGTTCACCTTTAGACTGCAGGTGAGACTCACTTGACTGAAAGCTCCTCTGTACAAAAGCAGTCCCTGCATATAGAAATCTACCAAGTCAAGGAAAGGGGCCAAATTAATACTAGGGCTTTTTTTTGCACTTAATGCACATGTTTGTAAAAATACAAATTACATCTATTTTGGTCCTTAATGGCTGTAGGCACATCATGCCTTTGAAGCACATCAAAAGCACACAGACACATCCTTCAAAGAATTCTGGGCACAGTAGTGTGTTAAGGGTTGCTGAGAAATGCATCGACAGTGCCTATAATCCTTTGAAGGGGGAAATGTGCTTAAAAACACACACAGAGTACTAGTCTAGCCTTCTCCTCATCATCTATTTTTCTACATGGAGTGTGGAGGGTTTTTTTCTTCTTCTTTTTTGTATGCAGGAACATTTAATCATGTTTGTTCCCACCTGCAGTCTGCTCTGAAGTGCTATTACCCAGACACGGGGTTTTCCATCTCCGTAAGAACACAGCTTCTTCTAGCACATTTTGACAACTTGTCTACGGTGGATTGACCTATGGGTGGACAGTCTTTCCTGTCCATAAAGATTTCCAAAATCCCAGTCCAAATTTAAGGTCTTGCAACGTTTTTCGAAGCTGACCCAACTTTTCAAAAGAAAAATGCAAGGCAGTCAGTCCTCCTATGGCCATACAATTAGAATGCTAGAGGAAAACAATGCGCTTAGAAATTATTATTACTGTTACAGCTGATTTAGCAATTTATACCACACCTTATTTACAAAGAAATGTAAGGGGGCTTACATGCCAGGCATAGGAAGCTGAAAGGCCACACAACAGAGAAGGATAGGCAGGGAGTTTCTGATGAGAGGGGAAATGCATGCCCACTTCCTTCTCCCTCTCCCTGTATTCTGAATAGTCTGCTCTGGGCAGGCGTATACCTGCAGCACATGAGAATGACTTTAGGTGCACTGCTGCATTCATTGTGCTTACCTGCTCTGCACTTTCCCAAGCATTAACCAGCTCTAGTCAAACAAAAGTGCACTGAAATAGTGCCTTTGTAATACTTGCTTTGTTCGCAAATATACAAAAGCAGCTTCGTATGCCTTCAGGCGAAACCAGAGTAATGTAGTGTTTGAAGGCTCAAGAGTAAAAGCCGAGAGACCCAGGACCAAATTGTTCAGCCATGGAAGACACTGGGTAACCAGTCAGTCTCTCTCTCAGCCTCACCTACCCTGCAAGGCTGTTGTTTTGCTACGCTACCTTGAGCTTCTGGAAAAAAGGTGGGACATGAATGTTTTAATTAGGGTTGCCACCATGTTTCAAACAGGGAAAATCCGGACAGAAAAGTTGTTGAGCATTTTTTGGGCAGAGTTGTTGAGCTTTATTCGCCAGAAACGACACAACCGAAATAGATTGCCATACGTACGGATTTTCCTGGGCATTTTCGCGATTTCCACCCCAGACGTATGGTAGCCCTAGTTACCGTATTTTTTGCTCTATAAGACTCACTTTCCCTCCTAAAAAGTAAGGGGAAATGTGTGTGCATCCTATGGAGCGAATGCAGGCTGCACAGCTATCCCTGAAGCCAGAACAACAAGAGGGATTGCTGCTTTGACTGCACAGCGATCCCTCTTGCTGTTCTGGCTTCTGAGATTCAGAATTTTTTTTTTGTTTTCCTCCTCCAAAAACTAGGTGCGTCTTGTGGTCTGGTGCATCTTATAGACCGAAAAATACGGTAATAAATGTCCCCTCCAGCTCAGTCCCCTATTGTTTCCAATACAGCAAAATGCAGTGCTCTTTGTCTGAGTCTCCCGAGATTCAGACTTACTGCACCTTCTCTGCCCTTCCCATAGGCTCCGATTCCCATCACATCCCAATGGCAGGAGAGACAGAGAAAAAGAGAGGTTTCCAGATGACCAAGTGAAACACTGCCACTCACCAGTCCATTAAGAAACATTTGTCAAACCCTCGGCCACACCTCCATGTGTTGGGCAAAAACCATAATGAAGCCCATTTGTGCAATCCGAGAGAGTAAAATGTTGTAACCAATGCTATGAAGATGCCATTATGAAAGAAGAGGCTGGCACCATGACGCGATATAGAAAAGGAGGTTGCCTTTCTGCCTTCCCCTGCTCCATATGGACTGGAAATCTTGCATGACTCAAGTTATTTCCATGACTGGAGCCTTTCTGCAAAACACCCACTCCCTGTTTGGTCTGTAGCACATAGGACTGCCGTTGCTGGTTCTGTGCAAGACTGTTAAGGTGGACGGTGCTCTTGGCTCCCACAGCTGGAAGGGACAAAGAAACTATTTCTTTGATTTTTATGATTCTTAGGTATGCTGGACACAAGCCATTTAGGCCAAGTAAACAAGTGCTGTTGACTCGAGATGACACTGAGATCAGCAACCCCTGGAACAATCTCAAGGATGGCGGAGAAGATCGATAAGCTGCAACTAACTTGGCAGTTCAGCACCCACACTTACACTTAACGTCTTCTAGAGAAATCAGTTCCTTTTGCAATCGCTTCAACAGCCGAGGAGACTTATCTTCTTGGAGACTTCTCCGTACGGCAAAGATATCTCGGAAAAAAACAGGATCCGGTCTGCAGATAAAATGGAGGGTGGGTAGGACTTGCATTTCATTTAATTGGGCACATGCCAAGGCAACTCTGGAGCTAAACTCTGGGATGTTCTCTTTCCAGGTAACCTTGATTACGTTGAAAACAAAGGCAGAATTCAGCCTTCTATGGGCACATGAAGCTTCCTTATTGGTCTCTCGAGCCTTTAATATCCACAAAGGGGTGGCACTTAGGACATCCACAACACACATTTAAAGCACTGTCATACCACTTTAACAGCCATAGCTCCATTCCCCAAGAATCCTGGGAACTGTAGTTTGAGGGTATTGGGAACTGTAGTTCCAAGAGGAGATTCCTAGCAACTACAGTTCCCAGAATTATTTGGGGGAAGCCCGGGCTGATTGAAGTAGCATAAGAGGGCTTTGAATGTATGGTGTGGATGTAACCTGGAGGGGAAACACTTTGCAAGACGCAGTGATGAAAACGGCCCAGTTTGTGCAGCCGTCTTCCCATCCTACCGATGGCCTGTGGACCCGTTCTTTCTCATAGTTGAGGGTGTGGCTCCTCAAATGATCAATTGTAGCTAAGGCATTATGGGATGCAGGTGCAGAAGAGGGGAGGGGAGATACATCAGATGTATGTATGGTGTACACATCAGCAAAAAAGCAGGCCTGTGATGTTGTGTTGTTATTGTTCCCATTTTACAGACAGGGAAGTGGGGGCAAACAAGCAGCTTGCCCAAACATGTTTGCAGCTAAGCAGGCACAGAGGTGGCCCATGACACTGGGGCACAAAATCCGAAAGGCAACCCTCGTGGCAATGGCAACAATATAATAATAGACCAAATAATTGACCTTTAATGGTGCACTTGAGGCAGGCCACCTCACTCTACCTAGAATGAATTGGAACTCCTGTCTCAAGAGTCACAAAGGAGAACTTTTTAAAACCAATCATTTTATTATTAAAAAATAAATAAATTGGTGACATCGGTGGGATTCCCTTACCATCCAGGTCAGGCTCAGACCATTTCTCAATCTAGCCCAATACTGCCTACCTTGGCAGGCAGCAGCTCTCCAGGATCTCAGGCCTTGGTCTTTGCTGGGGATCAAACCTAGGGCCTTCTGCATTGAGCTATGTTCCATCCCCAAAGGTACGTCCAGTCTCTTCCCCTTCCCTTCCCCAAATACAGGATTTGCGTGGGATTTGAATCCAGGACTTCTTACATCCTTGCCAGGACCACAGACTATAGTCAGGGCATTTCAAGCTCTGCTGATTTTTAAACTGGGTCACCTGTCTGGCGTTTTTGTGGCCGTCTCCTGGAAGTGGATGGTTTTCCCTTTCTTTGACTTTTTCTCCACTTCCTTATCTTCCTCCTTAGGATGAGCACTGCAATACCAAACAGAGGGGGGTTTTCGGTAATGGCAGTGGCAATTCATACAACTACACAGGAAAGAGACCTCACCATGCGTCTCTCAACCACAGAGTGAGCCCAGCAGAGAGGAATGGCAGCAAGTCCAATGCCAGTTTAGGATGCAATCTTGCCCCTGCCCACTATAATTCAGCTAGGATACTTGGTTTTTTTTAATTTTCCAAAGCCCCACCATCCACAACATTTCTGAGTTGATCTGTTCATCCTCCATCCTTAATAATCCCCCCCCCAAAAAAAATGAATACCAAAGGCGAGGGGGAAAACAGGTTCAGGGATTGGACAGGTGGTTCTTTATGACATCACAGCATGCTCAACCAATCAGCGTGGGGTATCTTCTGCTTCAAAATGTTTTCATTTTTATTCTTGCAGAGATTGAAGGAATGGGTATGTTTGGACCAATTGCACTTAGGGAGAGATGAGGCATACTATTAGATGCTTTCACAGCTGGAAAGAGCAGCATCCTGCAAACTCAGGCTCTTTTCAGTTGTCACTTTGTTTACTGTGGAATACCTCTTCTTACCTCCCATCGCTGCCAAGAGTTCTATCAGGCCTGACATTTGCCTCCATTCAGAGGCAAAGAAAAAACATTTCGGTTCCTCCATGCTTTTGGAAAACAAGGATTCTACTTACTAAATTCTTGGCCTAACCTTTTATTGATTAGCACTTTTCTATGGAGTCTTGTCACATGTGTTTCTTGCAGGCAAATAATGTCCAATTGTTCTTTTTTCAAAATATGAAATACTTTTCTGCGTTTTTCTGGAGAATTCCCGCCATTTATGTTCCAACTAAGAAGCTGTAGAGACATCCCGGTCTACTTCTTGGGTATCACAGTTGGGTATCTAATTTGTCGTCCTTTTCCGGAAGCTGTGGTGCCGGGCCGCCTCCAGATGGTATGGATCCTGGTGGTAATCCCGGTGGTGGAGGCCAAGAATCTACGGCTCTCTTTTGGAGGTCCTCCTCGTTGTCGTGTAGGAACTTCTGGTGGTCTTCTGGTGTTTTAATTCTTACCTTCTTTCCTTTATAGGTGAATGACAGACCTTGAGGAAATTCCCACCTGTAAGGGATTGCGTTGTATCTTAACAATTTGGCCAAGTCTGTGTATGTGGCTCTAAGGTCCAGCAAATATTTAGGAATGTCTCTATAAATTTCTGCCCTTTTGCCTTCGACTTCCAGGGATTTTTTAAAGTGTTGGCCTAATATCTTGTCTCTTTCCTCTCTTGTTCTCAAACAAACCAAACAGTCTCTGGACTTATCTTTTTTAACCGATCTTCCCAGTCTGAAGGCCGTCACAATCTTGAAATCTTTATCTTCTTCAACCCCCCAAAATTTAGAAAACAGCTCCGTCAAGAATTTCTCTAGGTTGCCCTGTTCCAACTCTGGGACAGCCCTCAGCCTAAGATTACATTCCTTACTTTTC
The DNA here is from genome assembly GCF_964234715.1 of Podarcis melisellensis. Lineage (NCBI taxonomy): Eukaryota > Metazoa > Chordata > Lepidosauria > Squamata > Lacertidae > Podarcis > Podarcis melisellensis. The sequence goes on along the minus strand of NC_138528.1, from coordinate 10,733,387 downwards.
AGTTCCACCATTGACAGGTAGGCTTGCTGTTCTCCTACCTGTCTTCTCAGAGGTCTTACTTCCCCTTTGATCTCTTCCACCTTCTTGCACGCTTGCTCAGCTTTTTGATTGGCTTCCGCAGCTAATTTGTAGTTCTCCGCCGTAGCTCCTTGCAGTTTCTCAATAGCCTGAGTGTGCTGCGAAACCTGATCTGTTAACTTGCTGATAGTAGATGTAGCTCTATCAATTTTAGATGACTGATCGTCCACCTTCTTATTCAAAAGTGCCAATTGTTCCAAAATTTGTTTCAAGACTGGATCAGTTCCTCCAGCTGCCATTTCTTCTGTAGCAGGCGTTTCAACTTCCTCCTCCTGCGCCGTCAACACAGTTGGCACCGAGGATCTACGATGATGAATCAAGGTTGTTTGGACAAGCTGCCCAGCTCTCTTGTCTTTTTTCTTTTCTTTAGCTTCCTCAGCTAAAGCTTCCTTAGCCTTAGCTGCTCTTGTTTTTGCTGGGCCACTCATTCCCCAGCTGCTGTTCAAGGTCAAATAGTCTTTCAATCCATGAGAAAGGCAAGTCCAGAGTATAAACAATTAAACCACAAAAAATCCCAATAGGATACAGTTCCCAGACCACTATGCCTCCGCAAATCCACTAGGGGGGGTTTTCAAAGGAAAGAAAGTTTCTTTTCCACCAACAAAGCTCCTATTTCAACTGAAATCCCCAAGTTCAGAAAGGAGGATTTCAGAAAGTTCTGTTTCAAATTAGTGCCACAAGGTAACAGAGAGGTTTCGATGACAGTATTAAAGCGATAGTGTATCCATCAATGCAACAGTTTATGTTAAGAGAAAAGTTTCAACAGCCTGACAGTACTCATTTGCAACACTGGCAGTCCAATAACTCGGTTATCCCCTTCAATTCCACATCTCTTCACAATAGGAGGAAGATTCTCTAGCACACTGAACCAAAACATTTATTTCTTCACTCTTTTTCGATTTCTAGAAACACACAGTCTATTAATGCCCCTTCTTACTTCTTTCAAAATCTCTTTTTAACGCTTCAGCCCGCATCGGGTTCTTTGCTTTGCTCCGATTAGCAGGACCGGAAGGCGGACTTCCTGTTACTCGCCTCCCGTTTTCAGCCGAAATAAACAAATTTAAGTTAATCCTTAATCAGTTCTTTGGTACCCCTTACTCACGGGTAGATTGCAGCCAATCTCGATGTTTTTCAAGAAGAAAGGTCGGCGCTCATCAGCAACAGCAGCGCGGCTTCACTTCCGCGAAAAGAGCGATGAACTCACAGCGCCGCTCCCCCGTTCACGATCCGGAGCCTCTTACGAGGTCCCTTCCTCGCTTCTGGGGGGGCTTCTGGCACCCGCCGAGTCCCACGGCCACAGGCTCGCTCTGCCTGCGGTTTATCTGGATGGGTCTCCGCTTCGCCGTAGCGGAGGACCCTTTTTCGCGGAGCCCCTCTTCACTGAGTAAAGAGGACCGCCATTGCCGTTTTGCGCCGCCTCCGGAAACCGGTTCCTCCATGCTTTTGGAAAACAAGGATTCTACTTACTAAAATGTATTGGTTTCATCCTGCTGATTATAATCTGCTATTGTTGGAAATGTCGTAGATTCCATTGGTTTTATTGATTTTAATGGACTCTGCATGGAGGGGGGGAAATCACGATGCAAGGCCAGGCGCTTCATAAACTAGCTCACTGGCAAGTGATACGAAATCACAATAACCACAAACAGAAACGCAACAAAGTCAGACAGAAAGGGACACTGAATCCTTACCATGCAAATTCAAGACTTCGGCTGTCATCTTTCCAGTACCACAAGCCAGGGTTAACTTTCGTGAACTGCAAATGTTTTGGAATACACAAGTACCAAGGAGTTAATTTAAACCATTTCATCATTTTCATGTTCGATTTTCAGTTCCAGAAATCCAGCGAGTTCATAGGCCTGACCGATAAGCCCAATGCCATGTGCTTCTAAAGAATGGCGATTCAATGTACACCCAAAACCAGGGCTGGAACAACCACTGGGACATTATCAAGCAACCTCCAGGGATATTATTTCATGGTATTATTCTTTAAAAAAAGACTGTTGTCGTGAGCCACCAAGCCTTAGAAAGACAACTTTTCCTAAAGGCTTCCACAATATTGGCCACCGGTGTATATAAAGGCCAGTGGTCCATCTAATAATCCTAATCATAATAATCAAGGCATTGACTGAATATTTCCAACTGCCTATTTAAAAACCCCCTTCATGGATCACTGCCTTGCCGTGGCGAAGGGGCTTGAAGAACTCAGAGAAGCTATGAACTATGCCGAGCAGGGCACCCAAGATGAACAGGTCATAGTGGAGAGTTTTGACCAAACGTGATCCACCTGGAGGAGGAACCGGCAAGCCACTCCAGTATCCCTGCCAAGAAAACTCCATGGACAAAGACAACAGGCATATAAAAGATATGACGCTGGAAGATGAGCCCCTCAGGTCGGAAGGCGTCCAACATGCTACTGGGGAAGAGCGGAGGGCAAGTACAAGTAGATCCAGAGCTGATGAAGCGGCTGGGCCAAAGCCGAAAGGACGCTCAGTTGCGGATATGCCTGGAAGCGAAAGGAAAGTCCAATGCTGTAAAGAAAAATATTGCATAGGAACCTGGAATGTAAGAACCATGAACCTGGGTAAGTTGGAGGTGGTCAAAAATGAGATGGCAAGAATAAATATTGACATCCTGGGCATCAGTGAACTAAAATGGACGGGAATGGGTGAATTCAGTTCAGATGACCATCATATCTACTACTGTGGGCAAGAAACCCGTAAAAGAAATGGAGTGGCCCTCATAGTCAACAAAAGAGTGGCGAAAGCTGTACTGGGATGCAATCTCAAAAATGATAGAATGATCTCGATACGAATCCAAGGCAGACCTTTTAACATCACAGTAATCCAAGTTTATGCACCAACTACTTGTGCTGAAGAAACTGAAATTGACCAATTCTATGAAGACTTACAACACCTTATAGAAGTGACACCAAAGAAGGATGTTCTTCTCATTATAGGGGATTGGAATGCTAAAGTAGGGAGTCAAGAGATAAAAGGAACAACTGGCAAGTTTGGCCTTGGAGATCAAAACGAAGCAGGGCAAAGGCTAATAGAGTTCTGTCAAGAGAACAAGCTGGTCATCACAAACATGCTTTTCCAACAACACAAGAGACGACTCTACACATGGACATCACCAGATGGACAGCATCGAAATCAGATTGATTATATTCTCTGCAGCCAAAGATGGAGAAGCTCTATACAGTCAGCAAAAACAAGACCTGGAGCTGACTGTGGCTCAGATCATCAGCTTCTTATAGCAAAATTCAAGCTTAAACTGAAGAAAGTAGGAAAAACCACTGGGCCGGTAAGATACAATCTAAGTCAAATCCCTTATGAATACACAGTGGAAGTGGGGAACAGGTTTAAGGATTTAGATTTGGTGGACAGAATGCCTGAAGAACTATGGATGGAGGCTCGCAACATTATACAGGAGGCAGCAATGAAAACCATCCCAATGGAAAGGAAATGCAAGAAAGTAAAGTGGGTGTCCAATGAGGCCTTACAAATAGCGGGGGAGAGAAGGCAAGCAAAATGCGAGGGAGATGGTGAAAGATACAGGAAATTGAATGCAGATTTCCAAAGAATAGCAAGGAGAGACAAGAAGACCTTCTTAAACGAGCAATGCAAAGAAATAGAGGAAAGCAATAGAATGGGAAGAACCAGAGATCTGTTCAAGAAAATTGGAGATATGAAAGGAACATTTCGTACAAAGATTTCCATAATAAAGGACAAAAGTGGAAAGGACCTAACAGAAGCAGAAGACATCAAGAAGAGGTGGCAAGAATACACAGAGGAATTATACCAGAAAGAAATGGATGCCTCGTATACCACAGGTAGTGTGGTTGCTGACCTTGAGCCAGACATCCTGGAAAGTGAAGTCAAATGGGCCTTAGAAAGCACTGCAAATAACAAGGCCAGTGGAAGTGATGGTATTCCAGCTGAACTATTTAAAATTTTAAAAGATGATGCTGTTAAGGTGCTACACTCAATATGCCAGCAAGTTTGGAAAACTCAGCAGTGGCCAGAAGATTGGAGAAGATCAGTCTACATCCCAATCCCAAAGAAGGGCAGTGCCAAAGAATGCTCCAACTACCGCACAATTGCACTCATTTCACACGCTAGCAAGGTTATGCTTAAAATTCTACAAGGAAGGCTCAAGCAGTATGTGGACCGAGAACTCCCAGAAGTGCAAGCTGGATTTAGAAGAGGCAGAGGAACCAGAGACCAAATTGCAAACATGCGCTGGATTATGGAGAAAGCTAGAGAGTTCCAGAAAGACATCTACTTCTGCTTCATTGACTATGCAAAAGCCTTTGACTGTGTCGACCACGGCAAACTATGGCAAGTTCTTAAAGAAATGGGAGTGCCAGATCACCTCATCTGTCTCCTGAGAAATCTCTATGTGGGACAAGAAGCTACAGTTAGAACTGGATATGGAACAACTGATTGGTTCAAAATTGGGAAAGGAGTACGACAAGGCTGTATTTTGTCTCCCTGCTTATTTAACTTATATGCAGAATTCATCATGCGAAAGGCTGGGCTGGATGAATCCCTAGCTGGAATTAAGATTGCCGGAAGAAATATCAACAACCTCAGATATGCAGATGACACAACCTTGATGGCAGAAAGTGAGGAGGAATTAAAGAACCTTTTAATGAGGGTGAAAGAGGAGAGCGAAAAATATGGTCTGAAGCTCAACATCAAAAAAACGAAGATCATGGCCACTGGTCCCATCACCTCCTGGCAAATAGAAGGGGAAGAAATGGAGGTAGTGAGAGATTTTACTTTCTTGGGCTCAATGATCACTGCAGATGGTGACAGCAGCCACGAAATTAAAAGACGCCTGCTTCTTGGGAGAAGGGCAATGACAGGCCTAGACAGCATCTTGAGAAGTAGAGACATTACCTTGCCAACAAAGGTTCGTATAGTTAAAGCTATGGTTTTCCCAGTAGTGATGTATGGAAGTGAGAGCTGGACCATAAAGAAGGCTGATCGCCGAAGAATTGATGCTTTTGAATTATGGTGCTGGAGGAGACTCTTGAGAGTCCCATGGACTGCAAGAAGATCAAACCTCTCCATACTGAAGGAAATCAACCCTGAGTGCTCACTGGAAGGACAGATTGTGAAGCTGAGGCTCCAGTACTTTGGCCACCTCATGAGAAGAGAAGACTCCCTGGAGAAGACCCTGATGTTGGGAAAGATGGAGGGCACAAGGAGAAGGGGACGGCAGAGGACGAGATGGTTGGATAGTGTTTTCGAGGTTACCAGCATGAGTTTGACTAAACTGCGGGAGGCAGTGGAGGACAGAGGTGCCTGGCGTTCTCTGGTCCATGGGGTCACGAAGAGTCGGACACGACTAAACGACTAAACAACAACATTTAAAAACAGCAACAACCGATGCCAACTGGTCGTTTCAAGTTTGTGACCATCAGAAACACTATGGATAGGGATGGAAGGTGAAATAAATATATATGAACACATATAGTGTTGTCTGACCTGTGGGGTGTCCTCCCATCATATGTCAATGAAATAAATAAGCATACAGCTATTAGGAAACATCTGAAGGCAGCCCTGTATCGGGAGGTTTTTAATGTTTGAGGTTTAATAATAATAATAATAATAATAATAATAATAATAATTTATTATTTATACCCCGCCCATCTGGCTGGGTTTCCCCAGCCACTCTGGGCGGCTTCTAACAGAACGCTAAAATACAATTACCTATTAAACATAAAAACTTCCCTAAACAGGGCTACCTTCAGATGTCTTTGAAAAGTCTGGTAGTTGTTTTTCTCTTTGACATCTGGTGGGAGGGCGTTCCAAAGGGCGGGTGCCACTACCAAGAAGGCGCTCTGCCTGGTTCCCTGTAACCTCACTTCTCGCAATGAGGGATCCGCCAGAAAGCCCTCGGCAGTGGATCTCAGTGTCCGGGCTGAACGATGGGGGTGGAGACGCTCCTTCAGGTATACTGGGCCTTTGAGGCCATTTAGGGCTTTAAAGGTCAGCACCAACACTTTAAATTGTGCTTGGAAACGTATTATGTTGGAAGCTGCCCAGAGTGGTTGGGATAATAATAATGCAAGCCAGTTGTATTCCTCAAGTAAGATTTAATTCATAAAAGGTTAGACAGCCAAAATGGTGCAGTGGTTAAAGTGTCTGCCTGGGACCTGGGAGACCAGGGTTCAAATCCCCACTCCGCCATGGAGTTCACTGGGCAATCTTGGAGCTCATCATGGTCTCAGCCTGACCTACCTCACAGGGCTGTTGAGAGGGTAAAATGAGGGGCGGAGGGTGGGGGCCCAATGTAGGCCCTATTGGGGGCTTTTGCTAGAAAGGTGGGGTAGAAACCTAATAGGTAAATAAACGAAGCATGTCAACACCCACAAACTGAAAACTGCTCCTGAATTGTGGATACAAGAGTGGGCGCCTCTAATATTTGGGTTTGAAGAGGGGATTTTGAGAGGTGAAGATTGCACGACGACCCAGCTATGAAAGGTGCAAGCAGGGCCGGATTTAGGTTGGAGGAGGCCCTTAGTTACTGAAGGCAATGGGGCCCTTTAGATGTCCAGCTGTCCTTTGCCAACAACAAATTGTCACTGTTTTTTATGTTGAATATATGCTATATGGTAATTTGTGGACCTGATAGGTATCTAAAGCCATTTGCACATAACAAAATATGTATTTTATCCAAGTAATTGTTGAACTGAAATACAATTAAGAAGAAGTATATTAATGGTGAAATAATTATTAAACTCTAACTTAAAATGATTTTTTTATTCATAACAAACTTAATAATGCAAAAACACTGTTGCTGTATGTAAGTTTTATTGTATTTGGTTTTTATCTTATATTTTGGAAATGTACATCCAGGGTTTTTCCCCTTTGATTTTTTGGGGGGACCCCCAAGAGAGCGGGGCCCTAAGCTATAGCTTGTTTAGCTTATACGTAAATGCGGCACTGGGTGCAAGACCCAACCTGGTCATATCCTACCTTGGGCTTTTTTTAAAAAAAGGAAAAAAGTAATATCTGCAAACCCCACCCCACCCCCCAAGAAGTCCCACAGTAACTAGACACATCCAGAACAAAAAAAAATTCCTTCCAGTAGCACCTTAAAGACCAACTAAGTTAGTTCTTGATATGAGCTTTCGTGTGCATGCACACTTCTTCAGATACACACACTTCTTCAGACACATCCAGGAATGCAAACTTACTTACAGGCACTATATGTCCCTTGGGCAGCTCCAGGAACTGTAGCTGAGACATGGCGACACTTTGTTTACTGAGAGAGTATCCTGGCAACAGCTCTTTGTCTCTCTTTCCATCTTGAATAGAAGGGTCGGCTCTCCCGCCTGGAGACTACAAGTCCCATCATGCAACGCGGCAGGCCTTCCCTGTCTGCGTGGTGGCTTTTGGCTCTCTTTTTCTAACCAAAGGGCGTCCTCAGAAATTATCCCAATTGTGAACCCCCTTCCCAGATACGTGTGAACAGGACGCCCGCGTTTCGTGTCGCAGGCGGCTTTCCTTTAAAATAGCCCGTCCGACACACTGACTGGTTTCGAAAATAGGTGCTACTTCTGAGCAGGGCTTATGAGTGAACTGCCTGCGCTCATTTTTCTCTCACACACATATATATGTGTGTAATATTTATTTATCTGTTTTATTTTAAAAACAGTTAAATTTAAAATCAGTTAAATTTCAGTATCACCCTCCCTCCCCAAAGCAGCCGAGGGTGTCAAGCAGCAAAGCAGCACCACTGAAAAATAATTTTTAAAAAATGGTTTAACATTGTGAGCATCTAAAAATAATCTTATATCCACACCATGATTTCAGGGTTGCTAGGATCAATTATCTTTTCAGCCATCATATGCCTGGGTGAACTGGAATGTAGTAGTTGTTGGTTTTTTTAAAGTCCCAGAATGTTAATAATGCTCCTAGGTTGGGGGAGTTTTCCACAGTTGAGTCACTACCCAAAAGGCCTTGCCGCAGGTAGTGGCAACCTGGCAGCAGTTTTACAAAATCAGATTTAGTTCGTTAATATGTATATACATATTATGTATATACATACATAAATACATATTAAAAGTTAATATGTATTTAACTTTTAATGTATTAAACTACCTGCATTGATGTTTGGGCTGTTATGCATTGATGCACACCCACACAGGCTTGCACTGGGAGAGTAGACAGACTGCAAACATGGCATCAGAATGACTTTGACTCATGCCCAAGAAGAGGGTGTCACCTTACGTTTCCACCCATCCACGCACTTAAATCCTCCCCAATTCCTTTCATTAAATCGTGCGTCCCTGCCATAGCTGTCAAATTACAGATTTGAAAATAAGGGACCAGCAGCCAAAATAAGGGACCTGCAGCCTCACCTGTTCCAGGCACTCCAGTCTTCCTGTCCTCCTGCAGTCTGGTCAAACTCATGCTGGTAGCTTTGAGAACACTGTCCAACCAACTTTGTAACCAGAGGTTCAACTGAATAGAATCTGAATCACATACACCACAAGGCCTATGCAGCCTCAACTTAAGATGGCTCCCCAGCCTGGCTTTGCACTGCAAAGTTTGCAGCAGCACGTGCAACAAAATGGCGTCCAGCATTCAAAAAACCCCTCAGCTTGCATTAACTAGCCACACACAAGGCATGCAAGCTCCACCCCCCCCAGTCGTTCTTAGACTTCTTATTGGGTGAGCAACACAGCCAAGCAACACGGTTGGAGCCTCCCTCCTCCCTGGCCGGCAGGGAGGGAGGGAGAGGAGCTGCTTCCTTTGAAATTTAAGGGACATTTAAGGGACATCCATCAATAAGGGACAGCAGCGGGACATGGCACTGGAATAAGGGACTGTCCCTTCAAATAAGGGGCACTTGACAGCTATGGTCCCTGCTGACAGAGCTTGCTAAGGGTCGTTCAGGTCCCCGCACGACGACGGCTCTCTGAGCTCGGCTTACTTCTCTGCCTGCGCCCTGTGACCTTTTTTAAACAACAGCACACTGTATGTTGTGTTTGCAGTTGCTATTGTGGGCTGCCAAGGATATTCTGGAGCCTTGGCAGCAATGCCGCATATTTATCAAGAACAAGAAGAGAAGCAGATTTGGAAACAAACGAGGTTTTGGAGTTGCGTCGAGGCAACGCTTCAAAAGCAGTATCAAAAACAGGGTAAAAAGAAAGAGGCACAGTGAAGATAGATGCTTCTGTCATCAGCATGTGCTTATTAAGTCTGGCTATTCAGTTATCAAAAGCCTCCAACCTTTTCAGACCCAGGGCCCCACTGTTTAACCCAAACATGCATTTGGAGGCCTGTTTCTTAATCATTATTTTTTACCATATGTATGTATGGTGCTAATTCTGTTGTTGCAAATCACCTTAGATTAGGCTCTGACCCAACAGTCGGTCTGACTCCCAACTCAGCAATTGAAGAAGAACGAGTTAGATGAACCACTTTTAAAACATACTGTATTGATGAACTAAAAAAGTGCCCTCAATTAAATCAACAGATTTAATTTCCATCCTGATAATAACTGCAAGTTGCAAGTGTCACCTCAGAAGATGCATTCCTACTTTCCCCCCCTTTACATGCAAATTTATGCAGCTGCACTAAATCAGTTAGCTGACTTAAACACTCATGCTCAATTAAATAATATTTTTTTAATTGGGTGCAGATCTTCTAAATGTTCCTATTTTCCAGGGACAGTCCTGGATTTACAGAAGCCACCCCAGTTCTTGATTTGATCTCACAATGTCCCACTTTTCCTTAGGATGTCCCTATTTTCACTGGAGAAATGTTGGAGGGTATGGAGTTATGTGACCCCCAAATTAAGGAGATAAGTAACTATACAGCCTTTAGAAAACATCTGAAGGCCGCCCTGTTTAGGGAAGTTTTTAAATATTTAATGTTTTATTATGATTTTATATGTGCTGGAAGCCGCCTAAAATGGCTGGGGCCACCCAGTCAGGTGGGCAGGGTATTAATAGTTAAATCATTATCATTGCTGTTGTTGTTGTTGTTGAATAGGACGTTCCTATTTTCATTGGATAAACATCAGAGGGTATGTGGCTGGTGGCTTTACTTGTTATGATTTGCACCCTAGGTTTTTGGACTCGAATATGCAGTGCCCATATACCTCAGAAAAAAGAACAGTGCTTCTTAGTTACAGACCTGAAATGTTTGTGTTAAATAAACATGCATTACATAATCCTGTAAATCATAGCCTTTATTTAAACTAATAAGCCTTAAACTCTCCCCGCAAAAGCATTGTGTCTGAGGAATGCCTTGCATTCCACGGAGGAAGACCGAAATAAAATGGAAATGCCTTCAGGTCTTGGCCCTCGAAAAGTCTGTGGATGTCAGATCTGGTTTCCTAGGGAATTATTACGGCACAACTACCTTTGCACTCGACTATGCAGCGCTGAATTCGTTCCCTGCACAGCAGCTGCCGTTCTGTTTATTTCTGCATTGGCCGCTTACCTGCCAAATGTTCCCTTCCTGTTCTCAATAAGCAGTTCCTTGCCTCGGGGACAGAAACCAAGAACATTAAACTCACCCTGATCTGCTCTTCTGTACTTTTCCATTTGACCCAGCTCATCCTCTGCCATCAGGTGTTGTTGGTGTCAGGGTGTGTGTTAGGAGTAGCATTTTTTTTTTGGCAGGAAGAACAGAGAAAGGCTTGGCAGGTAGAATGATTGGAAGGGGGGAAAAAACAGGATTAAATGGCTCAAGATTCCTTGTTAATGAAGCTAATCCTGGGGGTGCCAGTTACTTTTTGGCCCCAATGCAATGCTCTTTTCTTCTCATACATTATACAGTATCACACATGATTAACCACATCCGCATAGTAGAGAAGGGAAACGAACTTTCTGGGCAACATTGTACGGATTGCTTGCCAATTTAGGGTGGAGCAACGAGTGTGAATTTTACCTTTGAAAAGGAAGCTGGTTTCTGCATGCCCAGGTGCCTTCAGTGACAAATTATTACGCTAGTCGCCTGATTAAAGAAAGCCAATCCACTGTATGAGTTTTAACCAGCTAATTTGCGTAAGGGCACACATACCACCTCCGAAGTAAGAAGCATCTTCTCTTTGCTCTTAGATCAGTGGTGGGGAATCTCTGGCCTGCCAGCATGGTCAGCCGTCAGGAGCAACGGGAACTGGAGGCCAGGAACATCCAAGGGCCACAGGTTCTCCACCCGTTTTGGACGCTTCTGAGCACAATTCAAAATGTTGGTACTGACCTTTAAAGCTCTAAATGGCCACCAGCCCTGTATACCTGAAAGAGTGTCTCCAACCACGTCATTCAGCCCGAACACTGAAGTCCAGCTCTGAGGGCCTCCTGGTGGTTCTCTGCCTGCAAGAAGTGAGGTTACAGGGAACCAGGCAGAAGGGCCTTCTCAGCAGTTGCACCCTCTTGTGTGAAACGGCCTCCCATCAGATGTCAAGGAGAGAAGACATCCGAAGGCAGCCCAGTATAGGAAAGCTTTTAGTGTTTGACGTTTTATTATGGTTCTGTATGTTCTGAAAGCCACCCAGAGTGACAAATAATGAAATTAACATGGACGCTCGGGTTGTGAATGTGATCCGTGCAGGAAGCACATTCACAACCCGCAGTGTCCGCAAACATCAGCGCATGCACAGGTTGCAATTCGGTGCTTCTGTGCATGCGCAAAGCACGATTTAGGTGCTTCTGTGCAAGCGCCGAAACCCAGAAGTAACCCGTTCCGGTACTTCCTGGTTCGGTGTGGTGCGCAAACCGAAATTGCGCAACCCAAAGCATCTGTAACCTGAGGTTACAGCCCAAGCTGCTGCTTCTTCATTACAGTGTGGGGAGAGGAGCATATGTGCTTAACCCTTCTCCCTAACCTGATCCCCTGCCTCCCCCTCCCCCCCAAAAACTCTGCTGTTAACTTTCCTAAACTGGGTTTCCTCAATGCATGTACTATATTGCATAAGTTCCTGTGGAAAAGTGATGGGGAGGGGGAAGGCATAAGCCCCTTACACACATGATGCTTCTCCTCTTCAAAAATCGCCGCTGCCACCCCCCATGGTTGTTTTGAAGCTGAGGAGTGGCCAGAGTTTCCAGATCTGTGTTTGCTACTGAACACACAAGTTGGTCCATCATTGTACTGCTTCATGTGTTCAAGGCGGCTACCCTCTGCCATGCCAAGGCTGCAGCCAGGGCTGCACAGAGCTATTCTGGCTGAAGTTCATGGCCAGCAGCAACACTGGCTTTACATTAAAGCCTTCAGTGAGAGAAAGTTTCAATTAGCACGGAGTGCCACTTATGGGAAGGGAATGTAACTTTTAAAAACCTGAATAGCCAGCTGCTCACACTAATAAAAGGCTCCCTACCCCTCTCTGCTCCTCTTTTTATTTTTATTTGTTAATTTAAGATGGTGCCAACTATTTTGATGCTGCTGGGAATGCATGCTGCGGTTGTTCTAGCTGCTAACCTTTGATTGTGAACACGCCACAAGGAGAAAACAACATTCAGGGCAGATGGATTTCTTAGCACCGTACACACAATTTGGCTTTCTGCTGCAGCATTTTGCAGAATCATCTCCACTCATCGTTCATATAGCGTTTTGGGTCGCAGGCATCCTGATTCATCTGCTTTAATGTCCCTGTGCATTATTAAAAAGGCCCATTTAGCAGATGAAAAGCCAAATGGCCAAGAGAAAGCAAATTGCTCAAGAGCACAGAGAGACAATACAGCTTAGCTTGCGTTCGATTCCAGTATTCCCAGGTTCTTGTGCAAAATGCTAATCACAGGATTCACCCCATTGTATTCGAAGACAAAGGCTGTGTGTGTATCACTGGCTTAAAATGCAGTGAGGTGCTTTGCTGGAAGTATTTTTTTTATATGTATATTTTTTGCTGCATTTCAAATGGCATGCTCATCACTGTGCACATCAGTCAAACTGCGCATGTTTCCAAGTTGCCCAACTTTGGTCTGTGCCAGTAGGCGGAGAGGTGGCATGGATGCTTTCATGTAGCTTAAGTTTTCAAATCAGATTGCTGCAGGATAGATGTAGATTGTGGCTAATGTCATGTGTATACAGCTTCACAAACCAGAAGGGGGGTGGGGACAGGAAATGGGATGCAGAGCAAATAAGAGTGTGTACACAGCCAAAGACAAAAGAAGTCAGACTTGCAAAAAATCTATGGCGCTCTTGTTGCCTACCTTTATGATAGGATAATAGGAAGCTGCCTTATGCTGCGTCAGACCATTGGGACATCTGGTTCAATATAGTCTACAAACAGCAGTTTTCCAGTATACCTGAAGGAGCGTCTCCACCCCCATCGTTCTGCCCGGACACTGAGGTCCAGCGCCAAGGGCCATGTGGCAGTTCCCTCACTGCAAGAAGCCAAGTTACAGGGAACCAGGCAGAGGGCCTTCTCGGTAGTGGCACCCGCCCTGTGGAACGCCCTCCCACCAGATGTCAAAGAGAACAACAACTACCAGACTTTTAGAAGACATCTGAAGGCAGCATGTTTAGGGAAGCTTTTAATGTTTGGTGCATTACTGTATTTTAATATTTTGTTGGAAGCCGCCCAAAGTGGCTGGGGAAGCCCAGCCAGATGAGTGGGGTATAAATAATAAATTATTATATTATTATAATATATATTGCTGTTGCTTTTATATCAGCCTCGTATTTAACAACCATAGGCACCTGAGTATACTCTGCAGCAGATAAGCAGGCTGGAGGCAGAGGAATGGATCACTCCAACCTTCCTACACCAACTTGCTAATAGCCACCAAGAAAGAAAAGTCTCTTTCTCCACAACCATCAAAGAAATGCTGCAGGCTTTTGAAAGAGGATCAGATTGTTCTATTGCTTCTCCAACAGTTTGCATTGCACACAGAATTTCCTTTCCTTTTCCCCCTTTTTATTAGAGGCTAAGAGGCTAGCAGTCTGTATCTCCTTGCTGTCTGTGGAGGATGCACAGGGATTGTAATTTTTGTGGGCTTATTTACAGGTCTGCTTTTATACAGCTATAAACCAGGGATGGAGAGCCTGTGGTCTCTCCCCCCCCCCAACAGAATGTTGCTCTTCAGGCCTTTCAACCTGGCCCTTGGGACTTTTCCCAGGCCATGTTCCCTCCCCAGATCTCCCTGAGTGTTTTCACCTGGCTGGAAAGTTTCCTTCAAATCTGATAATGCCTGTTTTATCTGGGTTAGAGAATGACCAATAATATTCTGTCTGTTTTGGGGAGAATCTTCCTCTCCAACTAAAAAGTCACTCCTTCTCTTCAGTGGCGTAGCATGGGTTGTCAGCACCCAGGGCAAGGCAAGTAATTTGCGCCCCCTAGCCCATGGATTTGTGCCCCCTAACCCTACCCCCCAGATGTTGCGGCCAGTGCGGCCGGCCCCCCCTGCACCCCCCACGCTACGCCACTGCTTCTCCTTTCCCTATGTGCCACTTTACTCCCAGAAATCTTCTTTGCAGACTGTCAAAGGTAGCCATGAAGGAAAAGCAATTCATTTATTTCTGACTCAAGGGCACAATTTCACCAGGACAGTCTCCAGCATAAGCTCTGTGGAAACATTCATGAGAATTGCTCAAAGGCCCAGAACAATTGCTTCAGAAGATGGCCCTAGTAGATTGCCCTCTTTAATTCCAGAGCGTCTTTTCTAGCCAGCTTTCAAGTTTTTATTTCATAAGGCACATCAAAGAGAGAGGAAATACCATCTGGGATGCATTGTGCCCACGTTCCCCTCCATTTTGCAGCCGTCTGCTGGGCTAAATGCAGAGCATCACCTGCAGGATGGCAACCACGCCCAAACACTCCCATCGCCCTCGGGGTTGCGTTCAGATCTTGCAAATTCAAGTTCTGTAGAAGTTGCGCCTATCAAGCCAAAAGACTGAAGCATTTTTTAAAAATCTAGATTTGGGAGAAGTTCGCCATATGACATTTCTGAGAAGGGTGGTCTACTTGCTTGCTTTACTGTAGGGTCGACCTACAAAATCCAGACTACATTATGGCGCAGAACAAGCACGTCAGGAAAAGGAACTGTGCACTAAGCCAAACGGCACAAGAATTTGTTTAAATGCTGCCTGACGGTTCCTTTAGTCAAATTGGGTATTTGCAGATGGCCCTACCTTCCGGCAGAGATCTCAAGTGACAGCTGCTAAGGGACTTGGAGCTGACGGAGCTCTGTGCTCCATGCAACCAGTCCCACACACCCCCTCAAACACAGTGGAAGATCTATTTAAAGCCCATTTAAAACATGGTTTCCACCCCAAGGAATCCTGGGAGCTGTAGTTTGAGCTCTGGGTAAACTATAGCTCCCAATATTCTTTAGAAAGAAGCATGTGCTTTATACATATAGTGTCAATATGACCTAAGTGCCAGCCCAGCTAATTTCTGTTGCAGTTGAGGGCAGCAAACTGTATTATTGCTTGCTCAAAATGAACTTTGAGTTTAAATGAGATTTAAGAGAATTGCCCTGGCCTCGTTGTTGTTCCACGTCTTTATAAATGACTTGGATGAAGGAATTGAGGGGATGCTCATCAAATTTGCAGATGACACCAGACTGGGAGGGGTACCTAATGCTGCAGAAGACAGAATCATAATTCAAAATGACCTTAACAGATTGGAGAACTGGGCACAACCTAACAAAATGAATTTCAATAAGGACAAATGTAAGGCTCTGCACTTAGGCAGGAAGAACTAGATGCACAAATATAGGATGGGGGACACCTGGCTTAGTAGCAGTACATGTGAAAAAGGGATCTAGGGGTCTTTGTGGACCACAAGCTTAACAGGAGTCCACAGTGTGATGCAGCAGCAAAAAAAGCAAATTCTATTCTAGGCTACATCAACAGAAGTATAGGGTCCAGAATAAGGGAAGCAATAGTACCACTCTATTCTGCCTTAGTCAGACCGCACCGGGAATACTGTGTCCAATTAAAAAGGATGTTGACAAGCTGGAACATGTGCAGAGGAGGGTGACCAAGATGATAAGGGTCTGGAAACCAAGCCTTATGAGGATCGGTTGAAGGAGCTGGGTATGTTTACCCTGGAAAACAGCAGACAGAGGAGATATGATAGCCATCTTCAAATATCTCAAGGGCTGTCACGTGGAAGAGGGAGCATGCTTGTTTTCTCCTGCTCAGGAGGGTAGGACTCGAACCAATGGCTTCAAGTTGCAAGAAATGAGATTCCGACTAAACATTTGGAAAAACTGTCTGACAGTAAGAGGTGTTCGGCAGTGGAACAGACTCCCACGAGAGGTGGTGGACTCTCCTTCCTTGGAGGATTTTAAACAGAGATTGGATGGTTATCTGTCATGGTCATCTCTAGCTTTAGCTGAGATTCCTGCATTGCAGGGGGTTGGACTAGATGACCCTTGGTGTCCCTTCCAACTCTGAAATTCTATTACTCCTTCTAAGAACATAGGAATCTACTTTATATGGCGCTGATCTAGCTCAGTGTGGTCTACAGTGATTGGCAGCGGCTGTCTCGGATTTCAGGCAAGGAGTCTCTCCCAGCCTTAATTGGAGATGCCAAGGATTGAACCCTGAACCTTCACAGCATGCAAGGAAGATACTTTTAACCACTGAGCTGGGGCCCTGTCTACATACCTAGATTTCCTGCACCAGTAAGAAAGTGAAACATGGCTACTTCAGGTTGTGTTTTTTCACAAGTTGGAAAAGGGAAGTTATTTTATTCCTTATTCCTTATCAAGTATTGTTGTTGTTATATTGTATTATTATATTATATTATATTATAAGTATAATTATAATTATTATTTTCTTGTTTATACCCCGGCCATCTGGGTTGCTTCTAGTAAAATATAAAAAATAATAAGATGTCAGACATTAAAAACTTCCCTGATGTTTTCTAAATGTTTCAGATGCTTTCTAAAAGTTGTGTAATTCTTTATCTCCCTGACATGGGAGGGCATTCCAAAGGGCGGGCGCCACCGCCAAGAAGGCCCTGTGCCTGGTTCCCTGTAACTTTACTTCTCGTGGTGAGGGAACCGCCAGAAGACCCTCCAAAGTGGACCTCAGCTGAACGATGGGGGTAGAGATGCTCCTTTTTGCAGAATAAATATCCTCGTTAAGAGCCTATTGAACTCTGGTGCAATGGGTCACTGCATCTGGCTGTTAACCAGAAGGTTGGTGGTTCAAGCCCACCCAGAGACAGCAGTGGGCAAGATTCCTGCGCTGCTGGGGTTGGACTAGATGACCCTTGGTGTCCTTTCCAACTCTATGGTTTTATGAAATCTATGGAACTCACACAAAAACCTGTAATTCTCAAGGATTTCCTTAGAAGCAAATAAAACAGCTCACAATAAATTATTGCTAAAATTATTCCTGCGCCACAGCACATGATTAGGCCTCCTTTTCACCCCAAAGGTTTGTCAGAATTCGGCATTTATGCATGCATTCAAACTAAATAGCCTGCTTTCACCAGAAAAAGACTAAGGGTAGCTTATGGCAAGCAATAGGAAAAAAATATCAAAACCAGTGTTAAAACTTCAAAAATGTAAAGGCAGCACACACCAGCAGATTTGGGCGGGGGAGCTGGTAAAAGCCATTAAAAGGATTCCACATACCATCATCATCATCATCATCATCATTATTATTATTTGTACCCCGTCCATCTGGCTGGGCTTCCCCAGCCACTCTGGGCAGCTTCCAACAAAATATTAAAATACAGTAATGCATCAAACATTAAAAGCTTCCCTAAACAGGGCTGCCTTAGATGTCTTATAAAAGTCTGGTAGAAGACTTCTGGTGGGAGGGTGTTCCACAGGGCAGGTGCCACTACTGAGAAGGCCCTCCACCTGGTTCCCTCTAACTTGGCTTCTCACAGTGGGGGAACCACCAGAAGGCCCTTGGCACTGGACCTCAGTGTCCAGGTAGAGTGATGGGGGAGCATGAAGCTGTCCCATACAGGGACCAATCCTGCAACCTTGGCATTACCATGAGAGCAGAGGTTTTACCTGGTTCTGGAAAGATGACACCAGGTGAACATCTCTAAGGAGAGAATTGCATAATTTCAGTGCTATCACAGAAAAGCACCTCTCTCCAATAGTTACCTGTCTAACTTGATAGGGGGGATACCTTAGAAGGGCGCATGAAGTTCTTAATTGAGGAGTGGATTCATATAGAAGAGGACCCTTAACCTTCTTCAAACCCAGGCCACTTGAAGCAGGCATGACTGACAGCACAATTCAAACCTAAAATCCAGCAGGGTTTGAGAATTTGGGTTTGCTGCCTCTTGGGCTGCCTACGTTGCTGTTAAGTCCCACCCGCCCCCAAAAGGAGCATGGTGGGGGCATGGCAGGAAATGGGATAAGGAGAGACTTGTGCCTATTCCAAACCCTATTCAGCTTGGTCACAAGACCTAGGGCCCAATCCTCAAAACATAGGCCCATGCTCACCTGCCAGCTCAGCCAGCAGCACCCCCGTGCAGAGGCTCCTGAAAAGCTTTTGGAAAAGGAACAAGCTACAATGGCTTTCTGATTGCTCTATAAGAATCAGAATCAGACCAAGTACTGTCAACACTGACTGGCATCACCAGTCCAGAGCTTTAGGCAGGGAGCATTCCCAGCCCTTTCTAGAGGCACCAGGGATGGAATCCAGGACCTTTCACATGTAAGGCACAGTCCCTACCACAGCAATAGCTTGTGTCCTTCCCACAAGCTATTGCTGAACTACAACTGCCATTAAACCCAACCACTGGTCATGCTGGCTGGGCATGATGGGAGTTGTAGTTCAACATCTGGGAGGGCCACAGCATAGCCACATCAATTTAAGGCTTTCGAGGACAAAAGTAGAGCTTTGAATTGAGCCCAGAAGAAGTGGAGGCAGTAAAGATATTTTAGTACGGCTGGATTAATGTTCCTCGCTCTCCTAAAAGGGCTCTGATGACTCCAGTTCCAATTTCTGGTAACCAAAATCTGATTTCCTTTCTTTCTCCTCCTCCTCCACCCCACTTTCATAGGTTTTCTTGATGCCTTTACTGTCATGTAAACAGAAACTCCTTCAACGATAACGCTTGAAAAGAGCAAGCAACATCAAGCCTGTCTGCTCTCATCCCAATGGGTGTGTCAAACATTTCTGTTCCAGCGAGGGTATGAAATCTCTTTTACCACATTTGGAAGCTGCAAGAGCCTGACTAAGGGAGTAAATCCCACTGAAGTCCACATGGCAAGGTTTGGTCTAGCCCTCTGTAAAGCCTAGAATCTGAAAAGTTTCACCAAATGCCAGAAGAGGCTGCCACTCCTTACCAACATGCCCCTAATTATATTGTAACTTTCTGGAGATTTTAATTCTAAGACACGTTGGGAGCCAATCTTAGTTGAAATCAGGGTTTAAATATAAACACACAGACTACTTGCAATATATGTACAGCTCTGTAGCCTTGTATGGAGGTGCTCAGATTCTTCCAATACTGATGAGAACACAGAACAGCCATCTTGCTGAAGCCTATCAAGTCTAGCTTAGCAATAGGAAACTGCAACTGTGTACACACTATATATTTGAAGCTCATGACTCCCCACTCCCAAGAATCCTGGGAACTGTAGTTGGTTAAGTTGCTGGGAATTGTAGCTCTGTGGGGGATAAACTACATTTCCCAGGGTTCTTTGGGAAAGGATTTGTGCTTTAAATGTATGGTGTGCATGCCGTTCCTTTCTGCTTCATGTAGGCTGTTAATAAAGAAAGATGGCTTCTTACACTAGTTTAATCTGGATCGACAGGAAAAAAGGAGGCAGGGCAGGGGAGCAAGTAAAGGTAACTATCCGCCAGTGAACTTAATTTATCAGTTCATAGTGGCATGTGAGAATCTATTGTGTTCCAGAATCTCTCAGTAGGGGGGCACCTAGATTTACCAGAAGCATCCTCAAAATCAGCCTACCTCCAGATGTTTGGGACTACAACTTCCATCAGTCCCAACCAACATGGCCACTCAAGTGGCATGAAGGCTAATGAGATCTGCCCCAATCAGCCAAGCATCATGTAGCTATCCTAGGTGGGGCTGATGTGAGTTGTGGTCCTGAACATCTGGAGGGCTCCTGGTTGGCAGAGGTTGCTCAGAACATACAGTATATGCAGCCTTAAGATGGAACCAGCTGGACCCCTCTGTGGCCCTCTATGTGGGTTGTTTCAAGGAAAACAAACATTGAAAAAGCAACATTGGTAGGTATGCTACTTGCCACGCAAAGCATGAAAAAGGCACCCCTGCCAAAATCTCATCTATACCTATATTTAAAAAGTATGGGAATCCTCCCACCCATTATTTTATTTTATCATAACCCTATAAGGGAAAAGGAAAAACAAAACTAAGGACTTGGCATATGCTAGAAAATGTTCTCCACTTCAGACAGACTTTACTAACAGTAACTAGGCTGTAGAAATACCTATGCAATAGGACAATGAAAAATACCTATGTAGGTAGTAACCTAGATTTAAGTTTTAGCTGTGCTGTGACTAGCTGTTACAAATAATACCTCTCTACGTACCCACCCACACTGTACTCTGTTCCATTTCTAGGTAATTCACCAAGGCTCCTGGATCCAGTCTGTTTGGGGAATCCTTGGATTGAACTGATAATATCCAGTATTATGATTTTTTAAAGGTATTTGAGAAGTGGCCATTTTTTCCTTCCAGATATAGAAACCACATTCAGCTACCTAGTCTTTCATTCAAGAATCTTCCAGTTAAACCATCCCAGCAGGACCTTGTCAATTTTACCATAAAATCAGTTAAACCCAAGTTTGCTACAGCCCTTGATTTCACCATACGTGGACAAGATCAGCTCACAACACAGAGTTCTTCTGCTCCACTAGCTAAGCAGTTTTACAAGCTGTTAACTTTAAATATTTTACAAGGGTCACCACCAGCAGTTGGGAAGTTATTACTTCATGAGAAACTAGCATCTCCCCAAAATAGTTCTTACGATTTTGCTATTCTGACCCCATTGGTTTCATCCCTTCAGAGAGATAAGATACCAAAACCAGTTTATGCAAGCATTTGCATCTGGCTCCACCCTGTTAGCAAACTGTTTTTATGCTGTTGTCAGCTCCTGAGCTGGTTTGATTACATAGTAAAGCTAATTATAAAGGAAAGCTCCTCAATTAAGTATTCTTTTTAATAAGGCTCTTTAGTTTCCCTGATGTATGAAACCAATTAGCTTTGGACTCTGCCAGAAGTAAAACACTTAAGCTGTTGAAAGGATCTCTGTTTTATGACATTAGACCAGCTGGCAATTGTGCAGAAATCTTTAACCCCTGTGATAATTTTTAGTTTTAAAGATAATCAAAGCAAGACTTAACTGCAGTTAACTGGGTGCCACTTTTTCTAACAGCTCCTGTACCTTTAACAACTGCATTACTGAGAAGTGACTTGAAAATCATGTCCCAGTACGTACACACGTACACACACACACACATATATATATATATATACACAGTGATAGAAAGGTTTACCTACTGCATTTCTGTCTGGGGTTTTTTTAAATCAAGGATAGTGGCAAAGTTGTGCCAAGTAGTAACAGACTAAGCCAGACCACCAATAAAATACTCTGCCTGTAACCCAACAATCATTTCAGGAGAAGTGCAAGTGCTTAACTATTTTCCCCACTAGAGCACTTAAACCCACAGTTGCTACCGCTTCTATCCCATAAACCATTTACTTTTAAAATGAAAAAGGAGGGTATTGTTAAGCTTCAAGTAACTTTTTATTACCAAAATTTTAAAATAACCAGACCAAATAGTTACAAAAAAAGGTAAAACCTTTCTTTGGGGTATGTTTTAACATTTTCCATGCTCTCTTGAAATGTTTCTCCCTCAATTGTAATGCTCAAGTAGATACTTTAAAAAACAGTGAACATAAAGAAACAGAAATCTACAGACTAGCATGGATATCTGAATACAAAGACAAACATTATCTGCAACAAACTTTTAAGCTGGCTTTTCTTCC
Source organism: Podarcis melisellensis (assembly GCF_964234715.1). Lineage (NCBI taxonomy): Eukaryota > Metazoa > Chordata > Lepidosauria > Squamata > Lacertidae > Podarcis > Podarcis melisellensis. Next base: position 10,711,374 of record NC_138528.1, on the reverse strand, counting down.
CCTGGCAGAGAGCAAGTTAACAACCTCCTCCCATACACACCCCCAGGAAAATCCCTCCAGCAATGGCACTGACTGAAGAAAAAGGGAAGAGCAGAAGATGGCAATTGCTCTTATAGTCCAGTCTATGGTAGTTTAGTCTACCTCTTCAATGGTGGGCCCACCGCCTGGAGCCCCCGCAGCTCCTCCAGCACCCTGGTACAGTTTAGCAATGATGGGGTTGCAAAGCTTCTCCAGCTCCTTCTGCTTGTGCTCAAATTCTTCCTTCTCAGCCATCTGGTTGCGGTCGAGCCAGCTGATCACTTCCTGACACTTCTCAAGCACCCTCTGCTTGTCCTGCTCACTAATCTTGCCTTTCAGCTTGTCATCTTCCACCGTCTGCTTGATGTTGTACGCATAGGACTCCAGGGCATTCTTGGAAACCACCCGTTCCCGGTTGGACTCATCCTCTGCCTTGTAACGCTCTGCTTCCTGGACCATACGGTCAATGTCGTCTTTGCTGAGGCGGCCCTTGTCATTAGTAATTGTGATCTTGTTCTCTTTGCCGGTGCTCTTGTCCACCGCTGTGACATTGAGGATGCCGTTTGCGTCAATGTCAAATGTGACCTCAATTTGAGGAACACCGCGGGGGGCTGGCGGGATACCCGTCAGGTCAAACTTGCCCAGTAAATTATTGTCCTTGGTCATGGCCCGCTCGCCCTCATACACCTGCACCAGCACACTGCTCTGGTTGTCTGAATAGGTGGTGAAGGTCTGGGTCTGCTTGGTGGGAATAGTTGTGTTGCGTTTGATCAAGGCGGTCATCACACCACCAGCTGTCTCGATACCCAGCGACAGTGGTGCCACATCAAGAAGCAGAAGGTCCTGCACATTCTCGGACTTGTCCCCCATCAGGATAGCAGCCTGCACAGCAGCGCCATAGGCCACAGCTTCATCAGGATTGATGCTTTTGTTGAGTTCTTTGCCGTTAAAGAAGTCCTGCAGCAGCTTCTGGATCTTGGGGATGCGGGTGGAGCCACCGACGAGCACAATCTCATTGATTTGCCCTTTGTCGAGCTTGGCATCACGCAGGGCCTTCTCCACAGGCTCAAGGGTGCCACGGAAAAGATCGGCATTGAGCTCCTCAAAGCGGGCACGGGTGATGGACGTGTAGAAGTCAATGCCATCAAACAGCGAGTCAATCTCAATTGAAGCCTGGGTGGAGGAGCTGAGGGTGCGCTTGGCTCTCTCGCAGGCTGTGCGCAGCCGCCGGACTGCCCGCTTGTTGCCAGCGATGTCCCGCTTGTGCTTGCGCTTGAACTCCTCCACAAAGTGGCTCACCATGCGGTTGTCAAAGTCCTCCCCGCCCAGGTGAGTATCGCCTGCGGTAGACTTCACCTCAAAGATGCCGTCTTCGATGGTCAGGATGGAGACGTCAAAAGTGCCACCTCCCAGGTCAAAGATCAGCACGTTCTTCTCGCCAGCGCCGCTGCCTTTCTTATCCAAGCCATAGGCGATAGCGGCTGCCGTGGGCTCATTGATGATACGCAGCACATTGAGCCCCGTGATGGTGCCAGCGTCCTTGGTGGCTTGGCGCTGTGAGTCGTTGAAGTAGGCAGGCACCGTGATGACAGCGCTCTGGACCTTGCGCCCGAGGTAAGCCTCGGCTATCTCCTTCATTTTGGTCAGCACCATAGAGGAGATCTCCTCAGGGAAGAAGGTCTTCATCTCCCCCTTGTACTCCACCTGCACCTTTGGCTTCCCTCCCTCGCTCACCACACGGAAGGGCCAGTGCTTCATGTCGGACTGCACGGTGGGGTCGTCGAATTTGCGGCCGATGAGGCGCTTGGCGTCGAAGATGGTGTTGTTGGGGTTCATAGCCACCTGGTTCTTGGCTGCATCCCCAATGAGGCGCTCGGTGTCCGTGAAGGCCACATAGCTGGGCGTGGTGCGGTTGCCTTGGTCGTTGGCGATGATCTCCACCTTCCCATGCTGGAAGACCCCCACGCAGGAGTACGTGGTGCCCAAGTCGATGCCTATGGCAGGCGCTTTGCCCGACATGGTTGCAGGAACGCGGTCTCGAAAGCTCCGCCGACTGGAAAGTCCCTCACGGTAGTGGTTTTGGCTGTATCTCGCCCGCCGCTTCGCTCACAACGAACGCTCTCGTTTCGGCTCTGAGGCGCGATCTGCCGTTGCCGTCGCCTTCGCCTCCGTTTTTATACCCGCGGCTCTCCCGCTTCTGGAACCTGCCAGAACGCGCTCGGCCAATCGTGACGCACACCGCGGACCTCTGACCAATCGCTCCGCTATGCCTCCTTCCCGCCTCTGCTCGTCCCAACCAGAAGCTTCTACAGGGCTCGAGATCGGAGGGAGAGGATTGATGTCACCGGCAACCAATAGGGGCTCGGAGGGACGAAGGGGTTGGCTCTTCGAGACGCCTTCTGGGCGGCCGTTATGCAAAATAGCTCGGGCGCGCCCTTCAGCGCCTCGCGACCAGAAAAAAAAGTTCCGTCATCTTTCTACTTAACTTTGAAGCGCGAGCGCCTTCTACTTGCTTCTAACGGCGTCGGGAACATTCGAAGAGCGCGCGGGGCGCGCGCGGGGGGGGGGGGGTAGCGATGACGCAGCAGGATGACGAGAAAGGGGCAGTTGACTGAGGGAGATAAAATAACTGAAATAAAAGCAGTATTTGAGGGAAGGGTTGCTGCTTTAAAGGACAAAAATAAGGTCACCCTGAGTCCCCAACATCGTGTTTCAGGCTCACCTTCCAATGCTGTAGTTGTAGCAGGAGAAAAGACTGTCTCTGAGCACGTCCAGATTGCATTTGTCCTCACCTCACATTTAAACGTCATAACTAACTGGCACTTTAAAAATGGAGCCTTTTTTGAGAGACTAATATAACATACCTTTTGTCAACCTGATGCCCTCATGCTGACTTGGTGAGGATTGTAGTCCGAAACAGAGGGCAGCAGGTTGGGGAAGGCTGTGCCATAATTCACTTGAACTGAGGTATCTCTTTTCCCCTCTCAATTTCCAAAATGAAGAAGCAACAAGCAAAAAATAATAAAGTATGTTTTCCCACACTAGGCAAAGTACAGAGAAAGCAAACAGAGAGATTTTAGTTTATTCTTCTCTCCCCCAGGGAGGGATTCAATAACATGCCATAAGCTGAATCTACTTCAGTTGTGCAGAATGAAAGTGTTTTGTCATCCTAGTGCAACAAATTATGATTATGATTATTTAAAAAACAAACTTTGCAGTTACAGAAGTGATGGGAAACACTGAAAAGTGAGGGGTGAACAAATGATTGACAGGCAGACACCTAAGCACCCCCAGTGGCGTAGCGTGGGTTGTCACCACCCGGGGCAAGGCAAGTAATTTGTGCCCCCTAACCCGTGGATTTGTGCCCCCTAACCCTAACCCCCAGATGTTGCACCCGGTGCGGCCGGCCCCCCTGCACCCCCCACACTACACCACTGGTGTGAAGGGGTGAGGACATTTGCAGCCAAGCATTTTCCGCAAGCAACCACATAGTTGGCCCTGTGCGTAAAGGAATTATGGCTTTCCAAGGGCTTTCTTTCAAAGCTAGATCAGGACTCCCAGCCCCAAAGAGCAATACAGATGAAGGCAGAGGCAGCAAGTGCCTGAAGTGAAAGAGGGTCGATAAAGGAAAATAAACACAATGCAAGAAAAAGGTACAGATTTGGGCAAGGGCCAGTGCGCAGTTTAGGCTGCTAGCGATTGCAGTATGGCTGTGATAGGTAGCAGAAATATCCGTGCTCACAGGTGATTCCTGGGAATAAACACTAGGGGACAACAGTTGCCTTCATGCCTTGCTTGTAAACCTTTGCAAAGGCATCTTGATGGCTGCTGTTGAAACAGAGGCATACAGGCTCAACAGAACAGGACAACAGGTGCTTAATATGGAGAAAGTGGTGGAGCAGGATGTAAGAATAATGATGATGGATCTGAAATGCCAGCATTTGGAGGGGAGGACAGGAATGTGTGCAGCAATTAGTGGAAAGGGGTAATATTGAGATAGACTTTAGAACAGGCATAGGCTACCTTGGCCCTCCAGATGTTTTGAGACTACAACTCCCATCATCCCTAGCTAACAAGACCAATGGTCGGAGGATGATGGGAATTGTAGTCTCAAAACATCTGGAGTTTGCCTATGCCTGCTTTAGAAAGAAATTGGGCAGCAACCCAAAGTGAAAAGTGACAACCAAAGAAGAAAAAGGAGACAAGCAGTACTGTGCTTTAAAGTTCCTGATTTATAGCGTGGGGTTCGTTTTTCTAGCCTGCAAGCCACTGTTTGTAATTCTTATAAATTCAGCTGAATGTCAAATACCATCTTTAAGCAAACAAAGAGCTAGAGAGGAACTTGACCTTTTTTGGTTGTGATGCAAGAATTCCATGACACTCCTTAGTGAGAAACCAGAAAGGAAATTTGGTCACTTCTGTGGGGGGTGGGCAGGGGTCCAGTTTAAAAGGCATCCAGAAAGCATGCGATGTTGCACACTCTTTTAAATCTTTCCTCTTTCAGCAACAGAAATTTCCCTTCGGTGACTCCTTTCCCTTCTACTGACATGTAAAATGGTAGGCTGAGCAGCATTCATTTACACATTCTTATAACCGCTACTGGCGTGCTCTGGTGCATGGGGTCACGAAGAGTCAGACATGGCTAAACGGCTAAACAACAACAACATAACCGCTACTTCTTCATAGTTTTTTCACGTGAAAGTTCCTCCATTTCAATACTAGTATGACTTGGGTCTCTTTGGAATATTCTACCCCCTCCCCCGAGATTATGGAGCATTAGGGTAGGAGATCAGGAGGCAGATAATGAGTTGGGTTTTAGGGATAATGGAATAAGGCTAAAAAAAAAGTGGGAAATGGGTCTGGGAGTTGTGGGCTTAGTCATGATCATGATAGGAAGAAAGTAACCATAGGAGCATTGCGGGAGTGAAGACAATGAATTGGCGTTCTTGGTGGCAGGTCTCTGCAGGTTTAGAAGCCAGGCAAGAGTTCATTGCAACAACTTTTATTGGTGGCAAATTGATATATTTCATAGCAGACCACTTTTAAGCCAGCATTCCCCAGAGGCACAGTGTGTCTGACTGTTAACCAGAAGCTTGGTGCTTTGAGCCCACCCAAGCATAGCTGTGGGCAGGATTCCTGAATTGCAGGGGGCTGAACTAGATGGTCCATGGGGTCCCTTCCAACCAGTGGCGTAGCGTGGGGGATGCAGGGGGGCCAGCCGCACCGGGTGCAACATCTGTGGGTTAGGGTTAGGGGGCGCAAATCCACGGGTTAGGGGGCACAAATTACTTGCCTTGCCCCGGGTGCTGACAACCCACGCTACGCCACTGCTTCCAACTCTACAAATGCTGTGATTTCCTTTGGAGAAAAATTCCAAATGTATTTAGCCAGAAATATTTTGAATTCATTTAGACAACATTTTCCTAAGTAACAGCACATTCCTAGATATGTCTAAGCCCCACTGAGTGTGGGAAGGGCAAACAGTGCCACTGAAAGAGTACTGGGGCACAAGGACACCAGTAACTGTGCATATCCAGCCCCTGACATTCTTGTGCGCACATGGAGACTCACTCTTTGATGTGTGGGAGTGGGTCACAATTAGGGCATTGCTCTTTTTGCATAGGGTTAACTGACAATATGGGACACGGGTGGCACTGTGAGTTAAACCACAGAGCCTAGATCTTGCCGATCAGAAGGTCGGCGGTTCGAATCCCCGCGACGGGGTGAGCTCCTGTTGCTCCTGCCAACCTAGCAGTTCGAATGCACGTCAAAGTACAAGTAGATAAATAGGTACCACTCCAGAGGTAAGGTAAACGGTGTTACCGTGCGCTGCTCTGGTTTGTCAGAAGTGGCTTAATCATGCTGGCCACATGACCCAGAAGCTGTAAGCCAGCTCCCTCGGCCAGTAAAACCAGATGAGCACCGCAACCCCAGAGTTGTCCGTGACTGGACCTAACAGCTGGGGGGGGGGACCCGTATTTACCTTTAAATGCACACTGATAAAAGTAGTTGCAGCTGATGTCACCTGTCTTTCTTCTGGTTCTCACGCTCCTCCCTTTTCTTCTCTTTTCTTTTCTTTTCTTTTATTTTTATTTTATCTATATCCCACCATTTTCCTCCAAGGAGCTCCCAAGTGGTGTATATGGTTCTCCCCCTCCTCATTTAATCCCAACCACCCTGTGAAGTAGGTTGAGATGAGAGGCAATGGTTGGCCCAAGCTCACCCAGTGAGCGCCATGGCCTAGTGGGGATTTGAAACTTGGTCTTCCAGGTCCTGGTTCAGCACTCTAACCACTACACCACACTGCCTCTGAAAATAGAGAAGACTATTTAAAGACAACAGCAAGGATTTGAACTCACAGACTCTGGGTATGAAGAACATGTCTGATGAACAGGATGCCTCATTTACCTCCTGTTTTAGAGGCTAGGGTTGGTTGGGGGAAAGGACCGGGGGATGAACAGAGGGAAGCAGCCTCTGCCACTTCATTTTCCAAATTGTCTTGAGGGCATTTAAAGTTACAAGCTGACAACTATTTGCCAGGAAGTCAGATTAGGAACTTTTCAATAAGTATTAAGGCAAGGAACTGATAAACACAGGTTCACTTTTGTGCCGCATGACTGACTTTTCTTTGATGAGCCCAGATTTAACACTAACCAAAACTAAATATATAAATCACTTGTTTCAGGAAGGCTCACACTGCCTCAACAGTGGCAGAACCTGCCTGCTTACAAACTACATAACCTAGGTCAAGACAGCAACAGGATTGCTACCTTTGGCAGGTAGAATTTCAACAGATGCAGTTGTGAAATTTCTGCCTCCAATATTGCTGTTAAATGCACAAAACTGCTTTCTGTAAACAAGTTGGCAACCACACAGCCCATGAGTTGATACAAATTACCAGATGCACTGTAGCTATTTGAATAGCAAATCGTATCAATTTGTCTTTCTGGGAGTTTTACAAGCTTAGTGGGTATTTCTCAAAGAAAAATCAGTAACAGCTGACAAGCTTCCCAGAAAGTTGTCCACCACTACTGATTTTCTCTGCAGTAATATCTTGTTGCAAGGGAACAATGCAGGGTGCATTCTCAGCTCATCCTTGGAGACTGTGAGGCCCAAGAGCCCAAGCCAGCTCTTGCCATGTACTCTTCTGCACCTTAGAAAATGCTCCCGAGTCCCCTGCAACACACAGCCGTTTTATGGCAGGGCCTTGGTAGCAGCCAAGCCAGTATGGAAAACGCTCATTATAGAGGCACAGCCATATTTCAATTGGATCACATCAAAGAGTAAAGAGATACAGTGGTACCTCTGGTTACGTACTTAATTCGTTCCAGAGGTCCGTTCTTCACCTGAAACACCACTTTAGCTAATGGGGCCTCCTGCTGCTGCCGCGCTGCCGCCATGCGATTTCTGTTCTCATCCTGAAGCAAAGTTCTTAACCCGAGGTACTATTTCTGGGTTAGCGGAGTCTGTAACCTGAAGCGTATGTAACCTGAAGCGTATGTAACCCGAGGTACCACTGTATACCATATGGCCAAAGCAGGTCTTGGTTTTTTACGGGTATAGTCCATTGATGAAAGCTGTATGAATTAGCTGATCAATACAGTTGCCTGCTACCATGGGAAGAGCCAGGCTGCTCCTGCGCCTTTAAGAGCGGGCTGAACAGGCAAAATTTATCACATCACAGGAACAGACATTATCCCATTCTAATGTCTGCAATCAAGTTGCTGTTAAAGGCACAGCTATACACAGTAGAAGCTCCCCACTTTCTCTTCTCATGGTTTACTACAGAGTCCCTTCGCTAAAAATACCCTCCAACACACCTTGTGGTGCTAAATGGGACAGGTGCCAGTTTGACTCAGGAGCAGTGGCATAGCGTGGGTTGTCAGCACCCGGGGCAAGGCAAGTAATTTGCGCCCCCTAACCCGTGGATCTAGGTAGGGACAGAGAGCTGCAACTGCGAGTGCGCCCCCCCCCCCAGATGTTGCGCCCGGTGCGGCTGGCCCCCTGCACCCACCACGCTACGCCACTGCTCAGGAGGACCTCTGGTTGCCAACCCCTGCTAGGTATAAGACCGGAACAAATTGCAGCATAGAGCACATATTATGGCCTGTTACATTCTCTCAGGGGACGTGGGTGGCGCTGTGGGTTAAACCACGGAGCCTAGGACCTGCCGATCAGAAGGTCGGCGGTTTGAATCCCCACAACGGGGTGAGCTCCCGTTGCTCAGTCCCTGCTCCGGCCAGCCTAGCAGTTCGAAAGCACGCCAGTGCAAGTAGATAAATAGGTACCGCTCTGGCGGGAAGGTAAACGGCGTTTCCATGCGCTGCTCTGGTTTGCCAGAAACGGCTTAGTCATGCTGGCCACATGACCTGGAAGCTGTACACCGGCTCCCTCAGCCAATAAAGCGAGAAGAGTGCTGCAACCCCAGAGTCAGCCATGACTGGACCTAATGGTCAGGGGTCCCTTTACCTTACATTCTCTCAAGAGCTCCTAGTGCTTGCAACAGTAAGCAAGAGGCCTCTGAAATCCGCAATGGGCCCAGTTTGGCTTGCTGACCCGACCCACAAGGCCTGCTGACCCAACCCACAAGTGTCAGCAAATACTGTTGAGCATTATGGAACCCATCTCAGAGGCCCAGTTCACTCGCTCACTTAACTTGGCTGGCCAGTGCCTTCATATGGCAGAAAAACAGGTGCGTCCTCTGCCCTGCACCAGTCAGGCAACATCATGGACACAGCACAATAGGGATGACCACCAACTACAGACTTCAGATCCCACAAAGGTGTTGGCAACTGGACAGGTTTATTAATGTGGGTTTCATGCAGCTCCCTAGCTTAATACAGCTCCCTGGCATCCTCCTAGTTCAAGGTGAGAGAGGGAGTGATTTGGAGACTGTATTGTGTCTAAGGAGACAGCACACTGCTAATTAACTGTCCCTGAACATAGTGTACACGACGCCCAGTTAGTGCAGCTCTTGTCCCTTAAGAAACAATGGGCGACTGGTTATCCACTAGGGGGCATGAAGGATTTGCTGCAGAGAGGAGAGAGGCTCACACCTTCCTATATCATGTGAAAGTAGTAAATTGAGGATTAAACCTGTGTCATTTGTACCATTATTATTGTTGAGAAGCGCAGTTTTAAATAAGGGGTCATTCTGTATCTTCCATCCATTCAAGCAAGAGGTATTATGAGAATTCAAGCGTACATGTCGGGGGGGGGGGACAGTCAATGAGGGTGCAAAACAGGTGCGGGGCTTGGCCATGGGAGAAGGGTGTGGTCAAGGGCCAAATTAGAGAGGCTTGCAGGGCGGTACTTGGCCCCTTGCCCTGCAGTTCCTGTCTTAAATGAAGGAACAACCTGCCACAGGATCTGAGTTTGCAATCTTCAAACCACCCAGCATCTATTTCTGTTCCAACAGAAGCATGCATGTTTTAGATTAGTCACCAGGCAGAGCTCATACATCAACCGAAACCATTCTAAATGGTGAATGGTTGGAAACAATACAAGCTTCTGTAGCATGTGAAAATCAAAGACGGCTTGTAGTCTTTTTGCAACTTGGGAGACAAAGAAAACTTTCCCACTAACTAGAGCTCTGCCTCCGTTCATATCTGTAGTCTTTGCACAGTAAGACATAGGATATTAAACTGAGGGTGGTGTTGTGTATGGTAGTTACATTTTCCACTTTTCGCACAGATAATTTTGGCCCTCATTAAGTAGACATTGCACCATAGATCTGGGACAAGCATCTTGGGGTATCCTCCTTATTGGGCTGTCCATTCCTCCCACACTTCACCACCAGTTTTTCCTGTTATTTTTAATGAAGAATTGGTACTGTGGTAGCCATTAATTGAGGTTTTGGTTAATACAGTACAGCAGCAGCAGCAGCAGCAGCAATAGTAGTATTTATACCCCGCCCATCTGGCTAGGTCTCCCCAGTCACCCTGGGCGGCTTCTAGGGCATATAAAAACATAATAAAAAGTCAAAAGATTAAAAACTTCCCAATACAGGGCTGGCTTTAGCTGTCGTCTAAAAGTTGTGTAGTTCTTGATCTCCTTGATGGGAGGGCATTCCACAGGAAGGCCACCAGTGCTGTGAAGGCCCTCTGCCTGGTTCACTTCTCGCAGTCAGGGAACTGCCGGAAGACCCTTGGAGGTGGACCTCAGAGGAGTTGTTGTCCAAAGCATGGCAAGTAGCAAGGGTGTGGAAGACTGTTTTAGAGTATATCCTGGATGTTTTACAATGTGCATATGCTGCAACAACCTGATGTTTCTGTTGCAGCATGTCTGCACAGCAGAGAATTCCTGTGGATGTGCAGTACTCTCATTTCGCCCCAAGATAGTATTGCAGAATGAACTAAAGTCACCCAAAGTGCTCTGGATCATGAGATTTAAATATCAAACAAGATGTCTGTGATAGCCAGTATATACATTAAGTTATAAACCCAATAGGTTTTGCTCAGTGTACTCACTGGACTTAATAGTCCACCTTAGTAACATTAATTTCACTTGGTCTACTCTTGAGTAAAACATAGCTGACTACCACTCAATAGGTACAGTCCAACACAGCCCATTGATTTCAACAGGCTTAAGCATGTTTATGCTATGTGTTGGGTTGTGGCCAGTGGATATTTCTTCCCAATCCCTGCGCATATTAAACATTATGCAGTCTCGGTTTTCACATGAAGGTTTACTCCCCATATGGGACAGCTGCATATTTGTGCATTGCAGGAGGTTGGACTAGATGATTCTCAGGGTCCCTTCCAACTGTACAATTCTTCGATTCTATGCACATGGAAATAGAAAAGGAGACAGCTTACATTGATGGAACTGAGAAGCTGTTTAATAGAAGCCGGTGATTCAGGTAATACTACAGTGTGCTTTTGAAGTCTAGAGTTTAAAAATAATGATTTGATTCATCTACTTAAGAAAGCAGGGAAGAAAACACAGAAACAGAACTTAACATGAGGCAAGAATAAAAATGCAATAATTAAACATTTGGTGCTTTTTATGAACTTTAATACCCTAACAGTGCAATTCCATAACTACTTACCTAGAAGAAAGTCCCATTAAGTTCACTGGGGCTTACTTCCAGGTAAGTGAGCATAGAATTGCAGCCTAAATGAAGAAGCGCATGATTTAAAGGTTCTTTTAAACAAACAAACAAACAAAGAAAACCAGAACATTTCAAAACAGGCCATTTAATTCTTTTTAAAATGTATGATTGTTTGCTATGCTTTGGTGTTCCACTTGCTTTTGTTTTAGTTCTTGCCAATAAGCATTATGCATTCATGTTCTTTTCAAATGTTTGGCATTATAGTGAGATCTCATATCTTTCCTCAGATTAAATTTGGCGCCACATACGCCACATGTATAGAGGTGAACATCCATGTGCTGCTCGAGTTGTTCATTATTTGGGAAAATCTGAAAGCAGACCTGGCATATTGTCTCTCCAGCTGACAGGTGGGATATCATGTGCCGGACATGATCGTGCTTCCGGAAGTTTCCTTGGTCACAAATGGAGCAGACATACCTAGCCATGCCCTTGTGCATGTCGTTGTGAAGGCGCAACTGGCGCTCTCTTAGGAACTGCTTGCCGCATGTCTGACAAGCAAACTGTTTTTCCTTGGTGTGCACCGTATAGTGTTCCCGTAAGTGGCAACGCTGATAAAAGCCCTTACCGCAAAGATTGCAGAAATGTTTGCGTCGATGGTCTCTTTCATTCTCTTCCATCATGGCATTCTTGAACAGATCTTGATCCAGGCAGCTGGACATGTGCTCAACCACCAAATTCTCCGTCTCAAAACGCAAGCCGCAGTTAGGGCACCGGAAAGGGCAAGCTGAATCCCTGTAGAGCTGTTTCTTCGGAAAACTGTTCATCTGGAAATGGCCGTCTCCAAACTCGTCCAGCATCTCCACGTACATCATCTCCTGGATTTCAGATTGCTCCTCGGGGCTTTCTTCCAAGTCAATTTTCTCCTCCATGTTCCTTAAGCCATTGGTGGTCAAGTCTTGGGGCTCCCCGCAAGACTGCGCATGATCCTGCAACTGGCGCCCTTTCACCAATATCTGGCCACATTTCCCACACGCACATATGTTTTCTATGTGCTTGGACAAGTAATGCGAAGAGAGGTCTTCCTCAGTGATTGTCTGCCCGCACAGTTCACAGGACGCATTTTCTGGGCCCTCCTCGACGGCACTGACTTTACTGTTAAGGACCCTGGCGCTTCTAAAATATTTCCTGGCCTCCTCATCAATAGGCATGTGGGGTTTTAAGAAAGCTTTCCTAACACGCCTGTTTTCACTGACCTCTTCCTCAATGTAGTACCTGTAAACCGGGTCATCATCATCCAGGTCGTCATTGTCAGTGGAATCGTTGCCGTCGGTCACCTTAATAATGTTAAACTCTTTCAGGTCGTCGATGGGGTTGTCCTCTGGCTCCACCTTGACAATGATCCTTTTCCTCTCCATGGCTCGACTCCGCTGTTTGCCCAGCGCCTCCAGTGAAACGCTAGTGCCTTTCCCGCTAGTTACATTCGACGCTGGGGAGGATGACCCATCCGTCGCTTGGCTTGCCTCTGCTTTGAATTCGTCCAGCTGCGGAGATGGGGTTTTAAGGGCGGAGTCTCTCTCGCCGCCGTCTTTCTTATCGGCCCCATAATACCTGGTGTTCTGATAGGAGTGCCTGTTTGTGCAGGACATGATGTGCTCGTCCAGCAGCCGCTCGCAGCTGAAACTGAAGCCGCAGCCGTCGCAGGTGAAGCTCCTCCCAAAGCGGCGCGATATGGACACTCGGTCTTTGGCGCCAGAGGCCTTGCGCACAACACTCCCTTTGCAGCTCTCCAACGGCTGCTCGGATAAGCTGCTCAGCCGCAGAGCTTCGTCGCTGACCTCCCTGCCCTGGGATGTGCTCACCGTCGAACTTGGAGGTTCAGCACCGCACCTGCTCACTTCACTCCCGCTTCGGGCCAGCGTCTCTTCGTACATCCGCACGCCAAAGACCATTTTGCTATTTTGGGTGCTGGAAGCGGAAGAGGAGCACCGCAAACCCGAGGAGTTTGTGTCCTGTATGTCTTCCAGACATTCCGGCACGTTGTACAGCTGCAGCGAGTTCATGGCCACCTTGAACTGCTCAAAGTTGTTGGGGGCCGTTGCGATTTTCCCCAGATACATGAACTGCAAAATGAGATCAAAGCACTCGGCGGTGATCTTCATGTTGCTGAGGTTTAGTTGCGCCGTGCTGTGCTGCTGGCTCATGAAAAACATCCTGAAATAAGAGCTGCAGGCGGCAAGGACAGCTTTGTGCGCCTGGAAGTAGATGTCGTCAATCGCAATGCAGCAGTCGCAGAGAAAACCCCACTCTCTTTGGTTGTTGAGCTGCTGGAGGACATAGCTGCTGTGGCTGGTCCTTGCCATCTTGCGCCAGAATCACGGCCCTGTGCAAACAAGAGGGAAAGGGAGGAGGAGAGAAAAAACATATATACAGCTATCAGCTAAGTTTTGACAACTGAAAGAAGAGCCCCACTACCTCATGATCCGAACCAAGTGATGGCCAACAACATGGTACCCTTCTAATGCTTCTGTTGGACTCCATCTCCCATCAGCCCCAGCCAGCATGGCAAATGGCCTGGGATGATGGGAGTTGTAGTCCAGCAAAAATATTTGAGGGCACCATGCTGGTTATCTTTGCCCTAACTGATTACCATACTAGCCACGGATGAATGCATTTTGATATGCTTCTGGAGCCAAATAAGAGGCACAGGAGACCTCAGGGAATCTGTGTTGTAAGTGTATGTGTGCTGGGGTTACTCACTGGCTTCCCTGCCTCTACCCAGGGTAATAAAAGTCTGAAGGAATGGTGCTGGAACCAAGCAGGCCTGCATCTGTGCCTACGCGGGGCCCACGTGTATGCTAACTTGGGTTCCACGACAGAAAGGTGGGATATAAAAGAAGATTAAATAAATAAAAAATACTCGCAGGGGCTGGAGAGGGTAGGCTGTGATCCTAGAATTCCTAGGTGGGAGAAAAAGCTTCATTGAAATCAACGTGACTTAAGAGGCTGGTGACACATCGCACATGCCGTGTGAAAAGTATCCATGCCTAGTGGAGCTCAGCTTGTTGAGATTTCCTCCTGAAGGCTGGCGGCGCAGGATTTCAAGCTGCCGCACAGAGAAGCAGGAGCGTGCGCTCAGGTCTCACAAGGCCTCACAGGGAAGCAGATGCTTCTTTGGCACAGCTCAGCAACTAACCTTTCCAATGAGTTGGGAGGGGTATGTTCCAGGGAAAATTAGCCCCTGAAAGATAATGAGAGATAAAGAGAAGAAGAAAAAGTGGCCAGCAGCTCCTGCTTTCTTGCATGTTTGCCTCCCCCCCCCCCCCGCAGGTTTTCTCTAGCTGGCTCCTGCAAGTCTTCAGTAGTCTTACAAGGCAAGATTTGTGGTCTACGTGTATGGGTAATGCACAGGTCCCCAGCTTTTCTGGACCTGGGGGATGATTTTGAAACCTTAGAAAACATCATGGACACTGCGGCAAAACAGCTGAGTGATTTAAATCAGCCTTTTTTTCTTATTAATGTCAGTCGTCTAAGTGAAATCCATCCATCCTCCCAGCCACCGCCGATATGTAATTAAAATCAAATCAGGAGGGGCAGAGCACGAAGCAGAAGGTCCAGGGGCAATGTGGTGTCTAAAAGCACAATGCTGCAGGACCCTAGGAATAACAACTTGCCAGGCACGTATTTCCAAGGAATTGTGTTCAGAATTACAGAAAAAGGGTATTATGTGCCATAGCAGGAACTGGAGTAAAGCAGGCAAGGTATTATGCTCTGCTAATTATGCAAGTCAAAAAGACCCGGTTTCTAGTATTTGTGTGGCCGGTCCAATCCCAAGGCCTCATCCTGGTCACCAGTCAAAGGACAGGAGCTGATGGGCTTCCATTAATATACACCCTCTAGACTAGAGAAACAGGGGGCACTTCCTGAGCAGTAAAGTTGTGGTGAAACGCTTGCCCCAATGCAGCCCAGGGCAGGTGTGCTCACCTACTGAAAAAGCACATTGCAGAGATTTGTAGCCATCCTGTTTTTCTTGCTAAGCGGGCTTGCATTTTGGTTTTAATGACTTCATATCATTGCCGCTCCCCTGTCATGTGACAAAAAAGTACTGAGTAAAGCTGTGAGGGCTTTAAAAGGATGGGTGGGGGCACTCAATTCTCCATGGTGGAATCTCCAAACTGTGCTGTATGATATTTAGGACGATGGTTAATTCAGCTCTGCACATTGCAGAAAGGCCCCATGTGCTGCATTTGCAGTGCACACAATATGTTTCAGCTTCTGTTAACAGCAGACACTTGGAAATGTGATTTGGCTTTGCTGCTTTGCTGCGAAATGCTATGGGGTCATTCAACCACTCCCATACTTGGGGGGTGGGGTCAATAACATTATAGTACTGTAGAGGCAGAGAATGATGCAAACTGAGCTAGTACCTGCCCATCCAAATCACCCAGAGTCTGTGCGTCTGTGTAAAAGGGGGGGGGGGAATTGCCCCTTCCCATAGCAACTTACTGCACATTCATTTGTCCATTATGGAACTGAACCAGAAGCAACAGATGCTACTGTCTAAACAAGACCCTAGTTTAGGGTGCATCTAGCAATCATGGGTGACCATTACCCCAAAGGCACATTCCTCTACTACAGTGATGGCCAAACATGGCCCTCCAGCTGTTTTGGGACTACAATTCCCATTATCCCTGACCACTGGTCCTGTTAGCTAGGGATGATGGGAGCTGTAGTCCCAAAACAGCTGGAGGGCCAAGTTTGGCCATCACTGCTCTACTATCTTCCGAGACATATGGATGTCAACAACCACCAACATATTTTGTCCTTGTTTGGGACTGTGGTGAAAACGAATCCATGCCTCATTTAGGATTTTCCCATTCTCTGTGCCTGTTTGACCATGCAGGAACTATTTAAAAACCCATTGCTCATCTTAGGACATATTAGAAAGAGTTTGCTGAAACCATCATGGGCTGCAAACAGCAAAGAACTGCTTTCTAAGGGCTCATGGAAAAATACCAATTTCTTTAAGGAAATCCCTAAGCATAGCAAGGCAATCCCAAGTGTCCTAGCAGCTTGCTTCTCCCTCTTCACGTTCACAGGACCATGCTCTGCTTTCCCCCTTTCACGTGTGTCCTCCTCACCTTCCCCTTGCAGAGCTAACCATGGTAAGCAAAACACACAGGTTTGTAGCCATGAATAGAACTTGGTTAGAATTAAGAAGAATGCACATGTCATGTTCACTCTGATCATGCAAAGAAGAACAAATTTACTTGAGGGGGCAGGGAAAGAGAATATGATCATGGTGGGGTGTTCCTAATTGTGTTTAGAAGGGGCAATTTTACTTCTGCGTTGTGGTCCTTAGCCCTTTTTGCTAAAGAAAACCATTTGCCAGTTTTCACATTCCCCCAACCCAAGCTCTGCCAAACAAACATGCAAGGAGTTTGTTACTGAGAAGCTGGAGCTCCACCGTACCACAACGCGATCTCTCCATAGTCTCCAAAAATAGGCAGGCTTGCTGCCAAAAGTGGGACAGAGCTACGGCAAATATGCTGGATTCCTAATAATGAGAGAGATGTTGCAGTTGCAAAACAGGACTGCTAAGAAGGGCCTTTTATGAGGCCTTGCAAATGGATCCACAGAGGTTACAAGTCTGCATATAAATATCATTATTATTATTATTGTTATTATTTGCCACGCGATGCAGAAATAGGTGATTTACAAAAGGAATGCCTATAGAGTCAAAAGCATAGCAATCATCACTATACCAGCACTAGCAAGAAGAATTAAAAGAAAGGAGCAGGAATTATAGAATCACAGAATGGTACAGTTGGAAGGGGCCCAGAGAATCATCTAGTCCAGAGGTCCTCCAGATGTTTCTGGACTACAACATCCATCAGCCCCAAACAGCACAGCCAGTGATTGGGGGTGATGGAAGGTGTAGTCCAAGAACATCTGGAGGGCCACAGGTTGTGCACCGGATAGTCCAACGACCTGCAGGGCAAGAATCTCAACTAAAGCATCCATGACAGATGCCCATCCAACCTCTGCTTTAAAAGCTCCAAGGATAGAGTCCATATGGATGCTTCTAGATTTAAAAGCTTTAAAAGCTCCAAGGAGAGAGTCCATATGGATGCCTCTATGTGACAAGCAGGTCGTTCATCTGCTTGGCATGCAGAAGGTTCCAGGTTCAGTCCCCAGCATCTCCAGGTAGGATTGGGAGAGCTACTCCATCAGAAACCCTGGACAGCTGCTGCTGCCAGCCAGTGTTGACAAAAGTGAGCCCAACAGACCTGTGGCCTGACTTTGTATAAAACAGCAGTTTCTGATGCATACTCAGCATTCATCCAGTTTGCAAAAGCTTTCCTCTTGGGCAGCAGGGAGATGGTTCTCTAGCCTCAGGAAACCAGGTGCCAGTTCACATACGTCAACAGCAGCCCAACATATGGAGCAAATTGCCACCATCCTTTAGAGCAATGAATGCAACACGATGGCGATCTTTTTACGCAACCTTGCTTCTAGGGGGTGGTAGCAAACAGTGTTTCCTTTTTTTGCAAACATCCGTATCCCAATCTTCCTCCAAAGAGTTCAGAGCGGCTTTTCATGGCGGTTGCCTCATTTCATTCTCCCAAGAAGGCAGGCAGGAAACAGAGGGAGGGAGAAGGACAGGAAGACAGATGAGCAGGGAAACCGCTCAGTGGAGCTTCATGGCTGAGTGGGGATATGACCAGGGTTTCCTGCAGCCAAAACAAGCTCTCTTCCAAACTGCATACTTATCTCTCCCCTGCCTTCTTTTATCTCTAGCCTGAGTTAACTGCAGTCAAAGACTTATGACTTCAGGTATGCCTTTTTAGTGAGATACCAATGGCTTCCTATACATTGGAAAATCCTAAGCTGCAATTGTTCATAAGGCATATTCTTCTATGAGATGTGCAAGAGAAACAGTGCCATCACTTTTACAGTTTATTTACACACACACACACACTTGCAGGATAGTGTATTATCACAACAACCCTGTAAGGAAGGTTAGGCTAAAGAAGACTGAATGGAACTTGCAGCAGAGCCTTCAGTAAGGCTGTCCCTGAACAGCATTCCTATTGAGATAAAACAGGTCCCCACTATCTGTATTTTCCAAAAACAAACGAAGACATTTTTGTTGTTGTTTCAACAAGCTTTCCCAGATGAATGAGAAAAGTATCTGCCTTAGGTGTTCATTTTGTACCTTTACCATTTGATTTCGTGCTGTTTTGAAAACGGTTTCTAGCTGTTCCTATGGTGGTGTCTGTCAAACTCCTCTAGACATATTTTAAAAGGGTATTCCTATATCAATGAATGAAGAATAATTATTAAGATACAATAATGGCCCAAGGGCAACCAGGAAGCTTCGTAACTCAATGGGAAGATGAACCCAGGTCTCTGTGAGGTGCAACCAACAAGGCACTTTAGCTGCATGTTGCTCATCCATTCCCACACAAAATCTCCCGTTTATGTCTAGGGATCATAGAATCACAGAACTGTAGAGTTGGAAGGGACCCTGAGGGTCCTCTAGTCCAATCCCCTGCAATGCAGGCATTTCAACTGAAGCATCCCCAATATCTGTTTAAACACCTCCAATGAAGGAGAGTCCACAACCTCCTGAGTAGTGCGTAGCATTTATACAGTGTGCAAAGCACTCAGCAGGTGTTCCTGTCTTGTAATCTTTAAAACACATTGAGGGATCTGTGAAGGGGGGTTAAGAGGTGGGTGAGTGTAACAACGGACTGAGGCTAACAGGCTAAAAGCTACATATAACGAGTTTGTGGCTGGGGCCAGAGTCTAATCACAGACGTCCTGATTTGCAGCTCAGGCTTTTAGGGCCAAAGGAGACACGGAAGATCCCTGGTCAGATTTCCAGAAAGTTCAAAAGCAGCTGCCAGGGAGGCACTGATCTCAATCAGGGCAGTAGCAAGAGGGAGCCTGTGCGCGTTTAACTCTTCCCTTCCACACTGCTTTCCTCGTCTAAAGCATGGGTAGGCAAACTACGGCCCAGGTTCCGGATCCAGTCCAATCACCTTCTAAATCTGGCCCACGGACAGTCCGGGAATCAGCGTGTTTTTACATGAGAAGAATGTGTCCTTTTATTTAAAATGCATCTCTGGGTTATTTGTGGGGCATAGGAATTCGTTCATCCCCCCCCCCAAAAAAAATATAGTCCGGCCCCCCACAAGGTCTGAGGGACAATGGACCGGCCCCCTGCTGAAAATGTTTGCTGACCCCTGGTCTAAAGCATTCCTCCAAAGGTGCGAAGAAAAAGAAAAACGCAGGTTCCTGTATCTGCAAGCTGGATGTCTGGGGGCAAGGCATTTTGATCAGGAACGCAAGGCGGGGAGGAAAGGACTGCTGCCCCATGCCAAACCAACTCTTCCTCCCCTCCCACCCCACAGTTGCTTTTACATCCTTACAGACAAACAAGACCCATGGGAAGATCAAAACACCTGCATCGTGCCCTGCCAATGACCACAATGCTACAGGCAGCTCAGCATCCCTCCTCAACGCAGGATGCATCAATCTACATCCACACAACATCTCAAACCTCCAAGAGGGCAGCCTCTCCGGAGTGTGTCAGAAGAAGAGAAAATGAGGAGCTCTGGGTGGGTGGCTCAGGACAACATGCCTCTTGCCACAGGTGCTGGCAGGGCTTGAGGAATCACGAAAGGATGCAAGGAACTGGATTATACCAAGACAGACCATCGGTTTGGCAGCAGTTCTCAACCTGTGGGTCCCCAAATGTTGTTGGACTACAACTCCCATCATCCCTGCGCTCTGGCCTTGCTAGCTAGGGGTGATGGGAGTTGTAATTCAACAACATCTGGGGACCAACAGGTTGCAACAGGCTGGTCTAGAGCATTGTGTATACACTGACCAGCATCAGCTCTTCAAGCAGGAGTCTCTCTCCCGGTCCTGAATTTGGGATCTACGTCATGCAAAGTTGACGGATGCTCTGCCGCTGCGCCCTTCCCCGATCTGAGCCACCAAACCTGCCCAATTCCTGCAGCTTCGCTTCGTCCAACTCGCTTCCTAAACTTGGTTATCACCATCCTTTCCACATCCTTCCGACATCCTCCTAACAACCGTGAGCCAGGCGTAGCTGCGGCGGCGCTCCTTCCCCGACCACGATGAGCGCGAGGCTTCTGTTATAAATAAATAAACTTGAAATAAACTGCAAAGGGGGCGGAGAGAGGGGCCTTAACGCATGAAACGCAGCAGAGGCGAGCGATGTCTCCAAGCCAAGGAAGACTCGCGGCATCTCCTCCTGTTTTGCCTTCTGCAGGAGTGGTTGCCTAAGCAGCGAGAGCTCCAGTTCACATGCCGCTCATGACATCACCGGCTATATTGGTTTGCAACAAACAGTCCGACGGAGCAGCAATGGGCAAAAGCACGATTGCACGCACACACAAAATGTGGTGAGAAAGCATGCAGGGCGGAACAGATTCCGCCTCTGAGAAACTTAACAGGGAGATGCAAAGCGGTCTTCACGCAAGTTATCTATCAGCCGGGCAGGCACACGCTGGCTTCCTGCTTCTGCTACTTGTCCTCCATTCTCATCCGCCCACCTCTCCGCCCACTAATGCAAGAAGAGCATTTCTTTGAAATGAAGAAGAAGAAGAAATTCCGCCACGGTTTTTGCACAATTCCCTAAGCGTCACGGCTCCGGCTGGCTGAATGCACTAAGGCAGCACTGAGAGAGGTTTCCCAGGCTTGTGTTGCCCGGGAGGGACAAAAACAAAACAAAACAAATATTAGTTGGTTGGAGGCCAACTAACAGAATGTTTCTGAACAAATTAAGCCAAGAGTAATTCTGCAAAGAGAGCGAGAGAGAGAGATACCGATTCTCTGTAACTAGGGAGGAGGCCTGAGTAACTTTCGAGAGGAATGCCATTCCCAAACTTCTGAGCCGCAAGATTAAGGAGGGGAAAAACATTTCATTCTTGCAGCCAAAAAAAGTGGTTTGCTTTTTCGGCAGGGGCGGCGTGGCGGGGAACCTGCTGAGGCTTCCCCCTCAGCTGCAGAGGCCTGGAGCCCCCTGGTTTCTTCCCCGTAGCTCAGGGACAGAGGTTCAGTCCCTGGCGTCTCCTGATAGGGCTGGAAGAAAGATCTTGCTTGAAATCCTGGAGAGCCATTGCCAGCCACTGTAGATGATATTGATCTTCCCAAGTTACTAGTCCAGCGTGTTTCATGCCCACCTCGCTGAAGGCATTTTAAAACATTGAGAACTGGCTACCAAAGTCCCTTCTGTGCAAATTAAGGTACAGTGGTGCCTCGCAAGACGAAAAGAATCCGTTCCGCGATTCTCTTCGTCTAGCGGTTTTTTCGTCTTGCGAAGCAAGCCCATTGACAGCTTAGCGGATTAGCGCTACAGCTGTCAAGCGGCTTCCAGCGATCAGCTGTTAAGCGGCTTATCAGCGGAACAGCTGATAAGCGGCTTAGCGGCTTAAGAAAAGGGCGGAAAAAGCGGAAAAAAACCGCGGGGGGGATGCAAGATTTTTTTCGTCTTGTGAAGCAACCCCATAGGGGAATTCGTTTTACGAAGCGCCTCCAAAACGGAAAACCCTTTCGTCTAGCGGGTTTTTCGTCTTGCGAGGCGTTCGTCTTGCGGGGCACCACTGTACATCTATACCCCGCTTTTCCTCCAAGGAGCTCAAGATGGCCTGCTTGGTTCTTTTTCATCCCCATCCCCCGCCACTACGACAACCCTGCGAGGTAGGTTAGGCTGAGAAACAGTGCCTGCGCCAAAGTCGCCCCGTGAGCTTCATGTCCGAGTGTGGATTTGAACCCCGGTCTCCCAGGTCCTAGCCTGCCTGCCATTCTAATCACTACACCACCCCGGCTTGTCTTTGTCCCCGTGTTGCTAAGTGCAGCCTGAAACCTACGCAGCACCCAGGAGAGCTGATCCAATTATCAGAGCAAGGTGGTGCATGTCTGCACTGCTTGCAATCCTATTAGGCACGGGAGCAAGAACCACTGCACTCAGGGGTAGTGAGCAGACATGCAAGAATTGCACTGCAAGACCAATCTCTCCTCCTGGGCTGCACTTGAGATGGAGCGCAGTGGAATCTGACCAAATGCAGGTTTTTGTGGCTTAAGAATCAAGGCAGCTTTTCTCTCCCCCAACCCCATGGCTGTGTTCCAACATCAAGCCTGACCAAGAGCCCTGGACAACTCAAAAGCTGGCTCTTTATTCTGCGCTATCTCAGCTGGTCTTACTAAAGGTCTGACCCAACTGTGCAAGGCTTCCTTAGATTCCAAGGATCGGTTCTCCCAATTGGGAGGAGACAGGAAATAATGCATGGGAAAATCGACCACAATGCAGGGGGTGCAGTTGCCTTGTTAGCGTCACGTTCCAGATAATTACTTTAACCATAGATGAATGGAGTCTGGTAACGTTGGATTTATTGGTTCGGTGGTACACTTTTAGCATGCAAAAGTGTCCTGGGTCAATCCCAGGCATCTCCAGACAGAGCAGGGCAGCACTCCTGCTTCAAACCCCAGACAGTTGCTGCCACTAAGTGTAGACAATACTAAGCTAGGTGGACCAATGGTCTGGCTCTGTAGGAGGAAGCTTCCTATGACCCTAAGATTTCTCACAATGTCGGATTCTGCTCCTGCATTGTTGAGAATAAGACCATGAAAAAGCTTCCTTGTCTGGTCACCTGCAGAAAACTCCTGCTCACCACAGGCGACCAAGCCAGCGCAATACTATTCTGAACAAGGGGTCTGTGAAAAAGACATGGATGGGCACAGGAAGTCACGTTATGGCATATTTGACTATCCATCGAAATAGCCGAGAACTGTTTTTAACCGGTGATGTTAGGGAAGAATTGATCCCTTGTTAGAAACTCCAATATATAATCTAGGTGCTCCTTAAACCAGGGTTACCGTCACCAAACGGAATGCCTAGTTGCCATTTTGTGGGCAGACAGCTCGAAAGTCATAATTTTCAATATGACTTTTTGGTTCCTGAAACTCTTTCTGATTGTGCAGATAAAATTTAGCAGATAGACTTCCACAGGATGGGTATTAGTGTTTGCAAATCGGGATCCAAGGATCCCCAGGGATGCAACCCCAGATGTTGGAGACGTCAGGTGCCATCCTGGCACCTGGGCATCTTCAGTTGGTCGCAGGTGGCCAATAGCCAGGTGCAAAACGTGCCTGACAAATTCTGAGTACTGGATTGAACCGGAGACTTTCAGCATGTGTTCCACTACTAAAGTATGAGGCTTTAGTATAAGAGCACGCCTGGAAGAAGGGGTGTCCTTTCCAGAGTGCCCCTTTTTCAGAGGTTGGTGACACTTGAGAACAGGTTTTATACATAATAATAATAATAATAATAATAATAATAATAATAATAATAATAATTTATTATTTATACCCCGTCCATCTGGCTGGGTTACCCCAGCCACTCTGGGTGGCTTTCAACAGAATATTAAAATACAATAGTCTATTAAACATTAAAAGCTTCCCTAAATAGGGCTGCCTTCAGATGTCTTCTAAAAGTCTGGTAGTTATTTTTCTCTTTGACATCTGGTGGGAAGGCATTCCACAGGGCGGGTGCCACCACCAAGAAGGCCCTCTGCCTGGTTCCCTGTAACTTGGCTTCTCGCAGCGAGGGAACCGCCAGAAAGCCCTCGGCGCTGGACCTCAGTGTCAGGGCAGAACGATGGGGGTGGAGACGATTCTGAACTTCCTACTTTGCACCGCTGCCATAAGAACATTTAAAAGCCAAACCAAACCTAAGTTATCTTTAACAACTGATAAGCCTCAGCAGCCCCTGGGCTTGACAGTTTCACTGGAGAGTGAAGCAAATTTGGAAGAAACGGAGCGTGGGGTAGAGCAGAAACATACCTATAAATTTACAACCACAAATCTCAGCGCAGTTTGGAGCAAAGTTCGAAGCAAGCAGTTCACAGCAGAGTATCCTAAAGGGCCATGGTTTTTAAGGTAGGCCATATTCAAAGCCTGGATAGCTTGGTTGGTTAGAGCATGGTGCTGATAATGCCAAGGTTGCAGCCTCAATCCCCACATGGAACAGCTGCATATTCCTGCATTGCCGGGGGTTGGCCTAGATGATCCTCAGGATCCCTTCCAACTCTATAATTCAATGATTCCAAGAGCAGGAAAAAAACTGTGACTTGTGAGCCACAGGCATCGCACATTCGCCAAAGCAGGAAAGAGTCTAGATTTGGGGGGGTCCTGCCTTCGGCAACATCTGACGCCTTGCCCCAGCCCTTGGCCTGCCTTCCCAAAACCAGGTAAGCCAGGATCTGGGCATTGGGAAGGAGGTGCCCATCTTCCCATAACCTAGTTCGCATTTTCCCAGCTTGGGGAAGAAGGTAGGAGGGCTCTAGGGTCTTGCCAGAGCCCCATGCCTCCTTCTTTGGGAAGACAGCATGAGGGCTGGGGGAAGGTGTCAAATTTTAGCTTCGTCACCCACCACCCGGTCTGGGGTTCGTGTCCAAGTACTTCTGCGGCCCACTTGGTATGAAAAGTTAGACAGCCCATTCTAGCGCCGGACGAAATGCCCGTGGGACCTCGGCTTTAAGAGAGCAGTTGGATCTCCCGGATCCACGGCACCGCCTCGATCTCCCGCGCCGCTCCCGATCCCCGGACTCAAGTTTTGCCGGCCGTCCGCGCAGCAGAAGGAGCTGCGCCGCCAGGGGCGCCCTGCCGCCTCGCCTCTCGCCCTCCCCTCTCCCCGAAGGAGAGCGCCGATGGCGGCGCAGGGCGCAAGCCACATGGCTCCAGCGGGGCAGGGCGGGGAAGCAGCTCCAGAGGCCTCGGCCGGGAAAGCCCGATGCAGCCAAGGCCGGGCGCGCCAGCTAGCGCCGCCTTTCCCTCTCCGGAGCGCGCGCAGGGAGAGGGAGACGATGCCGGAACCAGCCTCTCCAACCCCGGGCGCACGCAGGGGCGCACGCTTCTCCGCCGGCGATCGGGCGCTGCCCTTCCGCGATCGGCTTCCCCCAGGCCGGAGGCCTCGGCCCGGCTGCAGCGCGCCTCTCTCCGCGCGCCCGGGCGCTGCGCCACCCAGGGAGGCTCTCTCCTCCCGCGGCCTGCGCAAGCTCTACCCGGGGAAGCGAGCGTCTTGGCGCCGTGGTTGCGCCCCACTTACCCGAGGCCGATGCAGGCGTGCGGGGGGTGGGATCCGGGAGGACGAGGCAGGGGCTCGAGGGGTGGCCAGCTGCTCTCCCGGCGCCGCGGCCGCCTCCTCCGGCTGCAGCAACAAAGGACTTCCGCCCCCGGCCGCGCCTGCTGCTGCTGCTGCTGCTTCCCTTGCTGCCGCCCCTGCTCTGGTGCAGCAGAAGCAGCTCCGGCTCCGCCGCGACCGCACGGAGCCGCCGGACCCCTCCCCCCGGCTGGCGGCCAGCGAGCGGCGCCGGGCCCTGCTGGCGGCGGCGGGTGCGGCCAGGGCGCAGCGGTCGCCCCCCCCTCCCGCCGCATCTTCCTTCTCCGTGTTATCCTGCACGGCCCCATTCATTCCCCGGCTTTGGTGGGTTGGGGGGTCCTCCGCCGGAATGCCCCAGACCAGAGTGTCAGTGTCAGGCTGGGCAAGGGGTGGGGGACAGGCCTTCAAAGGCACCCCGCTCCCTAGCCAGGGTGGATCTGCTATTAGAATTGTAGAGCTGGAAGGGACCCCAAAGGGCATTTAATCCAACTCCCTGTGTTGCAGGAATGATGCACCTTAAACTTCAGGGCCCCTAATCCTGGAGGGGCCCAGAAGCCATTTTTGGTCCACATTGCTTTAAAAAAAGGGGGGTGCTCTAGTAGACTCAATTTCATCATTCTATGATGCATCTCCTTAATTTTTATCCCCTCCCCATAACCCGAAAACAATAAGGCATAGGAATTCTTAATTTGCATCCCTGACCTTGACTGGTGAGATACTCTAGTACAGCAATTTTAATCAAAATCTGAGACATAGCAGTTAATTATTTTTTTGAAAGTGGTGATCTGTTGTGGAGCAACCCCTTTAAAGAAGATAACAGGGGTTACCCATACCTTGTTACTGTTTGCAAAAGGGTCCCCATAACTGTTCAAGCTTCAGCCCCCCCCAATGTAGGTTTGCCACTGCCCCTAGCTGGGGTTGAATTGACTGGCGAGCTTTTTGTGGGTGGGGTGTTGGTAACAAGAATTACCAACTTACTTTGGCCCATTTTGGCTTGTTTGAATTTTAGAGGCAGTGCCGCTCACTCCAGCCACTTCTCCCTACCACCAACGCCTGCTTAGAGCCTGACAAGTAATCTCTCGGTTGCCTTTGCCTGGCTTTTGTGCCTCAGACAGGATGTCTAGTGTAATGAGATACTTCTGGACTACAATTCCTATCATCCTTGATTCCTGGCCATCCTGACCGGGGAGGATGGGAGTTAGGTGGATGGTATAACAGTATACCATTACACACATACACCCAGTGCTCTTTGGATGAAGAGTGGTATATAAATTTAATTTGAAAATGCATAAATAATATTATTATGGGGATTGTAAGAGATTGTGGAAGTGACAGATGGCGAACTCTTAGTAAAGGTAAAGGAACCCCTGACCATTAGGTCCAGTCGTGACCGACTCTGGGGTTGCAGCGCTCATCTTGCTTTACTGGCTGAAGGAGCCGGCATACAGCTTCCAGGTCATGTGGCCAGCATGACTAAGCCGCTTCTGGCGAACCAGAGCAGCGCACGGAAACGCCGTTTACCTTCCCGCTGGAGCGGTACCTATTTATCTACTTGCACTTTGACGTGCTTTCGAACTGCTAGGTGGGCAGGAGCAGGGACCGAGCAACGGGAGCTCACCCTGTCGCGGGGATTCAAACCTCCGACCTTCTGATTGGCAAGTCCTAGACTCTGTGGTTTAACTCACAGTGCCACCCGCGTCCCTAAAACTCTTGATGCTGACTTATTCTCTGTGCCTTAGGAATGTAGGAAGCTGCCTTATCCCAAATCAGACCAGTGGACCAAGTTTTGCCCGCACTGACTGGTAGCGCCGCTCCAGGGTTGCGGGCGAGGGAACATTCCCAGCCCTCCCTAGAGATGCCAGGGTTTTGTACCCGGGACCCCTGAGTGTGTGCCTGTTCCCTTGGGTTCCTCAACGGGAGAAAGTTGGGGCGGTATGTGGAAATGTACTAATAAAAAAAAAAAATAGTGTGAAAATATTCAAGGAGAGCAAAACGATGCCTGCAGACCTTCCAGGAAGAGCAATGCTGCTTTCAGATGGATATTTTTGTGCATGACGTATTCAAATAGCGAAGTCATGCTCCAAATGTGCAGCCCTTTGGAGCCAAAATAGCACCACCCGCAAGGGGAGGTGTCGGCAGATGTGTGTGGTGGGGGAACCCAAGGTTTCCAGAAGTAGATGAAATATTTTTGTGGGGGGAACCGAGACCACCAAAACCTGAGCGCTCATCTTGGAATGCTGGGTGACGGTTGTGGAAGGGGACATGTTGTGGAGGGGAAATGGAACTGGCTGTCTGAAACCCGCGTGATAACATTTTAATCTTTATTTTTGCAGTTCCCTTTTGCACATCCAACTTCTGAGCTTCCTCTTGTTATACTCCAGGGGTCAGCAACCTTTTTTAGCCGTGGGCCAGTCCACCGTCCCTCAGACCATGTGGTGGGCCGGACTATATTTTGGGGGGAAAATATGAATGAATTCCTATGCCCCACAAATAACCCAGAAATGCATTTTAAATAAAAGGACACATTCTTCTCATGTAAAAACACACTGATTCCCAGACCATCCGCAGGCCGGATTAAGAAGGCGATTGGGCCGGATTCAGCCCCCGGGCCTTAGATTGCCTACCCGTTATAGTCTATCAAAACAGCAGCTCCGGCCTTTTTATGGTTTGACCAAAGAAATGTTGCTGGCTGCAGACCACCACCTTGTGTGTACGATAGCTCTGCTGGTTAGAGCGTGGTGCTGAGGATGCTGAGGTTGCAGGTTTGATCCCCGTACGGGACAGCTGCATATTCCTGCATTGCAGGTTTGGACTTACGATGATCCTGAGGGTCCCTTCCAGCTCTAAGATTCTATGCCTGCTTCTGAGTCTCTTCTAGAGAGCCAGTGTGGTGTAGTGGTTAAGAGCGGTGGACTCGTAATCTGGGGAACCGGGTTCGCGTCTCCGCTCCTCCACATGCAGCTGCTGTCAGTATATGGAAACATCACTGCTGCAGACAGCCAGTTTCTTGACATGATGCGCTTATCTGTGGGAAAGAAGAATTTCCCAGGACGTTCACAGGCTGGATACGTCTTTGTGAAGAGTGTAACTTGAAACCTTCTGACTGCACATGTTCAGGAAGTTTGTCAGACTTGCTGGAAGAACTGAACTGAAAGGACGTGTTTTTCTCTAGCGCTGTAATGTCAGAAATAAACATTATGTAAATAGATTTCTGACTTATTTTCTTTCCCCTGTGGAAGCAGGAGGAGGGAGGGGTTGTGCATATTACCCACGCTTGGGAAAATGTCGCCTATCAAAATCTCCCTGGTCTGTCTGGATATCAGCCAGAGGAGATTACGGGTATGCAAGCTCCAAGGACAGTGAGAGAGGCCAGCCTCTATGGAGGGGGCTTGCAAAACAACAAGTGGTAGCAGAGGATGGTTTCGATCCATCGACCTCTGCTGGGTGACCTTGGGCCAGTCACACTTCTCTGAAGTCTCTCAGCCCCACTCACTTCACAGAGTGTTTGTTGTGGGGGAGGAAGGGAAAGGAGAATGTTAGCCGCTCGGAGACTCCTTAGGGTAGTGATAAAGCGGGATATCAAATCCAAACTCTTCTTCTTCTTCTATGCATGTAGTAAAGCTGCAGCATCTAGCTCAGTGCATGACAGATGCTACAAGGAGCAGAGCAATTTCCAAGTGTGGGGGAACAGGGAATTTGGGGGCCACCCAAGCAAAGTGTTTTGTTGTGGGGTTTTTTTTTTAATCTCACCCTCCCTAGAAGCTCAGTGTGCTTATGTATATTTTTGTAATTCGTTTCATACTTACATAAAAGCCACAGTGGCAATTAAGCAGTATGTTAATTAATTAATATTATTCATGGAGGTCCTCCCCACTGCCCCTTAACCTCAGAGAGCATCCTTTACAACCTGCGTCTCTCCTGTGTTCATCCAACACTCTTGTCTACTATAAGGACCACCTTTCTCCATATGAACCTACCCGGACCCTGAGATCACCTTCTGATACCATTCTTCATGGGCTTTCTCCACAAGAGGTACAGGGGGTGGCAACACGAGAACGGACCTTTTCTGCAGTGGCTCCCCGTTTGTGGTATGCTCTCTCCAAAGAGGCTCACCTGGTGCCTTGCTTATACACCTTTAGGTGCCAGGCAAAACTGTTTCTTTTTAAACCAGGCCTTTGGCTGATTGACATCCAATGCCCTTTTAAAATGTGTTGTGCGAGGGGAGATTATTGGATTGTTTTTATTCTGTACTTTATGTTTTTATTTTGTGATTTTATCTTGTGAACCACTCTGAGACCTGCAGGTATAGGCTGGTATACAAATAATTAATAATAATAATAATAATAATAATAACTCATGCCCAATTAACTGGAGGATACCAATTGGATCTTTGCAGCATCAGGGTCACATTTTTAGCTCTTTTGATCCCTGCAAAGCCTGATAACGGAGCGTTTCATCCCCCACAAGCCGACATGCAAAGCACCAGGACTGTGTACCACACCATCTCAAACACTTTCGGAGCTTAGCAAGTAAAAAAGGATACCTTAACCCACCTCCCCTCCAGATGTTTCCTGCAATGCAGGTGGAGTCTAAAAGTGCACGGCACTTTGTGGCTTGGTTTGCGTGTGTTTTAAAATTTTCCCACCCCGGCACCAAACCAACCTTCCTTCTCTGCACTAGTTGCTTAACACGACCCCATCCCCCCCCCTTGTTTGGATGGATTTGGGTCTAGTTTCTAGTTGTTAAAAGCAATAAAGCCTCCTCTGGATTCTGCCATTCCTCCTTCATTTACATGCCCCTCTACCAGAATTCGACCTCTCCACCCCTTCTTACAGAATTTCCCTAAAGATGTGAAATTGCCACATGTCTGTCTAAGCTGGCTGGGACTAACCACTTTGTCTTGCAACTGAACGATACAACTCACCGTTACTTAAGATACTTGCAGCAGAGGTGTAAGCAGGGAAAGGGGTCCTTCTCTTCTGCGTAGAATAATTACATTTCTAAACTGTAACAGCTCCATCCTATGCAACTTCACCTCTTCTTAAGCCATTTAAGTGTAAACTCAGTGAAGCTACAACGTAAAAATAAAAAAAAGACTTTGCAAGACATTTTTCTGTGTGGTCAAACCAAAGATAAAGAGCATGAAGAAATGTGGTTTATTTAATTGTCCTGAATTTCTGGAGACACCAAGGTTTGCAGATGCTCTGCTGAAGGCCCAGTTCATGTTTCAGGGTATAATATAAGCCCGAGTTGAGGAGTTCTTTAAAAACCCAAACCAATGTAGGAGGTTGCCAGGAGGACACAAGGACAATTGCTGCCACATCAAGCAAGAGCCACATATTTTCATTCCAAGGATTATGGCTTCTTATTCCCCTTTCCCACAATTATGCATTGCCATAGGCTTTTCTCTGCCCGCTGCAGGCTGTTATTTGTTTATCCTGCATTAGGCTTTTCTCCACTGATTTGGAAGCCAATAGAGCGTTTTCCCCCTTCATGGATCACTGCTAAAAAGCAGAGACATCACCTTGCCAACAAAGGTCTGTATAGTTAAAGCTATGGTTTTCCCAGTAGTGATGTATGGAAGTGAGAGCTGGACCATAAAGAAGGCTGATCGCCGAAGAATGGATGCTTTGGAATTATGGTGTTGGAGGAGACTCTTGAGAGTCCCATGGACTGCAAGAAGATCAAACCTATCCATTCTGAAGGAAATCAGCCCTGAGTGCTCACTGGAAGGACAGATCCTGAAGCTGAGGCTCCAATACTTTGGCCACCTCATGAGAAGACTCCCTGGAGAAGACCCTGATGTTGGGAAAGATGGAGGGCACAAGGAGAAGGGGACGACAGGACGAGATGGTTGGACAGTGTTCTTGAAGCTACCAGCATGAGTTTGACCAAACTGCGGGAGGCAGTGGAAGACAGGAGTGCCTGGCGTGCTCTCCATGGGGTCACGAAGAGTTGGACACAACTAAACAACAACAGAGCGTTTTTTGCTCTCCAGGTTAAAGATACAAACTGGAAAAACAACAGAAGCGCCCCATAAACTGTGGCCAACAGTTTCAAATAAAGCTTGCCAGGTGCTTCATATGACTGGCAGGCTGTTCACCTTACACAGAACCTCAGTGCAGTTCCCAGATGTGTGCAGATGTGCATTCATACCAGAGACCAAATGCAGGGGCCCCTCATCCCACCAGCTGCAGATCTTGGAGCCTGAAACCACAGAAGAGTGTTGGAAGGGACCTCAAGGGTCGTCTAGTCCAGTGTTTCCCAACCAGTGTTCCGCGGCACACTAGTGTGCCGCGAGACGTTGCCTGGTGTGCCGTGGGAGGAAGGCGGTCGGGGGGGGAGGGGGCGCCGCACGCACCCGCGTCAGGAGCCAGCACTTACCTCCCACGGTGCAGGGAAAGACTGGAAGAGCGTCGCAGCAACGCGCACACGCAGAGCAGCCGTAAAGGGAGGCGTGTGGGTGGAGAAAAGGAGGGAGGGAGAGAGAGAGAGCGGGAAGGGGAGGGGGGAATCCCCCTAGGCGTGAAGGGAGCGCGCGCCAAAGGAGGGAGGGAGAGAGAGAGAGCGGGAAGGGGAGGGGGGAATCCCCCTAGGCGTGAAGGGAGCGCGCGCCAAAGGAGGGAGGGAGAGAGAGAGAGCGGGAAGGGGAGGGGGGAATCCCCCTAGGCGTGAAGGGAGCGCGCGCCGTATGTTCCAAATTTAAAGGAGGGAGGAAGAAAATCCCCACGTGACGGCTTTTGCCTCCAGGACGGCATCTGCCTGCGCCAACTCGCGGCTGAGCCAGGACTTTTCGTACACGTGTGGGCGCTTCGTAGCATGTGCTCGGCTTTGCCCGGAAGCGCTAAGGAAAGCGGCTTGGATCAGAAAGCCTGGGCTCTTGCCGCGCGCGGCATTGTGTTGAAGCATGCTGGTAGTTGGTGGGTTGGGAGAGCCGCAGCACCCCATTTTTTTCCCATACAAACATGGTTAAGATGCTTTGTGGAGTGTCAGTAGGTTGGCACAAACCATGACGTTTGGGGACATTAATCTAGCTCAGGGTTCTTAATACCCTGAGACGTTGCCTGGTGTCCTCTTTGAATAAGCGGGGCCTGAGCGTTCCACCAATTTAGGCCTCCTGCCCGGATGTGATATGGCTCCACCTTCCTCAAGGTGGTTCTGCTTTTAAATATTTTCCACCCTGTCACCATGAGGACTAGCGACTTCTTTTTGTAAAATATAAAATCGCTGCTCCTTGCTCTCGTGAGACTGTGTGTTTTAATTCGAAAAGGGTGTTCCGTGTACATTTGTGCGAGCTGTGCTGTAAAAAAAAGGGGTCTGTATCCGTTTGTCAGTGGCAATTGGATGGCCGGATACTGCAGTGATGGAAAAGTTTTTGAAAAGAAAAGAACTGGACTCTGAACAAAATTTGGAGCCAGATGAGAGCCCAAGTATGAGTGGGCATGAAAAGAAAGCAAAGATGGTTAGCTCAAGCAAATTCTCTGGCACAAGGCAATATAGCGAAAGCTATATTTCATTTGGATTTACTTTCACCGGAGATGCAAACCAACCAACTCCACTGTGCGTGGTGTGTGGTGAAAAGCTAGCTAACAGTGCTATGGTCCCAAGCAAACTTAAACGCCATCTCCAAACGAAACACCCTTCGCTTCAAAACCAGAATGCGGACTATTTTGTTCGCCTGCGTGAAAACACGGAGAAACAGGCAACTTTCATGAGACAAACCTCAAAGGTAAATGAATAAAGTATTTTATAATTTTTCATATTTCTGTTTACTTACTATTTCATAATAAAGTAATTATAAAATACTTTCTTTGTGTTTATTTGATTCCTATTAAAGAGAGTTACTTTATATATAGTCAATATAGGCACAGAGTTAATTTTTTAAACATTTTCTAATGGTGGTGTGCCTCGAGATTTTTTTCATGAAACAATTGTGCCTTTGCCCAAAAAAGGTTGGGAAACACTGGTCTAGTCCAACCCCACGACCAAGCGTCTCCGTGCTCTATTGACTGAGCTGTCCCGGGGATACAACAGCATTGCCCTGTTGTGTCTTTTTTTTACTGCCATGGGAGCAGGCCGGCTTTCCAACCTTCACGTGAGCCGTCGCTGAGAGGCAAGGAATGCATTAAATGAAACGGAAACCCCCCTGTCGAAATGACTCCAAGGTGAGGGAGGGAGGGAGGGAGGCGCGCCAGGGAGACAGGCAATCCAGAGGCTTTGCAGCTGCCTCCTGGTGCCTTGCGCCACAGCCCCCTCCCCTTTCCCCTCCCTCTGCTTTCCCTTCTTCGGCCCGGAGGCGCAAAAAAAAGCAACGTGGGAGCGCGCGCGCGTATCCGGCGCGCCCTTGTTCCCTGCCGTCGCTGCGCCGCCGCCGCCGCTTCCCCGCGCCGAGAGGCCCGCTGCCTGGTGGGGTAAGGGGGCCAGGAGCCGACGGGACGGAGATGGGGGTGCGGGGTGGCGTCGGGGAGCGCTGTGCAATGGGGAGCAGCCCCTCTTCCACCGGAGATGGGGACGGTCGGTCGAAGGGGTGTGTGGGGGGGAACCCAGGAATAGATGCCCGGGGTGGGATGGCTTCCTTGCGCACCTCGCCTTTTGCAGCCGCGCGCCGCGTCTGCAACAGGAGCCGGCGAGCTATTTGCAAGCAAGCAAACCGACCCCGCTGCACCGCCGGCCTTGGCTGCCTTTCTGTGCGCGCGCGCGTGTGTGGCACGTTTGCATTTCCGTAGCTTACTATGGGCATGCGCGGCGGCCAAGGGTTTTGGTTTTTTTGGTAGGGCTGGAGGCGCGCAGGCCAGCGGCACCCCGAGCCAGAAGCGCGCAGGTATTTGGGGCTGCCGGGTCGCCGCCTTGCGCAGGGCCATCTAGCGCAGTATTGGCTGGCAGCGGCTCTCCAGGGTCTCGGGCGCGAGGGGTGCCCTCTCCCTGCCTGCTTGAACTCGGGATCTTCTGCCTTGCAAAGCGGGTGCTTCGCCGCTGAGAGTGCGAGCTTGTGCCCGGTTGCTAGCAGGTTGCAGCCGGGTGATTGTGCTTTTTTTTTAAAGATTGCACCATCGGTAAGGCATTTCAGCAGCCCTGAAAACACGTTTCAGGAAACCACACGAGTGGAGAGAGGGGTCTTGTCCTCTGGTCCTGCTCTTTGTTTGGCCACTGTGAGAACAGGATCCTGTCCTTCTGATGCGCCTGTTTTCCCTCTGCTTTCACTGGAGAAGAGGGGAGGGGGAGCACTTTTAAGAGTTGTAGCCAACTCAGTTGAAACTGCCTAATGCAGCCTTTGGCCAGCCTGGGCCTGATGGGAGTTGTAGTCGAAAACATCTGGAAGGCACAAGTTTGGCAAAGGCTGGTTTAATGTTTCGGGCATTTTGAAGCCTCGTATTTTAGATATTGTTGTTTTAAGTTTGAGTGTGTTTTGTGGTTTTGGTGGTTTGAATCTTATTAGCATTAAAAACAACAACACACAGGCCGATATAGCAAGTATTCCGGATCATGCTTGCTCAGTGGTCAGGAATGATGGGAGTTGTAGTTCCTGCTACCCTGAAATGGACATGCCTTCTCAGGGAGAGTGGGCAGAAGGTAGATGGAAATCTGCAGATACAGTGGTGCCCCGCAAGACGAATGCCTCGCAAAACGAAAAATGCGCAAGACGAAAGGGGTTTTCGTTTTTTGCGTCGCTTCGCAATTTCCCTATGGGCTTGCTTTGCAAGACGAAAACGTCTTGCGAGTTTGTTTGCTTTTTTCCTAAAGCCGCTTGAAGAGGCGCAGTTGCGACGGACCATGCTTCGCAAGACAAAAAACATCACAAGACGAAAAGACTCGCGGAACGAATTAATTTCGTCTTGCGAGGCACCACTGTAGATGTCTGTTTTGCAGTAAACCTGCAAGGGCTTCTGATCCTCAGTTGTCTTGCAATAGCAACAACTATCCCACCTAAATTAGGCAGGCGAAATGAAGAGAGTTTGGGGAAATCGAGAGAGTGTGAAAGGACTGCAATCTTAGTTCAGTTCTTCAACTAGAAGCGAATTCCTAGGCTCAGAACATTCTCAGAGGCCCCTTGCTCTTTAATTTTAACTGCTTGACCTAGGATAGCTCAGTCAGCGGAGCATGAGACCCTTAATCTCAAGGTTGTGAGTTCAAGTCTCATCTAGGGCAAAACCTTCCTGCATTGCATGGGGTGGCGTAATTGACACTTGTGGTCTCTTCCAACTATACTGTTCTTTTGCACCTGACTGCAGCTGGTAGATCTTTGGAGTTTAGTAAAAACAAGATCTCAAGCCTGAACACCCATAAGAGCTCTTGCTTTGTCCTGCAGAAACAGTATGGAGACTGCCAGCCACAGCCTGATCCTCCTGCAGCAGCTGAACATGCAACGGGAATTTGGCTTTCTCTGTGACTGCACTGTGGCCATAGGAGACGTCTACTTCAAAGCTCACCGAGCTGTCCTGGCTGCCTTCTCAAACTATTTTAAGATGATATTCATTCACCAGACAAGGTAAGGCAGTGCATGTCTTTTGGGGCATGACGGATGCAATCACAAACTTGTTTTCTGGGAAGGGGAGGCTTTCAGAGCTTCCAGAATATCTCCCTCACACACATAAGACTTCGCAGCATTTGGCTACCTGGAATGTTGTGGTTCAAAGGGGGGAAGCGAAGAAGCAGATTTAAATATTATACCTGCCTCCAGCCCTAGTAGGAGAAAGATAAAATGGCAGAATCAGAATTGTAGACTTGGAAGAGACCTTAAGGGTCATCACGTCCAATCTCAACTAGACCGTATATGACAGGCTGCCATCCAACTTCTGCTTAAAAACCTCCAAGGAAGGGAAGAAGAAGAGTTTGGATTTGATATCCTGCTTTATCACTACCCGAAGGAGTCTCAAAGCGGCCAACAATCTCCTCTCCCTTCCACCCCCACAACAAACACTCTGTGAGGTGAGTGGGGCTGAGAGACTTCAGAGAAGTGTGACTGGCCCAAGGTCACCCAGCAGCTGCAGGTGGAGGAGCGGAGACACGAACCCGGTTCCCCAGATTACAAGTCTACCGATCTTAACCACTACACCACACTGGCTCTCCATCTCTTGTGGAGAGTTCACCATCTCTTGTGGGAGCCTGTTCCACTGCCAGATAGCTCTTACCGTCAGAAAGTTCTTCCTGATATTTAATCACAGTCTCCTTCCTTGTAACTAGATAGATAGATAGATAGATAGATAGATAGATAGATAGATGATAGATAGATATAGATAGATAGATAGATAGATAGATAGATAGATAGATAGATAGATAGATAGATAGATAGAAAGAAATTTATTACGGTCCCAGACCAGTTTTACATACCATATTAAAAGAGCATAAAACACAATAGAATTAAGTTTGGATTAACAGTCAATTATAACAATAAACAGTACGAATATGGCAGCATATTAGAAATGTGGTTTAGGTCTTAATCTCTAAAAAAATAACTAGAGTTCGCATCTGAGGTCGTAAAGGTAAAGGGGACCCCTGACCATTAGGTCCAGTCGCAGCCGACTCTGGGGTTGCGGCGCTCATCTCGCTTTATTGGCTGAGGGAGCCGATGTACAGCTTCCTGGTCATGTGACCAGCATGACTAAGCCGCTTCTGGCGAACCAGAGCAGCGCACGGAAACGCTGTTTACCTTCCCGCCAGAGCGGTACCTATTTATCTACTTGCACTTTGATGCGCTTTCGAACTGCTAGGTTGGCAGGAGTGGGGACCGAGCAACGGGAGCTCACCCTGTCGCAGGGATTCGAACTGCCAACCTTCTGATTGGCAAGTCCTAGGCTCTGTGGTTTAACCCACAGCGCCACCCGCGTCCCTTATTTGAGGTCTTAGTCTTTGTAATAGCACAGCTTGTTCCCCGGGTTTTATGGCAGCTGCGCAAAATTTGGCCACCCTTAGTGTGATCTCTGGATTCTTGTCCTCTAACAGGGATTTTAAGCATTGAGATTCAAACCCACTTGGGATTTTCTGTATAACAGGGGTAATAAAGACCGAATGTATATCCTCATAAAAACGGCATTGAAGCAAGACATGGGAGACAGTTTCCACCTCTGTCAAGCTGCAGGGGCAAACTCACTCTGCATACGGTTTACACACATATCTGCCCTGCGATAAGGCAGATGGCAGTAAGTTGAATCTAGCGAGGGTGAACAACCATCTATATTTAGATATATGTAGTTTTGACAGATATATTGCTGGGGTAAAACCTCTCCCATTGTCTTTGATTGCTGGGTGCTTATTCTTCTCACTCACATGACCCTGAAATTCTACATCCCATATTTGTTGGCAAATTGTTTATCTTGCTTTCTCATAACCTGCGGGTATCAGTGCCTGTGGCGAAAACCCCAAGCCTTTTAGCTTTTCGTATAATGTACCTTGTAACTTGAATCCTTTGGTTCAGGTCCTGCCCTCCGGAGCAGGAGAAAACAAACTTGCTCCATGTGACAGCCCTTCAGATATTTGAAGATGGTGATCCCTATCGCCTCTCAGTCTAATATTTAGCAGGCTAAACATACCCAATTCCTCATAAGGCTTGGGACCCTTGATCATCTTGGTCACTCTCCTCTGTACATGTTCCAGCTTGTCAACATCTTCCTTAAATTCTGGTGCCCAGAACTGGACACAGTAATCCAGATGTGGTCTGACCAAGGCAGAGTAGAGTGGTACTATTACTTCCCTTGATCTGGACCATAGAGTTCTGTTGATGCAGCCTAGAATAGCTTTAGCTTTTTTTGCTGCTGCTGCATCACACTGTTGACTCATGTGAAGCTTGTGGTCCACCAAGACTTCTAGATCCGTTTCCCATGTTCTGCTAGTAATCCCGGTTTTCCCCGTCCTATATTTGTGCATCTGGTTCTTCCTGCCGAAGTGCAGACCCTTACTGTAATGGGAATTGGGGTTGCCTGTGCATAAATTCCAAACTGCTCCGAGCTGGTTGTATAGCTGGACCTTTCCCCGGTTTGACAGCCCTAACAGCGCGACTGTCTCAGTCACTGGCAGAATCCGTCAGTGGGCGTTTCCTAAACTTCCTCCAACATAAGAATTCCTTAACAGCCAACCTCCTCCTCGCTTCTCTGCGCGGAAGCCTTCTGCGCAGAGTGGGCGTGCCAAGCGGTGGTCCTGCACTCTCCTCACTGATCTCACTGGAAGAGTCTTGGAGCCTCCCCTCTGAAGTACTCTCAGCCTCTCCTTTCTTCCTGGTGTCACCTTGGTTTCCTTCCCCAGCGGAAGCTCTCTCTCTCTCCTTGCTAGTTCCCTCTCCGGCATCATTAGGGAGCCTAACCTCTCCACTCGGCTCTGATGTCAGTTCCCTGACACTTACATTTGTCAGGAGCTCAGATAAAAGGAAACATTATCTAAGATGGACAGGATACTTATCTTTTAAAAATAATAATAATAATAATTGTTTTAGTTCAGTATGCCACGTTTAATGCTTATCCAGCTCTACATTCATCCCTTGTCTTAAAAACAAATTGAGTTTTCCCCCTTTTAAACACTGCCCAATCCAAATCCAAGTCTTTACAGCCTAGCCCAAGGCCGTTGTCAGTCATAAATAGCATGATTAAAAATCCAGTTAGTGTGTCATAAGAAGAGTCTGCTGAATCAGGCCCGTGGCCAGCATCCTGTTTTCATTGGGGCCAACCAGATGTGTGTCTGCATCCATCACTAAGTTTGCTGAAGATTTTCAGAAAATAACTTGATCCTAGAGACCAGAAGGTGCACCCGTATTTTTAAATTTTTAATTCATTAGAAAAGGAAGTAAGATTAAGATTAAGAAATTGGAACAGACATTGCCTCAAATATGAAAGGGAAGAAGAAGAGAGAAATGTGTTAGACCGCATCCAAAAATGTCACCTCTCGAAATTTACAGTATATTCAGCTTGTTGTTATTCTAAAAGCAATCAATTGTGGGGTGTTTTTTAGTTGTAAAACCAAGAAACAAATGAATAACATAAATAAACGAAGAATAACTTGTTCTTAGGAGAAACCACAGTATAATTCCCCTTCCATAAATTTCTGCATGCCGTCAGTTTATTCAAAAGCACAGTATGTTATGACCTCTGGCTATTCCTCAAGGGTAGGAGGAGTCTGGTTTAAATCCTGGTATTGGCTTACGATTGCCTGAACATTTGCATTATCATCAGCACTGGCTCGTGAATGGTCACTACTTATTGTTTGTGCATTCTCAGCTTTAGTATAATTGACAGCTTGTATCTGTATATATTTTTAATTTCATTCCCCTCATTGCTCACACGTATTTTTCTTTGCACCCATGTGTATATAAAAACGCCAACTTAGGATAGCCCTTCATACTTGCTGTTGACTAAAACCTACAAAAGCTTATGTCACAGTGAATATGTTGGTCTTTAAAGTTCTTCTGGATTCTTCATTGTTATGTTTGTCTTCACTCTTAACGGCTGTGCTGCAATCCGCTTCCCTAACGTTCCTCTTTTGTTTCAAGCAGCGACTGCATAAAGATCCAGCCAACAGATATCCAACCCGACATATTCAGCTACTTGCTGCATATAATGTACACCGGCAAAGGACCCAAACAGATAGTCAACCAGACCCGGCTGGAGGAAGGCATCCATTTCCTACACGCCGACTACCTTTCCCGCATGGCTGTGGAAATGAACCAGATGCTGTCGCCGGAGTCCGTGCAGTCTTCGAACCTGTACGGCATCCAGATCTCCACCACGCACAAATCCGTCAAGGGAGGCCTACAGGCGAAGGAAAGTTTGACGAGCCTCGGAACCAGAACCGCCGGCCAAAGCGATCACCCCCAGCTGCAGCTCTCTTTGGCTATTGGGCTCGACGACGGCTCTTTGGACCAGCAGCTTTCTCGTCCTTCGCTCCCTCCGGCTGCGAAGCCGGCAGAGGAGCTTCCAAACGCTCCTGTAACTATAAAAGAGGAGAAAAACGACCCGGAACAAGTGGTGTCTCAGAGCCACACCTCATCGTCCCCGGATGTCAGCGGTCCAGCCTTTTCCAGGACGAACCTCAAGGTCCATTTATGCCAGTACTGCGGGGAGCACTTCGAATCCCGGAGCAATCTGCGCGAACACCTCTTCACGCACGTCTCGGGGTCGCTGCCGTTTGGGGTTCCGGCCTCGATTCTGGAAAGCAGCGACCTTGGCCAGCTGCAGCCCCTGCACGAAAACCACGAGGCCGCGGAAAGCCACCGGCTCGGATCCTTCCTCCGGAAAGAGGACGAGCGCCACCTGGAGCATGCGGCTCACGGCAGCTTGGAGCCTCTGCCCATCGGCCAGCTGTCTCTCGTTTCCAAGGATTCTGAGCCGGTGGAACTGAACTGCAACTTTTCCTTCTCGCGGAAGAGGAAGATTAGCTGCGCGGTTTGCGGCCACAAGTTCCTTCGCAAGAGCCAGCTGCTTGAGCACATGTACACCCACAAAGGCAAACACTTCAAACTGGGCCGGTGCCAGAGACTGGGCGGCGCGGCAGCCCCTAAATTTCAGCTGCTGGGCAGCAGCTGGACTCCGGTGAAGAGCACCGCCCTCTCGCAAGCTCACGCGGATTCGCATAACGCGCCGGATCCTGACCTCTCCCAAGAGAGTATTGACACCATACTGGTTGAATAGCTCCTTTCCTTTTTCCTGTATGCGTTTTTTGCCTGTGAATTCCTGCGCTCCTTTCAACGTCTCTCTCATTGTCGCTGAAGGTGTTTTCTGTCTTCTTGCAAAATAGGAATCGGCAGACTGAAAGCCCTGTTCTGGGTTGCCCCGTGGACTCGGTTGCGCGGCTGTTTCTCACACTGCTCCAGTAACATATGCACTGGTGAGACCATGTGGTAAGGGGCAGGTGACATGGCTGTGCATTGCCACAAAATGCAAACTGAATTGAGTGCACTGCCACACTTAAAATCATATGAGATGCCAGATGTAGGTACAGATAAGAATGCAGCTTCAAAAGAACAATTGGACATGCTTATATTGTGCTTCCAAGTGTTTTCTTTTGCAAGCGGGACTTACTGTCAGAGCTGATTGCAAGCCCTGCTTTGTCCATTTGCAGGAGCGGTTTGAATGCAAACCACACCTGCAGATGGACTTCAAGGAGGCTCTGCGACAGGTTTTCCCCAAACTTTGGTCTCCTGCAGTTTTTGGACTACAACTCACATCATCCCTAGCAAGCAGGTCAGGGATGTTGGGAATTGTAGTCCAAAAACAGCTGGAGGCCCAAGTTTGGGAAACCTTGCTCCGTGATGAGCCCCTTTGACAGTGGTTCTCTGGCAATGTCCCTCCAGTGGATCTCGCATGCCCTGGACTAGATTTCAGACCCAGGAAATATCCCTTTCAGAGACCGAGGAAAACAGCTAGCAGGGCCAGAGATCT
Source organism: Podarcis melisellensis (assembly GCF_964234715.1). Lineage (NCBI taxonomy): Eukaryota > Metazoa > Chordata > Lepidosauria > Squamata > Lacertidae > Podarcis > Podarcis melisellensis. The sequence goes on along the minus strand of NC_138528.1, from coordinate 10,669,748 downwards.
CATTCCCTCTATGGCAGTTCCATGTGTTCACATAACACATTTTGTGCTAGCCCCAGCATTCTTACAGATGGAATATTCTGTAGAGTTTGTTGTATAGGGCTATCGCCAGTGGATAGAAAGAGTAACATAAAGTGGTCAGGAGCAGTCGTGCCCTGAAGCCACTTTCGAGGGCTGCACCTGGATTGAGTTTCGGCTGCCCCTGCTGCATCTCTGCAGGATTCCCCGTTCTGGCCTCACATCCTCCCAAAGAGCTTCCACCCGGGAGGCTGATTTTGTGGCACCGGTTCTTCAGGTCATAGAATCATAGAGTTGGAAGAGACCACAAGGGCCATCGAGTCCAACCCCCTGCCAAGCAGGAAACACCATCAGAGCACTCCTGACATATGGTTGTCAAGCCTCTGCTTAAAGACCTCCAAAGAAGGAGACTCCACCACGCTCCTTGGCAGCAAATTCCACTGTCGAACAGCTCTTACTGTCAGGAAGTTCTTCCTAATGTTTAGGTGGCATCTTCTTTCTTGTAGTTTGGATCCATTGCTCCGTGTCCGCTTCTCTGGAGCAGCAGAAAACAACCTCTCTCCCTCCTCTATGTGACATCCTTTTATATATTTGAACATGGCTATCATATCACCCCTTAACCTCCTCTTCTCCAGGCTAAACATGCCCAGCTCCCTTAGCCGTTCCTCATAAGGCATCGTTTCCAGGCCTTTGACCATTTTGGTTGCCCTCCTCTGGACACGTTCCAGTTTGTCAGTGTCCTTCTTGAACTGTGGTGCCCAGAACTGGACACAGTACTCCAGGTGAGGTCTGACCAGAGCAGAATACAGTGGCACTATTACTTCCCTTGATCTAGATTCTATACTCCTATTGATGCAGCCCAGAATTGCATTGGCTTTTTTAGCTGCCGCGTCACACTGTTGGCTCATGTCAAGTTTGTGGTCAACCAAGACTCCTAGATCCTTTTCACATGTACTGCTCTCAAGCCAGGTGTCACCCATCTTGTATTTGTGCCTCTCATTTTTTTTGCCCAAGTGCAATACTTTACATTTCTCCCTGTTAAAAGGTGTGATTGGGTAGTTCAACCTGCGATGCGGAGGTGGTTACAAGACTGCCCAGCCTCAGGGGAAGACTCTCGTCGCCTCTCTGGATGAGTTGCTGTCCACGAGGCTTGTCTCAAATCAGTGACTCCTGCGGAAACACACAGAATTGGTCCCTCTGGGGAACCTTTGGGAGACAGCAAAGGAAGTGATGAACGAGATCAGGTTAAAAGCAGGCAGAGCAATGGATAGATGTAGCCTACAGCCCACCCATTCCAAATTCATGTTTCTATACACTCAAGAGAGGTGCAGAATCCTGCATTTGTCCCTCTAGGCCTGAGGTTCTCCAACACTGCTTGGAAAAATCTTTTCACATGTAAGTGGTGTGTTCCTTCAATTCAGGAGAAAAAGGCGCAAGTCTGTCAGTTTTTGGAAGTCTGGGAAATCACGCAGCCTTAGGAACACTAAGGCTGTTCAGGAATCTCTTGCCCAATGTGGGGCTCGAACCCACAACCCTGAGCATTTGGGGGGCTGGACTAGATGACCCTGGTGGTCCCTTCCAACTCTTAGGATTCCTTGATTCTGTCCCAGCCCTACAAGTTTTCCAGTTTAGCCACAAAGGGGCATGGAACCTTTACCAGCAGATTGGTGCAATAAAAAGCTCTGCCCTTGCTAGCTTTAGATAGTCCTGTGTGAGTTTTTTTCTCATTGCACTATTTCATATTAGTTGCTGACCCATTTCTTTGGATTTGGATACATTGCGTAAGATAGATTTCTTCCCCCTTACAGCACAACCTGTAGATTCTCTCTAACTGTTTGCTCCCAAAGACTCCAACCCCATTTAAGTTATTCGCTCCGTTTTTATTTTTACAAAAAAATGAGGAATAAAACCAAAATCTTCTGAATCTTCCATCGGCTCGTGCTTTCTATTTTCTTGTAGAAAAACTGATTATGCGGTTGGTTTGCCCAGAGCATTGGAGAGGGGGGCTCCTTTTTGTAGGTTACAGTATTTGGTCTCAAAGCAGCTTCCAGGAGATTTTCACCATAAAACCACACTCGAAAGCGTTTGGTTGTATCGGACCAAAGGCCTGGCATATGTAGCAAACCAGGAGGTGTGGTAGGAAGAGGCATAGTTCTGGATTTGGCCCAGGTTTCTGTGTGAATTCAAGCAAAAAGTCCTCACCTCTAGCTTTTGTCTTCTTGTCAGATTTATTACGTGTCAGAACTTGATCAGCCAGCAGGTGGCAGCAAGGCGCAAACAATGTTCTTTTCTCAAATTAAAATGTGAGTTTGCCAGTTGTAAACTCCACTAAAAGGCCTTTTGTTATTCCACACATACACACCCGCTCCACGCCTCCCACTGTTCTTCTGCAACAATTCTCTGACACACAATGAGTCACCCAGATTTATGAGGGAATTTTGAAACACATGTCAGAAGAGCATGAAGAGGAGGCGGGAAATAATTTTTTTTTTTTTTGAAAAATGTGTTTTTACTGAAGGTGGGAAATACTTGAAAGCTTTTCTTTTGGACTGTAATGGCAAGGAAATGCAGTCTTGAATTCTGAGCGCTGTTTTCCTGCTGGATTCTTTTTGATAACCCTCGCCTCCTAAAACGTGTGTCTTGTTTTCCTTTCCCCACCTCATCCCTTCCTTTTGTGCTGTCACCTTTCGGCAGTGGCGCTTTTAGGGCAGAGAGGTCCACAGCTCCACTCAGAATGAGCAATGATCCCCCAATGCAACAGGGCTAGCTCACCACCATTCTGAAGCAAGTAATACATGTTGCCCTATATAATAATAATAATTATTATTATTTAGTATTTATACCCCGCCCATCTGGCTGGGCTTCCCCAGCCACTTAGGGCGGCTTCCAAAAAAATATTAAAATACTGTAATACATCGAACATTAAAAGCTTCCCTAAACAGGGCTGCCTTCAGATGTCTTCTAAAAGTCTGGTAGTTGTTGTTCTCTTTGACATCTGGTGGGAGGGCGTTCCACAGGGCGGGTGCCACTACTGAGAAGGCCCTCTGCCTGGTTCCCTGTAACTTGGCTTCTCGCAGTGAGGAAACCCAGTGTCCGGGTAGAATGATGGGGGTGGAGACGCTTCTTCAGGTATACTGGGCCTTTGAGGCCGTTTAGGGCTTTAAAGGTCAGCACCAACACTTTGAATTGTGCTCGGAAACGTACTGGGAGCCAATGTAGGTCTTTCAAGACCGGGGTTATGTGGTCTCCGCGGCCACTCCCAGTCACTATTCTGGCTACCGCGTTGTGGATTAGTTGTAGTTTCCAGGTCACCTTCAAAGGTAGCCCCACATAGAGCGCATTGTAGTAGTCCAAGTGGGAGATAACTAGAGCATGCACCACTCTGGTGAGACAGTCCGTAGGCAGGTAGGATCTCAGCCTGCGTATGAGATGGAGCTGGTAAACAGCTGCCCTGGACACAGAATTGACCTGCGCCTCCATGGACAGCTGTGAGTCCAAAATGACTCCCAGGCTGCGCACCTGGTCCTTCAGGGGCACAGTTACCCCATTCAGGACCATTGAATCTTCCACACCTGCCTGCCTCCTGTCCCCCCAAAACAGTACTTGTCAGGATTCAACCGCAATCTGTTAGCCGCCATCCATCCATCTAAAGATGCATTATCTCCAGAGTCCCAGATTATCGACCTGACACAACCCTTTTCCACTGGAGGGCTGAGTAAAAATATTTCAGAACAAAGATTCTGAAATATTTCAGAACATATGCAAGTGCAAATCCACATCTGACTTATTGCAGATCAGGGTGCAATTGGAAAAGGAGAGCAAGCAAAAAGAATGGACCTTTTCCCTTGCTGATCAGAAATTCTTGCTGCAAACTCACTAGTCCCCTATTTGTGCTCCCTGAAATTTATTTCTAGGGACGTTTGTGACCGAAAAAATAGAGCACCCGAAGAGGCGTATTGTGAAACTCAAAACGGGAAATAGCACCGCCCAAAAATAGCAAGGGAGTGTCCTAAAGTAATCAAAACCAAAGCAAATTGAACAAAACGAGAAGCCATTGACCCAGGAGGGAACACACACAAAACCCAAATGGATTTAGATTAGCCGATTTTCCTACATACATATAACCGAAAGGAAGGTTTGCGGTGATGCAGCCTAGCTGTACAGATCCCTAGACAACAATAGTATCACCTGCTAAGGATCGGGGCCAAGGTGTCTATGTTGGTTTTAAGCGGCTTGAAAGCAAATGTTGCCTTCTGTCTGATTTCCATCTTTCCAGAGGCTTCTTTCAGAGCCGCCTCGTTTTTTCTTTCTGCAGTTCTTCTGTGTTATGACAATGAAAGTGGAGAGGCAAGGAATAGCTTCAGTTTCATTGTTTAGCTCCTTTTCTTTTGTATTACTTCGCACACGCACACCTATGAGCTGCTCCCTTCTCTCTTGCATGCTTACCTTTATACGTGACAAAAGCTGTAAGGAAAAGGGGGGCGATGCGTGCCGTGTGGTATGTGAAATAAATCAACAATTTATCTCCAATATGAATTGCTCATCGCCAGAAGCAGAAAGAGGCAGAGTATGTGGATCTGCCACCCTACCTTAAAAGGTAAAGGGACCCCTGACCATTAGGTCCAGTCGTGACCGACTCTGGGGTTGCAGCGCTCATCTCGCTTTACTGGCCGAGGGAGCCGGCATACAGCTTCCGGGTCATGTGGCCAGCATGACTAAGCCGGCTTCTGGTGAACCAGAGCAGCACACAGAAACGCCGTTTACCTTCCCGCTGGAGCGGTACCTATTTATCTACTTGCACTTTGACGTGCTTTTGAACTGCTAGGTTGGCAGGAGCTGGGACCGAACAACGGGAGCTCACCCCATCACGGGGATTCGAACCGCCAACCTTCTGATCGGCAAACCCTAGGCTCTGTGGTTTAACCCACAGCGCCACCCGCGTCCCCTGCCTTACCCAAGAGTAAACTCTGGACATAAAACTTGAGTTGACAGGCACAGGATCACACGGAAGACCAAGCCTCTTTAAAGGAAAGGAAGTTGGGGACATTAATAGATTATTTTGGGGGAAAGAGAAGGGGCTGTTGCTAGCCTTGGTGAAGGATTTCTAACCTCCAAGGCTGTGTCATTTCAGAAGGCAGATTTGGGATTGCAGGACTGGAGAGCTCAGCTGGTTAGAGCATTGTGCTAAAAATGCCAAGAGTGCTGGTTCAATCCGCATATGGCGCAGCTGCATATTCCTGCATTGCAGGGGGTTGGACTAGATGATCCTGAGGGCCCTTCCAGCTCTACAATTCTAGGATTCTCTCACTTAAAGCAGAAACCAGAACCGTATTCCAAGCACCTAGAAAAGTAGAACATCAGGGAGTAGCCAAGGCTGAAACTGGAGCAATCAAGTACGTAATACCCCAACCAAAAATTAACCTCCATTCTGAAGTGGTACAGTCCCAGCTTAGTAGGGCTGTACCATGTGATTTTTATAAACACATAAACTGGACCTGAATTAAACAGTAATACTGTTTGGGAGCTGACAAAATGAGATCAGCTTCAGGTCCTCCTTTGCACAACTTCCATCCTTTTTGCCTATAATTATGTGCCAATCAAGAATTGTGTTTTAAATACAATTTTTCAGTGAATTTTATGAACTGCCCAATTCTCTGCAGCCGTTTTCATTTTTCTCCCAATTTTGGGAAGGGGGTGACTAGAATCGACACCAAGAAGGCTCAGTGTCACTCCTTGCATTGCCCACTGCTATGTATGCAGGAGGTTTGGTTAACATCTGGAGACGGTGCAATGCCTATGGATGTGTAGGTCGGAGCAGCTGCAAACTCCCAAATTCACCAGATTGACATCATATTTAACAGACATCTCCAGAAAACAATCCCAGAGCCTTTATTACTTACTGCAAACCTTATGCGCAGGTACTGCTTTATGACAACTCCAGAAATACTGAACGAATGACACGCTTATCTTGATGGCAGCCCCAGGAACATCTTTTGCAGCTAAGTGTGGCCCCCTAGGCCATTCTCTGGCCCTCAGGACCCTCCCTTAGGTCCTGACCTATCCCCAGGTAACAACCCCTACCAGAACCTTTGGCATCCCCTCAGGTGTTTAACTGGGACAATGCCTATTGGTCGCCTATATCTGCAGGTGTAGAAACCTCTAGATTATTTGCATGGTTGGAGTGTAGCCAGCAAAGTGTCACGTTATTCCTCCACCCACTTTTGTCTCTAGCCCCGCCCACCTCCACATGTGGCCCCTCCCTATGTGGAGACGTGGCCCTTAGCTTGAAAACGTTCTCCATCCTTGATCTCTGGTGACCTCCCAAAAAAACACACCCACTCTTCTGGGGACTTTCCACAGGCTTCCTGAACTTCAAATGGCTTGAGGGATATACTCTTTCCTGAAATAAATGGGTAGGCATGATTCATTCTTGCACTTGTGCAAGAGTAACCTATGTGGACCTAAGGAAAACTAAGGAGTAGATGGAGCCCTTGCATTTGAAAACGGTTAAGCACCAAAGCAGTGCCTAGTTTGCTGGATCTCCTCAGAAACACTCACTCCAGCAAATCTTTTTTTTTATCATTCCAGTAGTGTTTAGTTCTGCGTGGCAGTTTAAGAAGGATATTAAAGAGCTGGAAAATGTGCAGAGGAGGGCGACCAAAATGATCAAGGGTCTAGAAACCAAGCCTTAGGAAGAACAGTTTAATTACTCTTTGAATTTTAAAAAAGCCTCTTTAAATATAGATAAAGGCTCAAGTGTTGCAGCCTTTCTGCCTAGGAAACGGACTGCACCTCCATTATCATTTTGGTTGCCCTCTCCTGCAGCTCTACAATATCCTTGGTTCAGGTACGGCAACCAGAATTGCATACTGTATTCCAAGAACTGACCACGTCACAGATTTGTATAACGGCATTAGGAGTCTTATTTTCGACCCCTTACACCACCTGATATTTGACGATAGTTTTAATCTGTACTCAGTGAGATTAACACTTTTCTAAATGAACACTGAAGTTTTGCTAATATGGCTCTTAAGGCCTCTGCAAGACCTCCGATAAAAACGACTCGCTTGCCAATTTCAACGTCTGCATCCTTCATTCACTGTTCTGTAAATTGATCTCGGTTCAACAACTTGCCTCTAACAGCAACTTAACCAAAAGCAATTTAGCGGGTGTTAAATTTGATTAACGTAGGGCTTCTTCAAGCATTTGGCAATAATGGGAATCGAACAACTTGGTTCTAAGTAAGGGAAATAAATGGACATGGGGAAGGTGGCTTCTTGCTCTCCTAGCTCTACTACGCAGAACAAGCCATTAACACGTCACCATGCAGCAAAATCCTTCCAAAAATCCTTTTCTTCCGTACATGATACATTCCTCTCACCGACATGCAAAATTAAGCTAATTGCAGCGAGCACTGCAATTTATCTCGGGGTTTCATCCGATGTCTTTCATGTTGAGTTCAAATATTGTAGGACTTTCTTCCCCCTTCCTATGGCATTAATACTGGATTAACCTGTAAGGCGAGGACAGGTAGTTTTGGCACCTGATGCAGAAAATTCAGCCAAGCCACTTAAACAGCAGGTCCCTTGCACCTTTTCCTCGGTGCTCAGATTCTGCTACAGTACTTGTGGAAGTCTGATGGCAGGGCCTGGCCAAAGACCACCAGGGAGCTCCGATGACCCTATCATAGAAAACTGTTTTGTTTATTTTGCTCCAGAGCCATCTCATTCACAAGCTGCTCGATGGACGACTGGATGGCCGCCTTCACAAGTGAGGCGGCCGTTTCAATCAGAAGCACCTCGTATTGTTCTGAAGCCCAGTGCTCCTGGTCACTGGCACCCAAAGGCGGCTGGGCCTGCGGACACGTCTTGCCTTCCCTCCCTGACCTGGAATCGGGGACTTTGCTGGTTTTCTTTTTCGCTTTCTGTTTGCTGGCTTGCGGAAAGGAAAACGTTTCGCAGCTGTAGCTGGGTTCCTCTTCCTCTTCCTCCTGGAAGGCCTCCGCTTCTGTAATCATTATCACAATGCCCGCCCCAGGCATCGCAAGCTTGTTTTCGTCAGATTCTGCTTCCTGGATGGGACAATTTGGCTCCTGTGAAGCCTCATCTTCAGACACAGGCAGACTGCAATGCAGCATCACTTCAACCGAATCGCCTTCCTTGGCACCGTCCATCTCCGGCACAACATCTTCCCCAGATTGTTCCAACTCAGCCTCTTTGACAGGAGAGTTCTTGGAGTCTTCTCCTTCCAAGACGTTGGGTTGGCTTTCTGGCAGGTCCTGGGCAAGGAGGGAGCCCACCTCTCCCTCAAAATCAAACCTCTCGTTTCTCACTTCTTCAGGTTCCCCATAGAGGCTTCCGTGATGCAGCTGGAAGAGTTGCTTCTCCTGTTCTGTTTTGAGGACCGTTTCGGAGTGGATAATTTCTGACTGAGCTGTAAAGTCTGTGTATTGGTCGGGACCCGGACTCATCTCTGAAAAAGCATCCTCTCTCCTGGCTGGAGCCACTTCTTCAGAGTTGTTTACAACCCCCCTGTCGCCCTCGTTTTCAAGGGCATCCCTGGGGTCAGCGTTCAGAGGACCTTCCACAGACACAGACTCCGGTTCACTGTTCCTTTTGTTATCCAGAATGCTCACCCCTTCGCTGGCTTTCTCGCCATGATCCCCCTCCTCTGTTATTTCAGCCTGGCAGGACTTCTTGCTTCTACAGAACCTTAGGCAGGGAATTTTATGGTTGGAGCTGGTGCGCTCCTTTGCGCCAGAATTTTCCACATTCGTCTCCAGCTGCACACGGGAACCAGACTGCGCTTGTTTCTTCAAAGCGGATTTGGACCTCCTCCTCAGTGTCACAAGACGCTTGAAGGACAACCAGGCCCCTCCGGACGTCCACGATAGATCTGAAGCCTCCATTTGACTTTGCCCAGAGTTGGAGAGCTGGTTTGTAGCCTTTCGGGTTACAGATTCACGATCCTCGTCTTTCTCTGTTGCGTAGGACTTCTTCCTTTTCTTAAAGCAAATCGCGGAGGCCTTTTGGGCCGGGCTCTCGTGTGGAAGGAAGGGCTTTTCCACATTTGAGGCTTCCGGTTCTTGCATACTCTCTGTCTGAATTTCTTTCGTTGCATCCTCCATTCTTAAATCCCTGTCCCTTAGCTATCGTTTCAGAGGAAAGGCATCCTTATGGCAGATCCACACCACAAACGTATCAGTTTTATAGCAGTTGTGAATACTTGGAATTGTAGTTTGGGAAGTGACAAAATCCTTAGAACCACAATTCCCTGCAGAGAGGAGATGACTGTTGAACTTCTTTGCATCTGCAGCGCTGATATGCCGTTATCAAACTCAACAAACCATCCCTTGAGATGTCTTCTCACAACCTCAAGATGACCTATCTATTTTATTCTATTTTTTACAAAAACATCTTTTGATGGACACCTGAAGGCAGCTTTCTCTTTCGCTTAGTGTTTTTGTTTTTTAAAAGAGTGAGGTTTTTCTTTTTTTGACAGCAGGGTGTTTTGACCCCCCTCCATGTATCTTACTGAAGAACTCTCTGCCCGACACCTCTGAGCATCAATTTTAATCATCTCTCGGTGCGATGGGCGATACTCTTTCATCAGAAGCTTGGCGCTTTAATAGTTTAAAATAGATTTTGGATAATCACAGAGACTGGCCCTGCTCCATTAACGACAGCCCCGGGAGACAACATCCACTTGCAAATATACGTGCCTTTTCCCAATCAGGGGTTTTGCATGCAAGCGACTACAAAGAAGGCCATCTTCATAAACTGGTTCAGGGAGAGGCATCTCTGTGTCCTTCCAAGTCTGCTTCTTATTGCCTTTTGGTCCATTTTCCAATTAGCATCCCTCGGGTTATAAAACGCAACAACTTTCCTCATTGATGGGATTGCTTTGTGGGCACCTGCAAGGGGGGGGGGGGAGAGAAAGAAAAATGGGGGAAAGTAATATTGCACTGTACTCAGGGTGCCCACACAAATTAATGCTCCAAATTTTTTTTTTTTAAAAAAATCAGACTGCTTTGCAGGGAGAAGTGCTTTATTTTATTTTTTTATTTATATTTAAACACCTTTGTAGGCAGGTATTGGGTTTGACTGTAGGAGCCCCAAGTTTACATCTCTATTGAATGTAGCCATAAACAAAATACAGTGGAGGAGAGCAGTGTTAGAAACTGAGATATAGTCGTACCTTGGAAGTTGAACGGAAACCGTTCCGGAAGTTCGTTCAACTTCTAAAACGTTCGGAAACCAAAGGAAGCTTCTGCAGCCAATCAGAAGCCACGGAAGCCCCATTGGACGTTCGGCTTCCAAAAATAGTTCTCAAACCAGAATAGTTACTTCCGGGTTTGCGACGTCCGGGAGCCAAAACGTTTGAGAACGAAGCTGTTCGAAAACCAAGGTACAACTGTATAAGCAAGGCATCCGAAGGCATTAAACCAAAGTTACAGTGCCCAAAATGGAATGTCCAGTTGCCATTTTGATGATCAGTTAAACATCTGACTAGTTCAGATGACTTATCTTGTGGAGAATTGCATCGAACCCGGACTCCAGCTTCCAACAGATATAAAAACATAATATAGCATCAAACCTTAAAAACTCTCCTATACAAGGCTGCCTTCAGATGTCTTCTAAAAGTCACATACAGTAGACCCTCTAGTTACGGACCACTCTGGATACGTGGCTTTCGGGTTACGAATGCTGCAAACCTGGAAGTGTATACTTCCGCGTTTTGCCATGCGCACATGCGCAGAAGTACTCTGCGTGTCGCGCGTACAGAAGCAGCGCTTCTGCCTCCGGACTTTTCGGCATGTGGATGGACCCCCAGAACAAATTTAATTCGTATCCGGTGGGTCCACTGTAGTCGTTTATCTGTTTTATATTTGACAGAAGGGCGTTTCACAAGGCGGGCGCCACTACCGAGAAGGCCCTCTGCAGCAGAGAGGACGAGTCATCCCCACCATCAACAAACTCCTGAAGAAAGCTCAGGTTCTGCAAAAAAATATAGGCCGTGGTGCTGTGGACAGGAAGGGATGTCTACTTCGTGGGAACCCAAGTCCCGTTTGCGACACAAACGTCATATAGGTGCTTTCTTGCTAGCACCCACAGCTTTCTTCAAAAACGCGAGCTGCGCTGCACGAGGGATGTTTATTTATAGTCTTGCCTTCCCTTTCCATAGCAACTGCAGCATAAATCGCCAAGCACATGTCTTCAGCATTTCGCGGGCGCTACCTACGGGCGAAGCCCTTCAACCGCAAATGCCATTGTGATACAGTGGTACCTTGTGTTACATACACTTCAGGTTACATACGCTTCAGGTTACAGACTCCGCTAACCTAGAAATATTGCTTCAGGTTAAGAACTTTGCTTCAGGATGAGAACAGAAATCGCATGGTGGTGGCAGCGGGAGGCCTCATTAGCTAAAGTAGTGCTTCAGTTTAAGAACAGTTTCAGGTTAAGAACAGGCCTCCGGGACGAATTAAGTACCCCGAGGTACCACTGTACTTCTAAAAGTGGGTGGAAGGAAGGAGGGAGAGTTTTCCGCCAAGATTCGCAGCACCAAGAACCAAGATTTGCTGCAAAGCCTCAGGCTCATCCCAAACATCCGATTACTCACTCTAAGAGCTTTCGTCGAGATCACTGTGCCCTTACAAATAATTTGTGATAGCAACAGCACAGGCGTCTACCCACTTGTGTGGAGGGTTAGATTCCCAGGTTCTGCATGTATACATGAAATGGAAACACCACTGGGTTCAGTGGTGGGTGGAATCAAATAATAACAATTCCTGGATGCCCACCCCATCCCTTTTCATTTATTATTATTATTATTTTTAAAAATTGCAGGCACATTGCAAGAGGAAAAGTCACTCTTAAAAAAAAAAGGTAAAAGACGTCTGGGGGAAAACCTATAATGAATTTTAAAAAATGATGAAATATACATTTATGAAGAAACCAGAAGCCTTTCTCCTTGGAATAATAGGTTCTAAATTGCTCAAAAGAGATGTAAAAGTATTTTTGTATACGAAAAAATGGAAAACACAAGAATTACCAACGGTAGAAGAATGGCAGCTGAAGATGATGGACTTTATGGAGCTGGCTGATCTCACCGGGAGAATCCGCGACCAGAAAGAAGAGGAATATCAAGAAGACTGGAAGAAATTTAAAGACTATTTGAATAAATATTGTAATATTAAAGATTTGTAATTACTTGAAAGAACTAATTAGGCCTAGGGTTAAATAAATAAATAAATAAATAAATAAGGATAAGATAAGGATAAGAAAAGTTAGGAAATTTGATTATAACCAGAATATTGTTATATGGAATAATGATATTGGAAACTGCTACATTCAATTACAAGGAAATTCAGTTGGAAGAGATTAGATGAAGTCAAGCAATATGTTTATGAAGTTGGAGTTTAACTAATTAATTTGTAAGTCTTATTGTATTTATGTATGTGGTGGTATATGGGAGGTTTGTAATATTTTATTTTCTCTATTATCTTTTTTCTTTTATTGTTTTTCTTTTTCTTTTTCTGTTATGTTTAAGTTATGTCTTTGTATGAAATTTAATAATTATTATTGGGTGTGTGTGTGGAAAAAACGTTTTAAATCATAGAATTATAGAGTTGGAAGTAATCTCAAGCCGCCATCTAGTCCAAACCCCTGGAATGCAGGAATAAAGGGAGCTAAGCCTTTGGTACACCAACCTCAAATGCTGGTTTAGAGCAGCTGTTTTAACAGCTGTCTAACAGCCAGAGGACTCCTGGCCCAGAGCACATGCTTGGCATGTAGAGTACCTCAGGTTCCACACCTGGCGCCTCTAGTTGAAGGGCTCTCAGGGAGCTGTTTGGGGAAGGATCCTGCACCTCAGACCTCTCTCAGGGAGCAGAGAGGGCTGCGGCAGATGGGACCATGGTCTGGCGATATCTGACACCCTCTTGGGACTACAACTCCCATCATCCTTGCCCACTGGCCGCGCTGGCAAGGCCTGATGGGAGTCTGGAGGACGATGATATCCACACGTTGTGGGTGGCTGCAGTAAAACAAGATGCCCCATCTAAACATTTCTCCTGCCTTCAGATCAGGCCAGTGGACTCCAAGGATAGCTGCGCACATTCGCTAGCGGTGACTTAGAGGAGCTTCAACATTGAGCAGAGACTGGATTTGAAATGTTTAACCACATCTTAAGTGTTTAACCAAATGTTTAACCAACTATTAAGGTGATACCAGCAAGAATGAGTCTATCTGTTTTTAAAAAATGATTTAAATCAAGTCTTACTGACGAATGATTTAAATCACTAGTCATTAAGACTTGATTTAAATCTTTTTTCTTTACAGAAAGACTCATTCTAGCTGGTATCACCTTAATATTTACAACTAGATGAAGGTTTCATTTTTGGAATAATAAATTTTCAGAGTTGTTTTTACAGTTCTATCAAAAATTACTGATTTGGTGATACTCTTAGAAATACATAGACCGATAATGATGAAATTATGGTTAGGTTTAATAAGTGAACCGTTTATATTTTGACAACTGTTCTGCTGAACTTTATTGGAACGAGAAAAATAATCATTTCCTTCATAGCAATTTAAACAATTTATTTAACTAAAACAATAACATTATAGCATATGTATCCATGCTTGTTAACTGATGCGGTTAAACAAATTTTTTTTAAAAAAACCCAACAACTTAGACTGAGTTTTAGCACACATGAAAAACTTAAACAAATCCTTATTTCCTGATGAATAGCCTTTGCACTATAATGTAACTTAATTAGAAAATCTTTAGAAATATATTTCCTCCAAAAGCATTTTATTTTAAAAATCTGATTTAAATTTTAAAAATCTGATTTAAATTTTAAAAATCTGATTTAAATTTTAAAAATCTGATTTAAATTTTAAAAATCTGATTTAAATAAAACAAATCTGTTAGTTTGGTTTAAGAAAACAAACAATCTTGATTTTTATCCACCCTGCTTCCAACTCTACGATACTATGATTCTATGAAGATTTGCTGCGACAGAAGTTTATCTGTCCATGACTTCCTATCTGTAAAAACCCAAGTCCGTTTGGAAAGTCCATGCAATCAACTGGACTAGTTTGTGGCGAGCCACCAATGACCTGAAGCTTGTTGTGCTGTATAAACCTAAATATTACTACTACCTGCATTTCCACCCCCTGCTTGGTAAAAGGTAAAGGACCCCTGGACGGCTAAGTCCAGTCAAAGGCGACTCTGGGGTTGCAGCACTCATCGTGCTTTTCAGGCCGAGGGAGCCAGCGTTTGTCCACAGACAGCTTTCCGGTTCTTGTGGCCAGCATGATTAAACTGCTTCTGGAGAAGCCAAACAACTGCAACGGAAGTCAGAGTGCATGGAAATGCTGTTTACCTTCCTGCTAAAGTGGTACCTATTTATCTACTTGCGCTGACGTGCTTTCGAACTGCTAGGTTGGCAGGAGCAGGGACCGAGCAACGGGAGCTCACTCCATCACGGGGACTCGAACCGCCGACCTTCTGATTGGCCAGCCCAAGAGCCTCAGTGGTTTAGACCACAGCGCCACCCGCGTCCCCCAACTTACCTTTACAACAAACCTTTGAGGTAGGCTGGTGACTGGCTCAAGGTCACCCAGTCTTGGCTTAGTGGGGATTTGAACCTGCCTCTTTCCTCCTCTGTCGCTCTACAGACCGAGTCTGGTATTCTAACCACCATGTCTAGCTCTAAAGAGGCACCATATGAAACCAATTACCGTATTTTTCGCTCTGTAAGACGCACCAGACCATAAGACGCACGTAGTTTTTGGAAGAGGAAAACAAGAAAAAAAATATTCTGAATCCCAGAAGCCGGGGCAGCCCTTCTCCCTCCTCGGGGAAAAGCCCCAAAGAGCCGCACACACGCTCCACGTGGCTCTCTAAAGGGAGCGCTGAGCAGAGCCTCCTGCCTGCATTCGCTCCATAAGACGTACACACATTTCCCTTTACCTTTTAGGAGGGGAAAAGTGTGTTTTATAGAGCAAAAAATACGGTACTGCTACTCGGCGGGATTCACCTCCATTGGCAGGTGCCCTGTGGAAAAACTTCTGCTCTCAAAACCAGGCTCCTCCCTCCCTGTGAAATTCACTCTTTTGGTGGGGGGAGAATGCCCAGGACAGCACTGGCCAGCTGAAATTGCTTGTGAAAGCCGGAACAAGTGGAACAGCGCAGCGCTGAATTCCACCCGCTCTATTTAAATGGTACCACTTGGGCAGATAGTATTTGAGAAAGCAGCAACTCTGTTAGAATGGCAAAGTTCAAGCCTGTTCCCAGAAGAAGGAACCTGTGTTCTGGAGCAAGCCGGCTGAGCTGTGATAGCAGCTCTCGACGCCGTCGGACTGGAACTTGTTAAGATCAGAAAAATGAGAAAGTTTGCAAAGAAAAGAGAGCGCGAGAGAAAGATGCAAGGTCCATGCCTACATATTAGCAGCCACTGACGTCAGCTTCCACTGGTGATCATCATGTGCCATGGGACAAACCAGAAGACCACTGGTGAAAGTTGTGCACCATTCTGATGCAGTGTGTCCCTCTCACTTGCAATGGGAGCCAGTTCACACAGCCACCGAGCGCAGAGAAATCTAGCAATGTAAATGCGTGTGTGAACTAGACCCAAAAAGGTGAGATTTGTGGGTGGAGGATTTGAACCCTGGTCTCCCAGGTCCTAGTCTGACACTGCATCATTAAAGGTGCCCAATGTTAAAAAGCAGAGACATCACCTTGCCAACAAAGGCCCGTATAGTTAAAGCTATGGTTTTCCCAGTAGTGATGTATGGAAGTGAGAGCTGGACCATAACGAAAGCTGATCGCCGAAGAATTGATGCTTTTGAATTATGGTGCTGGAGGAGACTCTGGAGAGTCCCATGGACTGCAAGAAGATCAAACGCATCCATTCTGAAGGAAATCAGCCCTGAGTGCTCACTGGAAGGACAGATCCTGAAGCTGAGGCTCCAATAATTTGGCCACCTCATGAGAAGAGAAGACTCCCTGGAAAAGACCCTGATGTTGGGAAAGATGGAGGGCACAAGGAGAAGGGGCGACAGAGGACGAAATGGTTGGACAGTGTTCTCGAAGCTATAAACATGAGTTTGACCAAACTGTGGGAGGCAGTGGAAGACAGGAGTGCCTGGCGTGCTCTGGTCCATGGGGTCACGAAGAGCCGGACACGACTAAACAACAATGTTAATTACCCCCACCTATTCTACACGACCACTGGAGAAGTTATTTGCATGTCTTGATCGGAATTTGGTACATGGAGCCAGCTGCAAAAAAAAGCAGCCAGCGGCAGAGAAAGCCGAGCACAGAATGAATCCATATAGTGTGAAGAACATTTTTAGCAGTCCTTGCACTGAGAGAAAGGGGGAGTTGCAGCGACAGCCATTATCGTATACATTTCTGCAAGCACAACCCCAGGGTGAAAGAAATGTTAGTCGATCCTACTACCTCGTTGTCTGATTACACTGGTATTTATTTGCAAATGAATGAACAATAGTTTGGAAGGTGTGTTTTTTTTTTAGAAAGGGGTATTGAAAACAGTTAAAACAAATTACAGTCACAGGAATAGGGTGGAAACACCTGCCACAGGTGTTAAAGGCCAGGATAAAAAATGATTTCCGCCGGTCACATCAAGTTCCACTGAAAGTATTATTTCCTCTATTCAAGAAAAACGGGGGGGGGGGGGCATTCTAAGCTGCTACCTGCCAGGCACCACAATATGGGTGTATTATACGTATATATATAAAATTGACACCCGGTTAAGCCAGATAACGTTTTAAATCAATTAGCCAAACCCTGCAAAACACAAGCTGCCTTCTGCATTTCTAATGCATATAATAGCATGCAAATTTGATTTGCAAAAATCTGACGCCGCTCACAAGAGCGACAAGCCCCTACAAGGTAGTTTCTGTACTGCAAACCCAGCATTTTTGCAGGCATCCATTAAGTGGGATTTTTAATTTTATTTTAAAGATACATCGTAAAGGTAGCCCCGGATACCTGCAGTCAGAACTGCTGACTCTCGATTCACAGAAAGTGTGCCAGTCTACAATTCCACCTGTTCTTCAGACAAAGGATTGAAGCCGCCAGCACCGACTCCGGGAACCAGCAAGACCTTTCCAAACCACCGTGCAAGAGATCCCCGATGCACCCATTCTACAGACAAGTCACTGAGGCTGAGAAGGAGCCCTTCGCTTTGCCCCAAGGGACCATGCTCAGGTTGACCGCGCGAAGATTAGCACATCTCCCTTTTGAAAAATTTGTATGCCGCTTAATCGTCGAGATCTCTAACAAGCGGCTTTCGCGGAGGTCCAGCCCTGGGCTATGCACCGCTCTCTCTTTTTTAATCACTCTCCCCCCCCCCCAATGCTGCCTATCATTTAAGGTGAACCTGCAACTACCTGCACCTCGTCGTTGCTGGCGCTCAGGCGATCCTCATCCCGGCTGCGGAGCCCGGGAGCGGGCGCGCCTTGCAGCTTCGAGGGGCGCCTATCTTTGCAGAGCAAGCGGGCGCGCTGCCCTTGTGCAGCTGCAAAAGCCTCGCGCTTGCAAGGCGCCCGGCGCGCACATCCCCACCGCCAAGCCCCCAGCGCGCACGCTGCTGCTGCTGCTGCTGCTGCACGCCTCCGCGGCTCTGCACGCCGCGCGCTCCCCCTCGTTGCACCGGTGGGGGCTGCCTGCGGCTGCTCGCCCGTCCCGCCCCTCTTCCTCCCGGGCGCTTGGCACTCCCGGGCCGCCGTGCGCGATGCACCCCCGGGCATTTGCTGCAGCTGCTGCCCGCTGGATTCCGCGCTTGCTGCCTCGGTGCTCGCCTGCCTGCCTGCCCGCTCCGGATCTGCATCCCCGCTCCCGTCTTGGCAATGTGCAACCGCTTCCCCGGGGCGATCGCTTGCCCCGCCAGGCTCACCTTGCGCTCCGGCCGCCGCACCCCGCGCCTCGCCCGCGCTGCCGTCCTGCCTGCCCGCCCGCCCGCCGCTCGCGCTCTCCTCCTGCCGCGGCGCCGCCGAGATCCGCCCACTGGACGGCCGCGGGGAGGGGAGAGGAGGCGGGGAGCCGTCCTTCGGGCGCCCCCTCGGCGCGCCAAGGCGAAGCTCCCCGCCCAGGATCGGGTCGCGGCAAATGCAGGAGGGAAAGTGCCGCCCCCCCTCTGGTCCTTAATTCGGATTAACAGACGCCGGGTCGGCTCCCCCGCCAAGAAACTAGCGTATAGGTGACGAACCAGACCTACGTGCCCTGGAAACATGCAGGTGTCGCTGCTGCGTGGAAAGATGGAAACGTTTCCCATAACGCATGTCCTGCAAACGCGCGCTTCTCTTACGCATAGTGCAGCAAGGGCGCAGGTTCACACGTTCGCACGCGCGTCGGTTGTTTTCTCGGAGGCCGCTGGAGGGAAGTGCTGTGAGTCCGTTTGAAGCCCCCATATGGCTCTCCAGGGTCAGGGCGGAGAGCCTTTCCCATCGTCTCATACCGGATCCTTTGTAAAAAAAAAAAAAGCAAAACTATTTCTTCCGAGGATCGAACCTGACACCTTCTCCACGCAGAGATAGCGCCTTCCCCTTCCCTCAAACATGGGGGTGTTTGTGATGGTTCGGGGTAGTATGAGCCCTGCCTCCCTTGTGTCAGAGCAATGATGGCCCCATTCACATCTACAAGTTATTGTACCTTATTTTCATCAGCTGGCAAACACGAATGTGTGAACCAGCCTTAATAGTGCAGCCAGGTTACTACAATATTTATTCAATTTATATACCTCCCTTTATCCAAAGGTCCCAGGGCTGTGTACAACATTAAGAACATAATTTACTCAGCATAACAATGAAAACATAATACACATCATAATAACCATGTAATCATAATAACAATCTCTCACACATTTAACAGGCCATAGATTATTCAGTAACCGAAGGCCTGGGTAAAGAGGAATATTTTCACCTCTGGGGAGAGTGTTCCATAGTTGGGGAGCTACAGAAAAGGCCTTGTCTCATGCCGCCACTCTCCAAACCTCTCAAGGAGGTGAGGATATAGAGATTACAAACTCAGTGTTTGGATTGGTTCATATTGAGAGAGACGTTCCTTAAGGTATTGAGGTCTTGAGCTGTGTGAGTCTATAGGTCAAAACCAGCGCTTTGAACTGGGCCCGGAAACTAATTGGCAGCCAGTCCTCTATCCCATAACTGCCCACTGTATCTGTTTGAGACAAGTCTGGGTACCTGTCCTGTTATTCTTCACCTCCAGGCGTTTTTCCACACCTGCAGTGGTGCCCTCTTGATTTTGCAGACTCCCGACAGCCACCAGAATCCTTGTCTACTGGGCATGCTGGCCGGGGCTGATGGGGTTTGTAGTCCTCAACATCTGGACAACATCAGACTGGAGGAGCCTGGTTTAGAACATCAATGAGGTTAAGGATGCAGAGCCTGTGGCCCTGCAGGTGTTGTGGGACTCCAACTCCCATCTGCTCCAACCAGGAAACCCCAGTGATCAGGGCTAATGGGAGATGCGACTTACGCAAGCATTTGGGGATTCTGATGGGGTGTTTATGAACAAGAGGCACATGGGGCTCGTCAACCTGGGAAGGTAGCCCATCGAGGAGAAGGAAGACTCTGATCCTAAACCTCCACTGCCTTGGGGGACATATTGGAGAGACGAAAAGGCTAAGGATTAAACCCTCCACAAATCCAGAATGGAGTCCCTAAAATGGATGGTGCCTCGTGTGTCTCCTTCCTGCAACTCCTACAGCCACGCAGGTGCCAAACATACTGCTCTGCTTTCCTTTGGACCACATCAGGGGTGCTGAGAGGCAGATCTTGTCCTCTGGGCAGCCCAGGACTCCCTAAATATACACTGCCCAGGCTTGTGCCCCAAACTGGTCTCCTAAAGCAGCAGTTTGACTTCACCCCCCAAGGCACACTCCATTGTCAACAACATAAGAAGCCCTGCTGGATCTTGGTAAAGGTTAATATTGTTTTATAGCATGGGTAGGCAAACTAAGGCCTGGGGGCCGGATCCAGCCCAATTGCCTTCTAAATCCGGCCCGTGGACAGTCTGGGAATCAGTGTGTTTTTACATGAGTAGAATGTGTCCTTTTATTTAAAATGCATCTCTGGGTTATTTGTGGGGCATGGGAATTCGTTAATTCCCGCCCACCCACTCCAATATAGTCCGGCCCCCGACAAGGTCTGAGGGACCGTGGACTGGCCCCCTGCTGAAAAAGTTTGCTGACCCCTGTTTTATAGATTATAAATGCTGAATTGATTTGCTAATAATATAATATGGCTTATTGTTTAAGTTGTTGCTTTGTGCTTTATAGATTGCAATTGTTTTACTGATGATTTAGTTTATTCTGTATTTGTGACATTCTGTGATGTTCTAGCCAGCATGTTATTGTTATTTATTGCTTGTAAGCCACTTTGAGACCCATTTGAATGGAAATCGGCGTATAAATGTAATAAATCGAAGCACCACCAACTGGCATTCAGAGTCTTCCTCTCACACAGGAGATAGAACGCCACCATCTTGGCTTAGGCCTTTATGCTCATGCAGTAGCAGCTGGTCCAGTCTGAACATTATCAAACGAATCCAATTTGTCTTGGCTGTCTTCCCACACATGGGAAATGAGTACCAGAGGCCAGGCCTGCACAGATGCGGCCAGTGATTGTAATACTAATGTCTTCAGACTGGTTGATATGCTATGGGTTCCCCCACCATTGCGACTCACGCAAACATTGGGGATGCATTCCAGATTAAACCCTTGAATGAAAACACCAGCTTTATCAAGCTGAATGCCAAAGTCGGCCATTCAGCAGTGCGATCCTAGCCTGAAGGAAGAGGATATTTCGTAGAATCACAGACTTGTAGAGGTGGAAGGGACCCCAAGAGTCATCTATTCCAACCCCCTGTGATGCAGGACATGTGGGGTATCTGGAGATGGGACTTCATTCTATGAGGCAGGGAGGGGGAGCCTATGGCATCCCGCCAACGGCTGTTGGACTCCCAACTCCCATCATCCCCAGCCAGTGTGGCCAGTAGTCATGCACGATGGGAGTTGTAGTCCAGCATATTCCAGAAGCCTATGGGATCCCTTTCTCTGAACAAGCACTGCTAACAGATTCTGTTAGTTTTTCTGTTTAGCACACCACCTTAAATTAACCCCCACTTTCTTTATGTTAAGATTGCCTTGATTCTCCATAACATAGCACCCTTATAATCTAGCTTTTCTGCTGGTAGCCTGCACCTGACAAGGAGGCTCTGTTTTGGCCTGGAGAAAGAATTCATGAACAACTTCTTCTTTGGCGATCACTCATAACCGAGTAAGATTGTGATATGGTCTTAACAGTGTGTCTGTAAGTGACTGTGGAGGCCAATTCTGGATCCGCATACCCTTCCACAGTGGGGACATAGGTTTCTGGGCGGGAGTTGATCACAGTGAGGGTTTGCCAAGTGTGCCTTTCTCTCATCACGTTTCTCCTTTTGTCCTGAGTTTGAGCGTCTTCAAAGTCCACGACACCTTTGGGAGAGGCTATTCTCCAACGGGAGGCCAGTGTTTCCCAATTATCCATGCTTATACTGCATTTTTAAAGATTTGCCTTGAGAGTATCTTTAAACCTATTTTGTTGTCCACTGGCATTTCGTTTTCCATTCTTAAGTTTGGAATAGAGTAGTTGCTTTGGAAGATGATAATCAGGCATCTGAACAACATGACCAGTCCAACAAAGTTGATGTTGGAGAATCGTTGCTTTGACACTGGTGATCTTCACTTCCTCCAGTGCATTTGTTCACCTGTCTTCCCAAGTGATGTGTAACATTTTTCAGAAACACCATTAATGGAATCTTTTGAGGAGTTGGAGATGGCGTTTATAAGTGGTCCATGTTTCACAAGCGTACAGTAAGATTGGTAGGACAATAGCTTTGTAAACAAGCATTTTGGTTTCCCTGCGAATGTCCTAGTTCTCAAACACTCTGCACTCTCCATCAGGAGAACGCTGCGCTCCCAGAGCTCAGATGATGCTGGATTTTGGCATCCATGTCAGCCCTTGTAGAAAGATAACTGCCTATGTAGGAAAAATGATCAATGTATTGTAGGGAAATGGGCAGACGACATTCTTAGCAACCTGAGTTGCAACCATACCTGGTAAATACATTTATCGTTCCTTAACTGTAAATCTCTGCCATTCGCCTTACTTTTAATATGTATGCTAGGTTGTCTGTCTTTATTATTATTTTACCATTGATGTTCTGTAATGTGCTTTTAATGTTGTACACCGCCCTGGGATCTTCTGAAAAAGGGTGGTATATAAATTGAATAAATAATAATTATAATAAATTAATAAATTATACACAGAGAGATATAACAAGCAGAATGCCCCTCAAAGAGTGCAGCATCTTGTCAAACAAATTAGTCAGTATAATACAAACAATTTCCCTCTTTCAGAAAACGTGTATTTCCATTTCCTCAGAAGAAGCAGGTGGTCTGTGCTCATGTTGTTTTTTTATGTGTTTATGATGTAAAACTGGAGCAAGCTGCAGAAAACCTACCTGAATTTTCATTGCTGCTTTGTCAATGTATCTTTGCCAGTCGATTTTTCCATAAGAATTCGGTTCCCAAGCAATGTAAACCCAACTGCTAATAAATCTGTGCTTACAGATCTCCAGAACTTAGCAATAGCAAGTTCCTTCCTCTCCTCTCCTCTTTGTTTACCAGCAACCCCGAATAAGAGTTATGGAGAACGTGAAAGCTTGCACAGCATCTTGTAATATTTTGCTTGGCCTTGTAAAGATAATATGGATTAATGTCCTAATAAGAGTTAAATCCTTTGCAACGGATGAGCTGGCCCGAGAGATGAGTCCTATCTCCCTATCTGCTCATCTGCAGCTAGTTTGGCTAACGGAGCATTTTGTCTGATTGCAGAGTTAAATGATGCTGCAAAGAGAGTTTGTCTCCAAATTGCCTCCCTCTGGAACCTCTTCCTTCCTGGAAATTTGCACTCCCTTTCCCCAAGGTATGCCCCCGCCAGGGGACCCTTCTCAAAACCTGAGACCCATGGCTTAACACAAATTTGTACGTGTGCCGTTGGTAGAGTAATCTCTCTGCCACTATTCTTCAATTCCAAGTTTGTGGCTGAATGGAGATTCCAATTTAGCAATTCTCAGTACAGACCCATAGAATGGCAGAAAGCCTTGGTTAAGTAACTGGAGGGGTGGGAATGTTTAATTGTAAATGCACCCTAGATTACTGATTCTATGATCCTCCCAAAAAAACACCTGCTGGGTTGTGCAAGAAGAACTATCTTCCCACATAGGGACATGAAAACAGAAGAAGTGGCCTTCTACCAGTTCAAACTATTGATCTAGCCCAGTACAATCTATTCTGGCTGGCTGCAGCTCTGTGGGGTCTTTCCCAGCACCTGCTGCCTGATCTTGCATAGCACAACCTCTACAGCCCCTCTGCTAACGACCCTTTTGTTCTGGGTATGCAACGCTCTTTGGAAGGCGGTGCTCTAATAGTGATTTATGCAGAGACAACATACTGGACGAGAGTGACTTCTGCTGCAATCTTGGCGCCCAGAGAGCGCCCGTTCAGATAATTTCCAGCACAGAGCTGTAGAAGATGGATGAGCTTACGGCTTTGCTGTGAGTAAAGAATGACTGGGAGCAGGCAAAGGGACAGCAATAAATCACACAGGCGTGCAACAGCCTCCTTGGTGGCCGGGCGCAGGAGTCTTTCGTGATTTATTCCTCATAGCACACCAGTTGCCAGTCTCTCAGGGCACAGCACATTGCATGCAGAATAACTACCTAAGGAGGACACCAAAACAGTTGGTTCCTTTTGCCTTGGAGACCCCTATCAGCTGTCATTGCTTGAACACAATGCTTAAAAATGGGGGTGGGGGGGTTTAAAAGGAACATGAAACATCTTAAGCTTCAAAACTCTTTACAGGTAAGACAATAAACTAATTGTTGCATGAATTTCCTTCTTCCCAATAAGTAAAGGGACACCTGACCATTAGGACACCTGTGGGAGTCATAAAGCCATGGCAGAGGTTTGTAAATACTGCAGGGTACCTCCGGACCTCATGACCAGCACTCTGAGCTTTACAAGGTATTGGAATGTAATGACCTTATATGGCATGGGTGCAATAAAAGCTTGACCGGATGAGGTAATGTGAGACATTGGAATGCAGCCATGCGGCTGGACAGAACAAAGGAGAATAAATCGGAGAAGGGCAGACAGAGGGGCTGCTCTCTCTTACTATGGAAATATTGCTGGCTTCTGTGTCTTTATTTTATACTAAACAACTGCCACTTGTGACGGCTGGCTCCAACAGTGATCGGCTCTGGGGTTGCGGTGCTCATCTCGCTTTACTGGCCAAGGGAGCCGGCGTACAGCTTCCGGGTCATGTGGCCAGCATGACTAAGCTGCTTCTGGTGAACCAGAGCAGCGCACGGAAACGCCGTTTACCTTCCCACTGGAGCAGTACCTATTCATCTACTTGCACTTTGACGTGCTTTCGAACTGCTAGGTTGGCAGGAGCAGGGACCGAGCAACGGGAGCTCACCCTGTCGCAGGGATTCGAACCGCCGACCTTCTGATCAGCAAGTCCTAGGTTCTGTGGTTTAACCCACAGCGCCACCCGTGTCCCAATAGCTAGGCTATATATAGCAAGCCTTTCGCCTACACAGGGGCTCCTCCCTTGTGAAAGCAACTCCAGAAATTTTTGGTTTGCCACCACTACAGAACTTAGGAGCACCAGAAGTTGCCTTATACCATGTAAAATCACCGGTCCTCCTAGCTTAGTAGTGTCAACACTGCCTTGTAGTTGCACGCCAGGACTTCAAGCATGGGATGTTCCCACTCCAGACCTAACTGGAGATACGTGGGATTGAACCTGGGTGTGTGTGTAAAGCAGTTGTTCTGGCCCTGAGCTATGGCCCCTTTCTGCATTCTACGTCCGCATAACACACTGCATAGAAGCCAGCCTGGGTGTGCACTTGACATGGGTGGGCAATAGCTCAGTAGGTAGAGCATGAGACTCTTAAATCTCAGGGTTGGGAGTTTGAGCCCCATGTTGGGCAAAATATCCCTGCATTGCCAGGGGTTGGACTAGATGATCCTGGTGGTCCCTTCCAACTCAACAAAGCATCCTGTGACTGTCTTATCTGAGTTGCTTGGCAAACTAGCACATAGCATTAGGTACGTAAAGGGCTCTGGTTATGGTATTCTTTGTTGGGACATAGTGGAGACTTGTGAAGACTGTTGGAGAAATTTATGGAACTGTGGAAGCTTTGAGAAGAGCTCATCTGAGAGAAGGTGTACAACTTACAAGTCTTCTGGACTCAAGAGAACTCTGGAAGTTGCAGGACTTTGAAAGCATCTCAACTTAGTACTTGCCTTGTGGACTTTGAAAGCAAAGAACCCTCTCTGGGCTCAGAGAGTGAATACTTCTTGTAGCAACTGCCAGCAGCTTGTGGGTATGTTGGTGTTTGCCAAGTAAAAACTCTCTCTTCTACACAGTTGTTTCCTATGGTGAGATTAACCAATGGAGTGAACTTCTATGGCGCATACAAAACACCAGGCACGGTATTGGGACCCATGCTTTTTAACTTGTTCATAAACCATAAAGAATTAGGAGAAATGAGGTGGCCAAGTTTGCTGATGATACTGCATAGTTCAGTCAGTGAAACAAAGAGAGATTGCAAACAGCTCCAAAAGGACATTCGCAAACTGAGTGAATGGGTAGTAAAATGGTAAGGAATATGCTTTCAGTTGCGAGCAGAACAGGGGTGGAGAAGCTGCCACACTAAAGAGGTTGCTCTCATAAGTCTCAGCCAGGATGGCTAATTGCTAGGGATGATGGCAGCCGTGATTCAACACTTGGAGGACCACAGGTTTTGGCACCCCGATGTAGAGCATAGCCTTACACCAGGTCAGACTATTTGTCCATAGAGCTCAGTATTTCCCACTCTGGCTGGCAGTATCTCTACAGTGTCTCAGAGAAAGGTCTTCCCCTTCCCCTCCAACCCTGATCTTTTTAGCTGGAGAAGCCATGGTTTGAAATGGAGATCGTTTAAAAAGATCTTTTAACCTGGGCGGTTAAGTCCAGTCAAAGGCAACTATGGGGTGCAGAGCTCATCTCGCTTCAGGCCGAGGGAGCCGGTGTTTGTCCACAGACAGCTTTCTGGGTCATGTGGCCAGCAGGACTAAATGCCATTTACCTTCCCGCTGTAGTGGTACCTATTTATCTACTCACACGGTTATGCTTTTGAACTGCTAGGTTGGCAGGAGCTGGGACAAAGCAATGGGAGCTTACGCCGTTGTGCGGATTCAAACCGCCGACCTTCTGATTGGCAAGCCCAAGAGGCTCAGTGGTTTAGAGATCTTTTACCTGTAAAGCATATGCACCACCACTAAGCTACAGAATAATCTAAAATGAATTCAGGTTTATTTTCACTAAGTGTTGAGGAGGTAAGGAGTATAAGTGTTAAGTTAAACTGAAGGCTTTAATAAGAGTTTCAATGAGAAGCAGTATGTCCCTCGATCTCTTTGAACAAAGGGCGATGGCACACAGGCAATGAAAACAGCTCAGATATACATCAAAATCCAGTTGACTATATGTCTGGCCTTAGAATTTCCTTCCATATGTGAACATTTCCCCTTCCCCTTTCCAGAGACCCAGGACCCAGGTTTAAACCCATCCATGTTGGTGCATTGCAGATGCAAATATTGCAGCATTTATAATCCATTTCTAGTAACCAGAGCTCTTGCCCAAAACAGTTCTGGAACTCATAATAAAAACAAGTTCCTCTACATTAATCACAGCACATTCATCAAGTACCTGAGAGCTTTTCAAAGATGTAGCAGTTTATTTGTGTTAATTACAAGTCTGGCAACAATTGCATTTTCACATTAGGAAGTAATATATCTTTTGGGGGAGAGGAAAGAGGATGTTCCTCTATGTGTGTGAGAGAGAGACAAACCTTATTTGAAACAGCTTTTGCATCTTGTTTGATCACTTGAACAGAAACATGAATGTTGCACAAAAGAAATAGAGGTTTGGCAGTGAACACCAGGGACCTATTAAAAAGGCAAAGCGGGAGGAAACGTCCCATCCTTGAGGTCTTATGTGGGAGATCCAGTCTCCCCACAAATAGAAAGAGGTGCCCACCAAGGAGCACTGAAGGCAAAGCCTTTGGAGTTGGATTTTTGGACTTTGGATTCTGGAAAAAAGAAAAATCAGGGCTGCATGCAAATTTCTCTTATGCGATGCTGACGGAGATGGAAAGAGCACTGGCCAATTTGGGTCTCTCTTGGAGGTCAGGATCTGGACTTCAAACAGGAGTAAACCCATCATAAAAACCGCAGGAATTATTTCATTTGCACCAAAGGAAGAACAAGCATATGAACCACCCAAGACACATGGGAGCCTGTGGAATAGCACTTTATAAATCGGCAGCCATCAAGTCCATGTTTTACTTTATGTACTAATGCAACTGTACATAGCTGGGGTTGTTATTGGGTTGGGGAAATGAAGCTGATTGTATGTTCATATATTCAAAATTAAAAATACGTTTTTAAAAACCCACAGGAACATAGGAAATTGCCTTATACAGACCCAGTCCATCTGGCTCAGAATTGTCTATGTTGATTGGCAGGGGCTCTTTAGGGTTTCAGAAAAGGGTTTTTTCTCCCAGCCCTACCTGTGGATGGAACCTGGGATATTTTTCTGCATGCAAAACCAAGAACTTTGTCCTTTTATGAAATAAGAGAGAAGCATGGAGCAAGGAAAGTTTTCTATCCATCATCTCTAATTTCTTTTGTCAGAGTTGCACGACTGAGAGTCAGAAAAGGACTCAAGGAGAGGTATTCAGGTATTTTGTACATTCCCAGTGCAGGGGAACATCCTGGGCAAACAAGGTGTCTCACGGCAGCAGATGCCTGAGAAGCCATCAAGGTTGACCGTACAAGTCCACATTGTTCCCAGCCATCCTTGTTGTCTGACAATGATTAGGGTAGGCGTAAATAAACTCCAGATCTGGAATGAAACCAGGAACGGAACAACTCCTATAACAAGCAGAGCCTTTGAAGCAATGCAAAATGAAAACACAGCAGGACTACTTTAAAAGGTGCAGCGTGCAGACATCAAGCACCCACAGGGAAAAGTATACTTAGAACCAACACACAGTGAGGGCAACATAGGGATCCCAAGAGACCTGGGCAATTTGCTACAATGGCTGGCTGGCATCCAAGCTACAAGATGACCTATTTGGTTGCGGCCTGCGCTGAACATGTGCCAAGTCCCAATCCCTGACGGGAAAACTAAGATGCTTGTTAAATGAATTCCCAAGCAGTGCAAAAGTGGAAGAAGTTAAACAGGGTTTGGCTTTGAAGTTTTCCTTTCTCCAGTTGCTATGAGGAAGACAGGCTCTGTTCATGGGTGCACAAAAGCAAACATACACTCAGACAGGTGTGTGTGCAAGCAAGTAAACCAAGCAGCTACCCAAGGAAGCATTGCTCAAGTGATGGGCAGTTCTGTACCACTGCGTGGGGAGCTGTCGATAGAGGGAACACAATCATCCACCCACTTCCCTGTATCATTTAAACTAGCTACACATCTCAGAATAGACCACTTGTCGCCCACTGAGCCAAGCACAATGCCGCCAACCTGCTCATCAATTGTCCTCTATTTTATTTTTTTGCTGCCTCCCAAGGACTACTAAATAAAAAGGGAGGTTGATCAAGCTACCTGATGGGCCCCAATCCGCGCATTCAGACTGGCTGATCATATATTTGCAGGCCTGCATTAGGGGAGTTGACTGCTGCCGAACAGGAGATGAAGGCCATTTAAACTGATGTGAGCATGCAAAGCAGAGACATCACCTTGCTGACAAAGGTCCGTATAGTTAAAGCTATGGTTTTCCCAGTAGTGATGTATGGAAGTGAGAGCTGGACCATAAAAAAGGCTGATTGCCAAAGAATTGATGCTTTGGAATTATGGTGCTGGAGGAGACTCTTGAAAGTCCCATGGACTGCAAGAAGATCAAACCTATCCATTCTGAAGGAAATCAGCCCTGAGTGCTCACTGGAAGGACAGATCCTGAAGTTGAGGCTCCAATACTTTGGCCACCTCATGAGAAGAGAAGACTCCCTGGAAAAGACCCTGATGTTGGGAAAGATGGAGGGCACAAGGAGAAGGGGACGACAGAGGACGAAATGGTTGGACAGTGTTCTCAAAGCCACAAACATGAGTTTAACCAAACTGCAGGAGGCAGTGGAAGACAGGAGTGCCTGGCGTGCTCTGGTCCATGGGGTCACGAAGAGTCGGACACGACTAAATGACTAAACAACAACAACAGACCATGCAAAGCACCCTTTGCACCGTCAGAATGCTGGTCTGTTTGGCCACAGTGGCCAACCAGATGCCTTAGTGGGAAGTCCTCCAGAAGGATACGTGGATGACGGCACTCCCCACTGTTGTTTTCCAGCAGTTGGCGTTCAACAATCATACTGTCTCTACAAGCATCATGACTAGCAGGCACTGTCTACTAACAACTTAGACAATGAAGCGCCCTCCAGATTTTTGCTGGTCTCCATTGCCCATGAATCCTGACCAGCAATGACCTATGGCCAGGGTTTATGGGAGTCGTAGTTCATCCTTCATTTGGAAGGCACCGCACTGGATGACGCCTACAATGAGAAGCAAGGTCTCAGGCACAAGAGTTTCTAAGGCCTGCATCCAGAGATCCTTTTAACCGAAGGGATTGAACCTGGGTTACCCTCTGCGTGCTTCTTCCATTGAACAGTGCATTGCCTTGCCGATTTCAGAATGGGCTGTGCAGCTTGGGGATATGTGCAGAGTTGGCTGCCCCATTCCATGGGAATGTACTAGCATTCATAATTACACCAAAGATTTAAGACGTTAAAACACACACTTTTGTACATTAGGCACTAATAGAGGATGCTAGGGCTGCAGTGTTTGAACCGATTAATCAGTTAGGATTACATGATCACATTTTTTTTTAACCAACCCAAAAAAGGATCTCCTCCAATTAGCTGGGCAGATTTTTTAACAAAGTATTGCGAATATAAAAAGTGCAGAAGGCAAACACCATTCTAAAAGAAGCCTTCTCTAGCATCTCTTTCCAAAAGAACGTTCTTTTGATATTGCCAAAGACGACACATACAATCTACCAACAAAGAAAATACCACCTTTTGCTTAGAAATATTCTGTTTACCCATATGCATACTGCATAGATCGAAACTCATGTGATTAATCAATTAAAACATCTTTAATAAGTTTGCTACCCTAGTTAAAACCGCATATTGCTTTTCACTGACTGTTTAAAACCACGTTTTCAACCCATTTAAAAAGGTTTCTGGGTGATATCCAACATTAGCCAGAGTAGGCCCTCTGAAATCAATGGATTTAAGTCCATAGATCTACTCCTGAATATGACTAATTCTGGTGATCACCCTTTGCGTTTAACATGATGCAGACTTTTACCTGTAGTGACTAAAAAGTAGACAACCTAATTAAAAATACAGTATTACAGATTATTATTATTTTTTTAAAAAAATGCAGCAGGCTGATTTGTTTCCAAAGGCTTCCTAGTGTCCCCTTGAAGTACCTTCTTCAGGTTTTGACAAACTGGCATTGCTTGGATACCTACAAAAAGAAAAGAAATCATGTCACTAGTCCTCAGCATTGCAAGCCATGATGAAAAATGCAGAAAACAGATGGCCAACTGCAGCTCTCTAGAGCTACAGTGGTGCCCCGCAAGACGAACGCCTCGCAAGACGAAAAACCCGCTAGACGAAAGGGTTTTCCGTTTTGGAGGCGCTTCACAAAACGAATTTCCCTATGGGCTTGCTTCGCAAGACGAAAAAACCGCTATACGAAGAGCCTCACGGAACGGATTAATTTCGTCTTGCGAGGCACCACTGTATGTAGGTCAAAGAACTATGTAGTTCTTTCACATGCATGTTCCTGGGATTGCAGAATAGGGATTGCATGATGGAAAAAAGGCTTCCACGCTATTTCAGGGAAGAGTGAATGGTGGGACCAGGCGTGATTGCAGAGCTGGGAAAAATCCAGCAGTTGCAAGCAGGGAGTCCTGCAGGATAGCGAGCAATGAAGTACTCACTTTGGATTGTGAGTTCATTTTAGAACAGGCCGGTCACTTCTCCAGTCGCTGGGTCCAGGTCAATGTCATAGAAACAAGGCCTAGTTGGAAGTCCCGGCATTGTGCTCATCTGGAAGGAATTAAAAGGGGAAAAAATCAACTGAAACGAACTGAACAAATATCAGAACTGGAGCTGGAAACAGGAGCAAAGAACATTAAGAGCTTCCTTGCTGGATCTGGGTCATGTCAGTGGACCAGCTTGAAGCCAAAGTCCGATTACCAGCAGGAAGCAGACCACCAAGGCAAAGGCATTTCAACCCTCTTCCTGCTGACTAGACAACTGAAAAACTTGACACCTCTCTTCCCAGGCAGGACTGCCACTGGTACAGCTGACATTTGCCCTGTGGCTTCACAAGGAGAAAGGGACAGGGGAGCAAAGCTGGGATCTTCTTTCCAGCAAAGCCTCTACCAGAAAGGAGGTATGGGAGGAATTAAGAAAGTACAGTTCCATCTGCCTGCCAGTTCTTCGGCATTCCAGACAAAAAAACCCCCCATCCAAAACGCCAGCTGCTCTCTTAGTTGCTGCAAACAGGCCCCTGCTGTTTAGGGTGGGGCTCTTTGGGAAAGTACGAGAGGAAAGCTCATTGCTTCGAGTCTGGCTTCAAAGTTCACGAGAAGGCAACAGTACGCTTTGAATGAAGCACCAGTAAACGTATGGATTCGTTTCAGCTACAATCTTGAGCCTGTGGCCTTTGTGGGTTGCTAAGGTTCAAATCCGAACCCTGATTAATAACTATTGTTAGTATTGTGTATCTGAAGAAGTGTGTATGCGCACGAAAGCTTATACCCAGAACAAACTTAGTTGATTTCTAAGGTGCTATTGGACAATTTATTTTTATTTTTTTATGTTGACTGTGTCAGACCAACATGGCTACCTACCTGAATCTATTATTATTATTATTTAGTAGCAGCAGTAGTAGTAGTAGTATTGGTATGCTACCCATCTGACTGGGTGGCCACAGCCACTATGGGCGGGTCCTGACGTTAAAGGCTTTCCTGAACAGGGCTGCCTTCAGATGCCTTCTAAAAGTCCGTCGTGGAAGCAAATTGTGGAAGCAAATTCCATAGTTAAACTATACACTGACCCAGGGATGGCTGTGAGCAGGATTCCTGCATTGCAGGGGGTTGAACTAGGTGATGATGATGATGATGATGATGACTGGCAGGGGGTTGGACTCGATGGCCCTTGTGGTCTCTTCCAACTCTATGATTCTATGAATAATTTATACCCTGCCCATCTGGCTGGGCTTCCCCAGCCACTCTGGGCGGCTTTCAACACAATATTACAGTATTGCATTAAACATTAAAAGCTTCCTTAAACAGGGCTGCCTTCAGGTGTCATCTAAAAGTCTGGTAGTTCTTCTTCTCTTTGACATCTGGTGGGAGGGCGTTCCACAGGGCAGGTGCCACTACCGAGAAGGCCCTCTGCCTGGTTCCCTGTAACTTGGCTTCTCGCAGCAAGGGAACCGCCAGAAGGCCCTCGGTGCTGGACCTCAGTGTCCGGGTAGAATGATGGGGGTGGAGACGCTCCTTCAGGTATACTGGGCCAAGGCCGTTTAGGGCTTTAAAGGTCAGCACCAACACTTTGAATTGTGCTCGGAAATGTACTGGGAGCCAATGTAGGTCTTTCAAGACTGGTGTTATGTGGTCTTGGCAGCCGCTCCCAGTCCCCAGTCTAGTTGCCTCATTCTGTATTAGTTGTAGTTTCCGGGTCACCTTCAAAGGTAGCCCCACGTAGAGCATGTTGCAGTAGTCCAAGTGAGAGAGAACCAGAGCATGCACCACTCTGGCGAGACAGTCCACAGGCAGGTAGGGTCTCGGCCTGTGTACCAGATGGAGCTGGTAGACAGCTGCCCTGGACACAGAATTGACCTGTGCCTCCATGGACAGCTGTGAGTCCAAAATGACTCCCAGGCTGTGCACCTGGTCCTTCAGGGGCACAGTTACCCCATTCAGGACCAGGGAATCCTCCACACCCGCCCGCCTCCTGTCCCTCAAAAACAGTACTTCTGTTTTGTCAGGATTCAACCTCAATCTGTTAGCTGCCACCCATCCTCCAACTGCCTCCAGACACTCACACAGGACAGCTGGGGTTACTTCCAGCTTTGCAATTTTACTGTGTGAGGAAGACGCTGTTTTCTGCTTTGATCGCCCACCATGCAGTTTCATGGAATGACCTTGTAGTTTGGAGAAGGGAGAATGAAAAGCATCTCCACTCACTTTTCCCACACCAGGCATTAGGTGATGAACCTTAATCACGTTTCCGATTCGTTTTTTCTTTCTTTCTTTCTTTCTTTCAAAAAGAGAGAAAAAGATTTCCACCACTCTTTCTCCCATTTTGCAGAGAGCTCAATTAGGTGGATGAAGAATTTCCTGCTCAGCACTGCGAAAGAAAGCTCCAAGTTTAGCTGAGACATGAGCCCCCGCTTCCAATATCTTAATCCTGGCTGGTGGGCCATGCAGGCAGCAGAGTCTTAAAGCAAGACAGAGCTATAAATCGGCTGACGTATTTCCACCCCCTGCTCCGCTAAGATTACTTCTGAAGCAACGGTACATTTTTATGCAGCTCCTTAGAAGGCTCGCTTCACACACAAGGGATCATAACCCTTAATCAGCGGTATTCTTTCTGCAGGTGAGCCGGGCTCGCGAGAGACATTTTTAAAAGATTAACCCGTGTATTTAAAAAAACAAGACGAGAAGATTTCTAGCAAGCAGCATTTCTGATTAAAAACCAGACCAAACCCCAACAACCCACAAAGCAAACCTATTACACTCTGAAAATGGCTCCCATCTGGCTCCGCAGAACATTATTGGAATGAATTGTAAATAGTGTTTTTTCTTTTTCTTTTTGCTAGTCTTGTTAACCTCCTTTGATTGCAAAGAGGAGGGTTGGGGGAATGTATGGATTCAACCAGGAGATCAGATGGGGCCTTAGAGACTAGTACATCTATTACGGCACGAGCTTTCAAGCTACTTGCTCTTCCCACCCAGAATAAGTGAGCCTTGTCTACAGCTCCATTTACAAGGTCTTAACATTTGCCTTTGCGGCCGGGATTTCGGCGTCAGCGCTGAATGGGTACATCTGCAGGCAGCAGACATGGCAGGTTAATAGAGGTTAGGGACGTTCACGCAGCTGCAGACATAGCAGCGACCAGCATACAAAGGGCTGTAAATCTGCTCACAGAAGTCGGCCGTAGCAGGGCTTGCGGACCAGCAAAGCCATTTAATGCCTGGCTTAACCATTTGCTCAAGAAAATAAGCAGGTACGGCAACAAAGAAGAAGCAAATTCTCTGTGCAAGAGGCTTCCTATTCCCCCCTCCCCCCTTTTTTGGGATTTATAACTCTCTAGCGCCGTTCGATCAGAACATGCCGGGAAGGGTTGCTTAATCTTGAGCAAGAGAAGCAGGATTTTTTCCCCCCTGCTTCACCTTCAAGATGCCCTTCCTTATACAGCAAGCTGCTTGCAGAACTCGGTTCACTGTGGGTGGGACGACCTTTGCCTGCAATTCAAAACACACTTTCCCGGAAGAAAGCCTCACTGAATACGCTGGGACTTAATTCTGAAAACAACATGGCTAGGATTGCGTTACAAGATTTGGGCAGCCCGGAAAAATGACTTTTCTTGCACAAAATTTCTACCATGTGCGTGCTCTCTCTCTCTCTCTCTCTACATAGTATGTGTCCAGATCTTTCTCCCTTCTCTTAAAGAACTTTACATAACAGAACTTTTAAAAAGCAGGGAGAGATGATGTTTATTCACATTGGTACAAGCCCATCAGAAACACCCACGGGCTGACAATCAGCAAGAAAAGATGGAGATTTAAGCCATCCTTTACGTTTTGCACCTGCTACTTTCAGACCCGTCCATTCAAAGCCAGTGTTCACCCTTTCCCACAGCCTTGCTCTTATAGTACAAATATTTTAATGAGCGTAGGGAGGGGAAAGGTGTTCGTAAATAAAGTCACTTTTGCATTTATGTTGCTCAAGAGGCCTGCGTTGCCCCATCCATAAAAATATATAATAGTAAGTGTTGTCTCAGGCCAGGACAATATGAGGAATACTGTTTACACGAGAGAGAATGTGAACATATGGGGTCATTAGAATATGCAGTTGTGATGGATAAATAAAGAGAACAATGGAAGGGGGCGGGAAGGGAAGTCGAAGATTGTGAATATATAGTTCTATTCAATGAAATGTTAAAAAATTGTAATGGAAGAATATAAATAAAAAAATACAAAAAAGAGAAACCAAATGACCAGGGGACTGAAGCCATCCATTATGAGGAAAGACTAAAATATTCAGGACTTTATAGTTTAGAAAAAAGCAAGTCAGGACACACAATAGAGGTACATAACGTAATGTACAGTGTGGATGAAATACATATTTCCCACCACTCTCTTGTAACTTTTAGAGGCCAGGGTCATTCAACAAAGCCATAGGGTGACGGCAAATTCAGGACAGAAAAAGAAAAAGAAAAAGACTTCCTCACATTGTTGAACTACAGAGCGCACTAGAATCATAGAATTGTAGAGCTGGAAGGGACCCCGAGTGTCATCTAGTCCAACCCCTGCAATGCAGGAATCTTGTTGCCCATCATGAGGCTTGAACCCACAACCCGGAGATTAACAGTCTCCTTATCTTCTCTAGATTGGGGAGAGACAGAATCAATTGCACCACAGCAATATGTTCCATACGCTCAAGTTTCTACCATCCCATTCTGCTGTGGGAGATGGAGAGAACATGATGCAATTCTGAAAATACTGCTTTAAAAAAACACACCCTCCTATCCCACACACCCAAATAAATTCAACCAGAGCAAAATAACCTATACCAATAGCCTTCCAGCCACAATCTTCCCAGTCCACTTGTTCCTTACTACAAGATGTGTTGCTGAAAAAGGCTTTAGAATGGAATTGAGATAAATTCATGGAGGAGAAGACTATATCCGTAGCTACTAGTCAGGATGATGACTGCTCCCTGTGGGATTAGAGGCACTGATGCTTCTGAATTTCAGCTGCTGCA
Source organism: Podarcis melisellensis (assembly GCF_964234715.1). Classification (NCBI taxonomy): domain Eukaryota; kingdom Metazoa; phylum Chordata; class Lepidosauria; order Squamata; family Lacertidae; genus Podarcis; species Podarcis melisellensis. Next base: position 10,633,510 of record NC_138528.1, on the reverse strand, counting down.
ACAGGAGAGGCCTAGGGCTGTTCTGTTCTCCTTATGGGGCATCGCAAGGACTTTGGGCTGGCCGCAGGATGCTGCGTTCAATAGGCCTCTGGTGCTTATTCTGTTCCTGAGCTTTGCAGGGCGAGTGGGCGGTTGTCACAGGGTAGAGGGAACAAATGCTGCCTTCGCTGTGCACCTCTGATCTGAAGTACAGGGGAACATAATACATCCATTCTCTCGTTTCCACTCCCACAGCTGGTAGGGCTATGAATGTTTCCACAAAAGTGAGAAAGAGACGAGTGTTTGGCGCTCTCTGGGGAGGTTGCAAACAGTCAGGGAGGGAGGGGACTGCAGGCTTGTGCCATGCAGACCATAATACAAGGCTTCCTCCACCAGCCCAGCTACAAAACCAGCTCCGACCCGCAGGGCTCCTTATAATCTTAGCGTTTTGAAGTGATGTTAACGGGAGCAACGACACTGCGCTGAGCGAGTGGGTTTTAATAATGTTAAGCATAAAGATTATGCTAATGGCCTCGTTGGCTGACGTGTGCTTATTCTGGGATGCAGTTTGAAAGAGAACGTCGGTGGAGTCAAAGACCAAATTCAACCCCCTGAGCGCACCCCCTCCCCTCTGGCCGACATCAACCGGTGCTCCCAAGACTGCCAGAATAAGTCTTTGGTTTTTGAGTGGCTTGTGTCAGGCGTAGGTTGTCAGCAAAAACAATAAAGCACTCAAGTAAATAGTTACTGAGGGAAACAAACTGCAGCTCGGGCCTAGTGGTTTCAGCAACGCTTTTCAGGAGGTCTTGCCCTGATGATGCAGTTGTGCAAGGCCTGGATGTCCCCATCTTTCCACCCCTAAGGCTCCTTGACTCCCCACACAGTCTCAAACTGCAGCTGCACACAATTCATCTCTGCCCCACTCTTTTAATTGCTCTGTGTGTTCTTGGAGACCAAGGAGGGAGCGGAGCTGGTCGCAGCAGGAAGTGGGGACTCCCTGGATTCTTCAGCAGCCTGTCTTCACTCTGCCTTTTGGTCCCCTCCCCCTCCAGCCTCTGCTTCAGCCTCAGCGTCTGCACTGCTCTCTGCCCCAGACTCTTCCTGCTCACTAAGCCCTGTTACCTCTTCAGCTTCCAACACCTCCTCCTCCTCCCAGTCTGATCCCTCTTCTCCCTCTGACCGCTCATCATCATCCCACCACCAATCCCCAGGCTCTGAGCCTCCTTCCCTTGGGGGTTCCCCGGCTGGCTCCTCCCACCATTCCTCTGCAACCAGTCAGTCCACGACATCTTGCCAGGGGTAATCACGCCTACAGTAGGGCTGGGCGATATATTGTCCAAAACTGGTTTGAAGTCCTTATTGTGATATCAGTTTCACAATTTTTGACCTGGCAATATATTGTGAATCATGGTGTGTGTGTGTGCGTGTGTGTACTTTGCAAAAATCACAATGTGGGAAAAAGCGCAAAGCCAGCCAATGCTTCTCTCTGCCTGCTCAGCTCTCCATTGACTCCAGCGAATCACAAGCGCTGGCAAAAATTGTGATGCAGGAAAAACCATGAAGCCAGCTAATGCCTCTATATAGTTCCATCTTTCTTTCACACATTGTGATGTATCAGTATACAGTGGTAGTTACAGATGCTTCAGGTTACAGACTCCGCTAACCCAGAAATAGTACCTCGGGTTAAGAACAGAAATCGCGTGGCGACAGCAGTGCGAGGCCCCATTAGCTAAAGTGGTACCTCAGGTTAAGAACGGCCTCGGCCCAGTATACCTGAAGGAACATCTCCACCCCCATCGTTCTGCCCGGATGCTGAGGTCCAGCACCAAGGGTCTTCTGGCGGTTCCCTTGCTGCGAGAAGCCAAGTTACAGGGAACCAGGCAGAGGGCCTTCTCGGTGGTGGCACCCGCCCTGTGGAACGCCTTCCCACCAGATGTCAAAGAGAACAACAACTACCAGACTTTTAGAAGATATCTGAAGGCAGCCCTGTTTAGGGAAGCTTTTAATGTTTGATGCATTACAGTATTTTAATATTGTGTTGGAAGCCGCCCAGAGTGGCTGGGGAGGCCCAGCCAGATGGGCGGGGTATAAATAATAAATAATAATAAATAAATAAATAATAAAATAAAATAAAAATGTTGTTGTTGTTGTTGTTGTTACTAGTTTCAGGTTAAGAACAGACCTCCAGAACAAATTAAGTTCTTAACCCATATTGCTATGTTTAGCTGGTGATATATTACAATGCTGAAAAACAGGTATCGCCAGGCCCTCGTGTTCAGCATTCCTGCCCCTCCCAGAGGAACTGCAGGGGTGATGTGTCCCTCAGGCCAAGAAAGTTCAGTCACCTGTAGTGTCCTGCATACTCTTGACAATGGTGCTCCAAAGGCACAGGGATTTATGCAAGCCCTGCTACTAAACCTGAAGACTGAACCCAGGACCTCAAGGCTGGCTCTTTCTGCCATTGAGCTATGGCTCTTCCACCTGAACATCATCAGCATTACCTTAAACTGCCAGCTCCTGAGAGTCTTTTTTTTATTTATGCCATATGGTTTTGTGAGAACCTGGAAAAACAACAGCAAGAATCTAGTGCTACAGGCAGACTTGCGTAAGATGCTTGGGGGATTTCAATTAAAAGCCAAGCCGTCCAAATTTGGAGAGGCCAAAACAAGACAAAATGTTTTAGTCTTCCGAACATTCCTGCAACATGTGCTTTGCTATTTATACCAGAGAACATTTTTTTTCTTGGGCTAACAAGCATATCTTAGAAAAGAGCTCCTTCCCTCAACTCTCTCCTGGCCACAAATCAGCAATATTCACCCAAAATCAGCAATATTCACCATAAAATAATTGAAGGTTAATTTGGATAAGGAAAGTGTGTAATTGGGCTGCAGGTTTAATGCAGCGTGATGGTGATTTATTGATTTAAAAAAACAAAAAACAAAAGTGACTTAATGTACGAAGCAATGAAAGTAAAATTGCTTTGTAAGCTTGCACAACACAAAACAGGTGTTTGTTTGTGCCTCAGCCACACCCCAGCATCAAACACATATAAAAACAATAAAACACGAAACATACAGAGCGGGTTTCAGATGTCTTCTAAAAGTCAGATAGCTACTTATCTCATTGACATCTGATGGGACAGCCTTCCACAGGGCGGGCGCCACTACTGAGAAGGCCCTTTTGCCTGGTTCCCTGTAACCTCACCTTGCTGTGAGGGAACTGCCAGAAGGCCTTTGGAGCTAGACCTCAGTGTCTGGGGAGAATGATGGGGGTGGAGACACTCCTTGGCGTATACAGGCCTGAGGCTGTTTAGGGCTTTTTAAACGAGAAGGGGTGCTTTATGGCCTAACATCAAGAGAATGAGATCCACACAAACTGCAGAGATTCACAGTCCCACCAGTCCTCTTTTTCATCTGGAAACAGCATTTCGCCAGTCCAGCTTTCCTCAACTTTGTGTCCCTGGATGCTGTTGGACTACAACCTCCATCATCCTTGGCCACTGGCCATGCTGGCCGGGGATGATGGGATTTGTAGTCCAATGGCATTTGGGAATCCAGGGTTGGTAAAGGCTGCGCTAGGCTACATAGACAAAAGGTTGAAGGCAGCTCTGCATGTTTGTTACCCGCTCCAACTTAATCCACACAACAAAGCTTTCAATATGTAGCACTTACCGTTCCTACTAATGGATACAAGAATCCTGCGCCCACGCTGGCTCGGATGTCTCTGATGGGCAGGATGAAACCAGAGGGCACCCCTTTCTGTTCTGGGTCGTGAGACAGCGACAGGTGGGTTTTCGCCATGCAGATAGGCAGGTTCCCAAAACCCTGGATGATGGATTGAGACCACAAGGAAGAGTAGGACAACTTTTGAACAGCGTGCCAGTAAAACATTATGCAGTTGCTCCAGTTAAAGTGTACTCAGCTCTGTCGTGCCTTGATTTAAAACATCTGGAGGGCCGAGTTTGCCTATGCCTGCTGTAAACCTACTGAACGGGAAGTATTCCCCATTAACTCAATGGAGACTTATTTTTTGAGCAGATGTGTTGTAGCAGGCATAGGCAAACTCAGCCCTCCAGATGTTTTGGGACTACAACTCCCATGATCCCTAGCTAACAGGACCAGTGGTCAGGGATGATGGGAATTGTAGTCCCAAAACATCTGGAGGGCCAAGTTTGCCTATGCTTGTGTTATAGGATTGCACTGTTAAATCTGGCTGCAACCCTAAGCCCTTCATGTGTAATTTCTGCTGCAACGGAGTAGCACTGCTACTCCAAAGGGAAAGTAAAAGACCCCCTAATGCTGCCATTTGCAGTTTTATGAAGATAATCTGCTAATTGCAAGTGCTTTTGCCAGGAGCCAATATGCTTTCTAAAACAACAACAACACAACAATTTCATCCCAGCGATTTGGAAGCAAAGTTTCAACTGAGATACTTAACTGGAGCTGCGGGTGCCGTAACTTTAGTTTATTAAGGAGCGGTGAGTAAGCAGCAGTAAGCAAAAACTCCAAATATGCTTTTTAAATGGACACACACAGGATAAAGTGCAAACAGCTTTGCATATCATTGGCCTATGGAATTTTAGCAAGGAATGCTTTTACAGGGCAAACCTTCTTTTCGAAATTTACAAATGCACATACAAGCTACAAAATGTTAACATCCTTAACTAAGGCAGCCTGGATTTGGTGTCAAGAAAAGCCGAATGACATCCCACTAAAATAGGAGAAGATACAAATTAAGTTTACAAGCTCATAAAAAGAATAAGCCCTAATTATCAGCATCATATCAGAGAGAGAGAGAAAGCAAGAATAGGCAACATGCCAAAATGAAGCCTGTTTTTTTCTGAAGAAGAATTTTCTAGGATTCTTTCCTAAGAAATTAATTAAGACAGTCTTGGTAGCTGTTGACCAACTCAGGCTACGTGCGCAGGAAAAATCAGAACGTGCACTAAGGAATCCAACCGTAAGAGCCCAATCTTGCAAGGATGTTTTGCTAGCATACCTGCTTGGTGTACAGAAGAATCTTCTGCTCTGCTTCTGGCAGCAGTTCAATGTCCTTCGCCCCGTAGATCGTCTGTGCAATAATTCTTATCTTGTCTAGAATTGGAAGCTAGAAAGACAGGAAAGGGAGCGGGGAGAGAGAGTCAGCCCAATTCCTTTCCTTCCGCCATGGGATGCCAAATCAATATGGAACGTAGCCAATCATGGTAATCTGAAAGCAACATGGACGCATCATTTTCCCAAGCAGAAAACTTACGGGCGAGGAGCTGCACCAGAAAATGGAAGGCTTACCCTGAGTGATGGGGATGGGGAGGAAGCTCAGGCCAAGGGCACAGATGTGGCCCTCCAGACCTTTCTGTTTGGCCCTTTGTACTCTCCCCAAGCCACACCCCTCTCCTTAGATCACACCTGTCACTGGTCCTGCCTTGCACCCTCCTTGGGTGCTTCTGCCTGGCTGGACTTGAACTTCGATAATTCATTTCTCTTGCCCATCGGGATGGAGAGGGGTGTGTGGAAACCAGCTTACTGTGCAAAGGTAAATAATTTACATTCTTTGCTCCACCCACTTCTGGCCCCGCCCATCACAGGAAGAAGAAGAAGAGGAGTTTGGATTTGATATCCCGCCTTTCCCTCCCTTTAAGGAGTCTCAAAGCGGCTAACATTCTCCTTTCCCTTCCTCCCCCACAACAAACACTCTGTGAGGTGAGTGGGGCTGAGAGACTTCAGAGAAGTGTGACTGGCCCAAGGTCACCCAGCAGCTGCATGTGGAGGAGCGGGGAAGCGAACCCGGTTCACCAGATTACGAGACTACCGCTCTTAACCACTACACCACACTGGGAAAGTGATCCCAAAAGGCAACAAAGAAGATTCCCACTTTTGGCTTTCGTGATTAATAATATGTATTTTAAATTTAAATGGAGGCAGTGAGAGATTTTACTTTCTTGGGCTCCATGATCACTGCAGATGGTGACAGCAGTCACAAAATTAAAAGACACCTGCTTTTAAAAGCAATGACAAACCTAGACAGCATCTTAAAAAGCAGAGACATCACCTTGCCAACAAAGGTCCGTATAGTTAAAGCTATGGTTTTCCCAGTAGTGATGTATGGATGTGAGAGCTGAACCGTTGCTCGGTCCCTGCTCCTGCCAACCTAGCAGTTTGAAAGCACGTCAAAGTGCAAGTAGATAAATAGGTACCGCTCAGGCGGGAAGGTAAACGGCGTTTCTGTGCACTGCTCTGGTTCGCCAGAAGCGGCTTAGTCATGCTGGCCACAGACCCGGAAGCTGTACGCCGGCTCTCTCGGCCAATAAAGCGAGATGAGCACCGCAACCCCAGAGTCGGCTATGACTGGACCTAATGGTCAGGGGTCCTTTACCTTTACTAACCAGTCAAGCCTTCAGAAAAGCCCCATAAGTGCAGTTGAAACACCAGGAGAGTTGCAAGGGGAGTGCGGAAGGGGAAGGGAGCCTTTCATTTCTCAGAGGGAACCAAAATTCATTGCAAGGCGGAGGCAGGAAACAGTGGAAGGGAACTCAGAACACCTTGGCCCAGCGAGCTTCACTTTCCCTTTAAGCCATCCATCATTCATTAATTAACTTCTTTTTTTAAAAAAAACACAACCACATTATTCCCCATCGCTTTGAGAATGCCAGTCAGATTCTGGGCATTCAGAACAAAAAATTCTGTGTCTTCCCAGGGACATTAGAAAGCAATTTGATTATGCCGCTGACTCAAGGGCAAGGAATTAGATTTAGCCTGAGAGAGAGACAGAGGGGATTGCTGGGTACCTGGCTTGGCTAGCTGTGGAAAGAGAGCCTGCAAGAGCATTTATGATAATTTTGAGGCCCTAAGCCATTCACCCCCCCAATCAGCCAATATTTCCCAAGTCTCCCACAAGCTTATCAGTATCTTCCCCCAGAGCAGGTGTGGGGAACCAGATGCTGTGGAACTGCAAGCTTCCATCAGTCTCAGCAAGCACGGCCATTGGCCCAGATATTTGGGAACTTTAGTGCAGCAACAGCCAAAGTGACAAAGGTTCCCTACTCCAAAGAGTTAAAGAAAAATTCTAAGGGGGGGACCTATTAAAAACAAAATCAGGACAAAAGCAGCCAATTCAAATGCTGGAAGGTCTGGGCAAATAATAAGGTATTTAGCTGGTGCCAGAAAGACTTCAGTGATGCTGCCAGCAGAGCCTGCTTTGAAAGGTGCAAGGAGGCAAAAGTCGCCTTTCACTCCCCACCTAACTTTACAGCAGGGATCGCCATCATAGCGAAAATAGGTGAGCAACAAAGGCTAGGGTCTTTGGGTTTATGAATGAAGAAAACTGGTAATTGTTGGGAGCTTATGTACATATATTTTTGAAGATGTATAACTGAAGAAGTGAATAATGTGAAACAGATAAATGTGAAACAGATAAATACAGTCGTACCTTGGAAGGAGAACGGAATCCGTTCCGGAAGTCCGTTCGACTTCCAAAATGTTCAAAAACCAAAGCACGGCTTCTGATTGGTTGCAGGAAGCTCCTGCAGCCAATGGGAAGCCGCCGAAGCCCCGTCGGACGCTCAGCTTCCAAAAATAGTTCACAAACCAGAACAGTCACTTCCAGGTTTGTGGCGTTCGGGAGCCAAAACGTTCGAGGATTAGGCTGATCGAAAACTGAGGAGCAAGATTTGGAACATGAAAAGCTCCTGTAAAAATAACAAGAGTCATTTTCGCCGGAACAACTCTCATTGTGGCAATTTATAAGCTATATGTTGGCAGGGAACCAGGCAGAGGGCCTTCTCAGTAGTGGCGCCCGCCCTGTGAAACGCCCTTCCAGCAGATGTCAAAGCGATAAACAACTACCGTATTTTTTGCTCTATAAGACTCACTTTTTCCCTCTTAAAAAGGAAGGGGAAATGTGTGTGCGTCTTATGGAGCGAATGCAGGCTGCGCAGCTATTGCTGAAGCCAGAACAGCAAGAGGGATTGCTGCTTTCACTGTGCAGCGATCCCTCTTGCTGTTCTGGCTTCTGAGATTCAGAATATTTTTTTTTTCTTGTTTTCCTCCTCCAAATTAGGTGCGTCTTATGGTCTGGTGCGTCTTATAGAGCAAAAAATACGGTACCTGACATTCAGAAGACATCTTAAGGCAGCCCTGTTCAGGGAAGTTTTTGACGTGTGATATTTTACTGTATTTTTGGTTTCTATGGAAGCCGCCCAGAGTGGCTGGGGAGGCCCAGCCAGATGGGGGGGGGTATAAATAAATTATTATTATTATTATTATTATTATTAGTTGTTTTCTTCTTTTTGCAAACTCAATACGTGCAGCTCCTGAGTTTAGTGGAAGGTTTAAAATTTATATGAAGAAAGGTTCAGTCCCTGGGATCTTAAGGCTAGGAGAGGCCCTTGTCTGACCCCCTGGACAGCTGCTGTCAGCCAGAGAAGGCGACACTGAGATGGAGCTGCTGCTTATATGCCTGTGTTTCTCACCCATGGACCAGAATCATTGCTAGCCCAGCTGCAGACTCCTTTCCTCAAAATAACTTCCCTTTTTCTGCATTATAACTCGAACATCCCAAAGGAGGAAGAGGAGTCACACAGGGTTCAGTGAGAATCCTTACCTCCACATTGTACAAAAACTTGAAGTTGCTGGGGGCCAGCGATGCTCTCTGTACAGCTTCGGCCAGAGCCATGGCTCCTCTCCCTGCTTCGGCCCAGTGGGTGCATTTCACGGCATCAAAAGCGCCCACTTCCTTAGCCAACCGGATGACCAGCTGTAGCTCCGCCTCCGTATCAGATCTGCAAAGATATCCATTAACGGAGAGTTATCACTGGGGGAAACAAGTGGGTGGTTTTCCTTGGGTCAATGCACCTTAGCAAACAGCAGGAAAATCCAGTGTCTCTTCCTGTACACCCTTTACTTTTATTTGGTATCAGGGTAGATAAAAATCTCAGGCCAAGGGAGCAGGCATTTGGAAGGACGAGATGGTTGGACGGTGTTCTCGGAGCTACCAGCATGAGTTTGACCAAACTGCGGGAGGCAGTGGAAGACAGGAGTGCCTGGCATGCTCTGGTCCATGGGGTCACGAAGAGTCGGACACGACTAAACAACAACAAGCTTTCCGGGGCATGACTAAATCACTTAGAATCATAGAATCATAGAGCTGGAAGAGACCACAAGGGCCATCGAGTCCAACCCCCTGCCAAGCAGGAAACACCATCAGAGCACTCCTGATATATGGCTGTCAAGCCTCTGCTTAAAGACCTCCAAAGAAGGAGACTCCACCACACTCCTTGGCAGCAAATTCCACTGTCGAACAGCTCCTACTGTCAGGAAGTTCTTCCTAATGTTTAGGTGGAATCTTCTTTCTTGTAGTTTGGATCCATTGCTCCGTGCCCGCTTCTCTGGAGCAGCAGAAAACAACCTTTCTCCCTCCTCTATGTGACACCCTTTTATATATTTGAACATGGCTATCATATCACCCCTTAACCTCTTCTTCTCCAGGCTAAACATGCCCAGCTCCCTTAGCCGTTCCTCATAAGGCATCATTTCCAGGCCTTTGACCATTTTGGTTGCCCTCCTCTGGACACGTTCCAGTTTGTCAGTGTCCTTCTTGAACTGTGGTGCCCAGAACTGGACACAGTACTTCTGGCGCAACAGAACACCATGATGGGAACCAGAGCGCACAGAAACACTGTTTACCTTCCTGCCACAGCGGTACCTATTTATCTACTTGCACTGGTGTGCTTTTTAACTGCTAGGTTGGCAGGAGCTGGGACAGAGCAACGGGAGCTCACCCCATCCCATCGCGGGGGTTCGAACCGCCAACCTTCCGATTGGCAAGCCCAAAAGGCTCAGTGGTTTAGACCATAGCACCACCCGCGTCTTGAGCTTTACCTAAGAGATGCTATCACTATACTGAGCCAATGATGATGTAAACCATAGAGGGAGAAGCATAGGGAGATTTAATTTTGACTATTAATGCTCACTGAAAACCATTAAGTGCTTAATCTTCATGACATCCCAACCACCACCTCCCACGATCCAGCTGGCAGGAATGAAAAAGCTCTGCCTGATTAGCGAAGGCATTTTCTTTTATTCAAGGTTGAAAACGAGAGGAGAGCAGAGAGCTGCCACAGAACATTTCTCAAATGCACTTCAGAGAAACATCTCATGTGGATGCAGATCACATTTAAGAAAGACACATGCAGGATGACTCACAGATGGCGTGAGAGGAGGGGCGGGGACCGGGGAGGAGCAGGAGAGCTTTAATTTGGGCTCACAAACAAGATATTGTGTGGGTAGCTTGCCACCTTTCAATCGGTCACCCATACGTGGTGGTTTCCTAAGGGCAGGCACGGCCAAACATGGTCACCCATACGTGGTGGTTTCCTAAGGGCAGGCACGGCCAAACATGGCCCTCCAGCTGTTTTGGGACTACAATTCCCATCATCCCTGGCCACTGGACCAGTTAGCTAGGGATCATGGGAGTTGTAGTCCCAAAACAGCTGGAGGGCCAAGTTTGGCTATGCCTGCCTTAGGATGTATCAGGACCACCAAGGCCTTATCAGGAGAAACACCTCATCTGAATGCACCCTTTCCTATGTTACTTGGTATAATAATAATAATAATAATAATAATAATAATAATAATAATAATAATATCAAGGAATTGTTGAGTTGGAAGGGACCCAAGGGTCATCTAGTCCAACCCACTGCAGTGCTGGAATTCTGCGCATCGCCATCCCTGGGTGGGTTCGAACCACCAGCCTTCTGGTTGCACTGCGCCACTGGGGGAGGTGTTAATAATAATAATAATAATAATAAGGAGAGACATCACCTTGCCAACAAAGGTCCGTATAGTTAAAGCCATGGTTTTCCCAGTAGTGATGTATGGAAGTGAGAGCTGGACCATAAAGAAGGCTGATTGCCGAAGAATTGATGCTTTGGAATTCTGGTGCTGGAGGAGACTCTTGAGAGTCCCATGGACTGCAAGAAGATCCAACCTATCCATTCTGAAGGAAATCAGCCCTGAGTGCTCACTGGAAGGACAGATCCTGAAGCTGAGGCTCCAATACTTCAGGATGAGAACATAAATCGCGCGGCGGTGGCGGGAGGCCCCATTAGCTAAAGGTTAAGAGCAGTTTAAGGTTAAGAATGGACCTCCAGAACGAATTAAGTTCTTAACCCGAGGTACCACTGTACTGGAGAAAAGTTCATATGCGTCTCTCACACTGGCTGCGGGAAAATAAAATAATAATAATAATAATAATAATAATAATAATAATAATGTTTGTACTCTGGGCAGCTCCCCAGGTAAGAGCTGGGAGTGTCCACTTGCTTTTGAGTAGGATGGCCACCTCATGAGAAGAGAAGATTCCCTGGAAAAGACCCTGATGTTGGGAAGATGGAGGGCACAAGGAGAAGGGGACGACAGAGGACGAGATGGTTGGACAGTGTTCTCAAAGCTACCAGCATGAGTTTGACCAAGCTGCGGGAAGCAGTGGAAGACAGGAGTGCCTGGCGTGCTCTGGTCCATGGGGTCACGAAGAGTCGGACACGACTAAACGACTAAACAACAACAACAACAACACCCATATAAATGGTCCTTTCCAGTATTCAAAGCACATCATGTGCATTATCTTGTCGCCATCCTTACAAAAAGCCTGTACAGTGAGACAGAATTACCCCCCCATTTTACAGATGGGGTCGGGGAGTCAGGCCATTATCGAGAAGACCTTGTCTCCAGTCACCAACCTTTGTACTCAAGAGAAGGGCTTCAGATGTTGATTGTGGTGTCCAGACAAGTTAATATGGGAAAAGGGGACCCTCTAAGTTTGGGTACGTCCTGAGCCATACAGGGCTTTAAACGTCAAAAGCAGCACGTTTGAGTTCAGTTTGGAAACCAAGTGGCAGCCAGTGGGACAGAACTGGTGTTACGAGATCCCACCTCCCTGCGTTCTTTAACCACCTGCCTGCTATGCTGAGCACTACCTGAAGTTTCCGAACCAGTTTCAGAGGCAGCCCCAGGTGACAACAGCCCTGCAATAATATGCTACTCTTTCATTGCAGTTTCAAAACAACAGTCTGAAGTAGTGTGAGTCCCCTTTACTGCTTTATTTTCCTTGCATGGATAGGCAGGGACTTTTAACTCTCTTACTTACTTGAATGCATTGACAGCTACGACGACCGGGATGCCAAAGGTCCTGGCGTTTTGGATTTGCTTCCGCAAGTTGCTGCACCCTTTCTCCAAAAGTGGGAGGTTCTGTACGAAAAGGAAAGGGGGGGAAAAGGAGAGAGTTTGTTTGGGGATGAACAAGTGCTAGGTAGCATTTGCAACTTGCCAGCTCCCAGTACAGCTGTTACGGCATCTTTAGCCTCTTTTTTCGGAAGCATATTCTCAGGATCACTTAAATAATAGAATAGCAGAATTGCAGAGATGGAAGGGACCCCAGGGTCATCTAGTCCAACCCGCTGCAATGCAAAATCTCAACTAACGCATCCATGGCGAGATGGCCCCCCAACCTCTGCTTAAAAACCTCCATGGAAGGAGAGTCCACAACCTCCCGAGGGAGTCTGCATGAATCTGTCCATCTTCTGTCTACTCTTGAGTGCTCCACCTTTGTTCTTCCAGAGAAATTGGCCTTTTATGTCTCTGGAACCCACCGCCAATCTTGGCCAGTTAATAAAGTTAACGTCCAATTGTGAAAGATTTTAAGCTGCTTTATCAACTGCTCTATCTAATGTTGCTTTTTCCGTGGTAAACTGTGCACTGCAACATCATTTGCCGTAAGCTACCTCAGGAGCCTATATCGATGGGAAACGTAAATGCTTTGTTTCAGATGGCTAGCCAAGATGCATATTTTTTGGAGGGTGTCTGGAAGCAAACTCTGATTGCTGCTGCTTCTGTTAGTAACTGCTCTTCTGTGATTTGTTAGGAGTTTTTAACGGATTGTTATTTTAGGGACTTTGTGGATTTTTATCTACTTGCCTTATTGTAAAGCACCCAGTGGCTTGGGCTTATCTAAAATACAAACATATAATCCTCAACCAAACAGCCAGAAGCTACCCTTAACCCCAGGCTACCATTTTCCTGACCTGAATTCAGCTACCTCCCAGGCACTTTACTTAAAAAAAAAAAAAGCACAGCTGCAGCAACAGAGAGGTTATAGAGAGATAAAACTATTGGCATGGAAAATTTTAAGTAGACCTGTGGATTAAACGAGCAGTGAGCACTGCAAGCCCAATGTGTCGTTAGAAAAATGAAGCACTGCAGCTCAGGTTAGGAAGTCGAAAAGGAGTTTTTCTCTTAGGCATTTTGTGTGCTGAGAGCACCCTACATTCTGCTTTCTCAGCAAACAAAATGTCTAAGAGAAAAACTCTCCTTTTCAACTTCCTAACCTGAGCTGGGTGGGGATTCTGGCCAAGCTACAGAGTGATCTCTTAATACTTAAGTAATTTAAATTTCCTCTGAAGCTTTGATACACCCCCTTTTCAGGATTAATTTCCACACCTGAAGCAGCTTGAGTCTTTACCATATATTCTTGCTTACATTCAATATCAGACTGCCACTGGCTTGGTTCACACATAACGCCAAGCCGTGGTTTATTAAACTATAGCTTCGTGTTGTATGTGAACCTTGCCAAGTAGCTGAATTACTGCCAACAAACCACAATCCTGATGGTTTCTTGTTGGATTACGACACTCGGTTCATTTCATTTATAACTTGATGCTATGTGTGAACCTGGCCACCTCATTCCTGATGCGTGGCAAGATATAAAAAACGTGGGGAAAGCAAAGTTAGACAAACCAACCAAGGTTTAGAGAAACGTATGGCTTAATAGCTGCTTAGAAACTGATTTCATATCCTGGTCTTTAAGCAGGGCTTAAAGTCATGGTTTCTCTGTGGTTGGAATTGTGGTTTCCAACAAGCTAGGCTAGAAGTGCTGGCATCAGGTACATGAGGGAAGGAGGTGTGGCCACACAGATCATTTGGGGACCAACAAACCATGGTTTACTGGCCTGGGATTATGATGTAAGAACTGGGTCCCCAAATCTTGGCTCAAAATGAGCAATCTTTATTCCTCAGAGCGGAGATGGGAAGCAGCACTTTTCAGAGCGGAAGTATATGTACTGCATTTAAGGGCACATACTGAGGGTGCTGAGGCTGCCTTGTGTCTTGCAAAGTTCTTATTAGATCAGGGAACAGTAAATAAGAGTCGGAAAATTATTGTTACCTCTTCAGTGTACTCCTTTGGCAAGGGAACTCCAGCTGCGACCTGCAAAGAGCAAAAACCTATGAACTCCAATTTCATTCCCAACCCTGGAGTTTACCTGGGAGCCTGTTTAATTATTATTATTATTTATTATTTATTCCCAGCCCATCTGGCCGGGCCTCCCCAGCCACTCTGGGCGGCTTCCAACACAATATTAAAATACAGTAATACATCAAACATTAAAAGCTTCCCTAAACAGGACTGCCTTCAGATGTTGTCTAAAAGTCTGGTAGTTATTGTTCTCTTTGGCATCTGGTGAGAGGGCGTTCCACAGTGCGGGTGCCACTACCGAGAAGGCCCTCTGCCTGGTTCCCTGTAACTTGGCTTCTCGCAGTGAGGGAACTGCCAGAAGGCCCTTGTTGCTGGACCTCAGTGTCCGGGCTGAGCAGTGGTGGTGGAGATGCTCCTTCAGATTCCTCACAAGCAGGATGAAGTGGACCAGAGGTGGAGTGGGCACAAATTAGACTTTTAGGAAAGGTCCCCACTTCGAGAGAGAAGGGGAGTTCTTCTACAAGGACATAGCAAAGGTTGTGAGTTTTGGCTCACGTCTAGGAGTCCTGCAGATTAACATAATGAACCAAGCAGCAATTGTTTCCCTCTGATGAATTCACAAAGAATAGATGGCTGCCTCCAGGGACGTATCATTACCTCTCAACACAAGGCTCTGAGGCCAAAGGAAGAGAGACACCAGACTGTGAAGACGATAGCCAGCGGCACACAAAAGATCTCATTAGCAAAGAAGCAGTGGGCAATGCTGAGGGAATGAATTTGACCTTCCTCCTTCCTCCTGCAGACTCTTAATGTTTTTCTGGAGAAGAACTTATCTTAGCTCCTATTCCAAGCTAAGCAGAGAAGAGGTTGTTTGCCAGTCACCAAGAGGCTTGTGTTTGCGTGTGTGTGCAAATCTCTCTCTCTTTTTACTCCATCTTTAGCCCCCCCCCCCCCCCCCCACACACACACACACACAGTCTGTTAAAAAATAAGATCACTTTGAACTCAAAAGATAAAAAAGGAAGTAAGGTATTTCTAAGACTGGCAAAAAAGCAAACGTTCTTTGACACAGAAGGGCAGCAATTCTGCTTGACATCTCTGTAAGGAGAAGCTAAATAGGGAAAATATTCAGAATACTTATCAGGGATTAGGCTACAGAAAGGGAAAAGGGGGGAGCCTCTTGCTTATGCCGCAAAGCCTAAGGAATCTGTAAGAAACAGAAAAGCAGAGCATTGCTGCCTACCCAAAATGGAGATTTGTTTCTGAAACATGGCAGTCTGGTTGCTCCGCCAACGCGGCCAATGTAAACCTAATTCATCAGAGACAAGTCTCTGCAAGGAGGCTTTGCTTATCCAAACAGCAAGGGCCATGAGGGGAAAGGAGCAATGCAAATTAAAAGCCTGACGCCTTCATAACGTTAACCATCACTTATATACTGACAGAAGCTATCGTTTTTAAATTTTAAATAAGAAGCAAGCAGAGGACTGTATAGAGGGAGTGGGGAAAAGAGCAAAATGTGTTTTTGTTTTTTTGCTTTTCCAATGAAGAAAGAGAATAAACATCATGGCGGATGGTAAGGGAGAGGATCAGAATCAGAAAAAGAAACCGAGGGAGATTGGAGAGGAATTGAGAGCACTGGCTACCCAATAAAGGGCAGCTGGAAAGTGGAGCCAGATTCCTCATCATCACTGCACACTTTGGGGAAGGATAAGTCAATCTGGTGCCCTCCGGTTTTTTAAAAAATATAAATTTTATTAAGAGTTTTCAACATGTGATAGAATAAAAACCCAACTAGTCTAAAATAACAACAACAAAAGTGCTAAAGGGCCCATCTATCATTATTTTAGACTAGTTGGGTTTTTTATTCTATCATATGATATAAATGTGATAAAGGACCCTTATAGCTATTATGTTTTCCTCCTTTCTCTTTCTCCCCCCCTCTTTTTTCCTCCTTTCTTGTCCTTTCTTTGTTTCTTATTATTTCTGTTATTTAGTTTGATTTTTACAGCATTTTATGTAAAAAATAAAATAAAATAAATACTTATTAAAATGACAGCAACAACAATACAGAAAATGAAGGGAGAAAACGAGAAAAGAAAGAGAGCACAGAGTTGTATATATATAGCCCTCCATTATATCTTAATTTTTGATCCTCATACAGAGAAGCGAAACCTCTCAGCTCTCACCTGGGAGAGGTTCCCTCTTCGTCAGTCACACACCCTGAGAAAAGCTACTCCAGCCTGCCTCTCCCAAAGGTCCCTTCTGTCCCATCACCTCTCTGTATGCATCTTCATTTATCCTGAATTTTAAGTCTTCAGAAATCAAAACATACATGTGGATAATATCCACAGGTATCAATGGCCGTGCTGGCTGGAGCTGTTGGGCACTGTGGTCCAGAATACCTGGAGGGCACCAGAATGGGGGAACTAAAATGACTTAAGCACTGGTCTCTGGGCTTCCCTATCGCCAAGCCTGCCACTCACCGTAGGGCCTCCACCATGCATCTTCAGAGCTCGGACAGTAGCCACCAAGACGACCACATGGGGCTGCAGGCCAGAATACCGGCACTTGATGTCAAAGAACTTTTCCATGCCAATATCTGCTCCGAAGCCAGCTTCTGTCACTGCAGGCAGAACAAAAGGAGAAAACTGCATTATATTATGTACAATCTCCTTTCTATTTGCTTGGCAGCATTAGCATCATTCTCATTTTAATCTCCGTCCTTAAACCATCCACTCTAGTGTTTTTTTGTTTGTTTTTAAAGGTAAAGGGACCCTTGACCATTAGGTCCAGTCATGGACGACTCTGGGGTTGTGGCGCTCACCTCGCTTTACTGGCCGAGGGAGCTGGAGTACAGCTTCCGGGTCATGTGGCCAGCATGACCAAGCCGCTTCTGGCAAACCTGAGTAGTGCATGGTAACGCTGTTTACCTTCCCGCCGGAGCGGTACCTATTTATCTACTTGCACTGGCATGCTTTCGAACTGCTAGGTTGGCAGGAGCTGGGACAAAACAACGGGAGCTCACCCCGTCGCGGGGATTTGAACTGCCAACCTTCTGATCGGCAAGCCCTAGGCTCTGTGGTTTAACCCACAGTGCCACCCGCGTCCCTATCCACTCTAGTGTTCAACTCGGAGGAATTCACGCTTTGGGAAACGTGCAAGAGTTTCCCAAAACAGCAAGAGCGAAACGAGGAAACGGAACTGCCCAAAGCACAACTGAACCAGAGATGCGCAGCAAGGATGAAAACCTGAGGGTTTAATAACTCCTCTTTCCTTTCTATTCACACACCTCCAGCAGAAGCTCCCCAGGCATGGCATTAATAAGCAGCAGCAGCAAACTAGGAGAGGAAGGGCAATGACGATGCCACAAAGGGTAAGGCATTCCTAGCAGAGATCCGGCAAGCCCCTGAGTCTCTCGACTCCTAGCGCTCAGCTTACCTGGCCTCCCATCACCCAAGTCACTGCAGCACACCTGGAGGGAGAGGGGCAAGGCAGCAATGTGGCCAGCATGGTGCAAACACATCAGCAGACCTGACCTGGCACTTCTGCTGTTTGTTTGCACCACACTGACCTCATTCCTCTAGTCCAGGCATCCTCAAACTCGGCCCTCCAGCTATTTTGGGACTACAACTCCCATCATCCCTAGCAAACAGGACCAGTGGTCAGGGATGATGAGAACTGTAGTCCCAAAACAGCTGGTGGGCTGAATTTGGGGGTGCCTGCTCTATTCAGTTCATTGCCCTCCCTCTTTCCTAGCTATGCAAAGTCCTTGCTCCAGCTGGAACAGTGTCAAAGAGTTTATGCAAAATGTCCTCTGGTATGGGGACCCCAAGCAGTCAGGTGGGCTCCCACAAAAGTCATTCCTTGTGGAATGGTCTCCCCCTGGATACAGAGCAGGCGCTGACAGTACTGATATGTCATTATTGATTCATGATTATCATAGACAGATAAAGGAGGATTTATCTACCTGATTATTTTATGGATAGGCTACAATAATATATGCAAATGTCTTAAGCAGAAATTGGTACTTGTACAGCCGATGTGAAAGGACAAACGTTGAAATATTATTGCAAAAATAAATATGTTTGATTTTATTGAAAGTTGGGGAAGCAAATGTATCTGGAGCAGCAATGGAGGGAGGGAAAAAGAATGAACCTTGGGGGTGGAGCTGGAAGTCAGCTTTTAAATTTGTACTAATTTGGTGACAATTCGATTAAAATTATGGAAAATCAACAAAAATAACTGGCAAAAAAGTAAAAAAAAATCACCCCAAAATAAAACCTGTTCCTTAGATTTGGAAGATGCAGATTTTCAAACCCTCATGGTGTTCCATGTGTTTTAGTGGATTGTCTTAAGTTATTGTGTTGCATTTTGGGAATCAATATTATTTTGGTTTCCCTGCGAATGTCCAGATCCTCAAACGGAAGACAATCTTACTCAGCTACAAGTGATCGTCAGAGAAGAAGATTATGTTGCACTCTGCCTCGGTTACTTCTGATTTAAAGGCTGCATGTAAATATTCTAAATAAATAAATGATGGTAGCCGGAAGGGTGAACCAAAGTGACAAAGCCCATTTTCCCAGCCACTTCACCCACTTTGAAACCGGCTGTTTTGTCTGGCTATAATCCCGGGGTGAGGTGAAATTATTTTGGTGCGATTTGAAACAGAGGTGCAGCCATTTTGTTTCCCTCATGAAGTCCTGTTCTGAGGTGCTCTTTGAGAATACGGTGGAAAACACAGCCCCTTCCTTTGCCATTCCCTGGGGGCTGGCAGTTCAGTGGACAGCAGCTGAATATAAGCAGAAAAACACACACTTCTACAGAGTGGGCGGCTTGTTCCTCAAGCATCTCATTTTATCCGTGAGGTGCAGTGTTAAACACACCTCCAGAGAAAGAGCAGTGACTGAAGCAGGCTTGTTAAATAGATGAACTCACAGAGTGCTGTTCCTTGCAAGCCTTTCTGAACAAGTTTTAGGCTTGAATTTCTCTCTGCCTTTTTATTTTATTTTTTAAAAACAAGAATTGCCTTGTAAAAACCCATAGCAGTTCTATGCATGTCCAATCAGAAGTAAGCCCACTGTGTTCAATACGACTTACACCCAAGTAAACAAGCCATGGAATCATTGAAATGATTATGGGAAACAAACTTGGGGAAGGGGACACAACTTCACAAAGCTATCCCTCCTTGAATTACTAGGTCAATTTCACAAATGTTTTTCGGTGCAACAGCAACGATAGGGAACCCATGCCCCTCCAGAAGTTGCTGGACTCCAACTCCCATCATCCCCAGCTAGAGAGGCCAACAGGGATCATGGGAATTGTAGTCCAGAAACCTATGGAAGGCCACAAGTCCCCCACCCACTGCATCGTGCGGCCATGAATTCCGTAAGTAAACGGTGCATGGAAGTCGGCGCACAGAGACTCACCCACAAACCCTTCCTTGCCGACGAGCTTCAGGGCAATCTTGTCTGCCAGGACGGATGAGTTGCCATGGGCAATGTTGGCAAATGGACCAGCGTGGACAAACACAGGGTTGCCCTGAGAAGAGAAGGGGGAAATGCAACTGGAAGAAGGAAATGCAAATGGAAAAAAGATGCTTTGCCACCTGGAATGCTGCAAGCCCAACAAACACTTAAAAGGTAAAGGGACCCCTGACCATTAGGTCCAGTCATGGCCGACTCTGGGGTTGCGGCGCTCATCTCGCTTTATTGGCCGAGGGAGCCAGCGTACAGCTTCCGGGTCATGTGGCCAGCATGACTAAGCCGCTTCTGGCGAACCAGAGCAGCGCACGGAAACGCCGTTTACCTTCCCGCCGGAGCGGTACCTATTTATCTACTTGTACTTTGACGTGCGTTCGAACTGCTAGGTGGGCAGGAGCAGGGACCGAGCAACGGGAGCTCACCCCGTCGCGGGGATTCAAACCGCCGACCTTCTGATCGGCAAGCCCTACGCACACTTACTCAGAAGCAAATTCCATGGATCTCAATGGCACTTGCTAAAAATTTCTCCCCCTCTTGTTTCCCCCCTCTAAAACAAGGTGCCATTTAAGGTGCGTTCAGTCGCCTTCAGGCCTGGAAGCCTGGAGAGCGAGAGGGGTCGGTCCGCACCGTCCCCTCTCGCTCTCCAGGCTTCAGGTTCCTTTCGACCTGCTCTTTGGGGCTGGTGGGGGGAAGCCCACCACCAGCCCCAAAGAGCAGGTCGGGGAGCAGCGGAAAGGCGCGCAGCGGAGAGGCTGCTGCCACAGTCGTGCGTCACCTCTCCAGCCGGGAGAGGGTTGCGGGGCTATGGCTTCTTTAGCCCTGTGCGCGCTCTCCCGGCTGGAGAGGTGGCGCGCGGCTATAGAGGCTCCTGCCATATCCGCACGCCACCTCTCCAGCCTGGAGAGGGTCGCGGGGCTATGGCGTCTTCGCTCCATAGGACGCACACACATTTCCCCTTCATTTTTGAAGGGGAAAAAGTGCGTCCTATAGAGCGAAAAATACGGTATTATTTAAGAGTTAATTTTATTGTGTTCTATTATATTCTAACACATCACTGAATATCACTTTATATGACACAAGTCGTTCATTTTTAAAGTTATGTTTCATTATGCCTTTTTGTACTGGATCAGATCATTATAAGGTGTGTATATTTTGTGGCTGCAAACCGCCTTGTGTATAGTAATATAGAAAGATGGTATACAAATTGAAAGTGAAATGAAATAAGACTCTCTTTCTGTGCCAGTCAAACCCAAACAGTTCTACAGGAGAGGAGGGAACTCTCACTTCTCAAGCCATATCCTTCCCTGCACAGAATGGGCAGGATCCAGGAAGTTTAAACCTTTCTGGCTCCTTCAGGAATGCAGATGGCAAACCCCCCACCTCCACCTCTGCTAGCTGAGGGTAGGGGAAGAAGATGCAATCTTGCCTGTTAGGAACTGGCTTCCCTCATAGCTCAGAGTCCTTTCTTGGCCACCCCCACACCTTCTGGGAATGCGACAAGTCTGTAAACCACATCCATTCCTGCTGCGTTATATTTTGGTACTTAACTCTAAATAGCAAGAGCTTTGTCTCTGGATTAAGAGCCTGCAGAATTTGCAAGAATCCCAGGCTAGCATCCTGATTCCAACAACACTTCTGGATAAACAACACTTCCTCTTCTTTTCCTCCCAGTAACTCGTATTCCAAGATACACTGCCCCTGCATGGGAAGGTTCTATTGATCATGGCCAGTTGCCCTTGACAGGTCTATATAATTTCTATTTTAAGCAACATGAAGACCAACTCCTATTTACAACCTGTGTGCTCTGAGGTAAGGCAGAAGCTGAGGTAAGGCAGAAGCTAGGGAGACTAGGCCAAGCCAGCAGAGAGCCACCAACTCCTGACTGGACCGCCAGTGGCCTGGGAGATCTGTCGAGGCAGCCTTTGTCCCTCCTTCTCCAGCCATTTCCCCCCCCCCTTGGGGGCAGGCAGAAGAGGATGGATGTAGTGTCATCGGCAGCTGATGCCACCCTGAGATTATTTTTCTACCATTTCATAGATTAAGGTTCTCATCCCATTTGTTTGTGTTAATGTTTTTTTTAATTGCAAACCACTTTGGAAACACAGCAAACAAACAAGGCAAACCGTGAAGGGGTGATTGGTTGTCAGGTGCAAAATGTTCTTGAGAACCACTGCCTCACAACATTTGGGGGGGGGCAGGTAGGTTTTCCGATTTCCAACTGAAAGCACAAAGCTCGCACAGGATATGCACTTACCTCCAGAGTCTGCATGAGGTTTGGCTCAATAGCATCTTTCATCAAAACTGCCAGGGCACCACTAACTCCCTAAAGAAAGAAGTGTTTAGAGTTACCTGGGTGGCAGTTCGTACCAATTTCTTCAGGTTTAAGATGCTCCAAGAACCGCAAGGGAGCCCACTATTCCACCTTGATAGAAATAGGATGCTAAATGAACACAGCGGAGGATGCCATGCTCACCATTTTTTAAATTCCACAATTACAGGCAGGTTAATTTCACACATGTACGATCTACCTCTGGGATCCCAAGCATAGTGCTCAAGTGCCGAAGAGACCAGCCTTGGTGCGTGCGAGGCCTCTACTTCTCCCTATTTTTAATTTTTAATTAAAGCTGGTGTCCAGGGCAATTTACCTTAGGCACACAATGGTATTCTGGAGCAGGGCCTCCTCAGACTACCTGAATCACAAGGGGCTCGCAAAGAAGAAGATGCTCTACAGGTTCTACTTTGTTCCTGCGCTGCAGGGGGTTGGACTAAATCAGGCATTGGCAAACTCGGCCCTCCAGATGTTTTGGGGCTACAATTCCCATCATCCCTGACCAATGGTACTGTTAGCTAGGGATAATGGGAGTTGTAGTTCCAAAACATCTGGGGGGCCGAGCTTGCCTATGCCTGGACTAGATAACTCTTGGGTCCCTTCCCACTCCACAATACTATGATTCTACGTTATCCTGGGGCCAGCTTAGGTTTATGAGCTAAACACCCAGATCCAAGAGACAGTTGAACCCGAATTAAGTCCAGCAGAGGTTTCTGGGAAACTTGCACCATCAAGGTCAGTTTTGGCGAAGCTTCATCTACTGAGGAAGATGACGGCCTACGTACCAGATCTTCTGTGGTAATTGGAATGCCGTTCTTGCTGGAAGCCACCACCATTTTGGCTAGGCGGCGCCTCATGTCCTCCAGGCCATCTGTGAGAGCCAAGACCGCCATGATTTCACTGGCAACTGTGATGTCGAACTGAGCCTGCCGGAGGGAAGGACAGGGTCAAAAACAGTCTCCTTTCAACCCAAGCGGCATTTTTTTGTTTTAAAGGAGAATCACTGTCTCCGGATACAAACTCTATAGTGGGGATGTGGGGTGGGGGAATCTTCCTTGCCTCGCAACAGCCCTGTTTCCTTGGAGGGAAGCAGTTGGGGGCTGCATGCTGGTGGATGGGCAGGGCTCCTGCAAACTGCAGAGGTTGAGATAAGACGAGGGGATTTCAGCAGGGATAGCTTGTCCTGCAAACAACACCCACTGACATTCCCAGAGCTTTGCCCTCTTTTGTATCTGGGCACCCTGGTGGTGAGGAGGGCCAAAGTGGGCAAGGCTGGAGCAAACACCCCCCTCCTTCACCCCATACATTTTGTTCAACCCCTGACCTCTGGGTAGCTGAATTGCTTAGCAGAGCTTTGCAAACTTGTCATGTTGGTGACACACTTTTTAGACATGCATCATTTCGCGACACGGTACTTCAGTGTTACTTAGCAAGCCAGAGGCTTAAACTAACCCCTTTCCAGTCCCGTGAGGAGCGCAGGGAGAATTCGCACGGCACACCTGCACACTGCAGCAGACACGCTAATGTGATGTGACACACAGTTTGGCAAGCTCTGGGTTAGAGTGTGATGCTGATAACACCAAGGTTGCAGGTTTGATTCCAGTAAGAGACAGCTGCCTATTGCTGCATTGCAGGGACTTGGAGTAGATAATATTCAGGCTACTTCCAGGGCTCTTCCAGGCCTGGCAAAGGTGGGGAGCCTCAGACCCAGGGGACGAATGTGGCACCTCAAACCTCTCCATCCCGCTCAGGACTCTCTCCATGCCACGTCTCCTTGACCCTGTTCATTGCCCTCCTCAAGTGGGTTTGCCTGGCAGGAATGTGTCCTTGAAGAAGAATTTGGATTTGATATCCCGCTTTATCACTACCCGAAGGAGTCTCAAAGCGGCTAACGTTCTCCTTTTCCTTCCTCCCCCACAAGAAACACTCTGTGAGGTGAGTGAGGCTGAGAGACTTCAGAGAAGTGTGACTGGCCCAAGGTCACCCAGCAGCTGCATGTGGAGGAGCGGGGAAGCGAACCTGGTTCACCAGATTACGAGTCTACTGCTCTTAACCACTATACCACACTGGTTCTCGCCTTGAACTGCAAGAGTGCCTCTTGTTTTCCTGGATGGCAAGATGGATTTTTGTGGTTAACAGGCGAGAGAAGCATTAGACGCAGGGGCCAATGCGGCCTTTTTGCTTAGCCCCCAAGACGCTTCCCAGGTCACCCACATCCTGCAAGCTACACCTTCCTTGAGCGCTTTTGCCTTTCTGGAATGAATCCTTGAACTGTTAGTATTTCATGCATCCGATGCTGCAGATGTGATCAGTGTAAATCACATGCCCGTCTGGGAAGACGGTGGGAACGGAAGACAGCCTTTTCTCTCTTCCGTTGTGGGCACTGTTGGGACTGTACTTCTGCTTTTACTTCGTCCTGTTCTCTCTCGGAGCTGATGAGAGAGGGCGCCATAATTCTTTGTCTGTACATAGTGTGTAAATAAATAGGTAGATTAGCTCTACGATGTCTCGCGCTTCTTGCTGTGCAATGCTAGAAGATTAGTGTGCATATACTATCTGGTATACGTCGCTGAGCAGACTGGAGAAGAAGGGAAATGCCTTTTCCAGAACTGCGCACACCGGAGGATGCTCGGAGTGCGGGGGCTACAGGAGCACCACAGGGCGTTTTCCAACATGAACTGCCACAACGCCTCTCGCTTTCCTGGAAGGAATCTGTCAGGGAACTGCCATCAGAGCTAGAGGCGGAGGCAAGGCTCCAGAGCGATGCTGGAGAGGGGCCCAGCAGGAAGAGAGGCAGCCCATCGGCTGGGGAAGGAAATCACCGTAACACCAGGGATAAAGGGGGGCGGATGGAGGAATCGGAGAGAGGGCTCCAGGACTCCTCGCCGGAGACCAGCGGGGAGAGCACAGGTCCTCCGCTGCCCACACCCACCCTGCGCAGAAGACCTCCGCGCAGGGAGAGTAGGCGGAGACTTGGCGTCAAAGAACTTCTTTGCTGGAAGAAGTTCAAGAAACGCCCACTGATGGATTCTGCCAGCAACTGAAACAGCCACGAAGTGAAGGGCTGTCCAGACAGAAAGGGTTTAACTAGGTAACCTAGCCAGGAGTGGCGGCAACTTACGCACGAGCAACCCCTATAACCATTACAAAATCCATCTTTTGTGTGGCAGCACCACACTTTGGAATTCCCTGCCTGTTGACAATTTTTTTGCTGCTTGCTAAAAACATCTTTGTTTAAGGTGTGCAGAATGATGATGCATGCTTTAATCTGGTTTTTGAATAAACAACAAAGGAAATCCCCTGTGTTGCAAAACAGACAACTCCGAACAGCCACAAGCAACACACGGCTAATAATTTGCTAACAATAACAGTCACAGTCAGTGCAGAACAGTTTTTCTGGATGATTAACTGTTTCAATGGTAATTCTTCATCAGCAAATGAATTGTCCCTACAGGTACATCTAGTAGCAAAGGACCAGCAATCACCGAGAAGTGTAGTAAAAACTGTTCTACGCTACGTTCGGAGCACCAATCTCTGCTCATTTGCAGGACTGTGACTGTTGAAAGGCATTTTGCCTCCATCTCCAGGTTCTTTGACACTGACTAACTACGCTCTCTATTGTTCATGAACATTATTTGACTCTGATGATTCATTACTCCACTGCATATTTTCTGTTTATGAATTGAGAAACATTATAATTTTGTAAATATTTTGTTAGCATATTATTAGCCGTGTGTTGCCTGTGGTTGTTCAAATTAATCTGGTTTTTAGCTGATTGCCGATTCTGGTTATTAAAAAAATGTTCCCAATTGTTATTATAATAATAATAAAAATTTATTATTTATACCCCGCCCATCTGGCTGAGTTTCCCCAGTCACTCTGGGCGGCTCCCAATCCGTGTTAAAAACAGTAAAGGTAAAGGTACCCCTGCCCGTACGGGCCAGTCTTGACAGACTCTGGGGTTGTGCGCCCATCTCACTTAAGAGGCCAGGGGCCAGCGCTGTCCGGAGACACTTCCGGGTCACATGGCCAGCGTGACATCGCTGCTCTGGCGAGCCAGAGCTGCACACGGAAACGGCGTTTACCTTCCCGCTGGTAAGCGGTCCCTATTTATCTACTTGCACCCGGAGGTGCTTTCGAACTGCTAGGTTGGCAGGCGCTGGGACCGAGCAGCGGGAGCGCACCCCGCAGCAGGGATTCGAACCGCCGACCTTTCGATCGGCAAGTCCTAGGCGCTGAGGCTTTAACCCACAGCGCCACCTGCGTCCCGTTAAAAACAGTACAGCATTACATATTAAAAACTTCCCTGAACAGGGCTGCCTTAAGATGTCTTCTGAATGTCAGGTAATTCTTTATCTCTTTGACATCTGATGGGAGGGCGTTCCACAGGGCGGGCGCCACTACCGAGAAGGCCCTCTGTCTGGTTCCCTGTAGCCTCACTTCTCGCAATGACGGAACCGCCAGAAGGCCCTCGGCACTGGATCTCAGTGTCCGGGCTGAACGATGGGGGTGGAGACGCTCCTTCAGGTATACAGGACCGAGGCCGTTTAGGGCTTTAAAGGTCAGCACCAACACTTTGAATCGTGCTCGGAAACGTACTGGGAGCCAGTGCAGATCTCTCAGAACCGGTGTTATGTGGTCCCGGCGGCCGCTCCCAGTCACCAGTCTAGCTGCCGCATTCTTATTAGCTGTTCCCCCAAGCCCTGATAATGTTAGTGTTTTTGTAAACCATTTTGAGGTTTTATTACAATCAAGCGGTGTCTAAATCTTGGGAAACAAAATATATAAATAAAATAGAGATAAATGATGGTGTCTACAATACACACACCTCTCACTTTCGTATGGCTGGAAAGTCACCTGTTGTAAGGTAAGAGTCAACTCCATTGCTCCACCCACATTTTGCCTCTGGCTCCACCTACCACCCGCATGCCGTCCAGTTTCCAACCACTACCCATGTTCCGCAGGAAAGATAGCGCAAGGTTGTGTTGGAAGAGCTGCCATTTTTTATGCCAAAGACAACACAGAGTCAAGCAAACTAGATGTCTGACATGGAGAAGACTACAGGGGTACCTTGGTTCTCAAATTTAATCTGTTCTGGGAGTCTGTTCGACTCCTAAAACGGTTCGAAAACCAAGGTGCGGCTTCCAATTGGCTGCAGGAGCTTCCTGCACTCAATCAGAAGATGTGGAAGCCATGTTGGATGTTCAGCTTCTGAAAAACATTTGCAAACATTGCAAACTCACTTCCGGGTTTGCAGCGTTCAGAAGCCAATTTGTTCAGGAGCCAAGCTGTTTGACTACCAAGGTACCACTGTACTCCAAAACACTGTGGGTGGAAAAGCCAGCCCCTCAGAGCAATTTAGCACCAGGTACATATTCTCGCCCCCTCCCTCCGCATTTATTTATTTATTATTAAACATTTTCTTGGTTTACAAAAGTATGTGCAATGCCTCTCTCCCCCCCCCCAGTAACATTTTTTACAGATCAGTTTCATTTGTTGAGACATTAGGAAGAAAAGGGGGAAAGAGGTGGAGGGGGGGAAAGGTGAGTGGGGGTGGGGTTGGGTGGTGATGTTTCTATTTTACTTAATATATGTGGGGTTTTGCGTCAGCGTCACTTGTGCAGGTTCTGTGCTGTTCACTTGTGTTCCTTTGGTGGTGAGATAGGTTGGGGTTGGCCTAGGGTGTGGTTGTTTGTTTGTGACTGGCTGTGGTGATCTTTGTTTTCGTCTGTGAGTGGGGTGGGTGGTTGTTTTGGATCAGGTTAGCCATATTGATTTGTATGCTGTTGGTGGATTTTTGTCATTGTCTTGTTGGGCTGTGTATGTGATAAAGGGGAGCCATACTGGGGTGAAGGTCTTCTTCTATTTGTCCCCGTGTCAGTTTCAGTTTATTGGTTAATTTTTCCTTCCTCCACTTTTATGTTCTCATGCACATCATCTGTAGAAAAACACTCAGTGGGGGGGAAAAACCCCCAACACCTCTTAGCTTAAGGCCAACCCAGTTGCTAAGGGAGGGTAAGATGCTATTGTTCAAAGACCAGCCAGTCCCCACCCCCACCCCCCGCAATAGGAAAGCATCTCGGAATGAGAGAAGAAAGGGCACTTACTGTGCGCGAGAATCCCTTTTCGGTTGGAGACTGCCCAATAGTGATCTTCCGCAGAAACCTGTCATTTGTGTCCATCACTGAGCAAGGGAAAGCGAGGAGAGGGAGGGAAGGAGAGAATGAATGGATGGATGAGTGAAAGCAGGTTAAAAAGGACCCTGTGATATGGGCATTTTAGGCAGGTTTTTTTGGGGGGGGGCTAGCAAGGGTCAGCAACCTTTTTCAGCCGTGGGCCGGTCCACCGTCCCTCAAACCATGTGGTGGGCTGGACTATTTTTTTTGGGGGGGGTGAACGAATTCCTATTCCCCACAAATAACCCAGACATGCATTTTAAATAAAAGCAGACATTCTCCTCATGTAAAAACACCAGGCAGGTCCCACAAATAACTCAGAGGTGCATTTTAAATAAAAGGACACATTATACTCATGTAAAAACACACTGATTCCCGGACCGTCCATGGACCGAATTGAGAAGGTGATTGGGCCGCATCTGGCCCCTGGGCCTTAGGCTGCCTACCCCATTAGCTCAGAAAAGCTGCTGAAAGGTGAATGCCTACTCATACGTGCACACACTCAAACACATGCAGGAACACACACACAGGTGCACAGAGACAACCCTCTCCCTCCCAAAAACTTTCTGCCAGATAAGCCCACTGAGAGGGAGCACATAGGAAGGAGAAGGCCCAGCAGAGGGGATGTCGCACAGGGCCCTCCTCAAATCTTGAGCCAGCCCTATCAATAACTCTGTAAAGGCCCAGCAATTCTGGGGGTGTTCCTGATTGGAAGTCGGCAAGCCCAGAGCAATGACTCATGCAGAGAAGCAACGGCTGTCTCCTTGGAGGATGGACAGTTCTGCTACACAGGAAGCGGAGGACCAAAACTATCTATAATCTGTGTGCAATCAGATTTTGGCTAACATTGAAGGCTCTGGGATGGGGACAGGCAGTGGAGGGAGATAAGCAGGAGTCTCTAAGTCTAAACCTTAAACCATTTTTTTTTTTTTGGTATACACACACAAAAACAAAAGCTCAAACTCCCGCACCCTTCTAAACATCTTTCTACTTTGCCCACTGTGAGTTATTTTTGCGCCAATACCTCTTTGCCACGTTATGCTGTTTGGATCAATATCCAATCTCACAAATTTGTTTATTTCATCATCTGTCAAAGCCCTTGGGTCTGTTTTCTCAATATGCAATCTCTGAGGAGGAATGAAAGGAGGGGGAGAGAAATAAGATGGTGGGTAGTTACAGGAAATGAGCAAGTTCATTTTTTTGTGGGGGGAGGAATCGTTCTTAAAGCAAAAAAATAAAGGGAGAGCAGCGTCTAAAAGCCTAGGCTGAAACTTGAAACCTGCCAAGAAGAAATGTGAAAAAGCATGGTTTGCACATAACTCTGAACCATGGTTTGTTTAAACCATGGGTTAGCATCCTGTGCAAACTAGGAATGATGTAAGTGACAGAATTTTTTTTAAGCCAGAATTTCAACTTCAATGGGCCAGCTATAGATAGGGGACCTAAGTGTGTTTCCTGCCTAGCTAACTGGAACAGGAGCCTAATCTGAAAGAAGATATATATTGTAGAGCCAGATTTTCCTGAAGAAATAGAGAGACTTGTACAAATCAGCCTTCTCCAACTTGGTGCCCTCCAGCTCTTTCAGACTATCCACTAAAACAGCTGGAGGGCATTGGTGAAGGCTGGCATAGTACATCACACTTTGCCTGGGTGCAAATCTCATAAATTACAGGGCCAAGATTCTGGGTTTTGCAACTGTCTGCTGGCTCCTGATGGCTTACTTGACAACATTGATGCACAAATATGACTTCATTAGGTGTTCTTGATTAGTCCTTTGTGTGACTTGTGTGAATTGTTTTCTGAATGTCTAAGGCAAGTCCTCACATTACTCTTTGCGTACATTTGCCAGATACCCGACCTTGCATTTTTTGCCTCCTGTTTGCCTGGTGTTTTTATGCTTTGCTGTTTTCAGTACAAGTTATTAAAATAAAATAAAAGTATTCTGGGCTTTGCACCAAATTCTATGCTTGCAAACATGCAAGATGGTCACATCCCTGAGTATATAGTCCATGAAACATCCACATGGAAGGGACCTGGAAATTGGTTACCGGAACAGGCTCTGCAAACTCACCCGCAATCTCTGGATCTGGACATTGGAGAACTTCCTGGCGCCGTCAACAGAAGGGACCAATCGGGAATAGAGAGCCTTAAGGAGCAAAGGCACTTATTTAGCGGTTGCAGAGCACTCAACAAGTCTCTCTCTCTCTCTCACACACACAAACACACACATACACACACAAATGCTACAGGGGAAAAGATAAATCGCACCGTGTTACCTGATCAGACTGCGTGGCCTCGTGGAAGATGCGGGCATCAATAGCGGCAGCGACCAGGTTATTGGCTGCAGTAATGGCGTGGATGTCGCCAGTGAGGTGGAGATTGAACTAGAGAGGACGGAAAATGTCAGTTTGCATTTCTTAGCGCAGAAAGTACTGATCTGATGTGTTGAGATCTTTCCTATTCTAATTAATTCAAGAGGGTTCTGGAAGCTTCTCTGTGTGAGAGAAGGTTCACGATGTTTGGGTTATTCCTTCAGAGAAGCCGAGTGCAGCTAGTTTAAACTAGCTCTGTTCTCTTTCAGTCAAGGTCATTGCTGACTATAAAAATAGGCCAGAAGGAGCCTGGGTTTCACACTTTCTCTTTCTGTCTCTCTTTCCTTCTGGTGTGGTGTTCTGAACAATGGTAACTCTGGTTGTGAACGGGATCCGTTCCGGAGGCTCGTTCACAACATGAAAAGAGAACAACCTGCAGCGGCGCATCTGCGCATGCACGGGTTGTGATTCGCCGCTTCTGCACATGCGCGTGGCAAAACCTAGAAGTAACCCTTTCCAGTACTTCCAGGTCGCCGTGGGACATAACCTGAAAGAACGTAACATAAAGCGGACGTAACATGAGGTATGACTGTACATAGTATGCTTAGTGTTAAGATTCAGACTTATTGTAAGTTTAAGTTAAATCTGCTGCAATTGGATTTCTTATGGACAGGGCCAGTCCTGAATGTATTGGATTTGTGACCATTATGCTCATTTGCCTTCAGTGGCAGTAAAGCTCTGCTGGATGAAATACAATTGCCTCTGGTCTATTTTTTTTTGGAATCTTGCAACATGTTTAAGTTTTTTACTTTGCTAACTATACAATGGAATCTACCCTGGATCAATATTGAGTAGAATATCCATGACAAAAAGGGGGAGACAAATTGGATTGGGGTGGAGAGGACCTCAACAACAACCTCAAATCCTCTGTTAAAGCCCAGCAAGTCCCAAAACAGGACTATGAGCTGGAGAGCGAAATATTCCACGGAGACGCAGGTTAATTCTGTGTCCAGGGCAGCTGTCTACCAGCTCCACCTGGTACGCAGGCTGAGACCCTACCTACCTGCGGACTGTCTCGCCAAAGTGGTGCATGCTCTAGTTATCTCCCGCTTGGACTACTGCAATGCGCTCTACCTTTGAAGGTGACCCAGAAACTGCAATTAATCCAGAATGCGGCAGCTGGACTAGTGACTGGGAATGACTACTGGGACCACATAACAACGGTCTTGAAAGACCTGCACAGGCTCCTAGTACGTTTCTGAGCACAATTCAAAGTGTGGGTGCTGACCTTTAAAGCCCTAAATGGCCTCGGTCTTGTATACCTCAAGGAGCGTCTCCACCCCCATCGTTCAGCCCAGACACTGAGGTCCAGCTCTGAGGGCCTTCTGGCGGCTCCCTCATTGCGAAAATGAGGTTACAGGGAACCAGACAGACAGAGGGCTTTCTTGGTAATGGCGCCTACCCTGTGGAACACCCTCCCTTCAGATGTGATGGAAATAAGCAGCTATCCTATTTTTAAAAGACATCTGAAGGCAGCCCTGTTTAGGGACGTTTGTAATATTTAATGCTGTATTGTTTTTAACACTAGATTGGAAGCCACCCAGAGTGGCTGGGGAAACTCAGCCAGATGGGCGGGGTATAAATAATAAATTGTTGTTGTTGTTGTTGTTAGCAATGTTCCTACAGGTGAGGTTAGAAAGTTGCTCTGTGATAGGCAAGAGACAAGAGCCGTCTCTTGATGTCAAAATGCAAAATTTCCAGAGATCCAGGGAAGTGGGAATCGTAGAAGAAGTTCCTTCAACCACTACAGGCTTCCCAAAGGTTTCCCAGCCCTGCTTTAAACACAGAATCACAGAATTGTGGAGTTGGAAGGAACCACAAGTTCCAACCCCTTGCAATGCAGGAATCTTTCGCCCAATGTGGGGCTCGAATCCACGTCCTTGAGATTAAGAGTTTCGTGCTCTACCGACTGAGCTAATCCCACACCAACCGTTTTGTCTGAAATGCAGTCGTAAATTAAGGAATCAAGTTACCTCCTCCATAGGGATAACCTGAGAATATCCACCTCCAGCCGCACCACCTGCATAAAAGGAAGTATGCCATTCATCAGACCGCGCTTGCAAAAAGCGTGAGCATCTTTTTTAAAAAATTGATTTTCACATTTATCACAGAAAGAAAAAGAAAGCATTACAAAATACACAACGGAGAAAAAGAGAAAAAAAGACACAAAAAAGAATTATTACTTCAAATCCCTGATTTTCGTTACATTGATAACTGACTTCTTCAAATCCCCTCTAACTGAATTTCATTATTTCACCTGTTTAAAAGTTCTCCAAATTCATATTTCTAATAACATTAACTCCTTTCATTTACTAACCTCTTCTCTTTTATTAATATTCTAATCCTTAATATTTACTACCACATATTCTTACTCTACCCCTAAGCCTATTTATTACTTCCAATAATTTCCTATTTATCTTATATTACAATATTTAGCTAGATATTCTTTAAATTTCTTAAAAGCGTGAGCATCTTTAGATTAGAAGAGGATGCACAGGCTTCCAAAACCGACAAACTTCTCGGAGCAGTGATGGGTGTCAAAAAAAGGGCTTGTCCGAAAACCTCCTGCATCCGATTACCAGAGATGAAAGTAGATCATGTGCTTATCTGTAAGTTGTCTTATGTTATCTCATAACTTTTCAGTCCAAATTACTGATACCGGAAACAATATTTTCAGTACAGTGGTACCTCGGGTTACATACGCTTCAGGTTACAGACTCCGCTAAGCCAGAAATAGTGCTTCAGGTTAAGAACTTTGCTTCAGGAGAAGAACGGAAATCAGCCTTCGGCGGCGCAGTGGCAGTGGGAGGCCCCATTAGCTAAAGTGGTGCCTCAGGTTAAGAACAGTTTCAGGTTAAGAACGGACCTCTGGAACGAATTAAGTACTTAACCCGAGGTACCACTGTAATGTTCTGGGAAGGGATATAGTTTGTGGCTGTGCATCTGCCTTGAATGCAGAAGATTCCAGATTCACCCCCCCCCCAGCATCTCCAGGTGCACCCTGGACATAAGAAGAGGCTGCTGGATCAGGCCCACGGCCCACCTTTACGTACCTTTAATTCCAAACGTGGGTCCTTGGGAAGGCTGCCGAACGCAGGCAAAGGCATTCCGACCAAGGTATGCTCCCAGCGCTTGAACCAGTCCCACTGTTGTGGTGCTTTTCCCTTCTCCCAGGGGTGTGGGCGTTATACTGAAATGCAAAAAAAAACCCCAAACCCCAAGGCATTGGGAAAATGCACCCGTTTCCTTTGAGCAAAGCCGACAGGCTATGAACAAGGTGATCTCCCGCATGCACCCTTAGCGCTGGTATTCAAAGCTCAAGACAAGCTCTTTGGGGTCCAGCAAATCACAGGACGGCCACGATGCCGATCTCGTGCTGCCTCACCTCTGCCCCTCCCAGCAAACAACTACCACCTGCCTCCTGGGAAGTGAGTGCAGCGGCTCCAGCCAGTGGCATAGCATGGTTAGGGCCACGGGGCAGCTGCCCTGGGCACAAAATTGTTTGGGGTGCACCATTTCAGCACCCAGAGCTGCCTCGACACAGCTGCGCACTGTTAGTTTCTGTTTTGCCACTGAGCAGCTGCTTAGAGTTGTCAGCATCGCCCTTAATTAAGCCAGTGCCACCTCTGGACTCATCCACTTCAGCCCCAACTGGGCTAGGCGAGCTGGGTAGCACTTCCAGAGACCACCTTCTGCACAGGAACAAGTCAAGGTGCTGTGGACTCACAGCTTAGAGTTGTGAGCACCGGATTCACTTCCACAAGAAGACAGTCGTCGCACAGCAGAGTACAGCAGAGCATAAACGACTCGGAGAGCAGCTCTGTAGAATATCTTCTTTATTCTATCTACAACTATAATACACAACTATATACAGAGCTAAATGAGGTCTAAACGAAAAATGCTGAACTGCACTGAGTGTCTGCAGCTGCTCTTAGCAGCAACCTTATCTATACACACAATCTCTCTCTAACACTCACTCTCTCTCTCTCTGATGTGAGGCTGGAACGGAATAAGCAGAGAGCAGAAACGGCCCCCTCCTCTCTGGAGAATCAGCAGAGAACATCAGCAGATTCTTGGATATGGGAGGGGTGAAATCTCCTCAAGAGTCACAAGGCTCTGTTTACATTCCAGAGACATTCCAGGCTATTGGAAGTCTCACGGGAGAAGGGAGACGGATGTGACATTACTGGTTTCCTGTTCCTTTGTTGTTCAGTTGCTCTCTGCTCTCACAGAGAGAGGATGTATTTTTCTTTGCTCTCTGCATAGCTTAGTAATAAAGCATAGCATGTAGCCATAAATCTCATCACTTCCGCGTGCTGTTTTGGATTCTCTGCTGAATGGGGGAATGTGCCTGAGGCCTCATCAAAGGCTCAGGTCATTAATTATTCATCGGGGGCAATTCCGAAGCAGTCGGAGGAAGATGAGCTTTATCAGCTTGGCCGAGCGGAGATCCCGACATGCACTTCCAGTGAATGACTCTTCTTTTCTTATCACAGTGGCTGCAATACTCCTGAGTGACGCGGACACCATTATGCAGTTGAATGTGAATGCATACTCTGTCTGTTTCCATCCCTCTCTCTCACCGACCCCGCTCCAAGCAGCCCCAGGCACTGGAAACCCATGTTACGCCACTGGCTGTTCCACCCCACCTGGCAGGCTGCTCCCCAATGTCACCAACTGAAAAAGGCTATGAGAGTAGCAGAAAGGGACCCATGAAACCTACCCCGTTACGACAACGTATCTGCCGTCGGGCTGGTCCTTCAGGCGCTTCAGCGCCGACAGCGAAATCTTGGCCTTGCACTGGCCGTAGAGTTGCACCTCATCTGAGAGCAGACCGATCTCCTTGGCCAGCTGGCCAATGGGCTTGGGGAAGCAGGACCGGGATACTTCGATGTCGCTGAAAGTCAACAAGAGGGCGGTGAGGAAGAGTTCTACAGAGAGACGATACGCAGGACTATAGGAAGCTGCTTTAATGTTGAGTTATAGATCGCTGGCCCAGTGAAGTTCATGGCCGAGTGAGGATTCGAACCCAGGCCTCCCAGGCTGTAGCCCACTACTTTAATCACAACACCACCCTGGCTCTCCCCACTACAGTTGTGTGTGTATGGAGGAAGAGTCATGTTTCTGAGTGCTCGCCTAAAAGAAAGGCTCCTAGCAAGCTGGAAAATTAGCAGGAGAAGGATGAACCAGAGCGAGCTCTCATCTTGGGTGCCCTCCGGCTGTTTTAAAACTACAACACCTGTCAGTCCCAGCCACAACATCTGGAGATATTCCTAGAACCACAGAATTGCAGACTTGGAAGGCATCATACAAGGATCATCTGGTCCACCACACCCTGCAGTTGCAAGGCTCTCTCTGCTCAATGTAGGGACGTGGGTGGCACTGTGTGTTAAACCACAGAGCCTAGGACTTGCCGATCAGAAAGTCGGTGGTTTGAATCCCCGCGTCGGGGTGAGCTCCCGTTGCTTGGCCCCTGCCATCCTAGCCATCCTAGCAGTTCGAAAGCACGTCAAAGTGCAAGTAGATAAATAGGTACCGCTCCGGCGGGAAGGTAAACGGCATTTCCGTGCGCTGCTCTGGTTTTGCCAGAAGTGGCTTAGTCATGCTGGCCACATGACCCAGAAGCTGTACGCCGGCTCCCTCGGCCAGTAAAGCGAGATGAGCGCCGCAACCCCAGAGTCGGTCCTGACTGGACCTAATGGTCAGGGGTCCCTTTACCTTTACTCTGCTCAATGTGGAGCTCAAATGCACAACCCTGAGATTAAGATCCACATGATCTTCCCCAGATTGGGGGAAGGTAGACCTTGTTTTAAAACAACAACCGCCTAGATTATTTTTTTATTATTATAAAAAAGCTGTTCCCTGCAAATTCAACAAAAATCAATTGCATCACCCATTTGCAGACCACAGAAATATATTCCATCAGTTCCAAGTTTCTGCTGTGAGTGGTGAAGAGAACATGCTGGACCTCTACAAAGACTTAATAAAAACAACACCCCCTATCCCATGCCCCAACACCCCCCCCCCATATAAATTCAGGCAAAAACCAGAATGAAATAATCTCTATCAATGGCCTTCCAGCCATAAATTGTTCCTTACCTTGGAACGGGCGTTCTAGGGATCAGCTGGTTATACTGAATATTCCACTTGCCGGGCTGATATTTCTCCAGAAAGCGCTGCGCACTTTCTACAGTGCTCTAAATTCGTATTGAAAAACAAAGAAGCGAACCAAGGAAAGGTCCATCACACAAAACGTTCCAGCAGATCAGTCAATAATGTCATAGGCAAGACAGAACAGGAGCCCAGCACACACCTGGCAAGACTACTGGCCGCAATTGCTGTGTTCTCCCTCTGAATACTACCTGCTGGGAGCCAGGGAGAGTGCAGTTGCACTCAAGTCCCGCTTGCAGGCTTTCCACAGGCATCTAGCTCCTCCGGCTGCAGCAACAAAGGACTTCCGCCCCCGGCCAAGAATCTCCATCACTCCTTGTTACGCAGATGGGTACAAGCTGCAGGGCCTTTTTGGTTGTGGCACTGCTGTTATGGAATGCACTCTCTAGGAAGCCCGGCCTCAACACCTCCATCCCCTGCCTCGTTCTAACATCTTCATTACAACCTGGTTGCTTGGGTAGGTTTTGGGGGAAGGCCGATTATTATTTCTGTTGCCCTTGAAGCCAATTTTAGATCCCCCCCCCCCGCAAAAAAGCAGGATATAAAACAAAGGACCATAACTGTTTACAGCATTAGTTGCTGCATTTTAGGATTATCGTTTCTGATCTCTGCTGTCAGACACTGATTACATCAGCAGAAAGCCAGAATACAAAGGTTAAATCATCATCGTGGTTTATATTTTGAGAGCCTCTGGCCCTTCAGATGCTATTGGACTCCTGTCATCTATAGCCAGCATGCCTAATGGACAAGAATAATAGATGACAGACTCCAATCTGCCCCTGATTTAGAGGCACAGTGATCAGAAATACTGGAGGTTGCTATTTATTCCGGCAATTTATATAGCTCTTCATGCAACAGAGATGGACATACAAGCAGCTTACAAGGTTACAAAACTATCACAAACAAGTTTTTTAAGAATCAACTAACATATGGGGGCCATCATGGCTAATGGCAGACGAAAAACACAGACATACAGCAGAGACAAGCAGCCCCATCAAATAACAACAACAACAACAACACGCAGTCCACCTGACAGGGTTGCCCCAGCCACTCTGGCCGGCTCCCAACAAAATATGACAAACACAACAAAACATCAAACATTAAACACTTCCTTATACAGAGCTGCCTTCTGCAGTCTCCTAAAGTCAAATAGAATGAAGGCAGCCCTGTTTAGGGGAGCTTTTAATGTTTGATGTATTACATTATTTTAATATTTTTTTGGAAGCCGCCCAGAGTGGTTGGGGAAGCCCGGCCAGATGGGCGAGGTATAAATAAATAATTATTATTATTATTATTATTATTATTATTATTATTATTATTATCCCATTATTTAACATTTACAAGCATGCATTCATAGGTAGCAGCTGCACCTGCACCTCTGCAATTTATGCTCACGCCAAAAGGTGGGACAAAAACACACACACACACATACACAGAGAACACCCTAGAGCACCCACAACCATTCCTCCCCCCCGCCCGTACATAAAGTGCAGCTGCTCTGGGGGAAAGCCAGAGTTTTGAGGGTGGGGTTGTGGGAGAGCAACGCAGCCCATGCGCCTCCCACAGGTACAACCAGTGCGCTCTCTGCGTGAACCAAGGGCACACACCTGCATCAGCATGGCAACCGTCATTGGCCCGACACCTCCAGGGACCGGGGTGATGTAACCCGCCTTCTCCTTGGCTGCGCTGTAGGCCACATCGCCAACGACCCTTTTCCCACTTGCCCTCGTACTGTCTGTGTGCGAGAGAGAGATAAGGGGAGGGTGCGCATCAGAGCAATACAAAGAGGGAGCAGGGAAAAGGCCTGGGAACATCTTTGCAACGGCAGAAAAACACACGCATAATCTCTTGGCAGCACTAAGGCAACACATCAGACGACTCTGTTACTCCTCCTCTTTCAGGTTTCACTAATAATTGCTGTGTTATTAAGCTGGTGAACTGCACAGTTCATCCAGAAAAACTCCCCTTGAGGATTTCCCCACTCCCTGGGTTTTAGCACTGTTTTTATCCGTGTTCACGCTGCTCCATGTGGCTTTATGCTGGTTCGACGTACAGCTCTGCCCATAGTGCAACTGCAGCAGCAATCGTTTACGCGCGGACCGGATTTGTGTTTTGCAGATTTTAATCTGTGAACCACTCAGGAGGACGTGTATATAAAAATGCAAAAAAGAGAAAGAAAAATAAATTCATCCAAGAGCAAGGTTTGCTCAAAAACT
The DNA here is from genome assembly GCF_964234715.1 of Podarcis melisellensis. Classification (NCBI taxonomy): domain Eukaryota; kingdom Metazoa; phylum Chordata; class Lepidosauria; order Squamata; family Lacertidae; genus Podarcis; species Podarcis melisellensis. The sequence continues at coordinate 10,594,543 of NC_138528.1, read as the reverse complement.
CCTGCGTGTACTATTTTTATAAGCGGCCGATGCATCATGCTTTTCTTAAGACTTTGCAAGGCAGCAAGATAGCTTGGGATTTGTGGGGCGAGGGGGTGGGCATGAATAATAATCCTGCATTAATGCCATGGAGCCAGAGTTGCCTTAGCCAAATCTTTTCCTTTCTTTTCTTTTTTTAAAAAACCCATTCAGTCAAATTGCAAGCACTTTTGGCCGGCTAAAGCTATGGTTTTCGCAGTAGTGATGTATGGAAGGGAGAGCTGTACCATAAAGAAGGCTGATCGCCAAAGAATCAATGCTTTTGAATTATGGTGCTGGAGGAGACTCTTGAGAGTCCCATGGACTGCAAGAAGATCAGACCTCTCCATTCTTAAGGAAATCAGCCCTGAGCGCTCACTGGAAGGACAGATCATGAAGCTGAGGCTCCAATACTTTGACCACCTCATGAGAAGAGAAGACTCCCTGGAAAAGACCCTGATGTTGGGAAAGACGGAGGACACAAGGAGAAGGGGGCGACAGAGGACGAGATGGGTGGACAGTGTTCTCGAAGCCAGAAACATGAGTCTGACCAAACTGCAGGAGGCAGTGGAAGACAGGAGTGCCTGGCGTGCTCTGGTCCATGGGGTCACGAAGAGTCAGACACGACTAAACAACAGCAAAAGGGTTAAGATCTACCTCGATAGAGGGCTCTGTATTATTCTTTCTCTGCTTCTCTTCCGCCCGTCTCTATTTTCTATCTGTCTTTTTTGTTTTGTTTTCTTCTCTATTTTTATTTAGATTAGTTTGGTTTTTAGTGTATGGCACGTTGAAAACTTTCCCAAAAAAAATTCAGGTTAAAAAAACAAAACACATCTGTCACACACTATGTTGACAGTCATTTCTTGAGGAAAGGGATCGGTGGAATTGTCAGCGCTTTTCACACCATCTCACCTTCCAGAACATTCCTCAGCAGCCAGGCATCCCTCAGGTGTTTCAGCCTAAAACTCCCATCAGCCCCAGCTAGCTGAGATGGGAATTTTTTGTCCTAAACATCTGTAAGCTGCCAGGTTAGCAACAGCTGCTCTAGACTTCAGCTTATGCAGCAGGGATCTTTAGAGCACATTATCCTTTTATGTAATTATACCCACATTTCAAAAATAAAGAATTTTAAGCTTCGTGCCTAATTCGATACCAGCTCCATGTAGCCCGTTTCATCCAATAAGATTTTATTTCAATATAGCCTTTAAAAAAAATGACTTTGATCCTGAAATTGGGCTGTTTTCTATCCCTACCTCAATATTAACCGGCAGAACAAGGGCAATTATTCTCAAGATCATTAAATTATTGCCTCCCTTTTTGAACTTTCAGATCAGCTGCCTGCGTCTCCATAGCAGCCGCCGTCAAACTGATGTCCAGGGCAGAGACGGAGCCTCCATCCGACAGCTCCCAGGCCTGCAAATGCTCTCAATGTCTCTGAGAATTCTATCTCACATGCAGAAGTCTGCGCTTGTCCACTTTACCTCCTCTCAACCTCTTCCCCTGAATTCAAGCGGTGTGGCTAGGGTCGGTGCATGGCCTGGGGAGTCCCCCAGGGGCCAGGCCTAGAGGGTTTGAGATTCCTCAACCCTGTATTAAAGGTTGACTATACAGTATCATATACAGAAGGGACCTGAGGGTCATCTAGACCAACCCCCTGCAACCAGGGCCAGATTTAGGTTTAATGAGGCCCTAAGCTACTGAAGGTAATGGGGCCCTTTATATGTCGAGCTGTCCTTTGTCAACAACAAACTGTTGCTGTTTTTTGGGTTGAATATACGCTATATGGTAATTTATGGACCTGATAGGGTTAGGTTTTTCCTCCGCTCTTGCCCCAAGCACAAGAAGGTTGCTCATGGGGCGACCATGCTGGAAAAGCTCACCCCACCTTGTTTGGAAGGTACACTGACCAGTTTGCAAGGGGGCAGCCCTTTCTCTAGATACCTGGCCTGCGAAGTGATGCAAAACGGCGGACGTAAAATACACCAAGATTTTTCTGCCCTGCTATTCGTTGACAGCTCTAAGAACTCAGTGAATGAACCAGAGGCTGGCTGGCATAGATTGCTTCTTTAGAAACACTTCTTTGCTGCATTTCTCTCCCCCGCCCCGCTTAAGAATCTAACTCTCAGGTTCTTAAATAAGAGGATTAGTCACACCTGTCAGGCTGTTGCTATCCTCCCACTTAACTGCACTTCCATGAAGCCTGTTTTTATAGTGATTTATTGCAATTATCTAATGGAAAGTGGGGTTTTTTTCTTTAAAAAAAAAGCACTCCTATGACTCCATAATTTTATTTAACATGGTGACAATCACGGCTTGCCGAAGTCGCTTGTCAACCCAATGAAGTATGGAAACGGCTTTGTTATTGGAGGGATGGGGGAGGGCGCATAATTTCGGGCTTTGGATGCCATCTCCCAATTTCTGGTTGCCAGGATCCTGCCCAGCTCCATTCGCCTTCCTCCCCAACAGAGGAAGTCTCTTGCACTCCAAGCTGTGCTGACCTTGGAGTCTTCCTAGACTTAGAGGTCACTTCTCAACTTTCTGAGAGGGTAGCAGCTGTGAAAACTGGTGAAATCCACGCTAGGGAGTGTTAGGAAAGAAAAATAAAAGACCTGATGGCATTACACAGCTGTGTGTGGAATACCGTGTGCCGTTCTGGCTGCCTCACCTCAGAAAGGATATTGCAGAGTTGGAAAAACGTCCAGGAAAGGGCAACCAAAACAATCAAGGGGATAGTTACAGATAGGTAGGTAGCCATGTTGGTCTGCCATGGTCGAAACAAAATAAAAAAATTCCTTCCAGTAGCACCTTAGAGACCAACTAAGTTAGTTATTGGTATGAGCTTTCAGTGCCCTTCAGCTCTCTATATTGGACAAACAGGCCAAACCCTACGCCAAAGGATAAATGCGACATAAATCTGATATCAGGATTCACAAGACAGAGAAACCAGTAGGAGAACACTTCAAACTCCCAGGACATTCTATACAAGATCTCAAAGTAGCTGTCTTATTACAAAAGAATTTCAGAAACAGACTGGAAAGAGAAGTTGCTGAATTGCAACTTACTTAAAACCATGGAGAGACCTGGTCTGAATAGAGACACTGGATTCTTATCTCATTATACATGATAAAGCTATTTTTAGCCATCTCACCCCTTGCTTTGGTAAGACCTATTGCAATCATTAACAGTCATCAACAGGTCTACCACACCTATCTGCCAATCACCCATTCCCACCACCCTTCTGAGTAATATCCCTCCCCACCCTCTCACTATACATAAGGGTCTGGTGACTTCTGTTTCAGTGTATCTGAAGAAGTGTTCATGCACATGAAAGCTCATACCAAGAACTAACTTAGTTGGTCTCTAAGGTGCTACTGGAAGGATTTTTTTTATTTTGTTTCGAATCAAGGGGCTGTGAGGGAAGGTCGCAACATTCGGGACTTTTAAGAGGAAAGGCGAGTAAGAGGTTATCATGATAGCACTGAAAAATATGGAATTTGCTCCTGTAAGAGGCAGCGATAACCACCAAATTGCATTTCTTTAAAGGAGGATTAGACGAACTCCATGGAGGATAAGGCTCTCAACGGCTACTGTGTGCTGGCTCCACAGTTTGAGGCCGTAGCGGATAGCTCAATCAGTAAGAGTGTGGTGCAGATAACACCAGGGTTGCAGGTTCAATCCCTGTAAGGGACAGATGCGTTTTCCTGCACTGCACGCGGTTGGACTGGATGATCCTCAGGGTCCCTTCCAACTCTATTATACCAGTTGCTGGAAACCACAGGAGGGGAGAGCGCTCTTGCTGGTTTCCCACAGACATCTGGCTGGCCACTGTAAGACTAGACGGGACGTTGGCCTGATCCTGCAGGCTCTTCTCATGTTTTTGTTTTCCAGAAACCGCTTTTTTATTTTTTCCCCCTGCAGCATAGTTTTATGAGTATCAATACAGTGGTGCCCCGCAAGACGAACGCCTCGCAAGACGAAAAACCCGCTAGACGAAAGGGTTTTCCGTTTTGGAGGCGCTTCGCAAGACGAATTTCCCTATGGGCTTGCTTCGCAAGAAGAAAGCCCATAGGGAAATCTCCGGGGACCTCTTTTAAATGCTAGCGGTGGGGAGCAAAGCATTCCCCCCCCCCTCCGGCCTTCAGAAGAGGTCCAGGAAGGCTGGCGGGGGCCAAAAGGCTTTGCTCCCCACCGCCAGCATTTTAAAAGCAGTCCGGGATAGCAGGGAAGCGCTTCCCGCTATCCCGGATGGCTTTTGAAGGCAGGCGGGGGGAGCAAAGACTTTTGCCCCCCGCCCGCCTTCAGAAGAGGTCCAGGACCTCTTCTGAAGGCGGGCGGGGGGCAAAAGTCTTTGTCCCCCCTGCCTGCCTAACCGGGGGTTTTTTAATCGCCCCGGGACTGTCCTGGGGCGATTTAAAAGCCCCCGGACCGCTTTTGAAGGCAGGCGGGGGGGGGAGCAAAGATTTTTGCCCCCCGCCCGCCTTCAGAAGAGGTCCAGGACCTCTTCTGAAGGCGGGCGGGGGGCAAAAGTCTTTGTCCCCCCTGCCTGCCTTCCCGGGGGCTTTTAAATCGAATTCCTCCGCTGTCCCGGGGCGATTTTAAAATGCTGGCGGGCGGCAGCGCTGCCGCCCGCCAGCATTTTAAGATCGCCCCGGACAGCGGAGAAGTCCTCCGCTGTCTCAGGGTTTTTAAAATGCTGACGGGCGGCAGCGAAGGCTTCGCTGCCACCCGCCAGCATTTTAAGATCGCCCCGGGACAGCGGAAAAGTCTCCGCTGTCCCGGGAAGGCAGGCGGGGGGGAAGCAAAGACTTTCGCCCCCCGCCAGCCTTCAGAAGAGGTCGGGGGACAGACTGTCCCCGGACCTGGTCTGAAGGCGGTTTCCATAGGAACGCATTAATTGATTTTTAATGCATTCCTATGGGAAACCGTGCTTCGCAAGACGAAAAACTCGCAAGACGAAAAGACTTGCGGAACGAATTAATTTCGTCTTGCGAGGCACCACTATATGTAAGGTTTTTATACAGTCTATCAATCTTTATTATGGTCCAGAGACCCAACAAATCGTTACAAAGCAATGCACAATTCAGACAGCCTACCTCCAGGTTAAACAAGCATTTTGTTCACACTTAAAGATAGGGGTCATTGGTTCTTGCAACCACCGATTAAAAACTTCGCCACTGCTAATGTTCTAGCGTTTGTCCGGTCTTTCAACAGGAACCTGACATAGTGAGCCTCTGATTTTCCCGGGAAAGGTACCAGCAAGGGTAATATCAGTTCAGCCCAGCTTGCTCATATTTCACATGGTGCAACGCCTTTTTTTAAAAAAATTACCTGGTATGTGGTTGATTCCACAGTCAATCACGACCGCGCCAGGTTTGATCCAATCTCCTTTCACCATCTCTGCCTTGCCAGCAGCAACCACCAGGATATCCGCTTTGCTGACCTGCAAACAGAGCTTGCATCAACCCAGGGTTCACCAGGCATGCTCTACCACCCTTCCCTCTTGCTCAGTCTCTCTACTACCCCACCCCTTTAAAGCAAATACTCTATTTTAAAAGAAATGTTTAAAGACAGGGAGAAGAGAGGAGAAGAGCCCAGTGGTGGCTAGAGTCCTGCAAGGCCCTTCCCTCTTGATCCCATGCTTGATAGGGACGTAGGAGAGGGCCTTCTTGGTGGCTGCTCCCAGACTCTGGAACTCCCCTCCACTTGAGAAGTCAGACTGGCGCTGCACTATTTTTATTGTAATTATCTGTATAGCTGTTACAGATTTTGATGTATGAGTGGGTGGGTGTGTATTTGTGTATACATACATCTGTGTGTGGATATTGTTTAATTCCCCCCCCCATTGTTTTAGCTGTTCCCATCAGGGGGGAGAGTGAGCTATAAATAAATTTAGAAGAACAACAAGAACAGGAAGAAGAAGAAGTAGTAGGGTGTAATGCAGGAGGCCAACAGTAGGTGGAGCCAGAGCCAACGATGGGCAGAGCCAACTAATCCTATCTTTGTCCCCTGCATCCTCTCTGCTGACTTCTACAAGGAAACTAGTGAAGAGGGTGGTGATACAATGACTACTGCAATTGACACACGATAGTATCACCAAGGCCACTTTGTACTTCCAAGCACCATAATAAATAAAAATAATAACAACAATAATTTATTATTTATATCCCGCCCGCCTCCCAGCCTTACCTCCTCAGCCAGGGACGCAGTCTTCGAGTGGCATGTCGTCACAGTCGCGTGATTCCAGAGCAGGAGGTCGTGCATCGGAGCTCCAACTATCTTGCTGCGACCAATCACCACGGCTCTTTTCCCAGCCACCTGAACACCTGAAACACAGAACTGACAACTTAGTTTTGCCTGAATTCTGAGCTGTGGTAATGACGTATTTCAGCCTCTAGGGCTTGTGGGATTCCACTGCATGAAAAAAGCAGAAGCTATACCGCTGAGCCACTTTGCTTCCCCACAGGAACGGTGGCATCTTTCTCCTATATACAGTGGTACCTCAGGTTACATACGCTTCAGGTTACATACGCTTCAGGTTACAGACTCCGCTAACCCAGAAATAGTGCTTCAGGCTAAGAACTTTGCTTCAGGATAAGAACAGAAATCAGGCTCCGGCAGCGTGGCGGCAGCAGGAGGCCCCATTAGCTAAAGTGGTGCTTCAGGTTAAGAACAGTTTGAGGTTAAGAACGGACCTCCGGAACAAATTAAGTACTTAACCCGAGGTACCACTGTATATATAATTTTTATTTATTTTCCATTTAATATTATACATTCACATCATTATTATCCAAAATACTGCCCTGGCTCTTTAGAGCCTATTGACTTCCTTCCCTCTTGCCTCATGGCTTTCAAAATCAACCTTTATATCATTGCAATTTATACATTTTACAATTCTAATTACGCTCATTACAGAATGGCTCAAAATTTACATTAATATAAAAAGACGGAAAATCTCTCATTACAAGTCTTCAAACAGCCCTGCTAGTGACGTTAATTGCTTACAATAATCTTCCAGATATTGTATAAATTTACTCTAATCCCTTTGGAATACTTGATTGCGCTGGTTTTGGATTTTTCCTGTCAGCTTTGCCAGTTCTGCAAAGTCCATCATCTTCACCTGCAACTCTTCTTTCACTGGTACTTTTTGTTATTTCCATTTTTTGGCTAAAATAACTCTTGCCGCAGTTGTTGAACACATAGAGTCTTTTATCTTCCCTCAGTATCTCTTCACCCACTATACCCAGTAAAAAGGCTTCTGTTTTTTTAACAAAAGTATTTTTAAACATTTTCTTTAACTCATTATATACCATTTCCCAGAAAGCCTTTACCTCTTTGCAAGTTCACCACATGTGGTAGAAGATACATTTCCTTTCCTGATGATTTCAAGCACTCATTAGTTCTTACAAAAAAAATTCCTTCCAGTAGCACCTTAAAGACCAACTAAGTTAGTTCTTGGTATGAGCTCTCGTGTGCATGCACACTTCTTCAGATACACTGAAACAGAAGTTTCCAGACCCTTCTATATAGTGAGAAGGTGGGGAGGGGTATTACTCAGAAGGGTGGTGGGAATGGGTGATTGGCAGATAGCTGTGATGAGCCTGTTGACGACTCTTAACGACTGCAATAGGTCTTACAGGAAAAAGCAAGGGGTGAGAAGGTGAAAAGTGGCTTTGTCATGTATAATGAGATAAGAATCCAATGTCTTTGTTCAGGCCAGGTTTCTCCATGGTTTTAAGTTTGGTGATAAGTTGCAATTCAGCAGCTTCTCTTTCCAGTCTATTTCTGAAATTCCTTTGTAGTAAAACAGCTACTTTGAGATCTTGTATAGAATGTCCTGGGAGATTGAAGTGTTCTCCTACTGGTTTCTCTGTTTTGTGATTCCTGATGTCCGATTTATGTCCGTTTATTCTTTGGCGTAAGGTCTGGCCTGTTTGTCCAATATAGAGAGCTGAAGGACACTGTTGGCATTTGATGGCATATACAATGTTAGACGATGAGCAATTAAATAGTCCTGAGATGGTATGTGTGATGTTGTTGGGGCCAGTAATGGTGTTGTCTGGGTGTATGTGGTAGCAAAGTTGGCATCTGGGTTTATTGCAGGCTCTGGTGCCAGTGTCCGTGTTAGGTCTGGTTGTAGTATTATTGTGGGTTAGGAGTTGTTTGAGATTGGGTGGCTGTCTGTAGGCAATGAAAGGTCTTCCTCCCAGAGCTTGAGAAAGAGAACTGTCATTGTCCAGGAGAGGTTGTAGATCTCTGATGATGCGTTGTACTGTTTTAACTTGTGAGCTGTATGTGATGACTAGAGGTGTTCTGTTATTTTCTTTTTTGGGTCTGTCTTGTAGCAAGTTCTCTCTGGGTATCAGTCTGGCTCTGTTGATCTGTTGTCTAACTTCATCTGCTGGTTATTTTAGTTCTAAAAAGGTTTGCTGTAGATCTCTTAGGTAAGAGTCTCTGTCTGTAGAATTGGAACAGATGCGGCTGTAACGTAGTGCCTGGCTATATACAATGGACTGTTTGGTATGTTGGGTATGTTTGGGATGGTAGCTAGAGGCATGTAGATATGTTTGTCGGTCAGTTGGTTTACGGTATAAGGTGGTGTCTATGCGCCCATCCTGTATTTTTATAGTAGTGTATAGAAGTGTGCATGCACACGAAAGCTCATACCAAGAACTAACTTAGTCATAGGCGCCGACTCCATGGGGCCTGAGGGGGCCCGAGCCCCCTCAAAAATTCGTTTGGGGGGGCTCTGCCCCCCCAATAATTTAAGAAAACTATTACCGTAAATTTCGCTCTGTGCGTGTTATTGAGCGAATGTGTGGTCCCTGGAGCTGACTCGCCGGAGCGCAGGGGCAAAAATAGGCAAAAATAAGATCGGGCAGTCGGGCGGAGGGAAGGCAGAAGCTTTCCTCAGGGTCTTACTGCCCACCCGCTTCTGTTGCTGCGTTTGCTCAAACTCAACAAAGAGCAGGGAATCCCCTGCCCTCCTGGCAAGCAGAGGGTTAAGGAAAGGATCGAGTCCTTCCTTCTAATTCTTTCCTAGTTACACTGCGTGCAGGCTCCAGGTGGGAGAGAGAGAGAGAGAGGGCTGGCTTGGGGGGGGGGACTTTTGCCTTCCTTTCCTCCCCCCCACCCCGTTAAACTCATCGCCTGCATTCTTAGCCAGCTGCTTCTCCGCACACCCCTCTTGTGCTTCTTGTCCCTTCTGTGTTTTTCCTTCCCTCCCCATTTAAAACGTGGTGACAAAGCACGGATCCACATGGATCCTCAGGATTTTTGCATTGGGTCACCCCAAATTCACCATCAGATCACATTACATGTCCATGGCTACAGTCTGTACCAAAAAAATCACGCACCCACTGTGGCCTGGGGCTGCAATGGTGCAAAAACGTGGTTACAAAGCATGGATCCACAGGATCTTTGCACTGGGTCACCTCAAATTCACCATCAGATAACATACCATGTCCATGGCTACAGCCTGCACCAAAAAAATCACGCACCCACTGTTGCCTAGGGTCACAGTGGTGCAAAAACGTGGTTACAAAGCACGGATCCACATGGATCCTCAGGATTTTTGCATTGGGTCACCCCAAATTCACCATCAGATCACATAGCATGTCCATGGCTACATCTTGCACCCAAAAAATCACGCACCCACTGTTGCCTAGGGTCACAGTGGTGCAAAAACGTGGTTACAAAGCACGGATCCACATAGATGCTCAGGATTTTTGCATTGGGTCACCCCAAATTCACCATCAGATCACATAGCATGTCCATGGCTACATCTTGCACCCAAAAAATCACGCACCCACTGTTGCCTAGGGTCACAGTGGTGCAAAAACGTGGTTACAAAGCATGGATCCACATGGATCCTCAGGATTTTTGCATTGGGTCACCCCAAATTCACCATCAGATCACATAGCATGTCCATGGCTACATCTTGCACCCAAAAAATCACGCACCCACTGTTGCCTAGGGTCACAGTGGTGCAAAAACGTGGTTACAAAGCATGGATCCACATGGATCCTCAGGATTTTTGCATTGGGTCACCCCAAATTCACCATCAGATCACATAGCATGTTCATGGCTACATCTTGCACCCAAAAAATCACGCACCCACTGTTGCCTAGGGTCACAGTGGTGCAAAAACGTGGTTACAAAGCACGGATCCACATAGATCCTCAGGATTTTTGCATTGGGTCACCCCAAATTCACCATCAGATCACATAGCATGTCCATGGCTACATCTTGCACCCAAAAAATCACGCACCCACTGTTGCCTAGAGTCACAGTGGTGCAAAAACGTGGTTACAAAGCATGGATCCACATGGATCCTCAGGATTTTTGCATTGGGTCACCGCAAAATCACCATCAGATCACATAGCATGTCCATGGCTACATCTTGCACCAAAAAAATCACGCACCCACTGTTGCCTAGGGTCACAGTGGTGCAAAAACCGTGGTTACAAAGCATGGATCCACATGGATCCTCAGGATTTTTGCATTGGGCTACTCCAAACTCACTGTCAGATATTAAAAATCTTTATAAAATAGAGAATTAAATACATACAGAATGTTAAATTTTCAGTTTCGAAATATTAGTACTAGTTTAGTACTGTATTTCTATATTACAATAGTACTGTATTAGTTATTTTCAAATACTTAAATATTTTTAGGGTGTAAGACCCAATTAAAGCCCGTTATTTACATACAGTATTACAGTATTTACATACAGTATTAGGCATACTGTATTAACTTTATTAACTGTATTAAAGCATTAACTTTGAGATATTATTTTTATTTAATGAACCCTCAGCCTTATTCAAAGTAAGCTTAAATTAGCTATTTCACTTTTTAATCAAAGTGCTATTACCGTGTGACAGCAATATTTTATGTTTTATTCTTTTAATGATAGTTTAGGATTTATTTAAATATCATTTCAGTCTTTTCAGAGCTATATATTCACTGCTCTGTAATAGTCTATAAGCATAATTGTTACTGTAAATTAAATTAGCTTTTTACGAAAATACCAAGCGTGTTTATGTTTTGTTTCTTTTTTCAAAGCCAAAAAGTGTTTCAGGCTTGTCGAGTTTCCCGGAGTGTGGAGTTATAGAGAGTCGAGTTTTCGGGGTTCTAATGTTGATCATATGACTCTAAAATACTTTAAAAAAACTTTAAAACTCACTAATTTTCATCTAAAATTTAGAAAACTTCCAGGGGCAGGACCCGGTATGGGCCCCCCCAATATTTTTTATAAGTCGGCGCCCCTGAACTTAGTTGGTCTTTAAGGTGCTACTGGAAGGAATTTTTTTTGTTTTGACTATGGCAGACCAACACGGCTACCTATCTGTCATTAGTTCTTGTACATTTTAGCCCTTTCCTTAATATTTTGTCCCTACCACGGCAAAACACAACAGGACCTTAATTCCTCCTGGACCTCTTTCACAGTAGCATCTTTACCAAGGCAAGAGGCCACATGGCTTTTCCTTGCTCACCTGTCTGCCTGATGAGCTCCATGCATCCTTTCGGTGTACAGGGGATGAAACAGTCTCCGAGGTCGCCGCGTGAGAGCTTCCCTGCATTAATACTGCTCAAGCTGAAAAGGTGAGAACAAAGCAGCAGTGGTCAGCGGTCTTTGAGGAAGGAAAAAGCTGGCTGGAATTCTATTCCCTCGTTCTAAGTCTGGGGCAAACTGAAGCGCAACCTCCTCTGGAAATAAATGGGGGACGGGGGACGCAAATGTTATCTGTTCCAGAAGGTGCAAGCATCTGGTTCTGGACTGAAATCCCTTTGCCATATACGGTATGCATGTGATATAGGCCTGAAATTTTCTCATTTCAGTAGCAAAGATCTCACTTCAGAAGCAAAGATCACCAGTGTCAAAGCATTGATTCTTCAACACCAACTTGGACTCGTCATGTTATGCAGATGTCTGATTATCGTCTTCCAAAGCAACTACTCTACTCCGAACTTAAAAATGGAATGCGTAATGCTGGTGGGTCAACAAAAGAGGTTCAAAGACTCTCTCAAGGAGGCAAATCTATATATATATAAAAAAAGTAGTATACAGTGGTACCAAAGGTTACAGATGCTTCAGGTTACAGACTCCGCTAACCCAGAAATAGTGCTTCAGGTTAAGAACTTTGCTTCAGCATGAGAACAGAAATCGTGCGGCAGCAGCGTGGCGGCAGCGTGAGGCCCCATTAGCTAAAGTGGTACCTCAGGTTAAGAACAGTTTCAGGTTAAGAACGGACCTCCGGAACGAATTAAGTTCTTAACCTGAGGTACCACTGTATAAACACTGAGAACTGGGAAACACTTGCCTGCAGGCGCTCCAGTTGGAGAACAGCCTTTACCAAGGTGTCATGTGTTTTGAAGAAACTCGAACTCAGGACAAAAGGAAGAAACGCGCTAAGAGGAAGGCACGCTTGGCAAAACCCTCACTGTGATCAATTTCCCGCCTGGAAACCTACATCCCCACTGTGGAAAGACATGCAGATCCAGAACTGGCCTCCACAGTCACTTACAGACTCACTTTTAAAACCGTGTTTATGGAAGACAATCTTACTCAGCTAGGAGGGATCGCCAAAGAAGAAAGAAACCTTCTCACTTCAGTCTCATCTCCAGGCACCTCTCTGGGATTACAGAGGACATTCCTATTTCTACCTTGAAATTGCCAGGAATTGAACCCGGGACCTTGCCTACAAGGTAGACCTTTGACCCTTCCGCAAGCTTACCCGTCCACATCCTTTTCAGGTGCCACAGAATTGGTGACTTTCTCCGTGTTGATGGGCTTGTTGGTATCCAACGGCAATTGTACTATAAACCCATGAACAGCAGGGTCATCGTTCAGATTGTGAATGCATCTCAGCACCTGTTCGTTTAAAAGCAGGAACAGGACAGGGGGTGGGGGTGGAGAGAATTAGAAACAGGTGAGGTTCTGCAACAAAATGTTGCAGCATAGCATTCTCCTGTTCAGGGTTCCAGTCTGCCATTCTATCTCCCTTCCTTCTATTCCCCACTGCTCCCCACACCTGTCAGCATTCTGTGCCTACTGAGCATGCTAACCCATCATGCTAGTCCTCACTGAGCTGTTTTGAACCTTCTCTCTCCGTTTTTCCCCGTACATGTGGTACATGTGTATAGTTGGGGGGCGTTTTGGGAGGGGTCACAGGAGGATGAACACACTTATATCTGTTAAAATATTTGAATTATCGACTGATGTCTGAGGGTCGCTCTCACTTCCATCCCTGAGGAAGTTTATAAATAACTCCTCTGTATGAAAGGAGGAAATTAGCTATCTAGACAACAAGATGGTTCATTACAGCACTTTAATTTTGTATCTCATAGAATCGTTCTCTCTCCTGAACCTCCCAACATGCAGCTTCATAGCACAATAGCAGATGAGAGTAAGGTCACAGGTTCAATCCCAGGGACCTCCAACTGAAAAAGATCGCAGGAAGAAGATTTAGGAATCGATGAGGCACTTTCAGAAGAAACCGTGATCCGGCAAATGCAACAGGATCTCCCTGTGAAACCCCAGAGAGATTGGTAAAGCAGAACGGGGTTACCTCAGCTTCTGTTGCAGTGCTTGGCAGCTTGATGTGGTTGGCATTGATCCCGATCTGGAAAATAAGACGGAGAACAAAATAGAAATCATTAGGTTCTATGAATTGTGATGTGATTAGATGAAAAGCAGCCAAGTAATTTTCTCATTCTGGAAGGCTCAGGAAAGAGACGGCAGAATTGAGCCGAAACCTTTGGCTCCCTTCTTCTCCGCGCCACATGCACAGAAAGGGACCTTGCTCTGGGCAACTTTTCCAGAGAGGGAAAGTGTTTGCCCACTGGGCAGGAAAACACGTTGCCAAGGCAACCAGGAGACATGTGCCGTCTTCTCACGCTGTGGTTTAGCTGTCCACCATCAACAAGGCAGTGTGCGACAGCAACAGTATGTCTCCTATTTGCCCTCTTCTCCCTGGTCTTGGGATATAAACAGAAATAATATTCAGAACATTTTGTCTTTCTTTCTTTCTTTCTTTCTTTCTTTCTTTCTTTCTTTCTTTCTTTCTCACTCACTGTGACTTTCCATGGAGGCGCTTATTTGGAGCAGCTGGGAATCAGGGCAACGACCACAGATCGGTGGCAGACCATAATGTTCTGGGAAGGGATGTAGCTCAGTGACAAGAGCGTCTGCCGTTGCTGTCAGTCAGCGAGGATAACACTAAGTTGGATGGAGCAATGGTCTGGCCCAGTACATGGCAGCTTCCGATGTTTCGAACTCACTCCCCACATGCAGATTGGCCATCCTGTTTGCCCATCACAACGTTCCTCCTAGAACGTTGCATCCTTTCCATGCGCCGCTGCCACAGCCATGAATGGCGAGAGGAGTGCAGAACGACCATGGCTACACATGGCGCTGAAGCAAACACACAGGTGCTCTCCCTGAGTCACTGCTTCCTTGGCTCTGATGTGGTCCACCAGGCTATACCCACTGTGCCTCACAGCCTTTCTCAGATGTGAAGGAAATAAGCAGCTATCCTATCTTTAAAAGACATCTGAAGGCAGCCCTGCTCAGGGACGTTTTTAATATTTAATGCTGTACTGTTTTTAACGCTTGAATGGGAGCCGCCCAGAGTGGCTGGGGAAACTCAGCCAGATGGGCGGGGTATAAATAATTATTATTATTATTATTATTTTATTATTATTAAATTATCAACACCAAAGTGAAAAGGGGGAATGAAACACTCCAGAGAACCCTATGCTATTTGGGTGTGTGGGTAATATTACCTCAGCAGCGGCCTTGAGTTTCATGTTAATGTAGAGATTTGAATCATCCCGATCACCAACCTTTAGAAGGAGGAAGAGGAAAAAAATAAATCACAAACAGAAGGCAATTTATTAGTTTCACTTAGTTTTGGTTCGGTTCCTAAGATAACTTAGCTCAAGGAAGTCAATGAAAGAAAAGTTTCTCATCCCCCCCGCCCAATTGTGTAACCACTGACAGGGTGTCTCCTCTTTGGTTTTTTTTTAAATAATATTTATTAAAGTTTCAAAAAGATTACAAAAAGAAAAACAGAAAAACAGAAAATACAAAATACAGAAAAAGTAAAAACATTTTTTTTAAAAATCCATCTTTCCATATCTTGTCTTTCATTTACTTGTTTCCTTGACCTCCTCACACCTCCCTTTTTTGTATTCTAGTTCAATTAATTATTTCATCAAATCCTTTCCTGACAGGGTGTCTCCTCGCCCCCCCCCCCAAGCTCATCCAGACGGTAATAGGACCCTCCTTTAAGGGTCCTATTGGTATGGAGGAGGGAACCTCACACAAAATTAGCAGACCTCCCAGTTTGGGGCAACCCCACCCTCTAATAATAGGCCTCCATACCAAATCCCACATTACACAAGAACCGTCTGCTTCCTGACGTTCCTCTTCGGTCACTGAAATTCCACTGAAATGGGCAATAGCAAATGGGGGAAAAGGGTTAAGCCTTTCCTCATCCCTATAAATTTTAATTTCCTCCTCCCAAAGACTGCTTCGCAGATAATAAGTATTATTTCAAGACACAAAGTGGCCACGGATTACACCGTTCCAGACAGGCCAATGCCAAAGTTTCAGATAGATAGATAGATAGATAGATAGATATTACAGAAAAACTGTTTTTGCGTGAAATTCTGTCCAAAATATCATGAGGACATCCAAGTGGGTGAATGACGCTGTAACGTCTGACCCTGTGAGAATCTGCTTTAGATGAAAACAAATCTCAAAATTGTAGATATAGCCGCTAACCTGTAGAATTGCAAGGCCTGGTCTGAAGCCTGGGACTCTCTCCTTCATTTCTGCCACTTGGCTCTTGAGTCTCTGCCTCACTTGCCTAGAAAAGGAAGAGATCGGAGGGAGAAAAGGAAGGCACCGGTCACAAATCCAGCAGCAGGAAAAACTAGGAGAAGTAGAGTTCCAAACAGATGTGCCAGGGTTCAAACCAACTTGGAACTTTCTGGAAGACTTAATCTTGGAACCTATGTACCCCTAACTACTACTTTGCTACCTCTACCCATAGAGGAAACTTCCCCTACTTGGCGCCCTCCATGTTGTGGACTACAACTCCCATCAGCCCCAGCCAGCCTGGTCAGGGTGATGGGAGATGTAGTCCTGGGAGGCACCAGGTTGGGGAACGCTGCCATAATGCATGAAGGTGGAGAGAGAAATTGTGACAAAGCAAAACTGTAAGGACCCAGGGAGCTGCATTATACTGAATCAGACCTTTGGTCCACCTAGCTCAGTACAGTGGTATCTCGGGTTAAGAGCTTAATTCGTTCCGGAGGTCCGTACTTAACCTGAAACTGTTCTTAACCTGAAGCACCACTTTAGCTAATGGGGCCTCCTGCTGCCGCTGAACGATTTCTGTTCTTAACCTGAAGCAAAGTTCTTAACCTGAGGTAATATTTCTGGGTTAGCGGAGTCTGTAACCTGAATCGTATGTAACCTGAATCGTATGTAACCTGAGGTACCACTGTAGTGTCCACACTGACTGGCAGCAGCTCTCTGGGGAGATGCTGGGGACTGAACCCGCAACCTTCTGCATGCAAAGCATGCAGTCCAAGACACCAAGGTCCAATCACAGAGTCAGTGGTACCTCGGGTTACATACAATTCAGGTTACAGACTCAGCTAACCCAGAAATAGTACCTCGGGTTAAGAACTTTGCTTCAGGATGAGAACAGAGATTGCACAGCGGCAGCAGCGGGAGGCCCCATTAGCTAAAGTGGTGCTTCAGGTTAAGAACAGTTTCAGGTTAAGAACGGACCTCCAGAACCAATTAAGTTCTTAACCCGAGGTACCACTGTAAAGCAGTTTTCAAGAGGCAGCAAGGAAATCCATGCATTTTCACGGGAAACATCTGTGTAAACACGCCATTTGTTACTCTGCATTGGTCTCAGTACGTTTCCGAGCACATTTCAAAGTGTTGGTGCTGACCTTTAAAGCCCTAAACGGCCTCGGTCCAGTATACCTGAAGGAGCGTCTCCACCCCCATCGTTCTGCCCAGACACTGAGGTCCAGCGCCGAGGGCCTTCTGGCGGTTCCCTCATTGTGAGAAGCCAAGTTACAGGGAACCAGGCAGAGGGTCTTCTCGGTAGTGGCGCCCGCCCTGTGGAACACCCTCCCTTCAGATGTGAAGAAATTAAGCAGCTATCCTATCTTTAAAAGACATCTGAAGGCAACCCTGTTTAGGGAAATTTGTAATATTAAATGCTGTATTGTTTTTAACACTTGATTGGGAGCCGCCCAGAGTGGCTGGGGAAACTCAGCCAGATGGGCAGGGTATAAATAATAAATTATTATTATTATTACTGATTGCATCCCGCATTTTTCTCCGAGGAGCTCAGGGTGGCGCACATAGTTCTCCCCCTTGTGTAATTCCCACAGCAACCCTGTGAGGTAGGTCAGGCTGAGGGGCAGTGACGGGCCCAAGGCCACCCTGTGAGCTTCATGGCCAAGTGAAGAATCATAGAATCATAAAATTGGAAGAAACCACAAGGGCCATCGAGTTCAACCCCCTGCCAAGCAGGAAACACCATCAGAGCACTCCTGACATATGGTTGTCAAGCCTCTGCTTAAAGACCTCCAAAGAAGGAGACTCCACCACACTCCTTGGCAGCAAATTCCACTGTCAAACAGCTCTTACTGTCAGGAAGTTCTTCCTAATGTTTAGGTGGAATCTTCTTTCTTGTAGTTTGGATCCATTGCTCCGTGTCCGCTTCTCTGGAGCAGCAGAAAACCACCTTTCTCCCTCCTCCATGTGACATCCTTTTATATATTTGAACATGGCTATCATATCACCCCTTAACCTCCTCTTCTCCAGGCTAAACATGCCCAGCTCCCTTAGCCGTTCCTCATAAGGCATCGTTTCCAGGCCTTTGACCATTTTGGTTGCCCTCCTCTGGACACGTTCCAGTTTGTCAGTGTCCTTCTTGAACTGTGGTGCCCAGAACTGGACTCGAACCCTGGTCTCTCCCAGGTTCCTAGTCAGACACCCTAACCAAAATACCACACTGGCTCTCAAATTACACCATGCTGGCTCTCACTCCACCCGATTTAGGAACAGAAAAGCAAACACAATGAGCTACGCCAACACAAAGAAACCACAATTCATTCTCATCTGTACTATACGTAGGATCTCATGGATAAGTAGCTGTTTCTTGTTCATGATATAGCTGGTCTCCAACTGCTGTTCAGGCACAAGCTAAAAAGATTAAGTCAGGCACATTCATTGTGCGTTTAAAAATAATAAGATTTAAAAATAAGAACCCCAGTGAAAACAAAATCAAATGGATCCGCCAGTTGCTATTACAGTCACTCTTGAGGCGCACTGCACCACGCCGGTTTGCAGAAATAATAATACTCGCATTGCAATGCCATCTACTGAGCGCAGGGTGCAGCTGCAGGTAACAGAAACTGCTTTTGCAAATAAAAAAAGGTTTTAATTAAAAAGCGTAAGGCCCATTTTCAGCCTGTAGATATTCATAATATCTGACAAACTATGCAGATCTTCAGCTACTGACCTCTGTTTAAAAGTGTTTTGCTTTGATTTTATAGCTTTCTGCTTCTTACTTTGCCCATCCTGGCACCCTCCAGATGTTGGGAACTAGTTTTGACATCTGGAGAGCAGCAGGTCGGCAAAGGCTGACATAACCCATTTATTCATTATGTAGGTTTTGGCAATGCACTTGTAAAAATGCACAAGGGAAAATCTGCAGAACCCATGATTCTGAGAATGGATCATAAGCCCACCAGCAATTTCTAGGGATAGGGGCTAGATTCTAGGCATGATTTCTTCTTCTTCTTCTTTTGGATAAAAATCTGGTTCTGGCTGCAAAGAAGTTAATACTCACACCTAAGCAAATTATTACTTCTACCTGGAGGAAACCAGTGTGCTACGCAGATCTGTCACCAACATTTGGCATAGCTGGGCAGATTAGGAGAACCACCGCAGATTCACACCCAATCCCCACCCTTAATTTCTTTGCTAGTCCAGCACTCTAAAAAGCACCAGATGGGTGGGTCTTGCCACCCTTTAAATATCCCATAATAACCCCGATCTGGGGAATTGCGGGAAATTAAAAGGGTGGCTAGAGCCAGCTGCCAGCACCACCTAAAACATTGCCACCACCAGGAACCACTGACAAAGGATGCTCTCTCAACTAGGGCCAGGGTCTTTTCAGTACTGGCCCTGACTTGGTGGAACACTCTGTCACAAGAGACTAAGGCCCTGTGGGACTTGACATCTTTCAGCAGTGCCTGCAAGACAGAGCTGTTCCGCCTGGCCTTTGGTTTGGTCTCAGTCTGACCCTTATGTTTCCCTCTCCTTATGGTTTTGATCTATGGGCTACTATTAAAATGAGGCTGCATTTTAAATTGTATTTTAACCTGTATTTTAAAATTGGTGTGGCTCCCCCTCCCATTATGTTTTTATTGTAATTTTACTGGTGTTAGCAGCCCTGAGCCCGGCTCTGGCTGGAGAGGGCGGGGTATAAATAAAAATTTATTATATTATCATTATACCAAGTGAGACCATTGGTCCAGCTAGCGCAGTAGTGTCTTCTGGTGTTGTCTCTTAAGATAATACTTTGCCTGCAAAACCTCCCTTGGGAGGTTGTGGACTCTCCTTCCTTGGGGGTTTTTAAGCAGAGGTTGGATGGCCATCTGCCATGGATGAACTAGTTGAGATTCCTGGATGGCAGTGTTGGACTCTCCCAAAGGACATTCACCTGGCACCTTCATTATACACCTTTAGGCACCAGGCAAAAACATTCTTTCAACCCAGGCTTTTGGTTGATCTGATTTACATCACATGCCCTTTTAAAATGTGTGGGGGTTTTTTGGGGGGGGGCTACTGGGTTGTTGTTTTTATTTTTATTATTTATTTTGTGGTTTTATATCTTGATTTTATTCTGTGAACCGCCCTGAAGCCCCCCAGGTATAGGGCAGTATATAAATTCAATAAATAAATAAAATAAAATAACCCTCAGGGACCCCTTCCAACTGTACAATTCTATGAATCGGCAAAAATACAACACCTGAATCTGTTAGCAGTTAGCACCTCCCCTGCTAACTTTTGTTTCACAATTTTTAGAGTTGGCAGATTCTGTGATGAGCCATAAAGGACAATCTGTTCTAAATGTCAGCTAGTTAATATTTCACCAAAACCCACTCAAATATCTCCCTCGGCTGCAATGCTAGGGGCAGGAAGCGAGGGCTGAAGTCCCAGTACAAGAGATTACAGGTGCCCCGAAAGGTAAAGGGACACCTGACCATTTAGGTCCAGTCGTGGCTGACTCTGGGGTTGTGGCGCTCATCTCGCTTTATTGGCCGAGGGAGCCGGCGTACAGCTTCCAGGTCATGTGGCCAGCATGACTAAGCCCCTTCTGGCGTACCAGAGCAGCGCACGGAAACGCCGTTTACCTTCCCGCCGGAGCGGTACCTATTTATCTACTTGCACTTTGACGTGCTTTCAAACTGCTAGGTTGGCAGGATCTGGGACCGAGCAACGGGAGCTCACCCCATCGCGGGGATTCGAACCACCGACCTTCTGATCGGCAAGTCCTAGGCTCTGTGGTTTAACCCACAGCACCACCCGCATCCCTACAGGTGCCCCTAACTTGTCCCAAATAAATAAAACCTATTGTTCTTCATATTTTGCCCTAATACATGCGTGGGAAACTTTTGTTGTAGGGAGGGCCGCGTTTAAGTCTTAGCGACCTTCTGAGGTGGGCTGGGACGGGGGTGGGTGGGGCTACAAATATGAAGGTTAGATTTTGTACAGGAACATAGCCATCGTGTCTGATTCTCTTTTAAAGACGTCCATGTTGGTGGCCCTCAGTACATGACGCTCGCCCATGGTTCTGTCACAGCTTCTCATCCTAACCAACCTCACAGGGTTGTTGTGAGGGTAAAATGGAGCGGGGCCACAATGCACACCACCCAGAGAAAAGGAAGGACGTAAATGTGATAGTAAACAAAAAACTGTGGGAGCAAAGTACCTTCTTTGGTCTGTCCCACATCTCAGCAAGATAACGTGTGATCAGATACAGCAATGTATAAAGGTCAAGGGACCCCTGACAATTAAGTCCAGCCGTGAATGACTCTGGGGTTGCGGCGCTCATCTCGCTTTACAGGTCGAGGGAGCCGGCGTTTGTTCGCTTCTGCAAACAGTTTTTCTGGGTCATGTGGCCAGCATGACTAAGCTGCTTCTGACGAAACCAGAGCAGCACACGGAAACGCCGTTTACCTTCCCGCCGGAGTGGTACCTATTTATCTACTTGCACTGGCATGCTTTCGAACTGCTAGGTTGGCAGGAGCTGGGACAGAGCAACGGGCGCTCACCCCGTTGCGAGGATTTGAACCGCCAACCTTTCGATCAGCAAGCCCAAGTGGTGGTTTAACCCACAGCGTCACTCGCATCCCTACAGCAATGTAACCTCTGGTTACGTACTTAATTCATTCTGGAGGTCCGTTCTTAACCTGAAACTATTCTTAACCTGAGACACCACTTTAGCCTCCTGCCACCACTGTGCAATTTCTGTTCTCATCCTGAAGCAAAGTTCTTAACCTGAGGTACGATTTCTGGGTTAGTGGAGTCTGTAACCTGAAGCGTCTGTAACCCGAGGCACCACTGTATCTATATATTAAATAACTTTGTGGCAACTGAAAAAGACATACAGATTTATTGTGGCACAATCAATGTAGCAATAGCATTTGCTGCAACATTTACTTCTTGGTTTCACGCTTCTGCAGACGTCATCAACTTGGTGTCCTCCAAATGTTTGGGACTGCAATTTCCATCAGTCCCAGCCAGGAGTTGTAGTCCAGAACATCTGGAGGCTGTTTTCGAAATTCACATTTTGCACCTAGCTACTGACCACTTGTGACCAAGTGCGGGTGCCAGGCTGATAGGACAGCACCTGATACCTCCAAAATCTGGAGGTGCAAGCCTAGGGATCCTTGGACTGTGCTCACACACTAGTAACACACCCTGAAGAATTCTACCCATTATATTTTATCTGCAGAATCAGAATGGATTTCAGGAACCAAAACGCTTTTCCTGTGCAGCCTGAACAAGAGCAGTGAACAACGTTGTAGTTAACTGTTGTCGCTTGTCTTCCACTTAGCCCACCCCACTGCCCTGCTCACAGTTGTGAAGAATATTCTGACGTCATGAATGCTCTGTGTCACCGTTAAGAAAAAGAGGTTGAAATAGGCCAATATATGTGTGGGCTGTCCCTGGATCAAGTGACTTTTCTATTTAATTAAGTTCTTAATCTAGCTCAAAGTTGTCATCTGAACTAGGCAGACGTTTAACTTAGAATCAATCACAGTCAGGAAAAAAAAGACTTACCGTATTTTTTGCTCTATAAGACTCACTTTTTCCCTCCTAAAAAGTAAGGGGAAATGTGTGTGCATCTAATGGAGCGAATGCAGGCTGCGCAGCTATCCCAGAAGCCAGAACAGCGAGAGGGATTGCTGCTTTCACTGCGCAGCGAGCCCTCTTGCTGTTCTGGCTTCTGAGATTCAGAATATTTTTTTCCTTTTTTTCCTCCTCCAAAAACTAGGTGCGTCTTGTGGTCTGGTGCGTCTTATAGAGCAAAAAATACGGGTATGCCAAAATGCTAATTAGACCTTCCATTTTAGCAACTGTAACCTTGGTTTGAGGAGCCATTTGGCACCAAGGTTATTATATAACTGAGTTTCTAACACTATCTGGAGAGTACCAGGTTGGTATAATGATCTGATTGCTATGCAGGAAAAATGCAATGTGCAATGTGGCCTTTTGTCAAGTAAACTACTACCACCGCCAAACAAAAAGGTCCCTTTTGTCTTCTAGTGTAAATTGAAGTGTTGTATGAATGGTATCCCCAACAGCAGAGAGCCCAAGGCAGCCTAGAGCCCTGCTTCAACAGAAAACACAGATTCAAAGCTGTTCTCAAGTTGTAGGTCATTTCAAAGAATAATCTGGATTGAGCAGTTGTAAACAGAATTTCCCCATCTGTAAAATGGGGAACAGAAATAAATAAATATTGTTGCCTCAAATAATGGAAAAAATATATCTCTAAATTTACCTGGCAGGGGGGAAAGCCATGAACTAAACATAAAATTTTGATAGATTTAAAAGAAAGAGGAGGCTTTGCCCTGCAATTGTATTATGAGGCAGCCTGCTTGTGCTGGTTAAAATAATGGATCGTATTGGGAAATGCAGACATTTTAGATCTAGAAGGTCATGACATAAAATTTGGCAGGCATGCTTGTCTGGTATGGGAAAAGCTAAAATTTATATGAGTATTACAAACCACATTATCAGGAAGAATTTGTATAGAGTCTGGGAGAAGTATAAAAATTTGCTGGAAAGAAACACACCTCTATGGTTATCTATGGGAATTGCTTGGAAGACACATTTGTGTGAGCGTTCCAAGAACCCGAAAAGGGGGAAAGGGCATATGTTGCTGCAGGAATTTCACAAATAAAGGGCTAGGGCATTCCACAGGCTTGCAAGTTCAACCAGATGAAACTACAAAGGCTCCCTGGTTAAATTTCATGCAGGCCCAGATCCTGTAGTGCAGTGCTCTTGCCTGAAGCTGTTTGCTTTGCTGGCTCCCTTGTCTTTCCACTTCCAGCGCTGTGTTAAAATTGTGCAATTGGGTGGTGAGCAGGGGAGGGGGGAGAAGGGAAAGGCAGCTGGATCAGATGCCAATTATCTGCTTCCAATGCAAAATTGACATATGAAGGTCAACCCGTATGGATTCAGCGGCAGTAATGAAAGCAGCGCCACTAAATTAAAGCAGTCCACATCGCCCAGCCATCAGCTCTGGTTGCATAAGTGCTATACATTTAAAGCCAATGACTTGCCCCATAATAATCATGGGAACTGTAGTTTACCTCTCGCGGAACTATAATCCCCACCACCCTAAAACTAAACTACAGCTCCCTGCCTGCAAATTGCCTAGGGACGTATATGTCCAATTCACAAATCAATAAATTGCCAATGGTCAGGGATGATGGGAGCTGAGCACATATATAAAGGACTGGGAACCTGCGGCCTTGCAGGACTGCAGTTCCAATCACCGCTGACCACTGGTCATGCTGGCTTGGACTGAAGACAGCATCCCATGGTTTGCATAATTTTCAGCTCCAATGCACCCCTGCACTCAAGGGTAGCGATGAGCTTCAGAAAAGAGACTGCAGGACAATGGCAACACTCATGGTGGAATCCAGTATAACACTGACCCCATCATTTCAACAGCACAAAGATTTCAAGATTTTCCCCAACCCTCTGGGGCAGCTTGGGGAGAGGAAGGGAGCAGTCTTTTGCAGAAGCACAAAACCTCACACAGACGGAACAAGGGAGGCAGCTTCTGCTCTCATGCTGCAAAGAGGTCTAACAAGCCTCCTAGGCGCAGGCAGAAATCTAACAGGTGAGGTTTTTTGTTTTGTGCAGCATGCAGGTACAATGACAGAGGAATAAAACTAAAAGCAGCTTCTTCAGCCAGGCCCCTGGAAAAAAGTGAGCTTTAAAAGCAAAGGTTTCAAAAG
Organism: Podarcis melisellensis; assembly: GCF_964234715.1. Lineage (NCBI taxonomy): Eukaryota > Metazoa > Chordata > Lepidosauria > Squamata > Lacertidae > Podarcis > Podarcis melisellensis. The sequence continues at coordinate 10,569,943 of NC_138528.1, read as the reverse complement.
AGGACATAGTTTAAGACACACGCATATGATTTCAGGATCAAGGAATCAAATGTTAATCAGTCACGGACCAGCCACTGGGTTAATATTAAGCCAGCAGAGCAATAAAGGGAGACAGGAGACAATTCCATTGGAAATCTCTGCAGGCCACAGCCCTCCTCCCTGGTCCTCTCCCAGTATTTCTGCCAGGCTGGAATGTGTCCTCTCCAAGTCTGATAATACAGTCATACCTCGGGTTACAGACGCTTCAGGTTGCGTGTTTTTGGGTTGTGTACCGTGCCAAACCCGGAAGCACCGGAATGGGTTACTTCCGGGTTTCAGCACTCGCGCATGCGCAGAGGCGTTAAATTGCGCTTTGCGCATGCGCATGCGCAGAAACGCCAAATCGCAACCCGCAGACACAGCGCTGCGGGTTGTGAACGTGCCTCCCGCATGGATCACATTCGCAACCCAAGCGTCCACTGTCCTTTGTTGTGTAGATGGAGAACAGAGACAAGGTGAAGGAGCACATGCTGAGAAGCTCTCCTGCTGTAGAAAGGCAGCATTCGCATTCGCTGCTCTGGCCACTTTTGCCTTCCTCCATGCACAGCACTGAGGCATGGCTCCCCAAAGGCTCCAGGGAGCATAATGGCTCCCTTTGTACGACAGCTCCACCAGGTACCAATCTATATCTGGGCATCGTTCAAAATGCTGGCTTTGATCTATTATCTCCGTCCCACCACCCTCACAGGCATTCTTGGTGGGGGTTGCAGGACAGGGCCTTCTCGGTGGTGGCAGCTCCCAAACTCCATCCCTCGAGAAGCTCGACTCGCTCCCTCCTTGCTGTCCTCCCACCTTCACGTTCCAATGGGCTGCTGGGAACAGACTGCTTTTAAAGAAAGGGCTGGTGCCATGCTGCTTTAATTGCAGTTATCCGTATGCTTTTAAGGTATTTTATCTATATAGTTTAAATTCTGATTGTTGTCCCTGCACTTGAGTTTTTAGCAGTTCTTATTTTTGTTTGTAAACCACCTTCCTTGCAAGTAAGTAAATATATAATGATAATAGTAAAGAATAAAACGTTGCCCAGAATGGAATGCAACCCTCAGGGTGCAGGGGTAAAATCATAGAATTGTAGGGTTGGAAGGGACCACGACGGTCATCTAGTCTAACCCCCTACAATGCAGAAATCTCTTGCTTGAACCAATGTCCCTGAAATTAAAGAGCCCCATAGCTCAGTTGGTCAGAGCATGGTGCTGATAATGCCAAGGTTGCAGGTTCGATTCCTGCATGGGGCAGCTGCATATTCCTGTGTTGCAGGGGGTTGGACTGGATGACCCTCGGGGTCCCTTCCAACTCGACAAGTCTTTGGTTCTATGCTCTAGCGACTGATCTATCCCTGACGACTGGCCATGCTGGCTGGGGCTGATCTGAGTTGCCAGCCCAACAGCAGCTGGAGAGAGCCACGGGGCAGCTAGCCCTGCCCTGGAGGAAAAGGCCAGTCTCGGGTTCGATTTACAGCCCTAGGACACCACCACCTTGCAGAGGCTCAGCAGCGCCGTATCTGGCCCGTGCCTGGATGGGAGACCACCTGGGAACCGGGCACAGGACCCTCCTTTGGCCTCCAGGCGATGGGAGGAAGGCGGGCGATTTCAAAAAAGAAGAAGAAAGAAGTTAAAACGAACGGCAACTTCATGCAACAACGAATAAGTTGGATGGAAGCGAAGGGAAACGGCACGTGGCTTTGGGGGCGTCCGCGTGGGAGGGCTCCCTCCCTCCAAGCACGAGACTCTTAACCTGACGGTCGTGGGTTCGAGTCCCCCGCTGGGACAAAGAGCAGCTGATCCCCGTGGTCCCTTCCAACTCTACCATTCCATGAAGCTGGTGAAATCTACGCCAAGTGGCGCGCAAGTCCCGCGGAACTCCACGCGGGAGACTCCTGTCCGGACGTGCGCTGGGGCGCGCAGCAAACCCGGAATCCTTTATCCTAAGGGGGGTCTGGCCGTCTTGGAGAAGTGGGGCGCAAAACACGCCCCCCCCCACTTACAGCCCCGAGTGCGCCCTAGCAGGCCCCGAGAGCGATGCATACACGCGTCTTCTTCCTCCCCGCCTCCCCGCGCGCAAACCCCGGTCCTCCCCAAAGCCCCGAGGGGGCGGCGGCGGCGGCGACCTACTCGGAAACGGCCTTGCCGCTGATGATCTCGGCGGGAGGCATGGCGACACCCCGGGCGAATGCAGCTCCTGCGCTCAGTGAAGCCCCGATGGTGCCTGCCGAGGGGTCAAAAGAGGAGGCCCGGCCCGCCCTCCCCGCCCCTCTGCACGGGACACCCACGTGGCCGCGAAACTTTTTCCTCTTTCCCTCCCCGCAAGCCCAGGCCGGTCGACCCCGGCCGATCCCCGCCCGCGCCAGGGGCGGAGGCAGCCGGAGGAGGAGGGAGCCAGCGGATCTCCAACGCGACTGGCCGCCTCTTCCTCCGGCGCGCCCGCCCCCTCCAGGCCCCCGATCCGCCCCTTTGTGCGCGATCCAAGGTGCGTCGGTTCCCCCGAGGGAGTGCAACCGCCTCCCTCCCCCTCCTCCTGAGTAGGTGGGGCCGGTGGGGATCCCTCGCTGCCTTTCGATCTGGTGGAAGAGAGGTCACAGGGTGGAAAGAAGGGTGGTTGTGTCGGACCGTAGCTGTCAACTTACAGATTTGAAAATAAGGGGCAGCAGCCTCAAAAATAAGGGATCAGCAGCCAAAATAAGGGATTTTGGCTTCGTTTATACAGAAATCCGCCACTGATGGAGCCATGCTGCTTTGGCTGCCACTGACTGTGTTTTGCAGGGGGTTGGACTAGATGATCCTAAGGGTCTACAACTCCGACCAAAGAAGAGGGGCAGGCAAAACTGATGAACGGCGTCGGTCAGGATGGCAAAGCTTACAGGCAGAATTAGAAACCAGGGAGAGGACCTCTTTAATAAAGAATGGGGAAAGTTTATAATTTAGTTGAAAGGCTATTGTAAAGAGTTACATACATTGGTAGGATTGAGAGAAAACTTGTAGTAAAAATTTGAACTATGGATGCACAAATGATTTATATAAATAGAGTTATGAAAGGGATGCAGAGGGGGAAATCACTACATTAAGATGCTGCACTGGTTGGAGGGGATGCTAAGCAGCACGTCGGGGCTGCCGTCGTCCTGGCGCCAGGAGTTCCATCGGGGAAAGAAGTCATGATTTGAACTGTAAAATTATCGAAATGTATAAAACTCGAAAATCATAAATAAAATTTACAAACAAACAAACAAACAAACAAACAAACAAACAGTGTGCTTAATGTAACTGTAGTTCGGCCATCAATCTTTCTTCAAAACTCTGGCCAGGTACAAACCAAAAAGTCAGCCCTCTAACTGGGGCTACAACGGCTCTTTTTAAATTTCAGGCAGGCCTGTTTGAAGAGTTAGCTGGCAGAGAGAAACATAAGGAGTGAAGCTTTTTGCCACTAGATAAATGCAAAAACTGAGAAAGTTTGTATCTTTTGAAATCTGGCTTTGACACAGAAACTCAACCTTAGGATTATCCTGTCCTTCCCCTTTCTCTCATATTATCTCACCTTCAGTCCAGTGTTTTACCAATCCTGTTTCAGCAGTTGGAATGTTTGTGAACATTCTGTGTCACTGCAATGGCTCAGTGGGAGGGCCTGAAGAACAGCTATCAGTCAGTGTATAGACAGTGATGAGTCAGCTGCACCTGTGATCTGATTTGGTATAAGAAAGCTTCAGTTGCCCTTATGGCCAGCTCTCTCCTTGCTACCATTTCAGCAGACTCTAAAACACATTCTTATTCGCAGTTGCATTTATTGAAGGTTTGCGAAAGGCAGCGGCTTCTATTTTCTATTTTTATTGGGCTGGCCGATGAAATTGAATTGGAAGTAATAAGGTGTTTTATCACTGCTGCTGTCATTATTAGTGTACTGCTTGCACTTTATGCAGTTTTAAATTGTTTTTATATGTTGTAAGCCGTGACGGGAAGATAATATATTTTTGAAAGGAAGCGTATAAAATAGAATAATATCAATCCACTTGCTCTTCAGCTCCTTCCAGATTCAGGACACAAAAATACAGTAAAGATAGGTTAAAGACAAAGACATGAATTGCATCATTAAAATAGCAGCACCAGAGAGGCATAAAACAACTGGTTCCATTCTTAAAAAAAAATAATTTGCAACGGTTTAAATACAGTCAGGATTTTAAAAAAATAAAGAAATGCCGATACAGGGCTGCCTTCAGATAAATCTGCTTAATTTTGCCTGGGTGATGCCTGCTATAAATATATATAGGAGATGTCAAAGATCAGTATCTGGGGGTACATGTATTCCAATATTTCACTTATTATTGCATGTGTTATTCCTTCTTCAAGGAGCTCAACGTGGCATATGTAGTTCTCCCTTCCCTGTTTAACTCCCACAACAACCCTGTGATGGAGGTTAAGCTAAGAGACAGTTACAGATAGGTAGCCGTGTTGGTCTGCCATAGTCAAAACAAAAAAAATTCCTTCCAGTAGCACCTTAAAGACCAACTAAGTTAGTTCTTGGTATGAGCATTCGTGTGCATGCACACTTCTTCAGATACTTCAGTGTATCTGAAGAAGTGTGCATGCACACGAAAGCTCATACCAAGAACTAACTTAGTTGGTCTTTAAGGTGCTACTGGAAGGAATTTTTTTTGTTTTAAGCTAAGAGACAGTTACTGGGCCAGGGTCACTGTTACGTACTGAAGTTCTCACCCTGGGCCAGCAGGGGGATACTGTAGATAGTTTTCACTCAGGTCCCCATATGCAAATAAGGAATTGAAAGTGACGTTCAGTGATTGGATAGTTACAGAAAGTTGTTACTGTTGCGTTGTAGTGGAGCAGGCTGGCTGAACCCTACAGTTCTGTTCTGGGTCTGTGAATAAACAAGAGCTGTTTGAAGAATCGCTGTGTCGTCTGATATGTTCACCCGCAACTTAACAGTCACCTAGTCAGCTTTGTGGCTAAATTGGGGATTTGGCTGTGTCTCCTAATCTGGCACTGTAACCCAGTGGTTCCCTATCCTACCGTACAAAAAACATTATTCAGAATAGCCGTTTGCACGACCCACGGAGGACGATAATAGATGGCCTACCTCATGGGGATGTTGTGAAGGTTGTCAAGATAACAGTGTTTGAGCACTTTGGAAAAGTTCTGTATAAATACTAAGTGGCGTCATTAGCAATTGATGCCAATGAAGTTTTTTACCGCAACTCCTTTCCTGCCCATCTCTTCTTGCTGCCTGCACCCTTTTGCCTTAAATTATCTCGACAACAACCGCATGCGGCTGTTAAGTGTAATTATTTTACTGATGAGAACCTGGGGTCGAGAGAAGAAAGAGATCTATTAATATCGAAAGCATTTTAGCTGGAGAAGATTCGGAACAATCCCAGAGATGGCCTCAATACGCCCCTCGTTTGAGGTTATCTTGACTCCTCTCCAGGGCGAGGAATGAGTCAGAAGGAACAAATGAGTTTACAAATTGACATTTCACACCGCAGCCATAGCAATAATGCTTAGGGTACTTGCAGAGCTGTCTCGATGCTTCTGCAGCATTTTGCCAGCTAATTAGCCACGATTGGGCAGGGAGCTGGCGTCCACCCTCCTTCATCTAAAGGACAGTCACAATATTTGAGTAATCAGAAGTTTTCGGAAGAAACGGGGGCCGTGAGGAAGATGGTCTGAGAACGAAACAGGAATAATGAGTAACCAACCGTAGGTAGCAGAGGTAAAGTAGATTCGGGGCTAGCTTTCTAGCCAGGGTGGGGCAAAGGGATGCCCCCCCCATCACACCCTGAGCTGTGCTTTATATCTTCCCTGGACTTTTTGAGGAAACTGCCTTTTCAATTTGTGAATAGCAGGCAGCTTCTGGTTAAAGAATGGCAGCTTGCTTTCAGAAAAACAAGCAATTTAAGAATAAAAAGGTAAAGGGACCCCTGACCTTTAGGTCCAGTCATGGCTAACTCTGGGGTTGCGGTGTTCATCTTGCTTTACTGGCTGAGGGAGCCGGCGTACAGCTTCCGGGTCATGTGGCCAACATGACTAAGCAGCTTCTGGCAAACCAGAGCAGCGCCGGAAACGCCATTTACCTTCCCGCCAGAGTGGTACCTATTTATCTACTTGCACTTTGACGTGCTTTTGAACTGCTTGGTTGGCAGGAGCTGGGACCGAGTAACAGGAACTTATCCCGTCGCGGGGATTCGAACCGCCCAATTTGACAAGTCCTAGGCTCTGTGGTTTAATCCACAGCACCACACCTGTCCCCTAATTTAAGAATAGGAGCCTCTGAAAAATCCAGCGAATGAGGCAGGATAAGTGTGCAATAAAAATCTCACCAGGAAGAGCTTCCCCCCTCCCAAGTCTGCTCGGTCGAGACTTTCCCTGACTGCAGGTGGATTTTTCATCAACGCAATCGCCCTGTAGTTACTTAAGCAATAGTTAAATATTAAAACTTCGTATTATGAGCTAGAGTTAGACTTTAACCGCTCAGACTCCCTTTGCTGTGCTTTGGGTAATTTTTTGGGGTGGGGTGTTACTTAAGTCTTGAATGTTGATCACAAGAAAGCAATGTGAGTAAAATATGAGTTACAAAAATCCCCACGTGTATACAGTGCAACAAATAAATGGTGATCAGGTTTGCGCTTCTGCTTGGGAAATACGTGAAGAGCTATCAGTGGGGAGCTGGATTTAAATCACTGGTTTTGATGGGCCTTTTTTCTCTTGCTGATTTAAGCAGTCTTGATTTAAGTCTGGCACCTGTTGAAGTGTGCTGCATTTGTGCACACTTAACCACAATCCAACTTGGCTTACAGGATGTTTGTCCAGATTGATCAGGAGTGCTGTATCAGTGCTCCCCCCCTCCCCTGGTGTCTTAAGATCCAGGAATATGATGCCTGTGGTTTTCACTGGTGCAGACCATAGTCAGGAATCAACCCAGCCCCATCAGGCCGTGCACAACGGTTGGCTTCTCATGCTATCTTCACTGATGTCCTAGAGAAAAGTACTGTACCCACCTCTCCCCAAGATCCTCTCCTTAATCCTGTTTGGGCTCTGCAACCCTGTTTTAGGACTACAGTGGATGCTCGGGTTGCGAACGATCTGTGCAGGATGCACGTTTGCAACCCGCAGCATTCGCAACCTGCAGCTGCACGTCTGCGCCCGCACGGGTTGTGAGTCGGCTCTTCTGCGCATGCACAAAGTGCTATTTAGCGCTTCTGCACATGCGCGATTGCCGTAACCTGGAAGTAACCCATTTCAGTACTTCCGGGTTTCGGCGGTCCGTAACCCGAAAAAACGCAACCTGAAGCATCTGTAACCCGAGGTATGACTGTACTAGACTCCGCTATCTGGAATAGCCCATTGAGGCATAAAGCCAGCTCATGTTTCTTCTGTAACACTGGTGCATTTATCTGAGAGAAGTCACGCTACTTCCTTTTCCTTTCTTGATTTGGCATCCATGATTGCGAAGGGTCACAAGGCAAGAGAACTCCCTAGAATCTGGGTAATGCAGGCTGGACACAGAGTGCTCTTCAGATCATACCCAGGGTGCAGAGTGCTTGTGTGGTTTTCACCAGCTGCACAAATTTATTTCTTCCTATTTTTCTTCCCAGCACACTGCTTAGTGAGTTTAGTCAGCATGAATCTGGCTGGAGCCCCTTCATTTAAAGCACAGCAGCTAGGATGAAAACATTCTCAGGGACTCTTTAGCAAATGGGGACTGATGTTGCTCATGGCTGATTCCTGTTCAAATACAACCTGAAGATGTCTTCAATATCGAGTTCACCAGATTGTCTTAGCAGAGTGCTGTATTGACATCCTCTTTGACAAAAATGTTTTTGTGTGTTTCAACAGTTTCCAAAGTCAGCACGAGGCTGCTGAATACCAAACTGGAGCTGGCCCCAAGGGATTTACCCAATGAGAATAGGTTTTAAATGATATCTTCTGATATTTCCTATTCCCTGGAAAAGCTAGTGTTGGGGCATCTGAGGAATTCTCACCCTATGGTCTTCAGTGTTGTAAAATGCAAAGCCCATCTAAGATAGCTTCTCTGTGCGGGAGGAACTGGTCGATGGTAACTTCCCATGTTCCTAATACTTAACTAGATGACAGTCTCTCTCCTGCTCAGCTAGAGCAAACCAAGAACTGCAAGATCCGGGCTTGTCAACTAACCATTCCAGCACCTTGCCTGTATTCTCTAGTTCAAGAACTGAAACTCAGCTCCGGCAGAGCTTGAAGGCAGCCCTGTTGAGTAAGCGGTCAGTAAAGAGGAGTCAAGGTTGGTATGGACCAGAGAGATTTTTATCAGCGATGCACTTGGCAAAGACGTCATAGCAGGCTACTGAGTAACTTATGTTTCTAGAAGGATGCCTAGAAGCAATTGCACCACTCTCTACCCAGAAAAACTCTGAGTTCTGCCATCATCGCTAGCATCAAGTAGACATGGAAATTCCTCTGGCCTGGATAGGGGGTACTGACTGCAGGGCCACCCTAAAACCCTATAGCCTGTATTCCAGATGTAATGAAAAGGGGAGCCCGGAGTAGAGATGTCAGAGAATTCCAGAGGAAACAGGAGTGGAATTGCCAATGTTCACTTACACATCCCATGTCCAGAATGGAAATAAATCCAGAAAATATGCTTGACACTCAGGGTTGTTGTTGCTTTCAGCCTACAAACGATATGTATTTGATTGTTTTCCCCAACTGCATTGCATTTTTTGGCGTGTTGAAATGAAGAGTTCAATGTATGTAATTAGATAAAGTACGTAAGTTACATACTTTTGCCACGGAGGCCATAGAGACAAATATGTAGGTTCTGGCAGAAGGCGAATTGCAGCAGAACAGAAACATCACTGCATGCAATGAGTGCAGGGGAGAATACCTTCTTATACCCCATAATCCAGAGTGTCCCACATGGCCACCAAAGGGCAATGTCATAGCTTCACAAAGTAGCACAGTTACATCTTGATGCTGGGGCCCGGTTCTACCAACGCACAATTTTGTGTCAGTGATCAGCTTTATCAGCAGACTGCTGCAACCTCCTGGCTTGGAGGTGCAAACTTTGCAGTACAAATAAAACAACCCCCCAACTACGTATTAGCTGCAAGGGGCAGCCAAGAAAAACAGAAATTTGGCAGGCATCATTTGGGGTAGAGCTCAATGCCCTTTCAAGCATTGCTGCAATCACTGGTTGATATTTTGCCACTTTGCCTTAAGATACTTTAATACTTTATACTTTATTGTCACTTGTACAACTTGTATACAGTGAGATTACACGAGCATCCCCCACTCAGCTCTCTTAGTCTTAATTCCCCTCGTTTACTGACGCACACCCACCAAACCCGAAAGTCAGTTGCCCTGTTGTTATCTTTTCATTCAGCAGCCTAACAGCCCACGGATAGAAGCTGTTCTTCACCCTGTTGGTGCGACTAATCATGCTTCCATATCTTCTGCCCGAGGGCAGGAGATCAAGAAAGTGCCAGCCAAGGTGTGAATCATCCCTGAGAATTTTCCTCACTCTCCTGAGGCAACGTTCTTCCACAATATCATCCAGTGGATTCACGGGACAGCCCATAATATCTTGTGCTGTATTCACCACCCTCTGTAGGCACTTCCCATCAGTTGATGTCAAACCAGCATACCACACCGTGATGCAGTATGAAAAGACACTTTCTATTGTGAACCTGTAGAAGGAGATCATCAAATGTTGATGGACATTGTTCTTTCGCAATGCTCTGAGGAGATAGAGTCTCTGTTGGGCTTTCTTAACCAGGACTAACTCCCAACTACATAATCACAACATGCACAACCTCAACACCTGATATGGTGTACTGCTCCTGAATACCAATTGCTGGAGACCACAAGAGGGGAGAATACTTGTGTGCTTGGATCCTGCTCTCAGGTTTACCACAGGCTTCTGGTTGACCATCATGAGAACAGGAGGAGAACTGAACTAGATGGGCCACTGGCCTGATCCAGAAGGCTCTTCCAATGTTCTTATGATCAGTACTGGTAGCAGACACAAACATCGCCCTCACACTCAAGGTGGGCCTGAAGGCCACCAGAATTAGATGACAACTCTGTTTCAAGTGGGATGCACAATAAATCTTGAAATGAGCTCATTTTCTCCTGCTTGGGGGGGGGGGGGGAGGTAGGGCCCGAACCAATGTGTTCAAAGTTACAAGAAAGGAGATTCCATCAGGAAGAACTTTCTGACATTAAAAGCTGTTCGACAGTGGAACAGACTCCCATGAAAGGTGATGGTATCCCCTTCACTGGAGGCTTATAAACAGAGGTCAGATGGGCTGACCATCTGTCATGGATGCTTTAGTTGAAATTCCTTCATTGCAGTGGGTTGGACCAGATAGCCCTTGGTGGACCTTCCAACTCTACAGTTCTATGATTCTATGACCCAAAATATTATTGTTTGCCATCACATATCTCCTTCTTACATAGGAGGCCCTCTCAGCAGCTTCATTGACATGTCACATGTTAATGAAGCTCCTTTAAGCCAGGGTATATTGATGGATAGCTTGTTGTTGGACTTTGCCTTAGTGGAAATGCACGGTTATCACAATGCAATAGGATTTGTAGACCTACCTGGGAGCTGGAGCTGGCTTTGACTCTCCAGTGAGCAATTACAGTGGGTTCTGTGATCTTTTAATGCAAGGTAGAGAAACGCCTGACTCTCCAGATGTTGTAGAACACCAAATCCCATCATCCCTGGCTGGGACTGGTGGGAATTGGAGTCCATCCTTGACACCACCACCACCCTGCTTCATTTGGTCAGGAGAAAGGAGATGGCAATAGAAGGAGGATAGATTTCATTTCAACTTTATTGCAGGAAATTGATCCTACATCTACCCTCTAGAACTGCTCCCGCTACAGACATCAAACACACGCTGCCTCTATTATCTTTTTGTCTCCTGCTCCCCTTTCCAACAAACCTTTTAAGTGGGGATTTTTATCCCTCTTCAAGTCTGTCTTGAAGCAGTTGAAATTGCTTTCGTATATGTGTTTTATTGTTAAATCACTTCAGGATGTTTTATGGGAAATGATTCACAGACGCAATCGATAATACTTCTAGGGAGGCTGTGCACATCCTGCCCCGATGAAGAAGAGCACCTCAACACAAGACACCAACAGCGCAATCCTGCCTGCTCAGAAGTAAATCACCTAGAGTGGGATTGAATCCCAGGTGAATGGGTTCAGGCTTGCGGCTTTAATTCCCTAAAGAATTGTTGAGAGTTCCATGGCGTTCATTTTCCTGGAAGTTGCCCAGAGTGGCTGGAGCAACTCAGTCAGATGGGTGGCATATAAATAATAAAATTATTACAGTAGTACCTTGGTTCTCGAATGTAATCCATTCCGGAAGTCTGTTCAACTTCCAAAACATCTGAAAGCCAAGACGTGGCTTCCGATAGCCAACAACCGCATCGGACATTCGGCTTCTGAAAAACGTTTGAAAACTGGAACACTTAACTTCCAAGTTTTCAGCATTCGGGAGCCGAAATGTTCGAGTACCAAGGCGTTCAAGAACCAAGGTTCCATTGTATTTATTATTATTATTTTCCGTTTGTCTTCTTTGCTTCATTAGGGATAGGCCTTTCGATCTGCCCTTCTGTCATGGGCATTTCCCAGCCAAAGGAATGCGCACGACAGTTGTTTCTACAATTCCAAACACCCATGCACACCAGTCTAGTGTCTCTAGGCAGCTATTCCCAGGTTTACACTCTAGGGAGCAGTTGCATCAATGGGGGGGGCACTTCAGTGAGAGGTGGTAGTGCTGTGGACTCCGATGACACAGCAGGCTACAAAAGTGCAAAAGCCTCTCTCAGACCGTCAGATGAATCTGACACTGAATTGGAGGAACCACTGTTCACCATAGGCCACCAGTCTCCTAAAGAGGAGAAGTCTAGAATGGAAGACTTGCGTATAGTATGCAGATCTGAAAAAGCCACAAAGGGTAAACCACCCAAAGCAGGGGTCAGCAACCTTTTTCAGTCATGGGCTCTCTCAGACCATGTGGTGGGCCGGACTATTTTTTTTTGGGGGGGGAAGGAATGAATTCCTACACCTGTCAGGAGTGCGTGCAGGAGCTGGGCCCTGTGACCAGTAGGGCTTCGCAGGACTGGGGCCTTCCTAAGTTTGTTCTGGAGAGGCAAGGCCGCACAGGTGAGGCCGATTGGTAACTCACAGCACCTGGTGGCTAGAGCCGGGAAGGGATATAAGGTCAGCATTTCCCTTCAGCTCTTTACCACAGCAACACACTTCCTGCCTTGCTGCGTTTGGCTTCTTGCTTCCTGAGCCTCGGACCTTGACTCCTTGCTTCTCAACCCTCGGAGCCTTGACTTCGTGACTCTCTGCTTCCTGACCATCAGATCCCTGGCTTCAGGACTCTTGTTCCTGCTCTCACCCCGCCATCTTGCCCCCGGTTCCAACGTCCTCAGCCAGGACTTCGATCGCCCATAGATCGGACCGTGACAATGCCCCACAAATAACCCAGAGATGCATTTTAAATAAAAGCACACATTCTACTCATGTAAAAACACCAGGCAGGCCCCACAAATAACCCAGAGATGCATTCTACTCATGAAAAACATGCTGATTACCAGACCGTCCACAGGCCGGATTGAGAAGGCGATTTGGCCGCATCTGGCCCCTGGGCCTTAGGTTGCCTACCCCTGACCCAAAAGTTATGCTGAAGAATTTGCTAAAGCAACCAAAGCGGCTGTTGTTTGCAACTCAGAGAAGGTTTGGGAAACTTCAAGCTTCCAAGAGGTCCAGAGCTTAACCTCAGAGGATGCTAAGCTGTGGTTAAATGCCATGAAGGCTGAACTTGATTCCTTAGAGAGGAACAAGACAAAACCTGTCCTATTCAGGTTTACCAAGACAATAGGTCATGTTTGTCTTTGCTCACTTCCAAGGAAAGAACCAAGTACTTGCAGATAAAATTACACCGTGCAAGAGAGTGTATCCAGAAAGGACTCATTCAGGTGTCCTACATGCCAGGAAAAGAAATTCCTGCAGATCTGCTGTCAAAAGTTGTTGACCGGGAACAACTTCAGGTTTATGTACAGCAGTTGCAGTTAGGCTGAAATACTGCAGCAGCGGGTTACATGAAATGGGGGAGGATGTTGAGAATTCCATTCCTCCCGTGCTGCAGATGTGTGGGATTGTTACATGTCACATCTCTGTTAATGATTATTGGAGTCTTGTGAGAGGAAATTGAGATACGCTGTTTCCGCTCTGTATAGCTTTTGCAGCTCTCTCTCTGAGGAAGAAAGACGGAGAGAGAAGCCATGTTTTCTTTGTTTTGTTACGTTTGATTTAATTTGCCATAAATGAGGCTTAGATGTTACTCCTCAAGGCTGAGCTTCTGTTTTGAACTCTGCTAATCGTTTGCTCATGTCCCTGGATATGGGCCACATCAGCGTGACGGGAGACCGGAGTGATGAATCCCGGGCGATGCTGGATTGGGGGAGGCACCAGGCCTCGGTGTTATCACCCAACAGTTTATGTACCTTCCCCTGACAGGCTGTGCACATGTAGCCAGAGACTGTGCCTACATGGAAACGTCCTCTGCTCCTCCCTTTTCAGTCCCCTCCTGGTTCTGGATGACATTGGTGCAGGAGAGGGTGGGGAAGCACACGGCCCTCCACTTGCCTGACCTGCCTCTTCCTCCTCTTCTTCCAACACAACCTGTGTTCCAGCCTCAGGCTCTGAAGCTTCCCCTGCCTCTGACTCTTGCCTCTTGGCTGGTACAGTTCCCCACAAACCACTGCCCGCCGCTCCTGAGTCAGACACCGGGCCCCATTCCCCTGGTACACTCTCACCAGCATCCTGGTGTCCCTGACATCTGCTGGACACTCGATGATTTGATTTATCTCTTTGTTAGCATTTCCCATATCACTCTAGGACAGGGGTAGCCAATGTGGTGCTTTCTAGATGCCATTGGACTGCAATTCGGTCTCTTTCAACCGTTGGCTGGGCTGGTGGGAGTTACTGTCCAATGACATATGGAGGGAGGGCACCATGTTATCTACCCCTGCTTTAGACACCTCCTGCTCCTCAAATGTCCCAGCAACTGCTCAATAGGTATGAAGCAATTGGGAGAAGCAGGATTAGGTGGGAAAAGGCAGGCTGTTGCTCAGGCAGGCACTCAAAAGTGCCAAAGTCCATCGCTTTGGTACTTACGAAACAGCCCACTCAGTAGAATAGTTTTCACTTCCAAATCTGTCGTTGCTTTGTTTCCGATTAACTGAAGCAGAATACTGTAGCATATTCTGCGTTTAATTGCATGTTAACCTCTTAAATACAAAAATAAAATTGTGCAGCCTTGCAGCTTTGAACAGGGCAAAGGCAGGAAAGAGAGAACAGGGAAACAGTGAAAGGAAGAATATGGGAGCCTCTAAAGGTAAAGGTAAAGGGACTCCTGACCATTAGGTCCAGTCATGACTGACTCTGGGGTTGTGGCACTCATCTTGCTTTATTGGCCAAGGGAGCCGGCGTACAGCTTCTGGGTCATGTGGCCAGCATGACTAAGCTGCTTCTGGCGAACCAGAGCAGTGCACGGAAATGCCGTTTACCTTCCCGCCAGAGCGGTACCTTTTTATCTATTTGCACTTTGACGTGCTTTCAAACTGCTAGGTTGGCAGGAGCTGGGACCGAGCAACAGGAGCTCAACCCATCGCAGGGATTCGAACCGCCAACCTTTTGATCAGCAAGTCCTAGGTTCTGTGGTTTAACCCACAGCACCACCCGCATCCCATGGGAGCCTCTAGCGGGTAGCAAATAGGAGGATTGATACACATGTTATGGGTTTTGATGACAGTGGCTGTCTCTTCTCCCTGGCCCCTACTGGTATACTAATACAACAGCATATCTGGTAACAGGGATGCAAGGAAATATAATTTTATCCAGGGCCCTAAACTCTTTGCATGGAAGCCCTGGCACATGCAATTTCCAGGTTCCCTCCGCGGAACAATGCTCTGGGGAAATTACATTTCCCAGGGTCTCTGGTGCTTACTATTAAATTGGAAGGGATCCCTAGGGTCATCTAGTCCAACCCCCTGCAATGCAGAAATCTCAGCTAAAGCATCCATGGCAGATGGCCATCCAACCTCTGCTTAAAAGTCTCCAAGGAAGGAGAGTCCACAACCTTCCAAGGGAGTCCATTCCACTGTCAAACAGCTCTTGCTGTCAGAAAGTTCTTCCTGATGTTTAGTCGGAAGCTCCTTTCTTGTAACTTGAAGCCATTAGTTCGAGTCCTACCCTCTAGAGCAGGAGAAAACGAGCGTCGTGACACCCACACCCGGTCACATCCAAACGTCAAACCTTTTCACAAGATGGATGTAAAGAGCCATCGGGGGCAGGGGAGCAGCCAGATACGGTTGTGTGGAGCGTTCCCAAAAATGTTGAGGCATTTGTGTTGCTCCAACTTTCAATTTTGCAATTTACCGGTACCTGGAATGTGTGGTTATTACAGTCATGCTCCTCTCGCAATCTAACACAAGGAGGAGCTCTTGGCATGAGAAACACTTGGTGCTGGGAAATGTGCAATGGCTTCAATGTGCTTCAGAGCCAAGCGGAAGCAGACACGAAATACAAATTGGGGACTTGCTTGTGAGGTAGGGCTCTTGCCCTTGATTTGCAGAGCTCAAGGTTACACCACCTGAAGAAAGAAGGCTGTTGGATGAGGCCTTTATAAGTCCCCAATCTGCTGCATTGGGGAAGCTCCAGAAACTGCCTTGTTCAACCTAGTTCAGTAGTGTCTACACTGACTGCCGGCTGCTCTTTGGGATTTCAGACTGGGCATGTTCTCAGCCTTCCCAGCAGATGCCAGGGATTAAACCTGCAATTCAAGCAGGTGTTCTGCCCCTTAGCTACAGCCCTTTCCCCTTGATTTGCTTATATAATGTATCCTACCCTACCTTGGGACTATAGAGATGATGCTTGTGTTATAAATGTTTATATGCATAATTAAAGTCAGCTGTCTGAGCTGTGTGTGTGTAGATATGTGTGTTGTAGGTGTGGGTGGGTGGGTGGGTGTAATGTGTATCTATCTATGCAAATGCCACACATACTAAAGTTTATTAACTCAGTGGTTTTTGTTGTTCTTGTTTAGTCGTTTAGTCGTGTCCGACTCTTCGTGACCCCATGGACCAGAGCATGCCAGGCACTCCTGTCTTCCACTGCCTCCCGCAGTTTGGTCAAACTCATGCTGGTAACCTCGAAAACACTATCCAACCATCTCGTCCTCTGTCGCCCCCTTCTCCTTGTGCCCTCCATCATTCCCAACATCAGGGTCTTTTCCAGGGAGTCTTCTCTTCTCATGAGGTGGCCAAAGTACTGGAGCCTCAGCTTCACGATCTGTCCTTCCAGTGAGCACTCAGGGCTGATTTCCTTCAGAATGGAGAGCTTTGATCTTCTTGCAGTCCATGGGACTCTCAAGAGTCTCCTCCAGCACCAGAATTCAAAAGCATCCATTCTTCGGCGATCAGCCTTCTTTATAGTCCAGCTCTCACTTCCATACATCACTACTGGGAAAACCATAGCTTTAACTATATGGACCTTTGTTGGCAAGGTGATGTCTCTGCTTTTTAAGATGCTGTCTAGGTTTGTCATTTCTTTTCTCCCAAGAAGCAGGCGTCTTTTAATTTCGTGGCTGCTGTCACCATCTGCAGTGATTTCCAACAGGTGTGTTGCTGCAAATTTACTCCTCCAAGTCTCTGTTTTAAACCGATTTGTAATGTTATAAGGGTGTTCATAAAATTACAGAAATGTAGGGTTGGAAGGGACCCTGAGGGTCATCTAGTCCAACCCTCTGCAACGCAGGAATCTCAGCCAAAGCATCCATGACGGATGGCCATACAACCTCTGTTTGAAAACCTCCAAGGAAGGATTTGTTCCGGAGGTCCGTTCTTAACCTGAAACTGTTCTTATCCTGAAGTACCACTTTAGCTAATGGAGCCTCCTGCTGCCGCTGCGCCACCGGAGCATGATTTCTGTTCTTATCCTGAAGCAAAGTTCTTAACCTGAAGCACTATTTCTGGGTTAGCGGAGTCTGTAACCTGAAGCGTATGTAACCCGAGTTACCACTGTATAAGTTAAATACCGTATATACTCAAGTATAACCCAACTTTTTCAACACATTTTTTATGCTGAAAAAGCCCCCTTGGCTTATACTCGAGTGACGGTCCTTTCAGGCTGTTCCATTCTCCTCCGCCGCCTTTTGGGCTGCTTGTTCTTCCTCCGCTGCTGCGGCTGCCGCCACTACCAAGTTTGTGGTGTGGTGAACTGGCTTATACTGAAGTCAAAATGTTTCCCAAGTTTTTGTGGTAAAATTAGGTGCCTCGGCTTATATTCGGGTCAGCTTATACTCAAGTATATATGGTAAGCTAAATGCATATAAGTTAAATAAGTAAAATGATCAGGGGTAGGAATAAGTAAATCTGCCAGTTCTGGTTTCCCTCAGTTTCTCATTTTTCCAACATTAAATTCAATTCTCTGCACTTCTCTGCGATGGATTTATTTTTTAAAACCTCGTTAGAATTCACCTGCCTTTTAGTGTGGATTTCTCCTCACACACACATTTTTGTATACAGTTCCCCCAAATTTATTTTACTTATTTATTTCACAGAATTTATATGCTGCTTGATTGTAAAAAAAAACCCACTTCAAACCCTCAGAAATGTCACTTGTTTTCACCTTAACAGGAAGCGGTGAAACAAAGCGGTTCATGGCTTACAGGTTTTAGTCAGAAAGCACAAAAAACAAAACAAAACAAAACCCCACAGGTCTGTATTAATTACATCATTTCCCCTCCACTAGCCCTCCCATCTCATCAAATTTACAGTGCTAATAGAAATCAGGGCAAATAAATGCTAGCCAGGAAAACATCTGTCAGTTGTTTTGTGTGTGTGTGTGTGTTTACACACACACAAAACCCCACCCTGTCATTGGCTGAAAGTCCTGTTGCTTGAGCTTGAGACCTGTTTCCATGGGAACAGGAGCTGGAAACTAAATTGAAAAGTAGTTGATGCAAAGAGCTGAAATAACAGAACAAGGGAAAGCCAGAGCATATGGTCTGTGCTGAAAATGGTGGCGGCCAATTTATATCTCCAACAGAATCAAGCAGTGAGGCTTTTCCTGGACTCGACCCTTTCAGGCTGCAGGTGTAACAAAGATGGGGCAAATACCTCAATTTTGGTTTCTCTCACATATTCATTTTTTCCCGATCTTAAGTGCAGTTCTCAGCATTTCTGCAACCCTTTGTGATTTTTACAGCATTGACGAGAACTCGTCACCATTTTTGTGCGATTTCCCCCCCCAACATGCACATTTTTGTATGCAATTTTGCACACTCTTTACGTAATTGCAAAGCGATTTCCCGTAATATAATGCATCTTTCTATATTGTTTGCACAAATATATGCGCTTCCATGTGCTCTTTACCCCGCTGTATGGACACGTCACTTTCTGCACATGTCGCTTGGCACATTGTTTCAGAAAGTGAAAATTAGATAGGTTCACCTTTAAGTGTAAACTGAATCAAATTTCTCCATCAGTCATAGTATTAGGATGTTTACATTCTCCCTAACACACACACACACACACACACACACACACACACACACACACTGTCTCCAGATAGTCTTTATTTTGCAGGAGGGATTCATGCTTATATCAGAAATTTAGTTTTGTACTATTAAAGTAGATGAAAGTGCTCTGTTGCAACAAATCCATTTGTTTTTGCAATACATCCTTCTTTTTAATTAGCTACACTTACTGTGTTATCAAGCTGGGAACCTGGATCACCTCATTTTGATGCAATACACATTATCATCTAATGAAGGGGCCCTTGTAAGACAATTATCGTATTTTTCGCTCCATAAGATGCACCTGACCATAAGATGCACCTAGTTTTTAGAGGAGGAAAACAAGAATAACAAATATTCTGAACGAAATGGTGGATGTATGATTTTTGTGGTTCATGCTGTGACCACAGACATGATATGTGATTTGACGGTGAGTTTGGGGTAGCCCAATGCAAAAATCCTGAGGATCCATGTGGATCCGTGCTTTGCTCCATTGCGGCCCCACACAACAGTGGGTGCATGATTTTTTTGATGCAGGCTGTAGCTATGGACATGCTATGTGATCTGATGGTGAATTTGGGATGACCCAATGCAAAAATCCTGAGGATCCATGGGCTTTTACCTCCCTGCTCCCAGACAGCCTCATTTATCTCTAGTGTCCTTTATCTCCCTCCCCTATCACTTGCCGATCAGCTGCTTCCTTTCAACACTCCCTTCCCTCTTATTTGCCTTAGTGTCTTTTCCTTAACTGGAGCAGTTTTTTGCTCCTCCTTTTCTTCTAATTTCTCTCCTCATTCCTTCCTGTCTTCTCTCCTTACCAGTTCATTGTCTTTACCTCCCCCCTCCCAGGCAGCCTCCTTTAATGCTAGCGTCCCTTATCTCCCTCTGCTCTCTTGCCAATCAGCTGCTTAGCGGCTTTGTTTCAACACCCCCTTCCCTCTTTCTAAAAAAAAGAGAGCACGATTTGCTTTTCACCCCTGGGCAATTCGGCTCCAGGGACCACGCATTTGCTCCGTATGATCCATAAGGCGCACAGACATTTCCCCTTACTTTTTAGGAGGAAAAAAGTGAGTCTTATGGAGCAAAAAAACAACAACCGGTAACTCCAGGGCCTTAACTATATCACTTACAGCAATACTTGTTTACCTCTTGTACACCACTTTAGAACCGATGGGTATGCGAAGGCAGGATTCAGTGGACTGAGCAGGCGAGACCAATAACATCCAATCATTCTATCCATCTTCAAATCCTGATGTTACAAGTTTGTTTTCTCTTTCACGCAAGAAGTCCATAAGAAGTTTCCAGTCCTGAATAAATGTTGATACTGATTTTTCTCTCATTAAACTTTGCCATCTCAGCCATGTCCAATAGTTTTATCGGTCATTCCTCTTTAGTGAGTAGGGCTGTATCTTTCCACTTTGTGCGTATAACAATATTTCGCTGCTGTAATCATATATTGGAGTAATTATCCCTGGTCCTTTTCTAGTTGTGTGCCCATTGACCCTAAAAGAGTTCTGGCTTCAATTGAGTATTTAACCTTTAAAATCTGCTGTGTCAGTGTATGTATGTGCATCCATTTGTTTAAAGCCTTTTTACATGTCCACAAAGCATGATAAAATGTCCCTTCGTGTTCTTGGCACTTCCAGCAAACATTTGAAACATCTTTATACATTCTGAATAGTTTCTCAGGAGTTAAACACCAATGATACATCATATTATAAAAATCCTCTTTAAGATCATAACATAATGTAAATTTTAACCTCATATGTTCCCACTGTTCTATCTGTATATTATAATCAAAATAAATTGCATCCTTTTCCTAGTGAAATGCTCCTGTTCCTGTTTTCATTACACAGGCTGAAAACTCTCCTTCTCCGTTGGCCCCCAAAGTCCCAGTGGTAAGAAATCTGCAACTTCTGTTAAGCCCTGCACATGCCAGGTTTTGCAGTAAAGAGAGTGCTTACAACTTGTAATAGATGCAATTTCTTGCAATCACACAATGTTCCTGACCTTTAGCTGGTCATAAAGCAAATGTACCTTTACTTATGTCAAGTAACATCAAATTTTCTTTCCTGTTGAATCAGAAGAATGAAGTTATACACTATGCAGGCTAATAGGAAATTTGAGCAAAGTATTCGATCAGAGCTTCGTTGTTAAAAGACTTTAATGGCCATCGATGCTCTGCTGCAATTTTCTTCTTCAGAGTCTCCCTCCTCTGCTTTTTCCTTGTACATATAGAAGCAGGCGAAGACAACCAAAATAGGGAAAATATTTTGTACGCCAGCTGAGAAGCTCACATTTCGAACGATGGCTTTAAACATGCTCTGTATGAACGTTACCTACATACAAATAATTATAGCTTGTATTCTGCAATACTGTATATCCTCCTGCTGCTGGAAGGGTCTAGCCCAGGCTTCCTCAACCTCAGCCCTCCAGATGTTTTTGGCCTACAACTCCCATGATCCCTAGCCAGCAGGACCAGTGGTCAGGGATGATGAGAATTGTAGTCTCAAAACATCTGGAAGGTCAAGGTTGAGGAAGCCTGGTCTAGCCTTTAAATCCTTGGGATATTCAACATACCTCAGAAGCTTGGGGATGGTGGTGGCATACCCTCCAACATTTCTCCGATGAAAATAGGGACGTCCCATTCCATAATGCTAATCTTACTATTTATACCCCAGTCGTCTTATTGGGTTGCTCTGGGCAGCTTTCAACATATACAGAAACACAATAAAGCATTAAACATTTTTTAAAAAACTTCCCTATACAGCATTGCCTTCGGAAGACTTTGAGGTTGGATTAATCCATACCCGCCAACATTTCTCCAATGAAAATAGAGACATCCTAAGGAAAAGCAGGACATTCCAGAATCAAATCAGAAACTGGGACAGCTTCTCTAAATCTGGGACATCCCTGGAAAATACAGACACTTGGAGGGTCTGTAGTGGCCTGGGAGAGGGCATCTCTGTGGCAGCCCCCAAGTTGTGGGACTCCCTCCAGAGGTGAACCTTGGTAATATGCTGCCCTGTGTGAGGCCATTTGACGCCTTTCCACTGGTTTGGGGAAGGAGGCTATGGGCTCTGACAGGGTCCTAGAGCCCTCCTACCTCCTTCCAAAAGCCCAAAGTGCTTGCACAGGGCGCTGCTGAAATTTTAGAGCCCAAAATCTGCCACTGAGTACAAGTGCTCTCCTGGGCCGCCAATCCCAGAATGCCTCACTTGGTTTCATGTCACACTTGGTTTCCAGTGCACTGCTGCCATATTAGCAGCAGTAAAATGCTGAAAGTAAGTCACGTTGGAAAAGGAGCAGAGCAGCAGTTTAGCTTGCAAGGCGCCATGACTTGCCGACTAACCCTCCCAAGAGGGAAAAAGCATTTCTTTCAATTCACTTTCTCCATATTATGCAGAAGTTTATTGTCAAGTTGGCCATTCGTGCGCCAGCTTGCAGCTCTTCGAAAGAGTTCCATTTGTAGTAGAGCTTCATATAAAGTTGTTTTTCTCTTTGACGACAGTTTGATTCTTTGGATGAGAAGGCTGAAGGGCCTCTCTTTTCCATGGTAACAGCTTCCAGAATTCTTGAAAGAAGGTCTATTGGAAATGTTGAGAAGTCAAAATTCTGGGGAAGAGGGGGAAAGGCGAGGATGAAGAAAGGGAAATGTAGAACGATAAAGTTGGAAAGGGACAAGAGTACAAAATGGGTTGTTTTGCATACGTCACTGCATTGTAAGTGGCTTAGAAGTCATTTTGGCATTTAGGAAGTATATAAATTAATTTGTTGTTGTTGTTTAGTCATTTAGTCATGTCCGACTCTTTGTGACCCCATGGACCAGAGCACGCCAGGCACTCCTGTCTTCCACTGCCTCCCACAGTTTGGTCAGACTCATGCTGGTAGCTTCAAGAACACCATCCAACCATCTCATCCTCTGTTGTCCCCTTCTCCTTGTGCCCTCCATCTTTCCCAACATCAGGGAACATTTGAAGGACAGCTGTGTTTCAGTTCTCATGTTGTTCCAGAAAGTGCAGCATTGATAGATTTGGCTTTGCACATGAACTGAGTCTAATTTCTCACCGACCCCATCTCTTTTGGTACCTATGTGACTACCCTTTGGGGACATAAGTGCTGTCATGTCACCCCTCAGTTTTATTCAGGCTAAGCATATGCAGTTCATCCAACCTTGTAGAACCATAGAATTGGGAGGCACCCTGAGCTTCATCTCTACCACAGCCCCCTGCAGAGACATCACCTTACCAACAAAGGTCCTTATAGTTAAAGCCATGGTTTTCCCAGTAGTGATGTATGGAAGTGAGAGCTGGACCATAAAGAAGGCTGATCGCCGAAGAATTGATGCTTTTGAATTATGGTGCTGGAGGAGACTCCTGAGAGTCCCATGGACTGCAAGAAGATCAAACCTCTCCATTCTTAAGGAGATCAACCCTGAGTGCTCACTGGAAGGACAAATTGTGAAGCTGAAGCTCCAATCCTTTGGCCAGCTCATGAGAAGAGAAGACTCCCTGGAAAAGACCCTGATGCTGGGAAAGATGGAGGGCACTAGGAGAAGGGGACGACAGAGGATGAGATGGTTGGACAGTGTTCTCGAAGCTACAAACATGAGTCTGACCAAACTGCGGGAGGCAGTGGAAGACAGGAGTGCCTGGCGTGCTCTGGTCCATGGGGTCACAAAGAGTCGGACATGACTAAATGACTAAACAACAACAACAAATTAATTTATATAACAGGAGCGCCTGGCGTGCTCTGGTCCATGGGGTCACAAAGAGTCAGACACGACTAAACGACTAAACAACAAGAAAACTTCCCCCCCATAGGACTTGTTTTCTATTCCTCTGACCATGTTTGCTGCCCTACCTTGAACCAGTTTGCCTGCTTACAGTGAAGGCACCAGCTGAACTTCCCTGGGGACAACATTCCAAAAACTGGGATAACATTCTGCATTAAAAAAAAATAATTAAATAAGACTATAGACAAACTGGATGGTGTGGGTTTTTTGTTTTTTTGTTTTTGTGTTTTGGTCAAACGACAACAAACCATTAATGCAGCAATGGCCAATAAGGTGGTGAGTTTGAAAATAGATCTTGAGAGAGCAGTATGAAGATCTATCCAATGCTGCAAATGGATACTAATAAGCTTCACACTTTGAAAGAAAAGAAAATAAAGAAAGAAAGAAAGAAAGAAAGAAAGAAAGAAAGAAAGAAAGAAAGAAAGAACACTTCAGCTACCAAAAGGAGGAGAAAATGGTCCATTTTTTCTCTCCATTTTCCTCCTCTGCCAAAGTAAAATCTGGTCCTTTTAGCAATCCTTAAAAAAACTAATTAGTAATATTCTGATTCGTAAATAGGTTGCAGCTTAGTTCACAGAGTGGCAGTTAAAAGAGAGGATGGGACACAGAAAGAGCGTGAGCCACCAAGTGCTCCACGAAAACACTTAATGTCTTGAGGACTGGCACCTTATTTAACAACCTGAATAAAAAGCTTCTGATAACTTAAAGGTATTTGAGCACTGCATAAAAAATAAAAAAAAAGATGAGGAGGAGGCAAAAGCAGACACTCTTCACAAGAAATGTAACCAGCCTACATGGAGATGACCTTATTCATATTATTTTTTAAAAAAACTAAAAATGATGAGAAAAGTAAAGGAGACGGATTAAAAGCTGGGGGGAAAAGGGATGGTTTTCTGAGCCTTTAATTAAAAAGCAATATTGAAGTAGACATTTATTTCTCCCAAAAGCTGCTCTTCACGGCACCCTTATCACTTCCACTCCTTGATGAAAGCAAGTGATACTCTCTTCACAATTGTTGCAGGGTTGTTTTTTTGATTTTTTATTTTTTTTTGGTAGCTTGTTGAATTTAGAGAAGCCGCTGAGGAGATGATAGGATTTTTGCATGAGCGCCTTTGATGTTTCTGGCGAAGAGATTTGGATAAGTCATTTAAACCGAGCACCAAGGAAACTGTAAGAATTCTTGAGCAACTTTTAAGGATCAATGGCTCCCATTGTCATATGTTGCAACCAGGACTGAGAATTGGCAGCTGGGGGAGAAGGCTACAAAAACAAGGGACTGTGATGACTTTTACTAGACAAGAGGCCTGAACATAAGGGCACAAGAAGATCCCTGAAAGATCAGGTCAAAGGGCAATAGCCCTCTCCTGCTGTTGTTTCCCAGTGACTGATGGGTGGTATATCACAATAGGATATAGCTATCATGATGACTGGGTGGGACGCGGGTGGCGCTATGGGTTAAACCACTGAGCCTAGGACTTGCCGATCAGAAGGTTGGCGGTTTGAATCCCTGTGACGGTGAGCTCCCGTTGTTCAGTCCCAGCTCCTGCCAACCTAGTAGTTCGAAAGTGTGTCAAAGTGCAAGTACATAAATAGGTACCACTCCAGCAGGAAGGTAAACGGCGTTTCCGTGCGCTGCTCTGGTTCGCCAGAAGCAGCTTAGTCATGCTGGCCACATGACCCAGAAGCTATATGCCAGCTCCCTCGGCCAATAAAGTGAGATGAGCGCCGCAACCCCAGAGTCGGTCACGACTGGACCTAATGGTCAGGGGTCCCTTTACATTTTATCATGATGACCAGTAGCTGTTGAGAGTCTCGAGTTAAGCTGTACAGCTTCTAACTGGTGGAGACTGGTAACACGCACTGCTATTGTAAGAAACTAGAGATGTACCACTTGTGAAAAAGCCTAAACAACTTGTTTTGCCACCCTCTGGAAGAAGAAGAAGAGAAGAAGACTTTGGATTTTATATCCTGCTTTATAACTACCCTAAGGAGTCTCAAAGCAGCTAACAATCTCCTACACCAGTGTGGTTAAGAGTGGTGGACTCGTAATCTGGTGAACCAGGTTCACGTCCCCGCTCCTCCACATGCAGCTGCTGGGTGACCTTGATCTAGTCACACTTCTCTGAAGTCTCTCAGCCTCACTGACCTCACAGAGTGTTTGTTGTGGGGGTGGAAGGAAAAGGAGATTGTTGGCCGCTTTGAGACTCCTTATGGTAGTTATAAAGCGGGATATCAAATCCAAACTCTTCTTCTTCTTCTTTCCCTTCCTCCCCCACAACAAACACTCTGTGAGGTTAGTGAGGCTGAGAGACTTCAGAGAAGTGTGACTAGTCCAAGGTCACCCAGCAGTTGCATGTGGTGGAGCAGGGAATCGAACCCGGTTCACCAGATTACGAGTCCACTGCTCTTAACCACTACACCACACTGGCTCTCTGGACCTCTTGTGGAGGAGGCACATGAAGAAGGGCTTCAGATGGTGATCTCAAAGTCCAGGAAGGTTAATAGAGAGAAAGAGACGGTCCTTGGGGCATTGCGGACCTGAGCCATTTAAGGCTTTATGGGCCCAAACCAGCACTTTGAATTGGGTCTGGAAGCTCATTGGTAGCCAGTGCAGTCAGGCCTGGATCAGTGTCATATATTGAAACTGTCTTGCCCCAGTGAGCAACCTGGCCGCCAAATTCTGCACCAGCTGAAATTTCTGAACCATCTTTGAAGGCAGAGGTAAGAGTGCGTGCATTTCTCACAAGATGACAAAGGCTGGCCCAAGATCTTTCATTAAAGCTCAGCATCTTTCGCAGGTTGAACCTATGCAGTTAAATCAAGCACCACTGAGTTCAACAAATCTTAATCCTAAGCAACTGTTTCCTTTGAGTGGCATGTGCAATGAGCCATAAAGTATTAAATCCTGGCACATCTAAGGGTTTCCCCACAAACACTCCATCGTACAGAGCTCTTTTCACACAGGTTGCACCCTAAAAGAGAGGGAGGTCTCTTCTGACTCCCAGTTCAGCTGAACTCAAGATATTTCAGTCTCATATTAGACAGCTATTATAAGACTACTGTCATATTGTTGCCACTGGCAATTCATTCACACCTATTATCTTTCTATTGGCTGAAAATATGTTCTCCATAGAGGGTCCTCATTTAGGCTTCATTTCAAAGAGTCTGACGGGTTTGAAACAAAAAAAGGATAATTAACCAAGACCAAAAGAAGACAAAACCACCCTTCATATAATTTAGCAAAATATTCTCTCTCTCTCTCTCTCTCTCTCTCTCTCTCTCTCTCTCTCTCTCTCTCTCTCTCCCGCCCCCCTCTCTTACGGTTGTCATATTTCAAAAAGCAAAAACCAGGACACCCTGAAAGATCCCAAAATTGTTGGGAGGTTTTTTTTTTTTAAGGAAAACCCCAAAGTTGCTTTTTCCCCACAAAAATGACACACGATTGACTTGCCTAAAACCCAGGACAAAGTGGACAGCCCTAATATATCTTTCATCTATCTATCTTCTGTCTATCTTTTAAACAAAGAAATCTTATCAACTTAGCATTTTAACAATACCCAGGTTTTTGATTGTCCAAAGTAATGTTACACACACACACACACACACACACACACACACACAACGTCATCTCAACATCATTGAATGATGGTAATGTATTCCACTATACAAAGGTCAGAGTCACATCCATTGTTCTCCCCAGTTTTGCAGTTGCCCTACCCGGTACACGCTATACACACCTCCCCCCGCCTGGAGGGTTGCCCATAACAGAAAGTGTCTATCAGGCCAATGCATGGCAGCTCCTAGGGGCCAAGGCAGTTTTGGCCCCCCAATGTATTTTTTTGAGAGGACTGGGCCCCCTCAATGTGCAGTGGGCAATCTGTTCCACCCACCAGCTCCTTGTGATGTTGCGCGTGTGACATCAGAACATCAGTCAACTTAAGAAGATAGTGCTTCTGTCTCAGGCTGAAAAAGACTCCTAGCAGGGGTGGATTCAGAGCTGTGCAAGTTTTAAGAAGGAGGAACAAGGATCTGACAGGGCCTTAGAGTCCTCCTGCCTTCTTCCCAAAGTCTAGTTAGCGCTTTCCCAACTTTGGGACTCTGCCAGAGCCTTGTGCCTCTTTCCCAAAGCCCTGCGCCTCTCTTCCCCGGTTCTAGGAAGGCAGAGTGAGGGCTGCTGGTGTGGGTGTCAAATTTTGACCTCGCACAGGGCTCTATATATTATCCAAGTCCTCCTCTACTCCCAGCCCTGATTTATGTAGTTTGTTGGCCACCTTCAGGGCTCATTTGTTGGGTGCCAAGAACTGGAGTAACCCCACCAATAAATGATGATGATGATGTTCCTTCTGAAAGAGGAGCTCCCTATAATGTTCTGTAACAGAGATGGCCATCATCAACTTTGGCCAGCATAGTGGGAGTTTTGATTCTGAACATCTGGAGGCTACTCCTGTAGACCCTGTGAAGAGCATTGGGCTTGCTCATGAGTTAGCTTTTTTGTGACATTACAAAAAACAAAACAAAACCACAACATGGCCCCTGATTGCACTAGCTCCTTCCCAACATGGAGCTGAGAAACTGTCTATAAAAACACTGCATGCTGGGAGGGTAGCGGGCGTCAAGGAAATCTGTGAAATGGTTTTGAAGATGATTCTTCTAGCATTAATAAGAGGAAAATAACAAGCCATTGTCCTTTCCTATAACTGGACTCTGCCTTATGGAGTGATAAATATGGCAGAAAATGAGACTGTCTTGATTACTCTTCAAGCATAAAATAAGGGCTCTTACTGGCAAATCCAGAGGTTTCCTAAGAAATTGGTTAGCCTTTGTGATCCTTCCATTTCTGATGTTATTGGGTAGTTTAGGGCTGCTTAAGCCTAATCATTTTTTTGACAAGGTAAAAAACCACTATTACTGTTGAACATTTTCTTGGCAGAAGAATCTATTTCACAAATTAGGTTCTTGATCATGTTGGCTGGTCAGCAATGTCACGCACCATCCTCTGTCAAGAGAATGTGTGTGTGCATGCAATATCGAAAAAGGAGCAATGCAACGCAAAAACGAAAAGAACCCTCAACAACTCCGTTTAATTGTTTTAGTGCTGTGCTTTTCTCTTAACCCCACGTCATTTTAGTGAATGCTTTGAGGTTTGAGTGAACATCTAAAGATTTTCTGCCTTCTTTCTAATATACCCCCCTTGGAGCAATTACCATTAGAGGCAAAAACTCGCGTTGATATCAATGGCAGTTCCCCTTCCCAATGCTAATTGTTGTGTGTGTGTTCTGAGGGGGGCTTTTAATGCCTCGCCTCAGAAAGGATTATTGTAGACTTGGAAAAGGTTCAGAAAAAAGGCTACCATGATGATCAAGGGGATGGAGCCTTATGAGGAATGGTTGCAGCGTTTGGGACTTTTTAGTTTAGGAAAAAGGCGAGCAAGAGGTTTTTTAGAATTATGCACCACATGGAGAATGTGGATAGAAAAATGTTCTTCTCCCTCTCACATAACATGGACACCCCATGATGCTGAATGTTGGAAGATTCAGCACAGATAAAGCAAAGGACATGGTTAAACTATGGAACTCACTCTCACAGGTGGCAAAAAACAAAAAAGGGTTTTGCCCACTTGTTGAACCTGGCCTGTGAGAGTTGAGCAGATTACAATCTGCCTCACCAGGCTAGAAAAGTTCCCTACCCCTATTCTACAGCTTGTTTCATGAGGGATAAACAACCTGTCTAGAATCAGTTACATGGTTTTTCCAAGCAGGCCCAGCCCTACCACTGGCAGAGTGAAATGGCAGTCTTAGGAAGCATATAGTTGTTTATTATTATTTTTTACTCCTAAGGGGATGTGTTTCTTGGGATTTTCTACCTCGGATACCAAAATAGATTGAACAGTCTTGAGTACTAAGCTAATCTGCCTGTGGGCAGGTGCCAATTGGGGAAGCCTGGGAAGTTTCCTGAAGCATCTGATAACATGTAAATCAAGAGAATACTAGGTGGACCTCTCTCCTGAGAGGAATCCTGACACAGAGGATTTGTTTTGTTTTGTTGTTGTTGTTGTTTGATGGAATACTTCAACTTCCTCCTTTTTTTCTGACTATGATTAAATATTGAAGGGGTATGGGAAATTCAACCATTAAAGAAGCTGATGGATCTGCAAAAAAGAAAGAAAAAAGAAAATCAAATCCATAATCTGACATTTTGCCAACATTTTAAATGTTGCATCTAAAATTCTGTCTCTGTGCTTGCCATCTGAGGTCAGGCACTGTAAACTGACATCAGTGTGGGACCTGGAGAAATATAAATAGGCATAGACTATTCTTATTATTAACAGCTCCATCAGAGCTGGCCCAACCATGAGGCAAAGTGAGGTGAACTGCCACAGATACTAAGCTCCCCTGGCCGCAGGACAGAGCTGTTAGGGAGTCATTCTGCAAAGAAACAATTAGAAAGTTTCTAGAAGGTTCCAGAGTTTCTCCTTCAAGTTTGGGAGTGGCTTATGGGAAGGAGGCATGCCCACAGCATTTTGTTTTTCTGTCTCTTTTTCAGCTCTTTTAGGTATGGTGACCATTTTGTCACACCCCATGGCAGCCATTTTGTGACTGGCACCCACAACACTTTCTCAAAATGCGCCCACTGGCTCAAAAAGGTTGGGAACCCCTGATATATAGCCTCAGTCACAACTGCAACAAGTCAAGGAGAGATGCATACGTCGAAACATGATAAACATCAATCCGGTAGCTACTATTGATCACCACCCTTCTGCCAATAATTACAATGTAATTTCAGATATGCGTTTCCTTTTCTACAGGTTGTGGAGTTCACCACAGAGACACATGAAGAATAAACAAGAACTTGTCTTTCCCTGTAATGTCAGAAGAGGCCCTGAGCCAAATGTTTGTTGTTGTTTTTTTGGGTGTGATAGATGAAATCTCACTGGCTTTAAGGAAAGCAATGAAGTGGGCAAGCGTTTTTTCTCTCTTCTTGTTCCGTGCAACTCATCTTCTTGACAATAACAACAAAGAAAACACTTGTTCGTCTCTCTCCAGCCCCAAATTTTCTAAAAGCAAAGCACTCCAGAGCTAAGTCATTGCAAGTGTTTGCATTGAGCAACGAACAAAGCCCGGCTCCTTCAAGAGATGTGGATGATTCGTAAACAACTTGGCCACTCCACGCATGACTTCGCCGCTCATCTTCCCTTCTCCTTGTTCCCATCAGGGAAGTGGCATCTCCACCCTGAACTTTTATTTTCTAGTCTGAATGACATTAAACTTACTTTACTTGAAGAATTTTCTCTCCTTAACATGACTCTACTTTCTAGGAAGACCTTTCAGACAGAAAGCACAGGAGAAGAAAGCACAGGGTCCGGGGTTTTTGCAAATGTCACCAATAGAAGGTGGCTGAGTAAAATATATGGTCTACCAATGTTAGCTGTGCTATTCTGCTTATTAGGCATGGATAGGCAGATATTCTTCTACAGTGGTGCCTCGCAAGACGAAATTAATCCGTTCCGTGAGTCTCTTCGTCTTGCGGTTTTTTCATCTTGCGAAGCATGGCTATTAGCGGCTTAGCAGCTATTAGTGGCTTAGCGGCTGGCTTAGCGGCTTAGCGGCTTTAAGAAAAAGGAAACAAACTCGCAAGAACTCGCAAGACGTTTCGTCTTGCGAAGCAAGCCAATAGGGAAAATCGTCTAGCGAAGCGACACAAAAATCGAAAAACCCTTTCGTCTTGCGCGTTTTTTGTTTTGCGAGGCATTCGTCTTGCGGGGCACCACTGTAAATGGAATTGGGGGTGATGGCAGGTACTTTTGGGTGGGTTCAGCTTTGAAATGGAGGGAGGGTGACTGTGGTTAAAGTTATACCACTTTAACAACCCTGGCTTCCCCCAGCGAATCCTGGCAACGGTTATTTTTAAAGGGTGTTGGGACCTGTGGTTCTAACAACAGTTTTCTTCTGAGAAATTTCATCCCTGCTATTAATGCTGGATGGAATTATATCGGTTAGTTCAAACTGATAGCTGCAGGAAGCAATTGGGTAAGAGAGGAAGGCTGGAAGATGTCCACTGTTTCTTTGCAAAGGAGGGAAATAGGGAGAGACCCAGGACACAGAACCAGAACCACACAGTATTTCTCTCAGCAGAGAAACAATTGTGGCAGCAGAGAGCCCCCCCCTTCTGATCCAAAGTAAGACACTGTTCAGTTCAGTTAGGTGTTAAGCATCCATGGTATATTTGCCAGGGAAGAGGGAGGACAGAAAAGGAGAACCACTTGGCCACTCCCCCTATGACCTCTCATTGGCCACACTTCTGTGACCTCAGTGCAGCCCCACCAAGTTACCATATTTTTCGGTGTATAAGCCAATGCTTTTTTTATTATAAAATAATATTTAAATTTTTGGGTCGTCTTAGGTACGGATAGTGCGGGGGGGGGGGAGGTGATTGATTGCAGTCGCGAACATTAGATTGTCAGCGGTAATTGGGCGGGTGATTGGTGACAGCAGCAAAGGCTGTTTCGGCACCCCCCCAAAAAAAGCTCAACAACTCTGGGCAATCTCCTCCCATTTTCTAAATTTGTAGTCCCCAAAAATAGAGGTCATCTTATACACGGTAAATGTCGAGAACATTTATAAATAAATGGCAGCAAAGAAACAGTAAGGTGAAAATAGCATAAAAAGAAAATGTTCCAATTTCTGATAGCTCATTTGGTTAGAGCATGGTGCTGATGACACCAGGGTTGCAGGTTTGATCACCCTATGGGACAGCTGCATATTCCTGCATTGTAGGGGGTTGGACTAGATCAGAGGTTGTCAAACTAAGGCCCGCAAGCCGGATATGGCCTACCGAGCTCATTAATCTGGCCCGCAAACCTTGCGGACCCTGCCACCTGCTACGTCAGTTGCCACGCTAAACAGGCGTGGCGATTGACTTCTGCGACGCAGCCAATCAAAAGCTGTGCATGCCTCTGGGCGGGCAGCAATGCTGGAAGCTCCTGCAGCCAATCAGAAGCTGTGGACACCTCTAGGCACTGCCCCTTTCTTCCCACTGAGGTGGCTGAGCGGGGGAAGCGGCGGCAGCGCGGAGGCTGCCCAGGCCAGCGGCATCGGGGCACCGCCTCTTCCTTCCCGCTGAGGCGGCCGAGCAGGAGGAAGCCAGCGGCATGGGCTCTGTGCCCCCTCAAGACAGAGGACGCCGAAGCTGCCGATGACGAGGCAGCAACTGCGGCGTGTGTGGCATAGGTGGGGGGCCCTTTCGGGAGAGGGGGTGCTTTTGGGAGGTGGTGGGTCCGGCCCCCCACAAAGTCTGAGGGACAGTGAACCAGCCCCCTCCTGAAAAAGTTTGTTGACCCCTGGACTAGATGATCCTCAGGGTCCTTTCCAACTCTGAAGTTCTGTGATTCTAATCTGCCTCCTTGTTTCTTTCCTCCTCATAACGTAAGAGACTGGCTGTTGGATCAGAGCAACGGGACACATAGTCCAGCATCCGCTTATTGTATTGGCCGACCGGATGCCTAAGGGAACCTGCAAGCAAGATTTGAGAACCACAGCGCTCTCCCCATTGTGAATACCAAGGGGGTATTCAGAAGCATTGCTGCATCCAGTGAGGGAGAGAGAATGCAGCCATCTTGGCTAGTAGCGCCGATAGTCTTCTCTTCCACAAACTGGCCTAATCTTCCCACATGCACCCCAGATTGGCTCAAAGGCACCAGGAAACCCCCAAGCAGCCTATAGGGGGAAGAGTGAGGATATTGTGCTGTCAGCATATTTTCCAAAGCACCTCCTGTGATAGCAGGAGACACAAAAGCTGATGGGCAATATACTGTCGCATGCCACACCCATCTCTGACTGGTGCGAAATTCCAGGGTTTTGTGTTTCCTTTGGAATGAGGTACAGCTGTGGGGGTCTTTGTGATACATGGTTTATGTACATGTGTTAAGTTGTGGGTTGACATAGCAGCCGGCACAGCGATTTCTTCAAGTAGCTCTTTATTTTGTAAGCTGGAATAGAACTGACTGCAAACAGCTCAGCCGGCCTGCTTTTATAGGCAGCCGGCTGTCAACATTGTAACAACAACAGCCCAGAGTTTCCGCCTAAAATAACTGCCACGGACCTGAGTGAAAACTATCTACAGACCTGAGTGAAAACTATATACAGTATCCCCCTGTTGGCCCAGGGTGAAACTACACTACATAACAACATGTATATACAACCTGAGTCTATGGTGGAGGGGATGTGAGCAGAAATCAGGCATGTCTACCCCTCACAGGCTTCAGCTTACTTCTTCCTCTGGCTTCTAGCCAGAGGTGTAGGTGGGGCCTCGCCATCTGTACGTGTCTCTTCTGGAGCCACAAGCGCAGTTGGGGGCACCTCGGTAGTGTCCAAGTCCCCAACCCTGCGCCTAAGCTGGTCTATGTGCCGTCGCCACAAGCGTCCGTCTTCGAGTGCCACCTGGTACGAGCGAGGTCCAGTGACTCCCACTACTGTGGCTGGCACCCAAGGAATGTCCCCCACATAGTTCTGGGCAAAGACCTGGTTTCCTGGGACAAATGACCGTGGCGCGTTGGCACAGCCTGGGGGTTCAGCCACGGCAAAGTCCGGGTGAAGTCGGTCGAGCGGTGACCTGAGGCGGCGGCCCATAAGCAGTTCAGCAGGACTCCTCCCTGTGGCCGCATGAGGGGTGTTGTGTTGCACGAACAAGTATTCGGCGACCCGCTCATGCCAATCTCCCCGGTCCAGGCGCGCCAGTGCCTCTTTTGCCGAGCGCACCATTCTTTCCGCTTGCCCGTTGCTGGATGGATGAAAGGGTGCCGTTAGGGCATGGCGGATGCCCAGTCCCAAAAGATACCGCTCAAACGTGCCTGACGTGAACTGCGGTCCGTTGTCAGAGACAAGGACATCAGGACACCCATGCATTGCAAACAGGCCTCGCAGCACCCAGATGACAGCTTCGGTAGTGGTGGAGGGCATCAGGGCGACCTCCAGCCATTTGGAATAGGCGTCCACCACTACCATAAAGGTCCGGCCGTGAAAGGGGCCAGCCAGATCGATGTGCACCCTCGACCAGGGTGTCTTTGGCGTCTCCCAGGTGTGTCCCTTAGCTGCCGGTGGTGCAGGCCTCGACTCTTGGCACGCTTGACAGGCGGACACCCAGGCAGTGATGGCATCGTCCATATTAGGCCACCAGACGTAACACCGAGCCAACGCCTTCATTTTGACAATTCCCGGGTGGCCAACGTGCAGAGCCTCCAGGACGCGCTGACGGAGTCCCTGGGGAATCACGACGCGGTCTCCCCACAGCAGACAGCCGTGATGAGCTGAGAGTTCATGTTGTCTGGTTGCGAAGGGCTGGAACTCCGATGCAAAAGGCCCTTGTGGCCACCCCCTCCACACCCAGTTGAGCACCCGGCTGATGGTGCGATCCTGGGCAGACGCGGAGGCCACAGTGGCAGCCGATACAGGCGCTGCCGGAAGATCCTCAATCAGAAGGAGCGATGAAGCTGGAGCCGGGTCTTCCACAAATGCTGGAAGAGGGCAACGGCTGAGGGCGTCGGCATGGCCCATTGATTTCCCCGGGCGATGGATGAGCCGGTAGTGGTAGGCAGCCAGGAAAACACTCCATCGCAGCATGCGTGGCGAGAGGACCGGTGGAGTTGGACGATGACCGGCGAGGAGGCCCAGGAAAGGCTTGTGGTCAGTGATGAGGTCAAAAGTCCTGCCATAGAGGTATTCATGGAACCTCTTCACTTCAGCCACAAGTGCCAATGCCTCCTTGTCGAGCTGGCTGTAATTCCGTTCCGTCGGAGATAGTGTCCTGGAAAAGTAGGCGAGCGGTGCTTCTCTTCCATCTGGAAAACGGTGACTAAGGACAGCACCGATGCCAAAAGGTGAGGCGTCGCAGGCAAGGACCAGCGGCCTGGATTCACTGTACTGTACCAGCACACTGTCTGAAGAAAGGAGAGCCTTGACCGCGTTGAAGGCCGCCGTCTCCCGATGACCCCAGGCCCAAGGCGTCTTAGTGCTAAGGAGTCGGTGAAGAGGCTCAGCCACTGTGGCTTTGTGGGGCAGGAACATGTTATAAAAGTTCAGCAGCCCCAGGAATGCCTGCAACTCCGTTTTGTTCTTTGGGGTGGGGGCCTGCTGGATAGCACGGATCTTGGATGTGGTTGGGTGAAGGCCGGAGGCATCAATAAGATAGCCCAGGAACTCTACCTGTGGAACGGCGATCTGGCACTTCTCCCTCTTTACCTTGAGCCCGGCCTCTTGGAACCTGGTCAGCACGGCACGGAGGCGCTCAAACAGCTGCTGGTGTGAGTCTGCAGACACCAAAACGTCATCAAAATATGGTACCATGCCCGGAAGCCCTTGCAGGAGACGCTCCATAAGGCTTTGGAAGATGCCAGGAGCCACACTCACCCCGAACTGCAACCGGCGGCAACGGAATGCCCCCCGGTGGGTGACGATCATCTGGGCTTCAGCAGTGGCATCATCGACTGGCAGTTGTTGATAAGCTTGGGCAAGGTCCAGCTTAGCGAAGACCTTACCCTCACCCAGGGAATGCAGCAGGTGTTGGACAACAGGAACCGGATAAGCGTGCTGCTGAAGTGCCTTGTTGATCGTGCACTTGTAGTCAGCGCAGATTCTCACCGACCCATCTGGCTTGACAGGCATGACGATGGGGGTTTCCCACTTGGCGTGGTCAACCGGCTCCAAAACTCCTTGGGCGATCAGTTTGTCCAGTTGTTCGTCCACCTTAGCCTTGAGAGCAAAGGGAACCCGGCGTGGCTTTAGCTTGATGGGGGCGACTTGTGGATCAAGGCTAAAGGAGATGGGCGTACCTGTATATTGCCCCAAAGTGCCGTCAAAAACCTCGGCAAAGTCTTTGACCAGACTCTCAGTCTCTGCATTAGAGATGCAGTTGATGCCGGTGACTTCCAGGCCGAGGGCATCAAACCAGTCTAGCCCTAGGAGGCTTGGCCGCTGACCTTCGACCACCACCAACCGGAGCAGGCCCGAAAAATCCTTGAAGGCGATCTGGAACCGGCCAACGCCTACCACGGGAATGTCGTTTCCCTGGTAGTCTCTCAGGTGTACGCGGTGAGAGTCGAGTTGCCTTTTGGACACTCTGGGTACCAGTCTTTTGATGGTGCTCCATGACACGATGGACAGGGCAGACCCGGTGTCGATCTCCATGTCACATGGAGCTCCTTCAATGAGCACCGTGACGTTCAGCTTGTGTTGCGTAGGCGAGTCGGTTTGGCCAATGATGGTTCCAGATGGGCAACGGCAGTTGGTGAGAGCGAAACAACTTTCCTTGGCAGACTGGAGTGAAGACTTGGACTTGCGAGTCGATGAAGGGGGGGTGTCAGACGGAGCCGATCGGCAGACCTTAGCGACGTGGCCCCTTCTGGAACACTTCCTACAGATGGCGTCTCTGAATCGACACTTGGCACGGGAATGGTTGCCTCCGCAGCCGGCACATTCCGGTTGGCCCTTGGACTTCTGTTGGAACTTCCTGCGCTCCCGCTTTGTCTGGTGCACGTCATCGTCTTCACTGGAGGATGCCTCATCACTGCTGGCCTCTTCATGATGCACCGGAACTGGCTCCCTAGCAAGACGCGGGCTGCTGGACTTGCGGATCTCCTGGGCGGAGCGTTCAGCAGCTTCTGACGCCACAGCCTCCTCAATGGCTTTCTGCAGCGTGAGGTCTGGCTTGGCTAGGAGACGCCGTTGCAGATGGATGTCCCGGACCCCGCAGACGATTCAATTCATCAGGGCATCGTCTAAGTCTCGGAACTCACAGTGCATTGCAGCCTGTCGCAGGGCGGTGGTGTAGTTGTTGATTGACTCCCCCTCTGCCTGGTTCCGGTGGTAGAACGCATGGCGGGCAGCAATCTTGGACGGCTTTGGTGTGTAGTGGTTGCGGAGCTTCTCTTGGATCGTGTCCCATGGTGTTGCCTGGACTGCTTCAGGCGCA
Organism: Podarcis melisellensis; assembly: GCF_964234715.1. Classification (NCBI taxonomy): domain Eukaryota; kingdom Metazoa; phylum Chordata; class Lepidosauria; order Squamata; family Lacertidae; genus Podarcis; species Podarcis melisellensis. Next base: position 10,532,568 of record NC_138528.1, on the reverse strand, counting down.
ACCAATGCTCGGGCCGTCTCAAACACCTCAGGCCCACAGAGGCTGAGGAATAGGCCCCGCTTCCGATCCATTGATACTGCTGTCAGCTCGTTGGCTTGGAGGTAGCAGTCAAACCGAGCGAGGTAGGAGTCCCATGATTCAGAGGCTGGCGCAAACGGCAGTAGAGGCACAAGTGAAGCCATGATTCCGATGCCGGCGTGAAGGGCGATGGATGGAACACAGTGCTCTAGCCAGAACAGTCAGCTCTGAATTGGTTCTGCCCAGTGATTTCGCTCAGTGATTTCGCTCTGTGATTCAGCTCAGTTCAGAGGCTGGCCGCATCTGGCTGTGCTCTGATGTCCATCCATCCCATCCTCGTCGCCAGTGTTAAGTTGTGGGTTGACATAGCAGCCGGCACAGCGATTTCTTCAAGTAGCTCTTTATTTTGTAAGCTGGAATAGAACTGACTGCAAACAGCTCAGCCGGCCTGCTTTTATAGGCAGCCGGCTGTCAACATTGTAACAACAACAGCCCAAAGTTTCCGCCTAAAATAACTGCCGCGGACCTGAGTGAAAACTATCTACAGACCTGAGTGAAAACTATATACAGTATCCCCCTGTTGGCCCAGGGTGAAACTACACTACATAACAACATGTATATACAACCTGAGTCTATGGTGGAGGGGATGTGAGCAGAAATCAGGCATGTCTACCCCTCACAGGCTTCAGCTTACTTCTTCCTCTGGCTTCTAGCTTACACACACACACACACACACACACACACACACACACACACCCACCCCACACCCCCCCCTCAGCTCTAGCCTTTGTCTTTTCTAACTATCTACCAGCAAGTTGAGGGAGGAGGGCGCACCCATTTGCCATCTGGCACAGAGGTCCGCTCCACTTCCTTGTGGAGCAACTGTCACAACTTTGTAAGGTTTTGCGGTTAGGCATTGTTTGACCTTATGATGGGGGAGGGGAGGTGGGGCCATCACCTGCCCCTCCAAACTTAAGGATATTCTGTTAAAGGAATCCGGGAGTGGATCTTGTCCAAAGCCCGGGTTGGGGGCTAGGGCCATGACATGACCCCGACAGGAACACCTGGGGGAGCTTGAGTTGGTTCGCATCGACGGGGCTCCCCCTTCTGGTGGTTTACCCTTACCGGACTCCCTGCGCAATGGGCAGGAGTCAGATATAGTTGGGCCCATTCAATGCCTAACCAATTATCACTCACATTCTGTAATCAATAAAGTTCTGGCCAAAATTTGCCCAATAACATTAATACCTGTGTCCTAGTGTGCTTTAGTGAGAGCCAGTGTGGTGTAGTGGTTAAGAGCGGTAGTCTTGTAATCTGGGGAACCGGGTTCGAGTCTCCGCTCCTCCACATGCAGCTGCTGGGTGACCTTGGGCTAGTCACACTTCTTTGAAGTCTCTCAGCCCCACTCACCTCACAGAGTGTTTGTTGGGGAGGAAGGGAAAGGAGAATGTTAGCCGCTTTGAGACTCCTGAAGAGGAGTGAAAGGCGGGATATCAAATCCAAACTCTTCTTCTTCTTCTTCTTCTTTATTCATCAACGAGGGGTGGTTGTGGGCTCCAGACACACAGCTACTTCCTTTGTTACCCTGGCCATTCCAATACTTTGAACCCTTCCTTAGATTTTAACATTTGCTGGATGCAGCAGAATTAGAAGAGTCTGGACATACAGCCTACTCCCCCCCCAAACCCCCCCCCTCATAACACTATATTAAAAGGTTGACCTTGCATGAGAAGCCCATTTTTCCAATTCTTTAAAATGGAAACATAAATCCTTTCTGCTCCAAGCCCATTAATTTTATTGAGTCCTTATAAAAAAGGGGGGATTGATGGTATGGACTGGACACAGGGTGGGGTTTAGTTATTCTAGCTTAAATAATTAATATGGAGGACAGAGGATCAACCACCAGAGGGCTACATAAAGTAAGGAAAGAGGAATAACTGTCAGATTTGGTTTCTCTCAGGTTCTCAGTTTTCCAGTCTACAGTTTTACTCATTTCCACATTAGTTTGAGATTTATTTATTTATTAGGAGTCTACATATACATAATGCATATGTATATTAAAAGGTATATTTGTATTTTTACCTAAAATGTACAATTTTGCAAGCATTCCCTCCCCCAGAATATAATGCTCTCTCTTTTTTTTGCATTGCTTTCACCATTAATTTTTGTGTGCACTTTCCCCTAATATTAGGTACACATTTCTTTTGTTGGAGAGCTGCATTGTAAAGAAATCTGAGAAGTATGAAGGATACCTGTGTTTCAGTTGGTTTGAGAAGTGCAAATGGTGCAGATTCACATCAATACGTGAACCAAACAAGTTCATTCCTCAATAAAATCAGGGGCTATTACAATTAATTACAAACTTAGTCACGTTAGTTTCGGCCATAGAAGATAGCAAGACAAATAAAGTAGGTTTTAGCAGAAGCTGAACTGCAGCAGAACCAAAACAGCGCTGATTGCGGAGAACACAGGACGAGATGCTGCCTCCTTACATCCTTAGCTGCCATCTTGGGGAGCAAGGTGAGTTCTAACAAGCTAAGAAGAGCCCGCTGGATCAGGCCAATCCAGTCCAGCATCCTGTTCTCACAGTGGCTGAGCAGATACCTGTGGGAAACCATTGATAGCTCACCCCTCCTCCTCCACGATAGGCCTTCTCTCCCATAGGAGGTGGTGTCGTCACCCAAGTCTGTTCTGGCAAATAGGCATTGGTAATCCTTGATGCTACCCTGAATGAGACAGAGGAGGACAAAGTACAAAATATGAGGTCTGAGCTGTTCAATCACAGACCACCATGATACGGGGGGGGGGGGGGAGAGAAAGCGCAAGTCCTCAAAAAACTGTGGCCAGTACTCGTTTTCTCCTTCCCATCTGCCTCTTTTGCTGAATGTATATTGCTTTGTTCCATTTTGTGTGTGGCTTATAATTTTTATGAGTTTATTTGTTTTCATTATTGTATGTCCTGCAAAGATCACCAGTGTTGAAGCAATGATTCTTCAACATCAACTTTGTTGGACTGGTCATGTTGTGTGGATGCCTGATGATCGTCTTCCAAAGCAACTACAGTGGTACCTCGGGATGCGAATGGAATCCTCGGAGCCCCATTCACATCCTGAACGGAACGCAAGACGTGACAGCACATCTGCACATGCGCAGGTTGCGTTTCGCCGCTTCCTTGCATGCGCGTGATGTCATTTTGTTTGTTTTTTTAATAATTTTTTATTATTTAAAGTTATAACAAAACATATTATCCAAAAACATATCCATTTTTCCTCCCCCCTCCCAACTTCCCTCAGTTCGAGTCTTTGGTTTTTCCAATAATGCTATTTTCTGCATGTTACAAAGTTGTATAGATCCTCAAACTGTTTAGCTGATTATTATCAGTAAAAAAATTGTGAATGTTTATTCAAAACCTGCCAAGGAGTCCAGTTCGCTTTGTTGCATCTTCAGATACTTTGTGAAAGGTTCCCATTCATCCTTAAAGTCACAGTTATCCTTGTCCCGTAGCTTATATGTCAATTTTGCCAGTTCTGCATGGTCCATCAATTTTTCTTGCCATAATTCTTTAGTTGGGGTATCTTCAGTCTTCCATCCTTGTGCTACCAGAACTCTCGCGGTCGTTGTCACATACATGAAAATGTTTTTCAACTTTTTTGGCAGGTCTTTCCCTACGATCCCCAACAAAAATGTCTCGGGTTTTTAAACAAATGTTAAATGGAACATTTTCTTCAATTCATTGTATATCATTTCCCAATTTTTTTTAATTACCTTACAAACCCACCACATATGATAAAATGTTCCCTCCTTTTCCTTACACTTCCAACATATATTTGAACTAGTTTTATACATTTTCCCTAACTGCACTGGTGTTGTGTACCATCTGTACATCATCTTCATGTAATTCTCCTTCAATAGGGAACAATCTGTAAATTTTAAGTCAGCGTGATGTCATTTTGACCGTCTGTGCATGCGCGAGCAGCGAAACCCGGAAGTAACGCGCTCCGTTACTTCTGGGTTGCTGCGGAGCGCAACCCGAAAGTGCTCAACATGAAGTGTATTTATCCTGAGGTATGACTGTATTCTGTTCCGAACTTAAAAATGGAAAGCATAATGCTGGTGGTCAACAAAAGAGGTTTAAAGACTCTCTCAAGGCAAATCTTTAAAAAATGTAGTATAAACACCAACAATTGGGAAACAAATGCCTGCGAGTGCTCCAATTGGAGAACAGTCTTTACCAAAGGTGTCAAGGGTTTTGAAGACACACGAACTCAGGACGCAAGGGAAAAACACATTAAGAGGAAGGCGCGCTTGGCAAATCCACACCGTGATCAACTCCTGCCCGGAAACCAATGTCCCCACTGTGGAAGGACGTGTGGATCCAGAACTGGCCTCCACAGTCACTTACAGACTCACTGTTAAAACCGTGTTTATGTAAGACAGTCTTATTCGGCTATGAGTGATCGCCAAAGAAGAAGAGGACCGCCCCCTGTTGTTGTAACCTCCCCCTGGAACCTCATGACGAAGGGTGGGGCAAGAAATATTATTCAACAAATAAACAAATCATTTTGAAATATTGATGGGATGGTTGCTCTGAAGGAGATTCTCCCAAGCCCCTTTGACAAAGTGAGAGGTGAAAAACCCCTCAGGAGGAATCTAGAGCAATATACAGGAAGAGGTTCCTTATATAAAGAGGCTTTAATTGTGAGAATATAACTGTTTCTTACCAGAACCTTACAAGACGGGGAATGTCTCTCATCTTCCCCTCACCAGCAAATTGTTTCTCATCTATAAGCGGTCCTTGCAATATCAGCATTGTGGGGATCAGTTGGTTATAAGCTACAAGCAGCTCCCAGCTTAAAAAACCTGCATGATTTAGAAAAGGATTTATAATTATTTTTTTTGGAAGGAACAATGTGGTGCTAGACTTGCATTATCACCCTTGCAAAGCCACTCATTATACAGATTTGGTTGTACTCGGTAACAGTACATATGGCTTTCCTTTCAAATGCTCCACATCCCCATATTTGCAAAGTAGCAACATGGCATTAAATTTATATAGTTTTAAGTAATTCCACCCTCCAGTCTTGGAGCCTTTGGTTTAATATTGATTTTGGAAAGAGCAGTGATTCATTCTGTTTTAATTGATCTCACCCCCTGTAGATGTCTGCTGCTGGTTAATGCCCTTCACTGGGAAAGTAGAGCAAGATGAAATATATTGCCGGTAACTGGTATTCTCCAGATATATTGCCTTGTAGAGCTACCAGATTCTGATGTGGGGAAACTTTAAACCCTTCCAGGCTCAGGAGTTTCCCCATATCTGGTAGCTCTACAATACTAGAGGTTTCTGGTGCAATCTTGCGCGACCTTGCCGAAATCTCGTGAGATCTCTGCAAGATCTGGCAAGATTTTGTCGGAAGGTGGCACTAATATCAGCACTGCTTCTCTGCCACTGGCAAAGGTGGCAGGATACCAACGGGGCACCGCCTTGGGGTCTTCCGCTGCTTGAGGCAGCTGCTTCATGTCGCCTGATGGGAGGGCCGGTCCTGCCTGAGACTACAGGTGGGTGATTCTGTCAATTTTAGATTCTCTTATCTTCTCATTTTTCCAGTATCCAGTTTAGTTGATTTGAACATCAGCAGTCTGATTTTTTTTTTAAGTCCTTCTGAAAATTCATCAGGGTTTTAGTGCAAAATTCTACTTATATATCTAATTCTGTATGGAATTTTGCCTAATAGTCACATAATTTTGCAAAGCAATGGCTCCTTAACATAATGTATTTTTGTGTGTTATTTTCCTGAAATACAGTGGTACCTTGGGTTAATTCGTTCTGGAGGTGCGTTCTTAACCTGAAACTGTACTTAACCTGAAGCGCCACTTTAGATAATGGGGCCTCCTGCTGCCGCCGCACCGCCAGAGCACGATTTCTGTTCTCATCCTGAAGCAAAGTTCTTAACCTTAAGCACTATTTCTGGGTTAGCGGAGTCTGTAACCTGAAGTGTATGTAACCTGAAGCTTATGTAACCTGAGGTATGTACATTACCCTGCTATATGCATTTTTGTACACTTAATTTTGCTGGAGAATTGCACTGGAGTGGTGAGTGAATTTCAAAGAGTGGCTGTGTTTGGGTGCACGTACTTTATCTGGAAAGCACAAATTATGTAGCTTCACCTTTAATGTGAAATGGATCAGATTTCTCCCTATCCCTATCTGGAAAACAAGTATATGTCAGATTTCCTCTTCCCCAATCAAATGACCTGGGATTGTGGGGCAGTAGATGTATGGGATTGCTGCAGGGCCTTCTCTGTAGTGGTGCCCTGGTTGTGGAAGGGCTCCTCCGGAAGGCCTGTTTACTGATCATTTGGCCTGATTTGCTTCCACAGAGCTTATGGGGAGTTTATATTAGGTCTCTTCCTTAGTGAGGCTACTGCTCATTGTCAAAGCACCTCACTGCAGTTTTGTGAATAAAAAAATAACATATTACAATAAACGAACATGCAACAACCTATTAAAAAAACCCCAGCAGCCTAAACAACAATCATGCCAGACCTTTGGGCACAGATGAAAATATGGACATCCTTGTGTACTTCTAACCTTCACTGCCCCCGTGCATTCTCCAACTAAAGTGTGCTCTCCTTTTTCATATTGCTGATGGCATTTCTTTGCTGGCTCTGCATGAAATGGACTAGAACACACCCACCCACCCACCCACCCACCCACACACACTCTTCGAAGAAACATAAGACTGTCCAGTCTGTAGGGATGGATGAATCTGTCAATCTAGGTCTGCTCTTCCAGTCATAAGTCCTGTTCCCCACATTTCCACATCAATCTGCATTTTAAAAATAATCTTCATGACTTTTAGTGTGAAATTCTCCTGATATATAATTTTCAAACGCTATTTTGCCAAGGAGGTGCATTTTTGCAAGCACTTTCCCCCAAGATAATTCACTTTTGTAGGATACTTTCCACCAACGTGTGCATTTTTATGTACGTTACCCCCTAGCAAACATGTTTTTGTCTACATTACCATGGCTGGAGATACTGCACTGCAAAATTCAGAGAGGTGCAAATTTCAAAAGAGAGATGTCGTTCAGGCCGCACATTGCTCCAGGATGTGCGAATTAAATAAGGCCGCCTTCAAATGTGATCTGAACTGTGTTTCTTTCCCATCCTTACCATCCAGTCTCGTAGTGAGGGTCTGGTTGCAATGAATATCTAGAATGGCCTCTGCCACTCAAGCACATCCAGCGACATTTATCACATCGAGGGGCAGTTATGGGTGAGGGTGAAAGTTCGGAAGCAGCCCGCTGTTGTTATGTTCATGCATTCATGTGCAATCCCGTGCATGCCTGCTCAGAAGTAAGTCCCACTGGGTTTAAGGAGACTTAAGGTAAAGGGACCCCTGACCATTAGGTCCAGTCGTGACCGACTCTGGGGTTGCGGAGCTCATCTCGCTTTATTGGCCAAGGGAGCCGGCGTACAGCTTCCGGGTCGTGTGGCCAGCAGGACTAAGCCGCTTCTGACAAACCAGAGCAGCACACGGAAACGCCGTTTACCTTCCCACGGGAGCGGTACCTATTTATCTATTTGCACTTTGATGTGCTTTTGAACTGCTAGGTTGACAGGAGCAGGGACCGAGCGACGGGAGCTCACCCCGTCACGGGGATTCGAACCGCTGACCTTCTGATCAGCAAGTCCTAGTCTCTGTGGTTTAACCCACAGCGCCACCCGTGTCTTATTCCAAGGTTAATGCAGCCTGCGTGTGGAATCAAGACGCAACTGGCTCTCCTTTTACCAGATTTAACCAAATGGAAGACTTCTATTGCATTCTGTCAGGGCACAGTCGCAAACTTACTAAATAAATAAATAAATTCCCTCCCCAACTCCCCCTCTCCTGAGGAATAGAAGGGAGAGAGTTTTTACCAGCAGCACACCCTTAAAAAATAAATAAATACAATACACAGGGACCTGTCCCTGGTTAAGGACACTTGGAAAGCGTGATTCAAATGTTTCCTTTGGTAATTAGGTCTGTGTTGTCAGATAATAGATTATCCTCGTGGTGTCTACAAGGATAGACTAGTTTGGAACGAGCACAGACAAGGCTGGGCACTAGAGCAGGCAGTGACTAAGAAGCTTCTGAAATTTGTCATGTCAGGGAAGGAGGAGGGGAACTTCAACTAAGCTGTTGCTTTTGCTGGGGAAAGAAAACACCGGGCGTCTGCATGTGTGCGTGTGTGCGCGCTCACTAGCTGACAAGATACCGCTCCGTAGCAGCTGGTATTTGAGCTCACGGAGGCTCAGCGGTGTGCTGCCGGAGCCGGTCTTGGATACAGCTGTTGCTCTGGTGAGGCAAAAGGAAGCAAAAAAAGGAAACTCGGAAATGCCGGCTCAGGTTTAATGCGTTCCCAGTAATTGCAGAGTCAAGAACGATCCATTCAAAAGCACTCAGGTAGGTGCTTGTATTGAGCTGTGTGAATTTTAATACATATAGAGAGAGATTGTCTATGAGTGAATGAGAGAGAGAGAGAGAGAGAGAGAGAGAGAGAGAGAGAGAGAGAGAGAGAGAGAGAATATAAATGATTGCTAGGTAATGGATCATGGAAAGGGGTAAGGGAGAGCAATAAATGATGCTATTGTTGATTTGATTGATAATAAGAGGACAGTTAGATTTAGAAAGCTCAAAATGGCCTTTCTCAGGACCATTTCAGAATTATCCCTTTCAGATTTTTTATCTCCTAAAGTTGTCTAGAAAAAATTGCAAAAGTTTGTTACTTAAGTCATTTGTGATTTGCTTCCGTGTATATGTGTATGTGTGTGTGCGTGCGTGTCTGTTTAAATGACATTTGAAGACGAAAGACTGAGGATAGCACAAGTGTTCAAAAACTCACTTGAATACTTTAACCAAAATGATGAGGAAACTGGATATGAATGACTTAGAAGCCAAATAATTTATTTTTTCATATGCTTGGAGCTTCCTGTTTCACTGGAGTTTATTTGGGCAAAAAGAACTCAAATCCATTATAAAGATGTGGAGCAGTGGTTTTTGGCTTGAGCCCAGTCTGAGCAGTGGGGGAAATTAAATATGTAATCCTATATACAAATAACTCAGGAGTACTCCTCATTGAGTTCAATGGAAATTACTTCTGAGTCAGAAGGCATAGGATCACCATTGGGATGAGTTTTTTTCAGCCTTTGCGTCTATGCTTCACACTTTTTTAAAGGAATGTTATGAAAGGGGTTAATGCAATGGCATTCCCAAATAATTAATTTCATCAATTCCTCATCCATTCTACTAATGCCTCATTAATTCCTAATTCCACCGTATGGAAGTAGCAGTAGACTGTAAACTGGACTCTTATCTGCTGGGTAGAAAAATACCTTCCAGATCTGAGGGAAAATCACACACTGGGCACAATTTGCTCACCGTAAAATGCCTCCAAGTCCCATTGTTGTCAGTAGGAAACTTAAGCTGTTGCTTAACTCACTTCCATTGAAACCAATGGGACTCCAAATCGTTTAGCTCTGGCTGGATCTTGCCCAGTGTGTATGCTTCCTAAAACAGAGAGGCACAGAGTTGAGGGTCATATCCTTGAAGCCCTCACATCCCTGTTAAGAAAGTTGAAGGGGGGGCTTGTTGTGGCTACTCTGTACATGCTCAGAACAAGCCTCCTTTTAACTGTATCACATGGTTCCTCTGAGCGTCCTCCTTGCACTGGAAACCTGTCTCCAAGGCATAGTCTTCTATGCAACCAATACACATCTTCTGTGGCTGTTTCTTGGAGTTGTAGCCCACTCTGTGCCACAGTGATGTCAGGACAGGTGATGGTTCCCTCTTACGCCACGCCAGGGGCTTTGTGCAATTGCCAGCGATGCCTCGAAAGGTTGTGTCTTTGCAGCCTGAAGTGGGGCATTGAAAGGTGAGGGTTCGAATCCTGCCCTCTTAGGGCTTGGCTTCATTACCGTTTTTCATAGCCTTTCCATGAGGTGGGGGGAGGGTCACAGCTCAGAGGTAAAGCCCATGCGCTGTCTGCTGCAGATCTCTGGTTCAATCCCACACATCTTTACCCAAGTCCCTGGGAAGCCATATCCAACCAAAGGTTGCAGCAATATACCGAGTTAGCACAACCAATGGTTTGGCGCAGACAAAGGTGGCTTCATGTGCACTGCAACCTTGAACCTCACAATTTCCCGCTTGTTTAAAGCAGGTAGAGGGATTTATCCAGGTAAAAACCCCCCTCCCCCACAAAATGGACACCATCTGTACTCATTTGTTCCTCCCTGACAAAGGCTACTCAGACGATTTCTCAGTCCACTTCTTTGGAGAAGCCCAGTGTGGCAAAAGGTCGAGATGCAATTTCTATGCGACGCAGAGCATTTCTATGTGACACAGAGATATAGAGATTGCAGGATTAAACCTCAAGGTAGCGTTTTGGGCTGCCTGATCACATCAGTTCAAAGGGTCCGTGGTTCCGGATCCATGCAGCGCAGCCTATGTTTATTATATAATTTTGCAGCCGTCTCTTTTATTTTTAATACTCCGCTGAATCACAATGTGTGTGTGCTCACATTTTTGGAATGCCAATGATAAAAATGGCAAAGAGTTGGGCAGAGATCCAGTCCCTGGGGAAAAAAAGAAGAAGTTTGGATGAGCCTGAGAAATTGTGTCTCCTTGGAATATGCAGAAATGCAGGGACCCTATTCTGGTTTGCAAGACAACCTGAGCAATGATATGCAGCTACCTAATGGCAAACCAGCTTGTTGGGACCCCTTCCTGCTTGCAGCCGTCTCGATCCGAGGAGAACAAAGCAAAAACCAGACAAGCTAGCAGCGCAGGGAGATCAGAAACCTAGGTGGGCTTTCACAGCATGTATCTATGCATTATTTGTTTATTTATTCAAAACATTTCCATGCCGCCCCGAAAGTCAAAATTCCTGGGGCGTTTTGACATGACAATACAAATAGCAAGATAAAAACAAGGAAAGGCAAGTGCCAAAATAACGAGGAAGAGCCGTAGCTAAGTGGGAAACACCTGCCTTGGATGCAAACGGCTCCTGGTTCTATCCCATCTCCACTTACAGCTGCCTGAGTCATTGGAGAGCTGCTGCCTGTCCGTGTTGACAGTACTGAGTCGGATGGACCAATGGTGTGGTTCAGTACGAGGCTGCTTCCTGTGATCTTAATAAATCACCTCAGGTGGGAAATGGCTTAAAGAGGTTTTTTTTTAAATAATATTTTGAAAAAGAATTTATCTCCAGTGCCTTTTGGAAGGATCAGATTTCAGACACCACAGGGTCTTCTTTTATCCCAAGAAGACAGTATAATTCTTTTATCCTCCAGAGGCTGCTATTTTATCCACATGTATCTTTAATTTTTTTAAATGTACCAAATTTTCTTAATGTTCTGTTGAAAGCCACCCAGAGTGGCTAGGGAAACCCAGCCAAATGGGCGGGGTAGAAATAATAATAATAATAATAATAATAATAATAATAATAATAATAATAATAATAATAATACCTGGGAGGGAGTTAAGCTCCATGACAAACATGGACTTATTCCTGAGTAGGCACACAAACACAAATGCACAGTTAAGGATTGCAATTAGTAAGTTTTTGAGACCTCGTGTCAATATTTTGCTCTTTCTTTTTTCAGAAAAGGAAAGAGATGCTAGACTTGGCTCTAGATGCAGAGTAGACTATGGACTGGCACATGCTAAAATCCGCCAGCCTCTTCAAAGTAGATTACAAGGACTCTTACCTCTCATTAGTTCTTGGCCATCAGTTAAACACACAAACGCACACACCACCAGCAACAAAAACAAACAAACAAACCCTGCTATACATTTTGAACTGATTTGAATTTCAAATTTGAGCTTAACGCTTGAAACAGGAATTGGTTGGATGCTCATCAAATCTGCAGATGGCACCAAATTGGGAGGGGTACCTAATGCTGCAGAAGACAGAATCAGAATTCAGTATGACCTTAACAGAAAACTGGGTGCAAGCTAACAAAATGAATTTCAATAGGGACAAATGTCAGGTTCTGTACTTAGGCAGGAAGAACCAGATGCACAAATATAGGATGGGGGGCACCTGGCTTACTAGCAGTACATGTGAAAAGGATCTAGGGGTCTTGGAGAACCATAAGCTTAACATGAGTCAACCGTGTGATGCAGCAGCAAAAGAAGCTAACGCTGTTCCAGACTGCATTAACAGAAGTCTAGTGTCTGATCAAGAGAGGTAATAGTACTGCTCTATTCTGCCTTGATCAGAACACACCTGAAATACTGTGTCTAGTTCTGGGTGCTTCAGTTTAAGAAGGATATGTTGACAAGCTGGAATGTGTGCAGAGGAGGGCAACCAAAATGATCAAGGGTCTGGAAACCAAGCCTGATGAGGAACGGTTGTGGGAATTGGGTATGATTAGCCTGGAAAAGAAGAGACTGAGAGGAGATATGGTTGCCATCTTTAAATATCTAAACGGCTGTCGCACAGAAGGTGAAGCTAGCTTGTACCTGAATTAGTGCATTTAAGTTACAAGAAAAGAGATTCCGACTAAACATCAGGAAGAGCTTTCCGGCGGTCAGAACTGTTTGGCATGAAAGAGGATATTGTAATGAAACTGTTTGTAATGAAAGAGGATATTGATATTACAAATATGAAATTGAGAACTGCTAAATATGTGTTATGATGAAATTCAGATTGGAAGGTGTCAAGGAAGTCTTCTAGCAATGTAAATATACCAGGGAATAATAAGAAGAAGAAATTCTTATTTTATCTTTTGTGGTTTTATTGTTGTTAAGTTATTATGTTGTGTTAAATGTAATTTCCCCCCTATGTTTATGTTTGTGTATTATAAGAGAAAACCAATAATATTTTTTTTGGGGGGGGGATGATCAAGGGTCTGGAAACCAAGGCTGATGAGGGATGGTTGAGGGAATTGGGTATGTTTATCCTGGAAAAGAGGAGACTGAGAGGAGATATGGTAGCCATCTTCAAATATCTTAAGGGCTGTCACATGGAAGATGGAGCAAGTTTGTTTTCCCCTGCTCTGGCAGCTTTGACCCAAACTAGTGGATTTAAGTCACAAGAAAGGAGATTCAGGCTGCACATTCAGAAGACTTTTCTGGTGGTAAGAGCTGTTCAGCAGTGGACCAGATTCCCAAGGGAGGTGGTGGACTCTCCTTCCTTGGAGGTTTTCAAGCAGAGGTTGGATGCCCATCTGTCATGGATGCTTTAAGCTGAGATTCCTGCATTGCAGGGGGTTGGACTAGATGACGCCTGGGGTCTCTTCCAGCTCTAAGATTCTATGAAGGTAAAATTATACATGATGCTTCAAAGATTTGTGTCCCTTCAATGTTGGAGTGGGGTGGGGTGGGGTGGGTGTTTGAGGCAGCATTGGATTTGAATGAAGCTCCATATCCCTGCTCAGTCACAAATCTCCCACTATGGCCGTGGGCAAGTCTGAACTTAGAATCATAGAATCATAGAGTTGGAAGAGACCACAAGGGCCATCGAGTCCAACCCCCTGCCAAGCAGGAAACACCATCAGAGCACTCCTGACATATGGTTGTCAAGCCTCTGCTTAAAGACCTCCAAAGAAGGAGACTCCACCACACTCCTTGGCAGCAAATTCCACTGTCGAACAGCTCTTACTGTCAGGAAGTTCTTCCTAATGTTTAGGTGGAATCTTCTTTCTTGTAGAGCTCTTGCCAGGGTTCTGTTTTGCTGCTTTAAGCCAAGCAGGGAGCTATTGCATTGCCGGTGGCGTGCAGTGAATTTTTTTCGCAGGGGAATAGTTAAGGCCAGAGGTGCCTTAACTATTGGAGGGGGGAGTGATGTTGTGTGCGTAACACCACACATGTGAGCCTATGGCAGAAGCTTCCTGAGCTTTGGGATGGATGCACCAGGCCTCTTATAGGATGCTGCGTCATACAGTCACGGAGTGAATGGGATCTCAATGAGATTTCTGAACCTGGCAGGATTTGCATTTACAGTGGTACCTCGGGTTACATACGCTTCAGGTTACAGAGTCCGCTAACCCAGAAATAGTACCTCAGGTTAAGAACTTTGCTTCAGGATGAGAACAGATATTGCAAGTTGGCAGCGGGAGGCCCCATTAGCTAAAGTGGTACCTCAGGTTAAGAACAGTTTCAGGTTAAGAACGGACCTCCAGAACGAATTAAGTTCTTAGCCTGAGGTACCACTGTATCTCTTTTGGACAGAAATGCCAAGTCTTCTTTTCCTCTACCAGGTTTTCCCCCCATTTGGGTTCCTGTCAAGATTTTGAACACTTGGCCACCTATTTTCGATAAATTTTGTTTTCTTATTAAAAGACCTTAGTGCTCATCACCCAGAATGTAAACAGCATTCTAGACCAGGGTTTCCCCAAACAATAATTTTAAAAATGCAATATTACAAGCAGTTACAAACAGGCTTCTCGGTTGTGGCTCTGTTCTTGTTTGCATGGCAGCACAGAGTTCACTGTTGGAGGGAGTGATATCAGGGGACAGCTGCCCCACGGAGCTCTCCAAAGTATTGATTCTTACTGCGTTCCTGAAAGTGACTCTCTGTTCTCAGAGAGCCTAATCCCAAAGCTTTCTGCTGTTCACTCCTGACTCTCTCCCCTCCAGATCTAGGGGTTTTAGTGAACCATAAGCTTAACATGAGTCAACTGTGTGATGCGGCAGCAAAAGAAGCTAACACTGTTCCAGGCTGCATCAACAGAAGTCTAGTGTCTGATCAAGAGAGGTAATAGTACTGCTCTGTTCTTCCTTGGTCAGAACACACCTGAAAACTGTGTCTAGTTCTGGGTGCTTCAGTTTAAGAAGGATATGTTGACAAGCTGGAACGTGGGCAGAGGAGGGCAACCAAAATGATCAAGGGCCTATAATTGGAAGTAAAGATAAGAAGTTTGTAATGAAAGAGGATATTGACGTTACAAATATGAAACTGGGAACTGCTAAATATGTGTTATGATGAAATTCAGATTGGAAGGTGTCGAGGAAGTCTTCTAGCAATGTAAATATACCAGGGAATAATAATAAGAAGAAAAATCTTCTTTTATCTTTTGCATTTTTATTGTTGTTAAGTTTTTATGTTGTGTTAAATGTAATGTTTTTTTCTGTGTTTATGTTTGTGTATTATAAGAGAAAACCAATAAAAAAATTGTTTTTTTGGGGGTGGAAATGATCAAGGGTCTGGAAACCAAGACTGATTAGGGATGGTTGAGGGAATTGGGTATGTTTATCCTGGAAAAGAGGAGACTGAGAGGAGATATGGTAGCCATCTTCAAATATCTTAAGGGCTGTCACATGGAAGATGGAGCAAGTTTGTTTTCCCCTGCTCTGGCAGCTTTGACCCGAACTAGTGGATTTAAGTCACAAGAAAGGACATTCTGGCTACACATCCGGAAGACTTTTCTGGTGGTAAGAGCTGTTCGGCAGTGGAACAGATTCCCAAGGGAGGTGGTGGACTCTCCTTCCTTGGAGGTTTTCAAGCAGAGGTTGGATGCCCATCTGTCATGGATGCTTTAAGCTGAGATTCCTGCATTGCAGGGGGTTGGACTAAATGACCCTCAGGGTCCCTTCCAACTCTACAATTCTACGATTCCTTTTCATAATAATAATAATAATTTATTTGTACCCCATCCATCTGGCTGGGTTTCCCCAACCACTCTGTGCGGCTTCCATCAAAGACCAAAAAAACACTAAAATGTCACACATTAAAAACTTCTCTGAACAGGGCTGCCTTCAGATGTCTTCTGAATGTCAGGTAGTTGTTTATCTCTTTGACATCTGATGGGAGGGCGTTCCACAGGGCGGTGCCACTACCGAGAAGGCCCTCTGCCTGGTTCCCTGTAACTTGGCTTCTCTCAGCGAGGGAACTGCCAGAAGGCCCTCGGCGCTGGACCTCAGCGTCTGGGCAGAACGATGGGGGTGGAGACACTCCTTCAGGTATACTGGACCGAGGCCGTTTAGGGCTTTAAAGGTCAACAACAACACTTTGAACTGTGCTCATAAATAGGCAGGTTTTCCGAGGAAGCACTAGAGCTTCAAAATCAACTTCAATTGCACCACCTGACCCTGCTGGCATGCTATTGAATCCCATCTGTACATAGTGGCAGTCTGGACTTCACCTAATGGCAAGAAGAAAGACCAGATATAAAAATAGCAGGCACTTTGGCCTAATGTGCACATAATGGTAGAAGCCAGACTTTCTAGCTTATTGCGATATATTGTGAAAGACAGGTATGCTGGTATGTGCTGCCTGATCATTCTCTCGTTGCTCCTTCCCCAGAGGAAGTGGAATAAACAAACCAGAAAACTATGGTTTCCTGTTACGGCTGAAACAGGCCATGGCTTGTTGCTCCCTATTGCTAGCCAACCTTAAGCCATAGTTGTTGTTGGCTAGGGAATGTGAAGCCACTTAGCCTTCAAAAGAAAAGGCACACCTGGTGTTTTTTAAATTGAACCCCATGTAATACATAGTCCTTCAGATGTTGCTGGACTTCAACTCCCATCAACTCCCTACCAGTATGGCCAATGGTCAAGGAGGATGGGAGTTATAGTCCAACAACATCTGGAGGGCCACAAATTCCAAATCCCTGTATTAAACAAGAAATACATGAGAACTTGGGATGCAGGTGGTGATGTGGGTTAAACCACAGAGCCCAGGACTTGCCGATCAGAAGGTCGACGGTTCAAATCCCCGCCACAGGGTGAGCTCCCGTTGCTCGGTCCCTGCTCCTGCCAACCTAGCAGTTCGAAAGCACGTCAAAGTGCAAGTAGATAAATAGGTACCGCTCCAGAGGGAAGGTAAACGGTGTTTCCATGTGCTGCTCTGGTTCGCCACTCAGCAGGCTGAGATCATCTGAGCTTCACCAAGCTTGCTGCATTGTCCTGGGATAGCTCAGTCAGCAGAGCACGAGACTCTTAATCTCAGGGTCAGGAGTTCGAGTTCCACATTGGGCAAAGGATTCCTGCCTTGCAGGGGGTTGGACTAGATGGCCCTCGGGGTCCCTTCCAGCTCTTAACAATTCTATGATTCTATGTGCCTTCCATCCAGTCTAAGTCGGATATCTCCTCCTATGACCCATCTTTAAAAAAAGAAGAAGTCAGAAATAGTATTTTAATTTATCTTCCATAGTGGAGCACTCCTAAAAGTCTAGCCACTTTGTGGCTTCAGCATCAAAAAAGTTTTGCTCCCCCCGCCAGCACCATCTTAACTTTGCTTAAAATCCAGCCTGATTAAGAGTTCTGGGGGCTTCAGAAGCTTCCTCTCTGTTCTCTGACATTGCAGTTGGTCCTAATAAAAATATTGTGGATTGTGGGTCCCCCTGCACCTTGGAATATAAGAGATGAGTGGGGGGGGGGAGGGAAAAGGAGAAGAAATTATAAAGCATTTCTGATTAAAGGAGACTGTGGGAGCAAATATCAGTAGCAGGAAATATTTTGTCTCCTGATGCTTAGAAGCAGCTTATCGTGGCTGATATCTTCCTGCTGGCAAGGTCTCAGGCTGAGAATGCCGGCCTTGAAACCTCCAAAGCTTTGAAGATTTCCTAGCTACCCAGCATCTATGGGACATTACTGCAGCTCCTGAGAAAGGCCAATATTACAACCGATTGAAATAAACCCGTGCATAAAGATGTGCTGAAACGAATGGCTAAATTTGTTCTTAAGCAGGTAACACCGGCCCCACAAAAACAACAACAACAATAAAACTGGTAATGTCGCGCATGGATTCCTTTATATTGACACAACTCTTGGGTTTAAAGTTGTGCAAATATGACTCACAGGCTGGATTTAATAGATTTGTCTCTTTGGAAGGAATTGGAGCCCAAAATTTGGACATCAAATATATGATAAGGATATACTTGCGCAGAAAACTGTTGGGTGTGGTTCAAATAAGCACACAGTGCAGGTCGCAGTGACCATCGGTGTTTGCAGAAGCAAGAGGCCAATGTCTAAAACCAATTTCTCTGCAACACGGGCCAAGTTTTGAATTTTTTACCTGCATATTCCTTTTTTAATCAGTTTAACAGACTAGGCCTTGAAAATTTACCATCTACTGTAATTAAGCAATGTCAGTATATTAAGCAACCAGGGGTGGAGGGGTGGGGGCGCAGTCCAGAAAGGCTAATAGGAATTAATTGGCTGGTAAAAATATAACAGTGAGCGTATCATGTGAAGTGATGTTGTATCGTTTTGTGACACGGTTTGGATTCTTGGATTATTGCATGTGGGGTTTGGGTTGGTGTGCTCACTGTCTGTGGTGGATATACAGATCGATTTTTGTTCTTGTATCAAGGGCTTTTGAATCAAGAAGAGATGGAGCAGGCCGAGTTCTGCTCCTTGCAACAACAAAACCTAGGAGATTGCTTTAGTTCCTTTGAGAGCTGAGATGTATTGCTTTGCCTTCAAGAACGAGGCTGGCGATCCTGCCAGTGTGGTGTAGTGGTTAAGAGAGGTAGTCTTGTAATCTGGTGAACTGGGTTCGCGTCTCCGCTCCTCCACATGCAGCTGCTGGGTGACCTTGGGCTAGTCACACTTCTTTGAAGTCTCTCAGCCCTACTCACCTCACAGAGTGTTTGTTGTGGGGGAGGAAGGGAAAGGAGAATGTTAGCCGCTTTGAGACCCCTTCGGGTAGTGATAAAGCGGGATATCAAATCCAAATTCAAACTCTTCTGCCAAGAAGCTGGCTTTCTTGCTTTTGTTGTTGTTTAGTCGTTTAGTCGTGTCCGACACTTCATGACCCCATGGACCAGAGCACGCCAGGCACTCCTGTCTTCCACTGCTTCCCACAGTTTGGTCAAACTCATGCTGGTAGCTTCGAGAACACTGTCCAACCATCTCGTCCTCTGTCGTCCCCTTATCCTTGTGCCCTCCATCTTTCCTAACATCAGGGCTTTTCCAGGGAGTCTTCTCTTCTCATGAGGTGGCCAAAGTCTTGGAGCCACTGGAAAGATCTGTCCTTCCGGTGAGCACTCAAGGCTGATCTCCTTAAGAATGGAGAGGTTTGATCTTCTTGCAGTCCATGGGACTCTCAAGAGTCTCCTCCAGCACCAGAATTCAAAAGCATTCTTTGGCGATCAGCCTTCTTTATGGTCCAGCTCTCACTTCCATACATCACTACTGGGAAAACCATAGCTTTAACTATACGGACCTTTGTTGGCAAGGTGATGTCTCTTCTTTTTAAGATGCTGTCTAGGTTTGTCATTGCTTTTCTCCCAAGAAGCAGGCGTCTTTTGATTTCGTGGCTGCTGTCACCATCTGCAGTGATCATGGAGCCCAAGAAAGTAAAATCTCTCACTTCCTCCATTTCTTCCCCTTCTATTTGCCAGGAGATGATGGGACCAGTGGCCATGATCTTAGTTTTTTTTAATGTTGAGCTTCAGACCATATTTTGCGCCCTCCTCTTTCACCCTCATTAAAAGGTTCTTTAATTCCTCCTCACTTTCTGCCATCAAGGTGGTTGTTATGTACTGAAGTTCTCACCCTGGGCCAGCAGGGGGATACTGTAGATAGTTTAGGTCCACATATGCAAATAAAGGATCGAAAGTGATGTTCAGTGATTGGATAGTTACAGAAAATGGTTACTGTTGTGTTGTACTGGAGCTCTATATAAGCAGGCTGGCTGAACCCTTCAGTTCAGTTCTGTTCTGGCCTGTGAATAAACAAGAGCTGTTTGAAGAATCGCTGTGTCGTCTGATATGTTCACCCACAACTTAACAGCTGTGTCATCTGAATATCTGAGGTTGTTGATATTTCTTCTGGCAATCTTAATTCCGCCTTGGGATTCATCCAGCCCAGCTTTGCTTAGGGAATCAAATAGATGTGAATCATAGAATTGTAGAGCTGGAAGAGGCCATGAACGGGAGTGCCAACTTGGCCCCGTAACTGTGTCTGTCTGGGGCCATGAGTGCCATGCAGCATGCATGTCCCTGACACCGAAATTTGTGGGTGCCCGGCCCCTTCATGGGGAATTTTGTGGGTGCTTGTGCACCCAGGGCCCAAAGGAGTTGGCACCTGAGTCATCTAGTCCAACCCCCTGCAATGCAGGAATCTTTTGCCCAAAGTGGGATTTGAACCCATGACCCCGAGATTAAGAGTCTTGAAAGGGCTACAATTTCACAGACCGGAACTGGGTGTATTCTGCAGATGAATCAGTCCCCAAATGCCTGGGAGAACAAAAAATGCATTTGCCTGGCGCGGAAAAGCTATCCATATTGGTGACAGGTGAGCTTCCCTTAGGAGAGCATTCCACAAGCCAGGGTAAAGGTAAAGGTAAAGGGACCCTTGACCGTTAGGTCCAGTCGTGACCGACTCTGGGGTTGCGGCACTCATCTCACTTTACTGGCCGAGGGAGCCGGTGTACATCTTCTAGGTCATGTGGCCAGCATGACTAAGCCGTTTCTAGCGAACCAGAGCAGCGCACAGAAACACCATTTACCGGAGCGGTACCTATTTATCTACTTGCACTTTGATGTGCTTTCGAACTGCTAGGTTGGCAGGAGCTGGGACCGAACAACGGGAGCTCACCCCGTCGTGGGGATTCAAACCACCAACCTTCTGATCGGCAAGTCCTAGGCTCTGTGGTTTAACCCACAGCACCACCCGCGTCCCTACAAGCCAGGGTAGGGGTGCACGTGAAGTTTTGAAATCTGCCAAAACCTACACTTCCAACATGGGTTGCCATATGTCCAGATTTTCCTGGACATTTCAGCAATTTCTGCACGGACACTGTTAATAATAATAATTTTATTTATACCCCGCCCTCCTCAGCCAAGGCCGGGTTCCAGGAGGCTAACAGCCAATAATAAAAACGAGATAAATGAATACAACTTAAAAACAAGATTAAAATAAAACATTAAAACAATTAAAATGCAGCCTCATCACAGGAGGAGAAAGGAAAAGAAAAAAAGAAAGAGAGGGAGGGAATCAAATTGGCTCCAAGCCAAAGGCCAGGCGGAACAACTCTGTCTTACAGACCCTGCGGAAAGAAATCAGATCCTGCAGGGCCCTGGTCTCTTGAGACAGAGCGTTCCACCAGGCCGGGGCCAGTGTTGAAAAGGCCCTGGCTCTGGTTGAGGCTAATCTGACTTCCTTAGGGTCCGGGACCTCTAGGGTGTTTATGGACCTTAAGGTCCTCCGTGGGGCATACCAGGAGAGGCGGTCCCGTAGGTACGAGGGTCCTAGGCCGTGAAGGGCTTTAAAGGTCAAAACCAGCACCTTAAACCTGACCCTGTACTCTACCGGGAGCCAGTGCAGCTGGAAAAGCACTGGGTGAATATGCTCCCATGGCAGAGACCCCGCGAAAGCCAAATCCTGGTTATGTCTGGGAAATTCCAGACATATGGCAGCCCTAATAAGGCTACCTCTGAAAAGGCCCGTTCTCTGAAAATCCACCCTCTGGACTTCTCTAGGAGTAGGTGCATGGAGGAAGGCCTCCGATGATGATCTCGGGGTGCAGGCAGTCTCACTGTCTGGGTGCAGGATTGTGCCACTGCAGCCTGGAGATGGTATGTGTCTGTGTGCTTAGTTCTATAGGTTGGTGCTGTGCCTTTTTCTGGGGGGGGGGGACGCAGGGGTATGCACACCCCTAAACATTTTGTGAATCTTTGTACTTTTGTCCATTTACAGTGGTACCTCTGGTTGCAGATGAGATCTGTTCCGGAGCTCCAGTCGGATCCCAAGATTTTCGCAACTTGTTCTGCGCATGTGTGCAGTGCAGTAGAGCACTTCTGCGCATGTGTGTGGCGAAACCCAGAAAAATACTTCCGGGTTTGCCACATGTGTATCCTGAAGGATACATAACCAGAGGTGCATGTAAGTAGAAGTACCACTGTACTATGTTTATATGTTTATTTTTCCGGATTTGAACTATAAAACGGTGATTTTCTTGAGTCAAAACGACAGTACCCCTAAACATTTTTTTATAGAAAAAAAGCATTGGGTTTGTGTATTATAAAGTTATAAAGACTCCCTGTGTATAGCAAAGTAGCAGAACAGGAAGAGAGATAAACAAAGCCTCTATTTTGGATGTGCAAGTTATTACATCCTGGTGTTTTTAGCTTTTTGTATGGGAGACATCAAAAAATATGGCATCTCCCCACATGAATGATATGACCTTATTTTGCATATTATGTCATACCCTGCAACATTTCTCTGTTGAAAATAGGGAAATCCCATTCCATAAAGATAATTTTACTATTTAAACCCCACACCTCTTACTGGGTTGCCCCAGCCACTCTGGGCAGCTTCAGACATACATAAAAATATAATATATTTTTATGGACCGGCCTCAGTCCAGTATATCTGAAGGAGCGTCTCCACCCCCATTGTTCTGCCCGGACACTGAGGTCCAGCACCGAGGGCCTTCTGGCGGTTCCCTCACTGCGAGAAGCCAAGTTATAGGGAACCAGGCAGAGGGCCTTCTTGGTAGTGGCACCCGCCCTGTGGAACACCCTCCCACCAGATGTCAAAGAGAAGAACAGCTACCGGACTTTTAGAAAACATCTGAAGGCAGCACTGTTTAGGGAAGCTTTTCATGTTTGGTGCATTACTGTATTTAAATTTTTTGTTGGAAGCTGCCCAGAGTGGGCGGGGTATAAATAAATTATTATTATTATTATTATTATTATTATTATTATTATTATTATTATTAAAACATTAAACATTAAAGAAACGCTCCCCTATACAGGATTGCCTTCAGATGGCTCGGGGGTCGGATAACGCCATATCCTCCAACATTTATCCAATGAAAATAAGGACATCCCAAGGAAAAGCGGGACATTTCAGGATCAAATCAGAAACTGGCTTTTCTCAGGGCCGTCCCTGGAAAATAGGGACTCTTGGAGGGACTGTTATATAGATCTGAGCTAGACTGACCAGGAGTGATCTCTCTTGCTCTCTCTCTCTCTCTCTCTCTCTTTCTTTCTCTCTCTCCAGACAGTGCTCCTGCAGTCTCAGAGCTGCAGACTGCACAGCATATTCTGTGTTTGCTCTTTGGTTTATTAACGCTAATTGAGGCTTCACAAATTTGCATGCTGAAATTATCTTGGCTTCGCTAGGTATTTGTTGAATGGATTTCAATGCAACAATCAGAGGTTTCCTTGAATAGATGTTGTTACAAGGCTCTAGCACCTATGATTGCTATGATTAAAGGAGAGTTAAGAAGAAAAAGAGCTCATTTCTCCCTTCAGTGCTGTTGCAGCTTGTTTGCTTTCTCAAGGCTTTCTGCAGCTGCTTTCTGAGCAGCTATATCTGAAGATGTACAGTGGTAAAAGTAAGCAAGTATCTTCATGTATGGAGTGCCTGCACAAGCTGTTGCTGAAATATTGCCAGTATAAAAGCTTTAAAATAAAGATATAGATGATAGATAGATAGATAGATAGATAGATAGATAGATAGATAGATAGATAGATGATAGATAGATGATAGATAGATAGATAGATAGATAGATGATAGATAGATAGATAGATGATAGATAGATAGATAGATAGATAGATAGATGATAGATAGATAGATAGATAGATAGATAGATAGATAGATAGATAGATGATAGATAGATAGACAGACATAGATAGATGATAGATAGATAGATAGATAGATAGATAGATAGATAGATAGATAGATAGATAGATAGATAGATGATAGATAGATGATAGATAGATAGATAGATAGATAGATAGATAGATAGATGATAGATAGTTTCTGTAAAGGGAAATGATGCTGGATCTCAGGCCTACATAGGGCCCAGCATCATTTCCCATTTCAGAAGCTAAATATTGCCCCGTTGTAGCATTTCAAATAAATAACCATTTATCATTGATAGTTTGGGCATAACAGAAGGAGAACCCAGCTGGATCAAAGCTAATGGCCCATCTAGTCCAGCACCCCTTTCTTACAGTGGATAGCCAGGTACATGTGGGAAGTCTGAAAGGGATGTTTTATTTGATTCCTTTAGACTTTTGAAGCCTTCACATATTGAGTGGGGGGCAGAATCTGTTACCATAAAGCACCAATGCAGCAGCAAGCAAAGGCTATAGCAGCCAAGTCAGCTGCTTGTGGCTGGAAAGCCAAACAGGATGTTTGTGACTGTTGCCATGGGAACAAAGGGGCAGTCCATTCTGTACTGAGCACCGGATGTTAGCTCGGTGTGTGTGTGTCATATGACCCGTACTGGAAGTACATGGGTGGAGTTTATTCTTACTGCTGTTGAGTGCAGACATGTTTCTCTGTACTGATGTAAGAGACAGAAATAAAGCTTGTAAATAGATTTGTCTGCTTCTTTCCCCTCCCTGGGGATACCAAAGGGGAGAGAGAAGAAACGGTGTGTTCTTCTCACACATCTGGGAAGAATCGCTGAGACCTCGCCTGCTTATCTGCCGGGAGTAGCAGCGGGGAGGTCGACAAGGAATATCTGCCGGTGCCTACGTTGTGGCACATTCCTCTGACCCAGGCAGAATTCCAACAGAATCTGCATACGGTGGTCCCTCGGATTACAGACGCTTCAGGTTACAGACTCCACTAACCCAGAAATAATACCTCAGGTTAAGAACTTTACCTCAGGATGTGAACAGAAATCGCATGGTGGCAGCAGCGGGAGGCCCCATTAGCTAAAGTGGTACCTCAGGTTAAGAACAGTTTCAGGTTAAGAACAGACCTCTGGAATGAATTAACTTCTTAACCCGCAGTACCATTGTAGTTTTAAAGTCTTTGATCCAGGGCTGGCCCACTCAGGTGGCAAGGGGAGGAACCTGCCTCAGGCGGCAGGATCCAGAGGGGCAGAAGATGCAGCTTCAAGCAGGGCTGGATTTAGGTTTGATGAGGCCCTAAGCTACTGAAGGTAATGGGGTTCAGCTGTCCTTTGTCAACAACAAATCGCCGCTGTTTTTTGTGTTGAATATATGCTATATGGTAATTTATGGACCTAATAGGCATCTAAAGCCATTTGCACATAATAAATAGGAGCCTACATAACACAAAACACCGTTGCTGTATGTAGGTTTTATTTTAGTTGTTTTTTTATCTTATATTTTGGAAATGTACATCCAGTTTTTTCCCTTTTAAATTTTTTGGGGGCCCCCCAAGAGAGTGGGGCTCTAAGCATAGCTGTCAAGTTACAGATTTGAAAATAAGGAACCAGCAGCCTCGAAAATAAGGGATCAGCAGCCAAAATAAGGGATCAACAATTACTTTGATAAAACACATATTTTGTTGCGTGCAAATGGCTTTAGATACCTATTAGGTCCATAAATTACCATATAGCATATATTCAACACAAAAAACAGCAACAATTTGTTGTTGACAAAGGACAGCTGGACATAGAAAGGGCCCCATTACCTTCAGCAGCTTATTTAAGGGACATCATCAATAAGGGACAGCAGCGGGACGTGGCGTTGGGATAAGGGACTGTCCCGCCAAAAAAGGGATGCTTGACAGCTATGGCTCTAAGCTATAGCTTGTTTAGCTTATACGTTGTTTAGCTTAAATCTGGCAATGCCTCCAAGGAATGTATCACGTGTTGCTGGGACGGCACATTCCTTGAAGGCCGGATATGGCGTCTCCTCGGTTGCACTCCCCAGTGCTTCCTCTACATCAGTCTCTTGGCAAATAGGAGGCACCGCTAATCTCCTCCCACCCTGGTTCCTGGTGTATATCTTTATTCCCTCCTTGTTCCTGACGTAGATCTTCACACACCCCTTCTTCCCTGGTGGCGAGGGACGCCATTTTGACATTTGCCTCAGGCGCCAAAATATCTTGGCCCAGCCCTGCTTTTACCAGTCTCCTAATAAGAAACACATTTTCTGTTCCCTTGTGTTATTGTTATGTTTCAAAACTGGGCAACATATCACTACCGATATGAAAAGCCTTAATAGATCTTTTCTCCAGGATTTCCCCTCATCCATCAATTTACTGTTTGTTTGTTTGTTCGTGCATTTCTCCGGCTTGGTTAGTTTAATCTTTTATCTGTGTACCTATTTGACCATGCATCTGAATCAGTCGCTGTACCTGATTGAAGAAATAATTGGCAAATTGTTCAGTGGGAGCAGGAACAAAATAAAGATCGTTCAAACACAGAGCAGCTCAGCAAAAGCAGCTAGAAGACTAAATTTGGACATATTGGTGGTGGGGTCATTTTTATAACTTCAGACATCCAAGCTGGACTTCGGTTGTTTTTGATTTGTGAAAGCAGAAAGGTACTCACTGAATTTTGTTGTTGTTGTTGTTTAGTCGTGTCCTACTCTTCGTGACTCACTGAATAACAGTAGTAAATATATTTATAGTTCACACTACATTCTACAAACGCCTGCTTTTAAGAATTGTGTTTCCTAAGGACAAGTTATTTCTAATGATGATTGGAAATATTCCTCTTCTTCTTTTAAATACGCACACATACACACTCCTTTAATTGTGCTGAGGGCTGCAAATATAAATTAGTTACATGTACCAGGTCAAACCTTTTGGCGGACTGAAAAGGTGTTCAGAATAATTTTTATTATTATTCCATCTAAATATTTAGAATACCTGCAGGTAGCAAGCACCTGGTACCATCATTACACGTCGTTAGGTTGCGGGCGAAAACCTTCCTCTTTACCCAGGCCTTCAGTCATTAATCTATGGCCTTTTAAAAATGGGGAAATGTTATTCTGACCTCCTCCCCACCCCCATGGTTGCTTTAATAAATCAGCACTGGTGAAATGTTTGGTAGTTCAGAGGATGAAGCACCACTCTAAATCTCAGAGGCTCCCAAATAAGTTGACAGGAGCAAGTGAGAATCTGAGTAGTCACATTGCTGTCAGCCTTGCAAGATGGTTCAGGCAGAGCCTCAGTACACAACCTTGTGTTTTCAGGGACTGCTTGTGCCTTTGATAACGGTACATTCTTCGAAATCGGAACAAAATGCTCCGTGCAGGATCTACAGGGGGGAATGCAACCTTGCCATCTCTGGCAGATGAGTGCCTAGATTAAGCTAAAATGCTTCTTACCATCATAAAGTTTATCCTAATATTTTGCCAAAATCTGCTCACCTGATATTTCCACCTGCTGGTTTGAGTCCACCCCTCTAGAGCAGCAGAGATACAGCAGTACCTCGGGTTACATACGCTTCAGGTTACATACGCTTCAGGTTACAGACTCTGCTAACTCAGAAATAGTGCTTCAGGTTAAGAACTTTGCTTCAGGATGAGAACAGAAATTGTGCTCCGGCGGCGTGGCTATAGCAGGAGGCCCCATTAGCTAAAGTGGTGCTTCAGGTTAAGAACAGTTTCAGGTTAAGTACAGAACTCCGGAACGAATTAAGTACTTAACCCGAATTCTGAATTTCCTTACAATTCAGAAACTGGTAATCTAAGTATTTGTCTTAAAGTCATTTGACCCAGTCAGGTCCTAAAGACTCAGGGATTGTTGATGGAGTTGGGTATGTTCAGCCAGGGGAAGAGAAGATTTAGAGGTGGTAATATAAAGGTAAAGGTAAAGGTACCCCTGCCCGTACGGGCCAGTCTTGACAGACTCTGGGGTTGTGCGCCCATCTCACTTAAGAGGCCAGGGGCCAGCGCTGTCCGGAGACACTTCCGGGTCACATGGCCAGTGTGACATCGCTGCTCTGGCGAGCCAGAGCTGCACACGGAAACGCCGTTTACCTTCCCGCTGGTAAGCGGTCCCTATTTATCTACTTGCACCTGGAGGTGCTTTCGAACTGCTAGGTTGGCAGGCGCTGGGACCAAGCAGCGGGAGCGCACCCCGCAGCAGGGATTCGAACCGCCGACCTTTCGATCAGCAAGTCCTAGGCGCTGAGGCTTTAACCCACAGGTGGTAATATAGCCAGAGGTAATACAATAGGGTCACATTATTTCAAGAAGTAAAAATCAGGACACAAATAAAGTTGTTGAGCTTTTTGTTTGGTAAAAGCAAGTTGCTTTTAGAAAAGTTTGCTGGGGGGGGGGGGCAAGTTTCAAAAGCCCAGACATTTTGCCGATTTCCCAAAATTCTCCCTACAGTATCATGCTCTAGATGGCAGGACACAAAATAATGGATTAAAATTTCAAGAAAGGAGATTCTGACTAAACGTTAGGAAGAACGTTCGGACAGAGAGAGCTGTTCGGCAGTGGAGCAGACTCCCTTGGGAGGTTGTGGACTCGCTTTCCTTGGAGGTTTTTAAGCAGAGGTTGGATGTTTACATGTCATGCATGCTTTAGCTGTGATTCTTGCATTGCAGGGGGTTGGACTAAATGACCCCTGGATTCATAGCTGTCAACTTACAGATTTGAAAATAAGGGACCAGCAGCCAAAATAAGGGCCCTGCAGCCTCACCTGTTCCAGGCACTCCAGTCTTCCTGTCCTCCTGCAGTCTGGTCAAACTCATGCTGGTAGCTTCGAGAACACTGTCCAACCAACTTTGTAACCAGAGGTTCAACTGAATAGAATCTGAATCACATGCACCACAAGGCCTATGCAGTCTCAACTTAAGATGGCTCCCTGGCCTAGCAAAGTTTGCAGCAGCACGTGCAACAAAATGGCGTCCAGCATTCAAAAAAACCCCTCAGCTTGCATTAACTAGCCACACACAAGGCATGCAAGCTCCACCCCCCAGTCATTCTTAGACTTCTTATTGGGTGAGCAACACAGCCAAGCAACACAGTTGAAGCCTTCCTCCTCCTTGGCTGGCAGGGAGGGAGGGAGAGGAGCTGCTTCCTTTGAAATTTAAGGGACATCATTAAAGGGACATCCATCAATAAGGGACAGCAGCGGGACATGGCACTGGAATAAGGGACTGTCGCTTCAAATAAGGGACACTTGACAGCTATGCCTGGATTCCCTTCCAACTGTATAAAAATCTGTTATTCTAAATTTATCTTAGATGTTCTTGTGCATAACGTTGTTTCAAGTTGTTCCTCAATATTCTAGTCTATCCGTGGACCAAGAATCATAATAGTAAAGGTTGCCGGGTCCTCTTGTACAACAAAGCTCTGGTTCTTCCTCTGGCTTAAGGACTGTGATGACTAATTTTTCTGTAATCAATGTTTTTGAGATTCTGTGCCTGCAAAGCAATTCCTCTGGCAGTGAGGGTCAAAGTTATTATGAGAGCATTGTGAGTGCTTTCATTGGGTCAAAGAGAACAAAGTCTAAATTTAGCCCTGTGTGTTTGTTGTGGGTCAGTTGAATGTGCTGTTTTGGTCTTTCCCCTAGAAATTAATGGAAAATATATGTAGGAAGAAGATAAACAGCCAAAAATATCTGCAGGCTTAAAGACATTTTGTGATGTTATATCCCCAGCAATTAAGTTTTAAAAATAAATCAAGCAAGCAGAGAACAACCCAAGGTTCAGAGCACAAAATGGGCAGTCTGTAACCCTCCAAGTTGTCATTGAACTCAAACTCCCATCATCCCCAGTCAACATGGCTAATGGTCAAGCAAAAATATCTGAAGGGTGACAGGTTCCCCATCCCCGATCTAGATGGCGAATCCACCCAAGAAAAGTGGAATAATCTGTTGTTATCATACATGATCAGGTCATGTGTCTCTGTAGACATCTTGGACAGGATTCAGCCAATGAGTTCCATCAGCAGAAGTTCATGCCAGGACTTCTGCTTGCACAATGGAGGTTGCCCTCCTTTCCACCTGTTTCAGCATCAGAGTCATGCAGCAAGAGAGAAGACCAAATACATATGATTCTTAATGTTTCTGTTTTCCAGATTGAATATTTGAGGATGACTGCTTGAAGAGGAGGCACTTGGCTCCAGCATGTCCCTCTGTGCATCATCTCACAAGGAGTTGCCACCAATCCAAGATCTCGTATGTACCAAAGCAGAAGTGAAAAGCTCCCTCTCGGAGCTGGTCTCTCCTGTCCCTTTCAGCTGCAGCCAGTCTGCTTTGAGTGTTGAGCACAGCCCAATTTACATCCCATCCTCTTATATGGAAAACAGGCATGAGTATCCGGCCATGACATTCTACACCCCCGCTATGATGAACTACAGCATTCCAAGCACTTTCGGCGACTCGGAAAGTGCCTCTCTCAGACAGTCAGCCAGCCCGAGCATGTTATGGTCTGGTTCTGACCACATCTCTCCTTTGACTTTACACTGCCAGTCGTCCGTTTTATTTGCAGAGCAACCAAAAAGCCCCTGGTGCGAAGCAAGACCCGGGGATCATGCCCTTCCTATGCACAGGTAACAAATGCTTATCTATCTGTCTTTCATCAGTTCCAACACTGTTGTTTCTCCAAAACATAGGCTTTGGGGGGGGGGAGATTGCTGTAGTGTGAACAACTTTGGAACTCCCTGCTGATTGACACCAGACAGGTATTTTTCACAGTACTCTTTTTGGAGCCTGCCAAAAATGTTTTTCTTTAGGCAAGTCTACCCAGATAATTATCCATATTTGAATATTTTACACAGTTGTTTTTAACTGTTTCATTTTCTGATAATTCCATTATTTTCTTCTTTTTGTAAACCACTATTTGTTTGCTTTTTCTCTCCCGAAAACAGTAAGAACAAACAAAGCGCATATACATTATATGTGGCTTTCTTGCTATCATGGCAAGTCGGGCTCATGACAAGAGAATGGCTTACTGGAGCAGAGATTTTAGCCAAACTCCTTCCTCCCTTCTTTTCTGAGAATCGGTTTTACAGAGTCATTTCTTGTCTTCAGAATGATCTGCCTTTTCAGACACCCCCTCTTTTGCAGTTGTGCTTCTCCTCCCGTTCGTTTTTTTTGTGGTGGTGTCTTAATGGTGTGTTCATGCCATTAATTTATTGCCATGGAAACAATGATTGTGGTATTGAGCAATCGTGAATTATAACTTAAATGAAAGTTCAAAGATGGGAAGAGTATGAACTCCACAGAACTAATCCCTCCCCCTTTCCTTGATTAAATGAGCATAGGCCATTATTATTATTATTTTAATGAAAGGGTTTTGTTTTTAAATACGATGTACCAAACTTTGCTTGAGTTAGAAGGGAACCTCTTTGAAGCCCTGAGGCAGTTGACACAATTCAGAGCCCCACACATGCAGTGAAGCATGTGTGAAGCATCTATGCTTGCAGAGGCTCCCTCATTCATTTCAGTGGAGGATATTTTTTCACACAGACACATCTCTTTGGATTTGTTGAGCAATGCCAGCTATTGTAGGGTTGCCATATTTAAAAAAGTAAAAACCAAGACACCCTGAAAGTTGTTGAGCTTCTAGCATAACCTCTCCAATTGTATTTTTTTTACAAAAACACACAAAAAACCCAGCCTCCGTATTTTTCAATTGGCTTGACTAACATCCAGGACAAAGCGCCGCCTTTCGGAAATTCACCCCAGATGTCAATTCCGCCTTTGAAATCCCAGTAATGTCCGGGAAAATCAGGATGTATAGCAACCCTAAGCTATTGAAGAACTGTTAGCAAGCCCCCTGCTCTTCTCCCTTCCCCTCTTCAACACAAAAATCAAACGTAAAAGTTTTTCATTGAAAACTGTCAGTCTGGCTCAGCTGAGGTAAAAAAAAAGTCATTATTTTTACACATCCTCAGGTAAACAGAAAGGGAAGTGACTAGGGCATGCATAGGCAAACTAAGGCCCGGGGGCCAGACCCAATCGCCTTCTAAATCCGGCCCATGGACGGTCCGGGAATCAGCATGTTTTTTACATGAGTAGAATGTGTGCTTTTATTTAAAATGCATCTCTGGGTTATTTGTGGGGCATAGGAATTCGTTCATTACCCCCCACCAAAAAAAATAGTCCGGCCCCCCACAAGGTCTGAGGGACAGTGGACCGGCCCCCTGCTGAAAAGGTTTGCTGACCCCTGGACTACGGCCTTGGAATAAGGAGCAAATGGTGGGAATATATAGGCTATGGACTTCAAACGTATCTTTTGTGTGTGGTAATTTAATATAATTTTTAGGAACAACGACAATTTTATTATTTGTACCCCATCCATCTAACTCTTGGCAGCTTCCAGCATATGCAAAAACATAACAAAAAATTAAATGTTAAAAAAACTTCCCTATACAAGGGGTCCTTCCTGCAGCATTGTAAAGGCAGCCAGATTTATTATGGAGGCACAAAACAAAAAACTGCCAGAGGTTTTGAGGTAAAATAAAATAAAATCACCCAGAAGTTTTGAGGACTGCCAAGTTACGAGGTAAATATGCATATGCCACTTCACTGTTTCCTAACGGCTCTTCTCCTGTTCCCCCAGAGAAACGCTGAAGAGAAAAGCCAACAGCAACGACTGTACCAGCCCCTCTACAAACAGCCCCGTCTCGAAAAGGGATGCCCATTTCTGTGCTGTGTGCAGCGATTATGCCTCAGGATATCACTATGGCGTTTGGTCATGTGAGGGCTGCAAAGCGTTCTTCAAAAGAAGCATTCAAGGTAAGGGGAATGGCAGGCTTTCCCGGGAAAGGAAATTCTTCGGGGATGCAAATGTTTCTGCAAAAACGTGTGAGTGTGTTACTGCTTTCACAGATAAAAATTGCCCCGCTGATAAAAGTGCTTGAATACATGGGACTTGCATATATGACGGAAAAGAGCGGAGATTGTTCAACCCAAAAGTTCAAGAGGGAATGGGGAATTTATAGACAATATTTTTAAAAGAACAGTGCCCTCATATAAAAACCTTAGAATGCTTCGAATAACTCTCGGAATTGATTAAGGTGTAAAGAATACAAACAAGATTTAATAAGGATAAGGTTTATTGGAAAATAGAGGCAAGTAATTAAGAAAACAAAGAACCCATATCAAGGAAGTCAGAAGCTGATGGAATATTCTTGTGAACGGATTGTTCTTGTGATGGATTGTTCTATTTTTGTTTTTGTTTGCAAGAGATGTCTTGTGCTTCTTTTCTTTTCTTTTCTTTTTTCTTTTTTCAAGCTTTTGTTGTTTGTGTATGTGTTGATTTTAAACCAATAAAGATTTATTTTTTAAAAAATGCCCCTCTCTCCAGCTACTTTCCTACCATTGGTGGGAGTGGGGAAGATCCATAGTCCCCAGTTTGGAGGCAGGGAGAGATGGAAAGCTGAACACCACCCACAATGAAAAAACATTAATTTCTTGGGAGAGAGAATGACTTTTGAACTCCAGTTCACACTGAATGCTGCTGGTCAGGCTCCGAGTGGCTTACAACAGACTTGCTGGGTTGTCCAGCATCATTAAGCGCCTGTTGCAGGTTGAAGAGTCTGAAGGAAAGAGAGTTCAGTGACCACCCACCCAGTGGTGTGATCCATTGCTTTTCTCTCGACCCTGGAGCTTGGGCCTTGTCAGAGGAATCTATGCATAGCATTGCATC
The DNA here is from genome assembly GCF_964234715.1 of Podarcis melisellensis. Lineage (NCBI taxonomy): Eukaryota > Metazoa > Chordata > Lepidosauria > Squamata > Lacertidae > Podarcis > Podarcis melisellensis. Next base: position 10,499,280 of record NC_138528.1, on the reverse strand, counting down.
CTGTGCCCCATTCCTGCTCTTGAATTAGCCTGAAATCCATGTTTACTCAGAAGAAAATCTCATTCTCTTTGAATGGTTAAAAGGTAAAGGTAAAGGTACCCCTGCCCGTACGGGCCAGTCGTGTCCGACTCTGGGGTTGTGCGCCCATCTCGCTTAAGAGGCCGGGGGCCAGCGCTGTCCGGAGACACTTCCGGGTCACATGGCCAGCGTGACGAAGCTACTCTGGCGAGCCTGCACCAGCGCAGCACACGGAAACGCTGTTTACGTTCCCGCTATAAAGCGGTACCTATTTATCTACTTGCACTTAAGAGTGCTTTTGAACTGCTAGGTGGGCAGGAGCTGGGACTGAACGATGGGAGCTCACCCCGCCGCAGGGATTCGAACCGCCGACCATACGATCGGCAAGTCCTAGGCGCTGAGGTTTTACCCACAGTGCCACCCTCGTCCCTCTTTGAATGGTTACTCCCCAATAACTGGTCAGTTTTAGTGCAGGTCTCTTTACAGGAGCTTAATGTTATTCAGGGGAAGCAAAACATGTGCATGTCATATGTTCTGTTCACTTCTGCTTTATAGAACAGGACAAAATAACCTTTTGAAGGCCATGACATATGCTGAGAAACTTGGTGGCCCAACATTTTAATCTTGCTTCCAGCGGACCTTTGACTGCAAACAACCTTCGCTGCCAACCACAGGCTTCACATCTGCTCTCTGAAGGCTTATCAAAAACCACCCAGCAGTCCTGCAAAACTGATTTTTCAGGTCACGTTAAACTAAATTTTCTTAGTATCTGTGTCAAAGAGCAAACAAGCTCCTCCACCCTGAAATATCTAAGCTGAAAAATTTCATAAAGCTTTTGTGAAGGCTTATGGAAATTCAGCACAAAGTGTTTTCAATAATTGTATGATCCAGGACAGCTTGCCACTTGAGGCTTATATATTTGCAAGGGACGGAGGAGAATGAAACAGAATTTGCCTTTTCTTTCCCTGAAAGCTAGCCTTGCTGATAACCCACAGACATTACTAGCCTGCAGATATTTTTATTAGCTGGGAGCAGAGCTGGGGGAGCTGGCAGAGGAGTGAGTGAGATTTCTGCCCTTCCTGAAACAGGCCAAAAAAACCAAAGTGCTGCACTAGCGAGCACAAAACAACCCCTCTGCTATGCCACAAATCCAACTCAATGGTGTAACGTTGGAAAGTGTCAATCACTTCTCCTACCTGGGCAGTTACCTTTCCACAAGGGCCAACATTGATACCGAAATCCAGCATTGCCTGAGCTTGGCAAGTGCAGCCTTCTCCTGATTGAAGTGCAGAGTATTTGAGAACCAGGACATTCACAGGGAAACCAAAATGCTTGTTTACAAAGCTATTGTACTACCAACCTTACTGTACGCTTGTGAAACATGGACCACTTATAAACGCTATCTCCAACTCCTCAAAAGATTCCATCAATGGTGTCTCTGAAAATTTTTACATATCACTTGGGAAGACAGGCGAACAAATGCCAGTGTATTGGAAGAAGCAAAGATCACCAGTGTTGAAGCAATGACTCTTCAACATCAACTTTGTTGGACTGATCATGTTGTTTGGGTGCCTGATTATCGTCTTCCAAACAACTACTCTATTCCAAACTTTAAAATGGAAAGTGTAATGCTGGTGGTCAACAAAAGAGGTTGAAAAACACAGTCACGGCAAATCTTTTAAAATGTAGTATAAACACCGACAATTGGAAAACACTGGCCTGCGAGCGCTCCAATTGGAGAACAGCCTTTTCCAAAGGTGTCATTGACTTTGAAGACACTTGAACTCAGGATGAAAAGGAGAAACGTGCTAAGAGGGAGGCACGTTTGGCAAATCCTCACCTTGATCAATTCCTGCCGGAAACCTATGTCCCCACAGTGGAAGGACGTGTTGATCCAGAATTGGCCTCCAGAGTCACCTATGGATTCGCTGTTAAGACTGTGTTCATGGAAGACAATCTTACTCAGCTACAAGTGATCACCAAAGAAGAGAAGAATTGCTGGACACGGAAGAGGGGACAACCCACCTGGTTTCTATGCTGGGTGCAGTGGAAGGACTTGACTGCATGCAATTCCTTCTCACTTCTGGCTACCAGGTGCATGCTTCATGAAAGCCGACTATAAACCTACATGCATACAGCCTCTCTAAAGGTGAAGGTGAAAGGAAAGGAAAGGAAAGGAAAGGGAGAAGCTTAGCCAGGCAGCTGATAGGCCTTCCAAGGCTTGTACGTGTTCCCTGTTGCTACGATGCTGTTTGTCAAATCAAGGATGCCTGACTGCTCAGGGCCACATACCAAGTGCTTAGTGCAGTGAGATCAGCATGCAGAAGCTGAGGCTTTGTTTGGCAGCCTTCCACGCGGCAGCTGTGTTGAAAGACAATCCTGGGGTCCTCCGAGGGCAAGCCAAGCTCGCCACTGTCGCCAAACGATACAGGAAAACTTAGAATTGTGAAATGCCTTGTGTCCCAAATAGGGATGGGAGGATCTGCCAGTTTTGATTCTCACATTTTCCTATCTTAAATTCAGTTCTTCACCGTCTGCATCAATTGGAGAATTTCCTTTAAAAAGGGGGGAAAATCCTCCCCCCCAAACCAGCATTTTAGTGCAAAGTTTTCTCAATAAGCACATTTTTATACGCAATTTTGACCAATGTGCACATATCAGATACATTGCCTTTTTCTATGTTTCTATCCCTATTCTATTCATTTTGCTTGCCTCTTAGCGCGGGCATTTCTATAATGGTTGGTTGGAGAACCATATTACAAAATGCGTATAAGGGTGGATTTTGAATGATAGCCATGTTCCGGTTTGCATATTGTTTCAAAAAATGTGAATTTGATAGATTTGCTTTCATGGACTGGCTGGATACAGAGGGAGTGGTTCCCCAAGAGGGGGCTTCCCAGGGGAAGAAGGCTCAGAGCCAGGGGGTTGCTGGCAGGGCAACAACAAGGTGGTCAGAGGAAGAAGAGGGAGCAGACTGGGAGGAGGAAGGGCTGAAGAGGCAACAGGGCTTAGTGAGCAGAGAGAAGCTGTGACAGAGAGCAGGGCAGAATCAGAAGATGGAGAGGAGGGAGGTCAGGAGACAGAGGCGAGGCAGGCTGCTGAAGAATCTGAATCCAAATTATTTTTCTAATTATTCACCTCAGAAAGAGGAAGGGGGAGAGAAGCACTAATTACAGATGAGCCTCTGCCTGGAGATGTTACTCCATTGCCATCTTAGAATCCTGATACAGTGGTACCTCGGGTTACATACGCTTCAGGTTATATACGCTTCATGTTACAGACTCTGCTAACCCAGAAATAGTACCTCGAGTTAAGAACTTTGCTTCAGGATGAGAACAGAAATTGTGCTCTGGCGGTGCGACGGCAGCAGGAGGCCCCATTAGCTAAAGTGGTTCTTCAGGTTAAGAACAGTTTCAGGTTAAGAACGGACCTCTGGAACAAATTAAGTACTTAACCTGAGGTACCACTGTAATTATTAAATTAGCCCCATCCTTTTTCTGCTGAAGAATCCAGGGAGTCTCCTCCAGCTGTTGCGACCAGCTCACCTCCTCCTTGGTCACCCAGAACCCAGAGAGGCATGAAGAGGCCAGAGCCTATCAGGCAAGACGAAGGAGCCACAAGTTACTTGGGAAGGACCCAGGAGTGGAGGAAGTTTAGGCAACTATAAGAAGACAGGGAGCTTCTGTCTCTGCCTCATAGGGGCAAGACCTCCTGAAGAAGCTGCTGTGCTCACTAGGCATGAGCTGCCTTGTTTCTTTGTATAAAGGGTTAACTTCACTGACACCTTGTGAGTTATTGCTGACCTGTTCCTGACACCCGCCCTGACAATTTGGCTCTAAATGTGAACTGAATCAAATTTCCTCCCTATCCTTAGTTGCAAATCACAGAAACCTAGGAGCCTGCCTTATCCCAAGTCAGTCCATCTAGCTCAGTATATTCTACACAGACTGGCAGCAGCTCTTCATAGCTTCAGGCATGAGTTCAGTACTACTTGGAGATGTCAGGGATTTGAACCGGGAACCTACTGCATGCCAGGCAAATGCTTAACCTCTGGACCAATCGCCACAGGTGTAATCACAGTCCTCAGCAGTCCTCACCTTCTTCTTCAGTCCTCACCTTCTTCTTCAGATGTTCCCCCTTTTATCTCTCCTTGCAGGACACAACGATTACATTTGCCCAGCGACAAATCAGTGCACAATAGATAAAAACAGACGCAAAAGCTGCCAAGCCTGCCGACTTCGGAAATGCTACGAAGTCGGGATGATGAAATGTGGTGAGTTTTGCATTCCTGTGGGTCTGTCTGTCCTGTCGCATTTCTCAGTTACAGATCTTTGCTCGCATTCTAGAGGAGTCGCGGGCTCTCATCCTGACCACAGTTATGCATGTGCAAATTCTATTACAGTGGTACCTTGGTTTGCAACTGTTTTGGATTACAACCATGTCAAACCCGGAAGTGCGTGTCCCTTTTTTGGGGGATTACACCCCCCCTTTTTTGGAAGGCCCCATTGGCGAAAGCGCGCCTTGGGTTACAACCTGTTTTGGTTTACAACCGGACCTATGGTTGTAAACCAAGGTACCACTGTAATGCCAATGGTAGGTGGATCCAGAATTCCAGTTAGTCAGTCGATCTTAGCTTAATCATCTAATATTGTTTGGAGGGAAAGGTACTAGGACTAGTACTAGTAGTCAGTACTACCAGAAAAAAATACTACTGGTTTAAAGAACAACAAAAACAACAACAAAAATAATTCTGGAAGATTAGATGCAACTGGGATAGAACTGGTCTTTGCCATGGGGCTGATCCCTCTGTCTTAAGGCGTCTCCAAAATGCTGATGAACCTTTAAGGGTGCCATCATTGATATTTTTCATTCTCATGGTTCAGGCAGACTGTACTGGCTTGACTTCAGTGAGCCACCACTGAACCTGTTGTACTAAACATCCATTTTGGGAAAAGCTGACAATAGCTGCTGCCTGCCTGAAGTCACATGTCCTCGGTTTGCTCCTCCCCTTCCCATTGCATTCTGCTGGATGCTCTTGACTGTGTTAGGCTGCAGGCACAGAGCCAACACAAAGCTACAGTGATGTTGCTCTGCCTTGCCTGCTGCCCTTACTAAGTGATGACTGCTGGTTCATTGACTGCCTTGGTAACGCTGAACTAATACAAAATAAAGGGAAAACACAATCTGGTTGAATGTGGACTTGATAACTGTTGATTACATTGCTTTTCATGTCTGGGTTATGCCCAGGGTCAGGTAATCCCTGTTGCTACACCCTAGATGCCCTATTGTTTGAGATTCCTAACCAGGAGAAACATTCTAGGGGGAAACTTACAATTCATAAGGAACTGCAGTGGATACAGCAATCCAGATACACTGTCCATCTTGTCTTGTGCATTGTCCTTTGCAGGGGCAAGACACTTCCAGATTGCTATTTTTGGGTAGGCTTCAGATTATGCAATTAAAGCAGACCTCCAACATGGTGCAAAAGAAAATCGGAATGTGCATCTTTTGAGACCATGCTCCTGTGCGAGTTGCATGATTTGTGTGAGAATGCAGCCCCCCCCAAAAAACACAGCCTTTTGGGACCGAGCTCTTGTGGGAGCCAAAACAAGACACCCCAGGGTCTAATCCAGTGCTATTTTTCCAGAAAAGGGGTGTCAGAGCCCACCATGTTTTCTTAGAATGGCAATAGCACTCACCTGAGAGGTGTGCTCTGGTGCGCTCTGGCTGAAAAAAAAGCCCTGGTCCATTCCAGAATGTTCTGCCCAAAGCAGGACATGGGGTGGGGCATGTTAAAGTGGATTTGGAGTTATTGTGCAACAAACCCACTTCCCCCTAAAATGGACTTTTGCAAGTGATGGGGGTATGCATTGAAAAATAAGGGGCAAGAATGTCATGTAACCACCCCACAAGCAAATGAGAACAAGAGCTCAATACAGAGGTAGTGTGTAAGTCACCTCCCTCCCTCCCTCCCTCCTCCCCCCTTCTTCTCTCTTTCTCTTTCTTCCAAGGCCCTCCAGGCAGTTTACACTCTCCAGACACTGAAATGCAATTACAAACGAACAGGTTGCAGAAGACTTAGCACTAAAGCAGCAGACTTGTCTCTCTTTTCTGATGGTCTCCATCAGAATCTGATGGCCGGAACTTCCTAGCCAGGGTTTCCCCCTTCCCACCAGGGTATTTTTCGCTCCCTAAGATGCACTTTTTTCCTCCTAAAAATTAAGGGGAAATGTCTGTGCGTCTTATGAAGTGAATGCTGTGTGGAGGAGGGACGTGTAAGCTCCTGTCTGCTTTGCTGCTTTAAAGCGAGCCGCGGAGGACGGATGGAAGGGGAGCCACGAGGCTCCGTTTTAAAGCAGCAAAGCAGAGAGGAGCTGTCCACTTTGCTGTTTTACAGCAAGCAGCAGAGGAGGCACTGAATATTTTGTGTGTGTTTTCCTCCTCTAAAAACTAGGTGCGTCTTATGGAGTGAAAAATACGGTAGTAAATTTTTAGCAGGCGGTGGACCAGGCTTCCCTAGCTGTACTGCCTGGGGTCATGGTGGTCTCTTCAGGAGCTGACCACATGACTTCACTGGCCTGGACTCTGCTTTTCCTTCAGCTGTCACCTGACACCGTCACAGATGGCCAGGCTCTGTAATAAAGTTGTCATCATTACCTAGCTAGAAGGATCACCAGTGCAGAGTGTACATGCCTGGGAGACATGAGGCCATTGATTGGGAATGGAGGAATGACAGCGCGGTTTGAACGAACCCCTCATGAGGTAGAATGAAAGCTGCCTTTCATCTTTCCAGAAGGCAAAGTGACACGGTGGCACATTTAAATGTAAGGGACACAGGTCCCTCAGGCAGCTGCAGGAGGCCCCAAATACAGCCTGCTAGAGCTGCCTTAGCACAATGTCCTACATTCAAGTCAGTCCCTGAAGTCAACAGTGTGCCTGGATAAATATTCTAGGATCCTGGGTTTGGTACTGCTGTGAAGTGGTGAGCAGGCCAGGCTGTGAACCAGGAGATCCCCTGTCCAGACCTTGCCTTTGCCATGAACCCAATCTACTACCTCTCAGCCTTAGTTCCAGATTGGCAGTAAACATATAGGGACTGCCCCAGCCCCTGCAATAATCATCTGAGGCCTTTCTTCATGTGCCTTCGCCATATCAGGTCGAGAGGATGGCAATGCAAGAATGGGCCTTTTTCTGTGGTGGCTCCTCGCTTGTGGAATGCTCTCTCCAGGGAGGCTTGCCTGGTGCCTTCACTACATATCTTTAGGCCTCGGGCAAAAACATTCCTCTTTTCCCAGGCATATGGCTAATTTAAAAATCTGTGGCTGTGTGTTGGGGGGGATATTGTTTTTGTTTGTTACTATGGTATATATATCTTTTGCGATTTTATATTGTAAACTGCCCCGTGATCCTCGGAGGAAGGGAGGCATGAAAATTTAATAAATAATAATAATAATAATTCGCAACTTATAAATGAAGGACTGTAGTAAGGATCACCAAGGGCCTAACTACGTGTTAATAACAGGGTTAGCAATCACATTATAGGATTTAAAAACTGAACGCCAAGTGCAGGCTACTGTGGTTGTCAACAGAAGTTTAGTACGTGGGTAAGTTTAAACCTCCGCTCATTGGCTGTGATTTTGGTAAAAAGCATCCCCACTGGCAACAATTACCATTGGGGAAAGGAATTCACATTGACAGCAGTTCCAGTGCTAGATGCTTTTGTGTGTGTGTGTGTGTGTGAAGGGTTCAGGACAGCCAAAGTGATTGAGGGGATGGAGCAACTTTGCTTATGAGGGAAAGTTGCAGCATTTGGGGCTTTTTGGTTTAGAGAAAAGGCGAATAAGATGCAGTATGATAGAAGCTTAGAAAATTAGGTGCAGTGCAGAGAAAGTGCATAGAAAAATGTTTTATAGTACTGGAACTCATGGACATCCTGTGGTGCTGAATGTTTAGGGAAGTTTTTAATGTCTGATGCTGTATTGTTTTTAATATTTGGTTGGATGCTGCCCAGAGTGGCTGGGGAAAACCAGCCAGATGGGCGGGGTATAAATAATAAATTATTGTTGTTATTATTATTATTCAGGACAGATAAGAGTGTAGCTGAACTATGGAACTCGCTCCAAGAGGAAGCAGTGATGGCCACCAACTTAGATAGCTTTAAAAGGGGATTGGACAAATTCATGTTGTTGTTGTTTAGTCGTTTAGTCATGTCCGACTCTTCGTGACCCCCTGGACCAGAGCACGCCAGGCACTCCTATCTTCCACTGCCTCCCACAGCTTGGTCAAACTCATGCTGGTAGCTTCGAGAACACTGTCCAACCATCTCGTCCTCTGTCGTCCTCTTCTCCTAGTGCCCTCCATCTTTCCCAACATCAGGGTCTTTTCCAGGGAGTCTTCTCTTCTCATGAGGTGGCCAAAGTATTGGAGTCTCAGCTTCAGGATCTGTCCTTCCAGTGAGCACTCAGGGCTGATTTCCTTAAGAATGGATAGGTTTGACCTTCTTGCAGTCCATGGGACTCTCAAGAGTCTCCTCCAGCACCATAATTCAAAAGCATCAATTCTTCGGCGATCAGCCTTCTTTATGGTCCAGCTCTCATTTCCATACATCACTATTGGGAAAACCATAGCTTTAACCATTCGGACCTTTGTTGGCAAGGTGATGTCTCTGCTTTTTAAGATGCTGTCTAGGTTTGTCATTGCTTTTCTTCCAAGAAGCAGGCGTCTTAAGAGGCCATTAGCCACAATGGTGATACTCTTCCTCCATGTTGCTGGCAGCAACGCTTTTGAATGTGAGTTTCTGCAAACGGTCCTGCTTGCAGGTTTCCCGTTGTGAGAACAGGATGCTGGACAGCTATTGGCCTGATCCTGCAGACTCTTTGTATGTTCTAATAATGTCTTGATTGGGTATGGGTGATTCTTGTGAAACCCTCTATCTGGAAGCAGCACTGAATTGTAAGGGGTAGATTGCTATACATCCTGGATCAGAAAGTGTTCAGAGAAATCATTTTGTAATCTTCTAAGAATCCATGTATCCGGATTCTGCTTACATTTTCCCCCCTTTGCCATGTATTATACCATTTCATTTTATTTGTATGCAATGGGGAATTATTATTTTTTTCAAGGTGCAGGAATGCTTTCCTAAACTTTGGTGTCACTCGAGTTGAATTGCAGAGTGGTTTTCAAGGAGAAAGAATATTATTGACACTTATGACTTCACGCTGAAAATGAAAAGCGGTTTTCAATCATGTGTCTCATTTCGTTTGGGGAGCCTGCCCAGCACAATCATTAGCCTTTTATTCTAGGAGAGGGAAACAGATATTATATATATATATATATACTGCAATCAAAGCTGAATTCTCTCAGGCTACCCAATCAGTTCATTTATACAACAACTGTGATAAAAGGGTGTTGTTGTCTGTCAGCCTTGGATTTTAGGCTGTTGGGATCAACAGAAGCAGAACTCAGCAGAAGAGACTGGTTACTTACTCATTCTGATCATTTAGAAGCGAAATCTCCTACTGACTTTTATATGCAAATTTAAAATAAATAGGCGTGTACTGAAGGTGCAATGAGGTAGGGGTATGGCAGATAAGCACTCTGTTCTGTCTTTGGAGCAATCATAGAAACTACAAAAAGCACAACCCCCCACCCCGCAAAAAAACACACACACACCAGGGTTTTGGTTATTCATGGTATGATAAAAATGACAATTTGTTTTCTGCTAGAATTGTAGAGTTGGAAGGGACCCATCTTGTCCAAACTCCAGTGAAGGCGGGTCCACTGCTTCTCAAAGGAGTCCATTCCACTGTCGAATAGCTCTTACCGCCAGAAAGTTCGTGGTTCGATTCTCTCAAACAAAGCCATGGTTTCTAAGCCAAGAAGAAACCTTCACTACAAATTGTGGTTTGTTTGGAGTGAAATGAATGACAATTCCCAGTTCAGACATAAATCTAAGCCAGGGGTTGGGTGGCACGTTTTCTCTGCATGCTAGAGGGGAGGAACAAAGCAGTCCAAATCTAGGTATTTGTTACAATTCATTTACTATGGCCTTACAGTGAGTGCAAACTGGTGCATTCCCTGTTCAGGCATAGCAGTAAGTCAGAGACCATGGCAGTGTGATGACTGCTGGCTGATTCTTTGAGGCTAGTCAGAGATGATGGGTTGATCTTCAGCAAGGAGCGAATGATGGAAAGTTTCTCTCCCCTGCCTTTGGAATGGGACACCTTCAGCCAATGCCAAGGGTAGAGAAACAGTGTTGAATTAAGAGAACAAAGAATGAGACAGGGAGCTGGATTGCAAGCAGCCCAGCAGGTTCCAGGGCCACCTGGATCATGACCAGCAGCTTTAATGCTTGCATTAGGATCTGATGTATATTTGTAAATAAAACAAACTATTCAAAGACAAGTCTCCAGTGCAGTCTCATCCAAAGCAAAATATACCCTGTAAGGATACCTCTGGAACTTCTAATCACTTTGGGAAGTGGAGAGTGCTTAGTAAGAAAAAGCAATGGAAAATGTTGTAATAATCTGGAACCCAGCAATCAAATATCAAAACTGGGGTGTGATATTTATAAATTCAGGGTGGGTGAATCAGGGTTGGTGATTGCCTCCATTGAATCTTTAAACAGACCTAACGGGCAGTGTTCTTTCTAATGCTCAACAATGGTGAATCGCTGACATGTGGTGTTCTGGCTAGGATGATCTCTTTGCTGTTTACAAAAGGGTAATTGGCAGTGAGGAGCTAGCTGTGACGTTAACATACGAGAGTGCTGGAGGTGAAATAGTTAAACAGGTTACCCAATCAGAACCCAGGGGTGGAGTCAGAGGGACTATAAAACCAGCTCTGGGAGAGGCGAAGGGAAGAGTTCGTTGGGAGTTGGGTAGTTGGTTGGAGTGGGAGTGAATTGGGTCTGTAGGCAGGTTGACTTAGTGTAGCGAAATAAGCTGAGTCAGGAACAGTTAGGGCTAGGAAGACAAGTAAATATCTGAGAGGTGGTTTAGTGAGTGAGAGCAGGTAGCGGAAGTTATAGGTCTGGATAGGCACCCCATGAATGTAATTGACCGATACAGTTTATGAAACCACACACTTGTTAAACTGCAATAAATAAACAGAAGTATATGTTCCAATTTAACCCTGACTGGACTCAGTATTGTACCAGGTAGGGCCTGGGTGGTGGCAGCGTGAAACTGAGTGGTGGCACAGGGATCAATAGACGGTGAAACGTTGGGGGACCCTGTGTGATCGCCACACTAGCGTGCCCAAGCAGTATGCCAGGGCAGTGGCGATGCCAACGGAGGGTGTTTGGACTCCATATAAAAGATGACAAATAGGGGTTGGTATTTTCAACAGGAAGATGAGAAGTTCAGGTGCTTCTCTTCAGCAAGCTTCTCTTCAGGAAATTTCCAGGAAGGTTGTGTGGCGCACTTTCTGTACCTCTTCCTCCCCGTTCTCTGAGACTCTGGCTTTTCCCTTGTAGTGTGTAGGGGGAGGAGGGAAAGCACAATGCAGAATGAAAACAAAGGAGAGGGCAGGCTCATCTGATGAAGAGAGCACCAGGTTGGCATCGCTGGGATAAGATGAGTCACTTGTTTGACCACGAATATACCGTATTTTTCGACCTATAGGACGCACTTTTCCCCCTCCAAAAATGAAGGGGAAATGTGTGTGCGTCCTATGGGGCGAATGCAGGCTTTCGCTGAAGCCTGGAGAGCGAGAGGGGTTGATGCGCACCGACCCCTCTCGCTCTCCAGGCTTCAGGAAGCTCTGCACAACCCTCAGGAGACCGGCGCGACTTCCCGCCGGGCTCCCTAGGCTTGCGGAGAGCTGCCTGTTCTGGGGGCTGGGGTCGGGGGAAGCTCGGGCTGTGGGGGAAATATTTTTTTTTCTTTATTCCCCCCCCCAAAAAAAACTAGGTGCACCCTATGGGCTGGTGCGCCCTATGGGGCGAAAAATACGGTATGTGCTGCTGGTTCCACTTCCACTTTTCTGACTTTATTAATGGTGGTGGTAATTACAGGGAGTCAGCATGGCATTGATTTTTGGCAGAATAATGGCAAGGTTGACGCAGGATCTCTAAGAGGTGCAAGAACAGGGGCAACATAGATACTCCTAGACAGCAGTGGCTTTTGAAAATTCTTATCATAATGATCAGTTTCATAAAGAAAAAAATATTATGACCAATAATGGCTGGTGCACTAATTTAATATGTGTAGATTTCTTGACTTGCAAACTTGTTACAGTCGTACCTCGGAAGTCTAATGGAATCTGTTCTGGAAGTCCATTAGACTTCCAAAATATTGGGAAACCAAAGCATGGCTTCTGATTGGCTGCAGGAAGCTCCCGGAAGCTGCCGAAGCCCCGTCGAACTTTCAGCTTCCAAATGAACGTTCAAAAACTGGAACACACAATTCCAGTTTTCGATCGTTCGGGAGCTGGAACGTTCAACTCGCAAGGCGTTTGGGAGCCGGGGTACGACTGTATATTCCAAGGAAAAATAGAAATATTTCACATTTATAAATGAGTTACCAGCTTACCAAGTGATATGTCTTAAAAGGTCTGTTGTTGTTTTCAGTTATGTTGATGTTTCCAATAGAGTTTGGAAGTGATTGATGTTTGACCTGACATAAAAGAGAAAATTGAGTTGCTGACTTAATCATGGATTATTTCCTTCTCATTATTGCTACTTCAAACCTTTTCTCTCCACATGGAGAGGAATCGCAGTAAAATAAACATGCTACACATAGGAATTATTATTTTTCATATAAAAAGGCTCCTTATTTAGTGCTTTAAAACAAATCCATTCATTACGTTCTTAAAGCCATAACATTATTTTAAATTAAGAAGAAAACAAAAGGGTTAACACCTACAGTATTTGAAATGGGCGGGGGGGGGGGGGAGAGAACAGTAATTTGGAGCAGGGCTTTTAGTGTACCTGCCCCTGTTCTGTGGAATATCATTCCTGCTGAGGTACGACAATTGAAGACATTTTTGTTCTCTCAGGCTTTAGTCTTGTTTTAAACATATGTGCTTGTTTTCCTGTTTTTAACCACTTTTAATTATCTTGTGAGTAAACAGACAGTGGTTTAGAAAGTGACTAAATTAACTGCATGCAACACTATGGCTGTGTGCTCATTATACTAAATACTGTACAGTAGTTGGGAATGAGCCCATTTCTCAGTGGCAGCAACATTGCAAACCAAACATATATATATATAAAATCCAGCATATTCCTTCATCGCAGGGGTTTGTCCCTTCCAACTTTAGGATTCTGTGAGGGTCCTGCTGCCTCATTAATTGAGTAGCAAAGCACTTCACAAAAGGTCAGATTTGCAGAAATAAAGTAATAGAACATTCCAACAGAACATTCAATGAACATTGATATCAGCTATAAACTGAAGGTCCTGGAGAACTGACATTTGTGGCTGGGGAATGCCTGAGCAAAAAGTTAAGCTTTTAATTGATGGAGAAAGCATGCAACCATCGGTGCCCACCTAATTTCCGGGTCTACAACTTGAATGCCGGATGCACTGGGGAATTTGGCAATTAGTACATTGTTCTCGTATTGGCCAGTTTTGTGTTTTAAAATATTGTTATTAGAATATTTATTATTATTATTATTATTATTATTATTATTATTATTATTATTAATACCCTGCCCAAGGGAAATGTGGTGACTGGGTTAATGAAAAACTTCCTTTAGTTCTGAAATATTGTGAATTTCAGGTTCAAGAAGAGAGCGCTGTGGCTATCGCATAATTCGCCGCCACCGTAACTCAGACGATCCAGTGCACTGCGTAGGCAAAGTTAAGAAGAACAATGAAGCCATAATTCAAGTAAAAGAACTTCTGGTCAATGCACTGACCCCGGAACAGTTCGTTTCCATATTACTTGAAGCCGAGCCGCCAAATGTCTTGGTGAGCCGCCCCACCAAACCATTTACAGAAGCCTCTATGATGATGTCGCTGACGAAGCTTGCAGACAAAGAACTGGTCCACATGATTGCCTGGGCCAAAAAGATTCCTGGTAAGAATTTTGAACATTCCAGTTTTCCCAGTGGACTTTTCTGCCATGTAACATACATTGCAGACATAGGCTCTAGTGTAATTTAGATCCCAGAACAGATCCCATATTGTGATTTGGTTATGCAACCTGGTTTGTGCCATCGCTAGTAACAAGACACATGTTGAAATAACAGTAGCAAAATCACAGCTAAGAAGCTCAAATCATATATATCACTGACACCCTTCTTTGGAAATTGGAAACCAATTCCAGACTTCAACATTCCTAAACTTTACTTGCAGAAACTTATAGATTAATTAAAACATAACATTTACAACCCCGTGCTTCTCCAAGCATGGGCTTACAGTCTCTTCTTCTAACTTCCAAACAACTGTATTTTCCTCTCTTTCCAGAGCTCGGCACTTTCAGCCTTCTGTATCTCAATTAGGCCATGCCTTGTAGCTCCTATGGGAGACCTCCACTTTCACCTTCTCCTGCAGCTTTGCTCTCTTTCTTCCAAGCAAAGAAGAAGTGCTCCCACACTCGATTCAACTTAGCAGTGTTCACAGTGGATTCTAAAACACAGTCATCTTGCCAAACATAAAATTGGAGTCTTTCCTTCACTAGATACCTCCCATGCGACCAACGTTAGCCAGTTGCATGAGAATTACTAGACTCTCTAGAATTCAGTTACCAACCAATCAAATTTAAGCAACCTGGTAATGCATACAAGCATTTTCAATTTCAGTGAATTAAATTGCTATACTTAACAGCACATGCTTTGAATGTAGAATGTTTCAGGTTCAATCCCTGACCATTTCCCAGGAACTGCAGGAAGCTGCAACTCTCCAGACGTTGCAGGACTCCAGCTCTCATCGGCCCCAATGATCAGGTAGCAGGTGATGGAAAAGACTTTGACCTTGGAAAGCCACTGCTACTCAGAGTAGGCGATACAGATGTTGTTGGACAGTAGGGTAGCTAGGAATAAGGAAGCACCTTATGCAATTGGTGGAATGTCTTTGCAATTCCAGGCATAACTTTGTAATCAGAACGCCCACCCAACAGCTGCAATTTCTTATCTATATGGCTGCTTTTCTTTTTTCCTCGTGAGTGATTTGGGCAGAGTGAATGGAATCAATCCAAAGCCCTTTAAAAAATGAAAAGAAAATAAAAAGATCAACTTACTTTTTTTTTTAAGTGCTGCAAAACCAGTCCTTCAGCCGTTTTAAGAGTCTTGGCAATTTCTAATTTTTCTAAGGCGTCTAAAATGTGCACACAGCAGGGCGACTGAGAGCTGCCTGTTGCAAGTGGAAGGAAGGATCATAAATACAAGAAGAGCATTATATCTGAAAAGTCTCAAATGAAATTTAAAGTCACTGGGGTCTTGAGTGGGCGCTCCGGCGACGAGTAATTTTACTTTGATCATTGGAAAATGCCAGGCATTTGCACTCAAGCTGGGGAATGAATCCATTTTCACATTTGAGTGGCTGCTTATTTTGTCACTTAAAGTGTTGGGGGTAGGAGACAGAGATAGATAGAGATGATAGAGATAGAGAGAGTGTGTGTTTGGTAGGAGTGTCTGATTTCCCAACCCCAAGGTAGTAAATGCTGCTGTTAGAGATTCTATATTCCTTTCATATGGGGGGGCGGGGGACGATCTCTCTTTTCACAAGTTGATGATCCTCGGAATTATTGACCTCTTCAATTTCAGGCTGATCTGCCTTTTCTCTTTTCATTTGACTCTGAGCAGAAATGCGAACTAAATTCAAAGCATTATTTTTCAAAAATCAAGTTGGCATGCTGTACTTGTGTAGCAGGGTGCATCTGTGGTGCGAACGATGGCGGGGCAGGGTGGGGAGAATGAATAACAGTGCGATCGTACTGTAAATTTAGTACCACAGATTCCCTCCCTCCCCCATTGTGCATCAGCATTCGCACAGGCCAACAGAGCAGCGTTGCAACTCCCATGTTGACTCTGGAAGTAGGATACTGAGGGGAGTATTAGTGTAGTGGGGAGCAGGAGTTGGAGCACAGGACAGGGACTTTTTTTCAGAGGATGGGTAATGATGTCAACCGCAAGAGCACCAGGGTAACTGATGCCCCCTCCTTGCTTTGGCAAGTGCAAGAGGTGACAACGAGGCAGGGCTGTCTTAACCATAGGCGTTAGGGGTGTGGGGCACCCGGGCACTGGTCTCTCAGGGGCGCCAGGCTGAGAGTCCGGGGCCCGAGAGTTGGAGTCCGGGGAAGAGTCCGCCCATTGGCGGGGCCTTGCAGAACCAGGCAGAGGGCCGGGCCAAGTAGAGAGTGTGGCTCCTCCTTTTTTTTACCCTGGGGATAACTTAAGTCTTATAAATAAGTATATAAATAATTTTCACAAAAGTTATGCTGACAAACAGTTTTATTTCAAGGCTTGAACCGTATCTGCATATAGAGACAAAATGGAAAACATAGATATACGATTGTGAATATGCTGACCGAGACCCCCTTTGAAATCGGAGGCCCGGCCAAGTGGCCCATATGCCCCCTCCCCGTCTGGGCCTGCCCGTTGGTCAGAGCACTGCGGTGGGCTCTTCTGCACTGTGAACTTGGGGGCAACCGAGCCAGCGAGATACTGAGGCGGTCAATTGGCTCCGCCCTCCTGCATGCCTGGGATTAGCATAGGGCCGCAGAGAGGCCTTCCCAGAGCGCACTGTCCACCTGACGAGGCGTCCAGCCTCGCGCTCCTCTGTGCGCTGCTCTGCCTTGCCTGCACGTCTCGATGGCCGGCCCAGAGTGCGCTGCCCCCCAAAAAAGGTTGACAACTCTGGGCAACCTGGGGGTGTGTGTGCTGGGTGGGCTTTTGCACCCCAGCGTAACATATGCTTAAGACAGCCCTGCAACGAGGCTTCTGAGTTTGTGATCAGTTAGCGCAGCAGTAGTCAAAGGATGGGGGGCATCCGTAAGCAGAGGGTGGGGTCCTTATTCTTTCCCTTTGATGGAGTTCCCTCTTCATTCATGACAGCAGTTTAAATGGAAGATGGTTTGCCACCCTAAACAAAGTTTAAAATTTGTTCTTCACCTGGCTGAAGATATTTTGCTAAAGCTCAGTGCAGTTCAGGAGTAAGCACCGTTCAGTTCAAAGGAACTTTACTCCCAGAAAACAATTCAAAGAGCTGCAGTCATAGAATCATAGAGACGTAGTAGGGCTGGAAGGGACCCCACGGTCATCTAGTCCCTGGTCATGCAGAAATCACAATGATAGACAAAGAAGCTTTGTGCAAGGCAAGCATGATTTGGAAAAACTTGGGAGCAGCAAGGAGCTTGAAAAGCAGAAATGACCTATTCCTAGGCCAGTGCCTCTTTATTTTCTTTACTAACCGTTGGTATTGAGGTGGGAGAGAGGGGTTTTTGACCCTCTATTTCCTTTGTTCAGAACCTCTCCCTTCTGGAGTTGCTTTTTTTTTAAAGAAGGGGTGGAGAACCTCACGCCCAGATGTGGGCCCCCAGGCCTCTTCACTTGGCCTCTGGGACTCTCTCCAGCCATACACCCCCACTGACCCTCTTTGAGTGATTTTGCCTGGCTGGAAAAATGCCCTTGAACTGTTATGCCATTTGCTTGCCTGGCTAGATAACAGAGAGCCGTGTGGGTGTGAAAGTAGGTGAAATTAATATTAATTGCCCCTGCCTACTTTTGCTCTGGCCCTGCGCACCACTGGCATGTGGCCCCTAGAATGTTGCCCGGAAGGAAATGTGGCCCCTGAACTGAAAAAAACAACAACTGAAAACTGAACTGAAAAAAAGTTCCTCTTTCAAGCAAGATGGGAGGCAGAAGCAGCAGGGCTTTGTTACATTTATATGTGAGCAAAGTGTTGGTGCCTCGGCGCTTCTCCTGCACGTATCTGTATCCTTATTCCCCCCTCCTCTTCCTCCTCCTTTGCCTTTTCTTTTCCAGTTTGCCACTTTCCCCCTCTCTACGAAGATGACACTTCTCCTTCCCATAAGGCTTTGCTTCTGGTGCCAGAGAGAACAGCAGGTTGCTACTGACTCATTCGCAAGTGGTTTCACGCTGTTCTTGCTCTTGGGATGCAGCGTGTAGGAGTGGGTGTGAGAGATCCTGTGGGGTGGATCGCTATCCGTTAATTTCCCAGCAGCCCTCATTTTAGTGAGGATACCCTCCACGCCCTTTCTTTAGCATCCCAAATGATGGAGCAGGACATTTGAGAGAGCACAGCACCACAGCACTAAGACCGGGTCCATATGGCAGGCTTTTTGCACTGTGTTGCCGCTGCAAAGTTCTGGAAGAAGATCTCTTTCATTTCCCAAGTTGCATTTGTGTGGTCTATACTTTGCTCGCCTCTCGTGCTGCTGCTTCTGCCTGCTTTTCTTCGCTGCCTTGGGGTGGGGGTGAAATATACCGCAGTTCAAAAAGAAAAGGGAAAGGGAGGCTTTTGTTGACATTCCTGTCTAGAGACAGGCTTCATCCTGTGTGCCAACAGCCAACAGCACAAGTACGGGGATGAGTTTTGTTGAAAGAAGTAATCCAAAAAAGATAAGGAGTTGGTTTATGAGCAGACCAGGAACAAGCAGAAACTAGCCGAGCTTGTTGATCCTCTTGAGTTAGGGTTGTCATATTTCAAAGAGTGAAAATCCGGACACAAAAGTTGTGGAACTTTTTTTTAGTTTTGCCCAAAGTTGTTGAGCTTGCAAGATCTCAAAAAAAAAAAGAGGAAGCTATTTTAAAGGGGATTCGCCAAAATCTAGACTTCCGACACGGCTTGCCATACGTCTGGATTAGACATTAAAAAGCTCCATCCCTTGCATTATACAAGGCTATTTCAGAAGGAAGGAAAGGGAAAGGAAAACTGTTTTTCCATTTTCGACTCTCCAGTACCCCTCACAAGTATAAAATGTTCCAGTTCAAGGCTATTCCTTATACTGACTCAGCCAGTTTGTCTTAGCTCGGTATTGTTGACATCAGCTGCTACCAGCTCTATCCAAGGTCTCAGGTAGAAGGTCTCTTCCATCACCTGCTACCTGATATGTTTAACACAACAGCAGAAGGCTACAAGTGAAAATGAAGGTCTCCTTTCCCCCTTTGCTCAGATCCTTGTCAGCCTCTCCAGTACCTACCGCCCTGGGTTTCCCCTGTGCATATCTCCTCTTCGGAAGGATGACTCACGATTCCCAAAGCCCTGTGAGATCAAGAGATTAAGTGCTGCCAGCCTGGAAAAGTTCATGGTTTCTCTGGTTTTAAAAATGACATTCAAAGATGCGAGGCATTCAAAGTTCTGATTCTGAAATGATTTGATGCTTTCGAAAGTCACACTTTTCCATTCTAGAAAAAGTTGGGTGGTTAAGTGGATGTTTATGATGTAATGACACGCCCCCCTTTCCTCCCCTTAAAGGCTTTATAGAACTCAGTCTGTTCGATCAAGTAAGGCTTTTGGAAAGCTGTTGGCTCGAAGTGTTGATGGTGGGTCTGATGTGGAGATCCATCGATCACCCTGGCAAGCTCATCTTCGCACCAGATCTCGTACTTGACAGGTGAGAAAATGTAGCATCTTTTGGGGTTAAGGGGCTCCTTTTTATTTTTGCTTGTTAGTTTGATTTGCATTTCAACCTTGTGGCACAGAAACATTGTGGCAGCTGCCAACGTGGACACTTTAATGGGGGATAAGACATTTGTGTAGGATGAAGCTATCCATGGTGCCTAACAAGCATGATGACTGCATTCCGCCACCAGTATTGGAGATGACAAGCTTCTGAAAACTGGCAAATATAAGTTCTTTTGTGCTCATGCCTTGCTTGTGACCTTCTCAGAGCATCTTTTGGGCTGTTGTAGGAAGAGGACTAGTTGGGACTTTGTCGTAATAATGAAAATATTTGAAGTCCTTAAAACCATAGAATCATAGAGTTAGAAGGGACCACAAGGGTCATCTAGTCCAGGGGTCAGCAAACCTTTTCAGCAGGGGGCTGGTCCACTGTCCCTCAGACCTTGTGGGGGGGCTGGACTGTCTTTTTTTTGAGGGGGGGAGAACGAATTCCTATGCTCCACAAATAACCCAGAGATGCAGTTTAAATAAAATGACACATTCTACTCATCTAAAAACACGCTGATTCCCAGACCGTCTGGGGGCTGGATTTAGAAGGAGATTGGATTGGGCTAGATCCAGCCCCCAGGCCTTAGTTTGCCTACCCATGATCTCGTCCAACCCCCTACAACGCAGAAGTCTTTCACCTAACATGGGGCTCGAATCCACGACCCAGAGATTAAGAATTTCATGTTCTACTGACCAAGCTAAAGAAACCATTCAAGTTACAGTTCCTAACCTTAGAATAACTACACTCACCACTAGAAACCTCCAGATGATTGCCAAGCAGAGCATATGGTGATAGGCTGATTAATAATAACAATTATAATAATAATAATAGGAATAATTTTCTGGGGTGAATTTCAAGCCAGGATTGGGAATCTGTGGCCCTCCAGATGTTGCTGGACTCCTAGATAGGAATGGATGAATCTTCAATTTCAGGTCTCTAAGTTTATTTTGCCGGTCTTAAATTCAGTTAACCACAATTGGTGCAGCAACTTAGGATTTTTGCAAATAAACCATTCTCATGAATATTTGCCAGCATTTTCATGTGAATTTCTCTGCAACCATTTCCTCTAATATACTGCATTTTGTATGTTATTTTCACTAATATATTATGCACATTTCCCCCTAATACATGCACATATTGTTTGGTTGGAGACCAAAATTCAGTGAGGCATGAATGTCACTGTGTTTTAGTTTGTGTATGGGTGGAACAAGTGCAAATTACGTCGTTTTTAATTAAAATGCAAATAAAATCAAATTTCTCCTCTCCTCTCAAACTCCCACCAGCTCCAATCAGCAGAGATAGTGAGGGATGATGGGCCTTGTCGTCTAACAACTTCTGAGGGGCTACAGGTTCTTCATTTGCATTGTAAAGAGAAGGACAAGGATTTTGTGGAAGACACTTAGAATTTCAAGGTGCTCTTTTCAAAGACAAAACAAAAACTGGATGTTGACAAAAAAGGCAAATACAGTGGTACCTCTGGTTAAGAACTTAATTTGTTCTGGAGGTCCGTTCTTAACCTGTAACTGTTCTTAACCTGAAGCACCACTTTAGCTAATGGGGCCTCCTGCTGTTGCCGCACTATTTCTGTTCTCATCCTGAGGTAAATTTCTTAACCCAAGGTACTACTTCCGGGTTAGCAGAGTCTGTAACCTGAAGCATTTGTACCCGAGGTACCACTGTACATACTAGAGCATACTGGAGTGTTTTTTTGTTTTGTTTTGTTTTTAAAAGGAAATACTGTTTTGCGTCCGCAGTAATTCTTTTATGTCTCCAAAATTAGGGATGAAGGGAAATGTGTGGAAGGAATTTTGGAAATCTTTGACATGCTCTTGGCGACGACTTCAAGGCTCCGGGAGCTGAAATTGCAGCACAAGGAATATATTTGTGTCAAGGCCATGATCCTCCTCAATTCCAGTGAGTAGACGCTTCAGTCATGTCAAGCTGTGCTTATTACCGGGGACAAAAAGTTGGGTGGTAGCAGAAGAAATACCAAAGGGCACAAGAGCCATTAAGGCAAAGGGAGTAATAAATGCCCTAAGTGCTTTTTCCGATCTCATGCTCTAATGGTTTTATGACTGGTACACAGAAATAATACTGAGGTCACCATGTGCCGCTTCATCCTAGACACTGTGTTTTTATACTCGCCAAAGGCAAAACTTAAGGACCCTTAATGAAGCTGTGTGCAACCTGGGACTTGAGCAGTTACTCCTCAGTGCCTGCCCATTCGTGAGGCAGACTGAGGTGACTGCCTCAGGTGGCAGAATCCAAGGGGCACCTCTGTGGACACGCCTCCCCACTGTCACTGGAGAAGGGAAGAGAAGCAGAGGCTTCCAGGTTCTGTAGAGTTCTCGTGGGAGCCCCACAAAATCTTGTGAGAGCCCAGTGAGAAGGGTGCGGTGGGGGCGGGGCGCACCAGATGTCACCTCTGAGGGGGGTGACAAAATGCCGGGCGGCACTGCAGCGCGCCTGAGTCACGCATCTCTCCTAGGAGTGACACAGTGGCTTGGGTGCCCACAGGCTCCGCGCAGCCCCGAACAGTCCGCCCGCTGCCTCTCCCTCAGCTGTAGGGTGGCTGAGTGGGAGGAGACAGGCAGACTCCTCGGAGACCCCGTGGAGTATCCTGCCCACGCTGGCCCCACCCCAGGGTGCAGGGCACGCATGCCACCCCAGGCACCCGATCGGCTTGCTCTGCCACTGCCAGTGAGATCTTGCCAGCCATGTAACCCTGATAAGCAGGCTATGGAGGGGTTGGCAAGGTGAGTTTTGCGCCCACAGAAGTGCCCCATTTTGCCTCAGGCAGAGAGGTAGGACAGGCTGCCCCTGTCCCTCGCACTTGGTTTGAATCACGCTGCTGTTCATCCTTATGCACACGGCTGACCTAGGGAGCAATGGGATTTAAAACTGCTTTCGTTTTTTCTGGGAAGTGGCTGTTGTGTTCCCACAGGCTGCTGCCCAACTCTGAATGGGGCAGATACATCCAGCTGCTATTTGTCTGCGAATCTTCAATGAAATATCCTGAAATATCAATATTTCAAAGCATGTTCTTAACTGCCACTTAGCTAGTTAAACTAAATATCATCGCCATCAATGCACATGAGGCTTTGTAGGATTTTTTTTTAAGTCCCTGCCCCAAGGAACATACAAATGACATTTCAGCAGTGATGGCGGGACAACTGGGTTAGCAGGAGAAGAGGCAAGAAAAGAAAGAACAGTGAATGGAAGGGGGGAGATTATTAGAGAGAGAATATGAGCAAATGCAATTACACATATTTAACTTGGGTTGGAGAATGAAGATAAAGGGATTAAGCCAAAGGTGTTTGAAAAGGTGGCTTTTAAGCAAAGATGCTGGCAAAGTTCTCCTGAGTCAAGATAATTAACTTGTGAAAGAGCACTGTAAAGAACAGATGAGCTTTTAAAGTGTCAGCGTAAAAACATAGCAGCACAGTTCCAAACATCTTCTCTTCCCTCTTTGCCTGTTCTCTTTCCAAGACACGTTCCATCCAAATTCTCTCTTACATTGAAACAAATCACGCCCATCCCATTCTATTCTCACTGATCACTCTTCCACTGATACTCACAAGCACACCCTCCACCTAATCTCTCCAATATCTCCCACTCAGTTGCCCGTTAACATCAATCACGCCTTCCACTCGACTAAGAAATTATTGCAGAAACACCAGGAGACGACACCACTCACTGATGAAACTGTATAAAATATCAAAACAAAATCGCTACCCACCAATCGTACCGTAGGTAGTAACTCTGGTTGCTAACTCTGGTTGCTACCTCTCAACTAAGGATTCCTTTCTCTCACCAAGTCATGGCCTCAGACATTTACTGTTATTTATTAATTTATATGGGACGCAGGTGGCGCTGTGGGTTAAACTACTGAGCCTAGGGCTTGCCAATCAGAAGGTCGGCAGTTTGAATCCCTGCAAGGGGGTGAGCTCCCGTTGCTTGGTCCCTGCTCCTGCCCACCTAGCAGTTCGAAAGCACATCAAAGTGCAAGTAGATAAATAGGTACCACACCGGTGGGAAGGTAAACGGCATTTCTGTGCGCTGCTCTGGTTCGCCAGAAGCGGCTTAGTCATGCTGGCCACATGACCCGGAAGCTATACGCCGGCTCCCTCGGCCAGTAAAGCGAGATGAGCACCGCAACCCCAGAGTCGGTCACGACTGGACCTAATGGTCAGGGGTCCCTTTACCTTTACCTTTATTAATTTATATACTGCTTCTAAGCCGCTCGAACCTAAAAAAGCCAATTACAAAATGCCAACCTCCTTCATTAAAGCACACCCACTGAAACACCGAAATAAACGATAGTGATTAAAATATGCTGCAAAACAATACAGCCATCATAACCGAGAGACCCCTCTCAAGAGATCAACCATGGTTTCTTCAAGAGCTGACAGAGTGCCATTACCTTGGGGGCCTTTTGTATTTCAGCAGGGAGGGCATTCCTGTAATACCAAGACTTTTTTTTCAGCTGGAATGCACCGGAACTGAGTTCCGGCACCTCTCCGGTGGGCACCATTGCCACTATAAGAGAACAAGGGAGTTCTAGCACCTCTTTTTCTAGAAAAGTAAAGGTAAAGGGACCCCTGACCATTAGGTCCAGTCGTGACCGACTCTGGGGTTGCGGTGCTCATCTCGCTTTATTGGCTGAGGGAGCTGGTGTACAGCTTCCGGGTCATGACTAAGCTGCTTCTTGCGAACCAGAGCAGCACACGGAAATGCCTTTTACCTTCCCACCAGAGCGGTACCTATTTATCTACTTGCACTTTGACATGCTTTCGAAGTGCTAGGTTGACAGGAGCAGGGACCAAGCAACGGGAGCTCACCCCGTCGTGGGGATTTGAACCGCAGACCTTCTGATCTGCAAGTCCTAGGCTCAGTGGTTTAACCCACAGCACCACCCGCGTCCCAGAAAAATAGCACTTCGTAATACTGATGTGACCAGAGAGAGGAAAATACTGTTATTAAGAACCAGGAGCTCCAGATGCAAACAGCAACACCGAGATGAGTTCTTGCTCCTGTCCCCTGTGGTATGCATGGGAAAAGCATATTTGCAAAAGGTCTCAAGTTTAAGGCAGTATCCAAATAGGGTGTCCGGTTGGCACAAGTTTTTTTTGCTTGCACAGTCTCCTAACCCAAGCATACATCCTAAATCTGTTCTAGGGTGATGTGAAATTAAGGTTGGATACCAGCCCTTAATCTCTACATCTCACTTAAAAGGAGCAGGGTCTGGGAATGACCTCCACCTGTTAGCCACTGCCAATCAGTGTAGACATTACTGGGCTTGATGGGTGAATAGTCTGACCTGTTTCAAGGCAGTTCCTATATGTAATTAATGGAAATGTATTACATATGTCACCCCCATTTTCTTTCTTAAATCATAATCTCGGTGGCGAAAATACTCTAGAGTCAACCAATTTATGGACTTGACTTCAATTTTTCCATACAGAGGTGATGGAAAATGTAGTATTTCCAGGCACACACATTTTGTATGGAATTGGAACCAAATTGTCACCTGATCCTAAACCTATTTCCTTGGGAAGTATAGCTGCAGCTCAGTGCATTGCATGCAGAAGGTTCAATCCTTGCCATTATCAGGTGGGACTAGGTAAAAGTTGCACCCACAACCCTGGGGAGCTGCTGCCCGTCTGTGCTGCCAGTACTGAATGAGATGGAGCAATGGTTCAATTTGGGATGGAACAGCTTCCTGAATACCACATGTTCAACACGTGTGGGTGGGTGTCTCTACAAAGTTTCACGTAACTATGTTCTACCTCCACAGTCAGTTGCCACTGAATACCAGTTTCTGGGAACTGGAAGTAAGTGGCCACAGTTGCACTCAAGCACACTTTGGGAAGCTTCCCAGGCTGAGCTACTGTAGATAAGCCACACGCACCCCCCCCCCCGATGCTCTTATTTCTTAATCTCTGCTCATTTGGCATCTTTCTTGCGTAGATATGTATCCACTCTCCTCAGCTGCAGGAGAGTCCGACAGCAACAAGAAACTGAGTCACCTGCTGAACTCCGTGACGGACGCCTTGGTGTGGGTCATTTCAAAGAGCGGGGTCCCTTTGGCCCAACAGACGACACGCTTGGCGAACTTGCTGATGCTGCTCTCACATGTCCGGCACGCAAGGTAAGGCCATTCTAGGGGTGATCCAGATTCCCATCCTAGAGACCATTTTTAAAAAATCTGTTGCAAAATCAACAACAGGGCAGATGACTGGCCTGCTCAAGTTTTAGGTGTCCATTTCTCTTTTCTTCTTATTTTTGTTGACTCCCCACCCTTTTCCCCATGGAGTCTTAGTTTTTCCCCTTCTGCTGCACCCTATTTTCTATCTGTCAAATCATAACCACAATAATCTAATTCCTTCTGTTGCTCATAGCTCAAATACTGTTTGCAAGTTCACCGTACTATAATATTTCTTTAAATAGTCCGAAAAAGGCATCCATTCTTCCAGGATGTTAGCTTATCCCAAATCAGTCCTCTGGCCCATGTATCACAATCTTTCTCAATGTTGCGTTTCCAGCTGTTGCTGGACTACAACTCCCATCTTCCCTGGCCACTGTTACTGCTAGCTAGGGGAGGATGGGAGTTGTTGTTCATCAAGGCTTCTGTAGCACATTATCCAGATTTCAGGCTTGCCAGATCTAGTTTGGTTTTTATTAGAGTCCCAAGAGCTCTTAACTAGAAGCAAGGGGGAAAGACAGTTGGAATGCAAGAACAAAGTGTCTCTGAGTTCTGAGTCAAGGAATTTGTTTTCAGTACCAAGACTAAAGAGAGCTCACTGTGCTTTCCCACAAGAATCCAACCCTGGTTAGTGTTCTTCATTTTGACAACTGAATTTAGGTGGGGGGAAAGATCGCCGTTGTAAATAAGCAAGAGTCGGTATTTGAGGAGGCAGCAATTTCCATCCTGTACCGTGTTCATCACAAACAGCTTTGCTTCCATTCCTCCACACTTCAGCTTCCCCTAAAACCTCCATTGCTCTCACTATCTGTTGTGGCTGAAACTAACATACATTGGATTGCTGGTGTAGTGTAAGACGATGGAGTGTTGTTGTTTTGGAACAGACAAATTGGTGGTTCGCTTTGTGCTTTGTGACCAGTGTTACGTTCTGCATTTTGAGCTAATGCTTTCTTAAGTTTAGCTTAAGTTTATGCATTGGGATTCCAAAAACTGTGCCCTTCACTGAAAGAAGTTGGCTGATGGTTTTGACTACAAAAGGGCTCCTTGTTCTCAGTGGGCAGTTGGATAGTTTAAACTGAGAAGCAATTCTTAATTGGAATGGAGCACTTGTGTTTTCCCAAGGCTTCCGATTGTAAACCATGGACGATAAGGCTATCGGTATCCACTAGACACAACGGCCATGTGTAATCTGCAGGTTCAGAGGCACTATGCTGTTGTGAATATCAGCTGCCGGTGAGCCACAACAAGAGAGAGAGCTGTTGTCCTGATGTCCTGCTTGCTAGCTAGCTTCCCAGAGGCATCTGATTAGCTGCTTGTGGGAACAGAATGCTGAATGAGATGGTCCCTTTTGTCTTATCCTGCTGGGCTCTCCTTATGTTCTCTTGCTTGGTCTCACGGTACTCACTAATCAGGCAAGAGTAGGTGCTTGTGCTCTGATCCAGGAGGGCTGTTGGTATGATTTTGCTGGCATCATTCTTAGCCCACTAAGCAGATCAAGGCTCTATTCAGGAGACTTGATTTACCTTCAACAGTTAACGCAAGTGCTATTAAAATGCTCCATTCAGGATAACATTCAGTTGCTTAGAGCGTGATGCTGAGAACGCCAAGGTTGCGGGTTCGATCCCTGCATGGGGCAGCTGCATATTCCTGCAATGCGGGGGGTTGGACTAGATGATCCTCAGGGTCCCTTCCAACTCTACAGTTCTATGATGGTTCTGGTTTAGATTGCGTGGGCCAACGCATGAGGATGGTCTCATGATACTATTTATGCCTTGGGTTTGTTCCAAAGAAACAACTCACCCTAAGGTCAGACTTTCCCCAGACTGCATCATTTCAGCTGGGAGATGGCATATTCAAATGCTCCTTTCCACACAAACCAAATGATGTTGGAGAAAAGGCTTGCCAAAGTCTCTTCTTCCTGGCAGCTGGTTTTCTATGTGCAACAAATTCTGTATACGGGACAGCATTCAGCCACAATAGCTATGTACATTCAGTTGCAATCAGGTCCTGCTTGGAGACTTCCCATAGGCATCTGGTTGGCTGATGTGGGAACAGGATGCTAGCCTACATGGTCCATTGGCTGATCCTGTGGGCTTTTCTGATGTTCTTAATTTTCCACCCATAGCCTGCAGCCATAAAGCCCAGGCACAGTTTTGCTGCTTGGTGAGTGCTGGATCCTCCCTGTGGGCATATCTAATAAGAATGGTAACTTCTTTAGATTTTCCTCGCAGAACTAAGACACGTTATATTTTTTTCACAAGTCAAAAAAGGCTATTCAGCAGCTGCATTGCTCACAAAATTATATCATAGGGGATCCTTAGGGTCATCTAGTCCAACCCCCTGCAATACAGGAATCTTCACTAAAGCATTCATGACAGATGGCCATCCAACCTCTGATCAAAAACCTCCAAGGAAGGAGAGTCCACAACCTTCCATGGTCAAATAGCTCTTACCGTCAGGAAGTTCTTCCTGGTGTTCAGTCAGAATCTCCTTTCTTGTAACTTGGAGCCATTGGTTCGTGTCCTACCCTCCAGAGCAGGAGAAAACAAGCTTTCGCCCTCTTCCAAGAGGGATATTAGAAGATGGCTGTCATATCTCCTCTCAGCCTCCTCTTTTCCAGTTTCATTCATTCTGAAAATTTCCACTGCTGTTATAAATGCGTTCTGGGTCTTCATTTCAAAGGAATTCTGTGACTCACAAAAGGCAACAGCCTCTGTGGTTTTTCTGATGAGATAGCTGCTATCTCTGTCTGACGCATTCAGAACTTTAGGTTAGAGAAGTCAAGGCCTCAGTTTAAGTTGCTCTCATGTCATCAAACCCCGGAGTCAGCAACTGTGTTCAACACTCACATCTGGAAAATAATATCTAGCTGTTCTCATACAAATATCCTATTTTTTTTGTTTTGTTTTTAAATTAAGATCTTTGTACACTGCCTTGAACAGAAAGATGTCCTGGATTTCAATTGGTATGTTATTTTGCAAGTACACGTGGCTATGTATGGATGGTAAATGTAAAGGAAAAGGGACCCCTGACCATTAGGTCCAGTCATGGCTGACTCTGGGGTTGCGGCGTTCATCTCGCTTTATTGGCCGAGGGAGTCAGCATACAGCTTCCGGGTCATGCGGCCAGCATGACTAAGCCGCTTCTGGCGAACCAGAGCAGCCACGGAAATGCCGTTTACCTTTCCGCTGGAGTGGTACCTATTTATCTACTTGCACTTTGACGTGCTTTTGAACTGCTAGGTTGGCAGGAGCAGGCACCGAGCAACGGGAGCTCACTCCGTCGCGGGAAATCGAACCACTGACCTTCTGATCACCAAGCCCTAGGCTCTGTGGTTTAACCCACAGCGCCACCTGCCTCCCTTGTGTTTGGATGATGTAATGCTAAATCTTGGTTTGGTGTACATGAACAAGCCTAGCTTCCCTCCAGAGTCACATGCTGCAGCTACAACTGGGAGATTTGAAGCTTCTGTTTCCATTTCAGATCCATCACAATTTAGCATGTTGTCCATTTAGCATGTTGTGGTTAATCTTAACTATGGTTAGTGGAAAACAGTTTCATAAACCATGGGTCGAAGCTGGCTTGTTTCCATGGTTTGTACTTAAGGTTAACCAAAGTTTGTCCGGGTTTGGATGACATGGTATCAGCTGCCCTCCAAGATCCCTTGGGGGGATCCCCTGTGGACTGGAGCAGGGTGCCCCTGCCCCTGCCCCTCCCATCTAATGATCCAGCCCAACGCCTCTTTTGCTGAAGGAAAGTTGTGACAATAGCAATGAAGTAACCTGAAAAGAAATGCCAGAATTTCAGTAGTTAACATTATATATATATTTTTTAATAGAATATTTATTAAGATTTTTTATAGTAATTCAATAAAGATAAAAAGAAAAAGTAACAAAAATACAGAATAGGGGGAAAAAAGAAAAAATTAGAAAAAAAACCCACACAGATTTTCCATTACTTATTTTCCTTTAGCTTGTTTTCCGGACCTCCTCATACCTCCCTTTTTTGTATTCCACTTCAAATTGTTGGTTCAGCAAATCCTTACCATTAATTTTTTCCCTATTTCTAACCCTTTTTTCTTACTCTTAAAGCATTACAGCTGGTAACCACTTAATTTCTATCCAACATCATTCTAACATTCATTAATTTTACAATATTTCTGTAGGTAGTCTTTGAATTTCTTCCAATCTTCTTCCGATGACTCTTCTCCTTGGTCTCGGATTCTGCCAGTCATTTCTGCCAATCCCATATAGTCCATCACCTTCGTCTGCCATAGTAGTTAACATTATAGGGTGGGTGGGTGGGTGGGAAGCTCACTTGAAGGCTGAGGTGGAGGCATCAAGCATGTAGCCCCTTTTATGCTCCTGGGGGCACCAGTCCTCCACAGTCTCTCTCTGGTCCACCCACCCCAGAAGCCGCAGCACCTGGGAGACCAGCAACGAAGCTGATTGGCTTGCAGTTCCACCACAGTCCATACCCTCTGCCCAATTGTGAGGCATGCACAATTCATTCTTCACACTCCCCCAATCTCTTTCTGTCTCTGTTTTAAATGGATGCCGGCTCTAAATATCTGTTCGTTTCATCACCTTTCTTTCAAGAAGAACAGAAATTGGACAAGAGTTTCCATTAATATTGCTGGATTGCATTTCTTCCCAGCAGAAGAGTAGATGAGTTTTGGCTGAATAAATGATTAGCATGGATTCTTTTCTCTTTTTTTTGCTCTGCCCACCCCTGGCAATTATTTATTCTTGGATAGTGTTAGAAGTCCACTCAGTAATTATGTTAAAATGTTCGTTCATCACAGGAAAATGTATCTGTTCCTTTTCTCCCCCCTTTTTAAAGAATGACACATTAAAATGATTTGAATCAAATTATTTTAGTTGTATGTAGGAATTACCTCAGGAATATTGGGCTGCTGTTTTTCCAGGAGTGAAGATAAGGAATGGAGCAACTTGGTTTATGGCTTATTTTTGCATTTATGTGTGTGTGTGTGTGTGTGTGTGTGCATGCATTTCCATTAACCCAATTATTGACTGCATGAATGCAAATCAAAACAGTATGTTAAACAATGGACTGAATAGCAGTATGGCAAAAATACTGTGGCACGAATGGGGAACCAGTAGCCATCTGGTTGTTGTCGGACTACAACTCTCATCATCCATGTCCATTGGGCACAATGGCTAGGAATGATGGGAATTGGAGTCCAGCAACATTTGTTGAGCCACAGATTACTGGGCAGCCAGTGTGATATCTTTCAACTGTTGTTGGACTACAGCTCCCATCAGCCCCAGCCAGCATGGCCAACGGTCAAGGATGATGGGAGTTGTAGTCCTAACAGCACCTGTAGGGCACCACATTGGCACATGATCTTACTCCAGTCACATTTTTCTTGTGAATGTAAACAGTCCAAAACAACCCACTGTGGAGCAGAGTGTTCATTGGCATCACAAAGTTTCCTCTTCTGCTTTCTTTCCTGTTTGGCTAACATAAGTAGCTTGTAAGGTAAAGGGACCCCTGACCATTAGGTCCAGTCGTGGCCGACTCTGGGGTTGCAGTGCTCATCTCGCTTTATTGGCCAAGGGAGCCGGTGTACAGCTTCCGGGTCATGTGGCCAGCATGACTAAGCCGCTTCTGGCAAACCCGAGCAGCACACGGAAATGCCGTTTACCTTCCCGCTGGAGTGGTACCTATTTATCTACTTGCACTTTGACGTGCTTTCGAACTGCTCGGTTGGCAGGAGCAGGGACCGAGCAATGGGAGCTCACCCCGTCACGGGGATTCAAACCGCCGAGCTTCTGATCAGCAAGTCCTAGGCTCTGTAGTTTAACCCACAGCGCCACCCGTGTCCCTAAGTAGCTTGAGAAAGGCTCAAAAGCAATTTTTAAGCCTCCTGTGTGAAAATGCACTTAGGTACTCAGCTGGTTTGCCATGGCAGAGACTACATTCGCAAGCTCCAATGAGGTGGCCGAGTTCGGAGAAGATGGAACAGACTGTACCACTTCAGCTGTGTGTGAATGGGAGGGGAGGCAAGATACGAGAAAATAATGCTTGTAGGTAGAAAATGACTCCATCAGGGAGAACAAGTCTAGGTCAGGACTCTCATTCTGTGCTAATGTTCTGCCTCCAGGGTGTTTAGAAGCATTTAGAAATGTCACACACAAACATCTTCACCTGAAGTGGTACAGACCAGTTTACCACCTCATTCTGAATTACATCTGCTGCAAATATCTGCTATCTGGCTCTAATGCTTAATAGCAAGAACCATGCACACAACTCTTATTTGCCCCCAGTTCATAGAAATGTAGAGATGGAAGGGACCCAAGGGTCATCTAGTCCAACCCCCTTGCAAAGCAGGAATCTCAACTAAAGCATCCATGACAGATGGTCATCCAACCTCTGCTTAGAAACCTCCAGTGAAGGAGAGTTCCACTGTTGAGCAGCTCTTACCCCAATAAAGTTTTTCCTGATGTTTAGTTTGGAATCTCCTTTCTCGTAATTTGAATCCATTGCTTTGGGTCCAGAGCAGGAGAAAAGAAACTTGCTCCACCCTCCCTGCGACAGTCCTTGAGATACCCGAAGATGGCTCTCATATCTCCTCTCAGTCTCCTCTTTTCCAGGCTAAACATGCCCAGCATATAAACAACCGTTCCTTATAAGGCTTGGTTTCCAGACCCTTGATCATCTTGGTCACCTTCCTCTGCACATGTTGACAACTTCATGGCATGGAGGAAATTAAACGTTCATTGAGAGGGATGGATTGGCCATTAGCTTAAATAGAGCAGGGGTCTCCAAACTAAGGCCCGTAGGCCGGATAAGGCCCGAGGGACTTGTTTATCCGGCCCGCAGCAACCCTGCTGCCCGCTGCCACTGTCCACTCTTACCAGTGCGGCACTGCGCTGCACGGCTGCCCACTTCCAGGTCGGAGGAGCACCAGAAATAGCTTGTGCGCATGCGCAAGCATTATTTCCTGTGCACATCCTTGTCAGAGGAGACCCGTGCACATGCGCGCAAGCTATTTCCGGTGCTTCTCCGACCTGGAAGTGAACCGGAAATAGCGTGTGTGCACGCGTATGGGTACGCGCTCCCCTGCCCTCCGGCCCGCCACATAATCAGTGCTGGAGACACCGGCCCGAAGCACGGTAAGTTTGTGGACCCCTGAACTAGAGCATCAGATGCATAGCAGGGGAGAGGAGGATGTCCAGTGGTTGACAATGCTTTTATTGCTTTGAGACAGAAATTCCACAGGTACATCTCTTTTTAATAAAAAATTAATGGCAAGTCACAATACATAAAATGCCACAAAACATACAAAACCATGTATTTTTTTTTAATTGATACACCAAAAAAGGAGAAAACAAGACGAAAATACAAGCAAAACAGTGATAAAGACAATATTAATTACAAATCAATAAAGCAAAAAGCGGTCCTTGGACTATAGACCCGACCTCCCATCCATTCCTTGTTTCAGTTATCTGTTATTTGTTGACAATACACATTTTTATCTTAAATTAACTAGTTATTGATTTATCCTAGGTTTCATATCTTTCTTAAATCTACTACTAAAGTTATTCAAATGCTGTGACAGAGTTTAAACTACTGTAATTGTTTTTCAAGTAAACTTTGAAGACTTCCCATTTCGAGATGAATTCCTGTTTTGGTTTGTTCTTTGTTTTTTCTGATAAACTATCTAACTCCACATAATCTGTTAGCTTTTGGATCCATTCATGGTTAGAGGGGATTTCATCAATCTTCCACTTTGTAGCGATAAGAACTCTTGGAAGCTGCCCAGAGTGGCTGGGGAAGCCCAGCCAGGTGGGCGGGGTATAAATAAATTATCATCATCATCATCATCTTGCTGCCACTGTGGCGTATAAAAATATACTCTTCATTTTTTGCGGGATATCCAAATCTGTGATTCCCCAGGAGATAAGCTTCTGGTTTTCTCTTGAAATATTTATTATTTTTTGTATTTCTAAGCAGATACTCTCCCAAAATGCCTGGATTTTTTTTGCATAGCCACCCCATATGATAGAAAGTGCCTGCTTTATCTCCACACCTCCAGCAATTACTTGGGACACTTTTGTACATCTTTGACAGTTTCCAAGGTGTTAGATACCACCAGTGTTGCATTTTTAGGAAATTTTCTCTTAAGACGTAACAGTTTGTGAATTTCCAATTATTCTTCCACAAATTTTCCCACTGTGGCATGGTTACTGAATACCCAAAGTCTTGTGACCACTTTACCATGTCCGCTGTGACCTCTTTGACTTCCCAGTCAAAAAATTAATGGCAAGTCACAATGCATAAAATGCCACAAAACATGCAAAACCATGTAAAAGGGTCAAACTGAGAAACAAGGACACACAACCGATAAAATTATTATTTTTTAAATATCCCTGATCTCTTCCCTCTTCCCAGCTACTTCTGCTGTCATGGTCTGGGAAAGGCTTCCAGAGCTAGAGGTGAAAAAGCTGTTGCCTAATGGACAGCAGAAAGTCTCTCTCCCCACAGTGCATTTTAAACCTCAGTGCCTTTCTGTGACCTCTTTGCTTTCTTCACAGTAACAAAGGGATGGAGCACCTTCTCAGCATGAAATGCAAGAATGTCGTTCCCGTCTACGACCTACTGTTGGAGATGCTCAACGCTCACACCCTCCGAAACAAAGCAAAAGCCTCTGCCTCTAATATCCAGGTCACCCCATCGGAACAAACTAAGAGCGCAGATGGACCTCAGCAGTGATTTTGTACCAGAACGGGAGCCCAGGGAAGCACCAAGAAAACAGTCCCAAGATTCAAAATGTGGGTGTTTGCTTTAAAAGAATGAAGGCACAAATTTTGATCTCTCTCTCGCCTGGAGTTTTTTAATGGGATTGTACTCTAATTTTTTCACACTGGATGCAGTATGTCTTGGAAAAGCCTCATGGGGTTGGAATGGAAGAATCTGCCGGTGAATGTAGCTTTATCATCAACTCTGCACTTCTGGAGTGCCTTTTAGAGGAGACTGTTGAAGTGCCATATGCGCCTTAAGCTTCATGGTTATCCTAGTTGGGTGGCAGAGCACATTTTTTTCGTAGAAAGAAGGAGGTTGGGGGATGCACAGACCTAGGGTTCCACTGCAAAAAAATGGGAGCAGCCTCTTCTAACCGAAGTAACCTATGGAATACGCTGTACATTACAGCAGACAGGAGGGATCCCGTCCACCTTAAGAAATACGTGCTGTTCCAACTTGCAAAAGACATGGATAAGTTTGCCTTTGTGCAAATGCGCCTTTGATCAGTAGTGGGAGAAGGAGGTCCTCCTATTTAAAGGAAAGCGCTTGGAGAGTTTGTATCCTGACCCACTTTGACAATGTGGACCAGAAGCTTATTTTTTATTATTACAAAGCTCCAGTTTGTATTGACAGTTATCTAAGCATTTGCCGTGTTTGATTTCTGTGCTCGAGCACTTGAGTGGGTGCAAGGCTTGGCCTTTTCATTTCCTGCTGCAGACTCGTTCAACGTATTGCCATGTGTGGAGGAATTATTGCTATGAATAGTCAGAATTCGTGAGTAATTATTTCATGCTTAGCTACACAGGATCGATATGATTGTGGCTATAATTGTGGAAACAGGTTTTGGTGTCCATAAGTGTATTCATTCTATGGGGGGCGGGCAGGATAAGGTTCCTTCCGGTGGACCAATTAGAGTATGTCCCAACAGGAGCAAATGAAACTGCTATGTGCCATATCAGTGCAAGAATTCCAATGCACGTGCACAAACAGTTCTCCCAGTAGCAAGCGCTTTCCCAGTTACTTCAGTGGAGGAGGCATCTCTGCACACAAAAGAGAACATGCACAGGTTAATGTGAAAGCGTGATTACTCCCCATGCAAATGTGCCAGCATTTCCTGTGCGCATTAGCTAATGCACCTTGGCTAGAAAAGGGAGCCTGGAGCATGTCTGTCTTCAGGCTTCATTGGAAAGCCATGGGGAAACTCTTGGATAGCTCAGTTGGTTAGAGCAGAGTGCTGAGAATTCCAAGGTTGCAGGTTTGATCCCCAAATGGAACAGCTGAATATTCCTGCATTGCAGGCAATTGGACTAGGCAAACTCAGCCCTCCAGATGTTTTGAGACTACAATTCCCATCATCCCCGACCACTGGTCCTGTTAGCCAGGGATGATGGGAGTTGTAGCCTGGACTTGACAATCCTCATGGGCCCTTCCAACTCTACAGTTCTATCATTCTTACTTGGTTCTATTATTCTTACCTGATACTTAGCATGGGAAATGTCCAGTGGGAGGCAGCTTACCCCTAGACACCCTCCCATGTACTAGGAGAATCCAGTGACAACCACAGTTGCCTCTTTAGACCAGCACTGGCTGACACACACACCCTCTCCCAAATTTGACCTATGGGAATAAGAAGCCCTGAAACTATATCAGTTTCCACGCAGTTAGAGCAATCCGGCAGTGAGCTTCCCTGCCCCATGGACTGCTGAGTCATTATTTGTATCTCGACTGCCAATTTATGCACTCTCAATTTATGGCACAAAAGCTAGAACAAGGGCAGAGAACTTGTGACTGCCCAGATGGCAGCATTTCCAATGGACATGGATGGTGGGAGTTGGCATCCAAAAACATCTGCAGAGCCACAGAACAGCCCCCCCAGCCCCGAGCCAGTGGCATGCTTTATTTTAGGCTGCAACTCCCAAACTTATGATCTTTGTGACGCCCCTTTTTTCTGAATTAAAACTGAATTTTTCTGAATTAAAACTGAATTTTTCTGAATTAAAACTGAATTTTTCTGAATTAAAACTGAATTTTTCTGAATTAAAACTGAATTTTTCTGAATTAAAACTGGAGGCACCTTTCACTCCTCTGGCACACAAACAGTTTGCAATGTAAAAGCTGATGCCAAAATAATCTGTTGTAATGAAAATAATGTTAGAGTCTTGCAGCCCCTCAAAGACTCCTATGGCTACCCCTCTGCACATAGAAACAGCTCAGTCCTTCACAAGTGTGACACTTTTTGTCCTGGCTCACCTGTCTCCCCATCTCTGCCTATCCCTCCCCCTTCAAATCTCACCTGGAAACCCTAACCTTGGGCACTTTTTAACATGGCATCTCGGACTGTGGTTGCTCAGTGCTTGCTCCTATTCCAGTAGCTTCTGCCTGTTTGCTGTGGAAGCATTGTCGGATTATGTGTCATGTTGCCAGCATGTGGCCTCCTGACCAAGCCCAGTAGGGCCTCAGCAGGAGATGTGCCACCAACATGGCACCTAATTGTGCAGTCAGTGGAATGGGCGCAATCCCAGAGACGGCGACAGCCACATGTTCAACATCACCCAGGCCTTTTGCAACTTATCCCTCACTTTCACCGTGCCTTCATCTCCTTGATGATTATATTTCACTGTTGATTGTTTTGCCTTTTCTCTTTTGCTTTGTTCATTCTATGTCAGTTGTAATCAGGGGTCGTTTTACATCAGTGTGATGCCAGGAACCCATAGGCACCAAATAAACATTGTGCAAACAAGCACTGTGAGACTTTTCTCCATAATTGGACAATGTTGCAGGTGCATGGCCCTGTTTCGTATGTGCATGATGTACATAAATTGATGTCTCTGTATACATGACGAATTACGGCTAATTGTTAGAACTGACTCGTTTTAGGAGATTGTGTCTGAAGGGAAGGTGGGGGGGTATATGAAAGGGCCGTTGGCTCTTCCATACACACAGCTGGCCAGCTGATTTTGCAAACACCCCCTGACGAATCTCTGTGTGAACCAGCCCAATGAAAGTTTGACACGATGCTGTGAAGAAATGCTGGAGATTTATTCTGTTTGCGGAGCTAAAATGGACTTTGGATGCAAATATCAAATATCAAAAGGCATCACATTTTAACAAGAGGTAGGAATAAATATCCACTGGAAAAATGCAGAGATGCTGCCAGGCATTTTTGTCTCTCTTACCAATGGGCCTTCTGACTCTTTGTAAAGCACAGAGTTGGGGGGGACGGGACAAGACAGGTTACTTGTTATCTGGGCTATGCATAAATGGTGACTCTGGGGGGCGGGGGTACGGAAACAGTATGGAATTCATCTTCCTCAGAATTTTAGCTTTCATTTAAACCCCCCCCCCACACAAAGTTTCTAGTTTTTAGGGATGTAAAGTTTTTCTTGAAATGCCTCCAGGGTTCAGCTGAATGTTTCAATGCCCTGAGTAGCCCATTGCCCAGGCTCACATAGAGCAAAACCTGAACAAATCATGCAAAACAAGAGAACATATGAAAAATTACTTAATTTAAATTAGTTGTGGTTGTTTTAAATTATCTGAATTCGATCCACCCTGTATACAACCCTGGGAAGAATGTTAGAAGAGATGGAAATGCAGTTGGAAAGCTCACTATCGATGTGTGTGAAGACACAGATTTCCTAGTGTCATGAAGGGGATGGTCTAATTCAGAGGGAGAATAGGAGGAGCTCAAGGAGACGGATTTGGGCAATCTTGGAGAGTGTCCCAGTAGATGAGGGAGGTGGAACCAGGAACCGGAGAAGTGTCTGAATCTGGGGAGGAGGCCAGTAGTCCGGGGAATGAAGAGAGGAGGGGGTAGACTAAGGAGGCAGATAGAGGGGTGTTCTGCCCCCTGACACTGGGCGTTCCTAATCAGATACCTCCTGCTGGAGAGCTGCCACCCCACCTTGGTAGTATCTTCACCTACCAAATGAGATTAAATTGGGTGCTGAGGTGGCGCTGACCCCCATCTCCATCTGCAAAGGCACAAGAGATGCCAATGCGAACCTCACAAGGCCAGCCCACTCAAAGGAGTGCCAGTTCTGCAGACTCCTGGGACTCTGACTGCTTGCTGCGCTGTGTGCTCTGCCCAAAAGCAAGGTGCAGGGGGCACAACGCTTATTGGGTGAACGTCTTGCGCTTAGCTATGTATTTATACCTCCGATATACCTGCTGTAATTTGTGCCTTGCTTATGTACCAATATGACTTATGCATTAAAGCCCTTGCCAGAAACTGAGCTGGGAGTTCCAAGTTCTTCCTCTGACCGGCAGCGAGGGCTAGGGTCTGACGGTCTGCAATTTCAGTGAAAAGCAATTTCTGCAAATTATTACTATTATTATCATGCTGTGGGGTTTTTTTTTTGCAGGGTGTATGTTGCATGCCCGAGTTCCTTCTAATTCCTGGATCCAGAGGGCACTCAACAGGTTCTGGATAAAGCCTTTTATTAATCAGCATTGGCATCGTTTGCAAAGTCATACTCATGGGCCTTTTCAGATTGAGTTTCAAAATATGGCTCCTGGCTACAGGGCCGGATTTAGGTTTGATGAGGCCCTAAGCTACTGAAGGTAATAAGGCCCTTAATATGTCCAGCTGTCCTTTGTCAACAACAAATTGTCGCTGTTTTTTGTGTTGAATATATGCTATATGGTAATTTATGGACCTAAAGCCTCTAGTGCAATCTTCTGCAATACAGGAATCTCAGCTAAAGCATCCATAACAGATGGCCATCCAACCTCTGCTTGAAAACCTCCAAGGAAGGAGAGTCCAGAACCTCTCATGGGAGTCTGTTCCACTGTCGAATGGCTCTGTCAGAAAGTTTTTCCGAATGTTAGTCGAAATCTCCTTTCTTGCAACTTGAAGCCATTGGTTCGAGTCCTCCAGAGCAGGAGAAAACAAGCAGCAACTAGGGTGAATTGCAAAAGGGAACTCAGTGAGCGGCAGCCAAACTTGCACTTTGATGTCACTGAGTGACAAGGATGCATAACTTTGGAGACAATTGCAACAAAAGTTGGAGTTCAACTCTTTCCAACATACAAATGTGTGTGACATGCTGGGTTCAAACAACTTTCCCCCCTGCACTTTCTGCTTCCACCATTTGGTGGGGCATATTCTTTTCTCTACAGCTTTGATAGAATCATAGAGTTGGAAGAGACCACAAGGGCCATCGAGTCCAACCCCCTGCCAAGCAGGAAACACCATCAGAGCACTCCTGACATATGGTTGTCAAGCCTTTGCTTAAAGACCTCTAAAGAAGGCGACTCCACCACACTCCTTGGCAGCAAATTCCACTGTCGAACAGCTCTTACTGTCAGGAAGTTCTTCCTAATGTTTAGGTGGAATCTTCTTTCTTGTAGTTTGGATCCATTGCTCCGTGTCCGCTTCTCTGGAGCAGCAGAAAACAACCTTTCTCCCTCCTCTATGTGACATCCTTTTATATATTTGAACATGGCTATCATATCACCCCTTAACCTCCTCTTCTCCAGGCTAAACATGCCCAGCTCCCTTAAAACCTAAGACTACCCCTCAGATACATCATACCTGACACCAGCTGTTGCAGAAAATTTTGGGGTTGACTTTTGCAGCCCAACTCCTCAAGGGACTCTGAGCCCCTTAAGTCCATGATCCGTCAGAGAAGAATGGTTGAAGGCAGGAACCAGTAGAAGGAAAGCAAGGAAGATCTTTATTTTCCTGTTGCAACAGAGTCCTCCCATTTGCAGGGGACCCTGAACAAAGATGTGCAGGAACTTAAAAAAAACTTTATGAACCCCTAGGCTTAGCCAGAGACCACCCCAAAAGCATCATACATGTGTCACAGAAAGACAACAGATATTTGAGTCTCCTGTCTGTTGAGATAATGCTTGCTGAAGGAACCTGGAGGAATCCTTGGAGTCATTTCTTAATTCTTGAATCCAGGTCACACACCTGCCCTATTCATATACAAAATAATAATAATAATAATAATAATAAATTTTATTTATATCCCGCCCTCCCCAGCCGGAGCTGGGCTCAGGGCGGCTAACAATCAAATAATCCGACATTCTAAAAACATTCATTATAAAAATTAAGTAAATCAAATTAAAATCAAATTAATGGCAACCATCAAGCAAATTCTGTGTAGATTGCCGATTGCCAGAGGAGGGGGGTCAGGCTGCGCCCTGACCGAAGGCCTGGTGGAACAGCTCTGTCTTGCAGGCCCTGCGGAAAGATGTCAGGTCCCGCAGGGCCCTAGTCTCTTGTGACAGAGCGTTCCACCAGATTGGAGCCGCGGCCGAGAAGGCCCTGGCTCTGGTTGAGGCCAGCCTAACCTCTCTGTGGCCTGGGATCTTTAGGATGTTTTTATTTGCAGACCG
This sequence comes from Podarcis melisellensis, assembly GCF_964234715.1. Lineage (NCBI taxonomy): Eukaryota > Metazoa > Chordata > Lepidosauria > Squamata > Lacertidae > Podarcis > Podarcis melisellensis. Next base: position 10,458,362 of record NC_138528.1, on the reverse strand, counting down.
TAAATTTCTCTGTGGGACATACCAGGAGAGGCGGTCCCGTAGGTACGAGGGTCCTAGGCCGTATAGGGCTTTAAAGGTGAGAACCAGCACCTTAAACCTGATCCTGTACTCCACCGGGAGCCAGTGCAGCTGGTATAATACCGGATGGATATGATCTCGCAGCGAAGACCCCGTAAGGAGTCTCGCCGCGGCATTCTGCACCCGCTGGAGTTTCTGGGTCAGTCTCAAGGGCAGCCCCACGTAGAGCGAGTTACAATAATCCAGTCTGGAGGTGACCGTCGCGTGGATCACAGTGGCTAGGTCAGGGCGGGAGAGATAAGGAGCCAACCGCTTAGCTTGGCGGAGATGGAAAAATGCCACCTTTGTTATAGCTGTAATCTGCGCCTCCATAGAGAGGGAGTTATCGAAGATTACACCCAAACTCTTAACGGACGATGTTGGTACTAATTGCACCCCCGCAAGAGATGGGAGTTGCCCCCTCAGTCCCATATCGCTCCGTCCCCGCCAGAGGACCTCTGTCTTAGAAGGATTTAACTTCAACCGGCTCCCACGTAACCATCCAGCCACAGCTTCCAGACATCTGGTCAGTGTATCTGGGGCCGAGTCAGGATGGCCGTCCATCAACAGATAGAGTTGGGTGTCATCGGCATACTGATGGCAACCCAGCCCAAAACTCCGGACAAGCTGGGCGAGGGGGCGCATAAAGATGTTAAAAAGCATCGGGGAGAGAATCGCACCCTGAGGCACTCCACACACCAAGGAGTGGCGCGATGACAATTCCCCCCCAAGTGCCACCCTCTGTCCCCGACCAGAGAGAAACGAGCGCAGCCATTGAAGGACTGTGCCCTGGATTCCCACGTCGGCATTCCCACGTCCTGCCCTTAAGACAGGATGTGAAGGATTTGTAAATGAAAGAACTACAGAGAAAGGTTTCTCTAAGATATTCCTTCTGCAGAGGAAATATTTTGAGTCATTAGGAGAGCCAAGGTGGTATTTGGGATTCAGATAAGTATAACTTTCTCAGGGAATATTTCCTTAATTCTGAAGGATTGGTTTTTTTGTGGGGGGGGGGGGTGTCTGCTGTGTGGGTGCACCATAACATTTTATAACACAGTACCTAAAATATGGAATGAGAAGCAGAGATTATCGCATACACAGGGGCCAGCAACTCTTTTCAGCTGTGGGCTGGTCCACTGTCCCTCAGACCATGTGGTGGGCCAGACTATATTTTTTGGGGGGGAATGAACGAATTCCTATGCCCCACAAATAACCCAGAGATGCATTTTAAATAAAAGGACACATTCTACTCATGTGAAAACACACTGATTTCCAGACCGACCATCCGCAGGCCGAATTAGAAGGTGATTGGGCCGGATCCAGCCCCCGGGCCTTAGGTTGCCTACACCTGGCATACAGGGAACTCCTCCTTGTTTTGTTGGCTTAGCTGCCCAGGATGCTTGAAACTCCCTGCAAGTTCCTTTCATGACAAGCAATTTAGCACCTCCATTCATGATGACTGATTTGGCTCTATATTTTTACTTAGAGCCTGCATTGTTTTCCTGAATTGCTAAGTGCAAGTATTTGGAAATAAGTGCCTCTGAAATTAGCAGGGCTTGTTTCCACAGAAGGGAGTTTGTTGAGGCTAGAGCATTCTCTAGCTCCTGCCACACATACTGACTTCATTCCTTGCCTGCAGTGTTTTGCAAAACACAAGATTAATTATGAATGTGCACCTTTGCTGTTATCACCTTTGAACTCAAAGCGTTCTTGGGATTGTGTTTTGTTGCCTTTCAAAGTATGGTGTGAGCAGGAGCCAAGTTGGGTAAAGGAACTCTAACCCATTCTGAGCTCTTTCTACTAATGTAGAGTTTGTTTTTAGTTACAGGTAGGTAGCCGTGTTGGTCTGCCATAGTCGAAACAAAATAAAATAATTCCTTCCAGTAGCACCTTAGAGACCAACTAAGTTAAGTTATTGGTATGAGCTTTCGTGTGCATGCACACTTCTTCAGATACACTGAAACAGAAGTCACCAGACCCTTATATAGTGAGAGGGTGGGGGGGTATTACTCAAAAGGGTGGTGGGAGATGGGTGACTGGCTGATAGGTGTGGTAAACCTGTTGACGACTGCAATTGGTCTTACAGGAAAAAGCAAGGGGTGAGATGGCTAAAAATAGCTTTATCATGTATAATGAGATAAGTCCAATGTCTCTATTCAGACCAGGTTGCTCCATGGTTTTAAGTTAAGTAATAAGTTGCAATTCAGCAACTTCTCTTTCCAGTCTATTTCTGAAATTCTTTTGTAATAAGACTTTGAGATCTTGTACAGAATGTCCTGAGAGACTGAAGTGTTCTCCTACTAGTTTCTCTGTCTTGTGATTCCTGAGATCAGATTTATGCCCATTTATCCTTTGTTGTAGGGTTTGGCCTGTTTGTCCAATATAGAGAACTGAAGGGCACTGTTGGCATTTGATGGTATACACAATGTTAGAATATGAGAAATTAAATAGTCCTGAGATGGTATGTTTGATGTTGTTGGGGTCAGTAATGGTGCTGTCCAGCTGTATATGGCAGCAAAGTGGCTGGGGAAGCTCAGCTAGATGGGCATGGTATAAATAAATAAATTTATTATTATTATTATTATTATTATTATTATTATTATTATTATTATTATTTACGATTGTAGGCTGCAGCTGATGGATAGCATGCAAACGGTGGCTTAAATCTTGCCTCTCAATTTCATCCCTAGCATCAAGAGACACTGGGTGCTTAGTGAGGGATCTCTGAAGTGGAGCAGCTAAGAGGGTGTTGACAGCCAGGAACCAGACACATGAAAGCCACAACCACAACATACATTCAAAGAGATCTGCCCTCTTGCCCTCTGTAAAGCAACAGACATAGCTTCAACTCTGTGGATTCAAGTTGGGTTGCCAAGCAGATCTACCCAGAACTGTGAAATTTTCTGAGCTTACTGTTCTTTCCACTTTGGCCAATACTAAAATTAGTACGATAATTTAATGTCACTCCTCTGCACACAAACCCACAATTGTAAGAACTGCTAGCGATCCTGATGTTATTAGTCTCAGCAGCTGGTACTGTTGACTCACGTTTGTAGCAGAGATTGTGTTGGCAGAAAATATAAAAGGGGATGAGCAAGATGTTTCTACTAATAAGCTGTCATGGAATGGCTGGATACAGAGGAGTGGGGGGGGGGAGGCACCAGGTAAGGAACCCCCCCCCCCTTCGGAAAGAACTGGGGTGGTGGTGGTTTGATCTCTTTGAAGAAAGCATTAACTTCACTGACACCAAGATTTTTTATTGCGGACCTATTCCTGATTCTGGCTGGTGCCATGAGCCGAAATTGACATGGATCTGCTGCTAGGTTCTGTCCGTCGATTGAAAACCTAGGATGCTGAGCTGGCTCTTAGCCAGATGGGAGAAAGCTTAGCTCTGGCCAAGGACAATGGTCCACAGGTGAGCTTCTTTGTTTCTTACAGCTATGGGTGATCGGCATTTATGTGCCATGTCTTTCTCTGGCCAGGATGGGGGACTTGTGGCCCTACAGGTGCACCAGTGAAACTCCCATAATCTTTAATCATCATCATCATCATCATCATCATCATCATCATCATTTATTTATACCCCACCCATCTGACTGAGTTTCCCAGCCACTCTGGGCGGCTCCCAATTGAGTGTTAAAAACAATACAGCATTAAATATTAAAAACTTCCCTAAACAGGGCTGCCTTCAGATATCTTTTAAAAATAGAATAGCTCTTTTTTCCATTGACATCTAATGGGAGGGTGTTCCACAGGGAAGGCACCACTACTGAGAAGGCCCTCTGTCTGGTTCCCTGTAACCTCACTTCTCGCAATGAGGGAACCGCCAGAAGGCCCTCGGCGCTGGCTGAACGATGGGGGTGGAGACGCTCCTTCAGGTATACTGGGCCAAGGCCGTTTAGGGCTTTAAAGGCCAGCACCAAAACTTTGAATTGTGCTCGGAAACGTACTGGGAGCCAATGCAGATCTCTCAGGACCAGTGTTATATGGTCTCAGCAGCCACTCCCAGTCACCAGTCTAGCTGCCACATTCTGGACTAACTGCAGTTTTCAGATCACCTTCAAAGGTAGCCCCACATAGAGCGCATTGCAGTAGTCCAAGGGGGTGATAACCAGCGCATGCACCACTCTGGCAAGACAGTCCACGGGCAGGTAAGGTCTCAGCCTGCGTATCAGATGGTACTGGTAGAGAGCCGCCCTGGACACAGAATTGACCTGCGCCTCCATGGACAGCTGTGAGTTCATTCTTAATGGATAGGAGTGTTTTCCTTCACCTCTTCCCATTCTTCTGAGGGTACTCATCTTTTCTGCTGGGCGCTGTTTGATCTTTTGTGAATGAACCACTGAACTGCAGGTGGCAGCTACCCAAGGAACTACCCGATCTTCACCCATGTGGACTGGCCATTGGATCATCTTAGGCAGGAAGGAGCATCAATGGGCTGCCTCTTCCAGTTGAGCTTCTGGTGTGTCCCTGTGGCCTTTGGCTATTCTTTCATCCTGCCTTGCTCCTCAGTCCCGACTAATGGCTTGCCCCAATGGCTCTTGGGTCCTGCCTTGAACCAGACGGCTGTCTACCATGCCCTGCCCTCTCCCAATCCTAGCAGTGTTCCAGGAAACTAGATTTATAAAACATCAAGACAAACAAACTCAGGACTGCTGCACACAGCCGAAGAATTTTAATGAGGGGGTTGGGAAAAAAGAAAGATGGACTTTGTATACACAGCCAATATATTTTTGATCCAGGTAAAACTGTTTCCGATCTCTCACCACCAACTTCACCTTAAATGTGACAAATCTTGTGAAGTTAGGGCATGAGTTCAATGGGCGCAAGATGAGCCCTGGATTCATCAGGCATAGCAACCAGTTTGTAAGCAACGGCTTAATCAAATGGCCCCAGGAAACATGAAGGAAACAGTCCATTCCTCATCACCACAGCAACTGTTATCCAGTGATATACTGCCTTGGAACATGGAGGCTCAATGTATTGACAATGGCTTATGTACCATTAAAGCTGTGCATGCACAGAGGGTTCACCATAACGGCCAATGCTTGGTTCCCTTTCCCTTTTTAGTTCTCCCTCTCCTATCTAGAAACCGGCGTGGAATTTGCTTTACCTTGAAGTGATTTTAATTCCCAGCTGAAGCAGCTTTGCAGTGCAGTGTGCACGTTCTGGCAACCAGCATGGCCCTACGGTGTTATCTCTGCACATGCATTCTGCTGCATAGGAATAGGGATTGATTGTGCCCTTCCATTATTAAAAATTATTTTAAAAAAACATCCACGTATCTTTCTTTTGGCTTACTGTAAATTATTCAAAAAAGATTAACACATAAACATCTTTTGATTAAAAAGCCGCAAGTTTACACCATTGATTCATATACAAGTGAGATAATCAACACTAATTATGGCCAGCACTTTTTAAATATAAAACTATGAACAATATAAGCCACCTACATGCAGCATTTTCATTTCTTTTTATTTAAAATAAAAGTACAAAAGAAGACATGAGACAAATCTGCAGTTCTAAGTACACACAGTGGTACCTCGGTTTAAGAACAGTCCTGTTTAAGAACGACTTTGTTTACGAACTCCGCAAAACTGGAAGTAGGGTCCCGGTTTGTGAACGGACTTCCGGAATTGATTAATTTCATAAACCGAGGTACCACTGTACTAAAATCTTTGTCATGGAAACTTATATACAGTGGTACCTCGGTTTACAAACTTAATCCGTTCCGGAAGTCCGTTCTTAAACCGAAACCGTTCTTAAACCGAGGTGTGCTTTCCCTAATGAGGCCTCCCGCCGCCGGTGCCCTTCCACTGTTCGGATTCCATTCTTAGACCAAGGTAAAGTATGCAATCCAAGACACTATTTCCGGTTTTGCGGAGTTTGTAAACCAAATCGTTCTTAAACCAGACTGTTCTTAAACCGAGGTACCTCTGTATCTATCTATCAATCTGTCTATGTATCTATATGTATTTGTTAACTGGAGAGAGAGGGTTGCTAAAATACTAAAGTATAACAAGTATTTTATATATATTTATATAAAATCAAACCTTTCTTTTCACTACAATATTGAAGTACGGAAATAGATTTCTTTGCATGCAAAGCACCAGCTGAAAAATGGGTTCTCTCCGTCACACTAAAAGCTATTCTCTACAGCATTCGTCGTTAGCTAAAAATCACATTATTTCAATGCAAACATGACATTATCTTGAAAATTCGTCTTCAGAAGACATTCTGGCATGGAGGCCACCAGCCGACTGATCACACATTGTGCAAAAGTATACAGTATGTTGCTTACAGTTCAAAAATATATAGAAAAAAGTATTTTCCTGTACAAAACCGGGTTAACACCTGTCTCTGCCCCCGCCCCCCCCTTTCCAACCCATCCCAAATATTGAAATTGCTAGAGGATCTACTTCTTCAGTTGTGAAATCTGATGCATTCACGTTGTGAAGTCCTCAGAATGGCAATAGCAGCATGAGAAGAGGAGGTTCATTTTGGTTGAAGTGCAAAGAAGCCCTTGGGACGCTTCAGAAGGGAGGAGGCCCATTGACAAACCGCAGCATGGGGTGGAAAGACCGGGCAAAGTTGTTGCGGTGTGCGCAGCTGTAATCTTCCTCCGAGAAAGGGGGCAGGGTGGCCAAAAGCAGGAGGAGAAGGAAGAGCAACTGAAGAGGGAACGCCATTCTCAGCACACGGGAGAGGAAGCCACGGGTCTTGGGAGCAGCTGGGCTGGCACTCTCCTCGTCATCCCCTCTGCAAATATGGAAGAGAATTTATACATGAAGCTGCATTCCATTGAGTCAGACTTCATCTAGCCCAGGGTTTCCCAAACTTGGGTCTCCGGCTGTTTTTGGACTACATCTCCCATCATCCACGAAGACTGGTCCTGCTAGCTATGCATGATGGGAGTTGTAGTCCAACAACAGCCAGGTTGGGAAACGCTACTGTAGGGTGTCACGATCAGCAGCTACTCAGGGCGGCTTGCAACATATATAAAAACACAACACATTGAAAGGCTTCCCTATATTCTCTACTCAGACTGGCAGCAGCTTTCTGCAGAGCTGGTTTGAGGGCCACAAACCTTGTCTCTCCCTTCTGAGCCCTTCTACCCAGAGACACCGGGAGGAATTGATGTTGTGCTATTCCAATCATTCCGTCATTGCAAACATTTCACCTTGGCAGATGGAATGATTCCATGCTCTCTTCTCTCCGTGTGTCGTTCTGGGGGTACTCCTGATGCCCCACGTGCCTTTTGGGGGGGGGATCTGTTGCACAAGTGGAAGTCATTGTGCAGAGTTTCCGCTGATGCGTCTCAGCTGAACCCCACTATTGTGCACCTTGCTGCATCTGGCAAACCTCTGGGTTCTAGCACATCTCACAAGCCAAATGTTTGCCCACCTCTGAGTTAGGTAAAGGTAAAGGGACCCCTGACCATTAATCCAGTCGTGACCGACTCTGGGTTTGTGGCGCTCATCTTGCTTTACTGGCCAAGGGAGTCAGTGTACAGCTTCCAGGTCATGTGGCCAGCATGACTAAGCCGCTTCTAGTGAACCAGAGCAGCGCACAGAGCAGCGCCGTTTACCTTCCCGCTGGAGCGATACCTATTTATCTACTTGCACTTTGACGTGTTTTCAAACTGCTAGGTTGGCAGGAGCTGGGACTGAGCAACGGGAGCTCACCCCGTCGCGGGGATTCAAACCGCCAACCTTCTGATTGGCAAGTTCTAGGCTCTGTGGTTTAACCCACAGCGCCACAAATTATGGACCTTCAAGTGCTGGTTGTGTGAATGCACCTGTTTTTGTTTTTAAAAAGTGTGGGCAAAAATCTCCCATTCAAAGGTGTTTGCATTTCCAGGAAAGTTGCCGGTAGTGGCTCCCTATGCAATGCATACAGCACCTTTGATGAACTGTTTTTGTGTGTCTCTGCTCGGACTTTGGCAAAGATGAAAAAGCGCTAAACTCCCTCTTCCTCCTTTCCATGGCCTTGATCCTGCTCAGATTTCCCCGTGGCTGCTATTTACATAATAAACAATGTGTGTGTTAATTAACATGTGATTATGAGCACATCTAGCTTGGCCCTACGACTGCCTTCAAAATGCAACCTCCATTTTTAAATTAAACATTTTCCAAAACCTCCTACCTAATATCAGCGCCGCTCTCAGTCTCCAAGGTGTTCCTTCCACCAGCCTGCTGGAAATGGAGATATTACTGTGTTATTTAGTCATACTTTCCTCAAGAAACACAAGCGCAAGAAGCAAATCCCAAGTGACCCGGTTACAGAGCTCAAAATGCTTCTGTGCCGTGGGAATGTCACAGGAAATGTGGGTTTGACGAGTGGATGTTGCTCCATTAGGATGAATGGGGTAGCACCCCACTAAATGCAGTCTTCTCTCAGACATGCCCCCTCCAGCTGCCTACTTAACAACCAGTCCAGGGGGTGGCAGTGCCTGTTAGCTTCCTCCTCCTTAGGGTTAGTGCCCCTCTTGCAGAATCAAGCCTGGAGAAGGATGGGGACAAAACCAAACAGGACTGCAGCCACCGTAAAGCTGTGCCCCAATGCTCACTTGGCAGAGTCCGTTCAGGAGGATCACATGGTCAACGCTATCAAAACCTTCAAGTCAGCACTGCAGGGTCATACGCCTTTGCATCCCCCCAGTAGTCAGGGTGACAAGGGCGGATTCAGTCCCATAACTACGCCTGAACCCCAATTGGAACGGGTTGAGACACAGTCGTACCTTGGCTTTCGAGCAGCTTAGTTCTCGAACGTTTCGGCTCCCGAACGACACAAACCCAGAAGTGACTGTTCCGGTTTGTGAACTATTTTTGGAAGCCGAACATCTGACAGGGCTTCCGCAGCTTCCGATTGGCTACAGGAGCTCCCTGCAGCCAATCGGAAGCCGTGCTTTGGTTTCCAAACGTTTTGGAAGTCGAACGGACTTCCGGAATGGATTTCGTTCGACTTCCAAGCATAGCTGCCAACTTACAGATTTGAAAATAAGGGACCAGCAGCCTCAAAAATAAGGGATCAGAGCCAAAGGCAGAAAGCCCAGCCAGCAGCCAAATAAAGCCTCAAGGAAAACCACCGTCACCTCTCCGCTGGGAAGCACTGAGCAAAGGCAAGTCCCCAGGCAACGCAGCCGATTTGATCAGCACAAGGCATGCAAGCTCCCCCCCCCAGTCATTCCTAGACTTCTTATTGGGTGAGCAACGCAGCCAAGCAACACAGTTGGAGCCTCCCTCCTCCCTGACATCATCAATAAGGGACAGCAGCGGGACATGGCGCTGGGATAAGGGACTGTACTGCCAAATAAGAGATGCTTGACAGCTATGCTTCCAAGTTATGACTGTATAGGCATGTGACAAGGGAAGAGCTTGTAGCCTGGCCTTAAAGAACCAATCCAAACCAGGCTTCCACAACCTAGTGTCCTCTTGACCTATTGGACTACAACTCCCATCACCCCCAGCCGGCATGGTCAGGGAGGAGGGGAACTGCAGTCCAAAATGTTCTGGAGGGCATCAGGTTGGGGAAAGGTACTGAACAGAAACCATGTATCCTTTAGCATGGCCATGAATTACAATTGAGTTGCTGGACTGTCCTGACCAAACCAGGCAAGTCAGCTGTTCGTGTTAACTTGCAATAAAGCATTTCCAGATGGAAACAAGGTGAGGAGAAGGTACTAACAGACTGGAGAAAAACCAGAGGTTTAGAAAAGAATTGCCAAGCAGCTTGCCTTGTTTTTATATGTGCAAGGTTTCTCTGGTCGCTGAGGACAGCCTCCTGAGTCCAGATCGTCCACATCCTGCAGAAATGCCCTTGTGTCCTAGAAGGAGGAAAACGGAAGATAACTTTATGTTCTGCAGAGTAAGAAAAGCTTTATCTCCCAGGAGTTATGCGCCCCGCCCCCTTGGGAGATACAGAACTGCATCACCCTGGATTCAAGCGCATGCATCCCAGCCTCACCGGCTTTCCATGCGAGACCTTTAAATCACTTGAGACTCTTTCCAGAAGCTGCTTCAGTTTCTTCCCAATAACGTGGACCTTCTCGTGAGCTTCAACATAATCTCCTCCACCAGATTTGACGAGCAAGTGAGTGGAAATCTCCTGCAGAGTGTTGACTTGCTGCTGCCTTTCCAGAAGCTCTTTCTCCAGTTGCTTCGACAGGGAAATGGAAGGAAATATTGATGCATGTATGACTCTGCTCTACATAGAATCAAGCTGAACCACTTGATCTGTCCAGCCCACTACTGCCTACTCTGATTGGGCAGCGGAGCTCCAAAATCTCTGTCTGACAGCCCTGAGATCCTTCAAAATGGAGATGGCAGGAACTTTACCTGGGAGCTTCTGTATATGAAGTGCATGCTCTTCTACTGAATTGTTGGGCAACGGCTAATATGTACGTTTGTTTCCAGGCGCAATTCACTGGGCTCATATCAGTGCCTAAAGCCCCAAAACAACTTAGGCTCTAAATATCTGAAAGACTGCCTCCCTCCCTTAAGACCCCCTAAGGCAGCCTTTCTCAACCTGTGGGTCCCCAGATGTTGTTGGACTACAACTCCCATCACCCCTAGCTAGCAAGGCCAGAGCTCAGGGATGATGGGAGTTGTAGTCCAACAACATCTGGGGACCCACAGGTTGAGAACCGCTGCTCTAGGGTGTTAAGAGAGGGTCAACACTCTCAAAAGTTGATCACTGGGGCCCCAGGAGAGGGCATTCTCTATGGCAGTCCTTAAGTTATAGAATCACACAATCACAGTTTCCTACACTCATGTGCATTTGACAACCTCACTATGCAGTTTTCTTAGCATGCTGAAAACATATGACTGACAGATATTTTAGGACCCAACCTATTCTCTTCTTGCCTGTTGTCATATTTTAAATTTATTCTAGTATTGTCTCCACCTCCATCATTCTGCCTGGACAATGAGGTCCAGCTCCGAGGTCCTTCTGGCAGTTCTCTCACTGCAAGAAGTGAGGTTACAGGGAACCAGGCAGAGGGCCTTCTCGGTAGTGGCGCCCGCCCTGTGGAACACCCTCCCATCAGATGTCAAGGAAATAAACAACTACCTGATTTTTAGAAGACATCTGAAGGCAGCCCTGATTGGGGAGGAAGTTTTTAATGTCTGATGTTTTATTGTCCCTTTAGGTCCCGGGGCAGGGATTTGGAAAAAGGGGTTCCCGGAAGGAGGAAGACGACTGCTGTACGCGCTGCCGCGCACCGCAAAAGGCAGCTTTATGCTCCGAGAAGGAAAACGAGGGGGGGGGAAGCAAAGAAAACCCAAACTTGAACAAATAAGCAAAATTGGAAGCAGTAAAACGCAGCAACGGACAAGCAGAGATAAACCGCAAACCGCAGCTGCTGAAAGAAAAGAAAGGGGCGAGCATGGGCTGCCCCGACCTTAAATGCCCCTTAGAAGTCCCGATGCCCCTTACAAGTCCCGCCACCAGCCGATTGGCTGGCACGGTGAATGATGAATACTAATGACCCTGGGATTCCCTAGGTCCCGTGGGGCTGCAGCCAGCCCAGCGAGGGTGTGAATGGGGCGTGATCCCGCAACCCCCCCCCCCCGGATGTCGGGAGTGGCATTGTCCCTTTAATTCAGTTGGGAGCCATCTAGATGGGCGGGGTATGTATGTATGTATGTATAATTAATTTAATAATAATAATAATAATAATAATAATAATAATAATTGTTGTAAGCTGCCCTGGAATCTTATGTTGGAGGGTGAGTAATAAATCAAAATACCACTCCCACAACGACTATCACTAACCACGACAAGATAGGGCATAGGGAGGATCAGAAAAGCAGATTATTGGCATCCCACCATCAAACCAAATGGAGCGAAGTAACATTGTACCTAATGGGAACAAGTCAACTGGCGGGTCAATCATTTCTGTATGGATGCACCAAAAAGTTTTAGTTTTTTTAAACCTACCATTAATTCTCTTCGGCTCTCCTGAATTGCGTGAGGATCAGCATTCAGATCCTTGATCTGTGCTTGATGCCTCCGAACCTCTGCAACAGCCAACCACAGCAGCAGGTTATGGTTTTGCTTATGGAAATCCTGCAGAGAAAAAACATCCATTATTAGGAGAGGCAAGGAGGGGCAGCCTCGTCAGATCACGTCTGCTGACAAAGGCCGGTTTCAGACTGCATGCCAGCAAACTCAGGTTGCGTACTTTGAGAGGATTTGATGATCTTGTGAAACAGCAATCTTTTGCGCTAAGGAAAGGAAATGCACCAGAAAGCAAAGGATAAGAATTGCTTGATAACGTCGTGTCAAACCAGAATGAACGCTCCACAACTCAGGTCTATCTCTTTGGAAACTTTGTGCAAACAAATCAGGCTGAATGCTCAATAAGCAGGTTATGCAGAAGGGACCCAAATAATACAGGGCCTTTCCAACTTGGGTGTTGAAAGGTAGTAATAATATGTAGCACTTATATTGTGCTTTCTTGAAAGCTCAGCGTTCCCTGCATTCAGTCTCTCATGAATACTTAAAGGCAGGGAAGTATTATCAGTTCCATATTGACTAACCATAGGTGGAGGGCTGAGGTGGACAGATCGTGGCTTGGCTAAGGCCACCGGTTCATGGCAGAAGAATATTTCCTGGTTTGCAATTTAGACTATTAGCCACAATGCTTCACGATCTGTTCCAGGCAAAGGAGGTCAGAAGTGCAGGGAGGTGGGCTTGCATCCTTCAGCTATGTGCCGAAAGGAAAATCACAAAACCCGAAGATCTTGCCTCGCTTACGTAACAATGCTGTGCAACTACGGAGTGTTCTGCAAATGGCATTTTAAAGCAGTTTCTTAAATCTGCCCAGGTTGGCTTGAAAACATAAAAAACATCCTGTATACCTGAAGTAGCATCTCCACCCCCATCGTTCAGCCCGGACACTGAGATCCAGCGCCGAGGGTCTTCTGGCGGTTCCCTCATTGTGAGAAGTGAGGTTACAGGGAACCAGGCAGAGGGCCTTCTTGGTAGTGGCACCTGCCCTGTGGAACGTCCTCCCTTCAGATGCGAAGGAAATAAGTACCTATCCTATTTTTAAAAGACATCTGAAGGCAGCCCTGTTTAGGGAAGTTTTTAATATTTAACGCTGTATTGTTTTTAATACTTGATTGGGAGCCGCCCAGAGTGGCTGGGGAAATTCAGCTAGATGGGCGGGGTATAAATAATAAATTATTATTATTATAATATTATAAAAAAGGCTGCTGGATCAGGCCAGCGTCTAGCCCAGATTCCTGTTCTCACAGTGGCCAAGCAAATACCTATAGGAAGCCACCAAACAGAAACTGAGAGCAACGGCAACCTCCCTGCCTGGGATTCCCAGAAACTGGGACTCAGAGATGTACAACAGTGGCAGCAGAACAGGGACACCAGGATTAGTAGCCATGGATGAAGTACCTTCCATTGCCCACCCAGAATCTTCTAATGTTCGTTTCCATTGGTTATCCCTGAGTTCCAGTGTTTTGAGAGATGGAGGAAAACCTTCTCCCTATCCACTTCTTATAAATAAGAAAGCAATGGGCTGCACTGACCTGACAGCCCACCAGGGCTTCCTGCAAACTCTTCCTCCACTCTCCCAACAAATGAATGGCCTCCTCCCAGCGCATGTTGACTTGCCGAAGCCTGTTCTGGAGCTCTTTGGATCCAGCGCTGTCTCCTTGCCTGAAGTCCTTGCTGGTCAGATTGGCAGAAAGCACAAGTGCCTTGTAGTTATCAAAGGCTTTGAGCATATCCTGGCGGGAAAGAAGCGGGTTAGGATTCTGCGTTTCAAAATAACTTGGGTTTTTAAGCACTGGCACAACAAAACAACCGGTTTACCAGTGAGATTGCCTTCCTTTGCACGCCTACTCGACTGCTCCCATCTACAAAACTGGCACTGTGGCAAGTGCCACATAATACTTGTAAGAAATGGATCTTTTACACTTTGGAACTCCCTGCCTGTTGACAATATTTTTTTGTTTAGGCAAGCTGATCCAGACATGTGAAAAAGCTGATGTTTTTTTCACCTGCTCTTTAGTTTATTGTTGATTGCAATTATTTTGGAAGGCTTGTTTTTAACTGTTGCCCACTGACAATTTTCCATAGCTTTATTCTTTTTTTGTAAACCTCTTTGAGGCCTCCCCCCGCTCCTTCTGACAAGTGTTTCAGTCTGTGCTTTTGCATATTTATCTGTAAGCTGCCTTGAGTCCTGGTCCGGGGTGGAATAGAAATAAATATAAAAAATTACAAAACAAACAAACAAACAAACAAACAAACAAACAAACAAACAAACAAAGGCTGTTCAAAACCTTCACTTGGGGGATAATCCTACCAAGGCTCTATGGGTGCATTCCAACAATTAGTTCATGACCACAAGTCCATGACTGATCTGAATTACAACCTGCTGAACTTTGTAACTAAGAGGTTGTAGCTGATTGTGCTGTGTTTTATACTTAAAGGTAAAGGGACCCCTGACCATTAGGTCCAGTCGTGACCGACTCTGGGGTTGCGGCGCTCATCTCGCTTTATTGGCCGAGGGAGCCGGCGTACAGCTTCCAGGTCATGTGGCCAGCATGACTAAGCCGCTTCTGGCGAACCAGAGCAGCGCACAGAAATGCCGTTTACCTTCCCGCCAGAGTGGTACCTATTTATCTACTTGCACTTTGATGTGCTTTCGAACTGCTAGGTGGGCAGGAGAAGGGACCGAGCAATGGGAGCTCACCCCGTCGCAGGGATTCGAACCGCTGACCTTCTGATCGGCAAGTCCTAGGCTCTGTGGTTTAACCCACAGAGCCACCCGCGTTCCGTGTGTTTTATACTTACTGTTGTTTATATCTATATATCTCCTGTTTTGGATTTTTTTTGGGGGAGGGGCATGTTCCATTGAGACTCAAGTTTAAGAAGGCAACAAATAAATTGAATTAAGAGTAGAAGTAGCAGTGATCATGATGATGAGCCGAGTCTAGCATGCCTGGCCCCACTTATCTTAGTTAAGAACACCTGCATAGAGCTAGAATCAAGCAAACTTCAAGGACTATCACCAGCCATTAGACACGGGAGCCAAATGGCAGAAGCTCTAGGTGTAACGGTCTTCTGCAGATCAGATTCTGGCTATCTTACCTGTGTGGTCTTTCCTAAGAGATTGTCCCCTGCCATAAAGAGAGTGGAGCCCTGGAAGACCTTCCTTGATCCAGCAAGGCACTTCTTAGTTTGGCTACAGGGATTATTTACCAGGACAAATGGCGAACTCACTTTCTGCTTCTTGACTCTTTGATGGATGGCGGTGATGCTGGTGGGCGGTTCTGCCTCCTGCAACATTTCAAGCTCCTTCTCTGTTTTATCCAGCCAAGCGTTGATATTCATGAGGTCAGAATTCAGCTGCTCCCGCTGCTGCCGACTCTGCTTCATTCTCAGCTTGTTGCTTAAGTCTTGGGCTTGAATCAGCTCCCATCTCTCGAGGCCTCCTGCGGTTTGTTGCAAAATTATTCATTTTTTTTATTTTATTAAAAAAAGCTTTGAAGCTTGACTCAGAGGAATATTATTTCAGGCATTCGCTGGGTCCCCTGAGAAACCGATCTTCTACCCCAGCCTAGCTACAAGATCCAACATTAAGCCTATGTGAATTTTTGGGTAGCCTTTTAGGGCTTCTATCCCTTTACAACAGCGTAGCATTGATACCTTTTAAAGACGCAATCGATAGCAGCCTTCAACCACCTCCAAATATTTTGGACTACCACCCCATGTAGTATTTTCTGCCATTTCTCTTTTCTAATGATTCCATCTACTGCTTCTGCCTTTTACTTTCATGTGGCTGTTTGTTTGTGTTTTCACTATTTTTCATTTTTATATTAGCTGCCTTTGGGCGTTTTGCCTTTAAATGCAAAGGGGGAACATAAATACTTCAATAGATAAAATAACTGCACCTGCTCACATTCATTTATTTTTATCTTTGACTCCCTCTCTGCTTCCTCCGTTTAGAGATTTTAAGTTTGTTGAAGCAGGGATCTCTTGTTTATTGGCTTTCATTCCTCTGTAGGGTACAATCTACACTGATGTTATAAATACATAGGGAAAAATGAAATCCTAATTCTCACACACACTGCAAAGAAGCCTCTACATCAGACTTCCTCAACCTCAGCCCTCCAGATGTTTTGAGACTACAATTCCCATCATCCCTGACCACTGGTCCTGCTAGCTAGGGATCAGGGGAGGAGTTGTAAGCCAAAAACATCTGGAGGGCCGAGTTTGAGGAAGCCTGCTCTACATAAGCAGTCTATTACACACATAGTAAAGGTAAAGGGCCCCCTGACCATTAGGTGCAGTTGTGACTCACTCTGGGGTTGCGGCGCTCATCATCTCGCTTTATTGGCCGAGGGAGCCGGCGTACAGCTTCCGGGTCATGTGGCCAGCATGACTAAGCTGCTTCTGGTGAACCAGAGCAGCGCACGGAAACGCCGTTTTCCTTCCCGCCGGAGCAGTACCTATTTATCTACTTGCACTTTGACATGCTTTCGAACTGCTGGGTTGGCAGGAGCAGGGACCGAGCAATGGGAGCTCACCCCGTTGCGGGGATTCGAACCGCCGACCTTCTGATCAGCAAGTCCTAGGCTCTGTGCCCACAGCGCCACCCGCATCCCGATTACACACATACACACACGCATATCTGTATCCATTTTTATACATATCTATCTCAAAAAATATTACAGCTAAAGTACCTGGTTGTTTTTCTATGGCTGCAACGCCATCAAGGCTCTGGCTAGATTGGGGTTCTTCACTAGGCAACATCCCTGAAATCTCCTGCATGCTGTCCAGACTCCTGCTGCTCCGTTGTTTCACCTGGAATATAACAACATAGAAAGAAGGGAATGACACATGACACCGGCCCATGTACACTGTGCCCAACGCACTGGTTGGGCACCCAGGAATGTCCTCAGCACACTGCTCAAAAGGTACCTTGCTGCCAGAGGTAACCATGAGACAATCCACTATCCTGGTCTTGTAATTCTTTGGATTTTAATTAACCCGTTAAAAGCTCAGGAAACTGAAGAGTACAAATACTTCTGTCGCACTATGCAGCACCGAAATGACCTTTGCTACTCCATCTATCACTACACCACCAACGTACAATTAGCAATATCTGCAAATCCAGCTGTCGTTTATAGATGCTTAATGGATCTTTGTGAGATAGAAGTTCAAGAACTCAGAGAAGCAAGGAATAAGGAATCAGAAAGTATCCTACAGTCTAAACAATGGAAAATTGCTTTTATATAGAATCTTTCCTTAAGATTCGAAATTGAGAGTGATCCAGCAAAAATTAATATTTTGAGTATAGGAAGGCAGATGTTAGAGGTGTAATGCTGAGAACACTACATTGAGGCATATTATGTTGGGCTTCTCCACTGACACAGCATTTTTGGTCTGAAGTTGTTATCCACATCAATTTTGTATTCCCCAAATCCAGATGTTCATATCATTTTAAATAATATTCCTGTAGTATGGGGGGCTAATGGCAAGACAACAAAAGTGGAATTTGCATGACCTTATGTTTGTTAAGAGCCTGGAAGGATAAATACTCAACATCCATTATGATCTGAAGATCTACTCACGCTGAAAACATTTGAACATATTTCATACAGGCATCAATTTTGTGTTGATACCTTTTTGGACACCTGGAAAGCTTATATTAACATATCTTTAAGATACATATACAGATGGCAAGTGCTTATATAATGTGAAGTGACTGGGGTTTTTTTTGTTATTATTAGTGTTATTTGTATAGTAGTTCCTTTTATTTATTTTATCGCATTTGATTTCTTTCCTTCCTCTTTCCTTTGCTGAATTTGCAAATAAAAATATGTTGTCATTTTTTAAAAAGTAAAATCATGCACCTCTTTCATCGCTTAAGCCATACAATGTCTCTCCCCTCGGTCCATTGCAAATTCCTCATTTTTTACTTCCAGCAGTGACCAGCTCCAGCATGGCTTTTGGTCAGGGATGACAGTGGTCCAATAACAAATGGAGGGGGCACCAGGTTCCCCACCTCTGCCTTAACCTAATGGCCAACCTAGCCCTTTTATGTTTGTAATGTACCTGCATTCCAGTAGGACTTACATAGCCTGGTTTGTAGGGAGTGCTTGTCTCTGGGCTGTTCAAAAGGACACTTGGAACCATCTCTCCCTGGTTGTATGGATGTTTTCGGCAAGCAGGGCTTTCCGGAGAGTGCCATGTGTGGGTCTCAGAAGCAGATTTTTCTGTGGTATGACATCAAAAAAGAAATCCGCAGGAAGTTAGATGCCCAAGTTTGGGGTGAGGGGTTGGGGTGGGGGATATGAATGAATTAAAAGCATTCTGCAGAATAGGGGGAACCAAGTTATGATGTGGGGGGAAATATATATGAAAGTTTTACCGTTCTTCCTTGCAAAGCATGCTTGTTTGCAAATGTATGTTGGCTGTGTTTCAGGGGCAATGAAATGAGGAGCCATGCAGTTATGGGTGGGCACGTCCCCTCACCCCACCTTCCTGAAAAGGCCTACAGACAGTTAACAACACCACCGAAAAGTGCAGGCGGGAAAGATGACTCTGGGAGGGAGAGCTGGTCCTACATGGGAGAAGGATGGCCCTTCTCAGGCAGCAAACTTCCGGGATGCTATTACAAGGCAGCAAATGGTGGGTCACTTAGGTTGCGTACGCATTGTCCCATTCGTAGCACACAAAAAACTGCAGGTTTCCCTCAATCTGGATTTGTGCCTGTTCATCCTCAAAACTGCTTCTTATAATCTAGATCCTGCTTGTCCGCAAGGTTGGGTGTGGCTACTCGATATGCATTTGGAAAACCTCCTCTTGAGGTTATCCATGCCTTTTCCTCCCTGCACGTGAATGAAGGAGGAAGCGGTGATTGCATTCCTGGCACACGCCCACCTACAATGTCATTGGGCAGGTGTGGATAAAGCCACGCCTACACCTGCTTCCGAATGGACACAGAATCCATCTGTCATGAGCTTTTGTTTTCAGAATGAAATCCAGTTTCTCAATAGGAGCATTTCAGCTAGCACGGCTAGATGATGTGTGGACTATATAGAAAAGGGCTCATTTCCTCTTGATTTTAAAATAAAAAAGGTGTGCATGCAGCCTGCATCTGTTGTGTTTCTGACCGCTAAAGCAAGAATGGAAGCCACTTTGAACCTTCCACTCTCAAGCATCAAAATGACTTTGACCATCTCTGCTGGAAAACAGAACTCCTTGGTGACACATCTATGTCTGCAACACACAAAGTGATAGTGCAGATGAAACTAAAATTTTACTCTCAGTTTAAAGACTGTCTCAAGGCAAATCTAAAAAAATGTAGTATAAACACTGACAACTGGGAAACACTGGCCTGCGAGCGCTCCAGTTGGAGAACAGCCTTTACCAAAGAGACTCAAACTCAAAACACAAGGGAGAAACATGCTAAGAGGAAGGCACGCTTGGCAAATCCAAACCATGATCAACTCCTGCCAGGAAACCAATGTCCCCACTGTGCAAGGACGTGTGGATCCAGAATTGGCCTCCACAGTCACTTACGGACTCATTGTTAAAACCGTGTTTATGGAAGACAATCTTACTCTGCTACGAGTGATCGCCAAAGAAGAAGATGAAACTAACATGGATTCTGGAGAGAATACCAAGTGCTCATTTTCAAAGCAAGCCGATCGCCCTGTTCAGCCCAATGCTGAATGGCAGAGGAGGCCTTAAAGCTAAGCTATGATGTCTTGGGAGCGATGTTTGCGAACCAGGAAGATTTTCTGTTTGGTTGTTTTTTTAACCCAGACTGCACCTGAAGGCTTATAGTCTCCAATGCAAATCGAAAGACAAATTTAACCATCTTTGTGCTGGAGCGGAGAACTAAGGGGGGAAGAGCACAGTCTTGACCGTTCACTAATGATGACACATGTGCAAATGGTGCAGCGTTAAACAAAAATGGGGGAAAAAGAGAGAGATTCCACCATGAAGCAACTGGAGCATGGTGTTGACACAAGCCAGGGAGCCAGACACTTGCATATGATAGAGGTGTAAGGAGCATAGCGTGCGCCACAGGGAGACTGTCATGTTGAGACACATGCAGCAGCAGTGCCTACCAGAAACTGCTTTCAATGATTTTGTGGTCATTTTAAGAAAGGCCTCGGCATTTTCAGGGATTTCTACATCTGAAAAAAGAACAACATCACCAATTGCCTCGCCGGACAAAAGAGGCTGTGAACGCACACCCCCACAACTACCCACCCCACAGGACAGAAACATAAGAGCAGCCCCCGATAGATCCAGTCAAAAGTTTGCATAGCCTGGCATTGCATTTGCAACAGCTGGAAAGACTCTGGCAAATGCATAAGGAGAGTACAGTGGTACCTCGGGATGCGAACAAGATCCGTTCCGGAGCCCCGTTCACATCCTCAACGGAATGCAAGACACGACGGCGCATCTGCACGTGCACGGGTCGCGTTTTGCCACTTCCGCACATGTGTGTGATGTCATTTTGAGTGCCTGCGCCTGCGCCTGCGCGAGCGGCGAAACCCGGACGTAACTTGCTCCGTTACTTCCAGGCTGCCGCGGAGCGCAACTCGAACGCGCTCAACCCGAAGCACGTTCAACTTGAGGTATGACTATATTAAGGCAACAGCCCCCCACCTGCTGCTAAACTCTACCCCCCAACAAAGTACCTGTAATTTAGTGGTATACTGTTTTTTAATATTGAGGATTTTCCTGTAGTTATTGTGGCTCAGCAGATCTCCCTATATCATCCTGCTTAGCAGCTGGGGGGGCAGAGCAGGGAAAACCAGCCAGTAAGAAGAGAGATGATGAGAGATAGGTGGGAACAGCCAGCCATTGGCTCCTCCTTCACTGTGCAAGTGATTTGTGTCCCTCTCGAACTTCTGCTGCCATTACACAGGGGTGGGGTGGGGGCGGTCTTCAGAAAACCAGGCTATGATGGGAGACAGCCACAAGACTGCCCTGATCCTCCAGAGGTCCAGCTCCAGAACTGTGGGGCAGAGCTCACATGGTGATATACGTGCAAAGCTATTCAAAGTACAGTCATACCTCGGGTTACAGACACTTCAGATTGCGTTTTTTTCAGGTTACGGACGCTTCGAAACCCGGAAGTACCAGAACTGGTTACTTCTGGGTTTCGGAGGTCGTGCATGCGCAGAAATGCTAAATTGCGCTTTGCGCATAAGCACCGAATCGCAACCTGTGCGTGCGCAGGTGCGCCGCTGTGGGTTGTGAATGTGGATCCCGCACGGATCACGTTCGCAACCCAAGAGTCCACTGTATATGGTGTGGGGTTTTTTGCCACAGCTTCCTGCATTCCTAGCTGCATGCAAAGAGCCCTGCTGTAAGTAGCACAGAACATTAGGTTCTGCACCATGTTAGCCTGCTGAAATAGCTCAGTTGGCAAAAGAAGAGGCTCAAGGTTGTGGGTTTGAGCCCCATGTTGGGTGAAAGATTCCTGCATTGTAGGGGGTTGGACTAGATGACCCTCGTGGTCCCTTCCAACTCTACAATTCTATGATATGAGGAGGGGGTCTTCCTTCTGAATGCTCCCTTCCTGCATAACAAGCTCCCTGCATTAGGTCAGCCAGGACATCAAAGAGGGTAAAGCTAAGCCTTTTGCCCCAATGTACTAGTTTTCTACGTGAAGGTTTTGGTTTGTAGCGAAATAGCTCAGACTATTTCTTCATGTAATCCAGAATGGTCTACTCTGACTGGCAGTGACTCTCGGGGTCTCAAGGGACAAGCCTCTTAACTGGAGGCTGAATCTGGGACCCTGCCAAGCAAATTATGCGCTGTACAGCTGAACTATGGTTACTCTGTAAAGGGATGCATCTAAAAATATATACACCGTATTGGCCTGAATATAAGTCTCACTTTCCCCCCCAAATTCTGACCGTGAAAAGTTAAAGTGCAGCTTAAATTCGCAACCCTACAAAAATTGGCTTTTACGATATCGCTGCTGAAGCAGACATATGGTAAAACGGAACGGGTGTGAGTGCCTGTGGAATTCTAAGGGAGCTGCTTATATTCGGGTATTGTCTTTTTCTCTCCCCCCCCCCCAATGAATTTTAAAGGTGAGGCTTATATTTGGGTGCAGCTTATATTTGGGCCAATACGGTAACTCATCCTGCACCTACCCTAGAGTGAAGGGACACAGCCCAGAATTCTCCCACCTGTACACGAAGGGCATCAATGAATCTTGCAAGAGATGGGAAAAGCTCTTGTGCAGACATGCCTTTGAATGGTTGCATTGCTAGCAGTTCAATATTTTAAAAGCTGGGCCAAGGGTTTTTTGAATGGGTGCCAAGGTTACATTTCCTTGCTGAAATGGGAAGAATTGATAGGATGGACTCACCTGACAGATCACTGTAATACTGTTCTTCTTCCTCGTCTTGGGGACCGGAGTCTCCGACGTCCCCCGTGTGGTCCCACTCCAACGGGATGGAGTCCACGCTGACGGGCGTCTCGCAACCCGACCTCTCGTGACCCACTGCAGGGGGCACGAGGTGGCAGAGGGACTGCTGGGGTGGCAGCACTTCCTGCATGCCCTTTCGGCACCAGGGGTCGCTCTGCATCCCCCTTGCATCTTCCATGTCGGCCTCGCTTTCAGAGGTCTCCTTTTCATCTTCCAGTCCCTAAAATGGAAGAGTTATCACTGAGCAAAATTATTGACATGACTTCTGACTAATATCAGTGTATCCTGCCCCAAATACACTTGCCTTACTTACAAGAACATTGGAATTTGCCTTATACCAAGCCAGACCTTTGCTCTACCTAGCTCAGTACTGTCAGGCCTTTGGTCTATCTAGCTCAGTTTTGTCTACACGGGCTGGCCGCAGCTCTCCAGGGTTTCAGGCAGGGGCATCTGTTGGGAATCTGAATACGTGCAGCTACTCACACAGAGGCAATTAAGGTTTGGCAGACAGCCAGAAGGCAATCTGAAGGAGTAAGTCTGCCTGGTGATAACAGAGACATGGAGATAGCTCCATGATTGGTCAAGCTCTCTCAAGGGAGTGATAATTAATGGCCTACTAACTGGAATGTGTTAGTTCAGAGTTCAGTGGTTCATTGTGTACAGCTTCTGCATACAGCTTCAGCGTACAGCTTCCGGGTCACGTGGTCAGCATGACTAAGCCGCTTCTGGTGAACCAGAGCAGCGCACAGAAACGCTGTTTGCCTTCCCGCCGGAGCGGTACCTTTTTATCTACATGCACTTTGAAGTGTTTTCAGACTGCTAGGTTAGCAGGAGCAGGGACCGAGCAAAGGGAGCTCACCCCATCGCGGGGATTCGAACCACCAACCTTCTGATCATGAAGTCCTAGGCTCTGTGGTTTAACCCACAGCGCCACCCAATGCAATCTTGATAGCCCTTACCGGGGGCCAGGATGCCAGTCTATGCTGGAATCGGGAGACACGGCCAAAGACGTCCTGGTAGTATCTGTGGACTTCTTGCAGCTCCTCTTCAATCACAACAGCATCCGAAGGCTCGCTTTTCTGAATCAGGTGCTTCCCGGACATAGTAAGCTCGTGGATCTTGTCAGTGTTTAGCAATATTTCCTGCTGGAAACACTGTTTGGAAGACAGGCAAGGATGCTTCTTAAATACAGCATTCCTCATCAGGTTAATTTCTCTTTTGGACAGGGAATGTTTCACCCCTCTCCCTGAGCCCTGGATTCTTAAGCCAGTTCCTCATATATACAGTCAGTGTGTTTTGGGGGGCATGGGAATGGGGTGCTCTGCTGCTAGTCATAACTTGATAATAGTCTTGTGGGTGCCAACACAACCAAAAAAAGGGGGGAGGGGAGAGATAGTACATTTTGCCAGTGAGAACTATGACACACACACAAAAACCACTGTATACAGTGGTCGCTGGAACCTCCCACAAGTTGGTACCGAGAAGAATGGTTGGTCCCCATTGGAGATGAGAGACATCCAAGTTCAGAGGATAAGTACTCCAATAAATAAATAAACAAAGGTAGCTTTGTTTCCACTCCTTCTTTTGGGATGGCAGGAAGCTTAAAGAGCTTGCAGCAAATTTCCCAGGGATATACTGTATATCCAAACAGGAGACAGGCAGATGTTATAGGAGGTGTAGAACTCAGCTCATTTCTCACGATGCTTTTTTTTTTTTTAAAAGAAAAGCAATACTTACATTTAGTTGTCGCATTTTCTCATCCAAGTTGCTCTCTGAGAAGTGTTCCACGTTGGTCAGCTGCAGGTCCATTTCGGTCAGCCACACCAGGATGCTGTCCTTGGTGCCCACAAACTCCTCCCATTGATTGGTAAAGTGCTAAAGGAAATCACAGAAAGCGTCGATGTGACAGTTGGCACATAGCAAAACTGCTGCTTGTCTGCTGGAAGGAGGTGTACAAGGCGACACCCAACCGCCTTAGGGACTCCACTTGTGTAGGGTTTACTTCCTTTAGTCATTTTCTTCTCCTAAATATGACCTGCAGGGCAGCAGGTGTGGACTGCTCCTCAGGGTTTACTCCCAAAGCCTTTCTGAGTATAGCCGAAAGACAGAGGAGATTTAAGACAGAGTTTTCCTTCTCCTAGATGGGACACCCTGCCCAGGTTGAGAAGTCCCACCTGCCCCTACAGCACGTGCAGAAACTGCTTTCGTTGGACCCACTAATGGTCTCATCCACTCAACCCACATCGAGGGTTTGAGACCCACCGGCTACCCTCACCTGAAACCTGACAGCCGTGGCACAGAAGAAGAGGAGTTTGGATTTGATATCCCACTTTATCACTACCCAAAGGAGTCTCAAAGCGGCTCACATTCTCCTTTCCCTTCCTCCCCCACAACAAACACTCTGTGAGGTGAGTGGGGCTGAGAGAATTCAAAGAAGTGTGACTGGCCCAAGGTCACCCAGCAGCTGCATGTGGAGGAGCAGAGATGTGAACCCGGTTCACCAGATTACGAGTCTACCGCTCTTAACCACTACACCTCACTGGCCGGCCTGTGGTTACCTTGAGTCTCCTGAGAATTGCTGTCACGCGTTTCTGGAGGTTATCCCAGTCTTGGTTGCCCTTGTGGACCATCTGCTTCAGCTTGCTGGCTGAATCGGTGCGATTCTCCCGGGCCAAACGCCGGTACTGTTTATTGATCAGCTCCAGCTGTGTCAGCCGCTCGTGGATTTGTCGCTGAAATGCCTGAAGTGGAAAAAGCAGCCCTTTGTTTTCTTATGAGCAGCCTCATACCTGGCATCGCTCAGGAAGAAACGAATTCTAGGGGGAAAACAACTACAGAAAGCAGGATGTTTACCTCAAATTTCTTCAAGTCCTCCTTGGCATTGGTGTACGAAACCTCCGAAGAGTTTGGATACGCCGCTGTCCTCTCGGCTGTCTTCAGCCAGTCCTCAAAGCGAGAGTAGTCCTCCAGGAACTTCTGCCAAAGTTGCCATGTTTCCTCAATCCTAAAGGGGAAACAAACAGCAACAGCAGCATTTTTTCCCAGTGTACTTCACGTGGAAAAACCACCAGCCTTCTGGAACTTTGAAGTCTTAACAAAGCCTGCCCAATTCCGCTTCCCCTCACAGCTCACCCAAACCACCTGCCTCTGCCAACTGGTGAGGTGGCATGGGTGAAGCTCTGGTGGTCTTCTGTGTTCCCAACACCACAGGCCACCATCACTTAGCAAGAGGGAGAGGGGTGAGAAACAGGGAGTGTGGTGCAAGGCGGCAGAGTCATTTCACCATTCTAGCTGCCAGCCAAGCTCCCTGTGCTTCACCCCCGCAGTAAATGCCAGCGACCCACATCACTGGGAAGTGATTTCTCCCCTTTGCTCTGCCCCCCACTGATGAGAGAAGGAAGATTGCATTTTGAAAGGCAGGCTTTCCCCCTCTCACCTCCCACAGCAGCAGCAGTTGGGGTGGTGGTGGTAGCTGTGTGAGCTACATCAATTACAGCGTGACAACGTCATTGCAGTTTTATTATATGGTTAAGATATACGCGGTCCATATATTTTCAAGCATGTTGTTGCAATACAGATAGCTTTAAAAGAGTATTGGACGGAATCACAGAGGATAAGCTATCAATGGCTACAAGCTGGGCATGTTCTACAATATGCTTCTGAATGGCAGTTGCTGGGAATCACAAACAGGGAGAGTGTTGTCACAATCGGGTCCTGCTTGTGGGCTTCCTGTTGGATCCTCTGGTGGACCACTGTGGGAACAGGTTGCTAGTCTACATGGGTGATTGGCCTGATCAAGTAGGACTCTTTGCACACGTGCCTTTAAAAGAAAGGAAAGCTACGATTCTGAATTCTGGCCCTGAGACCACATCCTGTGCTTCTTCTGTGTTCTCATAGCACCAAACCACACATAGAGTCCTGATCGTGGAAAATAGGATGCTGTCTCATACAAGGTCAGGCAATTTGCCCATCTAACCCAATACTGTCAAAGGGCAAGGGCTCTTCAGGGTGACAGGCAGTGGTCTTTCCCATAATTTGCTCCTGAGATTCTTTAAGCTGGAGATGCCAAGAATTTAGTTGGGGACCTTCCATGTTTAGCTCAGGGGCAGAGAGCATCTTTTATGGCCCCCTCCCCTGTTTATCCACCTAGGCCAGGGGTCTGCAACCTTTAAGACAAAAAGAGCCACTTGGACCCATTTCCGAAGAAAAAAAAACTGGGAGCCGCAAAACTCGTCATTATAAAAATAACTTTTTTGTCACTTTTTTATTATTTCTTTGTTTGACCCCTCAGAATTACTCCTCCTCATAAACGTTAAATTAACAAGTTAGCTTTTTGTGTGTGTGTGTGTTCTTCACTCCCCTTCAAAACAGTGACCAGCATACATGCCCCCTCACAATGTAGCGGGCGGGCGGGAAGGGCACGCACCGCCCCCATGCGACATCACAGCCAGTACAGCGCCCGCCACAGTGGGGAGTGTCGGGGCGCACAATGCGCCTCCTCCCCTCGCTAGTATCCGCCCCGGAGCCGGGGCAAAGGTGTAAAAGAGCCACATGCGGCTCCGGAGCCGCGGGTTGCAGACCCCTGACCTAGGCCATATTGCTTGCTCTGGCCATGTAGCTGGGTCTTGTGCTGAAAGAGACCACTTCCATCACCCGCCATGTTAGGAATATGTTGGCCTTCAAATCCCATCACCCCCCACCCAGCCAGCACAGCCAACTGTATGAGGTATGAAGTTCAGCAACACCTGTAGGGCCACATGTTCCCCATCTCTGGCGATACTTGATCCTGTTAGCTAGACCCTTCTACTACCGATCTCCTCTAATGCAACCACATCCTTTTTAGGAATGATTCCTTGGGCCTTTTGATAACGGTGAACATTAAACCAGAAAACCAAATAAAATATTAATTTAAAACAGGGGTCAGCAAACTTTTTTAGGAGGGGGTTGGTCTACTGTCCCTCAGACCTTGTGGGGGGGGGGGGACAGACTATACTTTGAAAAAAAAATGAACGAATTCCTATGCCCCACAAATAACCTGGAGATGCATTTTAAATAAAAGGACACATTCTGCTCATGTAAAAACTTGCTGATTCCCGGTCTGCGGGCTAGATTTAGAAGGCGATTGGGCCGGATCTGGCCCCTGGGCCTTAGTTTGCCTACCCATGATTTAAAACAACATACACCCCCCCCCCGAAAAGAGCAGGAGGCCTCTCACTTCATTCGCCTCTCCATAGACATGGCACAGATGTTTCTCCACCGGCGGTCCAAACTTCTTGTGGTCTGCTGGATGGAGTCGCATTCAGTCTGGTTGGCACAGGCATCAGAATCATTCAGCAAGACCTCGCAGATGCAGAAGACAGAATCGACATCAGGGCTGTGCTGGTCAATGTCCCGCTGCAGATCCTATAACCACGAACAAAAAAACCACACATCTTTGGTTATATGTAATAGTGTCCTCTTCAAACAATTCCAACTTTAACACTACGACGTCAGGCCATTTGACCAGTGGGTGGTTCCCATGTCGTATTGTACACTGCTTAGATAAATGTTAAGCAGTCAAGATTTTTCAAATAAAATAGAATAAATGAACACAGAAATAAACAAACAAAGCCTCAAGACAGTTCTTTGCCCATCTCTATCATGTTCTCTGTTTTGCTCCATCTTACCTGCTGCTCTGCAAGTCTCTTCTTTATCTCCTGATCATCGCAGGTGTCATATACAACAGGCTTCGAAAGCTCTGATTCAATGCGTGCCAGCCAGGTGCGAAGATTACTCATGTTTTTGTTGAGCAGCTGTATGAAAGAAAAGGTCTCCTTCAGCTTCTTCACCCTGCGATTGGGGAGACAAAGGGCAGAAAGAATGTGAGAAGGTTGTAAAACAAGGCCAACTGATGATACACATGGACCTTCCATCACATACTGGCAAAACCAGGTTGCACAGTTAAAGAGTACTTGCCAATCTTGAACAACAACCACCTTCCCCATCAGACCTTTTTGCAATAAGGAAACTAACAAGAAAATGAACTGGAAAGTGTAAGATAACATTTCCTTAAGCAATGCTGAATAACCTCCTCACATACAAAACAGAATGCATGCTCAATGAATTGTGGGTGCTTAACAACAACAACTTTATTATTTATGTGCCACACATCTGACTTGGTTGCCCCAACAAAATCTTAAAAACACAGTAAAACATGGACCATTAACAATAATTTTGAACAGAGCTGCCTTCAGATGTCTTCTGAAAGTCAAATAGTTGTTTATCTGTTTGACCTCTGATGAAAGGGTATTCTACAGGGCAGGCACCACTACCGAGAAGGCCTTCTGCCTGGTTCCCTGTAGCTTCACATCTCGCAGTGAGGGAACCACCAGAAGGCCCTCGGAGCTGGACCTCTAACCTACCTGCACACTTTGTGCAAATGAATCAGGGTGAGTGCTCAGTAAACGGAATGTCTGGAAGCAATCTGAGGTACACTGGATGCATAAAGGCCACCAGGAAGAACGATTACTGTTCAAATGGCGCCAATAATGCTCATGGCATTCTGCAGTTTCAACATAACTTAGTGGAAGTGCTGTAGCTCATTGCAAGAGCATCACATGCAGATGGTCCCTAGTTCAAACCACGACATATTTGGGTAGGGTCAGGAATGTTCCTCATCCGAAACTCTTAGAGAGCAACTGCTATTGCTGAGATTAGATGGACCCATGGTCTGACTCGGTATAAGGGAACTTCTGATGCAGTTACATTCTTGAAGACATGTCTCATTCCTAAGAAGCTTACAACCTAAATTCTGATAGAGGGGTCACAGCAAAGTGATGGAAGGGGAGAGAGGAGACATGAAAGGGTGAGAAAGGGTGACCATAAAAAATATTCATATACTATACAGCCTTGGTCCAGTATACCTGAAGGAGCGTCTCCACCCCCATCGTTCTGCCTGGACACTGAGGTCCAGCGCCGAGGGCCTTCTGGCAGTTCCCTCATTGCGAGAAGTGAGGTTACAGGGAACCAGGCAGAGGGCCTTCTCGGTAGTGGCGCCTGCCCTGTGGAATGCCCTCCCACCAGATGTCAAAGAGAAAAACAACTGCCAGACTTTCAGAAGACATCTGAAGGCAGCCCTGTTTAGGGAAGCTTTTAATGTTTAATAGACTATTGTATTTTAATATTTTGTTGGAAGCTGCCCAGAGTGGCTGGGAAAACCCAGCCAGATGGGCAGGGTATAAATAATAAATTATTATTATTATTATTATTATTATTATTATTATTATTATTATTATACCATGTATATACTGCAATATCAGAGTGGCATACAGCATCAGAACATAAAACATACAATCCCAAACTATCATTACAATGACTGGCCAGTCCAAAAAGAGAGAGAGAGAGAGAGATCTTAAAACAATGGTATAGGCCTGTTGGCATAAAAAAAATATTCAAGAGATATGTGGAAGTCAAAAGTGAGGGAGCCGGCTGAATCTCTGCTGGAAGAGTGTTGGAACGATGCCACTATATATGCCTGATTTCTAGAAGAGGCCAATCCAGTCTATGTAATGCAGAGGGCAATGAATAGCGCCCAGGCAGTCCTTGTTGTATCCTGGCCCCAAAGTTGTTCAGGGGTTTGTGTATCAACACAAGAACCTTGAAAGCAAATGTTTGCAGGGTAGAACTCGAACCGCTGACTCCAAGTTACAAGAGAGGAGATTCCAACTAAACATCAGGAAGAGATCTCTTGACAGTAAGTGCTGTTCAACAGCGGAACGGTCTACTTGGGAGGTTGTGGAATCTCCTTCCTTGGAAGTTTTTAAGCAGAGGTTGGATGGCCCTCTGTCATGGATGCTTTAGTTGAGATTTCTGCATTGCAGGGGGTTGCGCTAGATGATTCTCAGGATCCCTTCCAGCATATGATTCTACAAAGGCACACTTGCAACATAATCCTATGCATGTTTATGCAAGCTGGACCTTAAAGAAGGCTGATCGCTGAAGAATGGATGCTTTTGAATTATGGTGCTGGAGGAGACTCTTGAGAGTCCCATGGACTGCAAGAAGATCAAACCTCTCCATTCTGAAGGAAATCAGCCCTGAGGGCTCACTGGAAGGACAGATCCTGAAGCTGAGGCTCCAATACTTTGGCCATTTCATGAGAAGAGAAGACTCCCTGGAAAAGACCCTGATGTTGGGAAAGATGGAGGGCACAAGGAGAAGGGGATGGCAGAGGACGAGATGGTTGGACAGTATTCTTGAAGCTACCAGCATGAGTTGGACTAAACTGCAGGAGGCAGTGGAAGACAGGAGTGCCTGGCGTGCTCTGGTCCATGGGGTCACGAAGAGTCAGACACGACTAAACGACTAAGTCGGAATGCAGCCTAGGGTTGCAGATGCAGCAGCTATGGGTAGGAACACCTAGCTTTCTGAACACCTAGCGGGGACCCCCCCCCCTTTGCTCCACTGGCATGGATTACAAAGGAGCAGATGCAAGCCGGACCTAAGGATGCAGACTTTGCAATAAATGCTGGAGAGTCCAAATACCACCGTGTAGGAGTTTGTTGCAGATGAAATTGCTTCATTAGCTCCAAAGGAGCCCCCAAAAGCGAGAACCAGCATGGTGTCTACAGCTTTACTCCCCCCCCCCCCGCTTAATTTTGTAATGCTAAATACCTTTGCAGCTAAGTAGGCCTAATTAACTAATTTGTCACAATATGCCGTTTGTGGTTCCATCAGGCCAGCCGTCCCTTCTCTAACCGTAAAATGTAAAAACGGAAGAAAAACAAACATAGCATGTTGGAGGAAGGACCAGTTTCAGAAAGGCAAGAGCATCGAAGCGCAATGTTTCTCAGCGACCGGCTGTACGGTCCCTAAAGCATCCTCTTCCAGCCAGACACGGGGCACAAGCCTAAGACAAATACAGGTTCCAAAATCTAACCAGCAAGAGTCTGGCTCAGGTTCCCTTAAACTGGTCGTTTGTGGGGTGGGGTGGGTTAGTAAACCCCCTTTGTGTGGGAAAGGCACAATGGAGGGGTATTTGGCCCCTGCTGGTTGGGGTCTCTCCAGTGCCAGTCCAACATTTTAAGCCCTGGTTATTTTTTGCAACCACTTCTAGCAATAGGCCTGTCGTAGCCGCTGGAGAGAGAGGACTGAATCAGATTGCAAATCAGATTGGAGCTGACATGGTAGCAGAACGTCAAACAACGAAGACTGCACTGTGCCTTTTCGAATTGTGCATTTAAAAAATAATAATAATCCTATCTGTCAGTGCTGGCGCTAAAACGTAAAAAAACCCAAATATCTGCATTTTTCTTTTAATAGGACAATACAATAGAATAAAAATTAAGTGAAAGGAAATGCATGTTTATTTCAGTGTAAACATCATCCCAGGCAGGTGGTCGATATACAATTTAGGTTTGATAAATAGGGGGTGAAATTAAAACACCAATGTTAATCACCGGATCAGAGCATAATTGCGTCTCCGATCTTGAAAAGATATGACTGGCGAATTGGATCCGAAGACTATACAGACAGGTTTAGAAGGTACAGATCGCTAGAAAGCAGGCCCTATTTTTATTTTTTAATTAAGAGGTAAGGTTAATGTGTTTCCACAGTGCCTACACAAGCGACGTCCCTCTCCTGCCTTTGTGTGGATGGACCCCACTAAGAACATTAATTATGAAATGCAACAAAAAGCAAAGCTTTAGGTATAAAGCAGAAAATAACCAGAAGCATTGCACACACGTTCCATTCATTTACCCCCCATGGCGCACTAATCTCCTCCTCCAAATGGCCGGGTGCGGAGAGCAAACAGTTAATTTTAACAAAGGGGGCGGGTGAGGGATGCCCCTAAATGCCATTTATCCTCCTTGCTAACTGCCTCCACAATCCCCCTCCTCAGTCCTTTCTGTCAAAGGCAAAGTGCACACACACACACACACATCTCCCATCCATCCTGGGAAGGACAGAGCCCCTCCCCACCCCCCTTCGCAGGCAGCGACCGCACATCAGAGACACGCGTCTCTTGTTCTTACTGGACCCTTCTGAGTACCAAAAATGCACTTACTGTTTATAAGGGAAAACCATTCCTCAGCTTATCAGTCCAAAGCTGCAGGGATAGCATCCGACTGAGCTGAGCACTCGGGGAAGAGGAAACCCCTCCCTCTCTTCCGCGATTGCCCTATTTAACATCAATGCCTTAATATCTCCCATCGAGAGAAAGAGAGACAAGAGCGAGAGAGAAAGAGAACACAGACCTTTCCCTTCCTCCTCCTCCTCCAAGCCCCGGGGCAGAGCGTCGGAGCCTGTGCACACTCGCACATGCACACTGTATCATGCTGCTGAAGGGTGAATACCACCCTGGCTCCTCGTTTGGACCTCCCGAAGCCGCCATGCAGTGGCGTAGCGTGGGGGGTGCAGGGGGGGCTGGCCGCACCGGGCGCAACATCTGGGGGTTAGGGTTAGGGGGCGCAAATCCATGGGTTAGGGGGCACAAATTACTTGCCTTGCCCCGGGTGCTGACAACCCACGCTACGCCACTGCCGCCATGCCACTCCTTTCAAAAGTTTGCTACCCACATACGGAAAACCCCTTTGAAAACAGGTGGAGGTCTTTCAGGATTTGATGAGGCCAAGTGATTGAGATGTAATATCTCTTAGAGAAATGAGACACATGCAGACACACACACACACACCACGGGTTTTGAAAACTGGCCGACGAAAACCAAGGAAATAATCAAACTGCGTAATGATCTGCTGAAGACATGGGAGGCCACCAATGAAGATCGATATTTGTCGCTTCTCACCATGTCCATCTATTCTGCACACACACACACACACACACACACACACACAATCAAAATTTGTGAGCCTGAGATAAGGACATGTCAACCACTTGATGGAGAGTTGCGATTCACACAGACTTGCAAACAGCTGATCATAGAATTGCAGAACTGGAAGGGACTCCGAGGATCATCTAGTCCAACCCCCTGCAATGCAGGAATCTTTTGCCCAACAAAGGGCTCGAACCCAGAACCCTCAGAGTAAGAGTCTCAGGTGGAATGGCCAAATGTATGAAAAATGTTCTGAAAATGCTTTTTTTAAAAATACGTTTTTTAAAAATACAGTGAATTTTCCATAAGGCTCCCCATCCCCTGAGGAGATTTCACCCCTCCCATATCCAAGAATCTCCTGATGATCTCTGCTGATTCTCCAGAGAGGAGGGGCAGTGTTCTGCTCTCTACTTATTCTGCTCCAGCACCACATCAAAGAGTCAGTCAGTCAGTCAGTCAGTCAGTCAGTCAGTGTGCCGGAGAGAGAGAGACTGAGTGTTAGAGATCGTGTGTATAGATAAGGTTGCTGCTAAGAGCAGCTGCAGACACTCAGTGCAGTGCAGCATTCATTTATGCTTAGACCTCATTAAGCTCTGTACATAGTTGTATAATAGTTGTAGATAGAATAAAAGAAGACATTCTACAGAGCTGCTCTCTGAGTCGTTTATACTCTGCTATACTCTGCTGTACTCTGCTGTGCGACGACTGTCTTCTTGTCGGAGTGAATCCGGTGCTCACAACTCTAAGCTGTGAGTCCACAGCACTTTGACCTGTTCCTGTGCAGAAGGTGGTCTCTGGAAGTGCTACCCAGCTCGCCTAGCCCAGTCGGGGCTGAAGTGCATGAGTCCAGTTCGTGGCACTGGCTCAAGGGCGATGCTGACATCCCCATCTAGGGTCACATTGCATATTGCACTTAAAACACACTAAAACGTTTTATTTGCAGCTGTATAGCTGAGTCCTCATGCTCTTCCGACTGAGCTATCCTCTTGTGCTGGGAGATATTAAAACAGCACCATGCTACTATTACACTATCTCTCATTTGATCAAATGGCAGGATCTGGTTGCCATCCATACAGACTGCAAACCAGTCCGTTCCAGCTTGGTGCAGTTTAACAAACTCGCTTAAAATGCCATTTTTATTAAACTGAGCACCCAACAAGGCAGGGAGGCAAAAAGTGGAATCTTGGGGAACATAAGTATTTCTTTAAAAATCACCCCATACTTTTCATAGGATACTGCAAGAACAATAGTTCAGTTATCTACCCCTTTTGTCCATCCACAGAGTAGAATTCAAAGGAAGTTCTAAAAATCCTTGCTGCATATCGTTTAAGTAACCTTCTCCCACTTAAGAACAACAATCTTCTGACCAAACTGCTGTTGGGCCATGCTGTGTGCAGTTGCTACAGACAGCCAAGTGTGTGGCTATTTACAAGCTTAGCATGCCAAGACAAAGCTCCCCCCCCCACTCCCCCTTGCCCCAGACACCACCTGTTGAATCAGGCACCACCTGTTTTGGCACAGATTTTGTCTAGGTCACTATTGTTCCAGTTCAGGTGAACTACTACAGAAAACCTAACACAGAGACGGCCCTAAAATGCAAAGGTGCTGCAGCATTCTGTTAAAGCTGTCCCTCTCATCGTAACTTCCATGTCTCGTTTTGTGTCTGTCTTTTGGAGAACACCCCAGAGTCTGCCACGACTAGACCTAATGGTCAGGGTCCCTTTAAGCGATGCGGGTGGCGCTGTGGGTTAAACCACAGAGCCTAGGACTTGCCTATCAGAAAGTCGGTGGTTTGAATCCCCACCACAGAGCGAGCTCCTGTTGCTCGGTCCCTGCTCCTGCCAACCTAGCAGTTCGAAAGCATGTCAGAGTGCAAGTAGATAAATAGGTACCGCTCCTGCGGGAAGGTAAACAGCATTTCCGTGCGCTGCTCTGGTTTGCCAGAAGCGGCTTAGTCATGCTGGCCACATGACCTGGAAGCTGTACGCCGGCTCCCTCGGCCAATAAAGCGAGATGAGCGCCGCAACCCCAGAGTCGGCCATGACTGGACCTAATGGTCAGGGGTCCCTTTACCTTTGGGGAACAGCCCCTTTGGGTCAGACCATCTGGTCCAGTATCTGTTCTCGCTTTGGCCAACCAGATGCCCATGGGATGCTCAAAAGCAGGACATGAGCACCACAGCACTCTTCCCACTTGTGAATACCAGCCTCCTTCCTTGGAGGTTTTTAGCAGAGGTTGGATGCTCATTTGTCATGGATGCCAAGCCAGAATTCCCAGAGTAGTTTAACCATCAACCCTTCCCGTGAAACCTTTGGGAATTGTAAATCCACGAGGGGAATAAGTATCTCCAAACAGCTCTCTGTGCCTTTAACAAACTACACTTCCCAGGGTTCCTTAGGGGGAGGAGCCATTGCTGTTTAAAGTGGTATCACACTTTGCTAAAGGCATTGCAAAGATCGGGCATTAGATCTAGTTCCTGCCTTCCTGGTTCAGTGCTAACGTGCTGCGTAATGCAAGAGGGCAGAATTATAGCATGCAGGCAAGGCTCAAGAAATTAATGCAAATCCAAAGGAGGCTGGAACAGTTGGTTATAGTCCCTTTTAATCTGGTATGCCGTCCCCAGACAGCCCTTCCCCCACAACCCGCGGAAGAATCCCAAACATTGCTGTGTGAAGCAGCCTTTCAGAAGCACCCCAGAAATTCATTTGCATTTATCACAATTAAATGTGAGCAGATGTCTGCATGTTATTCTGTTGTTGCTGCTGCTGCTGTTTTGTTCCCCAGATGCACTGAGTTCCCAGAGCTCTTCCTGGTTAGACGCACAGCCTACTCCAGCTGCTTGCATGAACAGACAAAGCCTCCGAGAGCGGCACAAGCCAAGCGACTAGAGGCACAATGGATGCGCGAAAAGGCCCCTTGCAACTGGTGCCATATGGCAAAGCCCAGCTTGTCTCCATGAACTATGAGAAGCATGTCAAAGGGCTAAATGGAGAGCTCACCTAATTTGCCCATCTGTCTCAGCCCGCTTATTGGTTTAAGGTGAAGCAAGTTGTTTACTACAGCGATGTTTTGAAAACAGTTTTTGAACTGGTTTTGCTGCCACCGAAATGCATCCACAATACGTCTGCTCCTATCATTGTGCCATATCATTATGCCTAAATGATATAATTTAGTTTGGTTAGCTATAACATTTCCTTATGGAAAAACACACAGAACCCAGCCAATCAGCTGGCATTAGTAGACAATCCTGCTAATATAAAATTGTCTGAAATCTGACAAGCAGGTCAGTGTTGACATGTGAGTTCCAACAATCCCAAATCTGTCGAACTTCCAAAAACTCGGACATACGCATAACTGTGGATATGCATGATCACCTAAATGTTGAGTATTCACTTGTGTACCTCCAAAAGGTGGAGAAAGAGATAATATATATTCATGCAGTTTGTCAGTAAATACACATGCCAAGATTCATAGTATTTTGGACATTTACTATAACCAAGAATAGCTTAGGCTGGAATCCTGAACCCAATGGGGCTTTCTCCTGAACAGTGGCGTAGCGTGGGGGTGCAGGGGGGGCCGACTGCACCGGGCGCAACATCTGGGGGTTAGGGAAATCCACGGGTTAGGGGGCGCAAATCCATGGGTTAGGGGGCGCAAATTACTTGCCTTGCCCCGGGTGCTGATAACCCACGCTATGCCACTGCTCCTGAATAAGCATACATAGGACTGCACTTGGATCTGAAGTACCACGAATGGAAGGAGGAAACGTATTCATGAACTCTTGCACAACTGCTAGCAGTCGACTTCTCGTAACACATTGGGAATTGTGTTAAAGCATGTGAATCACATTCAAATGAAGAAGAAGAGATAGGCTTCGGCAGGGAAACTACTGAGCCATGAAAAGAATACCACAAAAAATAAAGCTTGTGGAAAGTCAAGTGCAAATAGAAGAACCTCTCTGCATGAAATGATGACAAAGGCAAACCCATCTCACTCCGCTTTAATCTACAGATTTCAGGGCTTCTGCTCCAAATCCAAATACAGTGGTGCCTCGCAAGATGAAAAGAATCCGTTCTGCGAGTCTCTTCGTCTAGCGGTTTTTTCGTCTTGCGAAGCAAGCCCATTAGCGGATTAGCGGATTAGCGCTTTTAGCAGCTTTTAGCGGCTTATCAGCTTAGCGGATAAGCGGCTTAGAAAAGGGGGAGGAGGAAAAAAAACCCGCAGGAACTCGCAAGACATTTTCGTCTTGCGAAGCAAGCCCATAGGAAATTCGTTTTGCGAAGCACCTCCAAAACGGAAAACTTTTTCTTCTAGCGAGTTTTCCGTCTTGCGAGGCATTCGTCTTGCGGGGCACCACTGTACCTGAATCCTGCCTCAGAAACTGACGACTAGTCTACCCATGATGCAGAGGCAAATCCAGCTTCAGGTACGTCTGGGAATGACCATCCCCTGAAACCCTGCAGAGCAACTGCCAATCACTGCAGACAATAGGAATGAGATTGGCAAAGAGTTTCACTTGGTAAAAGGCAGCGTCCTATATTCCTAAGTTCACAGTGGACTATATGCTTAACAGAGAGCTGCTGTCCAGAGACCAATCACACCTCTCTGATGAGGGCACCTATATGCAATGCATGCATTTGCTGCATCCACACTTCACATTTTATCTACATTTTATCTAAACATCTAACAAATGTAGTCCTGAGAACTTTGTTGCTGTCTCTGCACGAGTCCTTTGTGAAAATCACCACCGCATTCTGCTTCCAATCCCAACCGAACTCACAAAGAGAACTTACCGTCCTCCAATCACATCAAAGAGATGCTTCCAGCGATCGTTAATCTTGTTGAGTTTCTCATCTATTTCAGCGGCTTTGCTCTCGTTGCTGGCCTTGATCAGCTGCTCACCCATTTGCTTCAGATGAACTAGATTGTTTTCGCTAAACAGGCTGATTTCCTCCATGCAGTCCTAACAAATAATAACAAAAACAATTGCAAATGTTATTACACACAAAAAGGGAGATCTCTCCATGGAACAAAACAGTAATGGGCAGTGTGGTGGGGCACCACCACTCACCTGACTTTTGTTGGGTGGCTGCTGGATACTGAGAGAGAGGTGGCAGAGAGGTTGATGCAATGCAAAAGCATAGGCAGGGGGGCAGGATTGGCCCTTCCAATGTGTTCGTATGCCAGCCTCACTCTTTGCCTCCTAGTATGCATCAGGGACATGATCAACTAGACATCAGGTGAGCATAACACCATTCACTTTGGGACAAAAGCCACTGGAGTGTGGGCCAATGTTAGGAAAAGGAAGATGGACTTGATAGGGATGTTTGCACTGTGCAAAGATAAACTATGGGATCCACGCCCACCAGGCTTTCTAGAACTTCCCTAGAATTGCCTGGAGGCAATTACCGTATTTCTTGCTCTATAAGACTCACTTTTTCCCTCCTAAAAAGTAAGGGGAAATGTGTGTGCGTCTTATGGAGCGAATGCAGGCTGCGCAGCTATCCCAGAAGCCAGAACAGCAAGAGGGATTGCTGCTTTCACTGCGCAGCGATCCCTCTTGCTGTTCTGGCTTCTGAGATTCAGAATATTTTTTTTCTTGCTTTCCTCCTCCAAAAACTAGGTGCGTCTTGTGGTCTGGTGCGTCTTATAGAGCAAAAAATATGGTAATCACAGAAGACTAGAGAACAGCACATTATGGAAAAAGCAGACGGCTCAAATCAGCATGTTTGAAGCCCACAACTGTGGATCATCTTGAGAGTGTTCCCCCCACCCCTTGGGAACTGTGGAATCTTGGGAGTGTTCCCCCCACCCCGAGAACACCCAGTTAAGCATAAAACACGATAAGCCTGCCCTCCTTTTATCTAAAGGACTTGCTGGACTTTGCAAAAAGTTGCTGGGAGTTTGCAAAAAGCCTGCCTACCTTCTCCAACTTGTCTATCATATCTTCAATGCTGACATCGGCTGACTGGAGCACCTTGCTTTCCATCTGCACCAGCCAAGCGCAGAGCTCTTTATTCTTTTCGTTGAACACAATCCAGGCATTGAGTCGGTCCTCAATCTCTTGCTTGCGCAAAGAAACCTATGGAAGAGGATACACACGGCAGCTGTCTTTGTTATATCTCGGGAGGCAGCCAAAACTCAAGACTGAATATACACATCTGTTTCTTTCCCACAATAAAGGATGTCAACAGGCTTGGCTGGAAAAGGTAGAATTCTCAAGCAATCGATTCCTCCACTTTGCAGGAAAATTTTATCTTCCCCATGAATAAAAGGCAACCCAGATCGTTGACAACAATGGGATGTAAAGGTGGTCCAGAAAACACCAGATTTCCTCACACAGAGACACCAGTCCTTTTATTTGCCAAAATGGGGCACCTTATTAGCAAAATATGAAACTTGAGCACACAAAATATTAAATGTCCCATGCACACGATATCAGCTGAAATGCTGAAACACAGTTTAAAATAATGTGCATGAGCTTTGCATTCTCCCTCTGGCATAGTTTGCCATCCACCTGGAAGCTCAAACCTTGGTTTGAGTTTAAAATCATGATTAGCACAAGCTAAGCTTCCCCCCTGATGCCTGTGACCTGGTCTGCATGAACCTCAGGCTCAGTTGCTTTCCCTTCTTTTCTCCTTCTCTGACGAAACTGCAAGGAGGATATTGGCAACTTTCATTTCCATTATCAACCAACCACAGTTTCTTTTTGCACTTGAAATTGGCAAACTGTGGTTAGGACCAACTATGGTTTATTGACATAGCCAACGTCAAACATGATTAATAAATCCTAGCTTTTTTCAATAAACCATTGTGTGTTCCCCCACTCCCATCCCCAGTCAGGGGGTGATATAGAGTAAGTGTTGGGAAACATACAATATCCACTACCCTGCTTCTTATTCTGACATATTACAGAATCATAGAATCGTAAAGCTGGAAGGGGCACTTGTGTACAGTGGTACCTCAGGTTAAGTACTTAATTCGTTCCGGAGGTCTGTATTTAACCTGAAACTGTTCTTAACCTGAAGCACCACTTTAGCTAATGGGGCCTCCTGCTGCTGCTGCCGCGCCGCCGGAGCAAGATTTCTGTTCTCATCCTGAAGCAAAGTTCTTAACCTGAAGCACTATTTCTGGGTTAGCGGAGTCTGTAACCTGAAGCGTATGTAACCTGAAGCATATGTAACCTGAGGTACCACTGTATATCTATTCCAACCCTCCTGTAAGGCAGCAATATGCAGCAGTCCCATATGGGGTTCGAACCTGCAAACTTTGGTGTTATCAGCACCATGCTCTAACCAACTGAGCTATCACAATTGTCTTTCTTCAAGATGAGGAAGACCCCAGATTTCACCCCCAGCATCTCTAGGCAGAGTTTGTGGAGAAAACCCTTCTGAAACCCTGGAGAGCCATTGCCCGTCAGTTTGGACAGAACTGAGCTAAATGAACTTGTGGTCTGACTCACTAAAACCCAGCTTCCTACATTACCATGATAGGTACCCTCAGTAATGTTTACCTGTTGGAAATTAAAAACATCTCTGCTCAATGACTTTCCCCATCTTTGTTTACTGTGCTTACAACGTGCAGTCCTCTCCCCCGTATATTTTGATTTGCTTTAATGTAATATTTTTGAACACTGCAGAAACCCTTTCACAACACAAACATAGGATAAGTAATGTTAAATGATGCCAAGTTAAAGCAGACACACAGCTGCCATTTTCAGCAGCAGGTGTGTGTTGCAGGTAACCTGCATTTCCATCCTCTGAGCTGCTTATTAAGTGGACTGTTTGCTGCTCCTATGTCTTCCTCTGTAATGCGACAGTGACTTTAGCCCTGCCTGTGCTAAACCCCTGACCTCCTGGTACCCCCCTCCCCGACTGTGTCTGCTCCGTTTGTTTTCCTCTCTCTTCCAGCAGGAGCATCTGGCTGGTTAATTCCATGGTTCTCCAGGACAGCTGCACTGCCTAGCTTTTAAATACTTACAGAGGCTGCAGCCTTTTCCGCGAATTGTTTTCAATACAATATGCTTCTGTTGGAGACTCCGGCTTAGGCTTAGATCTCTCAGAAAGCAAGTGGGGCATGCTAATTGCTGGATTTTGCACCTCAAACGTTTAACCAACTAAATATTTTCACCTCAGTTGCCAGGATTGTTCGGGACTTTTGTCCAATGAAGTGTATATGCTTCAAGGAATCAGGACACACGGCCAGTCGCAATACCTTTGAGCCATGAGAGGAAGACCGCGTTCTAGTTTCTGCCTTGGCCTGATTGTTCCCCCTTGGGCAAATCATTATGTCTCTTGCCTGAGTCCCCAATTTGTATAATGGGAATAATGGTGACCTACTCGCTGTGTAGGGATGCGGGTGGCGTTGTGGGTTAAACCACA
This sequence comes from Podarcis melisellensis, assembly GCF_964234715.1. Taxonomy (NCBI): domain Eukaryota; kingdom Metazoa; phylum Chordata; class Lepidosauria; order Squamata; family Lacertidae; genus Podarcis; species Podarcis melisellensis. The sequence goes on along the minus strand of NC_138528.1, from coordinate 10,416,679 downwards.
GAGCCTAGGACTTGCTGATCAGAAGGTTGGCGGTTCGAATCACCATGACGGGGTGAGCTTCCATTGCTCGGTCCCTGCTCCTGCTAACCTAGTAGTTCGAAAGCACATCAAAGTGCAAGTAGATAAATAGGTACCGCTCCAGAGGGAAGGTAAACGGCATTTCCGTGCGCTGCTCTGGTTTGCCAGAAGCGGCTTAGTCATGCTGGCCACATGACCCGGAAGCTGTACGCCGGCTCCCTCCGCCAATAAAGCGAGATGAGCGCCGCAACCCCAGAGTCAGTCACAACTGGACCTAATGGTCAGGGGTCCCTTTACCTTTACTCATTGTGTGGCCAAAACATAAAGGAATGTAAAGCAAGTCTGAGTCCCATCCAATGGAGTGGAAAACTCCCTTAGTGCTCTCTCTGAGTGGTTGCAAGCAGGCATTGCAACAGCAGCGGAGAAAATGCAATGCAGTTCAAAGCTGCATATGGCTTTAGAACTGCATGAATACGACTTGGGGCGGGGGTGGGGGTGGGGTGGGGGCGGGGGAAATAACATGAATAGGTTTTCAACATCTGCTTGCAGTGCATTCACAGATGAAATCTCTCTCTGAACTTAAATTTCAAAAAGTTAAGCTTTAAGAGAGAGAGATTGCCTGCTACCTGAGAACTATGAAAATACCAGGTGCTCTGAGCACTGTAATACCTTTTCACCACTTGCATTATGTATTTAAGCTTTGAACAAAAAACATCCCTAGAGTTCAATTTGCTTCTCCTTGTATTGCTGCATTCTAAAATAGTTTTAAAAGTTTTCAGAATTTCTTTGTGGAGGGGGGGAAAATAACACAGGAGGGAGCAGTTCTTTCGCACACTTTCGCCACAATAAAACTCCATCTTCAGGAAGAGAAAGAAAAACACTACCCACAGCCCCCCCACAAAAACCAGACCCCTTTTAAGACCCCTCAAGCAAAATCTCTCGTGCTTCTTTGTGCAAAACTGGAAGGCTTACACAGTTCCCTCCTGGCACCCCAGAATTGCCTTCAGAAAGCCCAGCCAAGAAACAACCGCCTGCCCCTGTTAAGCCACTTACTCTTAGGCAGAGCTCTTCCCACTGTCTGTGCAAATGCTCGACTTGCTCTTTCAACACCATCACATCTTCCGCATGGATGTAGTGCGCCAGGCCCTTCATGCTGCCAAGTTTGTTTGCGTTTTGGTTCCAGTTGGCCAGCGACTTCTCCAACTCCTTCATTGAAACACCAAAGGCGGGGGGGGGGGGGAAGACACACAACAACAGACCCTTTCAGAGGAAGCTCTGGGAGAGATGTGTGTGTGCGTATTTTCCTCCAAACCTTTTGGTTAATCCTATGATTGGCCTGTAGGAGGGGGAAGGGAAATGGGGGGGGGGGAGGTGGAGGAATCTGCATATAGGAGCAGGCTGTGACTAGATGGGAAGGGGGGGGCGTGGAACTGCACTGGGCCAAGCTGCTTTATCCTTGCAAACGCGGCAGTTGTAACTTTCAGAAAGGGGCAGTAATTCCATCCCACATCCTTGAGATGTTTAGGAGATTCAATAAAATTAAATTAAAAAGAGAGAGAATCTGTGGTGGGGTCCTGTTCATGCTATTCATGCAATTGCTGCTTGAAACTAGTACAGTGGTACCTCGGGTTAAGCACTTAATTCGTTCCGGAGGGCCATTCTTAACCTGAAACTGTTCTTAACCTGAAGCACCACTTTAGCTAATGGGGCCTCCCACTGCCGCTGCTGCATGATTTCTGTTCTCATCCTGAAGCATGTTTTTAACCCGAGGTACTATTTCTGGGTTAGCGGAGTCTGTAACCTGAAGCGTCTGTAACCTGAAGCGTCTATAACCCGAGGTAACACTGTAGAACAAACCCATGCATGTCTACTCAGAAGCAAGACACCCCCCCCCATTCTGCTTCTTCCTGTGTATAGGATTTCCTCCCCCTCCACCTTAAGGGTGGGGGTGGGGAGAAGGAAACATGCTTTGAAGGAGAGTGTTTTTGTGTTGTTTTTGTGCCGCCTCAACAACTTCGATCAGAGCCAGGGGGGTGTAACATTTAAGAGTGCTGGACTAGGACATGGGTAGGCAAACTAAGGCCCAGGGGCCGGATCCAGCCCAATCACTTTCTAAATCCGGCCCATGGACCATCCGGGAATCAGTGTGTTTTTACATGAGTAGAATGTGTCCTTTTACTTAAAATACATTTCTGGGTTATTTGTGGGGTCTGCCTGGTGTTTTTACATGAGTAGAATGTGTGCTTTTACAGTGGTACCTCAGGTTAAGAACTTAATCAGTTCTGGAGGTCTGTTCTTAACCTGAAGCACCACTTTAGCTAATGGGGCCTCCCGCTGCTGCACGATTTCTGTTCTTATCCTGAAGCAAAGTTATTAACCCAAAGTATTATTTCTGGGTTAGAAGAGTCTGTAACCTGAAGCGTATGCAACCTGAAGCGTATATAACCCGAGGTACCACTGTATTTAAAATGCATCTCTGGGTTATTTGTGGGACATAGGAATTCATTCTTCTTTTTTTTCTTTTCAAAATATAGTCCGGCCCCCCACAAGGTCTGAGGGACAGTGGACCGGCCCCCTGCTGAAAAAGTTTGCTGACCCCTGGGCAAAAGCCTCTCAGAGTTTAGGTGAAAGCAACTCGGCACAGACTTCAAGATGTCCTAGGAAAGTGAATGCAAGGCAGCAGCCTCAGACTGCAAATCTGCACAGGTTTCATTTGCAAATCAAGGCCCTTATAGTCTTTTTGAACCCATTTTCCCCAAACACTTGCAAACAATCTGCCCTGTACCCCAGACTACAGTTATTCTTTTTGTCTTTGTCCATCTTTTTATTTTATCTCTACGTGGGGCTGCCCTTGAGACTGACCCAGAAACTCCAGCAGGTGCAGAATGCTGCGGCGAGACTCCTCACCACAGGATCACATTCACCCGGTGCTATACCAGCTGCACTGGCTCCCGGTGGAGTAAAGGATCAGGTTTCAGGTGCTGGTTTTAACCTTTAAACCTTTATGGCCTAGGACTCTCGTACCTATGAGACCGCCTCTCCTGGTATGTCCCACGGAGGACCTTACGGTCTTCAAATAAAAACATCTTGGAGATTGGGCCACAGGGAGGTTAGGCTGGCCTCAACCAGAGCCAGGGCTTTTTCAGCCGTGGTCCCGATCTGGTCGAACACTTTGTCACAAGAGACTAGGGCCCTGCGGGACTTGACATCTTTTTGCAGGGCCTGTAAGACAGAGCTGTTCCACCAGGCCTTTGGAAAAGGCACAGTCTGACCCCCTGTCTCCTTCTGCAATCCTCATAGAACTCTAGCCCAATGGTTAATTTGATTCTGAATTGATTTTAGAATGTATTTCAATTAATTGACTGTGATTTTATGTAAACTGAATTGATTTTAGAATGAATTGGTTTTAGAACGCTGTATTACTTTTACTGTTGTTAGCCGCTCTGACTCGGCTTCGGCTGGGGAGGGCGGGATATAAATAATTATCATCATCATCTTACAAACAACAGAACTGTGTGGATGCTAAGGGGCAAAAGGGAGCTACAGAACTGCTCCAGATACTGGAGGGAGAAGGTGAGGTTGTAGCTCCACAGGTATAAACCCTTCTCCACAGGCTGATCTTTCCCATTCCGGATCCGCCATGCTGAAAACCCATTCAACCAACTTTTTAAAGGAACTTGTGTCCAAACAGAATTATATCTTTTTTTTTCAAAGACTTATATCAGTTTACCTGCCACTCTCAAAGCAGTACTTTAGCTTGCAATCTTAATTCCAAGAACATTAGCTCTACACTAGCTCAGCATGGTGCCTCAACCTGCTTTCCAATGCTATATCAGAGCATCAGGAGTTGGGAGTGTGGATATTCTTTGAATCCGCATTCCTTAACCTGGTTCTCTCCTGATGTTATGGAGCTACAATTTGGGAGCTGTAGCTGAAAACATCTGGAGGGCGCCAGGTTAGGGAAACCTGCCTCTCATCATTCAACTTGCATAAATTTACTGGGACGAAAACAAATGAGAAGATAAAGGCTCTTGTAGAAATTAGGACGTCAATAGCCAGGCAAGAGGAAGCCCATTTCGCAGAAGCACTTGAGGCTTCCGCTCCACTGGGCAGTAAGGCTGGGAGACCAGGGTTCAAATCTGTACTCGGCCATGTAGTTCACCAGGTGACCTTGGGTCAGCCATTGCCTCTCACAGCCCTAACCTACCTGACAGGGTTGTTGTGGGAATTCATTGAGGATGAGAGAGGGAGAATCATGTACGACACCTTGAGCTCAATGGAGAAAAAGTTGGGTTGTAAATGCAAAAGAGAAACAAGCGTTTGGTTTTAAAAGCTAAACTAGGGAAGTGCCATATTTTTCGCTCCATGAGACGCACCTGACCATAAGACACACCTGGTTTTTAGAGGAGGAAAACAAGAAAAAAAATATATTCTGAACGAAACAGTGGATGTATGATTTTTGTGAAAACAAAAAAATTCCTTCCAGTAGCACCTTAAAGACCAACTAAGTTAGTTCTTGGTATGAGCTTTCGTGTGCATGCACACTTCTTCAGATTCTTCAGTGGTATCTGAAGAAGTGTGCATGCACACGAAAGCTCATACCAAGAACTAACGTAGTTGGTCTTTAAGGTGCTACTGGAAGGAATTTTTTTGTTTTGACTATGGCAGACCAACACGGCTACCTATCTGTAACTGGAACTATGATTTTTGTGGTTCATGCTATGGCCACAGACATGATATATGATTTGACAGTGAGTTTGGGGTAGCCCAGTGCAAAAATCCTGAGAAACCTTGTGGATCAGTGCTTTGTAACCACGTTTTTGCGCCATTGCGGCCCCACAAAACAGTGGATGCGTGATTTTTTTGGTACTGGCTGTAGCCATGGACATGCTATGTGATCTGATGGTGAATTTGGGGTGACCTAATGCAAAAATCCTGAGGATCCATGTCCTTTTGCCTCCCCCTCCCAGGCAGCCTCCTTTATCGCTAGCATCCCTTATCTCCCTCCGATCGCTTGCTGATCAGCTGATCAGCGACTTTGTTTCAACACCCCCTTCCCTCTTTCTAAAAAAAAAAAAAGGACAATCGGCTTTTTGCCCCTGGGCAATTCAGCTCCAGGGACCACAAATCCACTCCATAAGATGCACAGACATTTCCCCTTACTTTTTAGGAGGAAAAAAAGTGTGTTTTATGGAGCAAAAAATACGGTAATTGACAATTCAGGGTTTTCTTTACCTTGGCATGTTCCTTGGTGGCCTGAAGCTCAGCATGCTGGACTGGAAGAGGGTCTTTTACTCTTGCTTTCAGCTCCTGCAGCCTGTTGCCCAAGTTTTCAGCTTGGCTTTTGCAGCTCTCCCACGTCTGTAATGTCGAAGAGGGAAAAAGCAAGACATGAAGGGAGCTAATGGACGCCAGTAGACATTGCTTAAAAGGATGGATGAAGCTAGTAACACCTAAGCCCTGAGCTATTTTGTTGTCCTCTTTACTAGACAGGGCAACTTGGTGTGCAGAGGTAGAAACTGACACTCAGAAAGCATCATTGCCTGACTCAGCCAAGCCAGGTCTAGTGCAAGAAAATTCAGAAGAATTCAGGATTTGGGGACCATTTGCAAACACTTGCAAACACTCAGGCCTTTGTAATATCTCAGGAGCCAGCAAAATAGGAGTGGATTCAGATCCTGAACCATGGGCCAGGATTTACCGTATTTTTCGCCCTATAGGACGCACCGGCCCATAGGACGCACCTAATTTTGGAGAAGGGGGGAAATCAAGGGGGAAAAAATTAGCCCCCCCCCAGGTTTGCGCAGCCATCCCCAAGCTAGAAGAGGGAGATGGAGCGCTCCGTCTCCCTCTTCTGCCTTCAGGGACAGCCTCTCTAGCCTCCGTGGGGCAGCGGCTTGCCCCGCTGTCTCCCGAGTTTGTGGGGCTGGCGATGGGGAGAAGCAAGCTTGCTTCTCCCCCCCCCCCTGCCAGCCCCACAAGCTCAGGGAATAAAGGGGTGGCGGCGCTCCGCCTCCCCGCTATCCCCCGAGCTTGTGGGGCTGACAGGGGGGGGGGGGGAGAAGCAAGCTTGCTTCTTCCCCCGCCAGCCTCCAGCTCGGGTCAGGGAATAGCGGGGTGGCGGCGCTGCACCTCACCGCTGTCCCCCGAGCTTTTGGGCTGCAGGGTGCTGCCCACAAGCCTTGCAAGCCCGTGGGATCTCTCACCGGGCTTGCAAGACTTGCGGATAGCTTCCTGAAGCCTGGAGGACGAGAGGGGTCAGTGCCCACCGACCCCTCTCGCTCTCCAGGCTTCAGTGAAAGCCTGCATTCACCCCATAGGACGCACACACATTTCCCCTTCATTTTTGGAGGGGAAAAAGTGCGTCCTATAGGGCGAAAAATACGGTATGTTAGGGGAGCAGGCTTCATGTTGGGGGGGTGCAGAACCTCAGTTATTTTTATTGTTTTACTTGATTCCCCCCCCCCCCCAGCTACGCCCGTGTCCTGAACTCTTTTACTCCCCTGCCACACAGTCTAGTTTTTGTTTTTTAAAGGTAGGCATTCCTCTGTGGTGTCAATGCCATAGCAACCCCCTCCATCTAATTCCTTAATTAGTGTGCCTTGGGCTTGCCAATCAGAAGGTCAGCGGTTTGAATCCCCGTGATGGGGTGAGCTCCTGTTGCTCGGTCCCAGCTCCTGCCCACCTAGCAGTTCGAAAGCACGTCAAAGTGCAAGTAGATAAATAGGTACCACTGCAGAGGGAAGGTAAGCGGCGTTTCTGTGCGCTGCTCTGGTTTCGCCAGAAATGGCTTAATCATGCTGGCCACATGACTTGGAAAAACTGACTGCGGACAAACACCGGCTCCCTTGGCCTATAGAGTGAGATGAGCGCCGCATCCCCAGAGTCGTTTGCGACTGGACTTAACTGTCAGGGGTCCCTTTACCTTCACTTACTGCCTTTGGGACAAGCTTTGTTCTGCAATTTGTGATGGGTCTGTGTCTCTAAATGTACATGTTGCTTTCATCCTGTTCTCAAGATGAATCAACACCAGCTTGGAAACTCCACTATAGGAATATGGGGGTTCTGTACTCTTGCCAGGGTCTTTTCTTATGCTAAATACCTGCAGGGTGCGCTGAAGCTGCTTTCTGATCTTCTCCAGCTGAAGCTGGGTTTTGCTCCAGGTCTCTTGCACATGCGTCATCTTGAGCTGGAGGGCAATTCTTGCCTCAGGGTTTGCCACGTCAAGTAACTTCTCCCCGGCTGCCAAGGTTAAGGAGTGCTTAGTCTGCCACCTCTGAAGGAGGATCTCCTTTTTCTAAAAAGAAAACAGGGAAACATGCCCAAACTGTAATCATATGAACACACAGAGACATGGCCACAAAGCGATAAAACAATACCAAACAGTTTTAGTAGAGAAATAATTCTCTACTGTTTAAGAACCACTGTTTGGAGAGTTCTTGTTTAAAAGGTTCTCTCAGTCTGGTTTCCACAGGATTTGTACAATAACAATACCTAATATTTATATACAGTGGTACCTCAGGTTACATACGCTTCAGGTTACAGACTCCGCTAACCCAGAAATATTACCTCGGGTTAAGAACTTTGCTTCAGGATGAGAACAGAAATCGTGCAGCGGCGGCACAGCAGCAGCAGGAGGCCCCATTAGCTAAAGTGGTGCTTCAGGTTAAGAACAGTTTCAGGTTAAGAACGGACCGCCGGAAGGAATTAAGTACTTAACCTGAGGTACCACTGCATTAGATTTGAAAAGACACAAATGCTTAAAAATAATAATTCTCCCTGTATGACCAGCAATAAATTCAAGGCAATTTGTGGGGTCCCTCTCATTCATTTTATCCTCACAACTCTTGGTGGTAGGTTAGACCGAACGTGTGCCCCCCCTCTGTATGTGTGTGTTTGTGTGTGTGTGTGTGTGTAAACAAGGCCTCACATCCAGTCACCCTGAGAACTTTGTTGCTGAGTCAGGATTTGAACCGAGGTCTCCACAGTCTATTCCAAATATTCTCCACATTACATACACCCCCACCAGGGGCAGGAGAGGAGAAACAGCCAGGACAACTGCAGAGCAGGTAGAACATCTACAATCTTCCTGCTCTACTTTTGTTGATGCTCCCCGAGAAAGGAGAAGAGAGATTTTTGGAGAAAAAGAGATGAATTAATATTAGAGGTAGCTAGAATAACTGGATCCACTGCTTTACGAAAAAAAGGAAGTCAGTTTTTAACGCAGGGGTGAGCAAACTTAAAGCTTGAGGGATCTACTTTATTTTTCCTTAGGACCCTGAGGTTCACCAGCTGGAGCCAGGTGTGCAAAATATGGACTTAACCTGGCAGGCATTCTCCAATAATTAAGGAACAAGATGCCAGGAGTTTCTGATCAGGACCAAAACAAACCTCTTAAGTCCTTCCACATATAAAAAACGATCCTACACTTGGTCTCCACTCAAGCATTCTATTTCAGCAATCTAATTTATAGGGTGAATTATTTTCAGTTATTGCTATAGTTAAGACAACTGAGAGTCAGAAATAATTTTCCATTACACTGCAAACCACCTAGATTCTGAGCGATCTTCTGCCCACCCCTAGTTTAACAGATGCCAAGTCCCCTTTAAGTTTTCCAAGCACTAGCAATTTTGATCTTTTAAAAATGCAACGCTATCTATGTTTCGCTGGTTGTAGGAAGAGGAGGCCTAACCTTGATGTCGTGACTCAGATTCCTGAGTTGGTGTAGACTATACTTCTCCTGACTCTCCACAGCCGCCATGAATCCACTTGTGTGCATGAGGATCTTCTTGATGTCTTGTAGTGAAGTTGTGAATTTTTGCCATTGCTTTACGAGACTGTCAATCTCGCCCTTTCTCTGCTGAGCTGCCCGGACGATGCTTTGCCACTGTTCCTTCAGCAGGGTGAGTTTGGAGAGAAACGTGGTCCTGAAGTGGTGAGAGATTAACTTGTCAGTCATGTAGCATCTTATTATTATTATTACTACTACTACTACAATTTATATCCCACCCTTCCTCTCCCAAAGGAGTCCAGGGCAGCAAACACACAAACAATAGAACAATTAAAAACAATTGCACTACAGATGTAGACTGGGAACAATTTCAACTTGAAAGGCTTGTTAGAAGGTCTTCCATACACACGCAAAAATGCAACAGAGATGTTGCCTGTCTAATATGTAATCAGAGGGAATGCCAAAGGCTAGATGCCACAGCACAAAAGGTCAGATTCCCATATTGTTTGGAATGGACCTTTTGATAACGTGCTACCTGCAGGAGGTCCTCACCTGTGGCGTGGAGTGATCACCTGGGTATATAAAGGGTGAGACAATCCTCTGCTCAGCTCCATGACTCACTGTTTTAGGCACGGTGATTTATTATGACACCTTCAACCCTCCCTTAAAAACTGTTGTCGAGTTCAAGCCTTGGAATGCACACATCCTACAACTGCACCCCGATTTGAAACACACAACCAAGCCATATATCTCACCGGTTTTCAGCTTCTCCCGATTCCAGCACGTGCAAAGCCTTTGACATGATAGAATTAAAAGTCTGCTGGTTCACCAAGATCTCCGCTTGCAGTGTCTGTAAACATCGAAGGAAATGTTTTAATTATGCGTCATGCAAAGGGAAAGATTAAAACCACGGCACAAGTATAGCCCTTTGCAGAGCACTGATCTGCCTGGGCACTTTATTTGCAAGAGTTCTGCTCTTGCTCTTTGCAGATGTGAAATCTACACCCACAAAGTGCTGCTGAGAAGTGTTTTGAGAAGAAAGAAGGAAGGAAAAATGCCTTGCTCTCCTTCTTCCCGCAAAGGTAAGTGTGGCACGTTTACCTTGGGGGTGGGGCCATCTTTCAGCCAAAGGGCCAAATCCCAGGAGTGGGCAGGGCCAGAGGAAAAAGAGGGCAGAGCAATGGTAGTGGCCCTTACTTCTGTATATTTGAGCCAGACTGTATTTAACTAAATAATCCTTTTAAGGCAGGGATGAAACTTGGGCACAGGAGGACTAAATAATAAAAAATTATTATTATTATTTTTACTACTACTACTACCACTGCTACTATTACTATTACCAACATTACAAAATTCCAGCTATTTTCTACTCCAATACTTCAACCAATACTTTATCAAGCCCTGACCATGCCTTCACCTATGTCTTGAAGATGCAAATTAGCAGAAGCACAGGCTGCAAAGATTTGCTAAGATGTACCATCCCAGATTAGGGACGCGGGTGGCACTGTGGGTTAAACCACAGGGCCTAGGACTTGCTGATCAGAAGGTCGGCGGTTCGAATCCCCGCGACGGGGTGAGCTCCCGTTGCTCAGTCCCTGCTCCTGCCAACCTAGCAGTTTGAAAGCGTGCAAGTAGATAAATAGGTACCGCTCCGGCGGGAAGGTAAACGGCGTTTCCGTGTGCTGCTCTGGTTCGCCAGAAGCGGCTTAGTCATGCTGGCCACATGACCCGGAAGCTGTACACCAGCTCCCTCGGCCAATAAAGCGAGATGAGCGCCGCAACCCCAGAGTCGGTCACAACTGTATCTAATGGTCAGGGGTCCGTTTTCCCTTTACCATCCCAGATTACAAGTAAGGAATAGTATACTCTCTCATATAAAAAGCCTTCTGCATATAGGAATCTTGCAAGTTAGGAATACAATTGCTTTTCTATTATTCAGTTGTAGTGGAGCAATGGAGACAAGTTTTTCCTACTGTCCGGGGATAGGCGAATTGTGGTAATATCACAAATGCTATGGTCTTTTTTTCAGTATACCTAAAACCCTTTGCTTATTAGGGGCTACCCCACATTTTCTCCAAAAAACTGCTTTGTGCAGGTAACTACCATAGTGTTATCTAATTTCTCAAAAGCAGGGGGTCCATGGCTTGGCTTTTGGAAAATAGGGGGTGTTCACTGATTAGCAAATTGGGAACCACTGCCCTAGAGCGACCTCAGGAAGTCTAATTGGCTAGAGAATGAAACTGTATCATGGCAAAATTTAACTCAAGTCCCACAGCCAATGATTTGCTTGGTGTAGCAATCAGATCCATCTTTCTGCTCTGGATTGGGGCCGAAACAGTGAGGAACATTACCTCATACTCCCTCTGCTGTTTCCGCAGCCCCTCTAGGCTGCCCGCCATATCTTCCCTCAAGACCTCTTTCATTTTCTCTTGGAACAGCACCCACTTTTGGCATCTCTGAATGAACTTTTCATCAGACTGAATGCCCTGCAGTTCACTGCAATGAGAAACAAAATTCGAAATCAGTTCTGCAGCCGCGCCTTCTGCCAGTTACGCTTTCGGTCATGCATGATTGTGGCCCAGGTGGCAAGGGTGGCTTGTGCCCATTGGGACTGATGGGGCAGAATACAGGGAGCCCCTACAGTAGGTGGGGCCTGATCCAATGACTGGCAGAGCTTGACACGAATCAGCAGTGTGATGCAGCAGCAAAAAAGGCTAATGCTATTCTTGGCTGCATCAACAGAAGTCTGGCGTCCTGATTGAGGGAAGTCATAGTCATGCTCTGTTCTGCATTGGTCAGACAACACCTGGAATATTGTGTCAAATTCTGGGCACCACAATTTAGGAAGAGTGTTGACAAGCTGGTGTGCAGAGGAGGGTGACCAAGATGATCAAGGGTCTCAAAGCCAAGCCTGATGAGGGAGTTGGGTATTTTTAGCCTGGGAAAGAGGAGTGTAAGGGGAGATATGATGGCCATCATCAATTATCTAAAGGGCTTGGACCCAAACAAATGGATTTTAAGTTACAAGGAAGGAGTTTCTGACTAAACATCAGGAAGAACGTTTTTTTACCAGCATTTCTCCAGAGCCATCGCTTTCTTCTGAGTCCATTGCCAGTTCAGATCCTGCAGTCTTTTTGCAGTGAAGTCGCTGAGCGGAAACCTAAAGCTGAATTCATTCAGACTCTCCATCTCGGGTGATAAAGCTGTGAGGACCAACATCTGGCTCTGAGAAAAAGGACAAGACAGATGAGGCTGCTGGTTTGCAAAAGCCTATCATGCTTCTTGTTGGGCGGTTCTTTTTGGCGCAATGTGCAAAACACCAGGTGCCAGGAAAGCCAAAGGAACAAGAGCCACCAATTGCTATGCAAGGAAGGACACCAGCTAGGGAAGATCAGAATGGCCTCAAACGAATTTTTTTAAAGGCCCGCTTTGTTCTTGAAGAACTGATTATGTTCCCCTGTATTTTCCTCCCCTGCCACCCAGAAGGGATGAGTGAGTTGCAGTTCCAAACATCTGGTGGGTACCAGGCTGGGAGCTTTTCTGGCTTACCATGAGTAGATCTGAGTCTTCAGTGCCTTGGTTCAGATTTTCCAACACTTCCGTGAACCCTTTAACATGATTCTCCAGGTTTTCCAAGCAAGTCTCAAAACGCTTCAGCTGTAAAAGGTCAAACTGAGGAGAGAAATTAATATGCTGATGTTTGCAGAGGTTTAATTTTCATTCCGATCAGCCAATCACCTTATTTATGATTTTGAACTTTGCTTTCTTTCTTTTATATGGTGCTCTATGTTGAACATTGTAAACTGCCCTAATACGGAGGAAAACATCTGTACTAGGATGCTACCTTTATTTGCCCAGCGAAACTGTCACAAAATAGCATGCCTGCTTCTGAGTTCTCTAGAACTCTCAATTGGGCTAGAAGATGATTAAAGGGGAGGGGAAAGAAAATCTTGCAAGATTAAAGGCAGAATTTGGGAGGAGGCAGCTGACATGCAAATGAGGCGCCATGAAGTTGCAGCAAGGCCTTTTGGGAAAAATAAGCTTAACAATGGCTGCTTCGCCATCTCTGGAAACAGAAAAATGAGCATTTGCTCACTTCCAGCTACTGAGAAGCAGGATAGGTGGAATACAGGAAGAAATGAGGAAACAGACTGTTCTTTGGTAGAAATTAATTTTGCACCTAGTTTTTTCTAGTAAAAAACAGCACAGATCCTGCAAGCCTGAAGCCTGCCAATGGTGTGGGCATATAAATTTGTATGGCCAATGGCATTTCCCAACAAATACATTTGGGGAAAAAATCACAGAAGCATTATTCCTCTCTCTCCCCTCCCCGCCCCGCACCAGAACCTGTTGACATGTAGGAGTTAACAGCAAAGTGACCCACTCAGAAGTACCTCAAACTCATTTTCTTTCATCTGTAGCATCTTCTCCAAATAGGAGATCCTTTGAAGTGGCTGGAGTTTTTCTGGAAGAAGTGGTTCTGTGGGCTCAGCCAGCTGAGCTATTTTATCTGCCAGCTCAGAAACAGGAAGAAAACTTTCTTTGATGTTCTGAAGGTCCAGTTTCAGCATCTGGAAAGAAAGGGAGATGCATCAAGAGAAAGAAACGAAGGCTCCTGGGTTATGGTGTTGGTTGCAATCTCAGATTGATGTGTCCGCCCTCAGACCCAGATGTTTCCCTGTCCCTGGGCACAATAGGCCAGAAAGGAAATCACTTTTGTGATTTGGAGTTCTCCAAATTTTGCAATGAAGTTCTCGTCTCCAAACACGTTATCAAAATGTGCATACAAACGACAGGATGAAATTCGTTCGGAAATGTGTATTTTGTAATAAAATAGTCTCAAGAATTGGAAATCAGAAGTACCAACATTGAAAGATTGGCAAAATAATTTTTTTGAAATGACTGAATTAGCAAAAATGATGGCAACAATTAGAATGCAATCTAATCAAAATCTCAAACAGGAATGGAAATGTGTAGAAGAATACATGACCAAAAGATGCTCCAACAAGAATTTATTGATTTCACTAAGCTAAGAAGATACAAAATTACAATCTCAATAATAAAGTTACAAAATAACAACAAGGAAGTCATGCACGGGTGGAGGGAAGACACAAGGCAAGAAATAAGAAATGGATAAATGTTGGTACATAATGAAATGTGAAAATGTGAATTTACGAATATAATGTATACGTATCAATATGTAAAGATTTCATATATGTAAGGTAACGGGACCCCTGACCGTTAGGTCCAGTCGTGGCCGACTCTGGGGTTGCGGCGCTCATCTCGCTTTATTGGCTGAGGGAGCCAGTGTACAGCTTCCGGTTCATGTGGCCAGCATGACTAAGCTGCTGAAACGCCATTTACCTTCCCGCTGGAGTGGTACCTATTTATCTACTTGCACTTTGACGTGCTTTCGAACTGCTAGGTTGGCAGGAGCAGGAACCGAGCAACGGGAGCTCACCCCATCGCGGGGATTCGAACCGCCGACCTTCTGATCAGCAAGTCCCAGGCTGTGTGGTTTAACCCACAGTGCCACCCGCATCCCATTTCATATATGTATTGCAACATTAATAATGAATAAATTAAGTGCAAAAAAAAAGGCTCAAGATGTGTGTCATGCACCGGTTGGATGCAGAAGAATGGAGAGAGGAAGCAGCTGGGGAACCACCAAGCGAAGAAGGCTCAGAGCTCATGGTGGGACAACAATGAGTGGGCAGAGAGAGAACTGGGAAGAGATGGTTTCAGAAGCTGAAGGGGTAAATAGGGCTAAGTGAGCTGGGAGAGTCTGTGGCAGAGAGAAGTCCAGAATCAGAGGCAGAAGAGGAAGCAAGAGAGTGGGAGAAGAGAGGCCGAGAGGCAGAGATTAGTCTGGTTGGTGAAGAGTCACGGGTGTCTCAACCTCACTGTCTCCCAGAACCAGAAGAGGCATGAAAAGGGTGGAGAAGTGCTTGTCTGCATACAGGCGCAGTCTCTGATTGCTTGGGGAAAGCCCTGGAGGGGAGGGGACTCAGATGGCTGCGAGGAGCTGGGGCTTTCAGTCTTTCATGGAGTAAGACCCACAAGGAATAAACTGCTGTGCTCATTAGGCCTGACTCTCTAACGAGTCTGTGGAGATCGTGTTTTTGCTAATAAAGAACTAAATCTAACTTCGATCAGAGTGGGTCAGGATGGGCCTGTTCTCTTATAGAACTGCAAGGAGGAGAGAAAAAGGGGGGGGGGGAAACCTAGCTGGGCGCTAGAAGTGGAGAATTGTGACAAGCAGCCTTAAAGGTAGTGGAGGGTCAGTCAGGCTGTGTACCTAAGATTTCATGGGCTGCAATCCCTGTGCACAGATGATTAACATTACAAGTAGAATTAAGATACGCGTTGCGCTCCTTGGTAGTTCTTTATCCGGGCGGGTGGGTGGAGATTTGGGAACATCTCTTCTGAAGTGTATAATTTAATACAATTTCCACTTAACACCAGTTACCTAAAAAATCGTGCTTTCTGGATGGGAACGGCAGCTGTGCTGTTAATGGGCATAAAGTAAGTCTAAAATGCTAATTTACTGCCATTAAGGAGAAATTTCGCCAATGTGACTAATGCATGCCTGGCATCCAAAGCCCTTTTCTCTTTGTGGCGATGCTCTTTAAGGCCAAATGAGCCCGTTGCTTCAAAAACGATCCATTTAAATTTCTTCCCATTAGACTTTGCATACAATTTATTAAGGGCACAAACACATTTCTATCCGCTCACGGGGGGAAAAACGCAAGAATGACTTTAACACAAGTCCTCAATCTCACCTAAAACTGTTAGCACGGGGAAAGGGTTAGGCTTAAAAGCACATCAAGTGCCCAATTGGATTCCTAGCAGTCATTCACAACTGACAAGGGGTGTAACATACCTCCCCGTCCATTAGGGTTCTTTCTCTGGTATTATTCTTCACAAAAGGAAGAAGAATAGTTTGGCTCCCCTCCACCGATATCGGGAAAGGGCTATTAGCACCGGGTGGATTTAATAGCTGCTTCATTTATGACAAAATTATCCTGGGTTTTCTTTGTCAGCAAGAGATACAAAACTGCATCGTAAAAAGCCACTTCCATTTTTAGAAGAGAGCCGATACCCTTCCATCTCTGAGCTACTGGAGAGTTCTGCTGAGGCCTTCTGTTCAAGAAGACAATGAAACACTTTCCCTGAGGCTTGCGGTGCAGACCAGTTCACTTAAGGCAAAGAAGGGTCCCGATCCGACACAATTGCTGACACCTTTGGCCCGAGCCCAAGAAGCTTACCTTGGGGCAGGGGAAGAAAGCATCAAAGCATCTAGGCTGCATCAACAGAAGTACCCAGATCAAGGGATTGAATAGCCCCACTCCAGTCTGCCTTGGTGACCCATACTGTGTCCAGTTCTGGGCAGCACAATTTAAGAAGGATGTTGAGGTTCTATGGCCATCTGTCACGGACGCTTTATTTGAGATTCCTGCATTGCAGGGGGTTGGGTTAGAAGGCCCCCCCCCCCAGGGTCAATTCGAAATCTACAATTCTACGATTCTATAATGCAGCCTGGCAAAGACACTCAGGGAGGGTGCAAGACAGGGCTGGTGAGGGGCGTGGCCTGGGGAGAGTTCCAAGGGCCACATGCAAAGGCTGGAAGGCCATTTGGCACCCATCCCTGATTGCCTCCACCCACTGAGATCTATAATCTTCTTCTTCTTTGGCGATCACTTGTAGTCGAGTAAGATTGTCTTCAATGAACACGGTTTTAACAGTGAATCCGTAAGTGACTGTGGAGCCCAATTCTGGATCCACACGTCCTTCCACAGTGGGGACATTGGTTTCCGGACGGGAGTTGATCACGGTAAGGGTTTGCCAAGCGTGCCTTCCTCTTAGTACAGTGGTGCCTCGCAAGACGAAATTAATTCGTTCCGCAAGTTTTTTCTTCTTGCGAGTTTTTCGTCTTGCGAAGCACGGTTTCCCATAGGAATGCATTAAAAATCAATTAATGCGTTCCTATGGAGACTGCTTGCCAGGCTGGCGGTGCGGAGAAGGGCTTTTCTCCCCACCGCAAGCCTTCAGCACAGGTACGGGATCAGAGGGGAAGGCGCACAGCGCTTCTCCTCTGTTCCTGGGGCTTGCGGTGGGAGGAGGGTTTTTCCTCCCCGCCGCCAACATTCAGAACAGCATTCTGAATGTTGGCGGTGGGAAGGAAAACCCTCCTCTCACCGCCAGCCTTCGGAGCAGCCTTCCGAAGGCTGCTGGTGGGGCGGAGAGACTCCTCCCGCCGCCAGCCTTCGGAGGAGCCTTCTGAAGCCTGGTGGGGGGAGGAGGGCTCTCCGCCCCATCTCCAGCCTTCGGAGAAGCCTTCTGAAGCCTGGCGGGGGGAGGAGGGCTCTCCGCCCCATCTCCAGCCTTCGGAGGAGCCTTCTGAAGCCTGGCGGGGGGAGGAGGGCTCTCCGCCCCATCGCCAGCCTTCGGAGGAGGTCCGAGGACAGTGGGGAAGACGCGCTGCGCTTCCCCGCTGTCCCGGAGATTTCCCTATGGGCTTTTGTCTTGCGAAGGAAGCCCATAGGGAAATTCGTTTTGCGAAGCGCCTTCAAAACGGAAAACCCTTTCGTCTAGCAGGTTTTCCGTCTTGCGAGGCATTCGTCTTGCGGGGCACCACTGTACGTTTCTCCCTTTCGTCCTGAGTCTGAGCGTCTTCAAAGCCCATAACACCTTTGGTAAAGGCTGATCTCCAATTGGAGCGCTCACAGGCCAGTGTTTCCCAGTTGTTGGTGTTTATACTACATTTTTTAATATTTGTCTAGAGAGTCTTTAAACCTCTTTTGTTGACCACCAGCATTACACTTTCCATTTTTAAGTTCGGAATAGAGTAGTTGTTTGGAAGAGGATAATCAGACATCCGCACAACATGATTAGTCCAACAAAGTTGATGTTGAAGAATCATTGCTTCGACACTGGTGATCTTTGCTTCTTCCAGTACACTGGCATTAGTTCACCTATCTTCCCAAGTGAAATGTAAAATTTTTCGGAGACACAGTTGATGGAACCTTTCGAGGAGTTGGAGATGGTGTTTATAAGTGGCCCATGTTTCACAAGCATACATTAAGGCTGGCAGTACAATAGCTTTGTAAACAAGCATTTTGGTTTCTCTGCAAATGTCCCGGTCCTCAAACACTCTGCACTTGCAGATAGAGCATCCCTTTCTTATTCTCCGCCCACTTTCTAGGCAACCACACCATGGAAATCCCATTAACCTACCTTCACATCCTCGACCTTCTGCTTAAGGAAGTCCATTGTATGACCTGCAGCCACATCTGCCAAAAGGGAACCATATTGCTCTTCATACTTGTCCACCTTGGCCATGACTTCAGCATGTAAACCAACGTAAGATTCCCAAAGTTGTAAAGATGCTTGTGCTTTGTGTAAGTGATCTTCAATTTCTTTGTTCATCAGTGTCCATCTATTAAAAAATTAAATTAAATTAAATGCAGCATTACAGTGGTACCTTGGGTTACATACGCTTCAGGTTGCAGGTGCTTCAGGTTACAGACTCCGCTAACCCAGAAATAGTACCTCTGGTTAAGAACTTTGCTTCAGGATGAGAACAGAAACCATGCTCCAGCGGCACGGCAGCAGCGGGAGGCCCCATTAGCTAAAGCGGTACCTCAGGTTAAGAACAGTTTCAGGTTAAGAACAGACCTCCGGAACGAATTAAGTACTTAACCTGAGGTACCACTGTATAGCAAACACTTCAATTACCTCTCTCTTTCCTTAAGAGCACATCTACCTGCCTTCCTGCGGTTTGTTCATACTAGGGAAGAGCACTGAGTGACTTGCTCAGCATCAGAGTGGGAAAACGTCACGCGCCACGGTTGATGGACGTGTGTTCTGAAATGTGGAGGGGACTTCTTTTCTTTCTTTAGGCAGATAAATGCATGGAGCTAAAATGCGCCACATCACTAGGCTGCTGGTCACATGCATGAGCGGCATGTCTGCCAGAAGCCTCAAAGGAAGTTAGTTGGCTCCTAATGCCAACCTAAGCAAGATGCCAAACTCATCTGATGGGATTTCCAAAGCTTCCCCGGTGATGAGAGCACCAGGGGATATGAGTGTAGGCCTGAACACAACATGGCAACTGTGTTTCTACTGCGCATCTGGACACGCCTACTAAATGGCCTGGTTCGCACGTAACAGTAAGCCAAACTATGGCTAAGCATGAATGTGCAAGCGTTTGGGTACTCATGGTAAAAACTATTGTTGCTTCAGTTCCCCTGCTGTTGCACTAACTAGAGCTAAGCCATAGCACACACAGTTGCTATGTCTGTGCGTTTCACCAAAGGGTAGAGATGGGGGTGAGCAAGAGCTGGATTTTATATTCCTACAGGCAGGATATTAACAATGGCAGGTTCCTTTTTCCAATAACCCCGAAACCTGGGCAGCAGCTAAAAGCATCCAGTCTGAATGTTCTCTCCTCCTCCCACATCCCATCCTGAGACAGGCAGCAGATGCAGACTCCATGGATTCACCATTCTTTAGCTTTTCCCTCCAACATCCCTCCCTCCCACTGCTGCTTTGTTTGCTATGTAGTCTGATGAAGATCTTTGCAGAATACAAAAGGTTGCACACTACTTTGTGGCCCCTTGACTAGCCTAATAAAAGCCTTGTCTAATATGCATTTTGGAATGTTGCCCGATGCTTCGTGCCTCCCCACAGGCTGGTTATCACTGGGTTATTTGGGCTAGTGGCGATCAGCTTAAGCCAGCGGTTCTCAAACCTGGGTTCCCAGCTGCTGTTGGACTACAACTCCCATCATCCCTGACCACCCGTCCTACTAGCTAGGGATGATGGGAGTTGTAGTCCAACAAAATAGGCGGGGACCCAAGTCTGAGAAACACTGGCTTAAGGGTATCCACCAGCGAGCTGGTTAACCACAGAACAACCACTCTGATTCTGGAGAGCAAGGATGACATCAGTAGAACTGTCCTCCTCACCTCAAAGTTAAACATTATGGAGCAAAGCGGGTTCTCCTTCATGGAGAGCACGTGTTGCGGTGTTGGCAACCATGACATCCCCTGTTGCTGGGCGGGTTAGTATGGATGGCCATGAATTTGATAGGGCACCTCCAATTGTTGCTGGGGAGAATTTAATGCTGCAAAATTGTTTGATTCATGGGGGTGCTATTTATTCCCTGTGCGTAGCGTTGAGCTTCCTCTTTTCGCTGCACACATCGGATTACCCGCCCACCCTCCCTATATTTAGGGTTTGTTTGTGCTGACCTTGCTATGTCTGTCATGGGGTCGTCTGCTTTGGAGCAGCGGCCTGGTAGGAATTTTTGCCATTTGGCTGATTGGCTGGTGCCATTTGGTTTTTTGCCTACTGCATAGCAAATCGTCACAACTTGTAAGGTTGCAGTTTTGTTGTTTAGCCGTTTAGTCGTGTCCGACTCTTCGTGACCCCATGGACCAGAGCACACCAGGCACTCCTGTCTTCCACTGCCTCCCGCAGTTTGGTCAAACTCATGTTTGTAGCTTCGAGAACACTGTCCAACCATTTCGTCCTCTGTTGTCCCCTTCTCCTTGTGCCCTCCATCTTTCTCAACATCAGGGTCTTTTCCAGGGAGTCTTCTCTTCTCATGAGGTGGCCAAAGTATTGGAGTCTCAGCTTCAGGATCTGTCCTTCCAGTTAGCACTCAGGGCTGATTTCCTTAAGGTTGCGGTTAGGCATTGGTTAAGTTTGGTTGGTGGAGGGGATGTGGTTAGCTGTGCCTGCCCCTGCAACGCTGCTGCTGCTGCAAGGGTATTCCATTAAAGGAATCCAGGGGCTCGCCATGCTCTTGTCCGAACCCCTGGCAAGGGGCTAGGGCCACGCAAGAGCCCCTGGGAGCATTTGGGGAGAGGTGAGAGCCTGGCACCCAGATCTATCCTCTCCCCAAAAATGTTTACCCTTACTGACTTCCGTAGGTTTGCGGTTGTCAGTTCTGTTCCTACCTCTAAGTGGGAACAGATAGTCGCTAACCAATGCCTAAGCAGCCACTCACATACTGTAATTCAATAAAGTTGTGTGAACCCTGTCTTTATTTTGGGGTGTCCTGGAGGTCCTCGACACGCAATTGCCACTGCATAGGAAAGCAATGACTTGCTGGGGCCAGACAACAGAATGGTTAACAAATAAAATAAAGAAATCTTATTGTACCTTGTGCGTGCCTCTCTGCATTTCTCTTCAATAATCTCAGAAAATGAGGGATCACACAGCTTCTTCAGGTTACAAGCAGCAGCTTGGAGTTTAGCCCAGATTTCTTCATTACTCTCTGCTTTATCTTGAAGAGACTGTGGGGAAGAAATGCCACATGGCTGGTTGTGAGTGCAAAGCATTCGAGGAGGCGTCTGTTGACATGCTAACCTGCGTCTCTCCTCCCCAAGGGACCACATTTTAAACTTCTAAGCTGCCACAAATACGCTGCCAGCTTTCCATTAGTAAGTGCTGCTTTTGCTGCTGTTGTTGTTCTGGTGAGATCTCATTCACTTGCTTCTCCCAAGCTTGGAGGAGGGAGAAGAATCTACCAACTCCAGAAAGACTTGGAATGTAGTGAGAAAGACTTCCCCTGCCCTCCTCAAGGCTTAAGAGTGGGGGAATCTAACCCACTTTGCACTTAAAGGGGGGAGGGAGAGAAGATCCAAGACCCAGCATGAAAAGACATTGCGCTCCAGCCCCTTCAGCCACTCTCTAGAAAGACCTCTGTGAGGGCTGCATATTATCATCCCAGTTTTGACCAGGCACTTGTGTGTTTTGTTGTGCATACCATTGGTGCAACTTTTCCCATTATCGACAGCGGACCAGATTGTTAATTTGCTTCTATTGTAAGGGACATGTAAGGCTTCTTTTAACTTGTTTTGGGGAGGACCAGAATCATCCGTCTGAAATGGGTCAACTCACTGAATTCCTCATTGCAAGACACAGCATTCTGTATGTGCAGCATTTCAGATGATCTAACCCACCGTGACTTCAAACACACCATGGTGAAATGTGAATGAGGTGAACAGGTGAGCTGGACACAGCATGGTTTGTGAGTTTCCTGCAAACTCATTTGGAAATGAGGTACTGATCCTGGTGTCTAATTCAGTTTTGCAGGGCCCATGCAAACCATAGTTTGCCCATTTCGTCTGAGACAGTAAACTATTATTTGCCTTAGACAGGAAGCGGGGAAGAAGGCAGGATAAGGCTAAGTGTGTGGGTTTAGGAGTCCATCAAGGCTCAATCACATACCAGTAAACCATGGCTTGACGTTGCATATGAAGTAGCCCATTGTCTTTTTAGGAGGAGCATTTACGACCCAAGAAATGTGAAACATACCTGGAGATTTTCCACCTGGGCTTTTAGTGTCTCGAATGTAACCACGGGAGGCTTGCTAACCTCCAGGCAATACAAAGTTTTTGCAAGCATCAGTCTGACTTCATCCCAAGCTTGGTCATAAATCCGCCACTGCTCCAAAGCAGACTCTGTTGAGGTCTTCAGAAGTGCAACCTGCAAACACCGGACCCCATGATTAGACACGCGGATGCCATTTCTGCTTCACAAAGTACACTTTTGAGATTACGTATCAGGACACTTGGAAAATGTCTAAGGGGCACCCCACTGTTAAACACTAAGAGACGCCCACTGTTCAGTGTTTTATTTTAGTGCTTCCCTTCTAACACACGCTGGACAAAAAAACACTCTAAGTATTTAACAAATTAACATATAACTGATTTCAGAGGGAACAGCGCATGCTTCCAACCAGATGCTGAAGGAAGGAAAAACATATCAGTGTATGGCATTAAAGTTTTAGAATTATTTTCATTATCATCCTAATTTGAGGCCAAAGCTCTAGCAGAGCTCATTCCAGGACACCTGGTTAGGGAATGATTTGCAGGAATAAATACACCGGGTTTTACACTTGCTGCTGACATCCCAGCAGGAAAACTCACGGATTCAGCAGTGCCTGAAGGGTTTTAAATTGCAAAAGGAACAGACAGCTCAGCTGTGAGCTCTCATTCCATGGCAGCTTAAAATCGGTAAGAAAAATATTTTCTATTGCCATTTTAGAAATTTGGCACAGACCTGCTTGCCAGCACCAAACAGGATTCATGGAACCATGACAGTTAGTAGAACTCACCAGGTAAATGGCTAGGCACACGAGTCGACTCTTGAGTTCAAGTCTGATCGCTGCCAAAAGACCACTAGAGAGGGTCCATAGCTCAGTCCCTGGGCAAGACAGCCCCTTGCCCCCCTGCGGCCCCTCCCCATGGGAATCTATTTCCTCAGTGCTATTTTCTGATCCTAGCATGGCAGGAGTCAACTGAGCAATCTTCAGGAAGTCACCAAATCTTAAGGTAAAAGTAAAGGGACCCCTGACCATTAGGTCCAGTCGTGGCCGACTCTGGGGTTGCGGCGCTCATCTCACTTTATTGGCCGAGGGAGCTGGCGCACAGCTTCTGGGTCATGTGGCCAGCATGACTAAGCCGCTTCTGGCGAACCAGAGCAGCGCACGGAAACGCCGTTTACCTTGCCACCGGAGCTGTACCTATTTATCTACTTGCACTTTGACGTGCTTTCAAACTGCTAGGTTGGCAGGAGCAGGGACCGAGCAACGGGAGCTCACCCCGTCGCGGGGATTCAAACCGCCGACCTTCTGGTCAGCAAGTCCTAGGCTCTGTGGTTTAACCCACAGTGCCAGACATACGCAAAGGAAAAAAAGGAGAAAGTATCAACCTGGCTGGCAACTCTGGTCCTCATTTCATCTAAATTGCTGGTTCTTGGCATTGCCCCCGCAGGATCCTCGGCACCACCTCCTAAAACTGGGTAACTCTGCTTCAGCTCATCCAGCTCCTTAGATTTAACTGCAAGCTGGTTTTCAAGTGCCTGGGGAAAAGGAAACAGAAGAGTATGAGAATTCTTCTCTGTGCATAATTCATTTTTCGGCACCAGACACCAGCTCTAATTCTGAACAATCAATGCTAGGAAATCTGTTCCGACTGTGGCGAACAGAGGGCTTAAAAACAAACAAAACAAAAGCAAAGCAGACAACAACAAAAATACCCACAAAACCAAATCACAAATTGGGGAGGCTGGTTTATTTTGGAACCCTTTGATTGTGGACAACCCAGGGACCCTTTGTGGTGTTATGGTCATAGTCCTGGACTAGGACCTGGGAGATCAGGGTTCAAATTCTTGCTTGGCCTGGCAACTAACTGACTGGTCTTGGGCCAGTCACTGTCTCTCGGCCTAACCTACCTCACAGGGTTGCTGAGAGGATAAAACAGGGAGGAGACTATCCCATGTTTTATCGTGTTTTTAATACAGTGGTGCCCCGCAAGACGAAAGCCTCGCAAGATGGAAAACTCGCTAGACGAAAGAGTTTTCCGTTTTGGAGGTGCTTCGCAAAACGAATTTCTTTGGGCTTGCTTTGCAAGACGAAAATGTCTTGTGAGTTCCTGCGGGTTTTTTTTCCTTCCCCCCTTTTTCTAAGCTGCTAAGCCGCTTATCCGCTAAGCCGCTAAAAGCCGCTAATAGCGCTAATCCGCCAAGCCTTCAATGGGCTTGCTTTGCAAGACGAAAAAACTGCTAGACGAAGAGACTCGCAGAACGGATTCTTTCATCTTGCGAGGCACCACTGTATTCTGCTTCTGGTGAACCAGAGCAGCGCACGGAAATGCCATATACCTTCCCGCTGGAGCGGTACCTGTTTATCTACTTGAACTTGGACGTGCTTTCAAACTGCTAGGTTGGCAGGAGCAGGGACCGAGCAACGGGAGCTCACCCCGTTGCGGGGATTTGAACCGCCGACCTTCTGATTGGCAAGCCCTAGGCTCTGTGGTTTAACCCACAGCGCCACCCGTATCCCTATCATCAGCATAAATCATGCAAATAAACACACATTGCTCATTTTGAATATATGATACAAGGCATAGGGTTAGTGTAAAATGTAGTGACTATCAGATTATTCATTTATTTTCCTGCAAAGCTTATACAAGTGCTTGAGAATTAAAAGTCAGTTCCCCCCATTTTCCTTGGGTTTTTTTTAATTATTATTATAAAGAGTTGTCTTCAAGGATGTGGAAACATTCTTCCTGGCTTTATTTAACTTTTTCCTTCCCCTTCCTCTCTCCCGTAGTGAGTGTACCTGCTCACTAAGAGAGTTCCAATCTGTCCTTTTATTTATTCACCATGCTTCTTGCTGGCGAGTTGGAATGAATCCCTCTTGTCCCTCAGCTTGGGCGGGGGGGGGGGGGACGCGAAAAGGCTCCAGAGCGCTTTAGTTAAAAAAAAAAAAACACTGCGGGGAATAAATAGGAAAAACTACCCACTATTTTGCAACGGGAGAGAAAAGGGGTAACCATGGCAATAAAACAAAAACAAAAGACTTACCTAGGAGGGAAGGAATATCATTGCAAATGTGGCTTATCCTTATTGTCTGGGAAATAATGAGGGCTCATTTGGCTGACCAGTCCAAAATGCGCTCTTGGAACATTTTAGCCCTTGCAGACAAGTCCTCTAAACCTCAGTTAAGGAGGAATAAGAACAAATGAGCTGGACCCTTCCAGTCCAGCATCATGTTCTCAGTGGTCAACCAGATGTGTGTGGCAAACCCACAAGGAGGACCAGAGCACAAGTTTCTGGCTCCCAGAAACTGGTATTCAGAAGCATTGCTTCCTGCGGCTGCGTAGCCATCACGGTTAGCCTTACGTCTCTCTCCCTGACCTAGCCACAGTGATCCACGCGACGGTCATCTCCAGACTTGATTACTGTAACTCACTCTACGTGGGGCTGCCCTTGAGACGAACCCAAAAACTCCAGCGGGTACAGAATGCAGTGGCGAGACTCCTTACGGGGTCCTCGCTGTGGGATCACATTCACCCGGTGCTATACCAGCTGCACTGGCTCCCGGTGGAGTACAGGATCAGGTTTAAGGTGCTGGTTTTGATGTTTAAAGCCCTATACGGCCTAGGACCTTGTACCTATGGGACCGCCTCTAATGGTATGTCCCACGGAGGACCTTACGGCCTTCAAACAAAAACATATTGGAGGTCCCGGGCCACAGGGAGGTTAGGCTGGTCTCAACCAGAGCCAGGGCTTTTTCGGCCATGGCCCCAATCTGGTGGAACGCTCTGTCACAAGAGACTAGGGCCCTGCAGGACTTGACATCTTTCCGCAGGGCCTGCAAGACAGAGCTGTTCTACCAGGCCTTTGGCTAAGGCACAGTCTGACCCCCTCCTTTGGTAATCCTCACAGAACTCTAGCCCAATGGTTGCCATTAATTTGATTTTGAACTGATTTTAGAATGAAGTAATTTTAGAATGCTGTGTTACTTTTATTGTTGTTAGCCACTCTGAGCCCAGCATCGGCTGGGGAGGGTGGGATATAAATATTTAAATAATAATAATAATAATAAGAAGAAGAAGAAGAAGCCATTTTCCTAATCTCATTGCATGCCTGTGAGTGGTGAGAGAGTTCCCTCATGTCAAAGTGAGGTTACAGGGAACCAGGCATAGGGCTTTCTAGGTTGTGGCACCCACCCTGCGGAACGCGCTCCCATCAGATGTCAAGGAAATAAACAACTTTCTGACTTTTAGAAGACACCTGTTTAGGGATGTTTTTAATGTTTGATGTTTTATCAAGTTTTTAATATTCTTTTGGGAGCCACGTAGAGTGGCTGGGGAAACCCAGTCCGATGGGCGTGGTATAAATAATGCAATTATTATTATTATAAATTACAGTGGTACCTCAGGCTACATACACTTCAGGTTACATATGCTTCAGGTTAGAGACTCCGCTAACCCAGAAATAGTGATTCAGGTTAAGAACTTTGCTTCAGGATGAGAAAAGAAATCGTTCTCCGGCAGCGGCGGCAGCAGGAGGCCCCATTAGCTAAAGCGATGCTTCAGGTTAAGAACAGTTTCAGGTTAAGTACAGACCTCCGGAACGAATTAAGTACTTAACCCGAGGTACCACTGTATTATTCTTCACCTTTTCTTCTAAAGTAAAAAAATCCAACAACCCGTCTTCATGATTATTATTACTTATCATTTAACAGCAACAAGAATATTGATTTACAAGCCATCTTTCTGAACCAAGTCCACCCAGTGCGGATCGGAATAGGAACACAGCAATCTGAGCTTGCATCCCCACGCAGTCATGAAACTCACTGTCCTTGGGCTAGTCACTATGATCTCTGCCTAACCTACCTCACAGGGCTGTTGTGAAAATAGCATGGGCAGGGGAGAGGAAGAACCATATACACTGCCCTGAGCAGTCTGGAAGGAAAGTGGGATTTTTTTAGGGTCAGATGCAATAAATCATGTGAATCTGGAATTCCCAAATGCAATAACGAGAACAAACGTTTAACCTTGCAGTCTTGCGCCGTGTCCTGGGCAAGAATGGAACTTGCTGGCTTCCCTGCTCGCTTGAGCCTTCTGCTTTGTGCTTCTAGCCAGCTGCCCAGGGACTGGGCTTTGCTCTCCTTTTCACCTGCAGATTCCAAAATGTGCTCCAGCTCCTTTATCTGCAAAGATTCCAACGTGGAAATTTAAGGATGATTTCATTGGTAGAGGACAGAAAGGCATCTGGGGTTTTGCCTAAGTGTCTCCTCTCTGCTGATGGAAGGCACTTTGGCAGGGTGGATAAAAATCAATGATTAAAAATAAATAAATCAAAAAATAATATTTTTTAAATTTAGATCGGATTTTTTAAAATTTAAATGGTATTTTTTAAAATTTAAATTGGATTTTTACATAAAATGCTTTTGGAGGAAAAATCTTTCTAAACATATTTCTATTTAAGTAACATTATAGTCCAAAGGCTATTCAACAGGAAAAAAGAATTTGTTTTAAGTTTTTCATGTGTTCTAAAACTCAGTCTAAGGTTTTTCTGTTTTTTTAAAAATTGCTTAACCACATCTAAAGTACAGCAGAAAAGTTGTCCAAATATAGACCGTTCGCTTATTAATCCCCACAATAATTTCATCATTATCTATGCATTTCTAAGTGTATAACCAAATCCGTAATTTCTAATACTACTGTAAAAACTACTCTGAAAATTTATTATTCCAAAAATGAAACCTTCATCCGGTTGTAAATATGAAGATTATATCACCTTGAATAAGTCTTTCTGTAAAAAATAATAATGATTTAAATCAAGTCTTACCAACCAGTGATTTAAATCAATTTGATTTCAAATCCACCCTGCACTTTGGTTCAGTGGAGGCTTCTACCATGGTGTGGAGAGGACGGCAACTCCCTCACCTCAACCATTCCCTCTGCCCCCCTCCCAATCCAGTAGCTAAACACCTTGGGAAGAAGCAGGGGAGCTGACAGGTGGAAAATCACCTTCCTCTAAAATCTGCTGGAAGAAGCCTCCGCTGGATCTAAGTGCCCTCTGTCACTGGAGGGACACTGTTGGACATAAGACTTTTAAAACACCCTCTTTGGAAAACCACCAAAGATTATCTACAGCTTTTGCATCCCATATTCCCGCAACACCAAACTGTGGGAGGCAGTGGAAGACAGGAGTGCCTGGCGTGCTCTGGTCCATGAGGTCATGAAGAGTCAGACATGACTAAACGACTAAACAACAATTCCCGCAACACACGTGGGGATCATTCCTCACAACGGATGTCTTAATTGAATGCAGGAAGCTGTAAATTTTGGAACCTTCCAAACGCACAGATATCGCTTCTTGCGTAGATTGGCCTGGTGAAATTGCAGGCAGAGGTCCCAAACCTTTAATAGTTATGCAGTTAAAGGCTTTTCAAATTCAGGTGCACCCATGTCCAGCTAAGTCATTTGGTACCTGAGCCAGAAAACCCCACAAGCACCTTTCCCCCATCCTGCCAGTAAAATACAAATAGGTAAAAGTAAAGGGACCCCTGACCATTAGATCCAGTCGTGACCAACTCTAGGGTTGCAGCGCTCATCTTGCTTTATTGGCCGAGGGAGCCAGCGTACAGCTTCTGGGTCATGTGGCCAGCATGACTAAGCCACTTCTGGTGAACCAGAGCAGCGCACAGAAACGCCGTTTACCTTCCTGCCAGAGTGGTACCTATTTATCTACTTGCACTTTGATGTGCTTTTGAACTGCTAGGTTGGCAGGAGCAGGGAGCGAGCAACGGGAGCTCACCCCATCACGGGGATTCGAACCGCTGACCTTCTGATCAGCAAGCCCTAGGCTCTGTGGTTTAACCCACAGCGCCACCCGCGTCCCAACCAATATACAAATAGGAGCACATTAAATAAACTATTTCCTGCCCTTTCAGGACACCCCAAAATCTGCTTCCCGAGGCAGCTATTTGACTGCCTAATGTAAGGGCTGGCCCTGCCTCTCAGTGTTTCAGGGGGCTGCACTGGAGAGGAAGTTGTGTTAGACTTCTCCATCCGCCGCTCTGGATCCACAGGACTCGTTCTCTGTGCAAAAGAACTGCAAAGGGCAAACAAACCTTTCCGCTCAGAGAGCCTCTCAACCGGTGCCACCGCAGATTCATTTCACCAAGACACTCTGCAAACACCGTCCTCTCATAACGTTTGTTCTTGACGTCGCATGTTGTCATCTGCAGCAGCGACTGGTTAACATAATCTACTACCCCCTGTTTGAAGTTCATTTCCATCTCGTACTCCTAGAAAAGTAAATACAACCCTGTTAGGAAAAGAAAAGGGCACTTCCTACGCAGAAAACGCCATTACCACTTACTTTTATGGCATTTGAAATGGTGTTAAGGCATAGAACTATGACCCATCATCTCAGTGAATGTTTGTCCTTTGCTAACGCTTAAAAAGTGTGGGCTTGTAGGTTAATGCACTTGCTAGCTCGCTAATCCATCTGGGCAAAGATGGAATTTTCTTCTTGGCTTTCATATGCATGAGAATCTATCTTACTGCGCACTTAATGTGCATTTAGGGCTGCTCTGCTATGATGGAATGTTACTGCTACCAAGTGCAGTCACAGGTGGCGGACAGTTGAAGAGCCTTGTATGGCATTGTGAAGTATGTGGGGCGGACGGTTGGAGACCCATTGCAAAAGCATTTCTGGGCAAAAAGTGGCACAGTACCAATGGAAGAGCTGCAGCTTAGTGGCAGAGCGTGCGCTCTGAATGCAGAAGGTCCCAGGTTCAATCCCTGGCATCTCCAGGCGGAGGTGGCGATTTGAAAAAAGGCGAAAGCAGGAAGATGCCACAAGTGGAAGAAAGCAAGGCATCCTTGTGCAGTGGCCTTTATTCATAAAATGCAAGGCACCCTTCACCCCAGGGGTTCAGCAAAGCTCTCCTTGTGCTCATGACAGGGCTCAGACAGCCAGACCCCAATTACCGTATTTTTCGCTCTATAAGACACACCTTTTCCCTCCTAAAAAGTAAGGGGAAATGTGTGTACGTCTTATGGAGTGAATGCAGGCTGCGCAGCTATCCCAGAAGCCAGAACAGCAAGAGGGATTGCTGCTCAGCGCCTCTTGTTGTGATGCCTTCACAGTGATGCACGATGAGGGACGGAAGGGAGCCCTTACAGAGCCCCTTCCGTCCCTCATCCTGCTTCGCTGGGAAGCCAGCTCTCCCTCTTGCTCTGCTGGGTTACAGAGCCGCTTCCTTTCCTCCTCCCGCTTCGCTGAAGAGTGTCACTTCATCTCGCGTGCCTCCTCCGATCCCCCCAGCAGGGACAACGCTGTTAGGTGGCCAGCAGATCCAGCTTCCCCAAAGGGGCAGACGGACCGGTGGCTCCTTAGCCTGATCCTCCCTCCTCCTTCCTCTTCAACAACATTTGATTCAGAATATTTTTTCTTCTTGTTTTCCTCCTCTAAAAACTAGGTGTGTCTTATGGTCGGGTGCGTCTTACAGAGCGAAAAATACAGTATAGGGTGACTGGAAGAGGCCACACCAGGAAGATGCGATTCCCGATTTGGATTCTTGTATTCTTGTCTGGCAAAGTGAATCAGCTTCTAGGACTCTCATTCTTCTAGTGCCCTACTCACCTTGTACTTCTTCAGAAGGCCTTTCACTTGGCATGTGGGACTCTGAGCATTCACAGTAGCTTCGACTCTTCTTTCTTGCTCCATCTGGTTCATCCGGTCCATTAATTCTGCGATTGCCTCATGAGACGGCAGCTTTGCCATCTGAAGCTGGTCAGAAATGATGCAATAACAACAACAGTCATACTTAATACCCCATCCACCTGGCCCAGTCACTCTGGGTCTCTCTCGCTCTTTCTGTTTACAAGGAGGGGCTATGGATTCTTAAACTGTAGAATAGCAAAAGTAAAGGGACCCCTGACCATTAGGTTCAGTCGTGACTGACTCTGGGGTTGCGGCGCTCATCTCGCTTTACAGGCGAGGAAGCCAGCGTTTATCCGCAGACAGCTTCCGGGTCATGTGGCCAGCATGACTAAGCCGCTTCTGGCGAACCAGAGCAGCGCACGGAAATGCCGTTTACCTTCCCGCTGGAGTGGTAACTGTTTATCTACTTTGACGTGCTTTCAAACTGCTAGGTTGGCAGAAGCAGGGACCAAGCAACGGGAGCTCACCCCGTTGCGGGGATTTGAACCGTCGACCTTCTGATCGGCAAGTCCTAGGCTCAGTGGTTTAACCCACAGCACCACCTGCATCCCAAACTGTAGAATACCCTTAACCAAAACCCAGACAAAACTAAATGGATTGGTTTGAGATACAAGGTCTACTGCTAACGGGAAGTGGGCGTGGACAGAGGCAATGCATGCATGAACAGACTAAGGGAGGGAGGGAGGGATTGAGTCCTTTAATTAGCTGCTTCCTGACTGCATGTTTCAAGCTGCAATAGGGGCCCCCACAAGACAAAATGCTCCCCCGTGCAAACAAGCAAAAAATAAATTCCAGGCACACAGAAACCCAGCATTTCAGGGAGAAGGACTGTAGCCTAGCCTTCTCCCAAATACGCTAGTTTTTTATGTGCAGGGATCAGGATACAGGCATGGCCTTTCAGATTGCCTAGCAACATTCTCAATGAACGATCCCTAAGGCTCACACATTTTAAAAATGCATGAGTTGGCAAGCAGGGACCAAGTATAGGAAAAGCATTACATTTTTAACTTTTAAAGGTAAAGCTAAAGGACCCCTGTCCATTAGGTCCAGTTGTGGCCGACTCTGGGGTTGCGGCGCTCATGTCGCTTTATTGGCTGAGGGAGCCGGCGTACAGCTTCCGGGTCATGTGGCCAGCATGACTAAGCCGCTTCTGGCAAACCAGAGCAACACACGGAAACGCCATTTACCTTCCTGCCGGAGCGGTACCTATTTATCTACTTGCACTTTGATGTGCTTTCGAACTGCTAGGTTGGCAGGAGCAGGGACCGAGCAACGGGAGCTCACCCCGTCATGGGGATTCGAACCACCAACCTTCTGATCAGCAAGTCCTAGGCTCTGTGGTTTAATCCACAGCTCCACCCGCGTCCCTTTTAACTTTTAGGACCAGATTATTACTGCAAGTCAAAGCTGAAGGAGAGACATTGGGCTTTTTGCAGTACATTATTTCAGTGGGACTTCAGCACACATGCCTCCCACTTTTTTTGATGGACTGCATCCTTGAGTTATATATAAATGCTTGCAATCAATGACACATACAGAAGGTTAAGGAGGCTGCAATAACAGTCGCGTTTAACACCTGGATTTTGCTTTGGTAAGAAGGCACTGAATGCAAGAGTGATTGGGCCACATAATTTGGCACTTTGCAATGAATACCCACAGCAGCCTATCGAGGTAGTTCAGGCCTGGAGGTTTTGGGTTTCTGATTTGCTTTTTTACCTGGAGAAGCTTCTCCTGGATGCTTGGCAACTGAGCGATCAGGTCAGCCCATCTCTGGTCATACGTCGCCAAAGCTGACCGCAGCACTGCTGCATCGGATTGCTTAAGAATCAAGAGCTGATTGCCAGTGCTTACGACTGATGACTTCAAGGAAGATTTATCATCAACCTCTGTAGAAAATGCCTAGGAGTACAATTTCACATGGGTATGACTTTCAATGAAAGAAAATAAATGTACTGTGGGAAGGGGAAGAATAGCTACATTGGCTGCATTGCATCACAGAGCCGGTTTTAACTGAGAAAAGTTATTCTCTCTTTTTCACGCAAAACACTACCATAAATGGAGAATGACCACGATGTAGTTCACAGTGACAGAACCAAATTACAGAGAATCGATCCTTGCTCGGGCATTTATCTTGCTAAGCGACCTTTAGCCTGGCACCATCTCTCCGTTTGGCCTACTGTGCAGGGCAGATACACAGATAAAATGGGGAAACCAGATGTGTCAGTGTGTAGAGTCTGAATGGAACTTGACTGATACACAGAACTCAGAATCATCCAATGAGCTCGCGCTGTGGTTTGCTCCTCCCTTAACACCAAGCAAGCAAGACAAGACATCTTCAACTAATCACAGTTCCCTGTTGCACGTGAACTGGGGAACTATGGTTAGCAGCCTTGGGACAAGCCAGATGTGTCATTGTGTAGAGTCTGCCAGTTCCCTGGTATTTCTTTCCAGCTCTTTGAGCCAAGACCATCAGCCCTTACTTCCTCCCCCTGGGCCGTTGATCAGATGGCCATTGGAATGTGGGAACGGACTTGCTCCTGGCTTCCCTGAGCTTTTCAGCTGCATCCCTGCTTTACTGACTTCCTTCATGAACGGAGGTGCCAGGGATCTGTTGCCCCACACATCACCCAATGAAAGCTACCCTGACCCTGGAGGGACAGTAGAAAACAAACTTGACTGATACACAGAACTCAGAATCATCCAATGAGGTCGAGCTGTGGTTTGCTCCTCCCTTCACACCAAGCAAGCAAGACAAGACGTCTTCAACTAATCACAGTTCCCTGTTGCGTGTGAACTGGGAAACTATAGTTAGCAGCCTTGGAACAAGCCAGGGTATGAAGTCATCTAGGCGGTTTCATATCTTGGCTTGTTCTGAAACCACGTAAGATGCAACGGGAAATGACTTTCTGGCTTGTTTGCTTGCTTGCATGAAGACAGGAGAGAGGCAGATGCACATAGGGGTCTTAGTCTCATTCATATTTTGGCTTATTAGGCTGATACTTGATTGTCTGAACGTGGCCACTGAATGGCAGGGAAAAGAAAATGTTGAGTTTTTGAAGATGGCTTCAAAAAACAAGCATTAGATTAATTCCTAGATGAAATGCCAATTAAGTGTGGAAAACGAACAATAAGGAAAGTACTGTATTTTTCTGTGTACAAGACTAGGTTTTCCCCCTTTAAAATAATGTCCAAAAATAGGGGGTGTCTTATACACGGATAGTGTTTTTTCTTAAATCTGAGTCCCCCAAAATAGGGGGCATCTTATACACAGGGCGTCTTATAGACGGAAAAATACGGTAAATATCCTTCAGGGGTAGGTTAGCCGCTATTTTAAGACAATGAGCATGAAATTATATGGAACTTTGGCTTGATTCAGCATGGCAACTTCTGTGTTTTAACAGTGCAAACAAATCTATGTATATCAATTCAGCTGTAAGCCACAAAAACACTGTTTGACTTACAATAAAGTCGCGTATATTGTTCCTGACAGTGTTCAAGTCCTGGGAGGCATTGAGCGACTGCTCCTTCCAGTCACGAATGCGCTGCTGAGCAGACCCCAGCCAGATTTCCAGCTCCTTTGAATCCCTGTTGTAGCTGCGAAAACAAAGCAAAGCTGGGATAATTCAGACTGAAATTCCCAGGTGTCAGAAAAGGTTATTTATGCATGCAACAACTGTGGCCCGTGTTTTTGTTAGGTCAAAAATGGAAAATGAGCGAGGTCCCAACCAAAGAAGACTGGCAACTTAAGTTGACAGAATATGCACAAACTTAACTTATAAGTTAAGGGAAGAAGAAGAACATACGTTTAAAGAAGACTGGAAAACGTTTATTGAATATATGGAAAATAATTGTGTACAGCTGAAAACGCTGGCAGCATTAAGATAAATTCAACAGTGTAAATAAGTTTTGATGGATGTAATAATGGAAAACCGATTGGTATTGTTTTTGTAAAATATGCAGGATGTAAGGTATGTAAAATGAACCGTGGAAGGAAAAGAAGGGAAGTCATCGATATCTTAAGTATGTAAAATATTTATCTGAAAAGGTAAAACAGAAAATTTAATAAAAATCATATAAGAAAAGAAAACAAACAAATCAAAGCTACAATCAGAATAAACGAAAGACCATAGCAGTCTCCACATATCACAGGCGGTGAAGATGGAATAAAAGCGTTAGGGGAAATGTTAATATAAACGTCCTCTACGCAGTCACATTGAGCTATTGCTTGCTCTGCAGCAGCCGTGATGGAAATGCCCCTCTCTCAAATAGCAACAAGGACAAAGCAGGACCAGGTGTTTTTGTCCCTATGGAGTGAGTTATTCCTTCAGCTGGGCAGTCTGCTTTATGGCAGGTGAAGCCTGTGGGTGAGAATGATGTAAAATGCCCACTCCCCAAGTTCTTAGGGCTTACTGTGACCATAAAATACTAGGCTGAGGAACGTGGGAAGGTACCGCACCTACCTGGACAAGAGTTTGAGCAAAGTTTCAAGTCTCTGTAGCTCATGGGCAACTCTTTTGGAAAGAGAGGTCCACTGGTCCTCCAGCTTCTCAATCTGGACCTGCAATTCAGGACAGCTCACGAGCCCCATCAGGTTCTTCCCTTCCTTCACTACCTGACAATACCAGGCCTGCTCTCCTTCCAATTTCATTTTGATTTGCTAAGAAAGAGCACAAAGATTACGCAGAGTTATAAGGAGAGGCAGGGTGACAGGCTGTTGGCTTTAGTCTCAGGCTTGCCATTCGTTTTGGTAGGGAATAACAGAATAATAATAATAATAATAATAATAATAATAATAATTTATTATTTGTACCGCACCCATCTGGCTGGGTTTCCCCAGCCACTCTGGGCGTCTTCCAACAAAGATTAAAAATACATTAAAACATCACACATTAAAACTTTTAGTTTTCCACCAAAAACCTTCAGGGAATTGATACACCAAAGTTTTGACTGCAGCAAATTGATAGCATGGCTATCAATTATATTTATCACCCCAATTGCTGGCTTCTGTGTTAATGAAGGGTAGAGCATGGTAGCTCGGTGGTAGAGCTTGCAGAAGATCCCAGGCTTGATCCCTGGCAACTCCAGGTTAGGACTGGGAATCTGTCCCTGGGAAACTTTGGAGAGCTGCTGACAGTCAGTAGCTTGCAACATGCAGCCTTCCAGAAGTTGTTGGACTGCAATGCCCATAACTCCCTGACAACTGGCCCCATCGGCTGAGGAAGATGGGAGTTGTAGTGCAACAACATCCAGAGGGCAGCACTATCCCAAAGTAGACAAAACTGAGCTAGATGAATAAATGGTCTGGTTCTGTACAGGGCAGTTCCAATGTTCCTAAGGAGAGGGGATTTGATTCCTTCCTGCATCACCCAGCCCTCTATGGTTCCTCTCGTTCAAACCATTATTGTTGTTGTTGTTTAGTCATATCCGACTCTTTGTGACCCCATGGACCAGAGCATGCCAGGCACTCCTGTCTTCCACTGCCTCCCGCAGTTTGGTCAAACTCATGCTGGTAGCTTCCAGAACACTGTCGAACCATCTCGTCCTCTGTCGTCTCCTTCTCCTTGTGCCCTCCATCTTTCCCAACATCAGGGTCTTTTCCAGGGAGTCTTCTCTTCTCATGAGGTGGCCAAAGTATTGGAGCCTCAGCTTCAGGATCTGTCCTTCCAGTGAGCACTCAGGGCTGATTTCCTTAAGAATGGATACGTTTGATCTTCTTGTAGTCCATGGGACTCTCAAGAGTCTCCTCCAGCACCATAATTCAAAAGCATCAATTCTTCGGCGATCAGCCTTCTTTATGGTCTAGCTTTCACTTCCATACATCACTACTGGGAAAACCATAGCTTTTACTATACAGTGGTGCCTCGCAAGACGAAAAGAATCCGTTCCACGAGTCTCTTCGTCTTGCGGTTTTTTCATCTTGCGAAGCAAGCCCATTAGCGGCTTAGCGCTATTAGCGGCTTAGCAGATCAGCTGTTAAGCGGCTCAGCGGATCAGCTGTTAAGCGGCTTAGCGGATCAGATGATAAGCGGCTTAGCGGCTTGGGAAAAAGGGGGGGAGGAAAAAACCCCCGCAGGAACTCGCAAGACATTTTTGTCTTGCAAAGCAAGCCCATAGGAAATTCGTTTTGCAAAGCACCTCCAAAATGGAAAACCCTTTCGTCTAGTGGGTTTTCCGTCTTGCGAGGCATTCGTCTTGCGGGGCACCACTGTATGGACCTTTGTTGGCAAGGTGATATCTCTGCTTTTTAAGATGCTGTCTAGGTTTGTCATTGCTTTTCTCTCAAGAAGCTGGCGTCTTTTAATTTTGTGGCTGCTGTCACCATCAGCGGTGATCATGGAACCCAAGAAAGTAAAATCTCTCACTGCCTCTAATGGCTTATTTCCCCCTATTTTCCTCAGAGCCTTTTCTTTGCATTGCCCACCTGCTTAATTTTCCTGGAAAAGGTTCTGAATGCCCCTCCTGCTCTCCAACAGCTGATGCCTTCTTCATTCCAGCTTCCTGCTGGACATCTGGAAACTGAACCTCCCTGGAAGTAGGGGGCCAACCACAGCTGGGTCCCCACAAAGCCCCACCGTTTTCTCACGCACCACCAAATCCTAATGAGCCTCTGCCTTAGGGCACTGCTATAATCCCAAGGGCTAGAAGGGTCACGTGGGCTGATGGGTCAGGGGAGGGGCCACGTGGTTGTGGGCGTGGCCAGAGCTGCGGGTGGGCGGTGCTTGGACTGGTGGCGAGTGGAACTGTTCACACGTTTATTCATTCACACTTGCACAGTGGGGGGAGGGTCCCTTCTCGATACACACCCTCCGCAACACAGTCATGCCACCCAGTTCGCCAAACATGGTTTACACGGGGGGAAATGTGTGCGAGCTTTGAAGAGTGCAGGCCTGGCAGCAAAAGTGGAAGTGGGAAAGTGGCAGCTGCATGGGCCACGCCAAAGGCTCCAGAGGTTGCCCAAAATTTGACAGCGTGTTTCAGTCCATTGATGACAACAGGCACAAGGTGGGTTACAAGATTCAGGGGGGGGGGACAGGTAAGTACCTGAAGAAGCTGAGTCCTTTCCATCAGCCTTTCTTCTGTCTCTTCCACCAAACCCACAGAAGGCACAGAGGAGGACAACGCCTCAAGTTTTTGGCAGAAAGACCCATAGCCGTCATCAAACGCTATCCAGTCCTAAGGGAGGAAATGCATTTTTAGCAGAACACGTTATATTTAGGGGTTTCCTAACACCATTGTGTTGGGACACAGGTGGCACTGTGGGTTAAAGCCTCAGCGCCTAGGACTTGCCGATCGAAAGGTCGGCGGTTCGAATCCCCGCGGCGGGGTGCGCTCCCGCTGCTCGGTCCCAGCGCCTGCCAACCTAGCAGTTCGAAAGCACCTCCGGGTGCAAGTAGATAAATAGGGACCGCTTACCAGCGGGAAGGTAAACGGCGTTTCTGTGTGCGGCTCTGGCTCGCCAGAGCAGCGATGTCACACTGGCCATGTGACCCGGAAGTGTCTCCGGACAGCGCTGGCCCCTGGCCTCTTAAGTGAGATGGGCGCACAACCCCAGAGTCTGTCAAGACTGGCCCGTACGGGCAGGGGTACCTTTACCTTACCTTTACCTAACACCATTGTGTAAGAACCATGTCTACCACAGACGTATTTCTTTTT
Source organism: Podarcis melisellensis (assembly GCF_964234715.1). Lineage (NCBI taxonomy): Eukaryota > Metazoa > Chordata > Lepidosauria > Squamata > Lacertidae > Podarcis > Podarcis melisellensis. The sequence continues at coordinate 10,378,230 of NC_138528.1, read as the reverse complement.
TCTTTTTAAATAATTTTGATTGGTTTTTACTTATACAGTGGTACCTCAGGTTACATAAACTTCAGGTTAATTACGCTTCAGGTTACAGACTCTGCTAACCCAGAAATAATACCTCAGGTTAAGAACTTTGCTTCAGGATGAGAACAGAAATCGTGCTCCGGCGGCGCAGCAGCAGCAGGAGGCCCCATTACCTACAGTGGGGCTTCAGGTTAAGAACAGTTTCAGGTCAAGTACGGACCTCTGGAACGAATTAAGTACTTAACCTTAGGTACCACTGTATTTTCTTTGTATAACATCATAACAACCTTTTTCCAAAAATAAAACATGTGGCTCCATGAGCCTGTGCCTTCCCTCCTCCCTGACATATGGTTTTCAAACTTATTGCATTTTCCTGTATTTCTTATTCCTGCTAAATCTTATCCTTATATAATTCCTTGCTTAACCACAACAAGTAATAAAGTTATCCTTACAAAGCTTCCTGTAGCCCAACTATCAATGCTAATTGTTTACAGTTGTCTTTCAAATATAAAATAAATTGGTTCCAATCTTTCTGGAAAGCCGGTCCTGCTGGTTCCGGATTTTCCCCATCAGTTTCGCCAAATCGGCATAGCCCATTAATTTCATCTGCCGCTCTTCTTGGTAAATCTTCTTGCTTCCATCTTTGGGCTAATAACATTCTTGCCACAGTTGTTGCGTATAAAAACAACGTTTTATCTTGCTTATGTATATTTCTCCACCAACTATACCTAATAGGAAAGCTTCTGGGTTTTTTTTTTAAAAAAATGTGTATTTCAACATTTTTAAAAGTTCATTATATATCATTTCCCAGAAAGCTCTTTACATGACCACCTCATATGATAAAAGGTACAGACGTATTTCTACTCCACAAGCCCCTTACCTGTAACAGTCTTTCCAAATAGGCTCCGTGCTGGACTGCTTGCTGTTCCAAACATTGGTCTTCCTCTACCAGCTGACTCCATTCTTTCCCTCTCTCATGTAACGCGGAAGGTGCCATCTTTTCGGAACACATCTGCACCAGCTTCCTGTGGGCCTTGTTGCAGAAAAAGCTCTGGATTTAAAAAGGAAAGCCGCACTGAGGATAAACCAATGATTCACATTTTAAAGAAACAAAAAACTGTGTCCTTATAGGAGACTTTTCTCCCTTCTTCTTGGTGCTGGTGCTGAAGGAGCAGACAGATAATCAGGCAGGAGGGAGGGGATTTGGAAGATGAGGGTTAGTTGGGCAGTGGGAGGAAGTTTGGGCTCTCTCAATTTTGAAAAGAAGAAAGCTTTGTTTGATTAAATGTATTACAAATTAGTGGGGACGGGTGATCTGGCCACCACTAATTAAACAAAAAAAATATATAGAGCCACATATTTTTTGCGAGCCTCAGATCCACTGATCACGCAGAGCAAACATACCGGTTGGGCAAAGATAAGGAATCTCTGGCTTAGTAATGCAAGCCCACAAATGTAAATGTTTAGCTGCTGTCTCCCACCAAGTCAGACTATTGGCCTATCTTGCTCAGTCTTGTCTACAGCAGGGATGGGGAACCTGCAACCCTCCAACACATTTTTGGATTCCAGTTTCCATCAGCCCCCGCCAGCATGGCCAATGGTCAAGGATGGCAGGCGCTGCGTTCCAACAACATCTGGAAGGAAGCAGTTCTCCAGGTTTCCCAGCCCTACCTGTAGACTGAACATAGGGCCTGTGACAGGGCATTTTCAGTGGTGGCCCCCTGGTTGAAGTGTGCCTGTCTGTCATCATTATCACCTTCCAGGAAGAATCTAAAAACATTCCTGTTTACCCAAGCGTTTGGGTTCCTGGCAACCTCCAGATCACCGGATGGAAGAATGTTTTGATTGTAATTTACTTTAAAAGGTTCTTAACTGTAACTACTTCTAGATGGTTTTTTAAAAAAAACTGTAATTGTTTCAGAATGTTTTAAATCGGCTTTAAAATTGTTTTTGCTTTGTTTTTTTAATTTTATATTGGTTTGGCCTCCTGCGATCCTTGGGGAGGAAGGGTGACATATAAATTTAATAAAATAAATAAACAAGATGCTCAGCAGTTGAGCTGCAGGCTTTCCCCCTATTTGATCAATATGGAGAACCATTTTCACCTTATTGCCTCATACAAAGCTGCATTTTTATCTGCAATGCATCTTCCTTCCTGCCCACCTGCACCACTTTCTACTTTGGAAGAGGTAAAATTGCAGCCTCTTTTGTCGGATCGGAAGCAGAAGTGACTAACTGCTTCCCTTAACTTAACATTCAAAACAGCCAAGGAGGAATCGTTTCGTGTTTGTGCCATCTTTCTCCCGGGCAGTTTGTAAACATTAATCTTCATTAGCAGGGCTGTATTTTACGTCTGGCAAAGTAATTACAGCAACGGCTGGATTTTTCTGATTATCCGTATTGCAATACGCACAGACAGACCCCACCCCACAAAATACCTTTGCTCATTTGTGATGACAATTACGTTAAGAGCTGAAAGTGGGAAATAAACATGAGATGCAGCTAAGCTCTCCCTTATTTTACTGCTCTGTGGGAAGTGCTTCAACTAGTCTTATACATTTCGTTTCACATACTGCTTTCCCCCATCACAGGGATGGGAGCGAGATTAGATTCAGTTTGCTTTTCACAGCCAAATGTATCAAATACACACTTTCAGAAGAGACTTGAGAACCACAATGCAGCCATCCTTCGAGATTTGCCCTCATCCGAATTTCACAACCAAACAATCATAGAATCATAGAATCATAGAGTTGGAAGAGACCACAAGGGCCATCGAGTCCAACCCCCTGCCAAGCAGGAAACACCATCAGAGCACTCCTGACATATGGTTGTCAAGCCTCTGCTTAAAGACCTCCAAAGAAGGAGACTCCACCACACTCCTTGGCAGCAAATTCCACTGTCAAACAGCTCTTACTGTCAGGAAGTTCTTCCTAATGTTTAGGTGGAATCTTCTTTCTTGTAGTTTGGAACCATTGCTCCGTGTCCGCTTCTCTGGAACAGCAGAAAACAACCTTTCTCCCTCCTCTATGTGACATCCTTTTATATATTTGAACATGGCTATCATATCACCCCTTAACCTCCTCTTCTCCAGGCTAAACATGCCCAGCTCCCTTAGCCGTTCCTCATAGGGCATCGTTTCCAGGCCTTTGACCATTTTGGTTGCCCTCCTCTGGACACGTTCCAGTTTGTCAGTGTCCTTCTTGAACTGTGGTGCCCAGAACTGGACACAGTACTCCAGGTGAGGTCTGACCAGAGCAGAATGCAGTGGCAATATTACTTTCCTTGATCTAGATGCTATACTCCTAATGTTTACAAAAATGAATGTATTTGGGGTAAAGGTGCATAAAAATGACTATATCAGGGAAAAATAGCATTGCAACAGGATAAAATGCTTACAAAAATGTGTGACATTAGCCAAAACTCCACTATTGAGAATTCAATAATTTTGCAAACCACTGAAGAGGTTTGTTTGCAATCAGGTGGTATATCAATTTTGCTAAATAAAAATACAAAAATTCACACGAAAATGCATAATGATTTTCATAAGGATTCAAAAAAAAACAACTTGCAAACTGCTGCAGAAATGTGGAGAACTAAATTTAAGAGTGGGAAAATCAGAAACCGAGAGGGGGAAAACTGATGGATCCTTCCATCCCTACTTCCAAAGAACTCAGGGTGGACCAGGCAATCTCCCATCTTTAATACTTTGCTTCAGATTTTTGTTTGCTTCTAATCTCAAGGAGTAATAGGAATCCATCAATATTATCTGGAAATGGAGAGAGGGGAAATCACAGTACCTCAAGTTATTTGAGCAGAAAGCCAGTACCTTGTGGTTTTGTAGATGAAACTGTAAGGCAGTTCGACTGGTAGCTTTTAGCTTAATCTCTTGAGCAACTTTCTCTCGCCCAAGATCTGAGAGCTCAGCTAATCCCTGCAGCAAAGCTTCATATTGTTGCTCGCTAATAAATGGAGAGGTCAGCTCCTTCTGTCTGTCTTGCAGGATCTCCCAAAGGTCATCTAACACATCCTGGAATTGAAACAAGTTCTAATCAATGTGTTTCTTTCGGTTGTTTGCGTTGAAATTATCTGACTAGCAACCAGAGCTTAGCCCAGTAGATATAATGATACGTCGTTAATACAGTGGTACCTCTGGATACAAACAGGATCCATTTTGGAGCCCCGTTCCGGAACACGTTCCGTTACTTCCGGGTCACCGCAGAGCGCAACCCGAAAGCGCTCAACCTGAAGCGACTTCAACCCGAGGTATGACTGTAGTCTACAATCTTTTGTTGATCAGACTGGTCAAGCCAAGAGCTGTAGTCACTACCCCCAGGACCAGTCCTCTCCAGACAAATGCCCCTGGCCTTAATAATAATAATAATAATAATAATAATAATTTATTATTTATACCCCGCCCATCTGGCTGGCCTTCCCCAGCCACTCTGGGCGGCTTCCTACCAAATATTAAAATACAGTAAAACATCAAGCATTAAAAGCTTCCCTAAACAGGGCTGCCTTCAGATGTCTTCTAAAAGCTTGGTAGTTGTTCTTCTCTTTGACATCTGGTGGGAGGGTGTTCCACAGGGCAGGAGCCACTACCAAGAAGGCCTTCTGCCTGGTTCCCTGTAACTTGGCTTCTCACAGTGAGGGAACTGCCAGAAAGCCCTCGGCGCTGGACCTCAGTGTCCGGGCAGAACGATGGGGGTGGAGATGCTCCTTCAGATATACTTTATAGGAAGTTGCCTTATACCAAGTCAGATCATTGGTCCATCTACTTAGTATTGCCAACTCTGATTGGCAGAAGCTCTCAAGGGACAATCCCCAGTGCTACCTGGAGTTCTCAGGGATTGAATCTGTGTGCAAAGATGATGCTCTACCACAGAGCTGCGGATCCTTCTGAGGAAAGTGCCAGTGAGAGGTGTGCTGCACCGGGTACCACTATTTGAAGGCTCCTCAGGTGTCTTCAGGCAGCCATGTCTAACCACCCTTGCTCACCTTTCCTACGTAGGTATTGCAACAAACAGAAAAATGACCCCTCTCTTGGCAATCCTAATGCTGCCTACCCTGCAAGCTTTCTGGCGTGAGATCATCAAATGTGAGTAAGGGAAAGATTTGGCCTGAAGACTGCAATCTTAATTACACTTAACAAGAAGCAAGCCCCACTGAACCTAGTGGGACTTACTTCCAAGTACACCTAAGTTTTCATTATGAAGTTGTTAAAAAAAAAAAAAAAGTTTGAAGGCTTGAAGTGAAGTTAAATAAGACTCCTGGGTGCTTTTAGCCAAGAACTGAAAGGTTATTTTCAAATTATGGTATCTTCCTATATATGTAAAACGTAAGGTTGTCGTCATGCTGCGATTCCTGTAGCTGCCAACAGGCAGTCATGGGAACTCCAGCGAGGCAACAGAATGGTAGGCACACAGCCAAATCTTTATCAGCACTGAGCTTTGGTAAAGCCAGCTTGCTGAATTAGTTAAGCCAAACCTTCAGCAAGGAATCATATATGTGTCCCGGTTCTGCAAAGCAGTCTCTCCTGTGCCTGGAAACCATCTCCTGGGCCTGAATGGGGATGTAGATCCATCGCTTATGTATATGTACTCCCTACTACACTGCTATTCTCATCCCAGCACTCATTGAACTTGCTGGTGTAAATCTGCAGTCATCAATTGCTGGTTCAGGGCCAGGCTGCTTATTAACGGCATTGTTTGCTTGAATTTGGGGGCCTTTTCCAGGAAGTTTTGCAACATTTAATGTTCTAGGAAACACACTTTTCAAATAACCATTCATGTTTCAAATAACTGATCACATTCGTTTTTAGCAATCATGTTTCAAATAACTGATCACATTCGTTTTTAGCAATCATGTTTCAAATAACTGATCACATTCGTTTTTAGCAATTTTTCTGGCCCACCCAGCATTCCCTTAATGTTAGGACCAGCTGTATTTAATGCTGTTCAATTCCACAGATACTGATAGTACTACACGCATGCGATTTACTCAGGGTCCTTACCTCTAGTTTATGCACGTCATGGATTAGGGCAACAGGGACATGACCTCTTAGTTTAGCAGTCTGCATCTCAAAGTTTTGCATTTCCAATTCATGGGCTTCCAGCCTCTGAATGAAAGAATGAGAGGATTTGAGTTTAAGGCTACCCTCATTGGCAGCAGTTATATTTCGAATCAGTTGAAGGTCCCAACAGTGCTTAACAAACTTGCAAATGACAACTGTCAAGGAGAGGGATGAAATTGTAGCCCCAAACAGGAAGGAAGGAGAGAAATGGACAACAAAAATCACATCTAGTAAATCAAAGTGTCATCACGAGAAGAAGAGGAGGAAGAAGAAGAGTTTGGATTTGATATCCCGCCTTTCACTCCCTTTAAGGAGTCTCAAAGCGGCTAACATTCTCCTTTCCCTTCCTCCCCCACAACAAACACTCTGTGAGGTGAGTGGGGCTGAGAGACTTCAGAGAAGTGTGACTAGGCCAAGATCACCCAGCAGCTGCATGTGGAGGAGCGGAGACGCGAACCCGGTTCCCCAGATTACGAGAATACCGCTCTTAACCACTACACCACACTGGCTCTCCAGAGTGGGTTTTTGTCTAGAAAAAGGAACAACATCTTAATCTACTAGTGGCCATGCCAACAAAATCTTGCCAACTGGAGTGCTTCTCTCATCAGTGTTCCAGCAACCGGGCATACGCTCTTCCTTCATAGTCTGTTTCCCCTTTTCTCCAATAACTAACAAAATAATATTTTGTGTCTGCTGAGCAGGTTCAGTCTGCATTGGGCCATTCTGGAGAGGATAGTTGCCTCCCTAGTTCCTGCCAAAAACTTTTTTGTACCTCTACATACCTTGAGGAGGCATCTGCCCAAGCATATTGACTCCTTCCCCTCTTGTTTCTGTAGCTTTTTTGTGCTTTTTGTGCTTTGGTGTCTCCATGAGCAGGCTGGTACAGCCCCTTCTCCTTTCTCAGTTACGCTTTTGGCTACAGTCTTGTCAGAACGCACCACTTGTGTTCACTATTCAAAGGGGTGCAGAGTGTAGCCTAGAAAGCCAGCTGCTGCTGCAACACTTTTTGCCAGGAAAGGATTAGTCTTTTGTGCCTTTTTCGCAAGCGCAAATAAATTTGTATACAGTGGACGCTCGGGTCGTGAACATGATCCGTGTGGGAGGCATATTTGCAACTCGCAGCGTTTGCAGCCCGCAGTGCCGCATTTGCGCATGCGCGGGTTGCGATTTAGCGCTTCTGAGCATGCGCGACCGTCAAAACCCGGAAGTAACTTGTTCTGGTAATTTTGGGTTTTGGTGCATCCGTATCCCGCAATCTGGAGCGTCTGTAACCTGAGGTATGACTGTACTTAAAAGAACCTCAAGGCCAAAGTTATGCATCATACTATTATTGGCGTTAAACCAATTTATAAACTGTATTGATGCTTGAGCTGGATGCTTCAGCTGAGATTCCTGTGCTGTAGGGGCTGGACCAGATGACCCCCGAGGTCCCTTCCAACTGTACAATTCTATGATTCTGTGAAGCAGTGCTCATGGTAAGTAAAGGTAAAGGGACCCCTGACCATTAGGTCCATTTGTGGCCGACTCTGGGGCTGCAGCGCTCATCTCGCTTTACTGGCCGAGGGAGCAGGCATACAGCTTCCAGGTCATGTGGCCAGCATGACTAAGCCGCTTCTGGCGAACCAGAGCAGTGCATGGAAATGCCGTTTACCTTCACACCGGAGCGGTACCTATTTATCTACTTGCACTTTGACATGCTTTCGAACTGCTAGGTGGGCAGGAGAAGGACTGAGCAACAGGAGCTCACCCCGTCACAGGGATTCGAACCGCCGACCTTCTGATCGGCAAGTCCTAGGCTCTGTGGTTTAACCCACAGCGCCACCCGCATCCCAACGTTTTCCAATATACTTGAGCAAATTTCTGTTTTGAAAGTGTGGCCTGGAGAAAAAAGTTTGAGAATCACACTGCTCTAAAACAATAAAACCATCTCTACAAATTCTAAAAAACAATGAAACTAATTCATCAGATGCAGAGCTGATCTTCCGTAGATGACTGCCTTCCTAAACGAACAGGTCTTCAGCAGGTGCCTGAACGCCATCACAACCTCTTGATAACTGGCGCTGAGAAGACAGGACTGCGATAAAACTCTGTCCGCACAACCCTACAGGCCGCTACTGCCCCCCAAAACTGGCCTGAAACACGGTCATTACTGTGACCATTAAGCTCAGGGGGGAAACAAAAGCATCGCTCAGTTTTGGAAAACAAAACCGCAAATAAGAGAAATTAGGTAAAATTGTCGAGTGATTGTGCCTTATATTCATATGTCCTGTTTAATTACCTGGAGCTGTTCGGAGATACTGTGTTCGCTTGTTGCGCTGAAGGACTCTTGCAGTAAGGATTTTTTCATAATCAACCTACCATACAATCGCCTGATTTCATTCTGTGACGGGGACAAGCGAAAAACCGAAGTGAACCCAGAGGTACACGATACAGAATGAAAGGATAATTAAACTGCAGTTCAACCGGGCTATTTAATCAGCATCATTCTTTAAATACATACATATGCACAGAGAGAGTGTCCTGGAATTACCTGTTCTTGTAATAAAATAAAAATAAAATAAAATGATGCCCACTTTTGTAATCACTGACTAATCTGCATCAGGCTTGGGCCCATTAGGGAGGTCAAGGATTAAATCATCCCTACAGGAGATATGATTTAGCTCAGCAGTAATGAAGGACTGTCTCAAATTTGAGATTAATCCAGGCAAGCTTCTTTGTGGGCAGGGTGTGTGTGTGTGTGTGTGTGTGTGTGTGTGTATGCATAGTGAAATGGAAGTTTCCTCTCCTAGCCACCAGACATATCTGTTCCACCTCTAAGGCCTGCTGAATATCCATATGAGTGTAATAATAATAATAATAATAATAATAATAATAATTTTCTTATAACCTGCTCATCTGACTGGGTTACCCCCCCAACAAAATACAGAGGGGAAAACAACCAACCATACACCATACAAAACACATCAAACGTTAAAAGCTTCCTGAAACAGGGCTGCCTTCAGACAGCAACAAAAAGTTACATACAGTGGAGTGTCTCCACCCCCATCGTTCTGCCCAGATGCTGAGGTCCAGCGCCGAGGGCCTTCTGGCGGTTCCCTCATTGCGAGAAGCAAAGCTACAGGGAACCAGGCAGAGGGCCTTCTTGGTAGTGGCGCCCACCCTGTGGAACACCCTTCCAGCAGATGTCAAAGAGATAAACAACTACCTGACATTCAGAAGACACCTGAAGGCAGCCCTGTTCAGGGAAGTTTTTAATGTGTGACATCTTAGTGTGTTTTTAATCTTTGTTGGAATCCGCCCAGAGTGGTTGGGGAAACCCAGCCAGATGGGCGGGGTACAAATAATAAACTGTTGTTGTTATTATTATTATTATTATTATTATTATTATTATTATTATTATTACTATTATTACCTCGGTTTTCACTACTACTACTACTATTATTATTACCTCGGTTTTCAAGCATCTCAGAAGTCAAACGTTTCAGAACCCGAATGCCGAAAACCCAGAAACAAATGCTTACGTTTTTGAACGCGCCTTGAACGGCTTCTATTGCGTGTTTTTCGATTCTCTCCACTGAATGGCCAACAGCCCTTTGAGCCTCGGTTTTTGAACATTTCAGAAGTCGAACGGTCTTCTGGAATGGCTTACGTTCGAAAACCGAGGTTCCACTGTAGTTGTTAAATGTAATGTGTCCATAAAACCCAATGCACGTACCCCAAATTACAGAATCAAGTCTCATATTATATGATTTCAAATGAAGAGGCCCGTGCTTTCCTGAAGAGTCCCCCAAATTTGATCGTGCATAATGTAAGTTGGTGCAACATCATTTAATGGGTGTGGGGGGATTGCAGAAATATGGCATGCCCCTCTCTTGTGAGATTTAACTTAGATGGGCACCAGAGAATGGAAAGGAATACAATTGGGAAGTACCTGATATTGACTGTACTGGTCCAGCTCAGCTTTTATGGACTTGCTCCTCGAAGAGGCAGCTGCCTGGGTCGACTGCAGCCACGACTGCAAGTTGCTAAAACACTCAGAGAATCTATCAGCGTTACCACCAGCAGAGGCAATAGACCTCAGAAGGTCATCCTTTTTCTCACCAATATCCGCATGAAGCTTTTGCAGCTCTGCGGAGAGAGTCTGGAAAGAGAGAAAAAAGAAAATGAGAAGGAGGCCGGTAAATATGGTTTTGTAAAAGGAATGGCAGGAATTCATCAAATCTGAAGTAAAAAGGATCTTATAAGAATACAATCATCCACTACTTTTGAGCTTGATCACTTTGTGTTCTCAAGCAAGAGACCTGGGCTTTTTGCCTGTCATGACTTTAGCTTGCACTGTGAGAAGGAAGGAAGGAAGGAAGGAAGGAAGGAAGGAAGGAAGGAAGGAAGGAAGGAAGGAAGGAAGGAAGGAGGGAGGGAGGGAGGGAGGGAGGGAGGGAAGGAAGGAAGGAAGGAAGGAAGGAAGGAAGGAAGGAAGGAAGGAAGGAAGGAAGGAAGGAAGGAAAGAAGGAAGAACAAATTTTGGGTTTCCCCCAGACATGCTGATACTACCATCTCAGTTACCCATTTTCTGCCACAATCTTGTTGGCACTTAGCTAAATCGGCCCTTCTTCTTAACTTTACCAGTGCCACATCCGCCTCCACTAACCAACCCCTTGAAATTCAAAATAGCCTCAAAAAACTGGGGCTCTCTGAGTGTTGTGAACTACATCTTCCATCAGTCCTGACCAGCATGCTGGCTGGGGCTGCTGGGAGTTGTAGTTCAAAACACCTAGAGGGCCCAGGGTTGGTGCAGGCCGCTTTGGAACTTCAATTTTTAACTGGCCCCAGCCAACTCTCTATAGTGGATGGAACTGCAAAGATTGCAGTGAAAATTATACATATATTCTTCTTCTTCGGCGATCACTCGTAGCTGAGTAAGATTGTCTTCCATAAACACGGTTTTAACAATGAGTCCGTAAGTGACTGTGGAGGCCAATGCTGGATCCACACATCCTTCCACAATGGGGACATTAGTTTCCGTTTGGGAGTTGATCCTGGTGTGGATTTGCCAAGCGTGCCTTCCTCTTAAGGTGTTTCTCCCTTGTGTCCTGAGTTTGAGTGTCTTCAAAGCCCGTGACACCTTGGTAAAGGCCGTTCTACAACTGGAGCGCTCACAGGCCAGTGTTTCCCAGTTGTCAGTGTTTATACTACATTTTTTATATATATACACAGGGGAATCCCCACTTACATGGGGGTTCTTTTCCAGGACATGTGTCAGGGAACTGACATCAGAGCGAGAGGCGGAGGCAGGGCTCCAGAGCGATGCCGGAGAGGGGACCAGCAGGGGGAAAGGAATTCAGCGCAACACCAGTAGAGAAGGGAGGGAGATGGAGGAATTGGAGACTGGTCTCCAAGACCCTGCATCAGAGACTAGTGGAGAGAGCGCTGGCACACCCCTGCCTTCCCCTTACTTGCGCAGACGAGTTCCGCGCAGGGAAAGTAGGAGGAGACTTGGCGTCAAACAGCTCTTATGCTGGAAAAGGTTCAAGAAACGCCCACTGACAGATTCTGCAAACGACTGACCGGCCACGGAGTGTGGGCTGGCAGCCAAGGCATGGTGAACCAGGCAATTGAACACAACTAGCAGGCAACTTACGCACAAGTAACCCCTTACAACCATTACAACATGCATAAGTCCAGTCCACCATCACCCCATTTTGCCCCACCCACTGTTGGCACTCAAAAATAGTGTGTTGCCTGTATGATCAGGAAAGCAGAAATCAATCCAATCTGGATATTATTGTTTTTACTCTGAATTATTTTGCAATTTCTACTATTTCACATAAATCATGTGGGGCCCTGAGGCTACTGTCGCTCAGATACCTTTATCCAGCAACCCTCAAGAATATCTGGCATTTCCCAGTCTTTCAAGCATATATTTACAATCTCGAGGGTTAAAAGATTGATTTCCCGTCTACCTTTTTTTCAAACAAGAGCTGGTATTTACAGGAAGCCGAATCTTGCAATTTGCAACCAATGGCATGAGATGCGCTTTCTCTGTGCTCTTGAGAAAGCCACGTATCAGCCTTTGCCAACCTGGTGCCCTCCAGATGTTTGGGACTGCAGTTCACACCAGCCCAGACACTCCTTATTTACCTCATAAAGCATCTGTTGCACAGGAGCTTCTTCACTGGTGAGTTCACATGTGTTTAACATCTGCTCCATGTCGTTCAGGCAGCGGCTAATCGCCAAAAGCAGCTCAAAGAGCTTCTGGTCCAAGCTTAAGGAAACTTCCCCCGTCATATTTTCCTGGAAGATATGGAGATGCTGTTTCTCAGTTTCCTCTGAAGGCTTCATTCATTCAATCATTCAATCAATCAATCAATCAATCAATCACTTGCTTACTTACGTTTCCCCAGACCACATGGCTGACACAAAGGAAAACAACTGCAGATAAAATGCAAAAAGCTAAAACAAAACAAAACCCCTCTCATGCCCACAAGCCTTCATAAGTCACCACTGCCTTTAAACATAAAAACCATCTCATTATGTTTATTAGGCATTCATTTTCACTTATTGTTAAGCACCTTGGTGGCCGGCTGTTAGGCAGAAAAGGGTGTGGGTGAGGCTTAAGGCCTGACAGGAGCTGTAGCCTGCTGGGTGTTGGGCAATTTCAAAATAGGCAGCAAAACATGGAGGGTATTTATGGAAGGTTGCAATTTTGGGCTGGTCTATGGTTAGATGAAAGAGAGAGAGGGAGACGGAGAGAAAGAAGCAAGCAACAGAAGATACAAGAGTATTATGTACTGGAAGCTTTCAACAAAATGGCGGTCTTGTCATTTCAAAGCAAATCAGTATGTGAAATGCAGATCCCACCCTTTTGGCCTTGTTGTCCTTTAAGGGTTGCCTCACAATGCTGGCAGAATACCCCTACTACAGTGGTACCTCAGGTTAAGTACTTAATTCGTTCCGGAGGTCTATTCTTAACCAGAAACTGTTCTTAACCTGAAGCACCACTTTAGCTAATGGGGCCTCCTGCCGCTGCCGCGCCGCCGGAGCCCGATTTCTGTTCTTATCCTGAAACAAAGTTCTTAACCTGAAGCACTATTTCTGAGTTAGCGGAGTGTGTAACCTGAAGCGTATGTAACCCGAAGTACCACTGTATAGAAACAAACTCTCTTACAACCACCCTTTCCTTGAGCTCCTGTTTCCCCCCCAGCGTCAAGCTAGATGCGGCACCATTTTCACAATTAGCAATTTCGCAAATGGCTTTTTTAAAAGGTAAATTGCAGACGTGAGACTTCAGATCTAGACCCGTCAGCTACGGGGGCTTTAACTCTCCCCCACTCCATGGCCCCCACATGGAACATCCCCTCTATGCCTGCTATTTAGCACTGGGGGGAAAGATCCCGTTTGCTTTAATGGGATTTCACACAGACACACACATACATATCAATAGATTCTGCACTCTGCCAAGGCTCTGGATCTTGCCCACCAGCCACGCCGGCAATTTATGTAACTCGGGGGGTGGGGGGGTGGGAATGCATTTAGTACCTGTGTCTGAACAGACGCTTCTTGGCTCAGATTGCCAAGCTGTGCCGTGTACGTTTTCAGCTCCTCGACGGTTGGAGTTCTCACACTCGCTGTGGCACCCTTGGGTAGAATATTTATTTTGGTAGAGATCTAACATTTGGAAAAGCAAAACGTGTTTGGACAAATGCTCCAGATTAAACTCATGGTGATACAGAATGTTCTTATAACAGCAGCAACTAGCTAGCTAGCTACAACATAAACCAATATTAAGTTCACCATCTTGGAATGGACACAGAAGTGTCCATTCTTTGTAGGGGCGTGAAATCTGCTCACAACAAGAGCCTAGCATCTGCTGTGTCCGCATTGATCTGTGCCAACGAACATGTCTACGTATGGCTGAAGCTCTGTCAATGCGTGTTCTAGTTTTTCAAGGCGATAAACCCAACTTGATAGGCACCTTTCAAGTATTTGGGTGTCTCAGCCTTTAGACATAAGACTGATGGTTTAACCTGAGGAATAGACCATTTAAGAGGGTCCCCTGCAAACGTTTGAAGGGCTGTCATGTAGGTGATGGAACAAATATCATTCCGTTGTTCCAGACAGTAGGGCCTGAACTAACAAGTTCAAATGACAAGAACTGGGATTGCAACCAAAATTAAACAAGGATTCTCAGGTTACAAGCTGATCGACAGCAGAATAGACTACCTGGGAAGGTACAGGACTCTCCTTCACTTGAGGGATTTAAGCAGAGGATGCTAGAGCTATGGATCTCCTGCCTTGGCAGACTAGATGATATTTCAAGGTGCCATTTTGATCTGTGTTGCCCTCTCCTTCTCCAACATGGTGACAATATTACTGACCTATTTCAAACGCTTGCTATTAAAAAAATCTGAAAGTCTTAGACACACCACTGTTGGTTATGTACATACTTGTCTCTTCTGTCTCACTGTCACCTTTTTGGTCACAGGGGTTTTGCAGATTTGTGAAACCAATCCCCCCCCCCCCAGATGACTGGGGCCCAGTGCAGACAAAGCATATCCTCATGGCTAAGAAGTTAGAAATATGCTACGACGACTCTCTTTCTCTCTCAGGCTCCATCTGCACTAAACATTTAAAGCAGTATCATACTGTTATAAACAGCCAAGGCTTCCCCCAAAGAATCCTGGGACATGTAGTTTGGTAAGGGTGCTAAGAATTGTTTGGAGACCCCATTTCCCTCCCAGAACTACATTTCCCATTGTTCAATGGGGTTGATTGTTAAACCACTCTGGGAATGGTAGCTCTGTGAGGGGAACAGGGTTCTCCCACGACTCTCAGTTCTCTTAATAGGAGGACTCCCTTGCTCAGCGCCTGAGGGCCCCAGTCCTGCCACTCACCACCTGGCCTAGGGCAGGGCCTGATGGGCTCTATAAAGGACTGCTGCCTCTGCCGCTGCTGGGCAGAGGGCTCCATTTTGCTTTGTATTTGTTTAAATTGCTGTTATTTTTTACATATGTCGTTTTAAACCGTGATATTAATGCTGTATTCTTAATTTTAGATTTAGATTTATGCGGAAATTGTTTCCCATTTGGTTGTGTATTTTTTTGATGTGGTTTATTTACTGTTTATGACTTTTGTAATTATGTAAATCTTGTCATGCTGTAAGCTGCCTTGAGCATTGTTTTTTCAACTGTGGAAAGGCGGCATACAAATAAAAAGTGATGATGATTAATAGGCCAGTGGCCAATGTAGACCAGCATTCTGTTCTCACATTGGCCAACCAGGAAGCCTGGAGGAAGCCTGCAAGCAAGGCATGCGTGCAACAGCACTCTGCCCACCTGTGATTTCCAGCTACTGGTATCCCCTCTGACAGCAGAGGCAGAACATTGTACTGCTGCAAAGGGTTGGCACAGAGGGTCAAAAGTGTTAGAATTCCTGCTCTATGCTTGCAGTCATGGCATTGTTGTCTTTCACATGACGTGATATGTTTTGACTCCACAGAGTGGGAAGTGATGGAGACAGGATGTTTGTGTTACTGTGTTCCGTGAAGTGGGACTATTGTCCTTTGTTCCTTCGCTCTTTGCTGTCTTATGCTAGACAGAGAAGGAGCCATGTTGCAGTGCTCCGTGTGTGTTTATATGTAAATAAAGTAGATTAGCCAAAATGCTGAGTTGCTGAGGTGTGTTACGTAACTGCACAAACCCTGCGGATACCTAAGCGTGCCGGTGTCGGTTGGTATCGGTCGCTGTGATGTTCGGGCTGAAGAAAGCTTTTGAAGCTCCCGAACAATCGACCAGGAGGGAGGGAACATGCCAGTCGAGCATGTGTCTCTACCAGGGTTCTACTCGAGTGTAGGCTGAACTCCTGACAAAAAGGTGTATAATACTGAGCCGAAGGACTTTGCTAGCTGTTGAAGTACCACAGCTCTGGTCTTGTTTTTGCTGCAACAGACTAACACAGCTACGCCTCTGGAAATTGTTGGTATTATGGGATGGGCGAATTAGTATACTAACCTGAGATTCAGGGAACTGACAGTGAGGAGGGTTCACCTTGAAGAGCAGCTCCTCCTGCAAAGGTTGCCCCTTGTCACCTGCTTGGTCCTTGGGAATCAGACCAAGAAGCTCACTTCCAGAGCTGGGTGCCTCGTGACTAGATCGGCGCATCAGACTGCTATGAGATAAAATAATCGAGAGAGAAACCAACGGCTCTTAGTATAATACTGTTTTCAACACAGTCTGGTTTACTTAACCTGCTCAAAGAGAGGAAGTATCCAAAATCTGGGCTTTCACTAAAGCTGACAACCTGAACCCAAATATATTTGATTTCTTACACATCCTATACCCTAAGGTCACAGAACAGGCTATCGCAACAAAATATACCATGATAAAATCCATAAATCAATGAAAGTGTAAAAAAAAACCCATTATTAAAAACAGTTCCATTTATTTATTTATTGTATGTATATCCACCTTCTTTCCTCCAGGAGCTCAGGGCGGTGTATGTTGTCCTCCTCCCTTGTGAGGTATGTTGTGGTGGACTACAACACCCATCATCCACAGCCACCTGAGCCCAATGGCAAAGGATCATGGGAGTTATAGTCTACCCGTTTCTGAGGGCCCAAGGTTGAAGGACACTGGTCTACACTGACAGGCAGTGATTATCCAGGTTTTCAGACAGGGATCTCTCCCAGCCCCAACTGGGGATTGCTGGGGACTCAATTTGGGATTGATTTATCTTCTCTTAACACAGCTCTATGTGTCTTTGCCCAGAAGCAGTTTCCTTGCAGACTTGAGGAGTGCGTTATTTATTTATTTTTTGTACCTTGCTTGCAATTCCAGAGTTTTGCCATCCCCAGATTGCGGCTGCATCTTCTCCATGTACACGTCAATGAAGTCAACAAGATTGTTTTGTTCTGACAGTTGCAGCAGCAGCTCCTGCAAGTGAGGAAGAGAAACAGAGGAAAACTCAAAACGTGAAAAATTGGGGTTTTCTGAAAGCGATGTCTCGCCCCCTTTCACTGTCTTGGTGGCAGGAGCAGTATGGCTCAGACTGGGAGTCCTGAGGGTAGGGGACTGGTTTCCTCCTCTACTAGGATTTCTAGACAGAGAAGGAAGCTGAATACAGTTGCTGTTGTTAATCATGATGATAACAAAAGCGTCATACTGGCTCCCTTCACCAGCAGGCCCCATGGCTGGTTACAACAATCTCATGTTAAAAATGAAAAACAGTTAAAAGAGGTTACAGTCACAGGAATAGGGCATGCCCTGAAAACACACATCTCAGGTGTTAAAAGGCCAGGGTAAAGAGGTGCGTCTTCTTTCCTCCTGGAGGAAGATTGGAAGAAATTTAAAGGCTATCTACAGAAACATTGTAAAATTAGTGAATGTTAGAAGGATGTTGAAATGAAGTTATGTGGTTTTAGTAGAAATGTTATAAAGGTTTAGGAAAAAACAGACTGTTAATTGGTGAAAGGAGGGAAAGTATAGTTACACTGATATCAAGATAAATTACAGGACAAAAATTGGGAAAGATGGAAAGGATTTGCTGAATTAGTTAACCGAACTAGAATACAAAAAAGGGAGGTGTGAGGAGGTCAAGGAAACAAGTAAATGAAAGATAAGTTATGGGAAGATTTGCTGTGTTTTTTAATT
This sequence comes from Podarcis melisellensis, assembly GCF_964234715.1. Classification (NCBI taxonomy): domain Eukaryota; kingdom Metazoa; phylum Chordata; class Lepidosauria; order Squamata; family Lacertidae; genus Podarcis; species Podarcis melisellensis. Next base: position 10,360,497 of record NC_138528.1, on the reverse strand, counting down.
GTTTGTATTTTCTGTTGTTTTTCTTTTTTCTTTATTTTCTTTCTTTTTTACTTATTGTGATGTGTTCTTTTGTTTTTGTTTAATATGGTGTTTTTATTTTTACTTTTTGCTTTTTGTAACCCTTAAAACTTTAATAAATATTACCTAAAATAAAAAGAGGTGCGTCTTCAGCATTTGCCAAAAGCTGCATAGTGAAGATGCCAGACCTGTCTCTTGTGGTGAGGGTACTCCACAATTTTGGGGTGCCAAAGAGAATTCTCTCTTCTGAGGGAGATTTGCCTACCCATGTTCTTGGGAGTTCTAAGAACATGGGTAGGCAAACTAAGGCCCGGATCCAGCCCAATTACCTTCTAAATCCGGCCCACAGATGGTCTGGGAATCAGCATGTCTTTACATGAGTAGAATGTGCCCTTTTATTTAAAATGCATCTCTGGCTTATTTGTGGGGCCTGCCTGGTGTTTCTACATGAGAAGAATGTGTGCTTTTATTTAAAATGCATTTCTTAGTTATTTGTGGGGCATAGGAATTCATTATTCCCCCCCCAAAATATAATCTGGCCCCCCACAAGGTCTGAAGGACAGTGGACCTGCTAAAATGGTTTGCTGACCCCTGCCCAAGAGGGTCCCCTCTTTGCCGAATTTAACAGTGTATTTCAGCCTCGGTAAAATAGGAATGTTTTTAAATTCCTCCTGAAAGTCAGTACAGTGGTGCCTCGCAAGACGAAATTAATCCGTTCCGTGAGGCTCTTCGTATAGCGGTTTCTTCGTCTTGCGAAGCAAGCCCATTGACAGCTTAGCGGATTAGCGCTACAGCTGTCAAGCGGCTTCCAGCGATCAGCTGTTAAGCGGCTTATCAGCGGAACAGCTGATAAGCGGCTTAGCGGCTTAAGAAAAGGGCGAAAAAAGCGAAAAAAACCCGTGGGGGGATGCAAGATTTTTTTCGTCTTGCGAAGCAACCCCATAGGGGAATTCGTTTTACGAAGCGCCTCCAAAACGGAAAACCCTTTCGTCTAGCGGGTTTTTCGTCTTGCGAGGCGTTCGTCTTGCGGGGCACCACTGTAATGAGGTTGGCAGATGCCCCTTGCTAGGAAAAGAATCTCATAAATGGGAGCAGCCGCCAGAAAGGCCCTGTCCTGTTTCAACTCCAAGTGGTGCAACCACCAACAAGGCCTCATCTGCTGAGCATCGGACCCAAGATGGTTGATACGTGGAGAAGGCGCTTGTTTAGGCACTTACGTGTGAGATGTATGCAAGAGGCGGCAAAATTAAATAAGGCAGAACAATAGACAGCAAAACTATCTTGCCGTGTTGTGGAGGAGGGGGAAAGGGAGCCGATTTACCTGCTGCTGCTCTAAACCATTCTGCCTACTGAAGAGAGGTTGGTCCAAGGTAAGAAGCGGGAATGTATCAGAGAGGTCAAAATAAAAAGGCTGAGGGAGCTCCTCAGAGGTATTTTCCTCAGGGATGATCTGCAGAAAGAGGCACACAGGTCAAAGGAACTTTTTAGCATAAGATTGCAGTGACAGAAAGGTGAGAGCGCCTTAATGTAGTTTTTTAATGCTAAATTTTGAACTCGGACACAGATGACCTGAATAATAATGAATTGGCTTAGACAATTTATATGCCACTTACAGATGTTTTGGGTGGGGAATCTCTAAGTGGTTTACAACCTCAAGCTCATAAAGATCCAAATACCAAAAAAACAAACAAACCCAACCTAACAAAACTCCATGTTATAAAATATCACACAACTAACTGTCAGCATCCTTCAGGAGTCGAGATGCCAGCTGGTTAGCCCCCAGCTGGATCATGCCCTTCCAGCCTTGACGATCCCCCAATCTCTGGTGCGACGTAAATCAGTGACTCCGACTTCAAAAGCCTGAGCACACTACATTAGCAGAAAATACTGTGCAAACAGAACAGGTGTGAGGCTTGTGGAAACATACTGACAGCTAAAGATTTATTAAGCATAAATCAGGACAAAGAAAACATGTCGTCTCCCTTTCTTCTCCTCAGAGAGACAGTAAAAAGCAAAAGCTATACACACAACGGAAGTTCCCTGCAAGCTGTGCTGGTATGTAAACAGACATGTGACATGCAACAATTCCACACGTCTGCTCCTTAAGGTGAAATGGAATTTTCCAACACTAACAAGGAGCCTGCATTGTTTGGAATCCTGACTATTTAGGCTCCCAGACTGTGGGAGCCTCTACAAGCATTCAAATCATTATTCTCATTTATTGGATTTGTCGAATTATCATGGCAACCCAAAGCGACTTACCGTATTTTCCGCCCTATAGGACGCACTTTTCCCCCTCCAAAAATGAAGGGGAAATGTGTGTGCGTCCTATGAGGCGAATGTAGGCTTTCGCTGAAGCCTGGAGAGCGAGAGGGGTCGGTACACACCGACCCCCCTCGCTCTCCAGGCTTCAGGAAGCTATCCGCAAGCCTTGGGAGCCTGTGGGAGTTTCCGCCAGGCTCCCACGGCTTGCGGAGAGCTGCCTGCATCCCGAAGCCTGGGTGCGCTGAGCAGTCGCGCCGGGGCTTCGGGTAGCTCTGCGCAAGCCGCGGGAGCCCTCCCACGGCTTGCGGAGAGCAGCCTGTTCTGGGGGCTGGGGAAGCTCCGGCCTTTATTTCCCCCCAAAAAAACTAGGTGCGTCCTATGGGCCGGTGCGTCCTATGGGGCGAAAAATACGGCAAAACCAACCAAACAGGCACAGAGGGCTTCACCTCCCTATCTGAGAAAGGCCACATGCAACACGAAGGACAGAATTCCTCAGCCCGCCCTCTTCTCACAAGTTTTAGAATTGTGTTAACAAACTGATGGCACAAATAGAGAGGTCTCCTGCAGCTGCTCGAAGGGGTTTGAGACTTCTCCCTGCAACAAGACGTGGCAACACAGGCTGCTCCTGTGCCAGCTAGCCAGTCAGCCATGCCCCTTTGCAGAATACTCCGTTCCAACAGGTATATAGTAAGACTGATACGAAAGCTTTGCAAACTGCAGCATGCGCATGCCCCGGCGTGGCCACATGCGCACAACATCGACTCTCACAGTGGCCTTGCTTTTCTTGGTTTCGTTTTACCTGCTCTTCTGTGCTCTTTCCTTGGAGCATGCCCTGCACTCTTTTCAAGTTGCATTTCACATCTTTCAGCTTCGAAGACAGGCTCTCTGCCTCCTGATGGAGGCCAGCGCCCTCGCCGGTGTGCCTGTCTTTGCAGTCCTCCAAAAGCCGCGCCACTTTCTGTTCAATCTCTGATAAGATAGCCTGGAAAGTCAAGCAGTTAATCATTCTTTTTCTTTTTTAATCACTGCAAAGTTTACTTACTGAAAACACCCCAAGCTCATATTCTGTATTAGGGCAAAGGTTGGTAACAGGAATGTTTGGGAGGGTGAATCCAGAAGTGACTCATTTTCCCTTCTCCCTTGGGACAAAATCATTTGTGTATTTGTGGCGGGTGTCAGAGGAGGAAGAGACAAACAGATACTGGCAAACTGCTCTGCAGCAACTTCAACACTCCTGTGGTCTTGTGGAAGACTAATCCTGTTAGACCATTGCAGCAAACAAACATCAGCAGAGGCCCGGAGCACCACAAAAGTTAATGCCTTAATAACTCTGTGTGCGTTTTCAAAGGTGCTCCAGGTCTTTGTTGCTTTTCCTGTAATCTCTGGCGCAACCAGATACCTTTTTGCCCTAAGCAAGCCCAAACCTAATTAAGTCGGCATTCAGCCTTCCCATCCCATCTGATTATTCCGAACTGCAGGCTAGGATTTTGCATTTCATTTATCTTTTTCTTTCTCCCTGCCCCCCCCCCACTTTATGTTATTAGCTTAACATACAGACAACTCACGAGTCCTCCTGATTAAATCTGAAAGCTTGCTTACTTGTTTCACCCTACTGTTCATTTTGGAGGTTTTTTTCTCTTCCTATTCCTCTTTCCTTTAATGGTCCAATGCAGCCACTAACATTTCTGTCTGTGTGCATTACACTTTACAGAATAACATTTAACAATGGGACTAAGGGGTGTGTAATCCTCACAACAAACTTATGTAACAGTGTTTTAACAATTTGCTCCCTTTTAAGCCTGCATATGCTTCTATTGATGTTCACTCTCTTTTGCTTAAATGTTTGTTGCACATTGCCCTGAGCTACTTTGGAAAAAGGGTGATTCTTAAATAGCCTAAACCAGAGGTTTTCAACCTTTTGGGGTTCACAGCTCCCTTGACGAACTACGTTCTTTTCTGCGGCACCCCTGTGGGGCTCAGGAGCCCGGTTATGTCACCCCTTGCCAGCAGAGCTGGCAGCCCCCCACCTTCATCTCTTCTCCCCTCTCCTTGGGAGTCCTCCAGGCAATTGCTGCTGCCGCCCCTGGTCCCTGAGCTGCACCCCCCACCCCAAAGAGAGGTGCCTCCTCACACTGCCCCACAGGGGCCTGGGAAGCACCCCCTGGCCACCCCCAGAGGCACCATTCACCTGGGGAGCTTGTAGCCAGGGCTGCTGCAACAACAACAATAATAATAATTTTTATTTATACCCTGCCCTCCCCAGCCAAGGCCAGGCTCAGGGCGCCTAACAAGCAATAATAAAAACAAGTTGAATGAATACAACTTAAAAACAAGATTAAAATACAACATTAAAATATTGAAACATTAAAATGCAGCCTCATCACAGGAGGAGAATGGAAAAAGAAGGGGAAGGGGAGAATCAAATTGGCTCCAAGCCAAAGGCCAGGTGGAACAACTCTGTCTTACAGGCCCTGCGGAAAGAAATCAGATCCCGCAGGTCTCATGAGACAGAGCGTTCCACCAGGCCAGGGCCAGTGTTGAAAAGGCCCTGGCTCTGGTTGAGGCTAATCTAACTTCCTTAGGGCCCGGGGCCACTAAGGTGTTGCTATTTATGGACCTTAAGGTCCTCCGTGGGGCATACCGGGAGAGGCGGTCCCATAGGTACAAGGGTCTTAAGCCGTGCAAGCCTTTGGGAGGCAGAGACGCAAGAGGGCATCAGAGGAGGGAGGGAAGGAAAGAGGGACAGAGGCCAGTGTTGCCCACAGCATCCCTGACCATAATTCAAAGCACCCTTGTTGAAAACCACCAGCCTAAACAAAGAAACAAAACCCCAAAAGGTAGGTCTCTGCCCTGAGAGGCCTACAATCTAGATGTTGACAGTGGGGAGATGCCAAGTGTGTGGCTGTCATTGTGTGGCTCTCTTTGGAAGATGTGTAGTGCTGAATCACAGTCCGGACACTGAGGTCCAGCTCCGAGGGCCTTCTGGTGGTTCCCTCACTGCGAGAAGTAAGGTTACAGGGAACCAGGCAGAGGGCCTTCTCAGTAGTGGCGCCTGCCCTGTGGAATGCCCTCCCACCAGATGTCAAGGAAATAAACAACTATCTGGCTTTTAGAAGACATCTGAAGGCAGTCTTGTTTAGGGAAGTTTTTAATGTTTGAAGTTTTATTCTGTTTTAGTGTTCTGTTGGGAGCCACCCAGAGTGGCTGAGGAAACCCAGTCAGATGGGCGAGGAATAAATAATAAAATTGTTGTTGTTGTTATCCCTACATTTGCATGAAGTCAGGGCTGGTGAGGGGAGCCAAAGTGAAGGCAGGTTTCACAACAGCAAAGTATCAAAGGCTGTCGATGCTCTCCTTTGCATTTTGGATTCACACTCAGGAGAATGAATTCAGTATCAGTATATGAAACACCCACAAATACAGTCAAGCTAATTTAGGTGCAACCACTCTACACACTCATGTTCTCTGGATAGGTATCCATGGTGTTCTTTCTGTTGGGGATGAAGATTAAGGTCTTAAGCCGAAGAAGAGGAATGAACCATTTTGGAAGCAGAATGCTGTCTAGAGGGTTTTAGGCTGAAGTTTATGAAGGGAAAGATAAAGAAGACTGTAGAAGTATATGCTACAATCACGAGAGAACATTCTCAAAAATGTAAGGAAGAAGGGGAAGCAGATGCTGGGTTACATACGCACCGTTCCTTTAAAGCGCCTGTGAAGCATGTTCAATCCCTTAAAGAATTCTGGGCATTGTAGTTTGTTGCTGGGAATTTCAACCCTGTCTGGGGAAAACTACAGTGCCCAGAATTCTCTGAGCGACATAGTGAATGTGGTATGTGCATTATACCGTGTACACAGTCCCTGTCCTCCAATCAGTTCAGCCCATCTATCGCCTAGAGAGGGACATGATCCATGGCATGGGAGCACATCTCCGGCACCTCACTGGAACCAGAAATGCACTTTCCAGAAATGTTGCAGAAACCCGCTCTCCATCCTTCTTTGGGCAGCTTTACAATTCTGGAGATGAATTAGGAATGGGCTTGTTTTTTTTAATTGGTTTCCATATGTAACACATCATGCTTTAATTATTTGCAGCTGAGTCAGGTGAAGTTGGGTTTCGTTTTAGAGAGTTTATTTGTCATGCAAACATGATTTGTACATCTGAAATGTAAGGAGCTCCTGCAGCCTAAGCAGAGGTGTGCATTCTCTACCGTGCCCTGGAAGAAGAACCCCCACGCTTAACTTTAGCAATGACTTGGTTTAAATTTTCCGCCAAGAAAAACTGCATGCTGCTACTGGTATGAATGTCTGTGCAAATTACTCTGTTCTAAGCACTGGGGGGGAGGGTGCATATTGATATATGCAGGGTATTATTACTATTATTATTAAATTTTCTATACAGCCCTTTATCCAAGGATCACAGGGAAGATTACAATACAAAAAGGGCATGATAGTCCTGCTGCACATCGCTAGAAACCCTGCTGGCTTTGGGAGATTTCATTAGGCACTGTCCATGCAGTTTAAAGCAATAAGGACTAGAAACTTGGCAGTGGTTTAAAACGAAAGTTGAGATTATTGGAATGTGAATGCTCTGCCTTCATGACCCTTCCCAGCAGGTGTTGCAAGCCAGCACTGGAGTTGGGGGGATGCAGCAACTAACTGGCCAGCAGCACTCTGTAAATGCTGGCCACTCGGCAGCACTGCGTCTGCACGATGCCGACCTTTGTCTCCAAAGAAAACACAAAACAAATCATTGATAAGAAGTTAGTGCCCCCTTCCCCTTGACTGCTGCAGAATGGCATTTCATCCACCACCAGTCCTTTCCAATGCCAAGCTTGCCAGCTAACATGAATATACAAGGGAGTAGGAGGCCTTTGCAGGGAAAAAGCAGTATGGGGAGTAATTAGCCACCCTCCAGTCTCCCTTCGCTGCAGGAATCTGTTTCCCTTCAAATCTGGGCTGCTTTCCAATCTCAGAGCCCGGCTGGAGGGAAAACTGGCGGGAGAGAAGGGGCTTGTAGGAGGAAAAGCACATATATGTCCCTGGCTGGTGTGTCTCTCCTGTTCTGGCCCTGCATTCACTTGTGGTTGGGTAACATAGCCTGTATTTGCAGGCACCTCCTGGGGCCTGCCTAGGTTTGGCAGACAAGAAGCCAGTTAAGAACATGGGGGGAAGCGCCCGTCTCTGTGTGCCCCTATATGGAATCCAGCCAGTCCCTGTTTACTGCAGCAGCGTCACACACACACAAAAAGAGCCAGAAGCAGGAACGACGAGGCTGCAGGCGTTATGTAGGCGCACCGAAATGAGAGGCAAAGGTGATTGGCTTACGAAACTGCAACAGCGACCTTTGGCCCGCTCAGCTCAGCTTACCTGGCACGCAGCTAGACGCTGCTCCACTGTCTGTTGCATTTGGCGGGTCTGGCCTCCTGATCCCAGGGACTCTTTCGTTTGGTCTAGCCACCGTTCCAGCTCAGCAATTTGTGCCTGCCACACATGGAGGAGCCGGGCAAGCTCTGAGTCAGGCCTACCGGCACCCACAGGCTCCTCTGGATCTCCCAATAAGCACTCGGCAGTGTTTGTGACTCGACTGGAGGAGGCTTTGCCCTGTGGGGAAGAAAAGCCAAAGTCTGGAAGATCTGCGAGCCTGAAAAATAGCTAACGTGCTCTCGGAAAGCAGCACGAGCCGGGCAGATTAGGGGAGAAAGGAAAGGAAAAGTAAGCCCAGGTGCCAGCTGAGAGTCCCGTGATCTGGTGCAACAGGTTTCTTAGCAGCCGATTTGCATTTGCACAGGTAGAGCTCAGCTCGCACAGGAAGTCTGCTGACTCACAGTTCATTAGGTGGCTATCCCGGCGGGACACACACACCAGAAGTGTTTTTCTGGTGCGTGCGGTTAAGATTCTACGTGCTGCACTTCAAAGCTGGTTTACATGCCAGCGTATGATTTCTTTGTGCTGCTTTTGAGGTTTAGTATGGATAAGGATTGGGGCTAAAATAAAATAAAAACAATTAAAATAAGGAAGGAAGGAAGGAAGGAAGGAAGGAAGGAAGGAAGGAAGGAAGGAAGGGGAGGGAGGGAGGGAGGGAGGGAGGAATATTTTCAGCTCTGCAACTATAGGGATAGGACTGATTTATTCCAGGTGGTGTCAAACTACAACTAGAATGCAAACAAAAGCCAATTTCTCCTTCATCCCTAACCTGATGGCAATATCCTTCTTCACTGCTGTTTCCCAGCAGCAAGTTCTTACAGTGCAACCTTACATATGTCTATGTATGTTTCAGTGAGTTCAGTTTGGAGCTTACTACCAGGTAAGTGGGTACAGGATTGCAGCATCAGAGCTCTGATGACTCCGATGCATAGAACTGCCATGGATTTATCAGATCCTCTTTTTAAACCACCTGAGCTAGAGGCAATCACCACAGCTAAACTGTGGAACTCTAACCCGCCCTGGGAACTTAGGTGAAGAGCAGGCAAATAAATAGTAATAGTAATAAACTACGTGGTGTGTGAAGAACAAATTCCTTTTTGTCTGTCCCAAATCTCTCACCATTAAGGCTTGAAAGACAGAGATAAAAGTTGTCCCTATTCACTTTCAACAGTGTATAAACCTGCAGCATGTTTCCCCTTGCTTGTCTTTTTCCTAAACTAAAAATATAGATTAACCTTTGATGGGATGTTATGTAGAGAATCTACATTTCGGCATGATGGATTATTGTATAGGTTTTCTCTCTAATCCAGCCTTCCCTAACCTGATGGCCTCCGGATATTTTGGATCACAACTCCCATCAGCCACAGCCAGCATGGCCAGTGGTCAGGGATGATGGGAGTTGTAGTCCAAAGCAGCTGGCAGGCAAGTGATTGGGACAATGGCTTAAATCCTATGACCGTACGTACACTGCACAATGCAGCCTATCTGCCTTCAGGTTCTTTCATTTCATTTTTCACTTCGATTTGCTGGTATAACAGGTAATCTGATCGTGATATTTTCAACAGCAATTTTCTGGTAACAATCTGATAGCTTTAATGGACCCAAAGTTAGCACACCTACCCCGCTATGACTTGCAAGAGCCTCACCACTTCTTGCTTTTTGCGGAGACAAAGAAATTAACTGCTGGTCAGGCTCCTCAGCATCCACAGCCTGCAAAGAAAATCAGAGATGAAGAAATGTTTTCTCTTTGATGGTGTCTCGGGGTACCTTTTTTAAAGGTACCCTGAGAGCCACATTCCCTTGTAGGCAACTTTCTGGGGGTGCCATGTGCCAATGGTGAGTGGAGCAAGAAGCAGAACTTGGGAGACTCTTAACTTTGTACAAGAAGCTACATTGCAGTCGTGCAAAAGACGAGTGTTTCATCACACTTCTCAACACAGCTCGTTTTCTGTTTCATCCCAAACCTGCAAACTATTATTTGCAGTGTTAGAACAGGCCAGGATTTTTAGCTATGGTTTGGCGTTCACTAGGTATCCGGGCTTGCTGCAAATGTGCTAACCACAGTTTCCCAGTTTGTGTTATACAAGAAACTATGGTTAGTGGGAAACCTTTCGGTTTGTTTCCTTGCTTGCAAAAAAGGAAGGAACAGAGGGGCTATGCGCATGGCCAAAAGGCTCATCCAGAAGTTGGCTTACAAAGCCAGGATATGATCTTCCATAAAGAGTCTTCTTGGATCAGCATTGTTCTCACTTTGAATGGGCAAAGACTTACAGGTCCTTTCACCAAATTGTCCCCCTGCCAAATTGATGAAAGAACCAACTTTTTAAAAATCACTTCACGTCCTTTCACAGAAACAGACCCCTCCCCACAAACTTGCCAAAAGATTGCTCACAGAAGATTGCTCACAAAAAGCTCCCATTTTTAAGCTCTGAGCTATATGTGATGCATTCGTAAAAATGATGGAAACGATGGACAATTCAGCAGCTCCTGTGATAACTGAAATGGGTGTCCTAGGACATGGTAAAGAATTTGCCACCAAACTCTGTGAAGCAATTAGTCACTCTTTGAGGAATTAATCCAACCAATTCTGCATTATACTCACTTCATTGTGGAATGAATTGTCCTCAGCTTCTTCAACCAAGGAAGGTAGAAGAGACAGTGACCCTCGCTTTTTGGGCTAAAATGTACACACACAGATACAGCCCGGTTATTTGTAGTTGCGAAAATAACTTTTCATTCAAGTCCTCCCCAAAGTTCAATGTCCAGTCAGTTTCTCATGAGTGTAAAGCTCCAATTAATCCAGACAAATTAATAGGGCCTGAGCCAACCAAAAATTAAAGCGCTTTTAAATCCCATAGATTTCAACGGGGTTTAAAATTGCATCTATCTTTCAAAGTCAATAGACCTTAAATAAAGTACGCTGGATCAATGCCCAGTGCAAAATAGCACAGTCTCAACAACACTGATTAGTACCAAACCATCTAGCAACGTGATTTGTTTGCACAAGCCTCTCTCAACCTGGAGCCCAACAAATATTTTGGGCTACAACTCCCAAGAGGCTCCACCAGTGTTGGCATTCCACCACCTCCTGAAGAAAACACCTGCTTAGGCAAGCATTTCCTTGAAGTGAACTTCTGGTTTTATTGTTTTGTACCCTTTTAAACCACAGAGCCTAGGACTTGCCGATCAGAAGGTCGGCGGTTCGAATCCCCGCGACGGGGTGAGCTCCTGTTGCTCTGTCCCTGCTCCTGCCAACCTAGCAGTTCGAAAGCACGTCAAAGTGCAAGTAGATAAATAGGTACTGCTCTGGCGGGAAGGTAAATGGTGCAGGGATTCGAACTGCCGACCTTCTGATTGGCAAGTCCTAGGCTCTGTGGTTTAACCCACAGCGCCACCCGCGTCCTTTATCTGAATATCTTTTTCTAATTCATTGTAAATTACTTCCCAGAATTCCCTGATTACTTTACAGGACCACATGTGGGAAAAGGATCCCTCTGCTTCATTGCATTTTCAACATTTACCTTTTCTCTTTTTTAAAACATTTTCGCTAGTTTGGCAGGTGTTAAATACCACCAGTGGGCCATTTTCATCATATTTTGCTTTAATGTGTAACACACCATAAAATTCATATTTACCATCCATAAATTCTCCCAAAGCTCATAATCAACATTACGACCCACATCCTGTGCCCATTCAGTCATACTTGATTTCACAAATTCCGCTTTTGTATCCCACTCTATAGAAGCAGTTTGTACATGTTTGATAATACTTTTACTTTACTGTATCAAATAAATCCCTTCTGAATTGGGATTTCTGTTCTGCAAATCCAATTTGTTTATCCATCTTAAAGAGTTTGTTAAACTGATGTATCTGTAACCAACAAGCATTTTGTTTCCTTTCTGAGTTCACAGTTGCAACATATAAAACTATCAATACATTTCCTGAGTAGCATGGAAACAACTGAAAAATAGAAACAGATAGCCCAGCAGCGAATTTCCACAATATTGAAGCCTGGAACTACAGGTGTACCTTGGTTTTCAAACAGCTTAGTTCTCGAAAGTTTTGGTTCCTGAACACCACAAACCCGGAAGTGAGTGTTCTGGTTTGCAAACTATTTTTGGAAGGCAAACGTCTGATGGGGCTTCCGATTGGCTGCAGGAGCTTCCTGCAGCGAATCAGAAGCCACACTCTGGTTTCTGAACGTTTTGGAAGTCTGTTCGACTTCCGAGGTACGACTGTATAACCCACATGATTAAGAATGATGGCTCCGTTCCACCTCAAGGATGCCTCCAAATACCATTTGCTGGGAATGTACAAGTGAGACTAGCACCCTGTTATGTACTGAGTTGAATAGGATCCAAAATGCAGCAGTCTATTGGTCCTAGAACAATAGGATTCAGAATGCAGCAGTCTGATTGGTCCTAGAACAATGCAGCAATATGATTGGTCTGCAAGAGCCACCCAATCCGGCTCCAGATGGAAGTGAATCCACAACCTGATTGGCCTACAGGAGAATCCCGTAATTAGCCAATCATGTGGGGCCCATTGTGTAAATAATGTATATAAAGCAGACATTTTGGGGGAACTTCCATTCCTCCTCACCACTATGAGCTGAATAAAGATCATGAAATCCACTCTTGACTCCAAGTAAATACACATCCATGCCTTGCTTACAGGCTTCCCAGAAGAGACACCTGGTGGACTAATTTGAGAACAAGATGGTGGACTGGATGGACCACTGGCCAGATCCAGCAGCCTTCCTACATCCTTACCACCAGATCTATCTCCATGCTTATGTTTGGTTCTTCCCCAGTTCCCTGCATCATACACTTCCCCAACATCTTCCATCTAATGACGTGGAGCTGAGGGAGGAGAAACGTACAAACTAATGACCCTTAATACAAGCAACGGGGGAGCTGGGGATATACACAACAAAAAGACGCCATTTTGTGTGGCAAATGGACCTGAAACTCTGGTAAGAAGCGGATCCGGCCTAAAATAACCAGTATCTAGAGGCTTCCTCATTTCTCTGAACATACTCCTACAAAACCGCTTGAAGAAGAAGAGTAGTTTGGATTTATTTGATACCCCGCTTTATCACTACCCTAAGGAGTCTCAAAGCGTCTAACAATCTCCTTTCCCTTCCTCCCCCACAACGAACACTCTGTGAGGTGAGTGAGGCTGAGAGACTTCAGAGAAGTGTGACTGGCCCAAGGTCACCCAGCAGCTCATGTGGAGGAGCAGGGACGCGAACCCGGTTCCCCAGATTACAAGTCTACCGCTCTTAACCACCACACCACACTGGCTCGGTATCCACTTACCTGCCAATCAGCACCAGCTCCATGTTCTTCCGGATCTGGGGATTCCAAAATATCCTCCTCTAGTTCAGGCTGCTCTGGCCTCTGGTGTAGCTCCACCAAGGAATTCTTCATCCTTGTGAGAATGTCCTCCTTCCTCTGGCAAAGGAGGGAGATCCGCTGCTTTATGTCTTCCATCTCCTCGCCCTAAGGAACAACGATGCTCAGATGTGACTTTTTTTTCATGAGGGCAGGGAGGGGAAGCGCAAAAACAGAAGGAAACAGCAAATGGTTTATAGCATCTTACTGGAGCCTGATCTCCGCGGTTCCCACTGGCTCTCTGTCTTACACGGAAGTAGCGCCCCATTGCTGCTGAAAACCAGAGCAAAGGCCTCAGCATGAAAACAAGAGCCTTCTGGATGTGTCTTCGACCGGCCATGGCTTGCCAGGCAATGTGGAGCTTCAGTAAAGAGCACCACTCTGGGTGGCAAATGGACATGTGAGATTTGTGGGAGCAGAATTCCTGGAGGGTGAATGCTCAGGAGTTCTTCCTTTGACAGGCTCAGTCACTAATCTAGATAGGTCAACTATAATACACTAGCACTTCCTGAAAGTCCAGAAGGTTTTTTTTTAAAACAACAACAACAACATTTCCCTCCTATTCCAAGTGGCACAAAACCAGGAATTAAGAGGTCTGTGTAGTTTTTACACAAAAAGCCGGAAAACACCCCAAGAAAATGCAAGCAGGGCATCCTTCCCTGTCTCTGCTTCTCTGTTCCTGTGTCTTCACCGAACAGATTATTTGTATGTAGGAAGGAATCATCCTAACCACCAGGCAATTATGCAATTTAATTAGGGCTTTAGACTAGTATATACATTGCAGTAGGTGCGAAATGTGACACTGCTGTAATTTGGAGAGCCGAAAGGTGTTAGCATGGTTGCATGGCCTAGTCATTTCCTTGCTTTTCCACCTAAATGTAGCTAAATTCTGTGCGTCTGCAATCAATCGCAGGAAGCAAGTGGTATCCCATAATGTTCAAACCCCTAAATGTTAATTACAAGGGGACACACTAACAATTAATTTATATTTAAAGCCTTGTTATATTCATATTGTCCCTTGTATTTCTGATATTTTTTATGATCTGTGATATTGTGTGTGTTGACGCTGGTCTGTGACTGTATTAATAAATTCATTCATTCATCCACCTATATAGTATACTCTCGTGTTCCCCTCTATCCAGCTGATCCATTTGAGTCCCCCATTTCTTCCTTAACAGCTCCCCTTCGGCTGCTCACAGGAGAAAGAAGAGTGTGCCACCCCACCACCTGATATTATTCCAAATGGCTACTACAGGCTTATTAAAGCTGGCACTGCATGGGCAGGAGGGCTTTGGGCACAGGCCATTCCCCACCTGACCAGCACTTCCCCTGCTGCTGTGCCCTTACAGAATGGGATCCCGCTGTGTTGAGCTCAGAGTGCAGCGGGCCCAATGCTTGCTAATGTAATATCCATACATGTGAAGAAACTAAATTGTAAAACTGTTCTGTTTGTTTTTTGTCTGAATCAGAATTTTAAAAATTCTGGGATCTGCAACAAAAAGCTGAAGCATGGAGTGCTCCTCCCACCAACCCAAAATCTCTTTCTGACCATTCCATTCTGTTTCTCCCTTACATACTCAATTTTAGCTCCCTCCCTCAACTCTGTCAATCATCATTCTGGACCCTTGTTACCTCCCTAAAAATGTGTTGTGTTTCTGAGAACTTCTGATTTCTCCCTAAGCCTGTTTGTTGCTTCTCTTTCTCTGTGTGTGGTGACATTATGGCTACATTAGGATCCACATTCTGAGAATGGGTATATTAATATTAGTATATGCTATACAATGTGTACCAGAATACAGTGGTACCTTGGGATGCGAACGGGATCCGTTCCGGAGCCCTGTTTGCATCCTGAATGGAACGTAAGATGCGACTGTGCGTCTGCACGTGCGCGGGTCACGTTTTGCAGCTTCCGCGCATGCGCGTGACGTCATTTTGAGCGTCTGCGCATGCGTGAGCGGCGAAACCTGGAACTAATGCGCTCCGTTACTTCTGGGTTGCCGCGGAGCGCAATCTGAAAGCGCTCAGCTTGAAGCACATTCAACCCAAGGTATGGCTGTACTAAACTAAGTCCAAGTCTGAGGAAACTGCTTTCTCATATTTTTAACTAGTATTATTGAAGGAGGTGAGGACAGGTGACCCCACCTAGGCCCGAAGTCACACACCCCAACCAGGCCTCAAAACTGTCTAAAATTCCTTTTGTCTTCTAAAAAATCCAAAACAGCTTTTCTCTGCTCTTCTCTGCTTTTTTCACAAGATGCATAGGAAAAATGTTATTCTTTCATCAGTACAAGAAGGCTTCAAAAGGCTAATAAATAGGCTCTGTCATTGCCAAGAATACTCAAGCCTGAGAACTGACTTTTATCTCATTCAGTTGCAACATCTTTGGACATGCTGAGCCGCTCTCATTCCCCTTTCCTGGGAAGGGTGCCAAGAGTCCACAATAGTCCCAAAGATAGGAGCTTTCTGTTCATGCTCAGGGGAACACAACATAGGGCAGGACTTCGGAGGAGGAGGAGAAAGGAGAGGGAACTGGAAGGGGAATATATGCTCTGTGCAAATGACTGTGAACCTGTGCTTGTTTGTGAATCTATCACACTTGCTCCTTCTACCAGTTCATGGCTGGTAGAAATAAAGCTTTTTCTCCGAAACTAATCCTTGAGTGTCTGTTGACTCCCATTTTCCCTTTCCTGGGCGCAATATTTTTTCCCACCCGAGGGCAAAGCCTCATAAGGCTACATTATAACCTTAAGACCATTTTCAATGAAACTGTTTCGTCCTTTTCCAATGTAGCCTTAACAAGATTTCAGTTTAACACTGTTTCAACGCACACACATGTTGTTATTTTAGCAGCTGCTAATAAGTTTGGGATCCAAAATCTATTCCAGTCTCCTAAGCTTCAAAAGAGAACGGCTGTTTCATTTGTCTGCTTTTTTAAAAAAGAAAAGAAAAGAGTATACAATTCGGCCATGTTTTCTATTTATCTCTGCATCATCTTTTCTGCAGCTGACTCCTCCAGTTGGAAAATTTCCAATTAGGAAATTTTCACCTCTTTCTGGAACCGCCCCTTCCCATTGTTTACAGTTTTGAGTCTGAAATGCAATTAGCTTCTGGCAGGCTGGAGAAATGTAAAAACAATTAGCACTCTGGGTGGTTCCAGTTAATTTACGTGGCAGATGGAGAAGCGGGGAGGGAAGGACTCTGGAAAGAGCCAGTGAACACACTGGAACACACCAGAGGAGGAATGATGAAAGGGTAGGCAAACTGTTATCATTGGGACTACAACTCCCATCATCCCTGGAAACAACCATGCTGACTGAGGCTGATGGGAATTTTAGATACTGCAGTTAGGTTCAGAGCACAGCAGGCATCCAGCACAGATGGAGGAAGGGGGAATGCAAACCTCACCTCTGGGTAGGAGGCAGCCTGAGCAGGCCGTGGGATTTCTGTAGCCAATTCATCCAAGCCACTCCTTGTGAACTGGAACTGCTTCAGAGAGTCTATTTCTTGATCGCTCTCTTCCAGCTCTTTCACAATGGGCTGTAAAACAGTAATTACTATTAGCTGTTTCGAAGTGGGCGGTGGAACACATGGCCCTGTAACCTAATAAACCATCGAACACCCACACTGCACAGACTGCACCCATGTCCAGCTCACAAAGGACGAGTCAACACATTAAGGAAAGTAAAACAGAGAAAAGGGGTGGAGTTGCTTTGTAACAGGGCAGGCCACCATTCAGCCCAAAGATTGTCTACGCTGAGTGATGGAAGCACTTCACAGTTAAGCGTCTGCAGAGGCAATTGCATTCGCTCATAGAATTACGGGAAAAACCAGAGGTGTACCTCTTGGGAATTATATCGACTGACATTCCTGGCGCTAGGAAAAAAGTTTTCTTATATGCAACCGCTGCAGCCAGAATGATTATAGCAAAAAATTGGAAGGGAGGAAAAAAAACTCCCTCAATAAGAGAATGGCAAATAAGATTCTGTGAATATATAGAATCAGCAAGACTTACAGCAGTGGTAAGACGCCAATCAGACCAAAAACTGATAGAGGAGTGGACTTGCATGAAGGAATACATCAAAAAACATTGTTCTGGTATTAATATATCAATATGCAATGAATGAAACTTATAGAGTAAAAAATTAAAAAGAAATGGGTATAAGATGAGATAGTCAAAAATAATATTGATAACACATATAGGTGGAGGGAAGTCAAAATTTATGTCTGTATGTTTAGTTTGTATGTTTGTTTTCTGTTTTTGTAATCTAAGCTGAGAGGTGTATGTATCTATGTATAAGAAGTTTGTTTAGTGTTCTGGTTTGTGCTTGTTAAGTATTGCATTTATCAATAAAAGTTTTAAAAAATTTAAAAAAGAATTACGAAGGACAATATTTCATTCGCTGCATTAGGGAAAACAAAAAAATTCCTTCCAGTAGCACCTTAAAGACCAACTAAGTTAGTTATCTGTAACTGCATTAGGGAATACAGGGCTGAAATTTTTCAGAAAGTAAAAACCAGGACACCCCAAAACAGTTGTTGAGCATTTTTTTAGGAAGACCCCAAAGTGGTTCTTTTACAAAAACTTCTCTAAGATCCAGAACAAAGTGCCCCCTTTCAGAAATTCCACCTTTGAAATCCCTGTAATGTCCGGGGAAATCAGGACGTATGGTAGCCCTAATATTGATGGTACTACAGATGAAGTATTCAAAACAGGCAGAGGGAAATCATTGTGGAAGCAATAAAGAAAGCAGCCACAGAAGCAAGTAGACTGTCCAGATGTGGATCTGTGATGCAGAATGTGTGATGTGCAGCCATGATTCATATCTGAATTGTACTGCTTAGGAGAGGTGTTTCTGAATGGGGAAACACGATGCATTTTTAAGACAATTGTGGAAACTGAAATGCACACGATGCACAACTGTGAAGTTAACTTTTAAAAATCCAGGCATTTCCAAAGTTTTGTGCCTTGGGTTAAATATCAGCGAAAGCAGATGCAGAAGACCAGCCAGACAGGTGCTTTGTTCACCGACTGTCACATTCTTGTTACAGATAGGTAGCCGTGTTGGTCTGCCATAGTCAAAACAAAAAAAAAATTTTCTTCCAGTAGCACCTTAAAGACCAACTAAGTCAGTTCTTGGTATGAGCTTTCGTGTGCATGCACACTTCTTCAGGTGTGAAGAAGTGTGCATGCACACGAAAGCTCATACCAAGAACTGACTTAGTTGGTCTTTAAGGTGCTACTGGAAGAAATTTTTTTTTTTTGTCACATTCTTGTCCAGTCACAAAGATGTCAAAGGGAACAAGAACTACCAGGCTTTTAGAAGACATCTGAAGGCAGCCCTGTTTAGGGAAGCTTTTATTGTTTGATGCATTACTGTATTTTAATATTTTGTTGGAAGCCGCCCAGGTGGGCGTGGTATAAATAAATAAATAAATAAATAAATAAATAAATAAATAATAATTATCATCATCAGCATCATTAAAATTACTTAACATGGCAGGATGTTTTCTGTCACTCCAGCACCTACGTCGTATTTGCTTTTACCTCAAGCAGTGCGTTTTGCTCCTTGGTAATTCTTTCTAAGGTCTTCAGCTCTTTCAAAAGTTGCTTTGTTCTTTGGAACACAGAGAGGGGTTGCAGCCTCATGCCTGGTAACCTCAGACTCTCTTTATAGGACTGGATTTCAGCAATTGCCTTCTGCATGGGGCTGATATGGGCCATTATAACCTGAAAAGGTAAGGTGCAGGATCAGTGCAACTGGATGAAGTTTGAATGGGTTGGGGGAGGAAGTATAAAATAATGCTCAGGTTGATCAGAACATTTCACAGACATGATCTCGGAAAATATTATTAAAGAGGAACACATACTAATTTTTTTAAAAAGAGGGTTAACTTGAGTTTTCAAAATACATGGGAGGAACTGTGCACGAGGCATTTCCTTAGCATCTCTCTATAACTGGAAATGGCAGGGACTGAACCCAGCTGCTTCTGAAGCAGGGGTCAGGAACATTTTCCAGTCAATGGGTTGGATCCTGGTCAATTGCCCACCTCTCAATCACCTGGCAGCATTATGGCATCAGGCGACGACTTCAGCTAATCAAAAGCGGCAAAGCTGTCTGTAGAGGAAAACATGGACAAAGCAGAGCTTGAACTGAGCCCCTCTGAAGGTGAATTGTTGGTTGGCAAGGAATGCATGCCTTCAGAGGGGTTGGCTTTCAGCGTGGAAAGCAAGCTGTCAGGGAACTGCCATCGGAGCCAGAGTCGGAGGGAAGGCTCCAGAGGGATGCCGGAGAGGGTCCCAGTAGGGAGAGAGACAGCCCATCTGCTGGGGAAGGAAATCAGCGTAACACCAGTGGAGAAGGGGGGCAGATGGGGGAATCGGAGAGGAGGCTCCAGGACTCCTCGCTGGAGACCAGCGGGGAGAGCACGGGTACTCCGCTACCCACACCCTCCCTGCGCAGAAGACTTCCGCACAGGGAGAGTAGGAGGAGACTTGGCGTCAAAGAACTTCTTTGCTGGAAGAAGTTCAAGAAACGCCCACTGACGGATTCTGCCAGCGATTGAGACAGCCACGGGTGAGAGGCTGTCCAGACAGAAAGGGTTCACCCAGGTAGCCTAGCCAGGAGTGGCGACAACTTATGCACGAGCAGCCCCTAGAACCATTACACAAGCCCTTAAGGATTTCCCAATAGGAAACCCCTTAGTGCAGCCAATCCCCGAGAGGCTCAGTGTCAGTGCCAATCCGCTGATGGGTGCCGTCAGTGAGCCCCACTTGCAAAGGAACGACCAAGAGCACCATTTCAGCTCTGATGGCTCCTTTGCAGCTGTGTTCTTACCTGCTCCACATATGACATCACTTACGATGCCAGGTGTGCAGTAGCTGGGCATGGTCTGGGGCAAATGGCCTTGTGGGCCAAATGAGGTTATTTGTGGGGCATAGGAATTCGTTCTTTTTCCCCCCTTCAAAATATAGTCCGGCCCCCACAAGGTCTAAAGGACGGTGGACCGGCCCCCTGCTGAAAAGGTTTGCTGACCCCTGGACTAGGACTTGGGAGACCAGGGTTCAGATCCTCACTCAGCCATCAAGTTCACTGGGTTACCTTGGGTTTGCCACTCTCTGTCAGCCTAAACCACCTCCCAGGGTTGTTGTGAGGATAAAAAAGGGAAGAGGAGCCCTGTAGGCCACCGTGGAGTAAATGTGGGATATAAATGTCCCTTTACCTTTTACCTTTATTTCTGATCTGAAGGAGCAGGTAACCATGTGATTGGAAAGAACCACTGCCACTCACCCAGGTGAGCTGATTTCAGAAAAAGGAGGCACTGGATATGCAGATAATCTAAGCTGATATACAGAAAGCAGCTTAACATTTTAATTAATTAATTAACATATTAATTAACAGCCACTTTTATGAGCTAACTCACCTGGCCATGTTTAAGATGCTCCTTAGGAGAAAGATCGAGTGTGTCTTCTGAAGGGGACAAGATAGTCTTAATTTTGTCCACATCCTTCTCCATTTTTTTCACTTCAGATTCAATAGCTTCCACCTCCTACATTTTTGAGAAACATTCACATCATTTGTGGGATTAAAAGCCAAACAGAACCCTTGCAAGTGCAGGTTCCGAAAGGTCTCTTTTATCCATCTTTAAAAAGGTGCACATCCCATGAGCATCATTCCAGGTGACACCTGTTTTCCTAGTACAGCCTTCATCGAATAATGCACTACAGTCTTGATTCAACAAACCTGGTTCTCTTGCAAAAGGCACAAACATACCGAAGAACCCAACGGCCACGTTTGTTAAAAGGAAAAAGGAAGGAAAGGGAAAGATGGAAGAGGAGTAATAGTGCTTCAAGAAAATAACTAATGCATTGTCACCAAGTACATCTATATCCTGCAAAAACCAAAGAGAATCCACTCTCTCTCAAGAGAGGCCCCCACTTACATCGGCCAAGTGCTGGATGTGGGGAAGAATCTCCAGTATCTTCTGTTGCAAGGCTTTAACTTGCTCGTTTACTTTGTCCAGCCTCTGCACCGTGCAGCCAGTTTCAATTAAAGAGGAGAACTCCTCCAGCTCCGGATAAATTGCACTGAGAATGCTTTGCTTTTGCTCCGAATCTTCAAATGCCATCTAGGAAGGGGAGGGGGAGACAAGAAAGTTTTGACCCAAAAAAGGAGGAGGGGGAAGAAAGATTAACATACATGGAAATGCACTTTAATGTTCAAGAAAAATACAGTGGACACTCAGGTTGCGAACGTGATCCGTGTGGGATGCATGTTTGCAACCCACAGCGGCGCATCTGCGCACATTGCAATTTGGTGCATGCGCAAAGCACGATTTAGCCAGAAGTAACCCATTCCGGTACTTCCAGGTTTCGGTGGTCCATAACCCCAAAAAATGCTACCTGAAGCGTCTGTAACTCAAGGTATGACTGTAACCTCATAATACCTGAATCCTGCAGATGTGTGCAGCATCAATGGGCATTAATGAATTGGCAATAAGATTAAAATACGGAGTGCAGGAAGACCCCAGTTTTAATGAGGACCATGGTGCGTTAAGCCTTCTCTCCCCAGGAATGGCCTCCTACGAAAATCAGCCCCACCCTGTGCGTTTTCAGATCAAACATGAGTATGAGGCATATATTTTAAGGGTGAGGACAATTCCTCACAGCAATTTATTCTGGACTTGGTGTCGCTCCGTGGATGCAAATTGTGTGAACAGTCCGCACAACACTGTACTTCTCTCTTTTTTTTAATTTTATTTTACACTTCAAACAACATTTCGAATAAAAGAAACACACAGGTTGATATCGACTCCCTTCCCCCCATAGTGCATTTTATGACTTTCTTTTCCACTGCATTTTCTAATTTCTCATATATATATATATATGTGTGTGTGTGTGTGTGTGTATATATAATGTATGTATATGTATATGTATATATATGTGTGTATATATATGTGTGTGTGTGTGTGTATATATATATGTGTGTGTGTGTGTGTGTGTATATATATATATATATATCCTCATCTTCATATCTCAATATTTTTTCTTACTGCCGAATTTATTCTATTAGTGATAACTTCCTAATATGTTTACACTATGTCTCTAAATATTCCATAAAACATTTCCAAACTTCCTCAAATAATTTTTTATCCTGATCTCTTATTCCATTTGTCAGTCTTGCCATTTCTATATATTCTATTAACTTTGTCTGCCATTCTTCCTTTGTTGGTGCTGTTTCTTCCCTCTAGCTCTGAGCATACACCTTTTGTGTTGCTGTAGTAGCATACATAAAGAGATTTATGAGCCCTGGGTATATTTACATCTGTTATGCTTAAAAGAAAAGCTTCAGGGGTTTTAACAAATATCTTTTAAAACATTCCACCCCCAACTCATTATACAGTGGTACCTCAGTTTATGAACTTGATCCATTCTGGAAGTCCATTCTTAAGTCAAAATCTTTCTTAAACCGAGACGCGCTTTCCCTAATGAGGCCTCCTGCCGCCAGTGCCACCATTCGGATTCCGTTCTTAGATCAAGGTAAAGTTCTCAAACCAAGACACTATTTCTGGTTTTGCGGAGTTTGTAAACCAAATCATTCTTAAACCGGACTGTTCTTAAACCGAGGTACCACTCGGTACCTTTTTGCCCATCCACAACATTGTACATTGTACTTATCAAAATGCCATCCTTTTTTCCCCAACTGCACCCTGACTTAATCCAGATTTACTGTTTGTGCCTGGATAGATTTTCTGTGGAAACAGTAAATCTAGATTAAATGATGGCGAGGGGGAATATGGGATGGCATTTTGATTTGGACAATGTCATAGGGAGGCTATACAAAACTTGCAAGTGTGAGCAGCACTGAATTCACAACCAACTTGCACCCCATGCAAGACTTTCCCATCTGGGCTTCTCATCTTAGCCAAGTTGATTATCCACTTACCTGGAGTGCATCAGCATGCTTGTTCAAAGCTTTTGCAGAGTCACTTTTAGCTTCCTCTGTGAGCAGACGGTTGGTGTTTTCAAGCCAAACCTGGGTGCTCTTCAGGAGTTCTTCACATTCTTCCATCTTGCTGGTAGCCTTTAGCATAAAACGCTGCATTATCATTTTTATACTAGGCTGAACAAACGAAGCCCTGAGATTGCTAAAAGCTGCTGCAAAGCAATTTCAATAAGCGATGCAGCCGCTCGTGACACCTATGCGGAAAACAGCCTTTTGACCATAGGTTCCCATTCCTGGTTTAGAATATGAGAGCTGGGGGGACATGGGGAAGGAGGGTGTATTAACAATATGGGGGAAATTTCGATACAGCGAAGGGGAACATTAGCAACATTGGGTACATGTGTTTTTCCCACTTTACTTTTGCAGAAACTTTCTTTGTGCCGTCAACTGTTTCCAGCTCTGCATTGTTATACCATACAGGGATCAAACTTTCAACCTTGGCATTATCAGCAGCATGCTCTAACCCATGGGTGGGCAAACTAAGGCCCGGGGGCCGGATCCGGCCCAATCTCCTTCTAAATCCGGCCCACAGACGGTCCGGGAATCAGCATGTTTTTACATGAGTAGAATGTGTCCTTTTATTTAAAATGCATCTCTGGGTTATTTGTGGGGCATAGGAATTCGTTCGTTATTTTTTTTCAAAATATAGTCCAGCCCCCCACAAGGTCTGAGGGCCAGTGGACCGGCCCCCTGCTGAAAACGTTTGCTGTCCCCTGCCTAACCGACTGAGCTGTCCACGTTGGACATTTGATTAGCCGGGTCTGCCTTTCCCCTGTCTCCAGCCATCTCTTACCCTGTTCAAGTCTGCAGTTCTGCGCTCGGCCCGCTGAGAGACTTGCTGGTATCGTTGCAGCGGAATCATCCAACGATCCATCAGCTCTTGACCCTGCTGGCCAGGATCCTGCTCCACGAGGTCTTGAATCTCGGAATCCAGTTCGTTCATTTTGTAATGCCAAAGGTCCAGCATGTCCCAGATTCTCTGCATGTAGCAAAAAACAGCACATCCATTAACCAGAAGGGGCTTTATTCCCGTTTGTGATCTGTTTAGAGACACTTGCAAGAGCAGTTAGGGACGAGACAAATGTAAACAGGAGTAACAATAGGTGATTATTGCGAAGATGGCAGTAACAGACCATGAAGCTCAGTTAGAATTGAAGAACGAGACAAAGTGGTCTTGGAATTATTAGAAGACAGAAATAATTAGCATCCAGATTTATTTTTAAATTATTTTTTTAAAAACACATTGGAAAACAAGCAGAATTTTGGGGTGCAATTTATTTTAAAAATCAAAAGATTCAAAACTACTACAGTGCTCTCCCCATTCCACCAGTTTGGCCACAAGGAGGTGTTCGGAAGCATCCATTTTTGCATTTTTGTGTTGTTATACTGTACACGGCCCTGTGATCCTCGGATGAACATATATAAATTTTATAAATATCGATAATGATAACCACAGTTACTCATTTCGCCCGAACTGAGACAAACAATAGTTACTTCTTCAACTCTGTTGTTTTCTGAACAACCCCAGATCAAGCCACAGTCTACAATCCAGGCCAGTTCAGACAAACCATAGTTTACAGCTCACGATGGTTGGATGAAACAACCTGTTGTTAGTAGAAAACGGAAGCAGTGGATTCCAATCTGGTCAATGCAACTGTGGAGGGGTGGACCAGGGGAAGGAGCAGGTCTGCTACACATCACGCCATCTTCTACAACCTGGTGCTCCCCAGATGTTGCTGGACTACAACTCCCATCACCCCTAACCACTAGTCATGCTTGCTGGGACTGATGTGGTTTTGAGCTTAACATCATCTGGAGGGCACCTGATTGGGGAAGGCATTAGACAAGGACAGGAGGTAACCAGCAGACAGAGCCAGGGGGGTGTAACAGTTAGAGTGTTGGACTAGGACATGGGTAGGCAAACTAAGGCCCAGGGGCCGGATCCAGCCCAATCGCCTTCTAAATCCGGCCTGTGGATGGTCCGGGAATCAGCGTGTTTTTACATGAGTGGAATGTGTCCTTTTATTTAAAATGCATCTCTGGGTTATTTGTGGGGCATAGGAATTCTTTCTTTTCCCCCCTTCAAAATATAGTCCGGCCCCCACAAGGTCTGAAGGACAGTGGACTGGCCCCCTGCTGAAAAGGTTTGCTGACCCCTGGACTAGGACTTGGGAGACCAGGGTTCAGATCCTCACTCAGCCATCAAGTTCACTGGGTTACCTTGGGTTTGCCACTCTCTGTCAGCCTAACCTACCTTCCAGGGTTGTCGTGAGAATAAAATGGAAAGAGGAGCCCTGTAGGCCACCGTGGAGTAAATGTGGGATATAAATGTCTTAAATAAACAGACTTAAGCAACACCCTTGTTGAGTCATTAATACCTTCTGGATTTCTTTCGCTCTTGCAGTGCTCTTGCTCTTCTGCTGCAGCATATTTTCAACCGCTTGCAGGCCTTTGCTGATGTCTTGTATTTTTTTATCTGCCGTGTAGTGTGGGGAAAGCTTCAAGGATTCCGTGGTGACCTACAGCAGTTTAAAAACAACACGCAAACAAAATGAAAAGTCCTGCAACGGAAGGGAGAGAAGAAGAGAAACACAAAGACCAAACTAACACAGGACCTTTCAAATTACGTTGAGGTTTCTTGCCTTCTTTAAATCACAATAATCTGGAAAACACCAATGGAACTTTTTAAACAATCCTATATACATCAAGGGACGCGGGTGGCACTGTGGGTTAAATCACAGAGCCTAGGACTTGCCGATCAGAAGGTCGGCGGTTTGAATCCCCACAACGGGGTGAGCTCCCATTGCTTGGTCCCAGCTCCTGCCCACCTAGCAGTTCGAAAGCACATCAAAGTGCAAGTAGATAAATAGGTACCGCTCTGGTGGGAAGGTAAATGGTGTTTCCGTGCACTGCTCTGGTTCGCCAGAAGTGGCTTAGCCATGCTGGCCACATGGCCCGGAAGCTGTATGCCGGCTCCCTCAGCCAGTAAAGCGAGATGAGCGCCGCAACCCCGGAGTCGGCCACAACCGGACCTAATGGTCAGGGGTCCCTTTACCTTATATACATCAAACCATGTCCCAAGCAACCTCTGTGTCGTCTCTTTTCTTTCTATGCTTCCTACATCTATCTGTATGTGGAACGAAACTGCCACCTCTCCATTTTATGAATTTATAGAGTTTGGGTGGGAAGATGCATAATCATATTATCCTGCTGAGGGTTCTAGGAATGTAAGGAGAACCTGGCTGCTGGATTAGGACAATAGTCTATATAAGTCCAGCATTCTGTTTCCCAACCAGAGCCTCCTAAGGGAAGCCTGGCAAGATAAAAGATAAAGGCAAAGGACTCCTGGACAGTTAAGTCCAGTCAAGGGCAACTATGGGGTGCAGCGCTCATCTCGCTTCAGGCCGAGGGAGCCTGCATTTGTCCACAGATAGCTTTCCGGGTCAAGTGGCCAGCAGGACTAAATCCAACTGGCAAGCCCAAAAGGCTCAGTTGTTTAGACCACAGCGCCACCCCCATCCCTTGGGAAGCCAGGAAGATGGACATGAGAGTGCAATAGGACGCTGTTGCTGCTGCTTTCAGCAATAGATATATACAACAGATATGTTAATTGTGATTAGCAGCCTGCTCCTCCATGAATTTGCCACTCCTTTCAAAGCCTTAAAAAGTTGGTGGCTGCCACTGCCATTTCTTGTACAAGCAATTCCATAGTTTACCTATGAATCGTGCGAAGAAATGCCTCCCTTTTGCTTTCATGAATCTCATACTGTTTATTTTCACTTGATGACCCCACTGGGTCCAAGTATTACAGGAGAAGGAGAAATCATTCTTGCCACTTCCTCACACCATGCATAATTTTATAAAACTCTGTTTCATGACTCCCTTTTACTTAAACTTCACTAGAAAGGTCAAATTACTGGACTATATTGCAAAAATGCAAAATCAAAAGAAGTTGGCAAATTTTATTTTTAAACAGCAAATAGAATGCATATGCAACTAAAATTATTGGTCTTTTCCACGGTCCTTAATCTTTTTACCAAGCAGTAAAACGCAGGTGCATTAGCTTTTTAAGGCAACTAATAATCCATATTCACATTTTTTTTTTGAAACCCAAACATGCAATGCACATTTTAGGGATTAAAGAACAGCCTGAGCTCCAGTTAAATTGTCATCAATTCTAGGCAGCTAAGCAGGCTGCCTAGAATCTGCCTGACAAATTAGCCAATGGGTTTGTAAACATGTGGGAAAACTGAAAGGTGGTATAGCCCAGTGTTTCCCAAGCTTGGGCCTCCAGCTGTTTTTGGACTACAACTCCCATCATCCCTAGCTAGCAGGACCGGTGGTCAGGGATGATGGGAATTGTAGTCTGAAAAACAGCTGGAGGCCCAAGCTTGGGAAACACTGGTATAGCCTACTGGTAGGCTATCTGGTATGTAGAAGGTCCCCGGTTTGATGCCTATCTTCTCCAGGAAGAGACGTCTGCCTAAATCCCTGGAAAGCCACTGCCAGTCCGTGTAAACAACACTGAGCTAGATGGAGCAATAATCTGACTTCATATAAGTCGGCCTCCAATGCCATTCCTATATTCTATGCTCTTATTGTTGAAGCTACACAGTTATAGATCAGGACAATGCCTTAACCACAGACCATAAGCCACCCAGGTCTTTCCAAATGTCAGGCAAAAAATGCATGCAAGTAAGCCGGAAATCCAATTTAAACTGTTCTGAGCATCAAAATAAATAAATGTGGCTTTTACCTTTTCTTCTAGCTCTTGCAAAGTTTGCTTGCAGTCTTCCAAATGAGTTTCAATCTCGACGGGAACTATCGTATACATTTCAGAGTATTTGATACGTAACTTATCCATTATCTCCTGGAGAATTTGCTTCTGACTGTCAATGGCTCTCTGGATTTCCTAAGAGGGAGAAGGAAGCAATTGTTAGGCAGGGGAGACCCCACTGTGGTTAGCGAGCGGACTGGTAGTTTGGGTGCCGTACAAAGCCTCATTTTGACTAGGCAGGCAAGCAGGTTAAACCTGAGAGATGCTCGCGTTGTTTAGTCGGATGATGCTTTTCAATTCACCCAAGAATAAATTAAACCTGATACCATTCCATTGTCCTGTCGAGGCATATTGGCAGATGAAATAATATATCGAGCACAGAAAATACATCTGCAATTAATCCTCGCAGCTTGGCTTTGTTGCTTGTGGGAAGAAAACCCTTAAAAAACTCCCCACATATTTACCAAATGAAGTCCTACCAACAATAAAATGCAACAAAAAGCAACAGAGCTGGTATATTTAACTCTTGTGTCCATTCTAACGAAAAGATCGGAGAAAAACAGCCAGTCCCAGTTCTGCGTGAAGAGTATCAGTTTCATGAGCTAAAAGGAACTTGACAGTTGTCTACTATTTGTGGTCCAGAAATTTAATCTGATCTACATGGCAGAAACAACTGAAAAGAAGCAAATTTTCAGCCAAATTTCTAGGACGTTTTACTTCCAGCGTTGTTCCTAAGGCCAGGGCATTTTCCTGGCGCCTAAATACTGGGCTTTGAGATTCGAATCAATGTATTGTGCAGTAAGAGTAGGAAAGTGGAAAGTAAGGGCATTTGTTCACCTAACAACCTACAAAAAAAGATGACTCTGAATATTTCTATGAAAGAGGCTGGCTTGCAGTGTGTGTGTGAACCTTTATGTGGCCAGGGGCATTGATGTTGATTTATGCAAGTGCCTCTCTAGTTATGCCTGCATAAGAGGCAGCTTCTATCTATTATCTTTGGCCAGACTCCCGCTATACATTTAAAGCAGTATCAAATTACTTTAAAGAGTCGTGGCTTCCCTCAAAGAATTATGGGGGCTGTAGTTTGTCGTTTGCTGAGAGTAGTTAGGAGATCCCTGTTCCCATCACAAAACTACAGTTCCCAGAGTTCTCCGGGGAAAAAGCGATGGGTTGCTAAACCACCCTGGGAACTGTAGTTCTCTGATGGGAATAGCGCTCTCTTAACAACCCTCAGAAGCCTTAAAAGACTACAGTTCCCAGGATTCTTTGTGGGGAAGCCACAGCTGCTTAAAGTGGTTTGATACTGCTTTGAATGTTTGGTATAGATCAGTGGTTCCCAATTAGGGGTCTGGAGACCCCTGCAGGTCCACAGAATGCACCCAGGGGGTCAGCAGCCCCATCCTTTGCCTCCCCCCCCCCACTAATTTTTTGTCATTTTTGCATGGTAATATCACAAATTTTACGGTCTGCTTTAGCACTGTTTGTTTTTTCAACATACTGGCCAAAATCGGTTTTGAAATCACACTGCAATAACGATTTTGACCTAGCAATACATAGCAATATATTGCTCCTTGCAACAAGGAAAGCAGGGCAGCCGATTTTGAGGCACTGCTGGTACAGTGGTACCTCAGGATGCGAACGGGATCTGTTCCGGAGCCCTGTTTGGATTCTGAAGCGAACGCAACCCGCGTCTCCGCGTGTCGTGATTCGCTGCTTCCGCGCATGCGCGTGATGTCATTTTGACCGTTTGCGCATGCGGCGAAACCCGAAAGTAACGCGCTCCGTTACTTCCGGGTCGCCGTGAAACGCAACCCGAAAATACTTAAGTTGGAGCACATTTATCCTGAGGTATGACTGTATTGCACAATGAACAGAGAACAGGGCAGCTGATTGCCCTCACTTCAAGGCACCATGGCACTGAGGTGGAACAGCTTTTCTCAGTTAACAGGAAAGCAGCAGCAGCCACAATGGGTGCTGGCTGCCCCACTGATGGCAGCTTGATGCACCCCCCCATCACCTCCCCTTCAAACCATGTGACGGAGGTGACTCCTCTTCCTCTCCCCACCCACTGGATCTCTGTGATTGCTCCTTCCCTCATTCCCACACCTGATCTCCAATTTCAGACATCGTGGTATATCAGAATATCACAATGTTTAGCTGCTGATATATCACGATGTTGCAAACCAGATCTCACTCAGCCCTAGTCTGTTTTTCAGTATACCTGAAATCCTTTGCTTATTAGGGACTACCCCACATTTTGTTCCATGAGGGGGTCCGTGGCTTGGCTTTGGAAAAATAGGGGGTCCTCAGTAATTAGCTAATTGAGAACCACTGGTGTAGATTGTTAAGAGTGACTTGGGGGCTTCCAGACTTTGCAGGCAAATTCACAATTAAAACAGCACACCTCTACAACAAACCCACTTAAAAAAAAAAAAAGATTTTTTGCTATAAGGAATGGGATGGGAAAACCCTCCGGAAAGTGTGGTATAGCTATTACTTGATACAATGTCATATGCTTTATTAGCAGTTCTATCCCCAGGAATAAAATTGTATCTCTGACATATCGAAATAGAAATATTAATGGCTCATTCGCTGATTTCAAAATCAACACTAAAGGCTCAGGGAGGGAGTCTGGAATAATTATCATCACCCCACCCTGTAGTTGTGTTGCAACCACAAAGCATGAAAGTGGATGTTTTACCAACCTCAAGTTTCGCTGTCTTTTCATTAAGTGGTTCTAAGTCTGTTTCTTGGAGCAAAGATTCAGTGTCACGTAATGAAGCCTTCAAAGCGCCAATCTCCTCGTTCACCTTGTCCCGCTCTTCAATTTCAGACTGCACAGCATCCTTTTGCTTTTGAGCCTTTTGGAAGAGCCTGAGAAAATTGTGAGTCGTAATATTAAGGGAAGCTAGAATCGGAGTTCTAGCAGGCTCCTAATATGAGCCCATTACCTGGTTTCTAAAGGCCCTAAACTCAAGCACAGCTTTCATTTCCACTCACTGAAAACCGCCAAGCTTCTTTAAAACTACTACCAAACGACCCACCCGGGAAGAATGGCAGATGAAGTTGATGGACTATATGGAACTGGTGGAAATGACTGACAGAATCCGAGACCAGGGAGAAGAGTCGGTGGAAGAAGATTGGAAAAAATTTAAAGATTATTTACAGAAATACTGTAAAATCAATGAATGTTAGAAAAATGCTGGAATGAAGTTATATGGCTTTAGCAGAAGTGTTACAAAGAACTAAGTACAAATAGGTTGTTAATGGATTAAAGGGAAAAATAAGGTTAGAATATGTTAAGATAAATTACAGGACAGAAAACTGAGGAAGATGGAAAGGATTTGCTGAAACAGTTAACTGAAGTGGAATACAAAAAAGGGAGGTGCGAAGAGGTCGCTGAAACAAGTGAATGAAAGATAAGATATTGAAATTATTGGATTTGTTTTTAATTGTCTTTGTTTTGTTTTGTTAAGGTTAATGTTTATGTAGTGTTTTTGTTTCTGTATTGTATTGTTTTGTTTAATTCTTTTTCTTTCTTTTGTAATCTTTAAACTGTTAATAAATATTATTTTATAAATAAAACTAGTACCAAACGATGTCTACTTAGAAGTAAGTCCCACTGAGTTCAATGAGGCTTACTCCCAAGTAAGTAAATTCGGGGTTGTGGGCTTAAGGATCGCCACACACAATCAGTAGTGGGCGGTGGGGCAGTGTGAGTTGGGCTCTTTTCATCTCCCATCTTCCCCATGCCATGCATTGCTGTCATTTATCGGGAGGCAGGGAGAGGCAAACCAGTGGGGGAGCTCAGCATGGTGCGGTTGTGGCGGCAGGAGCCAATCTGATGCTCTTGCCACTGTGTCCACACCACGCCAAGCCCGCTGCGGCCTTACCCTTACTCTTAGTGACATAGTTTGGGGAAGCCAGGAGAGCAATGCTGCCCCAACCCACCTGCTACTGCACATAAATACGAAATGAGTACCGTATTTTTCGCTCTATAAGACTCACTTTTTCCCTCCTAAAAAGTAAGGGGAAATGTGTGTGCATCTTATGGAGCAAATGCAGGCTGCACAGCTATCCCAGAAGCCAGAACAGCGAGAGGGATCGCTGCGCTCCCTCTCGCTGTTCTAGCTTCTGGCTTAGCCGCGCTCTGCCCCTTCCCCCACCTCCCGCAAAAGCCAGCAAGAGCCACACTCCCTTTAAAGAGCATGTGTGCGCTCTTGGGGGCTTTCCCCGAGGAGGGAGAAGGGCAACCCGTCAGTGACAACCCGCCCTTCTCCCTCCTCAGGGAAAAGCCTGCAAGCGCCGCACACATGCTCCACACAGCTCGTGAAAGGGAGCGCTGAGCAGAGCCTGGGATGCATACAGGCTCTGCTCAGCGCTCCCTTTAAAGAATTTTTTTTTCTTGCATTCCCCCTCTAAAAACTAGGTGCGTCTTATGGTCAGGTGCATCTTATGGAGCGAAAAATATAGTAATTAATTGGTTAGATTTATCACTTTTAAACTAGGCCCAAGGAACCTGTGGCTCTGTAGATGTTGCCGGACTACAACTCCCATAATCCTTTACCAATACTGGCTGAGGCTGATGGGAGCTGGAGTCCCAAAACACCTGGAAGGCCACGAGTTTTCCCTGCTTTAGAAGAAGAAGAAAAGAGTTTGGATTTGATATCCCGCTTTATCACTACCCTAAGGACCCTTTACCTTTTAAGGAGTCGCAAAACGGCTAAGAATCTCCTTTTCCCCTTCCTCCCCCACAACAAACACTCTGTGAGGTGAGTGAGGCTGAGAGACTTCAAAGAAGTGTGACTGGCCCAAGGTCACCCAGCAGCTGCATGTGGAGGATCAGGGAATCGAACCCAGTTCACCAGATTACGAGTCCACTGCTCTTAACCACTACACCACAATGGCTTACAATTACAGTTATGCTTTACTGTGGGGAGGTGTGTCCTGATCTTCCCACATTTGGCTTCAGTGGAGGATTCAGAGTCTTAAGCCTCATGAGAAATGAAGAACGTTTCTCCGTCCACTTCTTCCAAGCCAAGCATAAATGTGTACGTCTTGACCTTTACTTAGACTTACTCTTTTGTTCGATTCTGCATGGTGTGGATTTCATTCATAACAGGAAGGCTTCCTCCCTCCGCAGACGGACATTCAGGGACCCTGAGAATGCTCCTGATGCGCTGAAGTATTAAGCGCAACAACCGCTTCTCAGCATTCACACTTTCTCCATAAATGTTCGTACATTCCAGGAATTCTTCCAGCTCCTCTTTGCTGGCTTTCTCCTTTTCTTTTGGGTTTTCGGGCAGTTCTTCCTGAAGATTGTCTAGAATGATGCTTTCTCGTTCCATCTGAAGAAATAAGAAGATAGCCACCAGGGGAGGGAGAAGGAAAACAAGATTACGATCCTTTGCACACTTACTTGCAAGTAACACAGTGGGATTTATTTCTGAGCAAGCATGCATAAATGACTCCAGTTAATAACACTTATTTTATACGTAATGTAAAACAGACATGATTATTTATTGCTCTTAACAGAATTTCCCTGCGTGCAGGAAACACATTTACATTATACAAGAGGGACTGCCAACAAAATGTTGCAGCATGGAAGGCTTCCGTTTCGGCTGCTCCGTTCCATTCCCCCTCCTCATCAGTCCTCCATTTCCCTCCCGAAAACCAATCAGCTTTGTGCCACTGAGCATGCTCAGTCCTCAATCAACTGTTTTTTTAAGGGAAGTCCCTGTTGAATGGTCTCTTTAAATGTGAACGTTCATATTGTTCCACAAGATTTGTATGTCTTTAAGGGCCAGAGCAAATAACGAGACCCAGTTTTACAACTGTGAAACAGTATAGCAGGTGCTGCTAAGTTGTGTTAATTAAGCTGTGTCAGCAATTGGGTATAGTATATAAAGAGGAGCCCCTAGTTCTCTCAGTACCCTGGTGGATGGGTCATGCTTGTTGATATATTTAATGTAAAAGGAGGTTTTGTTTTTGTTATTAAAACCTTGTTAAAGTTATTTTTGAGTTCCCTGTAATGCGTGGTCTCCCCAGCAAGCTTTCTGCAGCGCAACTAAACTGCAAATAGCCAACAGTTCCGCCCCCCCCTTATTATTATTTTTGTACTTCTGCAAACTTCCCTCCTGCACACGCTCTACAACTCAGCTACAGCCCATATTTGAGATAAACCTGAATTAAAATAGCCTGTGGAGCATCAAACCGGGAATAATCACCTGGCTGAGATGCTCTCCCCCCCCCCCAATTACTCACTTCTTCACTGACGGATTTCCATTCCTGGTTCTGTTCTTCACACTTTCCCTCCCATTCTTTGGCAGTGTCGAGCAAACAAAGCCACTTTAGCCACAAAGTCGTCACAACGGTGTCAATCAGCACACAATCGCTTTCGCTGCACATCGAAACCAGTTGTCCCGAGTCCTGACGCAACATCCTTAGATCCTCTTCGATTGAAACCAGTCTGGAGGACATCATCTTTAAAAGAAAAAAATGGCGTAAACAATTGGTTTTGGTGAAATATTTTCTTTTTGTTTATTTTAACATCTTTCCTATTTGAAATCCCATGGTAGGTCTCTCAGGGCAGCTAATTTTTAAAAAATCTTATCACATAAAGCTAAAAAGACAGTAAAAACACACACAGCAAGCACAATAAACTAAAATATAAAATTCCTGTGCCCATATATAACTTTAAACCATGGTTTGTTTTTACCATGGTTTGTCCATCAAGCCATGAGTAGTCTCACAGTTGAGCAAATAAGACGTGGCTGATTTCTCCAAACGTGGTTTGTTTTCCAGCTGCCCATGCTTTGTGTCTCTAATAATTTGATGAGCATCATAGGTGGGTGACCAAACAAACCATGGTTAAGCAAAGCTGCTGGGTTTGGACAGAGAGCAGAACTGTAGTTAAAGCAAACCCTGGTTCATAGGTCAACAACAACTACATTTTGCTTTGTTCCCAAGAAGCAAAGCTGGGTTACTTTGTAGGGTTCAGTTCAGTCAGACAGACAGACTGGACTCTGGCTAAACAAACCATGGTTATGACCAGGGGTCGGCAACCTAAGGCCCATGGGCCACGAGCGGCCCATGGGGGTCGTTTTACCAGCCCATGGACCCCAGCCGCCCGCTCTGATGGCTCCCGTACACCGTGCTAAACCAGCGCGGAGCAGAGCGGGGACTGCCTTCCACGATGCAGACCGGCTGCCCACCAGCTGCAGGAAGCTCCTGCAGCCAATGGGAAGCCGTGCACACGCCTCCTCCGCGCCGGAAATAGCGTTTGCGCATATGTGCACATGCACTCTGGCCCATTGCGGCGTCTATGGGACTGTGAACCGGCCCAAGCCACAAAAACTTTGCCAACCCCTGGTTATGACTAATACCCATCCCATAACCGCCTCCCAAGGGGGCCAATTTAAGCAGCAAATGGCTGTCTAAAGTTGTACATTCCGCAGCTATTGTGTGGGGGCACAGAATGGACTAAAGGCTCTCGCAGCCACTTGCTTTCTGTTAAAACATACGACTTGCTGCTGCTGCTGCTGCATCTATGTTTAGCCATAACAGTGAGCTGCTTCATAGGATTATTGTTAAAGATTCTTTACACTGTGGGTGGGTGTACGTGTGAAGTGCTTTGAGGACTGCAAAAATTTACGATCATAAAAACACGCCACTGCGGTGAAGATTATTCTCACCTTGCTTTGTTCCGACTGCTCTAAAGCTTCTTTATAAGACACAGGAATGTGGTACAAAGATTTCTGAAGCACCCTTTCCGCGTCGTTGAGATTAACATGTAGCACCTCTTTGGATTTTCTGAAGCGGTTGTATTTTTCCAAGCATCTGTGAACGCAACAACATTAAACAAAGCAATCAAAACACACCCATATTTTTTTTCTCCAGTCGTGGAAAGATCAGCCCAAAGGTTATAACCAGTGGCACAAACTAAATGTATAAACAGAAGATATTTTTTAAAAATATATATATTATTATCCAGTGGCGGCTTTGCTGATGCAAGACTTCTGCTGATGCAAGACAGGATACGTGATTTTCAACAATTTCTCTTAACCAACAGCTGGCTCGTTCTTGGTTTAACCCACAGCGCCACCCGCATTCCTTCTGTAGGGTTTACTCCTTAGTTTTTTCTTCTACCAAAGATACCCCACAAGGCACTGGAGGTTTAGAGTCAGAGTTTTCCTGCTTCTAGGTTGGCTACCTTCCCAGGTAGGCGAGCCCCACCTGCCCCTCTACAGCAGGCATAGGCAAACTCAGCCCTCCAGGTGGTTTGAGACTACAATTCCCATCATCCCTGACCACTGGTCCTGTTGGCCATGGGGATGATGGGAGTTGTAGTCCCAAAATATCTGGAGGGCCAAGTTTGCCTATGCCTGCTCTACAGCATGTGCAGAAACCGCCTTCTTGACCACTGAACCCCCTATTGGTTCTTGTCCGTTCGATCTGACAGAGCCTGTCTTCGCATGCAGGGAAAAGTTCCTAACTCACCAAGGACTTGAGACCCATCGGTTACCTTCACCTGGTTTAGCCGGCCAGTCGAAGCCATTCCCGGGGTGTGGCCGCTGTTGCATGCTGACAGCTTCTAGGAGTCCCAGGTGAGAGCTAAGTGCAGAGTGGGTGCCAAAAGTGGAGACACTGTCCTAGAAGGAGCATAACATGTCCCCTACCAGAAGTACTACCCCTGCCCAGGATTATATTACAGCAGGGGTGAAGAATGTGGGGTCCAGGGCCCCAAAGCACCACAGGCTACACCCCCCACTGGCCCTTGTTTGCACAATGAATGTTTCCTTGAACCCCGATAAGAATGCCTCCTGCTTGCCTAGATTGATGAGATTTAGAGAGCGGGGTGGTGCATGTAGAAACCAGCAATTCACATTTATTGCTCTGCCCATGTTTACCTCTGGCCCCATGTACCAGCTAGACTGGTGACTGAGGGTGGCCGCCAAGACCACATAACACAGGCCTTGAAAGACCTACATTGGCTCCCAGTACGTTTCTGAGCACAATTCAAAGTGTTGGTGCTGACCTTTAAAGCCCTAAATGGCCTCGGCCCAGTATATCTGAAGGAGCGTCTCCACCCCCATCGTTCTGCCAGGACACTGAGGTCCAGTGCTGAGGGCCTTCTGGCGGTTCCCTCATTGTGAGAAGCAAATCTACAGGGAACCAGGCAGAGGGTCTTCTCGGTAGTGGCGCCCGCCCTGTGGAACGCTCTCCCACCAGATGTCAAAGAGATAAACAACTACCTGACATTCAGAAGACATCTGAAGGCAGCCCTGTTCAGGGAAGTTTTTAATGTGTGACATTTTAATGTCTTTTTATTCTTTGTTGGAAGCCACCCAGAGTGGCTGGGGAAACCCAGCTAGATGGGTGGGGTACAAATAAATTATCATTATTATTATTATTATTATTATTATTATTATTATTATTATTATTATTACCAATCACATGTGGCCCTCAGTGTGAAAAGGTTCCCGTGCCCCCACTCCTTGCTTCAACTCTCCACTAGCCAGCTTTCTAAAGCAATGAGAACCGACTACCTACCTCTGCAGATAAGATTTTCTCTTCTGCTCCTGCTCTCTTGCTATCAAACTCTTAGAAACAAGATCGCCAAGGGTTTTTTCCAGTTGCAGTTTGGTCTGTGGTTCGACTATGCTTTCCATCGCGGAGGTGAGCGCTTCTACTTGCGACATCGCAGACTCAAGTTCTTCTTGTCTCTGGCGAGAGAGGAGGCTGGGCTCTTCTAGCTCATCCAGAGGAGTGCAGAAAAGGGCCTCACGCTGGCTGAGGAGGTCGGAAGCCCTTCGGACAGCTTCTCTGTAAGACTCCACAGTCCCAAAGGCTTCACTTAAGGCACTCTGCACAGGTTAACAAAATTGTATTTTTTAAAGGCAACGAAAAAAATGCCACAAGATTGCATGGGTGAAAAAGACACACCTTTTATTTCATATGCTACTCTGCCCTGATGTGATAAGACCTGCCAATATAGCTGGGCTCCAGATTAAGTCCATTTCAGAGATTAAGTTAATGCAGGGGCCAGCAAGGTTTGCCTGAGCCAGTTCACTCCCACGGAGATCGCTTCGTGGGCTGGATCGCGGGGACTTGCCAAGCAAATAGCTCGGTTCGGGGGTGGCTCATGGGTCATTTAAATGACCTCCATGGGCCGCTTGTAGCCTATGGGCAACAGGTTGCCGACCCCTGAGTTAACGTCTAACTAGTAGGAAGGCCTTTTCAGTGGTGGCCCCAAAACCTAGAAATCCTCGTGGTAGTAGATTTAATTGTGCTGGCTAACACCTCATAAGAGGCTGGACACGAACTTTTGCTTAGCTGGGCCTGCCTTTCCGGTGGTATGCTTCTGTCTGGCCCCTGGCTCAGCAAACAATAGGAAAAATGACAATTAATCTTCAATGTGGCTCACTAAAGTGAAAAACCAAGACAAATAAAAACAGCATGGGAAACATGCATACAAACCCCAGCAGTCAAGAATCCCTTTGCTACTGTAACCTGCCACTCATCAAACTCTTCATCGGGCATCTCAAATGTTAGAGATGGTGACAGGTAAAAGATGTGTGACAGGTGAATATTCCACTTAGGGACTCCCATGTGGTCACATCTCCTACTTTATAGAGGACAGACCCCCATTTGAAGGCCTGTCAGGCAGTCTGTTACTAGAAGCTGTTGCTGCTCAGAGAAGACCAGCACTAATCTAGAGTAGGCCAGAGGAGCCAAAAGCAGGGTAGGCCAGAGATCTGCCTCAGCAGAAAGAATCTCAGCGGAAAGGCCAACAGGTAAACAAGATATCTGGGATTACTCACTTTACGTGTGGCAATGTCAGATTTCAGCTGTACTTTCAGGCTTTGCAGTTCATCCAGTTCCCTCTGCAAACTATCAGGGAGGGAAGGTTGTCCTTCCTGAGACCCCCTCTTTCTATTAATTAAATCTTCAGCAGCGCGAGATTCTACTTCTGCAGCATCTTCAATCACTTTACAATACATATTTTCACATCGGATCGTCTGTGTTTCCAAGTCAAGTAGAATGGGCTGCTGGAGTTCAGATTTAATTTGCTTTAAAGCTGCTAAACTGTGACCCAGCTTGCTCTGGAAACCTTGCTCGTGTCCGCATTTTTCTTGAACAGCCAGTATCTTAGATTGGATCACTTGTGCCAGCCCATCTATTTTCACGCCCAAGCTCTTTACTTGCTGCATCTTGGCCTCCTTGATAGAAGGACCAAAGTCCTCGCTTTTGCCTAGCAGTCTGAGTGCCTCCTGAGTTAAGTGCCTGGCATGCTGCACTTTCCAACTTAAAGTCTTTTCTGACATCGGACTGGTTTCAGAGGCAATAGAGTCGGAGCAATCTTTCAAAACATCACAGTGTTTCTGTATAATGGAGATGAGAGCCTCGACTTCTGAGAGTGCCGTTCTACGCCCGTCGCCCTCCGCAGAACAGTTAAGCCTCTGCTCAAGCTTACGTTTCAGCTTGCAAGACTCGCCTTGCATTTTCTCAAGGTCCGGTACATCCCATTTCAGATGCAGGCATTCCCAAATCTCCTTGTACTTTTCTAAGTGCAACAAACCTGACTGGATGGCTACTGCTCTCTCTTTAAGCACAAACAATTTACCCTTAATGTCTTGGTCCACACCTGCCTGGTCCAGTTCCAATTCCTCACGCTGGAGGCTGCATAGATCCTGCTCCAATGACATCAGCGTCCTTGTGACTTTTTCATAGGCATCCACCTTGTTTTCTACTGCGTGGCGATGAATCTGGTTTAGCCTGTGAGCTCTTTCAGTTCTGCTCTGGAGGCTTCTCAATAAGTCATTGAGAAACAACTGCTCAAATACATTTAGCCCCTGAGGGGATGCATCTACAATACCTTTTGCTTCCTCTATCTCCTTTGCAGACTTTTCTACGACGGCATGCCAATGGTCCATTTCTGACTTCAGGCTTGTGTCACCGGTACCTGGCTTGGATATCCTCTCTGCTTCTTTAAGTTTTGCTTGCAATTTTTCGGTGTCTGCAAAAAGCTGCCGTCTCTTTCCGAGCTCAGATTCCAGCTGCTCCAACCGCTCAATTAATTTCGGAACAAGGTCTTTGTAGCAGGCTTGCAACTGGTCAGAAAGGAGGGCGAGGGCAGAAGCTTCGCCTGATTCCAACTGGGGAGCAATGCGCTGTGCTTCGGCCACCAGTTGCACGACACCTGCCTTTTTCTCCTCGGCAGCCCCGATCAGAACCTTGCAGCTTTTGATTTCCAACAACAGATCGTCTAGGAAAAGTGCTGCCTTCCCGTCCAGGTGGAGCAACAAGACTCTGGCCCACAAAACAGCCTCTTCAATCTTCTTTGTGAGGTCATATGCCTGAGGATAACGGCCACTTCTCCGGGCATCTTCCGTAGGGGTCAGCTGCTCCAGTTCCTCCACTCGAGTCTGCAAATCATTTATTGCGCTTTCCAGAGCTCTCTTCCCTGTGTCGGTCCACATCCTCTTCATCTGCATCTCAGCACTACTTTTGAACACAGAAACACTATTTTTAAGCGTTTGTAACTCTGTGGCCATCAACGCCGAGTGTGCTTGGTTGTGGGTGTCCACGCCTGTTCGCAAACAGTGCTGCTGCTGCAGCAGCTTTTGGAGCTCCTGTGCTTTTCCCATGAAAACCTTAAACTCATTGGCTTGTGCTGCAACCCGGATCTGCTTCCTTTTAAGTGTGTCTTCCATTTGTTTCCACCACTGGTCTATCTGGGACACCTGGCTTTGGATTAACTCCTTGTCCATCCTGGTTAGGTGTCTAGATAGGTTTCCTTGTTCAGCCTTCAGCTTTTGCAAAAGGATCCTCCCTTTTTGTATAGAATCAAAGCATTTCTGGATATTCTCCAGGAGAACTGTGTCTTCTGACAGGGGTACCCTTTCGGAAGAAAGAAAAAAGGAGTAAAAATCTAACATTTTGAAAGGCTGTTTTGCTCAAAGCATACCAGCTAAACAAGCTACTCAGAGCTATATTTCACAGGCAGTAGCTAGAGATCAGCGAGAAATTCTGTCCAGTTTGCATTTAAAAGTCAACCTAAACTGATTTTCACTCTCCAGAACAATACATGAATCAAAAGTGAGCCATCCTTCCAATTTCACAATGTAGTTCTCCACCCAAGCAATACACATATACAATAAGGCATATACTGTGGCAAGGTCTATATAAAAATACACCATTTAGCAAAAGTAACACACACAAAAACATTACACTAGGGGAAATATGCTTTGGAAAAAATGTGCATATTCGGCAAATTTTGAATATAAACATGTGCTACGTGAAGAGAAATTCACACTAAAATGCTGGTGAATGCTCAAGAGGACCTTTTTAAAAAATAAATAAATAGTGTGAATGGATTTAGAATTATGGAGAAGTGGATTTAAGGAGGGGTGAGAAACCAAAATATGGATTTTCCCACCCCTACCACTAACTAGGGGACGCGGGTGGCGCTGTGGGTTAAACCACAGAGCCTAGGACTTGCCGATCAGAAGGTCAGCGGTTTGAATCCCCACAACGGGGTGAGCAGTTCAAAAGCACATCAAAGTGCAAGTAGATAAATAGGTACCGCTCCAGCGGGAAGGTAAACGGCGTTTCGGTGCGCTGCTCTGGTTCGCTGCTGGCCACATGACCCGGAAGCTGTATGCCGGCTCCCTCGGCCTATAGAGCGAGATGAGCGCGCAACCCCAGAGTCGGTCACGACTGGACCTAACAGTTAGGGGTCCCTTTACCTTTACCTTACCACTAACTAGATACCAAAGGCCCAATTTGTATGGAATTTTAGTCTTGCATGGCTAGGACTGAAGCCTTAGTCAAAGACTCAAGTAAACAAGTCAATTAAACGTTTATTAATCAGTTGAAATACACACCTTCCCCCAGTTGCAATTACTTAGGATGTCAGGTTTTACATTTAGTTTTTGATAAGAAGGTACAAAATCCAAGTGCCCAAGTGCAACACCACTGAAAAGATCGCCGCCATTCATGTTTTACCCAGTCCTATGCTAAGGCAGAAAGATCTCCTGACCCGTCTTAAGAGGCAGTGATCTGCCTTATCCTTTAAGTGGAAACAGCAGAGATCGAGCCTAGCAGCTCCTGCCGGCAGAGACTGTGTTCCACTACTGCATCCGGCAAGTTGGTCTAGGTGATATAGAAATCTGCCCCATGTACTCACATTTTTAGGTTTTCTCTTTCCTCCGAAAAACGTTTCATTGAAGACTGGACCTCGGTGAGACATGCTTGGTAATTATTCAGTAAATGAAGCTGCGCCTGCCTGGCCTTTTTAGCAGACATTATATCCTGCAGTAGCTTGTCCCAACTAGATGCCGCCACGCTGTCTGAATCTGGCACAACTGAGCCACTTCCTTCTGCAGCGGTCAAGCGTTCTCCTTCCCGCAACGAAGAAGTTTTGGCTCTCTGTTTTCTGGCAGAGTTTTGCCTTTCCAGTAGAGCGCACAAATTCTAGTCAGAAGACCAGGAAGAGAGGTTTTAGTAAGACATACTTGCTAATCTCACACCATTTTGCTCCTCCTCTCTAGCATACAGAAGAAGCAGGCCATGATCTAAGGCTCAGCATCACTTTGGAACTGAGGACCATGGTTTGTTCTGCTCCAACAAACCATGTCCAGTAAGCCAAGAACAAACCTTGCGTTATTGTACTACATTATTTATAGGGACGCGGGTGGCGCTGTGGGTTAAACCACAGAGCCTAGGACTTGCCAACCAGAAGGTCGGCGGTTCGAATCCCCACAATGGGGTGAGCTCCCATAGCTCGGTCCCTGCTCCTGCCCACCTAGCAGTTCGAAAGCACATCAAAGTGCAAGTAGATAAATACGTACTGCTCCGGCGG
The DNA here is from genome assembly GCF_964234715.1 of Podarcis melisellensis. Classification (NCBI taxonomy): domain Eukaryota; kingdom Metazoa; phylum Chordata; class Lepidosauria; order Squamata; family Lacertidae; genus Podarcis; species Podarcis melisellensis. Next base: position 10,317,747 of record NC_138528.1, on the reverse strand, counting down.
GAAGGTAAATGGCGTTTCCGTGCGCTGCTCTGGTTCGCCAGAAGCGGCTTAGTCATGCTGGCCACATGACCCGGAAGCTGTACGCCGGCTCCCTCGGCCAATAAAGCGAGATGAGCGCCACAACCCCAGAGTCGGTCACGAATGGACCTAATGGTCAGGGGTCCCTTTACTACATTATTTATACCCTTCTGCGAATTGCCCCAAAGCCCAAATTGGATGGAACATAGTATAGAAATTTAAAACAAAAATAAGAAGGCTGGAATATGCACATGCCCTTCTTGGTGGTGCAGGATTGCACCATGCCTAAGCAGCTTCCATGTCACTATGTGCATGTGATGGAGCAAAAGGGTGAGAGGGTAGTAGCCACTTCATATGTAGCCACAGATTAATGAAAGCATGAATGAATAAGGGCTTGTTCACACCTACCTATCTTGTGCCTAGAAAAAGCACGGATCCAAGCAGTTTTACGCTTGTCCCATGCATTCTAGGGACAAACCAGTCTTGCTTTTGCTCTGCTACTGCTTTTCCCTGGGAAAACCCACTCTTTACTGCTAAATTAGAACAAACATCAACCTGGAAAAAATGTGATTGGCTCCAATTCAGTGGTAAACAGTGGGTTTTCCCGGGGGAAAGCAGCGAAACAAGTGGAAGTGTGGTTGAGCCCCAAATCTCTTCTTTCCATACCTCTATTTCCCTCAGTTGACCATTCATCAACACAATGTCTAACTCTGCAGCCGAGATTTTCGCTTTCTTGACCTTTTGCACCATCTCTGCATAATCTGCAGTTGCCTGGTCTTCGGGAAGATGACCCCCCTGAGAAACCATTTCCATCTCAGAGCTCTGAAAACACAAACAGGTAATCAACACGCTGCTTTCATTTGGCTCACTCTGCAACTTAGCATTTATTTCTATGTGATCCACCCAGAAGTTAATCTCAAACAGAAGCACTGCTAGGGCTCAAACACAGTGGGAAGCCAAATGATCTGGGAAGAAGTCATATCCTTTGTCTTAGATGCATTGTGTTGGCTGCAGTTATTCAGCGAAGCAATTTTTTGCTGAAGGTTCTGTGCAAAACCCAGGAGTCTGTGGTGCTTCCAAATCAGGATTGAGGAAGAAGTGGAGACCCTAAGCCAGTGTTGGGATCTTGTGGCTCTGTGTGCAGTTCTTCCACCTGGTGAATTGTGAACTGCAGCAAACAGCTTCTCAGAGAAATAATTTCATTTTTAAAAAAATATTTATTAAAGATTTTCTTAATACAATAAAGAAGAAAAAACAAAAGAACAACAAAAAAGAAAAAAAGAAAAAGCACTTACATCTTATACAAAAAGCATACCACAACCGAATCAATTAGATAATAACCATATTTTCTTCGCTTTTTGGACTTCCTCACATCTCTCGTTCCTGCGTTCCTGATTTATAAAACTTTAACCAGCAATTTATCACCTTGTTTCAATTCTTATTTTATAATTTTCCAATATTGTGTCCCTAGCTTTAGATACTTTTATCCAAACCTTAAATACTTAATTTAGACATAATATTTATCCAAAATTTATCTTTTCTTAAATTTCACTTGTCTTCATAATCTTTTCAACTAGCTTAGTGGTGCCATGTTATTTACAATCTTGCATCTTTCTTAACACTCATACAATTTGCAATGTTTTTGTAAATAGTCCTTAAATAATTTCAGGCTCCAAAGTGATTGCACCCACTGAATGCTCCTGGGCAGGAAAAATATATAAAGTGCTTCCTGTTTCAGTTGAGTCTTGCTAGAGTGACAAAGTGCTCCTGGACTCTGCTAGTCTCTTTTGTCCCTGGCCATTCTTTGGGTCTGACTCAGTCCCGCCTTGCTCTTTGGTCCTGACTATTGTTTATTCGTTTCTTGCCCTCCCTTCATTCTAAGGGCATTGTACAGTCAAACCTCAGGTCCCAAACGCCTCCGTTTTGGAACGCTTCAGCTCCCAACGCTGAAAACCCGGAAGTAAATGTCCTGGTTTTCAAAAGCCAAATGTCCGACACGGCTTCCGCTTGAGTGCAGGAAGCTCCTGCAAGCAATCAGAAGCTGAACCTCGGTTGTAGAACATTTTGGAAGTCAAACGTGCTTCTGGAACGGATTAGGTTCGACAACTGAGGTTTGACTGTACCTACTATATATATAAGGGCGTGGGTGGTGCTGTGGTCTAAACCACAGAGTCTAGGGCTTGCCGATCAGAAGGTTGGCAGTTCAAATCCCTTAGACGGGGTGAGCTCCCGTTGCTTTGTCCTTGCTCCTGCCAACCTAGCAGTTCGAAAGCACGTCAAAGTGCAAGTAGATAAATAGGTACCACTCTGGCGGGAAGGGAAATGGCGTTTCCATGCGCTGCTCTGGTTTCGCCACATGACCCAGAAAAACTGTCTGCAGACAAATATCAGCTCCCTCGGCCAGTAAAGCGAGATGAGCACTGCAACCCCAGAATTGTTCGCGACTGAACTGTCATGGGTCCTTTATCTTTACCTTTTACTATATATTTGTAAAGTTGTTTATTTGCTCTACATTTGGACACCTCTTCAGACATCATTGGTCTTTAATCACTGGCTGAAAAACTGCAGAATTTTTATTTGTTTCTTAGAACTCCTAAGCAACACCAGGTACGAGGGTGCAGGTAAATAATACTATCAATAAATAAGAATCCCTGATAATGAAGAATGCCAAAGGATTAGAAAAGAGGAAGGGAATATGAAGCAAGACCAGGGAGAGTTTGCATTCACATGCAAAACTGAACATAACCACACCAAACTTCCATCTTCCCTGATAATGCAATTATGGTAATTTTTATCCATTTAAGCAGATGCATCACACTCACTCTAAAGAGAGGCTGCAAAATGCATAAAGAGCAGTCAACTGCTAAAAGACCTAAGTGGGAAAATTCTATCTAAATGGGATGCAAAATCAAAGAAAGGAACAAAGAAACTAAACCGAGACACATTCAAGCAAGTGGTTACAATAAAAAGCTGCGGAGCCGAAGACTAATATTTGCCAGTCAGGTAATGGCTGCTAATGTATGGTTCTTACGCTTAACAGGCTAATTAATTATACTAACGATAGAAGCAGCTTAATATATTCATTGCTGTGTAGGCGATACTTTTGAGGAGTGGGTGCTAAACATTATATTCACTGGAGGAATATAAGAAGAAAAGAAGAGCCTGCAGGATCTTACAGTGACTAACCAGATGTCCATAGGAAGTAAAGGTAAAGGGACCCCTGACCATTAGGTCCAATCGTGGCCGACTCTGGGGTTGCGGCGCTCATCTCGCTTTACTGGCCGAGGGAGCTGGCATACAGCTTCCGGGTCATGTGGCCAGCATGACTAAGCTGCTTCTGGCGAACCAGAGCAGCACACAGAAACGCTGTTTACCTTCCTGCTGGAGTGGTACCTATTTATCTACTTGAACTTTGATGTGCTTTTGAACTGCTAGGTTGGCAGGAGCAGGGACCGAGCAATGGGAGCTCACCCCGTCACGGGGATTCGAACTGCCGACCTTCTGATCGGCAAGTCCTAGGCTCTGTGGTTTAACCCACAGCGCCAGGGAGCAAAACATGAGCACAGCAGAACTCCTTCCCAGCAACTGGTATTTGAAAGGATTGCTGCCTCATGGCTGGTATCTGCTGAAAGCTTTATCCCCCTCCACAAATTTGCCTAATCCTCTTCTAAAGTCACCCAATTTGTGGGAATCACAGCCTCCTGGGGAGCAAGGTTGACGGTTTTGACTATGAACTGCGTGAAGTTTCTATCTTCGTTCATCTCTCCTAAAGTGGCCAATGCTCAGCTTCACTGGGTATCCACAAGCTCTTTCCACGAATGATGGCGTGTTTTGAACTCATAACTTCCTACCAAGACTTTGCTGCAGGGGGTGGGCTCCTTCAGTTTCAAAAATGCATAAGAGAGCAAGAGAGAGAGGTTGAAGCCCCTCCAAAATAAGATATTGGGTGTGCTCCAAACCATCTGCCCATGGATGTACACAGAAAATAGCAGATCTAGCTGAAAGGCCACACGCAGAGATCTGCAGTGTTCATTGTAATGCACCCCTGGTTGTTGTTGTTGTTATTATTGCAATAATTATAAGATAACTGTAAAAACTTAGACGGCGGTTTAATCTTAGAAGGGAAGGGGTGTGACTGTGACCATCTGTGCACTTCTGAATTTGCCACTACACAACTGGATGGGAGTTGTAGTTTAGTTAACACCCGGAGGGCTGCACTACAGTTCACAGTGCCTCTGCCTCCCTCCGCTACTAGAAACCCGGAGAGAGAAAGTGCGAGGCTGCAGGAGCTCTAGGTAAACGGCTGTATTGGCTGAAGAGCTGCCCGTGTTCAATAATAGCACTTAACAACATCCTTCAATGAAGTTGTGCAACAACAGAGATTATTACCTTGCTTTCTGGTGATGGATTTGTAATGGACGAAGGAGCAGGGTCAGTCCCCATTACTTTGCCATTCATTAACGGCAAAGCAATTGGAGGCACTTCCAACCGGCAATGCGCAGCTTGCAATTTCTTTTGATAGCCAAGCGATTGCTGCTGAAGCTCATTGAGAAGATTATCATCGGGCGGCATTTGCCCCGGTTTCGGCAGCGGCTTTCCACTCTTGCCTGTCGAGCCTGGGAAATTGTGGGCTTCCATCAAGCTGCCTTTTAGCCCCTGATAAATAGAAATGGGGAGAGGTAGGTGGGGAGAGACGAGAGAGAGGAAGGGGCGGGGGGAATCTTAACCTTCTCGGGACAGAAGTTACTGAAATGTCAATTGCTTTCTTAATGGAACCAACTTCTATAGCAAAAGAAGAATAGGCCGAAGGGGTGACGAAGGTCGGAGGAACAGAAATTTGCACAGAAGAATCGTCACTGTGAGGATGGAGCTTGTTTATAGCTCTTGCAAAGCTTGTAAATGTGAAAAGTTCCTCTCTGGTTGCCTTAATCAATCCTGCCACTTCTTTGTGGGGCTGCCTGGGATCTTCAAGTGGGAACTTTGAGCCAGCAGTTTAAGGTGTCTGCTAAAAAAGCCGATACAATCTCAGACTGCAGAAACAGGGGCGTAAATAGCCTGTCGTGTTAAACCAGCCTTTGACAACCTGGTGCCCTCCGATCAGCATGGTTCTACCTCGAACTCAACTCTGATCATTTCACAGAATCATAGAACTGGAAGGGACCCCAAGAGTTATCTAGTCCAGCCCCTACAATGCAGGTATCTCAGCTAAAACATCCATCCATGACACATGGCCATCCAACCTCTGCTTAAAAACTGTCAGTATATGGAAACATCACCGCTGCAGACAGCCAGTTTGTTGACATCACATGATGCGCTTATCTCTGGGAAAGAAGAATTTCCCAGGACGTTCACAGGCTGGATAAGTCTTTGTGAAGAGTGTAACTTGAAACCCTCTGACTGCGCGTGTTCAGGAAGTTTGTCAGACTTGCTGGAAGAACTGAACTGAAAGGACGTGTTTTTCTCTAGCGCTGTAATGTCAGAAATAAACATTATGTAAATAGATTTCTGACTTATTTTTCTTTCCCCTGTGGAAGCAGGAGGAGGGAGGGGTTGTGCATTTTACCCACTCTTGGGAAAATGTCGCCTATCAAAATCTCCCTGGTCTGTCTGGATATCAGCCAGAGGAGGTTACCGGTAGGCAAGCTCCGAGGACAGTGAGAGGGGCCAGCCTCTATGGAGGGGGCTTGAAAACCAACAAAAACCTCCAAGGATGGAGAGCCCACCACCTCACGAGGGAGATGGTTCCACTGCTGAACAGCTCTTACTGTCTCTTACTGTTTCTCCTGACGCTTAGTCAGAATCTCCTTTCTTGCAACTTGAAGCCATGGGTTCGAGTCCCACCCTCCAGAAAAGGAGAAAACAAGTTTGTTCCCTCTTCCATGTGATAGCACTTGAGATACTTGAAGATGGCCACCATATCTCCTCTCAGTCTCCTCTTTCCAAGGCTAAACATACCCAGCTCCTTCAACCGTTCCTCATAAGGCTTGGTTTCCAGACCCTTGATCACAGGTTCCTCTGCACATGTTTCAACTTGTCAATATCCTGCTTAAATTGTAGTGCCCAGAACAGGACACAGTATTCCATGTGTGGTCTGACCAAGGCAGAATGGAGTAGTACTATTACTTCTCTTGACTATACTTCTGTTGATGCAGCCTAGAATAGCATTAGTTCTCTCCCCCCCCCTTTTTTTTTGTTGCTTCTGCATCACACTGTTGACATTTCCTGCCTTGGGCGACAGGTGGCAACGTAAACTCATGTGATGCCCATAGAAAAATGATGGTTTACTGTTAACAAGCAGGCTAGTGCATAGGTAGGCAAACTAAGTCCCGGGGGCCTGATCCAGCCCAATCACCTTCTAAATCTGGCCCACGGATGGTTCAGGAATCAGCGTGTTTTTACATGAGTACAGTGGACGCTCGGGTTGCGAACGTGATCCATGCGGGAGGCACGTCCGCAACCCGCAGCACCGCATCTGTGCACACGCGGGTTGCAGATTTGGTGTTTCTGCGCATGCGCAAAGCGCAATTTAGAGCTTCTGCGCATGCGCCAAAACCCAGAAGTAACCAGTTCTGGTACTTCCGGGTTTCGGTATCCCAAAAACGCGCAACCTGAAGCGCCTGTAACCGAAGGTGTGACTATAGAATGTGTCCTTTTATTTAAAATGCACCTCTGGGTTATCTGTGGGGCCTGCCTGGTGTTTTTACATGAGTAGAATGTGTCCTTTTATTAAAAATGCACCTCTGGGTTATCTGTGGGGCATAGGAATTCGTTCATCCCCCCCAAAAAAAAATAGTCCGGTCCCCCACAAGGTCTGAGGGACAGTGGACTGGCCCCCGGCTGAAAAAAATTGCTGACCCCTGTGCTAGTGAATGCTGCTGAAGCTGTGGGCAGCACACTTCACTCCTCCTACAGCTGTGCTTCAGAAGAAACAAGCCACGGTCCAGTTTGTCATGTGATCTAAAGGCAGCTCATGGTTTGCCTTTCTCCAGCCAAACCACAAAGGGAGCCAAGCCAAGCCAAGCCAAGGGATCACTCATGGCTTGTGTGGGGGAAAGAAACCAAGAGCCTGGGGTTCAGGCAACACAGCAAACCAGGCAATGGTTTGTTTCCCAGCAGCAGCAGAAGAAGAACAATGTGTGCCTGCTCCTTCGCGATTGTGCAGGCTGGGGCCGATGGGAATTGTAGTCCCAAACTGCCAGAGGTCAACAGTTTGATATGCAGCACAAACTTGAGTTACCGTAACAACCACAGCTGGTTCCTCTCCAATGTCAGCTGATACAGGACTTGACAATTGCTCATAATTTGTCAGCCATTCCTGGAAAAGCGGCGGAGCTCCTCCTTCCATTTGATTGTTCTCTCTAAAGGATTCCTTCTTTGGGTGACAAGAAAATGAGAGAATTAAAGTCCACGAAGAACCGGCAGCAAAAAGGCAGGATAATCATCATATCAACTAGGTATGACAAGGGAGAGGAGTCTAGAATTATTAAGGCACAAGCAAAAAATAATAAAAATCATTGTCAGCAATTCCTTGCCAGTGGAATGCAACTGGGAGATTGAGTCAAAAGCAAGAATGAACAGTATTTTTATTCATCTATTTTTCAAACATTAGGTTTGCAACCCACTCAACTTTTTTGTGGGATGTGGCCAAACCCCGTTTCACACTGGTAGTATACAGTGGTACCTCAGGTTAAGTACTTAATTCATTCCGGAGGTCCGTTCTTAACCTGAAACTGTTCTTAACCTGAAGCACTGCTTTAGCTAATGGGGCCTCCCGCTGCCGCCGCAGCACGATTTCTGTTCTCATCCTGAAGCAAAGTTCTTAACCTGAAGCACTATTTCTGGGTTAGCGGAGTCTGTAACCTGAAGCGTACGTAACCTGAAGCGTATGTAACCCCAGGTACCACTGTAGTACAAATCTAAACATCTCCAACTCTGACTAGGTGATTGTGATTTCGCCTGATCATTGCCTAACAAGTTACACTTTTGCAACACCCAATTCTCATATTGCAATGCCCTATTCCCAATTCAGGTATTAGTACTAGCACATAAGGTCCTAAATTGCTTGGGCCCCAAGTTCTTCAAAAAGAATCCTTTCCCAATATCTTGCACCTTACAGTTGGCAGGTGAGGAATGGTCATGTTGGCGTGACACTTTGCTTTTGAGCTTCAAGTCAACCTTGCTTCAAGCAAAGCATAGTTAATGTAAGCCACGGTTTCTTAGGTCAGTCAGCATGACAAACCATGGCTAAACAAAGTGGAAACTTCCTATCTCCTCCTCTGAGCTGCATGAAAGAAAGGGAGCAGCATGTGAACCTGAGGCACTAAACTTATGTTAAGCATGATGCACAATGACTAGAACACAAAAATAGATACAATAGGCTAAATGGACCAAACAAAGAAAAATCTGATGCCAGAAAAGACATAAGGTTTGGTACCATGGAGCCTCTCTGCAGAGAAAAGTCCACCGGCACAGCAAGAAGACTATTTCCTGTGGTCACCTCTCTCTCTTGCTTCACCTCCAAAGATGGGAGACTATTTTGCATTTTATTTAACAACAAAACACACTTTTTTGTGATTGTAAACAGAACCTCTGAGTGGCTTGCAAAAATAATAATAGCAAAACAAATATTAAAATTGACCATTAAGACAGAGTTAAAAACAGTAATTCAAAAAAATCACCCAAATCTAAAGGTAAAGGGACCCCTGGGGTTGCGGCGCTCATCTCGCTTTATTGGCCGAGGGAGCCGGCATAAAGCTTCCGGGTCATGTGGCCAGCATGACTAAGCCGCTTCTGGCGAACCAGAGCAGCGCACGGAAATGCCGTTTACCTTCTCGCTGGAGCGGTACCTATTTATCTACTTGCACTTTGACGTGCTTTTGAACTGCTAGGTTGGCAGGAGCCGGGACTGAGCAACGGGAGCTCACCCCGTGGCGGGGATTTGAACCGTTGACCTTCTGATCGGCAAGTCCTAGGCTCTGTGGTTTAACCCACAGCGCCACCCACGCCCCTAACAAAATCTACAATAAGCTAAAATCAGATGGACAGGGTTGCCTGGACACCAATGCTTTTAGCAGGCATTGAAAAAGAGGACAGTGAAGGCACCTTCCTGATGGGATGGTGCAAGGAGTTCCAAAGAACAGGGTTCGCCACACCCAAAGATTGATTTCTTACCATTGCAGAACAAATATTATGTGGCACCTGCAGAAGTGCCAGTTCTGCAGGTCCAAGGGGCCAAGTGGGCAAGGCAATCCCTCAAGTGGGTGGAGGCACTAGGTCAAATGACCAGTGGATCTTTTGATATAGGTTTGCACTAGGCAGCCTTTCTCAACCTGTGGATCCCCAGATGTTGTTGAACTACAACTCCCATCACCCCTAGCTAGCAAGGCCCAAGCTCAGGGATGATGGGAGTTGTAGTCCAACAACATCTGGGGACCCACAGGTTGAGAACCACTGCATTAGAGGAAAAGAAGGGATATGGAAGCCTGTCCTCTAGGAATCTCGTCTTTTCCCTCCAGCCCATGAAAACTGAACTCAACCAGAGCTCAGAGAGACAGAGAGGGAGAGAGAGAGAGGCTACTCTGATTTCCCTTTGTAGTGGGCACACATTCCATCCCATAACACTTACTGATCCTCCTTTCTGGCTTCCACCAAGCACTTCCATCAGGCTGATATCAGGAGCATCAAATGAGATCAGCAGTTCCTCTGCATCTGCTTTCTCTTGGATCTGCCCGTCATGTCTGAGCGCAGTACTCTGGATGTTCCCGGCCTCTTGTTCTTCCACACAGCCAAGTTTTGCTTTCTTCTTCCGTTTAGTCTGTGGCTCAGCCTTCTCGTCTTTCATGCGCTCAGCCTCTCTGAAGGAATAACCCAAATATCATGAACCTCCTGCTTGTTTCGTTCACACAGAGAAGCTTCCAGAACCCTCTTGAATAAATTAAAATAGGGAAGATCTCTACACATCAGATCAATACTTCCTGCACTAAGAAATGCAATCTGACAGCCTATACATGAGACAGAGTTGGGTATTGGCCCTGATACATGTTTACCATCTCAGAGACCTCTAATTCCTGAGTAAGAATATTTTCTGCCAGGGAACAAGAAGCAAGAGATACAGCTCCACCATCTCTTTCAATCGTATGACATATTTCCTTGTGCGGTCCATGTAACCTCTCCATGTTCCCTACCTTAGATATCCTCTGGCCATTTGAATGGTGTTCTCCCACTGGTTTCGGACATCAGAAATCATATGCTCAACAGCGAGATTCTTGCTCCCATTCTTGCTCTTCACGTGTTCCCCAAGGCAGACAATATTTTGTAGTTTAGCATCACCCTCCTCTTTCAGCTGTAGAATCTCCTGTGTTGTAAGAAACAGCATGGGGGTAACTGGTTCCACACACACTTGTTTTGCTTTTTAGGTTAAGCCTAATGTTGTAGCTGCGAGGGACGCGGGTGGCGCTGTGGGTTAAACCACAGAGCCTAGGACGTGCCGATCAGAAGGTCGGCGGTTCGAATCCCCGCGACGGGGTGAGCTCCCGTTGCCCGGTCCCTGCTCCTGCCAACCTAGCAGTTCGAAAGCACGTCAAAGTGCAAGTAGATCAATAGGTACCGCTCCGGCGGGAAGGAAAACGGCGTTTCCGTGCGCTGCTCTGGTTTGCCAGAAGCGGCTTAGTCATGCTGGCCACATGACCCAGAAGCTGGCTCCCTCAGTCAATAAAGCGAGATGAGCGCCGCAACCCCAGCGTCGGTCACGTCTGGACCTAATGGTCAGGGGTCCCTTTACCTTTTAATGTTGTAGCTACAATAAAGAGCCATAGCGTATAAGTTAGATGCTACTGCAGCCCGGTTGCCAAGTGGTTCATGAATGGAAGAAAAAGATGGCAAAAGAATGGAAGAAAAAGATGAAGAAATGGAAAAGGAATATTGGGGCGGGGGGTGGGGGGAAGCTCACTCTGAATTTAAAACATTAAAGCATTCTTTGGAATGCTGGTGCTACTGCTAAGCTAAAGTATTTGGCCCAAAACTTTTTTAGTGTTTTGGGTGGGGAGGAAGAATACCCGCACCAAAAACTGGACTAATCTTCAGGGGATGGGTGCAACCAAAGAACATTTGGGCGATGGGGTGGGTGTTTCCATTCTAAAAACAAAAATGCAGGAGGGGACTTTGCTGCCCTCAGCAGACTTACAACATTCCTTTTGTAATTATGGGCAGGGTGTCCTACAGGAATTACGGTAACTACGTCAGTTCGTAAATGCTACAATTCTCAAGAGTGATTTAGCAGTACAGTGGTACAGTGGTGCCTCGCAAGACGAAATTAATCCGTTCCGTGAGGCTCTTCGTATAGCGGTTTTTTCGTCTTGCGAAGCAAGCCCATTGACAGCTTAGCGGATTAGCGCTACAGCTGTCAAGCGGCTTCCAGCGATCAGCTGTTAAGCGGCTTATCAGCGGAACAGCTGATAAGCGGCTTAGCGGCTTAAGAAAAGGGCGAAAAAAGCGGAAAAAACCCGCGGGGGGATGCAAGATTTTTTTCGTCTTGCGAAGCAACCCCATAGGGGAATTCGTTTTACAAAGCGCCTCCAAAACGGAAAACCCTTTCGTCTAGCGGGTTTTTCGTCTTGCGAGGCGTTCGTCTTGCGGGGCACCACTGTACCTCGGGTTAAGAACTTAATTCGTTCTGGAGGTCTGTTCTTAACCTGAAACTGTTCTTAACCTGAGGTACCACTTTAGCTAATGGGGCCTCCCGCTGCTGTCACCACGCAATTTCTGTTCTCATCCTGAAGCAAAGTTCTTAACCTGAGGTAATATTTCTGGGTTAGCAGAGTCTGTAACCTGAAGCATCTGTAATCCAAGGTACCACTCTAAGTCCCTTTTCCCAGGGAACTCTGAGAATTGTGGTTCTGTGCAGGGAACAGGGGTCTAACAACTCTTTACCACCCTTAGTAAACTACGGTTCCCAGAATTCTTTGGGGAGGGGGAAATGCATGACTCTTTAAAGTGTTATGATAACTGCTTTAAATGTATAGTGCAGATGGGGCCGAAATCAGAAAGAAGGCTCAATAACAACCAGGTATAATTGAACCCTTATGAGGAACGATGCCTTATGAGGAACGGCTAAGGGAGCTGGGCATGTTTAGCCTGGAGAAGAGGAGGTTAAGGGGTGATATGATAGCCATGTTCAAATATATAAAAGGATGTCACATAGAGGAGGGAGAAAGGTTGTTTTCTGCTGCTCCAGAGAAGCGGACACGGAGCAATGGATCCAAACTACAAGAAAGAAGATTCCACCTAAACATTAGGAAGAACTTCCTGACAGTAAGAGCTGTTCGACAGTGGAATTTGCTGCCAAGGAGTGTGGTGGAGTCTCCTTCTTTGGAGGTCTTTAAGCAGAGGCTTGACAACCATGTGTCAGGAGTGGTCTGATGGTGTTTCCTGCTTGGCAGGGGGTTGGACTCGATGGCCCTTGTGGTCTCTTCTAACTCTATAATTCTATGAACCCCCGCAAAAGCCTTATGAAACCAAGCCAGGATGAATGCTCAAATAAACACATTGTCCAGAGGATCCCTGTGTGCCATAGTGCTGCAATTCTACGTCATGATGCTACTATGTCAATTCACAAGTGCAGGGTCCAGATTGGAGTCATCTGAGGTGGCAGTGAGCAAAGAGGTACAAGGGGAACACCATCACATCACACCATGTGAGTTGTCTCTTTTATTACCTTTATTTTCTCCAGGCTTTCTTCCAGCGCTGCCTTGGATTCCTTAGAGCTTAGGCCTAAGATTGTGTCTTTCAGCCTTTGAACCCAGCGGATCATATTCTGGGCAAGTTCTTCAAAATTATTTTCCTCTGCAGAAAGCACCTGGGAAACGTCAAGGCTTTTAGAGACGCAGGTGAGCAGCGTCTTGTACCTGTCGACAAGCTGAGGGGTTACCAGCATGACTTCCTCCTTAGATAAACCAGAGTCCCTCAAAGAATTTGCCAGCCAAGCAAGAGAATCAAACGACTCTCTGGGAGAGGAAAGAAAAACACACACACAAAAACAGATTATTTTCTTTTGCAACATAAGGGACCCTAGGTGAGAGGTAAGGCTCGCATTCTGCATGTACTACTGCAATGCACTCTACATGGGGCTACCTTTGAAGGTGACCCAGAAACTACAACTAATCCAGAATGCGGCAGCTGGACTGGTGACTGGGAGTGGCTGCTGGGACCATATAACACCGGTCTTGAAAGACCTACACTGGCTCCCAGTACGTTTCCGAACACAGTTCAAAGTATTGGTGCTGGCCTTTAAAGCCCTAAACGGCCTCGGTCCAGTATATCTGAAGGAGCGTCTCAACCCCCATCGTTCAGCCTGGACACTGAGGTCCAGTGCCAAGGGCCTTCTGGTGGTTCCCTCGTTGCAAGAAGCCAAATTACAGGGAACCAGGCAGAGGACCTTCTCGGTAGTGGCCCCCACCCTGTGGAACGCCCTCCCACCAGATGTCAAAGAGAAAAATAACTTTTAGAAGACATCTGAAGGCAGCCCTGTTTAAGGAAGCTTTTAATGTTTAATAGGTTATTGCATTTTAGTGTTTTGTTGGAAGCCGCCCACAGTGGCTGGGGAAACCCAGCTGGATGGGCGGGGTCTAAATAATAAATTATTATTATTATTATTATTATTATTATTATTATTATTATTATTATTTGGTTCAATTGCTGGCAGCTCTTGTTAGACATTTAACTCATTCAACAAACTTATTCAATGAGGGGTTTGGTGGAATTCGGGGTATATTTATCTAAAAGAATTGATACTTGGTGCTTTAAAAACATTTTAAAATAATTGCTTCCGTTTATTCATTTATGTCGTCTTTACAACTGCAGCTTCAGCCACACCCACATTTATTCTTTTTAAATAAAAATAATAATATTTATCAAGTTTAGGGGCTTTTTGTCATTTTTTCTGGATTTTTATTTTTAATTATACCCCTCCCGTAGATTTCGGGAACATTTTGCTAGTTTGGCTGCCTGAATCCCGGTCTTGTCCAGGAAAATCTGGACGTATGGCAGCCCTAACTTTGGTATATTGCCCCTGGAGCATTTACCATGGGGCAATGTGGCTCAAAAGTGTTAACGGGCAACTTCATATGATCTGTTTATCCCGTATAACTGGCCTTGCAGTGAACAAATATTTAAAAACCTAAAGGCAGGATACCTCTGTTTTAGAAGAATTTGGTAAAAATGCTCCAGCCTCGGCTTCTCTACTTGATTCTCTTGCCATTTCTTTTCCTGAAGGCTTAGCCATTCCTCTAAGCTACGGAACAGATATTCTAGTCTGGGGGGAAAAGGAAATAAATACAAGGATCACATGAGAATAATTATACAGCAATTCAAGGCAAATGCTGTCAAAGGGTCTTGCTCCCAGTACCAGCTTTTAAGGCACCAAATCCAGACCAGTTTATTTGGCTAGATCATTAATGGTGGATCTGGTTTCTGCTCTTCCACTATGGCTTTTCACAGATATAGTTTTCATGTTGCATTGCTTACAAAAGACAGGATTGACTGTAGGTGATTTCACAGAATCATGGAATTTGTAGAGCTGGAAGAGACCAGGAGGGTCATCTAGTCCGACCCCCTGCGATACAACGCCCAACATGGGGCTCAAACCCATGAACCTGAGATCCAGAGTCTCATGCTCTACCGACTGATTTGACGTAAGATTGGCAAAGATTGCTGGCTCTCAATTGCTTAACAACAACAGCGACCACTTCTTCCCCCCCCCCCTTTTCTCCTTCTCAAACCTTATTCTGTATACAACACTAATTACATTACATGTCTCACATTACAGTCATACCTTGGTTGTCAAACACCTTGGTACTTGGATGGTTTGGCTTCCAAATGCCACAGTGAGTGTTCTAGTTTGCAAACTTTTTTGGAAGCCGAAAGTCCGAAGCAGCTTCCAACTGAGTGCAGGAAGCTCCTGCAGCCAATCGGAAGCCTCGCCTTTGTTTTCGAACCGTTCTGGGAGTTGAACAGACTCCCAGAACAGATTACCGTATTTTTTGCTCTATAAGACTCACTTTTCCCCTCCTAAAAAGTAAGGGGAAATGTGTGTGTGTCTTATGGAGCGAATGCGGGCTGCGCAGCTATCCCAGAAGCCAGAACAGGAAGAGGGATTGCTGCTTTCACTGCGCAGCGATACCTCTTGCTGTTCTGGCTTTTGAGATTCAAAATATTTTTTTTCTTGTTTTCCTCCTCCCAAAACTAGGTGCATCTTGTGGTTTGGTGCATCTTATACAGCAAAATATACAGTAAGTTCGACAACCAAGGTACCACTGTATACGTAACTGATATATATAAAGGACTTTGCAACCTGAGAAAAGAAACACTGCACATATTTTTGTAAACCAAGAAAATCTTTAAAAACCGTAACAGAAAAATGAATTGATTCCTAAAGTTATACAGCTGAGTTGGATGAAGAAAGTTTAGGGTTTTTCAGTGGAGGTACTCAAAATCCTTTGAGTGGTGGATCTTGGGATTCTAGCCAAAACAAACCAACCCCAAAGTTACTCCCCGAAAGCTGGAACCTGACCTTCCCTGGCTTGTATCTCCGTGTGTGTGTGTGTGTGTGTGTGTTGCTGCTGTTTATTGTTATAATATTGTGTGGGTCACCTTGAAGACAAGGGACGCGGGTGGCGCTGTGGGTTAAACCACAGAGCCTAGGACTTGCCAATCAGAAGGTCAGCGGTTCGAATCCCCACAACGGGGTGAGCTCCCAATGCTCGGTCCCTGCTACTGCCAACCTAGCAGTTCGAAAGCACGTCAAAGTGCAAGTAGATAAATAGGTACCACTCCAGCGGGAAGGTAAACGGCGTTTCCGTGCGCTGCTCTGGTTCGCCAGAAGTGGCTTAGTCATGCTGGCCACATGACCCGGAAGCTGTACGCTGGCTCCCTCGGCCAATAAAGCGAGATGAGTGCCGTCCTTTACCTTTAACCTTGAAGACAAAGTACCGTATTTTTTGCTCTATAAGACTCACTTTTTCCCTCCCAAAAAGTAAGGGGAAATGTGTGTGCGTCTTATGGAGTGAATACAGGCTGCGCAGCTATCCCAGAAGCCAGAACAGCAAGAGGGATCACTGTGCAGCGATCCCTCTTGCTGTTCTGGCTTCTGAGATTCAGAATATTATTTTTTCTTGTTTTCCTCCTCCAAAAACTAGGTGCGTCTTATGGTCTGGTGCGTCTTATAGAGCAAAAAATACGGTAATCGCAAGGTAGGATAGAAACATCTTGAATAAATACATAAAAGGGCTGTTGGTGGTCCTTAAAACAAGCTGGGCCTAGTGCACTTGGCCTTCTTACCTAGCAAACTGCTGCAAAGTGTCGTGGAGCTCCTTCTCCCTTCCCTGACACCTGCTGATCACGCTCTGTAATTCTGCTTCTTGGCCCTTCATCCATCGGCTCATGTGGCTGACGTCCACTTCGGGGAAATAGCTCTCCACTTGGCTCAAGAGTGTTTTCACCTCCTGGAAAGCACTGCCTTTGCCTTCAAAGGTTAGGAAGGTCTGGACGAAAATAAACACAAACACAAAACACAATATATGTGTGTACACGTGTGTGTGTGTGTAAAATGCTAAAATTTGTTGGCTGCTGCAGTCGTTTAGCAGGATACAAATCCCTACCCTCTGTGCCATCCAGAGGAAAATGTGAGGAGCCAAATTCAGCTGGTGCAGAATTCGGCATCCAGGTTGCTCACCGGGGTAAGACGGTTAGAGTAGCACATAGATCATGGCCCAACTGCGCTGGCTGACAATTAGTTTCTAGGCCCAACTCAAAGTGCTGGTTTGGACCTATAAAGCCTTAAACAGTTCAGGACCGCAATACCTCTCTCTATATGAACGGACTCAGACCCTGAGGTCATCATCGGAGGCCCTTCTTCATGTGCCATCTCCATGAGAGGTCTGGATTGTGGCAACACAAGTATGGGCCTTTGTGGCAGTGGTTCCGTGTATGGAATGCCCTACCCAAGGAGGTTTGGCTGGCCCTATTATTATTATTATTAGTAGTAGTAGTAGTACAGTGGTAACTCTGGTTGCGAACGGGATCCGTTCCGGAGGCCCATTTGCAACCTGAAAAGAACACAACCCACGCCTACGCACGTGTGGGTCGCAATTCACCACGTCTGTGCGTGCACGGGACGTTATTTTTCGCGTCTGCACATGCGGCGAAACCTAGAAGTAACCCTTTCCGGTACTTCCGGGACGCAATCTGGAAATGTGCAACCTGAAGCAAACATAACATGAGGTATGACTGTAGTAGTTTGTTTACCGCCCTTCATTCATAGATCTCAGGGCAGTTCATAATATAAAATTACAATCTAAAAACCACGAAATACATAATAAAATTACAAACAATGGCAAACCAATAGACCCACAACACATTTATGCGCTCTATGTGGGGCTAGCTTTGAAGGTGACCTGGAAACTACAACTAATCCAGAATGCGGCAGCTAGATTGGTGCTGACCTTTAAAGCACTAAACGGCCTCGGCCCAGTTTACCTGAAGGAGCGTCTCCACCCCCATCATTCTACCTAAATCACGCTTTGTGCATGCGAAAAAGCACCGAATTGCAACCCGGGCACGCCCAGATGCGCCACTGTGGGTTGCGAACGCTGCAGGTTGCGAACGTGCATCCCACACGGATCATGTTCGCAACCCGAGCGTCCACTGTATATAGGTGCCCCCATGCCATTTGGAGGAACACTGAACTACTGGATGCTACACCAAGTCCAAGCCTCGTGCCTTACCGCCAGCCGCTGGATTTTCTCTTCCAATATCTCTTTTGTTTCTGAGGGATCAAAACATTCCTTCAGATTTAGCCGGGTACTACTGAACCAGTCACAGAAATCCTGGCAATGGTCTGCAGAAAGAAATATATATATATTTTAAAAGTGAGACGGTGGACCACCTAGAAGATTAGAAGGGAGATAGAGAAGGGATGTGTAAACAAAGGCCACAGTTCTGCCTTAGTTGAAAGGAAGTACGACACTATGGCAGCTGTGTTAGGCTCTGCCGTTTCTAGGCCCAAACATCCGATCCAGGGCACTTCAGACATTCAAACAAACCACACTTTGTGTGATAGTCGAATCCAGCCAGTGTGTGAGTAGCTGATTAACGTAAATGAAGGATATCTTTCCTTAGGGGAAATAGGAAGCCTCGAACATATATATTTTTAGATGTCCTTTTTATGTTGAGATTCGTAGAGACACCATTGATCCTTTCCTGAAGAGGCTCGCCGATCTTTCAGACAAGTCTAAACTTAATTCTCTCCTCGTTGGCAAAGATCACAAGACGACCTGGCTGGTAGCCAGATACTGCGCCCAGATTTGTAGGCACAGATCATCCTCTAGAATAAAGTAGCTTACTAGGGAAATGCTGAAGTTGCCCTTTGGGGTGCCTCAGGGTCGATTTTTTATGGTATCCCAAATCTCAGTTGTATGGGTGTATGTATATATCTCAATTTTAACTCATGAGCTATTGCTGCAATCTGCTCCGATTGTATATTTTATCTTTATGAACACTGTTTTTATTGTGTTATGTTATGTTATGTGAGCTGGTCTTTGACCGTAATAAATTATCGATCTATCTATCTATCTATCTATCTATCTATCTATCTATCTATCTATGGGTGTCTTTTTTTCTTTTTCTTTTTAAAGGGATGTCTAGAAGTAGTGTTTATTTTACTTACAGTTCAGGAGAGTCATAAAGTGATCCTGGAACATTTGCATTTTGGAATCAAATAGATCAGTGACGCTTTTGAGTTGTTTGTTTAATTCAACCACCTCGGGGTTCAAACAACTTGTCTCTTTTTCAAGCAACTTCACATGGTGTTTTTGCTGAAGAATCTTCTGGTGTATCTCCTAAATTAAAATACAGAAAGAAAACAATCCTTCTTTAAAAAATGCTGATAGTATTCATAAGTTTCCTGTCAGCGTGTTTCAGAAAGCACTGACCGGTAGGCAGCCCCAACGACCTATCAAAAATGGCCCGTGGGAGCTGGTGGCCAAATCCAGATCCTCACCTCTGCTTTATGGAAATACACTGTGAAAGGATTGGGCCCTTGTTTCTTTCCTGCCCTTGTCCACTCAAAACTGCCAGCTTCTGCCCCTTTCCCTGGGCACTTATTTTCCTAACCACCCCAACTTTCTGGTGATCCGCCATTTTGTGGAATAATGTCATTCCAGCCATGGAGCCTTCGACATTTAAGGTGTCTTTCCCTTGTAGAGGAAAATGGTGGTATTCACATTCAGCCATCTAGCCCTAAATCAAGGAATCACACAAGGGCTCTGATTTTGGAGGACAGTTCTGCCAGTGCCATGATAGCAAGCAGTGGTAGATGGGTTTTTGTTTTTCCATTTTCTTAGTGTTGTTTCTGCTATACCTCTGCGTTGGATTTTACCGTCGCAAGCTGCTTTTGGCTAGGCTAGGCTTGAGAAAGTGGTCTAGAAATACTTTAAAATAAATAGCTAAACAGAATCCCTGTGCTCAGAAGTGCTAGGGACAAATAACAGAGAGTAGCGATCAAATTCACAAGAAGTAATAGCTCCACTTTTCTTCTGCACTAGTCCGAACATGTGTGGAGTGCTGTGTCCAGTTATGGGTGACACTTTTAAGAAGGATTTCCCAGAAGGAAATGAAAACAGGTTCAGAGGAGTAGCAGCAAAGATGTTCGAGGGTATCCTAAGAAGAAAGGCTGAAGAAATATGACAGAAGTCTTTGAGTGTCTGAAGTGCTCTCACTAGGGATGTACAAATCTGTCAATTGGATTTATTTCAGTATCTTGTTTTTCAAGTCTTTTGTTCAATTCCCCACATTTCCACATCAGTTTGCAATTTTTATTTTCATTTTATTTTTAAAGTCCTCATGAGAATTCATCAGCATTTGAGTGTGAATTTCTCCTTTTGGTACGCTATTTCACCTAATAATACATTTTTGCAAAACGCATTTTTCCTAATATAATGCAGGGAAAAGGAAGGGGAAGTTCTGCTGTGCAAGAAGAAGTCTGCTGCACAAGTGGAACAATAGCGTAAATATATCATCCTTTGGCCCTGCTCCCAAACCTGTTAAATCTGTGCGAGCCCTATAAATCTTTAGATTCCTTTGTTAGCATTAGAGAAGTTCTGAATACAGTTTGGAAGGCAGCCAGAGAAGATACCGTAGGTGTTAACCAAAGAAGAGTGAGAGACAGAGCAGGTGTTTGTGTGTTTTTAGAATACCTCCAATTTAGCAAAAATCCCCAAGGTGTTAGAAGGAGACAATGATCTGAGAAGCGATTCTGTCATTCCAATCTGCGTCTTGGCCAGGTCAAGATCTTCTTTCAGCTCAGCTGTGTTGCCATTGAGTTCAGTGGGTATTGACTGGTTCGTTAAGTGCTTTATTATTAACTCCATTTTGTTCAAAAGAGATGATTTGATGACCTGAAAAAGGGAGGAAACAGAGGACTTGCATAAGAAGATAAAAAGAGCCCGGCTGGACCGTCTAGCCCAAGCATCGTCACAGCAACTGACCTGGTGCCTGCAGGAAACTCACACGCAGGACCTGAGCACAAGAGCAACACTCTCCCCTCCTGTGGTTCCCAGCAATGGGCATTCAGAAACATTACTGCCTCCAACTGTGGAGGAGGAGCATAGCGAGCAGCCACTGGTAGCCTTACCCTCCATGAATCTGTATAATCCACTTGTAAAGCCAGCCAAGTTGGTGGCCATTGCTGCCTCCAGTGGGAGGGAGTTCCGCAGGAGAACTACCGTACTTTTCGGTGTATAAGACGAGGTGGTTTTTTTTACTGTAAAATAATGATCAAAATCAGGGGTCGTCTTATACACGGATAGTGCAGGTGCGGGTGGGTGGGGGATTGGTCACAGCCGCTATCAGGAGCTTGTCAGTGACGATGTTGTGTGTGATTGGTGGCTGTGGCAAGGTCTGATTTGAATTTGCTCTTGCTCCTGCAATTGGGGGTGCGATTGCCAGCAAAAAGCTCGACTCTGGGCCATCTCCCCACCCCCATTTTCTTAAATTGGAGTACCCAAAAATAGGGGGCGTCTTATACACGGTTGCGTGTTATACATGGAAAAATACAGTATGCACTGTGTGAAGGAGTAGAGAGAGAGAGAGAAGTTCTGATACACATGTAGATGTCCTTTTGCCAATGAGACAATTTCACTGGGTAAAACCCTAAGTATTTAAACCCTAAGTATTTACTAGTGATATTTGGCATTTCTTCATATGCACAGGTAGAAAAAGAAGGTTGCAATCGTTTCTCCCCTTCTCAACACCAATCCCTCTGCTGGCAGACATCCTATCTATATCAATACATAACCTCCTGACGAATCGTGATCGCAATGATAGCCCCCCTCTCCCTTTCACCTGCAATTCAAGTGGGGTCTCGTAGCCATTGAGGAGATACTGAATTTCATCCACCTTTGCATCAAACTCCTCTAGATTCTTTTGTTGGGACTTCAAGCCAGCCTACAAAGAAAGAGGGCAAAATTGTCTCACGGGCCAAACAAGTTTTAACTTTCGTTCCGCAGGTTAGAAACGAACGACCACACGGATCGCTTATAAATCTTTCGAGACACTGAACAGATTTGCACTTGGCACGAGGTTGAAGAATCACAGATAAAAAGAGAACAAGCTAGAAAAAGCGATCATTAAAACGTTGCTGGCATCCATCTGTCACGAGAGACAACGGAGTGCATCTCTGAAGGTACAGCCAAACTGCTGGAGAATCACAGCGCCTGCTGTGGATGCAGAGACCAGGAACTTGTAACTGCTGCCTCCCGTGTTGCTTTTGCTGTGCTGGCAGACCAAAGTGATCTGTTCAGGGAGCAAGCCTGGGCCGTGCGCATGGAGTTCCTGGGCTGCCTGGATTAAAAGACACCCCCCCCCGGCCTTGTGGTCCAAAGGAAAGCAGAGCAACATGTTTGGCCCCAGCCAGACTGCAGGAATTGCCGGAAGGAGGCGTACAGTGGTACCTCGGTCTACAAACAGTCCTGTTAACAAGCAATTCGTGAAACGAACTCCACAAAATCTGAAGTAGGTGTCCCAGTTAGAGAACTTTGCCTCGGAACGGTGTAAGGGCACCGGCGGTAGGAGGCCTCAGTAGGGAAAGCTCACCTCGGTTTAAGAACGCTTTGGTTTAAGAACGGACTTCCGGAACGAATTAAGTTCGTAAACCGAGTTACCACTGTACAAGGAGCCATCCAACCATCTTAGGGACTCCATTCTGGATTTGTGTAAGGTTTATTCC
Source organism: Podarcis melisellensis (assembly GCF_964234715.1). Lineage (NCBI taxonomy): Eukaryota > Metazoa > Chordata > Lepidosauria > Squamata > Lacertidae > Podarcis > Podarcis melisellensis. Next base: position 10,295,453 of record NC_138528.1, on the reverse strand, counting down.
TTAGCCTTCCCTTCTCCCGAAGATGTCCCACACAGCAGCGGGGGAAATGTGATTAAACTGCATTAAAACATAATCAGACACTAAGAGAATTAAAACAGTGTCATGGATACGTGCTTTAAGGTAAAGGTAAAGGGACCCCTGACTATTAGGTCCAGTCGTGGCTGACTCTGGGGTTGCGGCGCTCATCTCGCTTTACTGGCCAAGGGAGCCAGCGTACAGCTTCTGGGTCATGTGGCCAGCATGACTAAGCCACTTCTGGCGAACCAGAGCAGCGCACGGAAACACCGTTTACCTTCCCACCGGAGTGGTACCTATTTATCTACTTGCACTTTGACGTGCTTTCAAACTGCTAGGTTGGCAGGAGCTGGGACAGAGCAACTGGAGCTCACCCCATCACGGGGATTTGAACCGCCAATCTTCTGATCGGCAAGTCCTAGGCTCTGTGGTTTAACCCACAGCGCCACCCGCATCCCCACGTGCTTTAGGGTGTGCCGTTCCTGGACGGCAATGCTTTGTTTTCATACACCATGTTGCAGAGACCCAAATAGCTCCGTTCCAAACACTTATATTTGGCCATGGTGGGAAGGAGCAGTTCAGCACATTTCCCACTGGGATATAACTCCTCCTTGAATAGAAGTTGCCTTGGACCAAGGCAGACCATTGGTCCACCTACCTCAGTATTGTGTTCATTGACTGGGTGATTCAACTCGTGATTCCAGGGACTGAATTTGGGGACCTTCTGAACGCAAGGCAAATTTTCTGCGACAGCCCTCCTGCTCCTTGGGATACTTTCAGCTCTCTGGTTTGTCCTCATGCCCTTTTCTGAACGCTTGAATAAAGTTACTGTCTCAAACATATGTGCCCCTCCAATCGCCCCTCACACCCCCACACTTTTAAAAAAAGGGAAAATAAAAGAATTTCCATTATGGATCCAACACAGCACTTAGGTTGGAACTCTAAGGCCGAAGACCAGAGGGTGAGGGGAATCAACAATTTCCAACTGCAGGGTAAATTGCATCGTTCCAGTCACCATCTAGTTTAGAACCAGTCAACGGCATTACCTTGGGTTAAGTACTTAATTCGTTCCGGAGGTTCGTATTTAACCTGAAACTGTTCTTAACCTGAAGCACCACTGTCAGGGAACTGCCATCGGAGCCAGAGGTGGAGGGAAGGCTCCGGAGGGATGCCGGAGAGGGTCCCAGTAGGGAGAGAGGCAGCCCATCTGCTGGGGAAGGAAATCAGCGTAACACCAGTGGAGAAGGGGGGCAGATGGGGGAATCGGAGAGGAGGCTCCAGGACTCCTCGCCGGAGACCAGCGGGGAGAGCACGCGTCCTCTGCTGCCCACACTTCCGCGCAGCGAGAGTAGGAGGGGACTTGGCGTCAAAGAACTTCTTTGCTGGAAGAAGTTCAAGAAACGCCCACTGACGGATTCTGCCAGCGATTGAGACAGCCACGGGTGAGTGGCTGTCCGGACAGAAAGGGTTCAACCAGGTAACCCAGCCAGGTGTGGCGACAACTTACGCACGAGCAACCCCTAGAACCATTACAACCACTTTAGCTAATGGGGCCTCCTGTTGCCACCGCGCCACCGGAGCACGATTTCTGTTCTCATCCTGAAGCAAAGTTCTTAACCTGAAGCACTATTTCTGGGTTAGCGGAGTCTATAACCTGAAGCGTATGTAACCTGAAGCATATGTAACCTGAGGTACCACTGTAATTAATTGGCAGATAAGATTTCTATGTTACTAACTTAAACCAACTGGAAAGCTCAGTTGGTTTTTAGAGCGTGATGTTGATAATTTATTGATTTATTTTATTTATATAATGCCCTATACCTGGAGGTCTCAGGGCGGTTCACAGAAAAGATCACAATATATAAAAATCACAATAACCCAATAACACCTCCCCTTTTAAAAGGGTATAGGATATCAATCAGGTCAACCAAAGGCCTGGTTAAAAAGGAATGTTTTTGCCTGGCGCCTAAAGGTGTATAATGAAGGTGCCAGTCAAATTTCCCTGGGGAGAGTCTTCCACAGACAGGGAGCCACTGCAGAGAAGGCCCTGTTCTCATATTGCCACCCTCCGGACCTCTCGAGGAGGAGGCACACGAAGAAGGGCCTCAGAAGATGATCTCAGGGTCCAGGTAGGTTCATTTGGGAAGAGGCGGTCCTGAGCCGCAAGGTTGCAGGTTCAATTCCCGTATGGGATGGCTGCATTGCAAGGGGTTGGTCTAAATGATCCTCAGGGTCCCTTTCAACTCTGCAGTTCTATGGTTCTATGAGTCAGGCCACTGGTCCACCTGGTAGCGGCTCCCAGTCTTACCTGGAGATGCTGGGGAGTGAATCTGGGGACCGAGTCAGGTGCTCTGTCACTGAGCCACAGCTATGCCCCATGCTGCCCCCATCGACCTTACCTCCAGGTCTGCCAGCTCCTTTTCAGTCAGACAGCCACCGTCCAAGTTCTTCAGCTCTGCGTTTAACCACTCCTCGGTTGAACTTGATAAATTAAGGAGCTTGTCCCACAAAGCCAGGGCTCTTTCCAGATTTTTGCAGTAGTTTTCAGTCCATTCATTGACCTAGCAGGTCAAAAAAGATCGAAGCATAAATATTTCCAAGCGAGCACCTTCATCGGCGAAGGGAGCGTGAGACGAAGTCAGCCCCATAAACAAGAAGTGGGGGAGGAGGGGAGCTTAATCCGTTGGCTGGAGACAGTTTCTTACCAAATATGGCTTAGGATATTATCACATCAAAGACAATGGCAACACTCCAGGTTCTCAAGACAGGTCTGACAAGGTGGTTTGGGCTCATCAGATCAGATCACCTCCCCATAATGTGTCCCAACTAGTCCCAGACTCAAGCAGATCCAACATCTTCTTGCATTTGAAGAAAAGCATTCCTACGGCAGATCTATAAGATTTGCGCTACTGAGATGTTTCCTGGAGGGCTTAGCGTTCCCAAAAGGCGCAACCTATTAAAGCTGCTTGTCTATATCTCCCAGAATTATCCCTTAGGGGAGACCATGACCGACACGAGACAGAAAGCCATACAGAACTGATAACCTGACACTCTTAACCCGCACTCTTTGGTGAAAGCTTGATTCCCACCCCCCCACCCCCCACGTTTAGGAGTCTCCGGCATACCGCATTTAATTCATCTGAAATATTAGTTGCGAGCCAGATTCAATTACTATAATGCATAACAGATCAGACCACCCTGATCATTTACTTTTTACATACATCCAGCCATCTGTCCACAATAGCGTTAGCCTCATTCTCAAAGGGAGGATCTTCCAAGCTTTTCATTTTGTTCAGCTGGGACTGAAGGCTTTTCCCAATCTGGTTTATTCTGTCAATGTCTTCGGAATGGTTGTTAAATTCTTGTTTGACCACGTTGACCTGTGGAAAAGTGACCTGTAAGCACCTTGCATTTGGGGCAATTTAAACAGGAAGAATCCTGGGTGCCTATCCATCAGAAATACAGTGCTTTTGAAGTTACCTTTAATATTTGTAATCATTTTTTTAAAAAAAGAAAAATAAGAATCAGAAATGAAACAAACAGATACCATTAAGAGCAAAGAAAAATACTTATTTTTAGTAACATTTTGTTCAGAATAAGGTCTACACCGGTTATGTTATCTTTCAGACGGGTTTTACAGTTCTGCCTTCTCCCTTTTTAGGAAGGCATGACTTGCCAGCCTGTTCATTTGTAGACAAAATTCCAATTATTTGTTTGCCTGCTCGTTTTGCTTTTTAAGAATTGTATCCAGCCTCAAGCTTTTCCCATTCCAAAATTTCTACGCTGTTTACAGTACTACTGAAAACAACAAAAATAGAGCATTAACACAGCTGTTTAAAACACATTTTAAAAAAGAGAGAAATAAAGCCACAGGAATCCAATATAGAGAACCTCAAAACTGCAACACCAATCAATTAAACATTAGCATCAGGCATCAGTCACATGATTCTGGTTTCTGTATTAATTTACACAAGATTTTGGAAGGGGGGGAAATACTGTTGCGTTATGGAGCATGTGCATATTTTATTTGCTTCAGATATTTTGTGCAAACGATTCTGGAAGCTACAGTCGTGTGGAATAAGAACTGACTTTCTGAATTTCAAAATTGGAAGACCTATCTTTGGGTGTAAGGGTGCATCATAATCCAAACCAGTAGTTTCCAAATGATGGAGACAACAAGGCACCATATTTTGCTTCTTAACTTTCCATCTCAGAACTCTATAAGGCTGCTTGTTTGTGCACCGATGGAGCACGGCCACTGAAACCCTGACCTCTAGCGTCTGGCGATTAGACAACATTCGCTAACTAGGTCTTTGTTTTCTGGCAGACAATGAAGTCTGTTCTGCAGTAGATACAGCTGGGCAGACGGTGAGAAAGTAGGGCAAAGGGCTTGACGCAACAGATAGCAGCAAACCCCCTCTCCTATCCTTTCCATGGGGAAAATAACGCCGAAATTTTGCCAGTCCACTGTCCCTCAGACCTTGTGGAGGGCTGGACTATATTTTGAAGGGAAAAAATGAACGGATTCCTATGCCCCACAAATAACCCAGAGATGCATTTTAAATAAAAGGACACATTCTACTCATGTAAAATCATGCTGATTCCCAGACCGTCTGCGGGCCGTATTTAGAAGGTGATTGGGCCAGATCTGGCCCCCAGGCCTTAGTTTGCCTACCCATGGTCTAAACCACTGAACCTCTTGGGCTTGCCAATCGGAAGGTTGGCGGTTTGATTCCCTATGACAGAGTGAACTCCCATTGCTCTGTCCCAGCTCCTGCCAACCTAGCAGTTTTAAAGCACACCAGCGTAAGTAGATAAATAGGTACTGCTGTGGCAGGAAGGTAAATGGCGTTTCCGTGCACTATGGTTTCCGTCCCGGTGTTCCGTTGCGCCAGAAGCGGTTTGGTCATGCTGGCCACATGACCCAGAAAGCTGTCTGTGGACAAACAATGGCTCCCTTGGCCTGAAAGTGAGATGAGCGCTGCAACCCCAAAGTCGCCTTTGACTGGACTTAACTGTCCAGGGGTCCTTTACCTTTTACCATTACCCATCATGGCTCTCCTGTGTGTCTTTATCCCTTTATCATTGTCATTGCAATATTTCAGCCTACACTTGGGCCCACAAAACTCAAGACTAAGAGTCATATGCAACACTCCAGCCACTCTCTATATGGCCTGTCAGGTGGTGGTTGCTCGTGAGTAACCAGGCAGGACTTCGACCTGTCTTTTACAGGTTTTATTGTGCAAACTATTTACAGTGCAGATCCACAAAGTTCATGTCCGTCTCAGTCGCTTGCAGAATCCGGGAGTGGCCCCTTCCGGCTTCTCCCCCAACAAAAGAACTTCGGCACCCCAAGCCTCCTCCTCCCCTCGAGTTTCACCCCTCTGTGGAAGGTGGGCGACGGAAGTGGCGTGCGTCCCTCCTGGCCAGTCTGGCTAGGTGAGGCCCCTTCCCTCTCTTCTCCACTGGAGCTGTGGCTTTTCCCACAGTTGGAAGAGGAGCTGCTCCTCAGGAGTTCTGGAGGCTCTCTGTATCCCAGCGGCCCCGCTGCCTCCCTCCCCTGTCCCGATGGCAGCCCCCCTGATATGGCCCTTGGAATTTTCATCAGGACACACATACCCACTATGAATACTGAAGAAGAAGAGTTTGGATTTGATATCCGGCTTTATCACTACCCTAAGGAGTCTTAAAGCGGCTAACATTCTCCTTTCCCTTCCTCCCCCACAACAAACACTCTGTGAGGTGAGTGAGGCTGAGAGACCTCAGAGAGAAGTGTGACTAGCCCAAGGTCACCCAGCAGCTGTACGTGGAGGAGCGGAGATGCGAACCCGGTTCACCAGATTACGAGTCCACCGCTCTTAACCACTGCACCACACTGGCTCACCGGTTCCTGGATGCAACAAGAAGGTGGAGGTCTGGACCTACTTTCAAGCTTCCCTTATACTTTGAAGCAGAGGTGGACAACCTGTGGCCCTACAGGTGTTGATGGGGTCCCTCCTGTCAGTTCCACACAACATGGTCAGCCATCAGGGATGATGAGAAATGCAGCCCAACAACATCTAAGGTTGACTTCTTTCGATTTAAAGCCTACCTTTGCAACCATACAAACCCGTTTCTTATTTCATTGTATAAAAAAATTAAAGCTAGGATTCCGCGGCCACCATAAAAATTGTGCCGCTTTATCTGCTTTTGCACGGTACCGCAATAAACTCACCATGGCAATTATCCTCTGCAAGTTCTCTTTCCCCATGTAAGACACTTGCTGAGACAAGGTATGTTCTTGCTTCTGAATAATGCCTGTCAGACAGTTTTTGCAGCTGTGATATTGCTTCAAGAGCTCCATCACTCTCGCACAGTGTTCCTGCCTATTTGAAAGAAAGCAAGGCAAAAATAATTGACACGTTCGCAGGATGGCCTAAGCCTGAAGGCACTCGTTTTCCAAATCAAGGGATCTGGCTTTTAGTACAGAACCCAAGCAACGTCAAGAGGGCCACAGGTTTACAGTCTTGCTTTGCAGCCACAGGAACTAGAAACTTGCTTTTGAAAAAATGAAGCAAGGCTTCATTTGGAACAGGAAGATATTTTAAAGTATTTCCTGACCAAGAGGATTCCAATGGACATCCAACCAACTCCGGGGAATTTGAGCTTTATGTAAAGGAGAAAGGGTCACTATTCTGCAGTAGAGATTCAACTGCATACCAGAAATTTAGGTTTCCGCAGTTGAAATAGATCAAAGCATTCTGGCACTACAAATCCATTTTCTTTAATTAAAAAACCAACGGTTTTTGCAGTAAGGAAAGTTAGGGGGGAATTGTGCTAAAAAGTGGACAACTCTCAATTGATGGGAAGTTAGGTTTCCATCAACTGGCAGCTTTTAATATGGAGTAGAATTCCATTGTTCAGTCTCCTCTTTGCATGATGGAATAGTGCACTCCCTCTAGCCCAGGGTCTCCAGCTGTCTGTGGACTACAATTCCCATCAACCCTAACCGCTGGTTCTGCTAGCCATGGATGATGGGCGTTGTAGTCCAAAAACAGCTGGAGACCCAAGTTTGGGAAACCTTGGTCTAGAGGGGAAGCGGTGATCTCCCAGCAGGTGGTTTGCTGCTGCTTACCAGGGAGAGAGGGAGAGGCAAGGTGGCAGGGAGGCCGGCACTGCAAAAACATGGGCGGAGCCAATATGGCGCTTGCCCCTCCCACTCTCCTCCCTGTAAGCAGCACTGCCAGGAGGTCAGTTAAGAGCCGCTGCCCCACCCCACTGTTCTGCTCCAGAAAATGTTGCACGAAATCACAAAAACTTGGCCTCTCACTTTTCGGCAATGGCAAGCTTTGTTTTCTTCCACAAGCCCTCCGTGAGTTTCCACTGCCGCTTGACTTCTTCCCCCTGGCCGTTTGCGGACCGCGAAAGCCGGCTGGCGACTTCATTCAAAGACCTCATCTCTGCAGCAAGGCGGTCCAGCTTCTGCCGCAGTTCGCTGATCGACTTCAACCTAGAAACAGGAACAAGTCGCATCAGTTTTTGTCACCTGTGCTGCTGGGTATTTAGGATGTTGATTAAAACAATATCCATGCCACTGCCTGGTATAAAAGCTCCTAGGCGTGCTATGCTCCTTCCACTTCCACAGGGTACCTTACTGTTTCTCAGCTTTGTGATTAAAAACTATGAACCTTAACATGGGCATAGCCAGGATTTATTAGGGGGGGCAGGCTTTATGTTAGGAGGACAGAACCAAGTTATCTGCAATACAATTGTTCAGTAAGTTAAGTATTTCTATTTACTTATTGGATCTGGGGGGGAGGCAGCTGAACCCATGAACCCTAAAGGCATATATAGTGGTCCCTCGGGTTACATACGCTTCAGGTTACAGACTCCGCTAACCCAGAAATAGCACCTTGGGTTAAGAACTTTGCTTCAGGATGAGAACAGAAATCGCGCAGCAGTGGCGCGGTGGCAGCTGGAGGCCCCATTAGCTAAAGTGGTACCTCAGGTTAAGAACAGTTTCAGGTTAAGAACGGACCTCCAGAACGAATTAAGTTCTTAACCCGAGGTACCACTGTAGACACCCCTTTTCTTTTCCCCTAACCCATTTTCCATTTTCCCAAGGCTAAATATCCTCAACTTGACTGAATCTGAGAGGGAGGGGAAAAAGGGAAACCTCACCTTTGCTGAACAGCAGGGATCGTTGGCTCCCTCAAGCCTATTTTGCTGATCTTAACATGCACGTCTTGGATGTTTTTAAAGAGATCACTATTCTTCGAGGTAAATTCTTCCTGAGCCTCCCTGTTCTGGTTGATGTCTTGTTCCTCCACGGAGCCAACAGCAGGGCTTTCGTTCACACGTAAGGCAGCGACGAGGTCTTCGCAACACATCTTTTTCCCGCTTTCGTCGTCGTCGATGTAAATGCTGACTTGCTTCAACCTCTCGTCGAGAGATTTGGCCTCCTTTTTTATCAGAGAAATCTCCTGCAGCATAGCTTCCCCGGGTGGTCCTGGGGCGAGGCTGAGAGGCACAGAGGCACCCAAAGACTGTTTCACGTGCATCAGCAAAGCCAGAAAAGTTTCCATGTCACGCAGGATTGTCTCAATCACCTGCATCTTGCAACCCAGCTCCCCCAATCGCACTTTGTATTCAGCGGCGACTGCGCTCGCTTCTTCCCAGTCTTTTGGATCAACCTCTGTTCTTTGACGCCTGCCTTGTTCTAGCAAGCTGCACTGTTTGGTACAATTTGCTATAGATGTCTGCATTTTCTGAAAAGCAAGGGGTTGCAACGGGGATAAGCGAAATTGTGCTGTAAAAAGCAGCACTGAGCATCAAGTCTCGCGGTCCCTTTCAACTCTATGATTTTGTTATCTGTCAAGCATAGGGGGTGAGAGATGGGACCCATAGGAAGAGCACATGCTTTGTATTCCCTGCAGGCCCCTAGGAGGTTAAGCTCTTGGGCATCTCCAGGAAAAAGGGTCAAGTAGCCAAAAGAACGCTTAGGGAGTCCCTGTCATCCTGTGTTCCTCAAACTTTGGTTCCCAGCTACTGTTGGACTACAACTCCCATCAGCTCCACCTGGTACACAGGCTGAGACCCTACCTGCCTGCGGACTGTCTCGCCAGAGTCGTGCATGCTCTAGTTATCTCCTGTTTGGATTACTGCAACGTGCTCTACGTGGGGCTACCTTTGAAGGTGACCTGGAAACTACAACTAATCCAGAATGCGGCAACTAGACTGGTGACTGGGGGCGGCCGCCGAGACCACATAACACTGGTCTTGAAAAACCTACATTGGCTCCCAGTACGTTTCCAAGCACAATTCAAAGTGTTGGTGTTGACCTTTAAAGCCCTAAATGGCCTCGGCCCAGTATACCTGAAGGAACGTCTCCACCCCCATCTTTCTGCCCGGACGCTGAGGTCCAGTGCCGAGGGCCTTCTGGCGGTTCCCTCATTGTGAGAAGCAAAGTTACAGGGAACCAGGCAGAGGGCCTTCTCAGTAGTGGTGCCCGCCCTGTGGAAAGGCCCCCCCCCCGCATCAGATGTCAAAGAGATAAGCAACTACCTGACATTCAGAAGACATCTTAAGGCAGCCCTGTTCAGATAAGTTTTTAATGTGTGATATTTTAGTGCCATTTTTGGTCTCTGTGGAAGCCGCCCAGAGTGGCTGGGGAAACCCAGCCAGATGGGCGGGGTACAAATAATAAATTATTATTATTATCATCATCATCATCCCTGACCACTGGTCCTGCTAGCTAGGGATGATGGGAGTTGTAGTCCAAGTTTGGGGCCCCAAGTTTGAGAAACACTGTGCTAGATAATGCTGGGTTAGGCAGGTGAATGGTTGACTCAGCATAAATAGCTCAAACAGCCCCTCTTCCCACATAAACCAACCCAGATCCCGTGACTGGCATCTGAGATCCTTTTCTGTATTCCTCCTCCATGCAAGGTCTGAAGGGTAGGGACACAGAAACGGGCCGTTTTCAGCGGTGGCTCTCTGCGTGCAGAAGGTTCTCCCCAGGCACCATCTTGGTCTATTTTTAGGCCAAAAACTTTCCTTTTTACCCGGGCTTTTGGCCCTTAATTTGAAGGGCTTCGTGTATTTGTGGCCTCTCATTAGTGGGGCAGTATCTGTAGGGGGTTTAGAAACGCCCTTACTGGCCCAATCCGGGAGCCCTTCGTTAAGCCACGACGAGATCCCAAGAAAGAATAATGAGCACAAACCTTCACTTTCTTGAAGGGAAGGCTAGTGTTATTTAGCACGCTCCGGGGAATGTCTCTCTGGCGGAGCTCTTCGTCCGCGTTGCACAGCTGAACCCATTCACTTTCTATAGGTGCTAGAAGGGCCAAAACAGCCTTTAAAGAGTGAATCCTACAAAACAAGAGGATAAAATTTGATCAGGAGACATAGAGAGGAAATCAGTTGTGGCTCAGTTATAGAACACCTGTGTCAAGGGCGCTTCCCATGGCAGATAGTTATGTGTTTATTGTCATAGACAACACTTACAGCCGCTTCTAGAAGAAGAAGAAGAAGAAGAAGAAGAAGAAGAAGAAGAAGAAGAAGAAGAAGAAGAAGAAGAAGAAGAAGCAGCAGCAGCAGCAACAGCAGCAGCAGCAGCTGCTGCTATTTTGGATAGCTTATAAGTTTTCATGGCACTTTGTAAGTAGTTGTCTTATTCTCAAAAATCTGATAAATGGTGAAAAATTGTTTTTGAACAAGAATATTAATTGTGTGAATAATTGTCGCCTATGTGCTGTACGGGTTGCACAATCACTATTAATGGCACAGGTTGTATTTCTTCAGCAAATATTTATTTACAAGGCACATTTTTCACTTTTTAAAAAAATTCCAGCCTGGCGATGTACCACATGCAGAATTGCAATAAGGTCAATGAAAACGTCAATTTAAAAATGGCCGGGGGAAAGAAAGTCATGTTTCATATTTATTTCTGCAGATGTCCCTGGAGCGCAACACCGCCCCCCCCCCCTGATTACTGGCCCTGTGAGTTGGGACTGAAGGGAGTCCCAACAACATCTGGAGGGAACATCTGGCAGGCTGTCCCTGATAGTCCGACTCCTCCCCAGTCTCTATGTGCAGGCTGTACCTCTCCTTCAGAGCATTCCAGGCTCTGTTCCACTCTCTGAGCAGCTCTTCCTGAGACTCATCTGCTTTGCAGGAAAACTTGCCCAGCAGCAAAACCATCCTTTCAAACTGTTTCCAAGAAGAATCGCCTTCGCTCTCCAAGGCCTGAAACAAGAGAAAGAAAATGTTGGTGATAGAAACAACGAGAGGTGCAAAGGTTAACAAATATATAATGTTAACAAGGGGCTTAAATGTTAATGATAACGCGGCAATTGTTCAGATATAACATCCACAAGGATAAATATGCATTGCAAGACTTGGATGTTGTTGTTTTATTCTGCTATGCAGCAAACACTGTTCTGTTCTATAAAGCTGAACAGCAAGCCTATCGAAATGTTTTATTAAACCTTCAGATAGTGATATTTCAGTTGCAGACCACAGTTTTCATGGTTTATTTATTCATTCATATAAATATTTTTTTAGTTTAATTTTTTAATTTCTGTTTTACTTTTTAGAATATTCACTTAAACAACCTTAAAATATCAATGACTTCCCTTCCTCTCTTTCTATGGTTCATTTTGCACAACATAAACCCCTGCATATTTTCTATAAACTAGACCATTCAGTATTCCATTTTACATCCATTAAAACGTATTTACACTGTTGAATTTATCTTAATGCTGCCCACGTTTTCAAATAAAACACAATTTCCCCCATATATTCAATAGACATTTTCCCGTCTTCTTTAAACGTAAGTTCTTATTGTTCTCTTATTCAATACGTTAGGTCCACAAGCTGCTCATATTCCATCAATTTAAGTTGCCAATCTTCTTTAGTTGGGACGTCACTTGTTTTCCATTTTGGGGCGAACAAAACAAGAGCCGCGGTAGTGGCATACATAAATAACCCTTTCCATTCGTGTAAGTATTTCTATACTGCCAAGTCATAAACCACCAGAGCAGCGTGATGCATTAAGGTAAAGGTAAAGGTACCCCTGCCCGTACGGGCCAGTCTTGACAGACTCTGGGGTTGTGCGCCCATCTCACTTAAGAGGCCAGGGGCCAGCGCTGTCCGGAGACACTTCCGGGTCACGTGGCCAGCGTGACATCGCTGCTCTGGCGAGCCAGAGCCGCACACGGAAACGCCGTTTACCTTCCCGCTGGTAAGCGGTCCCTATTTATCTACTTGCACCCGGAGGTGCTTTCGAACTGCTAGGTTGGCAGGCGCTGGGACCGAGCAGCGGGAGCGCACCCCGCCGCAGGGATTCGAACCGCCGACCTTTCGATCGGCAAGTCCTAGGCGCTGAGGCTTTAACCCACAGTGCCACCTGCCACCCACAAAAAGCAAGACAGATAATCATTACAGTGGTTGCCTAGTAACAAAATAAAACATTTAAAAAAGGTGCAAAGTCCTGTCTGTCACCACAGAAAAGTCACCAAGAGATTCCTGAAAGTCAAAAGCAAAGAAGAACTGGCTACCAAATCCCTGCTGGAAGTGTGTCCCACAGCATGGGACCGACGACACTACAGTAAATGCCCAACTTTTAGTAAGGCCTCTATAATGTAAAGGTAAAAGTACCCCTGACTGTTAGATCCAGTTGCGGACGACTCTGGGGTTGCGGCGCTCATCTTGCTTTACTGGCCAAGGGAGCCGGCGTTTGTCCGCAGACAGCTTCCGGGTCATGTGGCCAGCATGACTAAGCCGCTTCTGGTGAACCAGAGCAGCACACGGAAACGCCGTTTATGTTCCCGCCGGAGTGGTACCTATTTATCTACTTGCACTGATGTGCTTTCGAACTGCTAGGTTGGCAGGAGCAGGGACTGAACAATGGGAGCTCACCCCATCGCGGGGATTCGAACCGCCGACCTTCTGATCGGCAAACCCTAGGCTCTGTGGTTTAGACCACAGCAGCCCCTCTGGATGATCTCAGTGATCAAGCTAGGATATAAGGGCTCAGGTGATGCCTCTGGTTAATCAGATATCAGCCTTAATACACAGCAGGATTTTGATATTTACCTCCAACTTTAGCAGCTTATTCTGAAGGCTGAAAATATCTTTCACACCGCCAGTAAAAGCACATGCTGTTTTTTCTCTGATGGTGTTTAAGCAAAGCTTCAGATTATGTCTTTCTGTGTGGTAGCTAGAGAAAAACAACAACTATTATTATCACCAACCACGAGGAATATTCATAACCCACCCTTTGTCTAGGCAGATACCAGAGCAGGGTGCAACACATAAAAATATAACACAAAATGATAAAAATATAAAAATATAACTCTGCAAATGACAGAAGCAATGGAAAATACAGAGCAGACTAAAACATCACCAGCTAACTAAAATATACATCATGCTGGCTAGAGCTGATGGGCTTTGGTGTACAAGCTAGAGGGCACCATGTTGGCTACCCATGGATTAGACCATCCACCTCTTTTTCCTGGGCAAAATAGGCTCAACAATATACTGTATTTTTTGCTCTATAAGACTCACTTTTTCCCTCCTAAAAAGTAAGGGGAAATGTGTGTGCGTCTAATGGAGCGAATGCAGGCTGCGCAGCTATCCCAGAAGCCAGAACAGCAAGAGGGATTGCTGCTTTCACTGCGCAGCAATCCCTCTTGCTGTTCTGGCTTCTGAGATTCAGAATTATTATTTTTCTTGTTTTCCTCCTCCAAAAACTAGGTGCGTCTTGTGATCTGGTACGTCTTATAGAGCAAAAAATACGGTATGTCAGGCATAAGAAGAATGCGCTTTTCATGTGATTCTTCCTTTTTTAAAAAAACTCATTTCAAAACACAAGCAAGCCGTGAACCAAAAAGTCAAATTAAGACGATGCTGAACGCCAATTTTGTTTCATTGATTAGGAAAATACAAATTTGCCATGGTGATGATTTATTGAATTTATATACCGCCCTATACCTGGAGGTTTCAGGGCGGTTCACAGAAACAATCAATGTAAAAACCACTATATATATAATCAAAATAAAAGCAAGCAACCCAATAACACCCCCCCCCCAAAAAAAGCCACATAGGGAGAAGAGTCGGTGGAAGAAGTTTGGAAGAAATTTAAAGACTACCTACAGAAATATTGTAAAATTAATGAATGTTAGAATGATGTTGGATAGAAATTAAGTGGTTTCCAGCTGTAATGCTTTAAGAGAATATGAAGGGGGGGAAAAGGTTATAAACAGGTAAAAATCGAAGGGTAAGGATTTGCTGAACCAACAATTTGAAGTGGAATACAAAAAAGGGAGGTATGAGGAGGTCCGGGAAATAAGTTAAAGGAAAAGTAGTAAATGGAAAATATGTGTGTTTTTAAGTATTTTTATTTTTGTATTTTTGTTATCTTTGTATTTTTGTTATTTTCTTTTTCTTTTTTCATTTTTATTGTAATACTTTAAAAAGTCCTAATAAATATTCTATAAAAAAACACAAAAAAGCCACATAGGATGTCGATCAGATCAGATCAACCAAAGGCCTGGTTAAAAAGGAACCTTTTTGCCTGGTGTATAATGAAGGTACCAGGTGAACTTCCCTAGGGAGAGCATTCCACAGACAGGGAGCCACTGCAGAGAAGGCCCTGTTCTTGTGTTGCCACCCTCTTGAGGAGGAGGCACACGAAGAAGGGTCTCAGAAGATGATCTCAGGGTCCAGGTAGTTCACATGGAAAGAGGCGGTCCTTGAAGTATTGTGGTGGTGATGCCACTTTGCTCCTGATACTTTTGGTATAAATTTACTCAAATAAATTTATTTGCTGCTTCCACATTCTATACTGGGCAGTACCTCTTTTGTAATTCCTTCAGAGACAAGTCTCCATGTTTTCCAAACTTCTCTGCGCTCTGAAGTTTCTTTTCTAGTTCCACGTCTCCTGGACCCTGAACAAAAACATCAAAATCTCAGTTTCAATCCATAATAGCAAATTATAAACATAGATGTAATTTTATTAGAGCTTTTTCCCAGGTCGGGGGGAAGGGGGAGAAGAGACAAAACATTCATGATACTAGACTAGAGGCTCTATTTAAAAACATAACCTCAATAAACGCAAGAAGTTTTTAAGCCATATGGAAAATTTCTGCCATACACTTCCAGTTCCCTATTCAGAGTCCCCTACATGCACCAATGAACACATGGTGCTCTTGAACATCGAAGTTTTCCCATTAGTTTTAATGTAGAAGGAAGCTCTGTATGCACGAAGAAGCTGTTGTACACATGAGTAGTGGGCATTTTTAATAATAATAATAATAATAATAATAATAATAATAATAATAATAGTAATAATAATAATAATAATAATAATAATAATAATAATAATAATAATAATGGTTGCAGCCATTTTTTCTGCCCAGAATGCCCAGGAATTGCATTGTGTTGTTAGGGGCAAAAGGAAAGGAAAGCGGTGAAGCTAAAAATACAGTTTTGGGGTGGTATAGAGGGGCGAGGGCCGTTGTGTCACCATAGAAAAGCCCTTGAATTTTTAATAGTGATTTTTAAAAAAGTTTTTAATTAAATTTATACCCTGCATTTCCTCTCCAAGGAGTCCAGGGCAACAAACAGACGCACAATTTAGAAACAAAGCAAAAATGCTCTAAAATTGTTAAGGCATTCTAAAAAAAAACCAAATAGTTTATAACATCTAAAAAGCAGTTTCAGTACACCATTCAAAAATCAATTATAGTTAAAACATTATTTCAATCCAATGATTCTTCTCCTTTTCTTCCTCATAAAAAATCTGGTAGAAAGGTATCATCTGAGAACTTTTTTTAGTTCAGCTCTACTCACAATACATGCACATATAACAGTAGTATACTGCAGGTTAGGGAATGGGAAACTGCCAGCCCTCCATATGTTGTTGTACAACAACTCCCATTATCCCTCACCACGGCATATTGGCTGGGGCTGATGAGAGCTGAAGGCCAACAAGGTTCCACACTGCTAAGGCCAGTTTAACAATGCTTCAGACAAATTAAAGATATAGGAAAGCAGGACTAGAGCAAACATGGGGAAATCGGGTTCCCCTAAAACATGGGGAAGAACAGGTCACCCAAGTTTGAGGGAGCAGAATTCCTAATGGCAAGTGCTATTCAACAGTTGAGGGGTGCGGGTGGCGCTGTGGGTTAAAGCACAGAGCCTAGGACTTGCCGATCAGAAGGTCGGCGGTTCAAATCCCTGCGACGGGGTGAGCTCCCGTTGCTCGGTCCCTGCTCCTGCCAAACTAGCAGTTCGAAAGCACGTCAAGGTACCGCTCCGGTGGGAAGGTAAATGGCGTTTCCGTGCGCTGCTCTGGCTCACCAGAAGGGGCTTAGTCATGCTGGTTACATGACCCAGAAGCTGTACGCCGGCTCCCTTGGCCAATAGAACAAGATGAGCGCCGCAACCCCAGAGTCGGTCATGACTGGACCTAATGGTCAGGAGTCCCTTTATCTTTACCTTATTCAACATTTGAACAGTCTGCAGCAGTAGGTGGTCTCTCCCCAAAAGTATAAATAAGAACTAGAATGTCATGGGTACTCTGGGAATTCATTCTTGCAGTGCCGAACCTACTCTGATTCATTGGCAGCAAAGTGTCTCATGGGAAGCATTCCTAAGGAAACTCTAGGAGCGTATCCAAACGTCTTACCCTTTCAGTTGAAAACCCATTGCCAGGATTAAGAAATGATGTCTTGTCTCCATTGGCAGAAGCAAGGGCAAACTCTCTGGATTAAAATAACAACAACAACATCAGCTTGGTACAATGCAAAACGATACAATTCCTGTATTGCAAGGGGTTGGACTAGATAGATGGCCTTTGGGATCCATTCCAACTCTACCATTCTATGATTCTATGAAATGACCATGGCATTTTTTCATTTATTATGCTCATCAGTGGTTTACAGGCCAGGCATCAATATGCTGAAAACAAATAAACTCTGAATAACGTTTTTAAATCAATGTATAAAAACACAGCTACATGAAAAGTACAGTTGCCCAAAGAGCAGAAAATTTGCTTTGAATATAGGGTGCTAAGAAGAAAATATTTGATATATAATACGGTCCACATGCACGATCACTGAAAATGGAATGCGGGTTTCCCAAAGTCCTGCAGCCAAAGTCTAATTCCCTGCACCCACCTGCAAATTAAAATTTGACATACTTGTTCGTATACCCAAAAAGATTTACTTCCACCGCCAAATTACATCTGGCAGGCAGTTCTGTGGTTCTTCCACCCAACAGCTGTTGTTTGTTTTGGGGGGACTAAGATGAATCAGAAGTTGCAGGACCCTGGAGAGCTCCAAATGAGCAACTTGATCCAATGAAGAGTGGAAGCAAACTTCTTAAGCTCCTGCTCTCAGCCTCTTTCTCTCTCAGGCTCCACCCTCTTGTGACTAACTCTATAGATTCTTGAAGGGCCAACCCGCTCATCTCCAGATCAGCACTCCTCCTCCATTCCTTGGTGAGCTCCTGGTGGGGGCATTTGGTTCCTGGGGCTCAGCGTAAGGTGCCCTGAAGATCCATGCTCTGACTCTACAGATCCAGGAGGTTTTTCCTGGGACTTGTGTTCCTTGGCCTCAGCTGGTCTAGCTCCTTTGCTTGAAAGTCTGCAGCCTCTGACCCACCCAGGGTCTTGGCTGCTGCTGGACCCTGGCGTCATGAAGGATAATGCATATAAAAGCGAAGAAGGACCTGCCTTCTGTGGATCACCTGTTATGTGTTTGCAACTGAACACAAACATCTGGGAAGCCCCCATGAAGCAGTACCAAAGCACCCATTGGCAATACCCACCCTCTCTAGTATGCCACAACTGCAGCTAGAATTTTGTTAGCTAAGAATTGGAAAACACAAGATGTCCCAACAGTGGAGGAATGGCAGATGAAGATGATGGACTTTTCAGAGCTAGCCGACCTAACTGGAAGAGTCTGCGACCAGAAGGAGGAGGAGTACCAGGAGGAATGGATGAAATTCAAAGACTATTTAGCTAAATATGCTAAGATAACTTAACTGGAAAAACCAGATAGGCCTAGGATTTAAATATGTGATGTTAGAGAATAATATCTTTAAAGTTAAAATGAAAAGGTTGAAAGATGTTAAGTGATTAAGTTAATTTTATGAGAAAATTGGTTTTGGAAAACTGTTACAATGAAATACACTGAAATTCAGCTAGGGGGATTTGAGGAAGTCACTTAACAATGTTACTAAGATTGGATTAAGTACAGTTAAGATGTATGTATATATGTATGTTTGTTTGTTTGTTTAAAAATTCTGGAAAATCAATTTAAAAAATTGAAAAAATAAATAAATACCCACCCTCTCTTGGGTGAATGGCTATCGGCTGCCATAGACAACAGTTCGCTGTGAAGAGCCAAAGCCTGCCTCTGAATCTCTTTCTTCTTCCGCTCATATTCTACAACCGGGGTCTTTTTCTCAGCCTGCTTTTCTTCCTCCGTCATGTTCTTGCTCATGGCTTTCAGGGCTTGCAAGGAAGTGTGTAGCTCGCCCAGGACATCTTGCTGAGAAAATATCGCCTAAACAGATAGAGGAATACAAAAATCACACTTTTCGATGATTTGTCAAGACACGCTTCTTTACTCAGACTTTGGATTGGCTGGGTGCCTACCCTCTCCCTGCATTCATACACACTGCTGCAACTTGCCTCTGTCACTTTCCCCTAAGCTGTTTTGCGGTTTCGTTTCATGATTCTGTGACTTGTTCTGATGGTGACATTTCTGTAACCCACCCTGGGACCATTCAGTGAAGCGAAGGCTATAAGTACTAAAACAAAACAAAACTGCCTGCAGCAGTTTCTTAAGGTAACCCATATCCTGAGAATCAAAGAGAGAATAATACAGTCGTACCTTGGAAGTCGAATGGAATCCGTCCCGGAAGTCAGTGTGACTTCCAAAACATTTGAAAACCAAAGTGTGGCTTCTGACTGGATGCAGCCAATCGGAAGCCCCACCGGACGTTCGGCTTCCAAAAGTTATTCGAAAACCGGAACACTCATTCCGGGTTTTGACCATTCAGGAGCCGATTTGTTTGAGAGCCAAGGTGTTTGAGATCCAAGGTACAACTGTATTGGTTTTATGCCATACCTCATGTTCTGCAATGAGCCCCTTCGTCTTTCCCGCCTTGAGCAGCTTCTTTTCTTTATTTATTTGCTTATTGAGTTTTGAAAAGGCATTGTTCAGCTTCCCTCGTTCGATTTCCATTTTTAATTCAACATAGGACACGATTTCACAGCGAACAGCCTGAAGAATATGGGATACATGTTCAGAAATGACGTTAACCAACAAAACAAGCAGGTTAAGAGGGGCATTTTGGAGAGGATATGGTGGAGACAAGACAGGTTCTACCCCAACCATCTTCCAGGGAAATCAATTTATTGTTTTTATATCCCAGCTTTCCTCCCCCAAGGAGTTTGGATTTGATATCCCGCTTTATCACTACCCGAAGGAGTCTCAAAACGGCTAACAATCTCCTTTCCCTTCCTACCCCACAACAAACACTCTGTGAGGTGAGTGAGGCTGAGAAACTTCAGAGAAGTGTGACTGGCCCAAGGTCACCCAGCAGCTGCATGGGGAAGAGCGGGGAAGCGAACCCGGTTCCTCAGATTACGAGTCCACCGCTCTTAACCACTACACCACACTGGCATGCATGGTTTTCCCCCTACTCACTTAATCCCTGTGAGGTAGTTTAGGCTGAGAGGTCTAAAGGTCACCCAGTGAGCTTCCTGGCCAAGTGGGGAACTGAACCCTGGTCTCCCAGGTCCAACAGTTTAATCACCAGACTGGCTCTCTAATCTCTCAGTCCTAGAGGACAGATAGGACTGAGAATACAAAGACATTCAGAGAAGTCCACTGCACATTTAGCCAGTGCATGGGGGACAGAGTGGGACCATGCCTACGAGGTCCACACAACGACACCCATGGCCATCCTGTGAGGCTTATAATCAGCCTCAATCTTGAATCCGGGTCTCCCTGGACCAAGCTGATAACTAGCTCCCACATCACACCAGCTCCGTCAAAAAGGCCTTTAGAGCATCACACCTAACAAAAAAATATTCCCAAGTGGCTTCTCTGTGATTAAAATGACTCTTGGTCTCCCAGGTACATTTTCTCACCTCCCATCTCTCGCGAACGTCTTTGCTCTTTTCCTCCACCGCCGCCTTTTCACAAGTGGGCAAAATGTCTTTCAATTGTTCTGCTGCTCTCAAAAACTTGCGGAGGATGGTGGTATCCAAGATGCTAAAAGCTTCCTGCAAGAAGGGGAAGGCAGGGGGATATAGCCTAAGATTATAGAATAATAATAAAAACACACTACCTGTCTAAAAATAGATGAATGCCATGTCAGGGGGAGCCAAAGTGGTATGCTCTATAACACCTGTCAGTCCATCTGGATAGCCAATGGTCAGGGATGGTGGGACTGGTAGCCTGGCCTCTTGAAGGTGCCCCTTTCCCAGCTGGCAGTATTACAGAGTTATACAGAGCTGTGCTGGGATTGAATGGCAAAGGAACCGATTTTGAAGGAGTTCACTGAGCCCATCGCTGGGGACAAAGAGCCCAATCTTACCCAGCACCACTGTTTGTGGCCCGTTCCTCGAGCCCAACATCACCAAACAGCATATTCAGTCAATGAACTCCTACTACAGTTCTCTAACATGGAAGGCGCCATTTTAATTTCGCTTCCACAGAGCCCTCAACTTAGCATGGACCCAGAGCATTGTGGGAGGCAAGTTAAAATGGTGCCTCCAAGCTACCTAGTGCTGATAAAAATGTTAGTTCACTAAGGCCCACTCATTTAAGGAGGCTTTGCCCTACCTTGTTTACCACTTGAGACAACAAGGCCATCACTACTACAACTAGGGTTAGAGAAGAATTTTGCCTGGCCTATATTTTTAATTGGACCAACCAAATTCACACCTCCTGGACTAAGATATGGATCAGAACGCAATTACGCTTTCAGATTTTGCCCTTCTCCAAATTTTGTGATACATGCCAAAATGCATTTTAATAATGTGTATTTTGGAACAAAATGCTTTTAGAAATGCGTACGTTGAGATAAAATACATCTTTAAATACAGCATTTTGTACAGATTTTTTTTCAATGGACGCATTAATGTGGAAATAGAATACAACAGTCTTACAAACAAACACGCGTGAAACTGACATGAACTGGAAAAGATCCATCTCCATCCATCCCTAAACACAGGATGAATTATGCAGTCATCAGTAACGGATTGCCTCACCTCATGTTTCAAAACTGGACCCTCAGGCCTGGTCTTTTGGCCAAGGATTTGCATAGCTTTTAAAATAGATGCTTCAAGCTCCTTGTGAGCATCTTCAAAATTTAGCTTAACCTCTTCTTCTGATAAAGACTCATCTGGAGATAGTGAACCGGCATCAAGAATCTAGGAAATAAAAAAAGGCGGGAAAAGAGGAAAACAAGAACTTTTCTTCACATTTTCCAGTAAAAAATGGGGGTTTTTTTTGAGGAAACTGTCTTTCCCGATAAGTTAAGGCAGGATGATTTGCTTACTCCCTCAGTAGTCAAGGCCCGAAAGCTTCTTCTGTTGATGTGATCTCTGAAGGGGTTCAAACCCACTTCAAAAAGAAAATAGATTGGGATATGGGGCAGTATCCTGTAAAAAGGCTGGCTGAGTTCAGATGCATATAGAGGCTATGCGTGGCCTCGATTCAGGATCACACACCCCTCTCTCACTGACTTGACGAACCTCTCCTGAACCTGGGTTTAATGGACTGGCCACAGGTTCGCAATGGGCCTAGAAACTTAAATGTGTTTAGGCCTGAACCGCATTATCATAAGAGCATAAGAACTGTCCTGCTGGTTCAGACTAAGGGACCATTGTGCTCACCAATTTGCTGGCATAGTACCCAACCAAATCCTTACGGAGAACCCACAAAGAGCACACGAGCGCAACAGTACTTCTCATGTGCTCTAGTGACTGGCATAACACCTAAGAACTTGAAAGGTGTGTTTAGAAATCATGACTTGGAGCCACGAGAAACTTCAGAGGTCAAGCCTAAACTCATCTGCCACTGCAGCATCAATGCAAACGTATCTGTGGGGCCCAAAAGCAGGACTGGTCTGCCCAGAAGATGGAGGGGACCCCACTCTCGCGCTCCCGTTGTGCACAGCCACTGCACATTCATAGACTTTTGAACCACCGAACTGGAAGAACAAGAGCTCTTAAGAACCTCCTCTGAGCTGTCCACTGCAGGGTCATCTGGTTCTGCTGTTGTGGGAGAATCCATTTTTCCATTACTGCCAGCTGCCAGCTTCACCTCTTCTTCCTCTTGCATTCCCAGCAATCTCATCTCCTAGGGACATCAAACGTCATTTGTTATAACCCCCCAATTATTCAATTTCTACCAAACACCAATTAATGGCTGGTGTTATCACGAATTCTGATAAAAATTAAAATCCTAGGTTGAGTCTCACCCTAAAATTTATCAGAACATTTGATTCTGTTTTATTTGTTTAGGTCTTAATGGAGACCATGGTTTTCTCTCCAAAACTGGTGTCAAATTAGTATAGCAAGGGAGAAATGGGGAACCTCTAACGCGCCAGATACTGCTGAACTAGAACTCCCATCAGCCCTAACAAGTGTGGCCAATGGCCAGGGGTGATGGGAGTTGTACTTCAGCAAAAATTCAGGAGGGAAAAACGTTCCCCAAAAGAAGTATCATATTAAGAACATTCACTGTTCTTATCTTGTATGCGTTTGGACCTTTCATGGGACTGTCACAGATAAACTGTAACTTTGTGCACATCAAGGCCTTTTGTCCTCATTCTTTACTAATTTACAAAAAAAAAATCTGCTAAGGATTAACACCTCGTGCATCTGAGGAAGTGTGCTCTGGTCCATGAAAACCTATGTTACAATAAATCTGTTAGCCTGAAACAATATTCCATGTTGCATTTTTATGCTTAACGATACCACAAAGCTAACAGCAACTCCACAAGGCTTTTTAAAAATATCTGCGACAACTCACAAACTGTGTTTTCTTTATAAGCTTTGCCCATTTTCTGTTCAGTTTCTTCAGCTCACTGGAAACGGCTGAACCCACTTCCTCGTTGCAGGATTCAATCAAAAAGTTCCCTGCTTCGTTGACAGATCCGTGCCGGGAGTTCCAGGCAGCCAACACTTCTGTGGGAACCTAGTACACAACACAACACAATGCAACACAAGACAGTAGGCCCACATCTCACACGCATTTGTCGTGGGCGATTGCAACCACACACACTTGGCTACATCTCCTTATACCAGCCTCTCTCTCTTCCTCTCTTCCGCCTTTCCACAAACATGTGCCTTCCCTGGGCAAGTCCCGCTCAGCATGGTAGCTTTGGGAGTGACAGAGATGGTTTTGCAAGAACTCACAAGGCAATCCAGCTGCCCGCGAGATCTCTCAGGAGCATACCTGCTGCTCCCACCTGCCAATAGTGCCCTCACCGTGATCAACTCCCGCCTGGAAACCTATGTCCCCACTGTGGAACGACGTGTGGATCCAGAATTGGCCTCCATAGTCACTTATGGACTCACTGTTAAAACCATGTTTATGGAAGACAATCTTACTCGGCTACGAGTGATCGCCCAAGAAATAAGAAGAAGAACCTTGCAGGGTTCACCAAACAGGACTTGCCTGGGAAGAAAGGCAGAGAGCTTGAAAGCTACTTTGGGGCCAGGTCTACTTGTGGCTTCCAGATTTCCTCCGACCTCTGAGCCTTCCCCTTAGTAAAGGTAAAGGGACCCCTGACCATTAGGTCCAGTCGTGACCGACTCTGGGGTTGCGGTGCTTTATTGGCCGAGGGAGCCAGCGTACAGCTTCCAGGTCATGTGGCCAGCATGACTAAGCAGCTTCTGGTGAACCAGAGCAGCACACGAAAACACCGTTTACCTTGCCACCAGAGTGGTACCTATTTATCTACTTGCACTTTGACGTGCTTTTGAACTGCTAGGTTGGCAGGAGCAGGGACCGAGCAATGGGAGCTCACCCCGTCGCGGGGATTCGAACAACCAACCTTCTGATCGTCAAGTCCTAAGCTCTGTGGTTTAACCCACAGCGCCACCCGCATCCCTGTGAGCCTTCCCCTTACCAGCTGCCTCATAGAATGCAGATGGCTAACCTTGGAGTGGCTTTCTCTTCCTCCCATAGAGTTGGACTTAAACACATTTCCCACCTACAGCTCAGAAGGCAATTTATGTGTATACATGGGAGCCTTTGAACCAAACCACTGCGTATAACATTGAGTTGGCTGTCCGTCACATCTGGCGCTCACAATACTTCCCCAACCAATCGACCGTAAGAGTCAGGAAGAAATGCTAACATACATTCGGAGGGTGCTTTTTCCGCGTGTCTTCCAGCCAAGTCTGCAGCAAGTGGATGTTCTCTGCATAGGTGTCCCAGGACAACAAAATCTTCCGCAAGGTCGCGTTCACGTTGTCAATGTACTCGTTGCATCTGGAAACCTGAGATTCTACCATCTTATATAATTTACTTGCATCCTCAGGATCAGCTCCTAGAATGTTAAATAACGATGCTGTCATTACCTATCGCTACAGTACTTGCAGGACTGCCTTTGCCCAGATACGCCAACTCAACTGCTTCAATCTGCAGAACTGGCACATAATAACTGCTGCATAATATTTGTTCCAAAATCGATTTTTGGAACTTTGGAACTCCCCACCTATTGACACCAGACAGGGGCCTTTGGTGTGCTTTTTTTGAGAATTCTTTTTTTTAGGCAAGTTTATCCAGACATGTAGAAGGAACTTGTGCTTTATTTTTCAGCTATTGTTGATTTTAACCATCTTTTAAATCATTTTAATACCTGTCTTTAGCTGGTTTTTTAATAATAGTTTTAATTTTATATTGATGTAGACCACTTAGAGAGGTGCGTTGGTTTACAACTGAGCAATATAAAAAAAATCTTAAAATAAAAAGAAATTACAGCAGAGCAACGAGACTGGTTCCGACCCTGGTTCATTATCACAAAATGCCATGATGTGAGTCACCATTATGCCCTTTCTACAGATGGGAGAACTAAAAATGGAAGAGAGCAATTTGGCAAAGCCAGGATCTGCTCAGTGAATACTAGGCCTAAGATTTCAACAATACAAGATGATAGGAGTCTAGATTTACGCTTTTGAGGTCTTACCCAGATTAGAAGTGGTCATGATCTTGTTCTGTTTCTCTTTGCATACTTGAAATGTGGTTTCCAGTTGACTAAGAAATCCTTTTTCTTCAATAAAACCCTGCCCACACAAACAAAAAAAAAAAAGCAAAAAGATGGATTAATTTGAAAAATGCTTTCTGGTACAGAGATTTGGAGGGGATCGAGTTTGAGATTTAAAAAATAAACAAACCATTATTTTATCTCTTTTTAAAAAATTATTGAAGAGCACCTTACTGGCTCAATTATTTTGGAGGATTGGCTGTTAATTGTCACCTTTGTTTGTTGATTATTATTATACGGATTGTTATACATTTTACAAATACTGTTGTATTTGTACATTTGCCACGATGGAAATCGGTGAAATAAAATAAGAGAATAATGGAATATTTTGGTTCCTAGTTGGAAGAAAAATCCAACTAGAAACCAAAATATTTTCGTATTGGTTTGACATCCCCTCGCTCTTCTCTACCATATCACCTATTTTATGCATTACAACGGTCAGGTTGAGTCTTGTCATCGTGAAGGATTGTGGTATTTATAGCCCACCTCAGATATGTCAGTCATGTGAGCTTCCTGCCTAAAAGGTACAGTGACTGATATATAAACAGTGATGTGCTTTCAACGCTTGCTAAAAACAAAACAAAATTTGTTTTCCCAGGATTCTGCTGACCACTGATAGCAGCGGTCGCTTCATTCTTTGTGAGACTGCAGCTGTTTCTAATGCAATAATAATAATAATAATAATAATAATAATAATAATTTTTATTTATACCCCGCCCTCCCCAGCCAAGGCCGGGCTCAGGGAGGCTAACAGGCAATAATAAAAACAAGTTGAATGAATACAACTTAAAAACAAGAACCCTTTCCTCAGCCCAAGCGCCGCATTCCCTTCCGGACAATGTCCTGAGGCCCATGTGCCAGTGATGGCTGTGGCCAGAGACAAAAGTACCTGCAGCAGACCATGTAAATTTTACCTTTCTGTGGGAGGCATGTTTTGACACACACACAGACTCTCTTGCCCCTCTCTTATCCTCCCTCGAAATAAGCAACAGGCACTATCAGAATCCAGGAACAGATTTCAGCTAGGCATAAATTATTGGGTGTAAGAAAGGTCTCTGGGATGTAATTTTGAGGGGTTCCGACAGCAAGGCCTAAGCGGGCGCGTTTGGCCCCCGGGCCTGAAGTTCTCCACCCCTGCTTCAGGTAGGTAGGTAGGTAGGTAAAAGGAAGTGTAAAAATATTTTAGTTACAGGTAGGTAGCTGTGTTGGTCTGCCGTAGTCGAAACAAAATAAAAAAATTCCTTCCAGTAGCACCTTAGAGAACAACTAAATTTGTTATTGGTATGAGCTTTCATGTGGTTATTGGTATGAGCTTTCGTGTGCATGCACACTTCTTCAGATACAGTGGTACCTCGGGTTACATACGCTTCAGGTTACATACGCTTCAGGTTACAGACTCAACTAACCCAGAAATAGTACCTCAGATTAAGAACTTTGCTTCAGGATGAGAACAGAAATCATGCAGCGGCAGCGCAGCAGCAGCAGGAGGCCCCATTAGCTAAAGTGGTGCTTCAGGTTAAGAACAGACCTCCGGAACAAATTAAGTATGTAACCAGAGGTACCACTGTACACTGAAACAGAAGTCACCAGACCCTTATATATAGTGAGAGGGTGAGGAGGGGTTTTACTCAGAAGGGTGGTAGGAATGGGTGATAAGTAGCTGTCTTATTACGAAAGAATTTCAGAAATAGACTGGAAAGAGAAGTTGCTGAATTGCAACTTATTACCAAACTTAAAACCATGGAGAGATCTGGTCTGAATAGATACATTGGATTCTTATCTCATTATACATGATAAAGCAATTTTCAGCCATCTCACCCCTTGCTTTTTCCTATAAAACCTATTGCAGTCGTCAACAGGTCTACCACACCTATCAGCCAGTCACCCATCTCCCACCACCCTTTTGAGTAATACCCCCCCACCCTCTCACTATATAAGGGTCTGGTGACTTCTGTTTCAGTGTATCTGAAGAAGTGTGCATGCACACGAAAGCTCATACCAATAACAAACTTGGTTGGTCTCTAAGGTGCTACTGGAAGGAATTTTTTTATTTTGCTAAAAATATTTTAAATCAGAGAGGAGGGCAACTTTGGGCCAGGGCAGCAGATCTGAAAGCAGCCAGCCCACCTGCGAAATCACATGATGTTTCACGATAGCAGGGCATCTGATGATGTCAAATACAGAGAAACTTCAAGCCACAGCTTCAGAGGGTGAATTGGAATTTTTCCTTTGCAGCTGCAGCTTGAATCTAGTGCCCCCTTAAGGCTCTCATGATTCCCTTTCTGCAGCCACAACTTCCATTTGGTACTTTTTGAATTCAAACCATGGCTGCAATTCTAGAAAGCTTTTATACCCTTCTGAACAAATAGGCCAAATCCATTCAAAAATTTGGCAGGTGTCACCGACGGTTTGATACAGAGTGCTGAGGAAAGAGCCACCCCCCCACACACACACACATCACCCTTCAAAAAATGCTTTGGCACATCAAATTGCTGTCAGGGTTTAAACCTTGCAAAAAATTGCCTAGACTTCCTTCTTGGAGGAGGCAGGGAATATGGTTGTTTCCTCCGCAACCAGCCTTCTGTTAACAAATTGCAGTTTTGCAGTGACATCTGCTGGATGGCCAGACCATAATGATGCCTGCAAAAAAACTTTTTTGTTTGGGCAGCCGTACCCAGACACAAAAATTTGTTATGTATACTTGTTCTTAAATTCTGTTGATTTATCTGTATTTGAATAATTTTTATTATGTCTACTTGCTTTCAAAGTTTGTTAATTTAAGTGGTGCTTTCATACACACACACACACACACTTTATGTACACCATTTAGAGGTTTATTTGTTTTATTACGCGGGCTACACATTTTGTCAAATAAATAAATGTACCGTTTTTATTCCAGCTGAAAGCTGTTGAATTCAACAACTGCGGCTTCAAAAAGCTGGGCAGCTGCACTATTCAATGGGCATAGAGCACTTCTTAGCCCCATTTTGCAGATGAAGGCAGGGAAGGACTGAGGCTTAGCGTTTTTGAATGGGAGGACATCCTGATTTGTGCCACAATCTCTTGGCCGCTGTTCTACAAAACTAGCCAGCCAGCATACGGAAACAGCTTATGATGCTTACATTCCAGTCTGACAGTAGCGACTCCACATTCTCCTTGGTCCCATGTTTGATGTGCCAGATGTTAAGCTTAGATACCAGTTCCTTCAAAATAGCCGAGCAGAATAATTGATGGTACTCCACAAGATTGCTGAAATCTGCAAGCTGGATGCTGCTGAACCTGAAAGGAAACCCAACATCCTGATTAAGAAATCAGGCAAAAACGGCAAATGCAACTGGCACCATACAAGAGATGCTCCATTTGTGAGCACCTCCAAAAGTCTGGGTGCCATTTTTTTGTGCCTGGCTGACACTTGAGGATTACTGAAATGTCTGTGCTTTGAAGCCTCAAACTATTTGTTAAGGATAGATGAAATGTTAAGGAGCTTAACAATAAAGAGTCAAGCATTTTGAAAACTGCAGTATGGCACCAATATTTTCATTGTCAACAACAAATTAAATATGTATTAACAATTTCTGCTAAGAATGTGATATTAACAATGTGCCATTTACGTGAATTGTGTATTCATTCATGATTATCAAAATAATAAGTAAAAAGTGTAGCAGTGGCGACTAGACATTCTGTTATGGCGCCCACAACCCAGGTCCCTGAAGCCATTTGGCTCCTAGCTTTTCTATCCCAGTTTCTAACACTGATAGGAATGCCAATTATATTAATGGGTGGATAACCACAGAGCCTAGGGCTTGCCGATCAGAAGGTCAGCAGTTCGAATCCCCGCGACGGGGTGAGCTCCCGTTGCTCAGTCCCTGCTCCTGCCCACCTAGCAGTTCGAAAGCACGTCAAAGTGCAAGTAGATAAATAGGTACCACTCCGGCGGGAAGGTAAACAGTGTTTCCGTGCGCTGCTCTGGTTCGCCAGAAGCGGCTTAGTCATGCTGGCCACATGACCCGGAAAAACTGTCTGCGGACAAACACTGGCTCCTTCGGCCAGTAAAGCGAGATGAGCGCTGCAACCCCAGAGTCGTCTGCGACTGGACTTGACGGTCAGGGGTCCCTTTATCTTTTAAAGCTGTTCTGCATTTATCTGTGAGGCTGGGGTGTAACAGCTAGAAATTGACTGCTCTTTCTTTAATGCTAAAAGAACTAAGTCAGCATGAGTCAGCGGCCTACAATGACTCATGCAACCTTTCACCAAATTGTACCTGTATATATAGAGTGGTCAATGTTAGCGTTGGGTATGGGTTGGCTGGATGGCAGAAAGCTGGTTGTGTTTGGTGTGTGTAAAAAGCTGTCGGCCGTGGTTGGAGTAGAAGACTTTTTAAGAATAAAAGCAGCAATACTCTGCAAGAATACTCTTTCTCAAGGACTCTTTTGTGCCAACTAAGGTCTGAGGACTAGGCAAAGGAGTAAAAAGGAGGTCAGAACCTTTTCTTTTTCAAACACTGACATGGGGAACAGTTACATTGAAAGGCCCGCAGAAAAGTGAAATGCGGACGTTATGGTGCTACCCCATGGTAGAACTCCTGCTTTGCATAAGAATGTAAGAAGAGGCAGCTGGATCAGGCCAATGGCCCACCTAGTCCAGAATCCTAACCTCACAGTGGCCAACCAGACGCCTGCAAGAGATTCTCAAGAACAAGAGCCCTTTCCCCTCCTGTGGTTTCCAGCAACTCAAATTCAGTAGCATGACTGCCTCCAGCCGTGGGGACAAAGCACAGTGACAATGTCACCTCTTACTTGCCTTTTCTCTAAACTAAAATGTCCGAATGAGGAAGGCCCCAGATCCCTGGCAAACAGAGCCAGTGTGGTGTAGTGGTTAAGAGCGATAGACTCGTAATCTGGTGAACTGGGTTCGCGTCCCCACTCCTCCACATGCAGCTGCTGGGTGACCTTGGGCCAGTCACACTTCTCTGAAATCTCTCAGCCCCACTCACCTCACAGAGTGTTTGTTGTGGGGGACGAAGGGAAAGGAGAATGTTAGCCGCTTTGAGACTCCTGAAGGGGAGTGAAAGGCGGGGTATCAAATCCAAACTCTTCTTCTTCTTCTTCTGGACAAGGCTGAAAATTGCTTCCTATTTGAAACCCTGGAGAGACACCACTGGTTTGGGTAGAGTACATTTATAACACCATCTTTCCTCCAAGGAAAGGGGGCATACATGCTTCTCTCTCTCCCCGCAACTAACAACCCTGTGAGGCAGTAGAGGCTGAGAGAAAGTGACTGGCCCAAGGTCACCCAATGGGCTTCATGGAGGAGGGAGGATTTGAACCCAAGCCCTAGTCTGACACTGTAACCACTACATGGCACACTGGCTCTTCAGCTGAATGCAGCCACCTAGGCTGATAAGAGGAATCTGACAGTGTCTTAATTTAAGAGAGAATATAATGAAAATGCAATACAGATGGTACCTGACCCCGGTCAGACTGGTAAAAATGTATAAAACTGTAGTGATGTCTGTTGGAGATGCAACAATGGGCAGGAACCTTTCTACTTATGTGGTGGGAGTGCAAAGAGAAAGTGGGATTCTGGGAAAATATCTATAACGAACTGAAAAAGAAGTTTAGATTTTCATTTGGGGGAAAAACCAGAATCCTTTCTCCTAGCTATCATGTCAGAGGAAATAAAAAGAACAGTCAGACCAATATTTATGTATGCAACTATGGCAGCAGCGTCCCAACTAAAACAGACCTGTTATCTAAAATGATGGAATACTTCCATATTGCCAAACTAACAGGGAGGATAAGAGGAGATACGGTACAAAAAGTGAATAAGGAGTGGGCTATAGTTAAGGAATACATCAAAATCTACCGTATGTGGAAAAAGTAGAATTTCTGACAGATGTTGAGTGAATCCAGAAAATGATTAGAGTGAAAGGAGAGTAAAGTCAAGATAGAAGAGATTAAAGAAATAATGAAATGTGTTTAAGCTAGTTGAAAAAATAAAGTAGCGTAACAAGAACGGCTGGAAGTCAAGTCACTTGGTGGGTGTCCGTGTGGGGTAGGTGTGTAGGTATGTTGATATGTACAGTATAAGTAGGTATTATATAGACTAATGTAGGTATGCTTTATGTTATGAAAATAGGGTAGTGTGTTATGTATGTGTACTGTATAAATGTATATGTATATGTATTATATGTTAATAATAAAAAAAGAGGAATCTGACAGTGACAAACCTTCTTCTCATCTCTTCCAGTTTCTGGGGCGGCACCAGTGGCATGCCTGCCTCATCTCTGTTCTCAAAGGACTGCAGCATCTCCAAGTGCTCTCTGAAATGGTCCATCAGGCTCTGAAAGAAGAAGAAGAATGGTTCCATTCACATATTTCACACCGTCATAGGGGGAAACAGCCATGTTCTGCGGCCAGCTCTTCCCAGAGTTAATTTGACACTGGATTCCCCATGCTTGGCGTAGACCAGTGTTTCCCAAACTTGGGTCTCCACCTGTTTTTGGAGTTCCCATCCAAACAATCAGTTCCCATCATCTCTGACCACTGGTCCTGCTAGCTAGGGATGATGCGAGTTGTAGTCCAAAAACAGGTGGAAACCTACGTTTGGGAAACCCAGGTATAAGGCAGCTTCCTATGTTCCAAAGTTGTTGCTTTTTAATGAATTTCTGCTTGTCAAGTGTGAGCGTTACGATGGAAAAGGCATGGCAAACCACACTGTAGCTGCAGAATCATGGAAGGTGAAAACCAGTACTACCTCTGTGTACCTGTGTTTGTGTAGCAAAGCTGAGCATAATTTTTCAATTTTATACTTTTCAACAATTTTACAAGCATTTTAATATTTCAAAATTCGACTTCCTTCCCCCTCTTTCTGCGGTTCTTTAAATTTATTTTTTTAATATTTTCTACATGAGCAGATGTCTTTTTAAAAATCCTGTTTTGTTTTTTTGTAACCAACCTGGGTGGACCTCATTTTTCCTTCTAGGGCAGCCATGGCTTCACAGTGGTCTTGAGAATCCGGTAGATCTTCCGCCAGCTGGCGTTCCACCTCTTGCAACCAGGACTCGATTGCATCTAGAGGTGGAGGCAATAAACCGTCCAGCTTTGCTTTCCATTCATTCATCTAGGAAGGCAAGACACAGGTGTACACAAAAGGTTCTATATTTGTTTTACACACACACACATTCAAGTTAACAAACAAACTAGGCTTTTAGACCAGGTGAGTCTGCTCCATCCTCACAGTGCACAGGTAGAAATGTCTAGGAAGGCTCACGTGTTGTCACGCTTACAAAATGTGTGAGATGCAGACAATCCTGCAGAACCCAGAATACGTCAGTTTTATTGCTGAAACGATTTTTGCAGGGGCAACCACTCAAATTTAGGGGGACGGGAAGCATTTGGGGACCATTAGGATCACCTGTGGGTGGCGCTGTGGGTTAAACCACTGAGCCTAGGGCTTGCTGATCAAAAGGTCAGCAGTTTGAATCCCCACGACGGGGTGAGCTCCCGTTGCTTGGTCCCAGTTCCTGCCAACCTAGCAATTTGAAAGCACGCCAGTGCAAGTAGATAGATAGGTACCGCTCCGGCAGGAAGGTAAATGGCATTTCCGTGCACTGCTCTGGATTCACCAGAAGTGGCTTAGTCATGCTGGCCACATGACCCGGAAAAACTGTCTTCGGACAAACGCCAGCTCCCTCAGCCAGTAAAGCGAGATGAGCGCCACAACCCCAGAGTTGTTCATGACTGGACTTAATTGTCAGGGGTCCCTTTACCTTGACCTAGGATCACCTGCTGGCCTGAAGCATATAACCCAAAAATCTACCAGTATTGGCATGGTGGTAGATGCCTAGTCAGACTGGCTGAGTCCTAAAACGAAAGGCTGAAGGGACTGAGTGTTTTTGGCTTGGAAGTGAGAAGTCTGGGAATGAGAGAGAGCACTCTTCAAATCCCCGAAGGGCTCTCACACATAAGAGGGGAAATACCTCTGTTGCCACAGAGGGCAGAACTGCATCCCATGGGCTCCAAGTTACAGGTGCACAGATTTTGGTTGAACACTAGGAAGAACCGCCTTGATGGTAAGAGGGATTTCAGCAATGGAACCCACTGCCAAGAGGGATTGTGGGCTCTTCCCTTGCT
The DNA here is from genome assembly GCF_964234715.1 of Podarcis melisellensis. Classification (NCBI taxonomy): domain Eukaryota; kingdom Metazoa; phylum Chordata; class Lepidosauria; order Squamata; family Lacertidae; genus Podarcis; species Podarcis melisellensis. The sequence goes on along the minus strand of NC_138528.1, from coordinate 10,262,019 downwards.
GAAGGTTGTGGAGAAGCAGAGAAGTCATCTCTTGGGGATTTCTAGGTCTGAATGTCTTGCATGGAGACTTGGGCTAGTTTAGGGGCAGGGAACTTCTTTGAACCTGAGAGCTGCATTGCCTTAGGAACAACCTTCCATGGGGCACATGCTACTGGTAGGTGTGTCCACAAGCAATAGTGGGTGGGCCAGGCAGAAGGAAGAGATTTCTGCACATGTGTCTCCTCATCAGGCAAGCAAAGGACCTCATCACAATTGGAGACATTCCAGTTAAGCCAAAGGACATGGGAAGCACATGCAGCAGGGCCAGTGAGAGGTGGGGGGGGGTCTGGGAAGAGTCCCAAGGGCCAGATGAAAAGGCCTGGAGGGCCACATCCAGCCTCCAGACTCAACAGGCAACAGCGTCCCTTCAATCTCTGTGATGCTGTGATGCCCTATTTGCACCACGCCTGGAAAGCGCAAAGAAGCATTTCCTGGCCCATCCCACCCTCCTAGACGTGAGCAAAAGACCTTCCCATTGGCAGCATAAACTGCAGTTGCCTCAAAAATATTTCCAATGACCTGTGAGGTTAGGCTGTCCCATGCATCTTTCATCTTTAGATAATCTCCGCTCGGCTCCGATGCTTTTCTTTTAGATGTCAGGAAGGACTGAAAGGCCTTTTTCTCTGTGTTAAAGGATTCCATAAATGATAACATCTCCTAGGGATAATTAAAAAAGAAAAAAAAAGAAATTCAGTTTCAGAAACTTTTAAAGCAGGATTAGATCAATAGAGAGAGGATAGATCTATCAACAGCTATTAGCTGTAATAGTAATAGTAATTTATTATTTGTACCCCGCCCATCTGGCTGGGTTTCCCCAGCCACTTTGCGCGGCTTTCAAGAAAGATTAAAAAAACATTAAAATGTCTCACATTAAAAACTTCCCTAAACAGGGCTGCCTTCAGATGTCTGTTAAATGTCAGGTAGTTGTTTATCTCTTTGACATCTGTTGGGAGGGTATTCCACATGGCGGGCGCCACTACCGAGAAGGCCCTCTGCCTGGTTCCCTGTAGCTTAGCTTCTTGCAGTGAGGGAACCACCAGAAGGCCCTCGGCGCTGGACCTCAGTCTCCGGGCTGGACAATGGGAGTGGATTATAGTCAAGAGTTTAAGAACAGCCCTGCCTGGCCAGGTCAATGGCCCATCTTAGTCCAGCATCCTGTTCTCACACTAGCCAACCAGTTGTCTATGAGAAGCTTGCAAGCAGGAACTGAGCACAACAGCTCTCTCCCTTCCCTTCTCCTCCCGATCTGCTCCAATACTAGGCAGACAATGCTCAGCTAGATGCAACAGGGGTCTGGCACAGTTTCCTATGTTCCTATGATGGCCACTAGATGGCTTGAAAAAAGGGGACACAAGAAATTAACACAAAAGGCTATCAATGCCTACAGTGGCTCATGGGACCTCCAGATTCCATGCCACCTACGCTGCCAAAGGCAGAATGCCTCTGAATACCAGTTGCCGAGAATCACAGACTGGCAGAGTGCCACTGCTCTCATGTCCAACTTGCAGGCTTCCCACACACATCGGTTTGGCCAGTGTGTGGACAGGGAGGGGCTTCTGGCTTGATCCAGCAGGCTCATCTTATGCTATGGGAGTGCAATCATGGGTGAGACAAGGGAGGCGCTGTGGTCTAAACCACTGAGACTCTTAGGCTTGTCAATCAGAAGATCAGTGGTTCAAATCCCCGTGGCGGAGTGAGCTCCTGTTGTTCTGTCCCAGCTCTTGCCAAGCTAGCAGTTCGAAAGCACACCAGTGCAAGTAGATAAATAGGTACCACTGCAGCGGGAAGATAAACAGCGTTTCTGTGTCCTCTGGTTTCCGCCAGTGTTCCATTGTGCCAGAAGTGGTTTAGTCATGCTGGCCACATGATCCGGAAAAGCTGTCTGTGGACAAATGTCGGCTCCCTCGGCTTGAAAGCGAGATGAGTGCCGCAACCCCATAGTCACCTTTGACTGGACTTAACCATCCAGGGGTCCTTAACCTTTTACGCTATTAGGATGCAATCATGGGTGAGGGCTGCAAGAGGTGAGTTCTTATGTTCTTATCAACGGCAACTAGTCGCAGTGGCCATGTGCTACCTCCAGAATGAGATGCAATATGCCTCTGGATACCAGAACATGGGGGACATGAGTGGGAGAGCTCCTGCTTGCCTGCTTCCCAGGGGAATCTGTTTGGCCACTGTGAGAAAAGGATGGTGGACCAAGTAGAGAACTATCTGGTTCAGCAGGACTCTTCTCCTGTTAGCATAAAGCGATGCTTATATTTCACACGACTAACAAGCCCCTTGGAGATTTCCGACTCTGCTGTGAATGATGGATAGGCTGCAATATTTGTCTGTCTGTTTGATCATTTTGTTCAATATGTTTGTGGTTCTCCCCTCGGTGTTTTGAATTTGTTTCCTGATTTCTAAATTGTGTTATACATTCCAATATGCAGAAGTTTAACGCTTTTATAAAACTGAATGAGCACATTGTTGTTTTTTCCTTTTGGGAGAGGGGGACTGTTCCCAAAAGATGGAACACTGAAACTTTGTTTTACAAATGACACAAAAAAATAACCTTCAGTTATTTAACCTTGCAATTGCTAGTATCTCTGAAGATATAAGTCTACAACGTTACTTACTTGGAACTTCCCGGAGAAGGGCATACTTTCTGTCTCCGACAACAACCTTGCTAACTTCTTTTCTTGAGCCTTCAGCCAACTCAAGGTCTGGCTGACTTTCCCCTGGGAAACGGAACAGAAAGTTGCCATTTTTGTTTTCTTTTTTATCGCTCCTCCTGACAATTGCAGTTTGCACTGTTGCAAGAGAAGGCGCCTTGTCAATCATATTCCCAAGGCTCTTTTCTCTTTGCAAACTGCTTCAGTGCAAAGCCAGGGAAACAAATGCAGCAATACAACAGTATTTTGCAAGAGGTTTATTAGCTTTGCTTTAGTTCTATGTTGCTTTTAATGCACATGCTGGTTTTTTTGTAAGTCGCTTTGTTGTGTCTAATGTAATTACCTCTAACTTTATATTTTTTACATCATTTTTCTTTTTCTTTAACCCTGCAAAGCATCATTCATTACATACCAACATGCTTACTCCAGAACAACGTTTTTTCATATAGTCTTTAGCGCATCCCCATTCTTTTAATGATTTCTGGTCCGATTGTCCGCTTATGAATGCTGTGAGTCTTGCCAGATTCGGGCTACTCTTATTTGTCCAAGAGCTACATCACCCTTAAGCCAACCCTCCAGGTTGCCAGCAGTGGGCGTGACCAAAGGGGGTGTGGCCACCCCACACATTTCCCCATTCACACATACTCAGGCAGACACACAAGCACACATTCCATTGATCTGTGCAGATCAGCTGAGAGGGGAGGCATTCCTTTCCTTGTTCCATTCATCAAATGATCAATCTGACAATCGATCGGGAAGAGGGCAATTCCTACCCTCTCAGGTTGTTGGGATTCCTGTAACCACAGCACTGGGTCTACTATTTATTCATTTACTGGCAGAACCTTGGGCACCAGGGAAAAAAATGTTTTGAGGGGTAGACAGATCAGGCCCCTGACCCGGGGTCAGCTTCCCCTGCTAAACGGATGCTTAGAGATAACTCAAGACTTGGTATTCCAAAGGAAACAGGGAACATATGAGGCTTGGTCCAAAAACAAAACAGGTCACCATACCTGCATCTCATCTTCAGCCACAGGTAGACTTTTGAAATACAGCAGAAACTGAGCCACATATGTCATGATGGATTTCTCATCTGGACTGATGACATCAACATCTGTAAAATGGCAGAAGCTATTAAACATCTCAGCATCCCAAAGGGTCTAAAGTAGGGTTACCAGATGTCCCCGTTTCCCAGGGACAGTCCCCAGATTTGCAAATAAGTTCCCGGACAAATTCCATCCCCAGAATGTCCCCGGATTTCATCCAATGTCCCCAGGAAATGCAGCAGCGGCAGTCTCAGCAGCCCGGAGTAGTTGGCTCTGGCTGGCTTCAGGAGCTGCTCCGAAGTCCCCATATGATGGTGGTGCAGGGGCTCTAAGATGCAGCTTCCGGGCTGCCTCCACCTTCCCCGACCCCAGCAACTAAGCTGTGAAGGGAGGCTTCATGCTGCCTATCTGGCGGTTCCCTCATTGCGAGTAGCAAAGCTACAGGGAACCAGGCAGAGGGCCTTCTCGGTAGTGGCGCCCACCCTGTGGAACGCCCTTCCAGCAGATGTCAAAGCGATAAACAACTACCTGACATTCAGAAGACATCTTAAGGCAGCCCTGTTCAGGGAAGTTTTTAACGTGTGATATTTTACTGTATTTTTGGTTTTTATGGAAGCCGCCCAGAGTGGCTGGGGAGGCCCAGCCAGATGGGCGGGGTATAAATATATTATTATTATTATTATTATTATTATTATTATTATTATTATTATTATTATCGGAGCAGCCTCCCAACTCCTACTTGCATGCAAGCAGGAGCGGGGCAGGGATTTCTCAGTTAGGCAATGAGAAGACTCCCTTCCCAGCTGAGGGATCCCCGTCCCCTCCTGCTTGCACGCAAGTAGAAATGGGATGGGGCTCCTCCTCAACGTGTAGTATTCATTCATTCATTCATTCATTCATTCATTGTGTCCCCAGATTCATTGAAAAAAACCTGGTAACCTTAGTCTAAAGGGAATGAGGCGGTCTTTCAGATATTTTTAGGGCTTTCAACACATGTCCATATGAAAGACACACTAGAAAAGAGTCAACATGTGAACAAAAGTTGCCTTATGAAAGCACCTGTTTAGTCATCTCAATCTGCTTGGTCATATTTATTTCCATTCACGGATTTTGGTACAATTCCCCTCCCAATCTAGCACATTCATACTGAAAACTGGGTCAAAAATCTATGCCCGTGAAAACACAACCGACACTGTTATGACTGGAGACACTCCATTCTCGGAAGGTTTACCGTCAGGTTCAAGCAGCCGGGGTATACGGAGTTCTGTCTCTGCAATTTTGAAGGCCTCCTCCAGGTTCTCTTTGTTGGGTCTATCTTTTGCTCTCTCCATGTCTACCAAGTCCGGCCTCAAGGCATGAATGATGGCCAAGAATGCCAACCCATTCCTCCAACTGGATTTGAAGTCTGCGATGCTGATGGAGCCATGCCTGCGTCCAAACACACACACAAACACACAAAAATGTCTCTTCAGTTATTCCTGTAAGCAGTGGCACTGTGCTGCCAACCATGTAAGTAACTCCCCCTCCCACCAGCACCCTATTTTTACAGCCTGGCACAAAGTATAACTCTGTCTCTTCTAACTGACCAATCGGTGTTAATAGTTGACCAATCGGTGTTGACCAATCGGTGTTAAAGAAGGATAGAACTTTCTTTATGTATGCCACAACAGCAGCAAGAATACTTATCGCAAAATATTGGAAGACACAAGATCTACCCACTTTGGAAGAATGGCAGATGAAGGTGATGGACTATATGGAATTGGCGGAAATGACCGGCAGGATTCGAGACCAGGGAGAAGAGTCAGTGGAGGAAGATTGGAAGAAATTTAAAGACTATTTACAGAGATATTGTAAAATTAAGGAATTTTAGAATAATGTTGGATTGGAACTAAGTGGTTTCTAGCTGTGATGGGTTAAAAGAATATGAAAAAATGGGTTTATAGAAGTAAAAATCTAAGATTGTAATAATTTAAGAATAAGATCTGGGTAGTAAAAAGAGGGAAAGAAATTGTTGAATTAATAATTTGATTTGGAATACAAAAAAGGGTGGTATGAGGAGGTCCGAGAAACAAGTAAATGAAAAATAAGGAGATGGAAAGGTTGATTGTTTTTAACAATTTTTGTTTGATATTTTTTCCTTTTTTCTGTTTTTTTTTTCATTTTTTGTAATGTAAAATCCTTAATAAAAATTATCAAAGTATAACTCTGTCTCTTAACCAGTTAAGGGATAGGGAGCAAGTTGTAGACCCATAGGTGCCCTCTCCCACCCTGCAAAGGTAAAAACCTCCCTTAGATCTGCCTTGATTTAGAATTACATCTGCACCGATGTTTCCCAAGACTCATGCTAACCAGGGTTCCCCCAGTTAACCAGAGGCTGAAGTGAGTTCAAAAACGCTGGTTTTCGGAAGAACCTTGAAGGCCTTAAAAGGGGGTTAAAGGTAAAGGGACCCCTGACCATTAGGTCCAGTCGTAGCCGACTCTGGGGTTGCGGTGCTCATCTCACTTTATTGGCCGAGGGAGCCGGCGTAGAGCTTCCGGATCATGTGGCCAGCATGACTAAGCCGCTTCTGGCAAACCAGAGCTGCGCACGGAAACGTCGTTTACCTTCCCGTCGGAGTGGTACCTATTTATCTACTTGCACTTTGACGTGCTTTCGAACTGCTAGGTTGGCAGGAGCAGGGACCGAGCAACGGGAGCTCACCCCGTCGCTGGGATTCGAACCACCGACCTTCTGATCGGCAAGTCCTAGGCTCTGTGTTTTAACCCACAGTGCCACCCGCGTCCCTAAAAGGGGGTTAGACAAGATTAGTGGAGGACAAGGCTATGAGCTATGTGATATCACTAAAGCAGAATTAGCTCCACTGCTAACGCACAATTATAGTATCTAAGAAGTGTTGAAGAATATACCTGCCCTAAATGAGCAGTCTGGCAGGGAAGGGGCTCAGTTTTAAGAATGGGAGGCATTATATTTCCACCCAGTGGCAAATCTATTTCAAGGCAATTACAGATAACGTTTGAAAGAACTGTGCCCGGTGACTTCCTACAGCACATTTCTTTCCTAGAAAATGCAGCCATGCCGAGAGACGCAGGAATGAGTCAGAATGAGTGCTGACATAAAAATGGGCTGTGTATTGTAGATATGCAGGAAGGAGGACAAAAGCTAAGGCTGGGCACCGCGGGGTGAAATCAGGGATCTCACTTGTTCAGAATGTCAGGGTTTGTTGGCAGAGTGGCCAAACTCACTTGGGGACTGGAAACCACTTAACTTGTCAGACTTTCTCTTTGTTCTTTGTCCTGCTATTCAACTCCACCACTGTTGAGGAAATCAGCTTAAAAGTTCTTTGGCTAGGCTAAAGAAAGCTCTTTGGCCCCGCTGACCAGCCTGCAAGATCAGGCCGCTTTCTTTGGGGAAGGGCTGCATGTAGCTCAGCGGCACGGCACACGCCTTGTCTGCAAAAGGTCCTGGGTGCGAATCATGGTGTCTCCAAGAAGGGCTGAAACAGACTGCCGAAATTCTGGAGAGACGCTGCCGGTTGGTGTAGACAATACTGAGGCAGATGGACCACTGGTCTGACTCAGTAGAAGGCAGCTTTGCATGCCCTATTTATATCAACCATGAGGACTAGAATCTCAATATTGTTTTTAAAGCAAATGCCATAACCTAGTGGCTGAACATCTGATTTGCTTCCGGGAATCCTCAGGTACAACATCTGCACCTGAGTAACTGAGTCAACTGCAAAGCAGGTAAAGTTACCATCTCTCTGCTTTGCCCCGCTACTGCTCCCCTCCTGAAGGGAGAAGAGAGATTCAGGACTGTGGCGTTTGCCTCCTAGGTGGGTCATTAGGAAAGGGTTAAATGAGTGCGATGTGATTGGCCAGTGGGAATGCAAGGGGAGGAGTAAAAGTTAGAGTGGGAGGTTTTGAAAGTCAGTTGAGGTTTGGGAGTTGAAGAAGGAAGAGGAGGATTAGATGTGGGTTGGTCGAGTTGTATTGTGAGAGAGTGAGAGGAATTGTTAGGTGGAGTCAGACAGATAGTTGGGAATAATCAGTTTGAAGTTGTTAGGAACTAAGATTAAGAAACTGCCAAGAAAAATTAACTGTAACCACAAGCTTGTTCCTGCATTTAAAAATAAACTTGATTATTTGTTAATGTTAACAACTGACTGGACTCCGTGTGTCCCCGTGAGATACGGGGAGGTGGCAGCGGAAAAAGCAATTGCAGTGGCGGCAAAGGGGTCAATAGACCGTCAAACGTCCGGGGACCCTGTGTGATCACCACAAGACACTGCCAGCCCCCAGCACTGAATTGGGTGGGGTGGTGGGGTTAAAGGGGGAAAACTGTGGGTTTCAGGTGAATGGTTTTTGGGACTACAGGAAGTTGAGGCTTTGTTTATTTTTGTTTAACAAAATATAATAATTAAAAAAACAAATACTGTACATCTCAAAAATTGCACATATGCATTCCAAAACATAATTTTCTCTTTGTTTTTTTTGACTCCCCCACTCCGATTTTCCATGGTGTTTTTAATTGCTCCCCCTTGCTGTACCTTATCTTCTCCGTCTTATATCATAACCACTGTACAATAAACTCTAACTCCTTCTGTTGCTCATAGTTCAAATCCTGCTTGTGAATTCAACATACTATAAGACTTCTTTCAAATATTAATATGTTTATTTATTTATTTTTCTTAGTAAGCAGGCCTGAGTATTGTTTTGCTTATCATTTGATTATGGTTTCTTTCATGGATGTTATGCTATATGAAATATTAATGTTGATTATTATTAAAAATTAGCATGCCATCCTATACCTGCAGGTCTCAAGACGGCTCTTAACATAAAATCACAATATAAAGATATAAAATACATAATAAAAATACAGCATTTGGTCCCCTTGTCCTCTTTCCTTTTTCCTTCTGTGATGGAACTCCTCTTTGGGGACTTCCCTGGCTTTTTTCTGGCCCACGTAGGACCAGTCTGGATAGTTGGCCTTGGTGAAGACTTGCCGTTTTCATCCCCAAAAAGTTTTTGATTTGAGTTTCTACTGAAATGAGGCTGCACTTTAATGCTGTATTTTAATCTTGTTTTTAAGTTGTATTTTAATCAATTGTTTTATACTTGGTGTTAGCTGCCCTGAGCCAGGTCTTGACTGGGGAGGGCAGGGTATAAATAAAATTTATTATTATTATTATTATTATTATTATTATTTATTAAAAACAAGAAAAAATCAATAATCCCCCTCTCTCCCTAACATATTTTAAATGCACTTTTCCCCTATGGTAATATGTATTGTATATCTTTCTTTCTTTCTACTTTTTGCTGCAAGCCACTTGGAGACCTTTTGGAGGCAGGCGACTAATACGTCTAATAAAGGAAAATGAAATGAATCTTAAACTGGAGGGCTGCTGTGGATCAATGGTTTGATTCAATGCAAGGCAGCTTTCTGTGTTCCTAAGCATCGCAGATTAGTGCAGAAAACAGGATGGAATGGGCTTGCAAGTGAACACATGCAAAAGCGGCGCGGACTGCAGATGGACTGATTTGAGCAACTCTACATACGTGGCACACTGCTCCTTGGCCCACAACAGAAGAGCCTTCTTGGCGGACATCTTCCACCGTTCCTTCGCTTTAGCATTTCGTTTCGCCGGTGGGCTTGCTGTCGGCGATGACTCCACGGCACTCGAACTGTCCGGCGAAGGTTGACCGTAGCCACAAGCAAGAGTCTGGGCTAACTCTTCAATCTACCAATGGAGAATAGAGGGCGGGAGGGAAAGGAAGAGATTTATTCCACAGTCATTGGTAAGAACTAGGGTAAAAGGTAAAGGTAAAGGGACCCCTGACCGTTAAGTCCAGTCACGAACGACTCTGGGTTTGCGGAGCTCATCTCGCTCTATAGGCCAAAGGAGCTGGCATTTTTCCACAGACAGCTTCCGGATCATGCGGCCAATGTGACTAAGCCACTTCTGGCGAAAGCAGAGCAGCGCACGGAAATGTCGTTTACCTTCTCACCACAGCGGTACCTATTTATCTAATTGCACTTTGACGTGCTTTTGAACTGCTAGGTGGGCAGGAGCTGGGACTGAGCAATGGGAGCTCACCCCGTCACGGGGATTCGAACCGCCGACCTTCTGATCGGCAAGTCCTAGGCTCTGTCGTTTAGACCATGGTGCCACCTGCATCCCAAGAACTAGGGTAAGGTAAAGGTAAAGGGACCCTTGACCATTAGGTCCAGTCGTGACCGACTCTGGGGTTGCAGCGCTCATCTCGCTTTATTGGCCGAGGGAACCAGCATACAGCTTCCGGGCCATGTGGCCGGCATGACTAAGCCGCTTCTGGCGAACCAGAGCAGCACACAGAAATGCCGTTTACCTTCCCGCCGGAGTGGTACCTATTTATCTACTTGCACTTTGATGTACTTTCGAACTGCTAGGTGGGCAGGAGCTGGTACCGAGCAACAGGAGCTCACCCCATCGCAGGGATTCGAACCGCCGACCTTCTGATCAGCAAGTCCTAGGCTCTGTGGTTTAACCCACAGCGCCACCCGCATCCCAAGAAGTAGGGTACAAAGTCCTAAATCAGTGACGGACCTTGGGGTCTTGAATTTCAGCAGCGCCCTGTGCAGGCACCAAAACACACAGCCCTGCCTTTCGCCTTCCATTCTTCATAAAAGTTCTGGTGGCCCCTATGCTGCATGCCCTGTGCAACCAAACTGGTCGCTCTCCCCTAAATCCATCTCTGCTTAAATGACTTGGGCCCAAGTACTTGAAGAATCACCTCCACTTGTGGTTTAACAATCAATCCTTCTTCTCAGGGAACTCTGGGAACTGCAGCTCCGTGAGGGTAATAGTAGTCTTCCTTTATAACTCCTAGAACCCTTAACAAACTACAGTTCCCAGGATTCTTTGGGGGGAACCAAAGGCCTGCTAAAAGTGTTAGAGTAGTTATTCAAATGGGGCATGGTATGTTGGTCATGTGGGATCTGATTTGCACATCAAGGCAACTTTAAAATGAATGAAAACTGTGAAAACTGAGACGGTACAGTCCTCTCCTAAGGGCCATTTCACCTCAAACACCTAGGCATAGCTTTTCAGATGGCACGATCACCGCTCTCCTCCCCTGACACACTGTTCGGGGGGGGGGGGGGTTCTCCTTGCCTCCATCTTCTGAGCCAATTTCAGCAAAAACTAACTTGGGAAATCTTTCTTCCAACCTTGATCAGCTACTCACGTGAAAATGCAATATGATTGTCCAAATCAGGCCAAGCACAATGGAGGGTTTGCCTTCAATGATATCAGCAACATGGATGTTGATCAGCTTGATCTGGGAAAAGAAGAATAACTGTTATGTCTGAGCCCGGCTTCGGCTGGGGAGGGCGGGATATAAATAATAATAATAATAATAATAATAATAATAATAATAATAATAATAATAGAACAAAGAGAAGGGAAATGAAGCACTGTTTTAAAACAGCTCTTGTGGGATGTTTAAACCTGTAATGCTGTGTATTTGTGTATATTTGTGTGTGTGTGTGTGTGTGTGTGTGTGTGTGTGTTTAATCACAACCCAACAAAGGAGTTCAAAAAGAAGAAAAAATATGGTATATACTGGACTCCTATGAAAACAACACAATCCAAATCCACCTCTAGCCATGTACAACAAGTTGTTTCTTGTCATTTATCTCTTTAACACAACCTCTATACTGTTTTATTGTTGTTCTTGTTGTTGTTTAAGCCTCTAAGTCTAAGCCATGGGTAGGCAAACTAAGGCCCGGGGGCCGGATCTGGCCCAATTGCCTTCCGAATCTGGCCCGCGAATTGTCCGGGAATCAGCGTGTTTTTACAGGAGCAGAATGTGTGCTTTTATTTAAAATGCATCTCCGGGTTATCTGTGGGGCACAGGAATTCATTAATTCCCCCCCCACACACAAAAAAGAATATAGTCCGGCCCCCCACAAGGTCTGAGGGACAGTGGACTGGCCCCCTGCTAAAAAAAGTTTGCTGACCCCTGCTTTAAACAGTTTACAAAAAATATTACATTTTAATACTATGGATATAAAAAAAACAGTTAAAAACAGGTATTTAAAAATAAGCAGAATGATGAATAAAATCGATGGTAGCTAAAAATAAATAAATAAAACACATGTAATTTCTATGGTGTCTGGATAGACCTTTTTGTTTTCCTGAACAAAAATGTTGCAAGCAGTTGCTGAACAGAGTACAATGACGGCACCCGCCTGATGTCAATAGGCAGGGAGTTCCAAAGTTTAGGTGGTGCCAAAAGTCCTTGCAAAGGTTAATTAATACCCAGTTTGCCAAGCTGCAATCCAGCAAAGTAAGTTACCAAAAAAATCATTACTTGGTTGATAATGTAAAAGGTGTGTGTAAGCTGCAGAGGACGCAGGTGGCGCTGTGGGTAAAAGCCTCAGCGCCTAGGACTTGCCGATCGAAAGGTCGGCAGTTCGAATCCCCGCGGCGGGGTGCGCTCCCGTCGCTCGGTCCCAGCGGCTGCCAACCTAGCGGTTCGAAAGCACCCCCGGGTGCAAGTAGATAAATAGGGACCGCTTATTAGCAGGAAGGTAAACGGCGTTCCGTGTGCTGCGCTGGCTCGCCAGAGCAGCTTCATCACACTGGCCACGTGACCCAGAAGTGTCTGCGGACAGCGCTGGCTCCCGGCCTCTAGAGTGAGATGAGCGCACAACCCTAGAGTCTGTCAAGACTGGCCCGTACAGGCAGGGGTACCTTTACCTTTAAGCTGCAGAGAGCTCAGAGTGAACCTAGGTTGCTCATTCATATCTATAAAGTGCAGTGGCGTAGCGTGGGGGGTGCAGGGGGGGGCCGGCCGCACCGGGCACAACATCTGGGGGGGCGCTCGCACTCGCAGCTCTCTGCCCCTACGTTTCCACGGGTTAGGGGGTGCAAATTACTTGCCTTGCCCCGGGTGCTGACAACCCACGCTACACCATTGATAAAGTGTACATAAAAGCATCCTCAAGACCAGACTTATGGAGTCCTTTCAGCTCTTCCATTGACTATAGTTGGGATCTACAGTGGTACCTCGCAAGTCAAATGCCTCGCAAGATGAAAAACGCGCAAGACGAAAGAGTTTTCCGTTTTTTGAGTCGTTCTGCAAGACGAATTTCCCTACAGGCTTGCGAGTTCTTGCGAGTTTGTTTCCTTTTTCTTAAAGCCACTAAGCCGTTAATAGCCGCTAAGCCGCTAATAGCCATGCTTCGCAAGACGAAAAAAACCGCAAGACGAAGAGACTCGCGGAACGGATTAATTTTGTCTTGCGAGGCACCACTGTATAACAAACGCTTTAGTGGAATTTCCTGCTGGAAATAAATATAAAGTATAACAGCATATCCAGTTCTGTTCTAAAGCATGTCACTGTACAGCTTTGCTTCGAATGTGCTGTTCTCATCTTTTTTTACAACACTTTGGCACCCGAACAAACTCAAAACCGTCTTTGAGGCTGGAGTAATACTGACCGATCTGTTCTTTAGGAACGTCAACGCATTTTCAATGTTGCTTCTGCACTGGAAAGTGTTAGATCCTTTCTCACGTGGCTGGAGGGAGAGAAAAAGAGGATAGAAAGATAGAAATTCAGCTCCAGGTTACAAATTGCAGAGTTTGAATGGATCTTCTCATGTTCTTATGTCAATTTAGCAGAATATATTCCGATTTTGTGGTTTAGAAATTTCAACAATTTTTTGAGAGTGGGCGAGGAAGGAGTTGATAGAGCAAACTGTGGGAAAAGGGGGAAAGTGTTGAGACATTTCCAAGCTTCTCCTAGCATTCTTAAGAGCTAGAAACCTGGGATGTTTTCTTGAGAGAAAGTTCAGAACCTCAAGATCCTTAATTTGGTACAACAAAGCTGAGTTTCTATCTGCACGTCAAACTCACACCAGACCCAAACTGCAATTTGCCACGGAACAGGAAAAGAAATTCAATCATGAGGACTGATGGGCAACAAGTAAGTTCATGGTTTTTTTAATTGACTTTAGACAAAAAGAATCACATGCAATGGGGATACCTTACCATTTGTTGTCCTGAGAGGACCTCCAGCAGATCCAAAAGCACATGTCCCTCCCCGATGTCCGTATACAAGTCCGAGACAAAGGAAGGTGGGGAATGCTGCAAAAATATTTATCGTTAAGCAACCTTTCTTATTCTAATATTTATAAGCCATACATGCAAGGGGGGCATAGTAAGGCAGAATACGACATAGAAACCTAACACTGCAATAATAAGAGCAGTCAAAATAATGATAAGAGCAGTCAAAAACACCAACAGCATATCAATAAACCGGTTGGTTAAAAACAATAATCCACATTTTGTTGGGATACTGCCAGGGAGCAAAGGCCATCATGCCTCCACGTCGATTCCGGACGATCCATCAATCTCCCGAAGAAACGCAGTATCAGACAATTAGCGACACAATCCTCAGAAACAGCTGTCCACATTCCAAAGACTTGTGCACGACCTTTGCAGAGTTCGCACAACGAAAGATGCACTCAGGAGAGCAATATCCTTACACATTCTGCTGTCTGAACTGTACAGGTTTCAAAACAAGTCTATAAGAAAGTTGGCAATGATTGCTGCCAGACCTCTACTGGCAAGGGCACAGCCTGCCACACTAATGGCTCAGTAACTGGTGAAAACCAAGCCAACCCAGTATTTTTTTCTTTTGCGGGGCTTAAAAATGAGGTGCCGGTACTCATATCTTGATAAAAATGACTTTGGATGAAATATAATTTCAGGGGGTTTGACCAGATGAGCCTCATGGTCCCATCCAACTCTCAACAGTTCTGTGATTTTATGGAAATACTGGAGAGCGCCATCATAAAAAATCTGCAAGTACTACTCTCTCAGAAAAGCAGTACCATGTTGAATGGAAAACGAGTGAGGTCCCAGTGCCTGATTTACATATTAGCTAAACAAGCTATAGCTTAGGGCCCCACTCTGTTGGGGGCCCCCAAAAAAATTAAAAGGGAAAAAAATTGGATGTACATTTCCAAAATGTAAGACAAAGAACAAATAAAACAAAACCCACATACAGCAACAGTGTTTTGTGTTGTGTAGGCTCCTATGATGTAAGTCATGGGCGCCGCCTGCTAGCCTGCTCCCTAAAATATCACTGGTTTGCTATTATTATTTCATGTTATAGCAAGTTTCTAGAGACTAGATTATAAGTCTTTGTAAATTGTGTTTCTAAAGGAACTTTTGTTATTGCCATATGCCAATGTGTTTGCATTACTAACTTTGTTACGAATAAAAAATCATTTTAAGTTAGACCTTAATAATTATTTCACTCTTAATATACTTCTTCTTAATTGCATTTCAGTTCAACAATTACTATGATAAAATACATATTTTGTTATGTGCAAATGGCTTTAGATACCTATTAGGTCCACAAATTACCATACAGCATATATTCAACACTAAAAACAGCGACAATTTGTTGTTGACAAAGGGCAGCTGGACATATAAAGGGCCCCATTACCTTCAGTAGCTTAGGGCCTCATCAAACCTAAATCCAGCCTTGGTCATTCCCTTACCTTTTCCAATTGTGAGTTGATCCAACTTGTGAAGGTCCTCTTTTGCGTGTTCTCCTGCTCCACTATGTTAAAAAAAATAAAAAAAATAAATTGAAGAATCACCCATGAACGGAGAAGATAAACATACTTTTAAATAAAACTTTAAAGCAGGTCTGCGGAACTTGTGAGAGCCAGATGTGGCAGGAAAATACTAACCTCCTCCTTCTCTGTGCCCTGTGATCTGATATCTGCTCCTCACACACACTTCACAAATTGTGGAACAACTGTAATATTTCCCCACACACACACCCCCAAGCTGTTACTGAAAAAGCCCCTTCCTGCAGCTCTTCTGTGCACTGGTGTTAAAGTTGTCTTGTTTCTTAATGTTAATTTAATAATTGCATAATTATAAGATGTTGCTTCAATTTTACATCAACCATATTATATATTAGCACATTTTTCCGTACTGAGAATACCCAGGTATCATTTCACCAGGGCTTAAAAAAAAAATCACTACATGAAATATACTCGGAGTCGAGAGTGGATTTCATGCTCTTTATTCAGCTCATAGTGAATCTGCTTTATATACATTATTTACACACTGGGCTGCACGTGGCTGGCTAATTCCGGGATTCTCCTGTAGGCCAATCAGGTTGTGGATTCCATCTGGAGCTGCATTGGGTGGCTCCTGCAGACCAATCATACTGCTGCATTGTTCTAGGACCAATCAGACTGCTGCATTCTGAATCCTATTGTTCTAGGACCAATCAGACTGCTGCATTTTGGACCCTATTGTTCTAGGACCAATCAGACTGCTGCATTTTGGATCCTATTCAACTCAGTACAGAACAGTACAAAAAAAGGCCACCAATTATACTAGGAAAAAAATCAGAATTGTTTTTGTTCTTCCCTCCCAAAGCCAAATTTGTTCTTGACAAAGGACAGCTGAACATGTAAAGGGCCCCATTACCTTCAGTAGCTTAGGGCCTAAATCCAGCCCTGGTATAGACAGAAGTTAAGTTATCCCTGTCCAGATAGGGGCGCAGCTGGGCCACCAACCAAAGCTGATGGAAGGCACTCCTCTCCCCCAAGGCCACCTGAGCCTCAAGCAACAGGAAGAGGATCCCGGAGTACCCCCGAGCTACGAACCCGCTCCTTCAGAGGAAATATGACCCCATCAAGAGCAGGCCATCTCCCCCCCTTCTGGTCTAGGAAACCACCCACTAACAGTGCCTCAAGTCTTATCTGGATTGAGCCTCAGTTTGTTGGCTCTCATCCTGTCCATTACTGAGGCAAGACAACGATTCTGCGCCATGTGTGCAGGTTAGATCCAGATTCAGTGTGTGAAATGAAATTCCCTTTCAAATCAATGGGACCCAGATTCAACCAACTTGGGTTTCCACCGCGTACAACACAAGCTGTAATCTGAAACACACTTGAAGGGAAATAAATCCAATTGAGCTCAGTAGGTCTTACCTCAGACAAAACATGTTTACAGAGTCTGGCTACAAGTGTCTGCTCCTGATAATCAATAGTGCTTAAAGTATTTTACACACAGAATTGGAAAGCCCTTCTTAAACGCTTTGAGAGCTAGACTGTTGTCAGAGCCTCGGTTGTTTTTTTAAAACCTCCAGGAAGTCTTGAGGCTGCTATGGAGGTTTGCATTTCATTTGCATGTCGTCAACATTTGTTATGCAAAGGACTGCAAAGGATTATCTTGTTCCCAGTTCAAAGCAAAGGATTAAATTATTAGCGAAGCAATTCTCGGCAATGGAAGCTGGAAGTTCGTGTTTGGTCTCTGGCATTCCAGGCCTGCTGCAAAGTGGATTTTTCAGTCCCGAATGGCAAAAAAGGAAAAACACCCTCACCTGCTTTTCCACCCACTGGGGTAAAAGATACAGGTAACAGTATCCCCTCTACATCTCCCTGTGGGTGGAAAATCAGCTGGAAAGGAGATGATGAGGTGGAAAATGGCTGGAGGATAAAGGGTTAAGCAGCCCCTTCACTGCCATTGCCACTGAGATAATATCCACAGTCCTCCTTTCCAGGGAAAATGTTATACAGGATGTAATTGCAGATAACATATAGTTCCTGGGCCTTCTCTTCCGAGAGCAGAGAGAAAAGAATAGAATGGGTTGTATCCAAGGAAGCACAAAGATTTCTGGGTGAGCAATGGAGTATTAATCCCTCTTCTCCTCCCCTCTGCCCCCCTAAACCAGGTATGGAGGACTCCCTGGTTCTGAATGGGGTAACTGTGCCCCTGAAGGACCAGGTGCACAGCCTGGGAGTCATTCTGGGCTCACAGCTGTCCATGGAGGCACAGGTCAATTCTGTGTCCAGGGCAGCTGTTTATCAGCTCCATCTGGTATGCAGGCTGAGACCCTACATGCCCACAGACTGTCTCACCAGAGTGTTGCATGCTCTGGTTATCTCCTGCTTGGACTACTGCAATGCGCTCTATGTGGGGCTACCTTTGAAGGTGACCTGGAAACTACAACTAATCCAGAATGCAGCAGCTAGACTGGTGACTGGGAGTGGCAGTCGAGACCATATAACACCGGTCTTGAAAGACCTACACTGGCTCCCAGTACGTTTCCAAGCACAATTCAAAGTGTTGGTGCTGACCTTTAAAGCCCTAAACGGCCTCGGTCCAGTATACCTGAAGGAGCATCTCTACCCCCATCGTTCAGCCTGGACACCGAGGTCCAGCGCCGAGGGCCTTCTGGCAGTTCCCTCACTGCAAGAAGTGAAGTTTCAGGGAACCAGGCAGAGGGCCTTCTCGGTAGTGGCACCCGCCCTGTGGAACGCCCTCCCACCAGATGTCAAAGAGAAAAACAACTACCAGAATTTTAGAAGACATCTGAAGGCAGCCCTGTTAAGGAAGTTTTTAATGTTTAATAGACTATTGTATTTTAATATTCTGTTGGAAGCCACCCAGAGTAGCTGGGAAAACCCAGCCAGATGGGCGGGGTATAAATAATAAATTATTATTATTATTCTAGAGGTTCCCCACAACCCTCTGGAGCAGATTTGCAGAGGGCGGGGGGGGGGGAGGAATACTGTTGCACAAGTGAAAATCCTTGCACTGAAGGGGCGCATTATTTGAACGCCACTCTGCCAGACCTCAAACTTGGACCAACTACCCAGGTAAAGAGGAGGGGAGAGGGGGGCTGTTAAGGAAAAATAAATGTTCAGTACTAGGGATGGGGAAGAAATACAAATCAGTTCAAATTTAAAGCTGAATCTATCAAATTTGCAGTTTCTGAAACAATATTAGAAGTGGAAAAACAGCCATCCTTCAAAATTTGCACTTCTCTGAATTTTCTGCTTCTATTCTCCAACCAGTCAGCATTTATACAAATGCACGCTAGGGGAAATTGTGCTTAAAAATGAATATACAGTGGTACCCTGGTTTTTGAACGTAATCTGTTCTGGAAGACCATTCAAGTTCCAAAACGGTCGAAAACCGAAAACTCAGTATGGAAGCCTAAAATGGAAAACTCAAAACAGAAGCTGCGTTTCCGGTTCAACTTCGAAAATCGAACTATTCGTCAACGGAGGCATTCAAAAACCAAGGTACCACTATATCATTGAAAATAGCATACAAAAATGTGTGACATTAAGAAAAAATGCTTGCAAACTTGTGTGCGTTAGACAAAATTGCAAGACAAAAAATTATTTATCAAGAGAAATTCACCCTGAAATGCTGAAGAATTTTCATTGTGATTTTAAAAGAAAAGAAAGAACCCGTAAATTTCTGCAGAACAGTGGAGAACTGAATTCAAGATTCGGAAAATTAGAAACTGAGGGAACGGAAACTTACAGATCCTTCCATGCCAACTCAAGACTGGTCCCTTTAAAAGGCAAGTGTTACTTCTCCTGAGATAGTCTAGTCTTGAGATTAGCCAAGACCATTGGAGTCTTGAGGATTCTGCAAGAACGTTCCCAGGAGGATGGCTAAGTAAAACACTGAAAGTGCCTGTACATTTTGCCTTGTATCCCAGGTTCTACAAATGCTAGAAACAGGTTCCTAAACAAAAAGCTGGGCATCTGGGAATTATGGTTCACTGGGCGGGAGCCGACCCCTTACCCTCCCCACACATGGATGTCCATGTCAGAGGACACCGACTGCAACAGAGAAGGCACCATCTTGGTTATAATGCTGTGCAGAGATTTGCAAGGTAGCCTCACTTCTGGAAAGAGGCATAGAGAGCATGGCTGCGTACCCACCTTGATGCACATTTAAAGCACATTTCCTCCACAGCAAAGGATACTGGGAACTCTAGTTTGTTAAAGGTGTGGGGAATTGCAGCTCTGTGAGGGGTAAACTACAGCTCCTAGTATTATTTTGGTGATGCAATGCACTTTAAATGTGTAGTGTGGATGTGACCAAAGTTGCAGGGATGTGGGTGGTGATGTGGTCTAAACTACTGAGTCTCTTGGGCTTGCTGATCAGAAGGTTGGTGGTTCAAAACCCCGCAATGGGGTGAGCTCCCGTTGCTCTGTCCCAGCTCCTGCCAACCTCGCAGTTTGAAAGCACACGAGTGCAAGTAGATAAATAGGTACCGCTGTGACGGGAAGGTAAACGGCGTTTCCGTGCGCTCTGGTTTCCGTCACAGTCCTCCGTTGCACCAGAAGTGGTTTAGTCACGCTGGCCACATGACCTGGAAAGCTGCCAGTGGATAAACAATGGCTCCCTCGGCCTGAAAGCGAGATGAGTGCCGCAATCCCATAGTCACCTTTGACTGGACTTAAACGTCCAGGGGTCCTTTACCTTTTACCTTTACTTAACAGGCAATAAAAAAAAATTAAAAAATCCTTCCAGTAGCACCTTAGAGACCAACAAAGTTTGTTATTGGTATGAGCTTTCGTGTGCATGCACACTTCTTCACGAAAGCTCATACCAATAACAAACTTAGGTGGTCTCTAAGGTGCTACTGGAAGGAATTTTTTAATTTTGTTTCGACTACAGCAGACCAACACAGCTACCTACAGGCAATGTTTATTATTCTGGGTTTTCTTCCCTGCTCTCTCCTTGATCTTAGTAAGTTATACATTATAATGTATTTCCATATATAAAGGTAAAGGTAAAGGGGCCCCTGACCGTTAGGTCCAGTCGTGGTCGACTCTGGGGTTGCGGTGCTCATCTCGATTTACTGGCTGAGGGAGCCGGCGTACAGCTTCCGGATCATGTGGCCAGCATGACTAAGCCGCTTTTGGCGAACTAGAGCAGCGCACGGAAACGCCATTTACCTTCCCGCCAGAGCGGTACCTATTTATCTACTTGCACTTTGACGTGCTTTTGAACTGCAGTGGTGCCTCGCAATCGGTTCCGTGAGGCTCTTCGTATAGCGGTTTTTTCGTCTTGCGAAGCAAGCCCATTGACAGCTTAGCGGATTAGCGCTATTAGCGGCTTAGTGGCTTTTAGCGGATCAGCTGATAAGCGGCTTAGGGCTTAGGAAATGGGGGGGGAGGGAAAAAACCCCGCAGGAACTCGCAAGACATTTTCGTCTTGCTAAGCAAGCCCATAGGGAAATTCATTTTGCGAAGCACCTCCAAAACGGAAAACCCTTTCGTCTAGCGGGTTTTCCGTCTTGCGAGGTGTTCGTCTTGCGGAGCACCACTGTGCTAGGTTGGTAGGAGCTGGGACCGACAACAGGAGCTCACCCCGTCACGGGGATTCAAACCGCCGACCTTCTGATCAGCAAGTCCTAGGCTCTGTGGTTTAACCCATAGTGCCACCCACGTCCCAATACACACACACACACACACACACACACACAACCCTAGGTATGAATACTCAGAAGGAAGTCCTAGCAAGTGTAAGGAGACTTCCTCCTCCTAAATAAGCATGCAAAGGATTGCAGCCTAAGTCAATCACCAGAATTGCTCGTCAGTTCAAACAGCTGACTCAGCAGGCAGGCAGAATTGGTACCACCCAGCAATCAATTTTTATCTATCTAGGGCACTTGATGCCATTTAAATAATCACTGCAGCTGCTCCCGCACCACAATTCATTTTCGGCACAGTTATATTACTCTTTCCATTCTGCAACTACTCCAGGGCTTAATAGTTTTCTACAAAAGCTCAGATCCTCCCGTCATGTGATTCATTAAAAAGGACTTTTTTATGACTAAAGGACAGATGAATGGACCCTTTGTGTCAGGAGATTTTAATAAGGCTGGAAATGACCTTGGATTTATCTTGCCCTAGTTGTTTTCACGATGTAACCGACCTAAAACAAATACATTCCATCTCAGCTTCATGCAGCTCTCCCTGTGCTCCAGCTCAGGATCAGACAAAGCACAACAGATCAGATTGTGCACCTGCCCATTTAAAAAGCGAAATTAAGGAAAGATGGCGTTCTTCTCCTTCCCTCGGAGCTGGACCTCAGTGTCGGGGCTGGACGATGGAGCTGGAGACGCTCCTTCAGGTATAAAGGGCTGAGGACGTGAGGACGTTCAGGGCTTTCCCATACTGAGCTGTCCCATCTTATGCAGTAGCTGCACAATGTCTAGCTTTTATTGAGTGCTTATTCTGATTTGTTTTGGGAGAAGTTATAGGACAATGAATATTCATCCTTTTTTTATTGCAAGGTGTTTACAGGGTATTCCCATTATTCATTAGTTCATCTCACGTGTTTCAATGCATCAAATAACAAGACCACCTTTTTTAAAAAAATACAGTGGTACCTCGGGTTATATACGCTTTAGGTTACATACGCTTCAGGTTACAGACTCCACTAACCCAGAAATAGTACCTCGGGTTAAGAACTTTGCTTCAGGATGAGAACAGAAATCGTGCTCCAGCGGCATGGCAGCAGCGGGAGGCCCCATTAGCTAAAGTGGTGCTTCAGGTTAAGAACAGTTTCAGGTTAAGAACGGACCTCCGGAACGAATTAAGTACTTAACCCGAAGTACCACTGTAGGTGTGTTAGGGCACCAGTGTGGCTCAGTTTCCACTTAACTGCACCAACCTACAGTTCTGATATGCACAGGAATCCCTCCAGCAAAATATTGACATTCTGGAAGTTCCTAAAGCCATCACTGCTGCTAAACTGAATTTGGGACTTTCCCCCCGTATCATGTGGGCTTCTAGCACTGCATAACCCTTCCCCGCGAAGAAGGCGAGAGAAGAAGGCCACAGAACAACATCCATCCTAATCTGCCGCACGAAGATTTGCAATTATGCCCTCTAAGAACTGACGGAATGGAAGTAATGTTTTGTGATCTTGTTATTTCTGGAGCCGGGCCAATCTGACAACACCGCAAGATCAACAGTGTGATGTAACCTCAACCAAAAAATGAAATAAAATTATTCAGCTTTTTCAACTAGGGGCACCCACCTTTGAAAACAATGAATCATAGAATCATAGAGTTGGAAGAGACCACAAGGGCCATCGAGTCCAACCCCCTGCCAAGCAGGAAACACCATCAGAGCACTCCTGACATATGGTTGTCAAGCCTCTGCTTAAAGACCTCCAAAGAAGGAGACTCCACCACACTCCTTGGCAGCAAATTCCACTGTCAAACAGCTCTTACTGTCAGGAAGTTCTTCCTAATGTTCAGGTGGAATTTTCTTTCTTGTAGTTTGGATCCATTGCTCCGTGTCTGCTTCTCTGGAGCAGCAGAAAACAACCTTTCTCCCTCCTCTATGTGACATCCTTTTATATATTTGAACATGGCTATCATATCACCCCTTAACCTCCTCTTCTCCAGGCTAAACATGCCCAGCTACCTTAGCCGTTCCTCATAAGGCATCGTTTCCAGGCCTTTGACCATTTTGGTTGCCCTCCTCTGGACACGTTCCATTTGTCAGTGTCCTTCTTGAACTGTGGTGCCCAGAACTGGACACAGTACTCCAGGTGAGGTCTGACCAGAGCAGAATACAGTGGCACTATTACTTCCCTTGATCTAGATGCTATACTCCTACTGATGCAGCCCAGAATTGCATTGGCTTTTTTAACAATGATTTGATTTCAACTTTTCCAACACGCGTTTTGTTTTCTGCTGTGTGTTCTCATTCCCAATTCTGGGATGGAGGCTACAAGCCACCGTCTGTTCAAGTGAATAGGAGTGCCTGCTTCGCTAGCTAACTTCTCTCAGTGCCTGTCAGAATTGGCACCCGATCATGAGAATTAAATAGGTTAAGAAGGGGGAATTACGCACTGGCAATAGTGTGCAAATTGGATCAGAGCGCATGGAGAGTAAATCCTGCGCAGGCTTGCTCACACCTGCTGCCCCCCTCCCACCTCACCCCCCCTCCTCTGGCACTCCAAGGCTTAGTAGCCATAGGAACAGGAGGGAGGGAGGTGTTTGATGGACGGCTTATCAGCCCCTACAATCCCGCAGCCACTCACTCCCCTGGAGAACTCTTGCAGGACAGCAAAAGGTTGCGCACAACAGCTTGGATTCGAAGGCCTCGCCTGCACCTGTAGGGCTAAAATCATAGCTGTCAACTTACAGATTTGAAAATAAGGGGCCAGCAGCCTCAAAAATAAGGGATCAGCAACCAAAATAAGGGATTTTGGCTTAGTTTATACAGAAACCCGCCACTGATGGAGCCATGCTGCTTTGGCTGCCACTGACTGTGTTTTGCAGGGAGTTGGACTAGATGATCCTAAGGGTCTACAACTCCGACCAAAGAAGAGTGGCAGACAAAACTGATGAACGACGTCGAGATGGCAAAGCTTACAGGCAGAATTAGAAACCAGGAAGAGGACCTCTTTAATAAAGAATGGGGAAAGTTTATAATTTAGTTGAAAAGCTATTGTAAAGAGTTACATACATTGGTAGGATTGACAGAAAACTTGTAGTAAAAATTTGAACTATGGATGGACAAATGATTTATATAAATAGAGTTATGAAAAGGATGCAGAGGGGGAAATCACCACATTAAGATGCTGCACTGGTTGGAGGGGATGCTAAGCAGCACGTTGGGGCTGCCGTCCTGGTGCAAGGAGTTCCATTGGCCCTTCCCCACCCAAGAGAGAGGGAGGGAGAGAGACTCTCGCTCATGCCGCCCTCGAGCCTGGCATGAGGCGGTTGCGGTGCCACCACGGCCGCTGAAGCGCCTCCCTTCTGCATCCCTTCCCATCCCCTCCTCTTCCTCCTCCCTCAGGCCGCCTCCTCAGCCGCTGCCACCGGCTTCCTCTGGCAGCGCGGCAGAAGTCTCACAAGAGGGGCTGCCTGCCCGCCCGCCACCACCCGTCTCCTCACGACGCGCCCCTAAGGGGGAAAAGGGAGAGACGGAGACGCGGCAGCTTGTGCGCGTGCGCTCTCTTGCGCGGTGAAGGACCCCGAGCCGCTGCTTCCCTCCCAAGCCGGGCGAGCATGAAACCCGGGAAATTTAAGGGACATCATCAATCCGGGACAGCAGCGGGACACGGCGCTGGGATAAGGGAGTTTCCCGCCAAATAAGGGACAGTTGACAGCTATGCTAAAATTCCCAGAGTTCCCTGGGAAGAGGGATTATCCAGCTAGAGGGTGGGGAAAGACTCTTACCTGGGACTCTAGAGAGCCCCTGCCACTCAGCGTAGACTAGGAGTGGGGAACCGTTGGCCCTCCAGCTGCTGAACTACAATTCCCATCAGCCCAAGCCTGGGCAATGGCAAAGGGAGATGGGAGTTGTAGTTCAGCAACATCCGGAGTATGATTTCCAGATTTTTTTCAGTGAATCCGGGGACACTTTTTTAAAAAAACAATTGAGTAGCAACAGGGAGTCAGTAGTGGGGATGGTGAGGGAAAAGACCCAGGGCCCAAGCACACATGCATATTGTATAAAGGTGCAAAGCCCTTCTTTCACACCCTGTGAAACATAAATGTGCAGAGTTTTTAAAAAACTGGGCAACAGCGCACCACCCGTCCGTGACTCCTGAGCCTTCCCCAAACTCCTGCCCCCTCCTCCTTCAGATTGTATCTGAAGAAGTGTGCATGCACACGAAAGCTCATACCAAGAACTAACTTAGTTGGTCTTTAAGGTGCTACTGGAAGGAATTTTGTTTGTTTTGACTATGACAGACCAACACGGCTACCTATCTGTAACCCTTCTGCCTTTGTTTTGACAGTTAGGGGGGCCCTCGGGAGTCGCGGGCAGGTGGCCGTTGCTGAGGAGGGGTGCAAGGCACACAGTTTCTCTGCCAGGCAAGGTGCAAAGCCCTTCTTTCACACCCTGTGAAACATAAATGCGCAGAGTTTTTTAAAAAACTGGGCAACGGCTGGCCGCCCGCGACTCCCGAGCCTCCCCCGATCGGTGAAAACAAAGGGGGAAGGGGGCAGGAGATCTGTACCGCCGGACGTCCCTGGTTTCCCTTTGGCAGTGGTGGCAGCAGTGGCAGTCAGCAGCCTGGAGCCAGCCTGGTAGCGCAGTTGGCTCTGGCTGGCTTCAGGAGCTGCTCGCTGCCATGGCGCCCGCCATTTTTCCTCTCCGGAAGTCCCCATATGATGTGTTGCATGTTTCCTGGGGACAGATTTGCAAATCTGGGGACTGTCCCCGGGAACCAGGGACATCTGGTAACCCTCATCTGGAGGGCCAATGGGTCCCCACACCTGACACAGACATTAGTGATCCGGACAAGCCAACGGTCTGGTTCAACATAAGGCAGCTTTCTGGGTATGCTTCTGTTCTGAGAAGCAAGGCTGAGAGACCCAGGCCCTGCTCTGCAAGGGAAAGTGTCATGTCTGCTTTGCTCCACCCGCTTTTGCTGCCGGCCCCGCCCACCGACAGCACGCAGCCCCAGAAGGCCTAGAATCGCAGTCGGATGGGACCACGAGAGTCATCTAGTCCAGCCCCCTGCAATGCAGGAACGTTTTGCAGAACGCAGAGCTCGAACCCGTTACCCTGAGAGTCGGCGTCTCACGCTCTACCGACTGAACTATCAGGCATGAGAGAATGCAACCCAAAGCCAAGAAAGGTTCTGCACCACCACCACCCCATGCTTGAAGCCAGAAAAAATTGGGGTGAAAGCATGAAAAGGCTTATTGAGAAGCGCTGAAGGGAGAAGGCACTTCCACAGGTGCAGCAGGGGGAAATGAAGGTTCCCATGAGGTAGCGCGTTAGACTCTCAGGGTCATGGGTTCGAGTCCTGCCCTCTGGGCAAAAAGATTCTTGCATTCCAGGAGGTTGGACTACATGACCCAAGTGGTCCCTTCAAACTGTACGATGCTATGATTCTATATAATCTAGAGCAGCGGGGAGAAGCCTCAAGCCTTTTTCAGCTTCTCTATGGACTTTGGACTACAGTGGTACCTCAGGTTAAGTACTTAATTCGTTCCGGAGGTCCGTTCTTAACCTGAAACTGTTCTTAACCTGAAGCACCACTTTAGCTAATGGGGCCTCCTGCTGTCGCCGCGCCACCAAAGCATGATTTCTGTTCTCATCCTGAAGCAAAGTTCTTAACCTGAAGCACTATTTATGGGTTAGCGGAGTCTGTAACCTGAAGTGTATGTAACCTGAGGTACCACTGTATTCTCAAGCCTCCACAACTCTCCTTGCCACCTTCCTCGACTGTTCTTGCCTGGCTGATATAGGAACATAGGAAGCGGCCTTATGAGCCAGACCATTAGCCCATCTAGTTCAGTGTTGCCTACACTGACCGGAAGCAGCTCTCCAGAGTTTTAGGCAGCAGTCTTTCCCAGCCCTACCTGGAGATGCTGGAAGTTGAACCTGAGACCTTCTGCATGGAAAGCAGATGCCCTTACCCTGTGTCTTTGAACTGTGATAATACCTCTTGTTTGCAGAGATGGAAGATTGCGGGAGAGGGGAGATGCAGAAACTAACATGCTGTGCAAACGTCAAATTTGCACCCATTGCTATGCTCACTTGTGCCTCGGGCCGTGCCCGCCCTCTGGCAAGCGGCCCCCAGAAAGTTTCTCAGGAGGCAATGAGGCCCTCGAGGTAAGAGCAAATCCATGCTCTGTTGGAAACTCTGCCTCATTCGCTTAGGAATAGCCATCGCTGTTGAAGTGAAACTGTGTCTGTACACCCACTTTAGCCACGAGTTCACATGATGAGAATCCCACCCCCCAGCAAATCCTTTCACCTAGAAACCTAGCCTGCCAGGGTTGCAAGCGAACCACCTACTTTTCTACCTGCAGGGATTTTCCATTGCTGGTTGATTTGCAACAACGAGGCCACAAAATCAGTTCCGTCTGGTATTTTTTTGCATTCCTCAAGCTGGTTGCATAGCAGCCCAGGAGAATTCAGAAACATGCTGTGACTCACTATGGAATTTCTTACCTGTTTCCCCATCCCTGAGTCTTATCTCTCCATTTCTGTTGAAAGAGGAGGGTGCGGTGCCCTTTGTTGGCAAAGGAGCCACACCTGAAACTATTTCCCTTTCTTGAAAAGGAAAGGAAAATCTGGTATTTAAACAACGGCGGAGCTGTTACACCAGAGCAAACAGGTTCGGGGATTGCTGTTATTTGTGAAGGGATTTGAGCTATCATCTTGGCCAAAGAGTTTGATGTTTGGCCTTGGCTTAGATGAACATGAGTGTGTGGGATGTTTTAAGTGTTTAAAGAAAATCAATGCCAGAGAGAATAAAAACCGGCCTACTCCCACCCTTTCAAAAACAGACAGAGCATCAAACTCTGTCAATCAACAATACTGTAATAAAAACCCATGGATGAAGTACACTGGTCCTCCATGCTATTCCCCAAGCAGTAGAACATTATCTTATGTCTCAGATTATTCTCAGGATGCCAATCGAGGCAGAAAATACAGGCACTAGATGGGCAAAGCGTGGTGCAGTGGTTAGGACGTTGGACAATGACTTTGGGAGGTAAAGGTACCTCTGACTATTAGGTCCAGTTGCGGACGATTCTGGGGTTGCGGCGCTCATCTCACTTTATTGGCCAGAGGAGCCGGTGTACAGCTTCTGGGTCATGTGGCCAGCATGACTAAGCCGCTTCTGGCGAACCAGAGCAGCGCACGGAAACGCCATTTACCTTCCCGCCCGAGTGGTACCTATTTATCTACTTGCACTTTGACGTGCTTTCAAACTGCTAGGTTGGCAGGAGCAGGGACCGAGCAACGGGAGCTCACCCCATCACGGAGATTCGAACTGCCGACCTTCCGATCGGCAAGCCCTATGCTCAGTGGTTTAGACCACAGTGCCACCTATGTCCTAAGACTTTGGGAGACCAGGGTTCAAATCCTCACTCAGGCACAAAGCTTGCTGGGGTGATCTTGGACCAGCCAGTCTCTAAGCCTAGCCCTACCTCACACGGCTTTTGTTAGGATAAAATGGGAGGGAAAGAGCCACATATGGCACCTTGGAGGAAAGGTAGGATATTAACATAATAATAAATACAGTCATACCTTGGTTTTCAAACAGCTTAGTTCCCGAAAGTTTTGGCTCCCGAACGCCGCAAACCCAGAAGTGACTGTTCCGGTTTGCGAACTATTTTTGGAAGCCGAACGTCCGACGGGGGTTTGGCTTCCTGCAGCCAATCCAAAGCCGTGATTTGGTGTCTGAATGTTTTGGAAGTCAAACAGACTTCCAGAAGGAATTTCGTTCAACTTCCAAGGTACGACTGTAGTCTGAAACGCTTCCTAATGGAAATGCTCTTTGGATTAAGGGGAGCGAGGCTGCAGGTTCGATCTCTGTAAGGGACAGCTGCAAATTCCTTCATTGCAGGGGGTTGGCCCACATGATCCTTAATGTTCCTTCCAACCCTATATTCTATGAGATATCAATCTATGTGTGTAGCCACTGCCCATCATAGTTCTGGATTATGCAGCCTAGCGGACTAACGATATAAAACAGTTTCATCTGTTCATACAACTTTGGGGAGAAATGGTTATTGTTGCTCAGTTAACGTTCAATAATAATAATAATAATAAAATTTTATTTATATCCCGCCCTCCACAGCCAAAGCCAGGCTCAGAGCGGCTAACAACAGTAAAACGATACAACATTCTAAAATCATTTCATTATAAAATTAATTCAAATCTGATTAATGGCAACCGTTGGGCTAGAGTTCTGTGAGGATTGCCAAAGGAGGGGGTCAGGCTGTGACCTGCCTGGCCAAAGGACTGGAGAACAGCTCTGTCTTGCAGGCCCTGCGGAAAGATGTCAAGTCCCGCAGGGCACTTGTCTCTTGTGACAGAGTGGTCCACCAGATCGGAGCCACGACCGAAAAAGCCCTGGCTCTGGTTGAGGCCAGCCTAACCTCTCTGTGGCCCGGGACCTCCAAGATGTTTTTGTTTTAAGACCGTAGGTTCCTCTGTGGGGCATACCAGGAGAGGCGGCCCCATATGTACGAGGGTCCTAGGCCATATAGGGCTTTAAAGGTTAAAACCAGCACCTTAAACCTGATCCTGTACTCCACCACGAGCCAGTGCAGCTGGTATAGCACCAGTGCAGCTGGTATATATACATGTGCATGAAGCTTCAGCTTCAACCCAGCTCCCATCCCAAGCCCCATGGGTAGCAGCAGCATGGATGCGCATAGACACCAGTCTTTATAATGATACACTTTTCTGTTTCGGGGGACCTCTTCCCGCCACCATTGCTGCAGGGAAGAAATCCGAGACACACAGTTCCCAGGACCTCTCTTTGCATCTTGTTGGCTCTACCCGAGAATCCCAAGGCTGGGACAACACTAAGGTTCTGCAACTTCAGAATTAAATCACAAACAATCCAGCGCATCAAAATTCCCACTGCCTTTTTCTGAGCCAAACATGAGGCATGCCCCTCCAGGCAAAGAGGGTGCTGGGGTTTTTCGTTCAAACAAGGTAAAAGAGAGAGAGCGAGAAAGAGTGTTTGGGAAGATGGGTTGGCAGACAAGAGCTTGTTTTGATTGGTAGCAAGGAGCAACAGTGACTGAGATTTCAACATGGCCTGAGCAAAGCCGTTCCCTTGACAGTGGCTTACAGCAACAATGGAATCTTGCAAAGGAAAACATGAAGGAGCAGCGATAAAATCTGGTCCTCCAAAATTCAACAGTCATGAGCTCTGGGAGACCTCTGTGTTTTACAAGCATGCTTGAAAAATCTCTCAAGCAATTGTTACCGGAGCTGGCGGGCCAAGGGGAATGAAACCAAGCAGATGTCTATGTTAGCATTGCCAGCTGACCATCAATAATGCCCTGGACAGCTCTTGGATTTTTAACAGCCGCCTGATCTATTATTACCTTTGTTGTGCAGATGGATGGCTCAGGATGAGACATAAAATCAGAATTGCAGAGTTGGAAGGGACCCTGTGGATCATCTAGTCCAACCCCTTGCAATACAAGAATATGCTGCTGCCCCGTGTGGGGATCAAACCTGCAACCTTGGTATTATCAGCATCACGCTCTAACCTACTGAGCTATACCAACATTCAACGGTTGTGTCAAAAGGCCAACCCAGTGAATTCAGTGAGATTCTGAACCAGGGACTTTTCTACTCATGGTTCGTTCACTCAAGTACTGAATTACGCTGATTCTACGAGTCTAGTTTTTACTTATCCTCTTTTGATTCCACCCTTCCCCCAAGGAGCCCAGGGCAGTGTGACTGGTTCTTTACCCCCTTCTCACTCACAGACACTTTAGCCTCACAACAGCCCTGTCAAGTAGGCCAGGCTGAGAGAATGTGCCTAATCCAAAATCACACCAGTGAGCTTCAAAGCTGAGTGGGGGTTTGAAATTGGCTCTGCTCTTAGTCCTAATGGGACTCTAAAGAGATTTCAAAGGGATTTGGGGGGGGGGGATTTTTTTAAAAAAGCACAGATATTCTCTAAGGAGGAGGAAATGCCCCATAGAGACATTCCCTGAAAGATGATAAATGAAGGGCCTGAAACAGTATCTGGATTGCATAGGAAGCCTTTTAATTAACCAGGCTGCGAAGAAACTATGCCTTTCAAGGACATTCAATGTACACTATTTCCCTCAAAGAATTCTGGGAACTGTAGCTGGCTCATCATAGAGTTACAATTCCCAGCAATCCTTAAACTACAGTCCCCAGAATTCTCTGAGGGAAATAAAAGGTAAAGGGACCCCTGACCATTAGCTCCAGTTGTGACTGACTCTGGGGTTGTGGCGCTCATCTCACTTAATTGGCCGAGGGAGCGGTACCTATTTATCTACTTGCACTTTGACGTGCTTTTGAACTGCTAGGTTGGCAGGATTTGAGGGAAATAATGTGCTTCAAATGCACTGAAAAGGTACAGTGTCCACACATCCTCAGCCTTATTGCCCTATCTAGCTCTGAACTGTCTACACAGACTGGCAGCAACCTCTGCAGAACTCAAGACAAGGATCTCTCCCAGTCCTACTTGGTGTTGCCAGGATTGAACCTGGAACCACCTTCACACAAAGCAGGTGTCTCAACCACTGAGCTATGGCCCCCAATACCAGTTTCAGTGGAACAGAAGCAAGAGATTTCTGCTCGTGTGATTTCTGGAGGTATCTGGCTGGCTCCTGAATGAAGCAGGGTGCTTGCAGGAGACGGACCATCAGCCCGATCCAACAGAGATGCTCTTGTGTCCTGATGAAACTACGGCTACAGATCTTCCCCTTACCGAACCTCACACGGAAGAACTTACCTTGCAGTGAATACTGGAGATCGTCGAAGTCTGTGGAAGACTGCTCTGCGTCACCTGGCGGTATTTGAGGAGATTCCATTTTCTCAAGCCCTGGGATCACTGCGCATTCCAGTTGCCAAACTGGGGGGAAATTTGGGAAGAGGGAGGAAACAGAAAAGAAAGTTAGTAAATAGGCACATCAGGATTTCACCTTCGGAAAAGACAGCTTTGAATCACCCTGCTTGCTTAACACACACGCTTGCTTCTGTTTTTCAAGATTTTCTCAGATTATCTGGATCAAGGCTACGCCTTCTTTTTGAATCGTAAAGCAGCTAAAGCTATTCTTCTGGGTCCTATTCATTTCTAACAGCTGGCTAACCTCCAGGTCTGGAAATCCCATTGCTGGAATACGCAGGAAACAGATCTGGATTCAAAGATTTGCGGTGTTGATTTGCAAGGGATGCGAAAGATTTGAAAGGTTGATGGTGTCTCCTGGGTAATTTGGGGCCGTCTATCGTGTCTACCCTCAGGGGCGCTGCTTTTCTTCTGCATCTCTCCCACCCCCTCCAACCACCGCCCCTCATTAAATCTTTCGCTTTGCAAAGTTCTCTTCTTGCTCAGCAATTATTGTAGCGGGTTGGAAGCAAAAGTCGCTGAGCCCACAGAAGATTAAAATGCAACTAAGAAAGTGATGTGGCCTGACACACGGAGCACCATTGTTCTGGCTCTATCTGTATCTTAGCTACCACAGTGTACCCCTGCAAGTTCCAAATGCAACAGAGTTTATTTTTTCAGCCCTGAGCCATGACCACCCTTTCTTCCGCAAAGGCACCCTCATCAATCGTGCGCAACCTTGATGCCTTCCAAATGTGTGTGTAAGGTTCGTGCAGGTTACTGCAATAGGTCTGCTCAGCTAGATGATGAAATTTTATATGTTGTGCATATATGTACACACACAAGCACACACACTGGGGGGAAAGTGAACGAGAGCCAAAGAAATCCGACCTTCACCCAACACACACAAAAGATAATAAATTTACAGTCCACCCTATTGTGGGAGATGCCCAGCTCACAGTGTGTGTGTTTTTATACGTGATTGCTTCGGATCTAAATTCCTGGTGCCTTGAGAAATGTACCACTTTGCTTCCATTTACTCAGTCCCATGATAGGTTTAGAGGGAAGCAGGTGGTGCTTTTGGTTAAACTACAGAGCCTAGGGCTTGCCGATCAGAAGGTCGGCGGTTCGATTCCCCGCGACAGGGTGAGCTCCCGTTGCTCGGTCCCTGCTCCTCCCTGCTCCCGTTGCTCGGTCCCTGCTCCTGCCGACCTAACAGTTCAAAAGCACCTCAAAGTGCCAGTAGATAAATAGGTACCGCTCCGGCGGGAAGGTAAACAGCGTTTCTGTGTGCTGCTCTGGTTCGCCAGAAGCGGCTTAATCATGCTGGGCACATGACCCGGAAGCTGTACGCTGGCTCCCTCGGCCAGTTAAGCAAGATGAGCACCACAACCCCAGAGTCATCTGTGACTGGACCTAACAGTCAGGGGTACCTTTACCTTTATGATAGGCTTTAAAAATGCCTCCAGACAGAAACATGATTTCGTCCACTTCTGACCATAAGAGCTGTTTAGCAGCGGAACGGTCTCCCTCGGGAGGTTGTGGACTCTCCTTCCTTGGAGGTTTTTAAGCAGAGTTTGGATGGCTATCCGCCCTGGGTGCTTTAGCTGAGATCCCTGCATTGTAGGGGGTTAGACTAGATGACCCTTGGGGTCCCTTCCAGCTCTACAATGCTATGATTTTAAAAAGCAGCAGAACAATCCACAGTTGACTGACAGGACTCCTTGCTTCAGGATGTTCTAATGTAAAAATGACAAGACAGGAGGAATACACAGTAAGCAGACCTGTCAGTGGAAACACAGCTTGGTGCAGGCAAAGGACAAACCTCTAGTACACTCTGCATTCAAGGAACAAAGGCTGAGAGGTGGTGAAATGCAACAGCCTAGCTGGAATGTAATACTGGGGTCGTGGTGGGCACCTTGCAGATGCAGCCCCTTGGTCTAATTTAATGTCGTCCTCACTCTGATTTGAAAAGCCTTCTGCAAGTGGTCAGTTCACATCTCTGGCCAGAGCAACCAGACTCTCCCAGGGCAGGCAAAGACAGAGAGAAAAGAAGGTGGAAGAAAGAGAAAGCAATGGCCTTATTTGCTCTGGGGCTGGCTCCGCCATGAACGTCTTCCACACCTCCAATCACCATGCAGCCCTCAAGAGAGAAGCCCTGAAGGAATGTGGCCCCTGGCAGAAAAAAAAGGTTGCCCAGCCCTGGTTTAGTGTTACGTGTACAAACCTTAGGCTCACATTCTCTCCTCTTCTCCTGTCACAACTGAGATGAGGCAATTGAAAGCTTTCACCTAACCAAGGTTACTTTCAGTCGAAACTAGCTTGTTCCCCTACACTATAGTTAGGACAAGCCACAGTTTGTCTGGGTTCAGACGTAAGAACCGTGGCTAGTCCTAACTACGGTGTAGGGGAACAAGGCAGTTTCAAACCATAAGATTATGACCCTGGCTTTCCTCCCTAAACCATAGTTATGACTAGCCATGGTTGTCAGTTCTGATGAAACAAGTAACTACAGTTAATGGAAAACAATAAAAAGGCATTCCTTATTCTAGTGAGCCTCCTTGCGATGGGATGGAGAGCCATCTCAAGAAAGCAGTGTCACAACAAACTGGCAATGTACTAGCCCAAAGTTCCTGAAATAAGAGCAACTTAAAACTCAGAGGTTGTGGACTGGAGTGAATTGGCAGCTTCCTTCATGCCTGTTGTTGTTGTTTAGTCGTTTAGTCGTGTCCAACACTTTGTGACCCTATGGACCAGAGAACGCCAGGCACTTCTGTCTTCCACTGCCTCCTGCAGTTTGGTCAGACTCATGTTTGTAGCTTCGAAGACACTATCCAACCATCTCGTCCTCTGTCGTCCCCTTCTCCTTGTGCCCTCCATCTTTCCCAACATCAGGGTCTTTTCCAGGGAGTCTTCTCTTCTCATGAGGTGGCCAAAGTATTGGAGCCTCAGCTTCACGATCTGTCCTTCCAGTGAGCACTCAGGGCTGATTTCCTTCAGAATGGATAGGTTTGATCTTCTTGCAGTCCATTGGACTCTCAAGAGTCTCCTCCAGCACCATAATTCAAAAGCATCAATTCTTTGGCGATCAGCCTTCTTTATGGTCCAGCTCTCACTTCCATACATCACTACTGGGAAACCCATAGCTTTTACTATACGGACCTTTGTTGGCAAGGTGATGTCTCTACTTTTTAAGATGCTATCTAGGTTTGTCATTGCTTTCCTCCCAAGAAGCAGGCGTCTCTTAATTTCGCGGCTGCTGTCACCATCTGCAGTGATCTCCTTCATGCCTGGACCTATCTATTTGAGCAAAAGGAACATTCCTAGCAACGCACTGTTAAAAATCAGGACAGAAGCAGATTTCGGGAAACTTCCTGGGCAGATGTGGGAGGGCTTCGTAGAACTGGCTTCCAGTTTCATTTTTAATACTGAACAGAGAGCTGGCCTGTTTTATTTTTGGACACACTGGAAGGCGGGAATATCAAGTTGCTGCCAGCAATTCTTATGCAAAACCATTTCCCCCCTATTCAGTTATAAACTTAGGACCAATGTGGGAGCACAGAAGATTGTACTACATAATGATACTACCTATGAGGGAGAGGGCATGTGTCAGTGTTCTGCTATTATTAATAATAAAAATAAAAATCTGATCCTAAACCTCTGCTGCCTTGCAGGACATTTTCAGAAGAAAAGCCTCAGGAGTAAAAAAAATCAATCTGAAGTAGAGTCCTGAAGATGGTTGGATAGCGCTTTGTACACCTCCTTCCATCAACTCCTGCAGCCATGCTGGTGCCAAAGGTCTTGCTCTGCTTTCCTTTGGACCACATCAGCGAGGTGAAGAGGAGGGTCTTGTCATCTGGGCATCCCAGGACCTCCATACACACTGCCCAGTCTTGCACCCCAGGAAAGTCACCTTGGTGCTGCTAATGCAGCAGTTTAGTCTTCACCCCGGGATGCACACTCCATTGTTTCTCGCGACAGATGGATGCCAACAAAACTGGCCATCCTACACCGCAGGGAAGGGACGCGGGTGGCACTGTGGGTTAAACCACAGAGCCTAGGACTTGCCGATCAGAAGGTCGGCAGTTCAAATCCCCACGACGGGGTGAGCTCCTGTTGCCCGGTCCCAGCTCCTGCCAACCTAGCAGTTCAAAAGCACGTCAAAGTAGATTAATAGGTACCACTCCAGCGGGAAGGTAAACGGCGTTTCTGTGCGCTGCTCTGGTTCGTCAGAAGCGGCTTAGTCATGCTGGACACATGACCCAGAAGCTCCTTCGGCCAATAAAGCAAGATGAGCACCGCAACCCCAGAGTCGGTCACGGCTGAACCTAATGGTCAGGGGTCCCTTTACCTTTACCTTACACTGCAGGGAGAGGCTAGGAGAGCCTGAGACTCCCTGCTCCTGCAGTAGCTTGTGCTATGAGAAGAGAAGAATGCCTTGAAAAACGAAGGTGCCTTGGATGTATCTATGACTTCATGCCTCCTGGAGTTGCGAAGAATCCTTGTGCCACTGAAGCCCTCCCTCCCTGCCAATATGCCAGTGGTGATATCATACCCAGGGCAGGAATAAGCACGCACGTGGCTTCCCTGGCAGCCTCTGCTGCAGCTGACAAACATGCCAGAGGCGTTGCCATCACTGTCGATCAAGCCCAGTCCTATCCCTCAGCCCAGGCTGACTGGTTTTAGGGGGGAGTGGTGATCCCAGAGGATGCCTGCCCCCTATTCCTGCCTGAATGGGCAAGTAAATTCTTGAGAGAACGCTTTTTCCATGGTGTATGTCACTGCGGTCTGCAGGAGAGCTTCTCCTTCCAGTCCACAAAATATCAGAAGGCTGCTCCACAGTAACTCTGAGCAGGGCTTTCAGTGTGGTGGCCCCCCACTTTTGTGCAATAGTATCTCTGTCAAGAAGTTGCTTCAGGCAGCCACTCCAGAAACATGGAAAGGCATTTGGAGGAAGGCATTTTTTTAATATCTTGGCAAGCTTTTCTAGCTGAATCTTGTACCACTTTTAAACTTCAGCTGTTATTTTCAATCTGACCATGAGGACGTACTGGCTCTCTGGAGTTTCACACAAGGGCCAGTTCCCAGTCCGACCCCGAGATGCCAGGGACTGAACCCGGGACTTTTTGCATGCAGAGCACATGCTCTACTATGTGACACAACCCTTCCTCAACTTGTAACATACCAGGCCAAATTTAGCAGCAAAGCAAGCCTCTAGCCTGGGATTCGTAAAACAGGGATGTGAGGTCAAGCTCCGAAAAAGGACACCACTTGCGCAGGATGGGTAGATATTATATTTTTATTCAACCAGAGCCAGGGCTTTTTCGGCTGTGGCCCCAATCTGGTGGAACGCTCTGTCACAAGAGACTAGGGCGCTGCGGGACTTGACATCTTTCCGCAGGGCCTGCAAGACAGAGCTGTTCCACCAGGCCTTTGACCAAGGCACAGCCTGACCCCCTTTCTCCTTCTGTAATCCTCACAGAACTCTAGCCCAATGGTTGCCATTAATTTGACTCTGAATTGATTTTAGAATGCATTTCAATTAACTGATTGTGATTTTATGTAAACTGTGTTATTTTTACTGTTGTTAGCTGCTTCGGGTGGAGAGGGCGGGATATAAATATATTATTATTATTATTATTATTATTATTATTATTATTATTATTATTATGCTTTCCCTCTTAAGAGCCCGAGGCAACGTAAACAGGTTTTGCCTTTGCCCACTTTATTCTCACAACAACAAAAAACCCTGTGAGCAGCGTTAGAAATTCGGATATACAAGGGTTATAGTCGCCAAAACAGAATGCCTAGGGGCAATTTTTGAGCCAGAAGGCTCAAATGTCATGTTTTCCAAATACAACTTTTGGGTTCCTGAAATTCATTCTGATTGTGCAGATAAAACACAACAGACAGAATTGTACAGGGTGTGTTGCTACTGTCTGAAAACAGTCAGGATCCGAGGATCCCCAGGCATGCACCTCCAGGTGGTGGAGATGTCCGACGCCCTCCTGGCGCCTGGGCATCTCTACTTGACCGCAAGTGGCCAATAGCTGGGTGCAAAATGCGCCTGGTGAATTTAAAACGCTGCCTGTAAGGCAGGTATCGCTGAGAGCAAGTGACCCAATTTGCCACCCAGTAAGCTAAGGCTGGGGAGGGTGGGATATAAATAAAATTTATTATTATTATTATAAAGCTATGGTTTTCCCAGTAGTGATGTATGGAAGTGAGAGCTGGACCATAAAGAAGGCTGATCGCCAAAGAATTGGTGCTTTTGAATTATGGTGCTGGAGGAGACTCTTGAGAGTCCCATGGACTGCAAGAAGATCAAACCTATCCATTCTGAAGGAAATCAGCCCTGAGTGCTCACTGGAAGGACAGATCGTGAAGCTGAGGCTCCAATACTTTGGCCACCTCATGAGAAGAGAAGACTCCCTGGAAAAGACCCTGATGTTGGGAAAGATGGAGGGCACAAGGAGAAGGGGACGACAGAGGATGAGATGGTTGGACAGTGTTCTCGAAGCTACCAGCATGAGTTTGACCAAACTGCGGGAGGCAGTGGAAGACAGGAGTGCCTGGCATGCTCTGGTCCATGGGGTCATGAAGAGTCGGACACAACTAAATGACTAAGCTTTACGTCTGAGCAGGAACTTGATCCCGTGTCTCCCTTAGTCCTCAACTGATGTGCTCACTATTGCAGCTGGCTGGCCGGCTGTCTTCCTGAGCAAAGTATAATTCCAAGTACCGGCCTGAGGGAGAACTGTGCCTCAAGGACCAAAAGGCTAGAGGAAACACCCATTTAATAATTCGGCATTCACTAAGTTTAAAATGAGAAACCATGGTGGTGACCTTTCTAACGAAACAGAAAAGTTGTGGGGCGGGGAGAGATATATTTCTGTTGTGATAATCTGAACAAGAAGGTTAGCTGTCCTCCTCGCACAGGAAGAAATATGGATGTATGAATCAAATATAAATAAAAGAGCAAGGTTCTGTTGACTCCAAAAAGCGAGAGAGCCTTTGAATCACCATATGTTTGGCTTGGATGCCTGCCACGGTTGTATAAATAGACCCTCCGCTGGAAAACCTACGGCGAGAGAGAATGCCTGTCCAGAAAATAACACAGATCTCGGAGCAGAAACCCTTTGCTCACGGAAAAACAGTGATCCTCATAGAATTAGTATTAGCATTTGTGCATATCACATCTGTCTCCTCTAAGTATTTCACACCCATCTCTCTATATCAACAAATCCTGCCACAGTCCAGTATGGCAGCAAGACAGGCTTATTTAGGTGAGAACAGGTCAGACTACAGTCCACATTGGCAAAATACATTTAAAGCAGTATCATATCACTTTTAACAGCCACGGCTTTCCCTCCCCCCCCCCGAAAGGATCCCGGGAACTGTAGTTTGTTAAGGCTACTGAGAGATCTTAGGAGACTCTTGTCAGAACTACAACTCCCAGAGTTCCCTCCGGAGGAGTTGACTATAAAAACCACTCTGGGAACTGTGAGGCGAATAGGGGTCTCCTACAATTCTCAGCACCCTTAACAAACTACAGCTCCCAGAATTCTTCAAGAGAAGCCCATGGCTGTTTAAAGTGGAATTGTAGAGATTTAAATGCATGGTGTAAACATAACCTACATTTTCAGGTTGGAGGCACCATGTACACAAGCCAGCTCCTAAGAAACAGATGTGAGGGTCTCAACTTACCGTTACAGCCATTATAACATATCCCCCCCCCCACACACACACAATATTTCAGGGGTTTTGCTAGCTAGGCAAATCTATCTGAGCTCCCAAGTACCCTATTTTTTTAAGAAGTGGTTTGAAGACGAGAAAACAAAGCAAAAAAATGCATATAAATATTAATGCAGATTTTAAAAGATGAATGAGGGGAGGGAGGTACAGCCGAGAGAGATGTAGCAGATCCCACCAGCACAAATGCAAAGAATCAAAATGTCTTGGAGCACGGCGGAAAGCACTTTGTGGGAGGATAAATGGTTCTTTATTTCTTTGCACTGTTAGTCTGTACCGCGGCATGATTTATAGCCTTTTTCTGCTAGTTAACAACAAGGAAATGTTGAAACATTTTGAGAAAAATTAAGAGGCAACATGACAGAGGCATGCAAGGTTATGTGGATAGGGCGAAAGCTTTCCTCCCTTTCTCATAATACTAGTACAGGAAACGTCCAAAGCAGCTGAATGTTGGGAGATTCAGAGCAGACGAAATAGTTCTTCACGCAAGTGCAAAAGGTGTTGCAATGGCCACCATCTTGGGTGACACCACAAGAGAAATCAGACAGATTCATGGAGGTAAATGGTCAGAGGCTCCATGGTCGCGCATGGCCACTGTGAGAAAAGGGTGCCAAAGTAGACAGGCCATTGGCCGGATCCATTGACCCGATCGTCTTGTGTTCTTATCTTTCAGGGGTATGGTAGGATACGTCCTTTTTATTTTCTCTGTCGGACAAACAACTTTCAGATTTGTTCTAGTGTGTTTTATTCAAAGCGTTTGGCTCTAAATGACTCACAAACAGTTCAGTGCTTTATACTGTTATAGATTTAGGGTGAACCCTAGAAATTAATAAATTCTAGGATTGCCTATGGGGTGGGAAGGGAGAAATATAAGCTGCAGAGGAATTCCTGGGGTGTGTTTTTGAACAAGGGTTGTTGGGAGGAAGAAGCAGAAAAAGGAGGGCTGAAAGCCATCTTGGAGGGAGGCAGCCTGAAGGTTGCACTACAGTTCCCAGGTGCTGGAAAAGGACTTGAATCCAACTCTCCCTGGTCCAAATCCACACTATGTTCATTCATAGCAGTTGTCTTCAACCTTTTAAAACTCAGCCGGGGGCTCATCTTTAACTTCTGGACTCCCTCCATGCAGACTGAAGGTGTAAATAGGCGAATAAACCCTATTTCTTGAAGTACAACATTCTCCACTGTGTCTTCCATTCTACAAAGGGACATGGAACCTGTGTGTGTGTGCCCAGGAACCCATGGGCTTTTGCCACCGCTTGGCAGAGAGAGAGGCAGGCACCCAGCTTTTGCAACAACATATTTGCAAATTGGCTTATTTATTTGCAAAGAGCATATTTTTTTGTAGAAAGCAATAAATAAAAGCAATATAACAGCACCACCAAAGGAATGCCCTAAAATAAATGAGGAATGAGCAGGGCTTCCTCTACTCTCCTCACATGCAACACTGCTCAAAAACCAGCTTATTTACAAAGACAGGAAGGAGGAGGAGGTCGGCAATTAGAGTAACATTAACTTGGCTGGTTGACAATCCCGGATAAACAAGGAAATCCAGCCTATTTTGAACAGAAGTGCTCATTGCCATTTTTTAAGGGGATTTGATGCTTTCAGTTTACCAATCCCAAACAGAATGGATTCTGCTCACCAAAACATTTGGGAGAGAAAACAAACATATTTTCCTTCCCAAAGTACATCAGCCACGTTTTGTGGCCTGAAAGGTGCTTAGCAAGCCCCTCTCTTTTGCAATCTAAAGCAGCTCTCAGAAAGGGGGTTTATTGGACCCTTCATGGACTCAGGTGGGTCACCAGTTGTGCAGCGTCCATTGGGCCTAGCTGCCTCTACAGTATCCCTTTAAAATGCTCAGAGCCAATTATATTTAGGGTGGAAGGAGAGGTTTTAGCAGTGTTTGTTGGTTTCTTTCTTTGCCCGTAAAAGAACAAGGGGGGAAACACATTAATGAGTTTAGCTGTCTGGCTTACTGAGGACGGGGAATGACTGGCTGGTCAGGGACTTCAACAACAGACCCTGAGTGTTCCTTGATGGCTGGAACTTTCTCTCCCCTGCCTTTGAAAGGTGACATCCTTCAGCAAGTGAGAGGGAGAAGCAGTTTTTGTTGCAGTTTAAGTTTTGGGAAAGAAGTTCCACTATGGCTTGGATCGAAAACAAGTCATGTACTCCCTCCTTTTCCATCATGGATTCAGTTGAGCAGAACACTTCCTGGTTTCATCAAACCAGTTCACTGTGACATCCAAACTGGGAAACTGGGGTTGAGATGATCATTCCAAAACAAGATTTCAAAGAAGGATCAAACTGTGGTTTGGAGGGATTGCTCAAACTGCAATTTCCCTGTTCGAGTGTCATGAAAAATGAGGACATTGATAAACTTTGCTTGTTCGTGTTATTGTCCTTTATTTGTAAAAAGTCTGTTAAAAAGAGCAGCTTTCTTAAACCATGGTTCCTTAAACTATGGTTTGTTCAAAACCAAAATCATTCTCTCCCTGCACACACACACACACACACACACTTGCAAAGGAGAAGGACATGGAAATGAACAGAAGAAGAAGCCTTTTACTATTCTCCAGGATTTCAGACATGGCTCTCTCCCAGTCCTATTTGGAGATGGTGGGGACTGAATGCAAGAACTTATGCAAAGAAGATGCTCTTCCACTGAGCTTTGACCCTTCCCAAAATCTTCTGCTAATGTCATGTTAATGAATGGTACAGATGCAGAGCTCAGTGGAAGAGTCGGCAACTCTGATTAGGCCTTTCCCTGTGATGATATGATGAAGGTTAGTGGACAAAATCGTCCCCATCATTTTATGGGAAAACTTCACTTGCGAAGTTTCTGCACAGTGGTGCCTCGGGTTAAGTACTTAATTCGTTCCGGAGGTCCGTACTTAACCTGAAACTGTTCTTAACCTGAAGCACCACTTTAGCTAATGGGGCCTCCTGCTGCCTCTGTGCCGCCGCTGCACGATTTCTGTTCTCATCCTGAAGCAAAGTTCTTAACCCGAGGCAATATTTCTGGGTTAGCAGAGTCTGTAACCTGAAGCATCTGTAACCTGAGGTACCACTGTACATCGATAACACAAACTTGGAGGAGTGGGGAAATAAGTCTCTATAAGACTCACTTTTTACCTCCTAAAAAGTAAGGGGAAATGTGTGTGCGTCTTACGGAGCGAATACAGGCTGCACAGCTATCCCAAAAGCCAGAACAGCAAGAGGGATTGCTTCTTTCACTGCGCAGTAATCCCTCTTGTTGTTCTGGCTTCTGAGATCCAGAATATTTATTTCCTTGTTTTCTTCGTCCAAAAACTAGGTGCGTCTTGTGGTCTGGTGTGTCTTATAGAGCGAAAAATACGATAAGTCTCGAGGAATTGTATCAGAAGAAGTTTATGCATTACAACTAATGCTGTTCAGAGAGGCCTATATTTTCACGCCTGCTTTCAAATTTCACCACGTCATTTCATCTCAAGTCTGGACAAGCTGTCCTCCACATCCAAAGCCGCTAAAAGAATTCCTCATTAAGGCAGGGCTTTTTGGAGATCCCTGCCTACACGTTTCTAGCAGACTCCCATCTTACATGATCACGGGCTCGTGTAGTTCAAGCGGTTACAACATAGCGACGCAGGCAGGTTTAAGAGGAACACGAAGTCTGAACTGAGCGGGCATGGTATGTGTGGAAACGACATGGGAGAAACATGAGCAACCATGACTCGCTTCTGCTTTGAAAAGCACAGGGCCAAGCCAACGGACAGTGACATCTTTTATTGCATTTTAAGATTGTGAGGTCATTGCCCAGTAATGCAGACAACTACTTCAGTTGCTGCACATTCATTATGT
This sequence comes from Podarcis melisellensis, assembly GCF_964234715.1. Taxonomy (NCBI): domain Eukaryota; kingdom Metazoa; phylum Chordata; class Lepidosauria; order Squamata; family Lacertidae; genus Podarcis; species Podarcis melisellensis. The sequence continues at coordinate 10,218,534 of NC_138528.1, read as the reverse complement.
AATGCAACCTGAAAAGCTTAAGTAATATTGAGTCGCCTCCGTTGTTGTGTGTGCAAAATTCCACTCACGCAACAGGACTTCCTATTCTTCTACCCCCTGCCCTTCAAAATCTGCTTTAGAGGGTCTTCCAACACTTTTAAGACTACATGGGGGGTACTGAATGGGAGAGGAGAGGAGAGGGAAACTTCCATTGCACAAACAGACATCTGCTGCACAAGCTGAACAGCTGGATGTGACCCATTGTATTAACAATTCTATTATGATTAATAGTTATTAATTGTGGAGGTATGTGATAGCTTGCATTTGCCAATCCCTCGAGAAGAGCAGCAGCAGCCTGGAGGCAATTTCAGCGTTCTACAGAAAGGCATTTCTCGCCCTGCAAATCAAGGGTCTCTGCCAAACAGCTTCACAGGCGGTGAGACTGTGTGCAAAAGAGGGGTAGCACGAGACTCTTAATCTAAGAGTCGTGGGTTCGAAACGCACATTGGGCAAAGAATTGAACATGACCCTCATTGTCCCTTCCAGCTCTACAGTTCTCTGATTCTGTGAAAATGTGGGGGGAATATACTGTTACTATAAGGGATGCGGGTGGTGCTGTGGGTTAAACCACAGAGCCTAGGACTTGCCGATCAGAAGGTCGGCGGTTCGAATCCCCGCGACGGGGTGAGCTCCCGTTGCTCGCTCCCTGCTCCTGCCAACCTAGCAGTTTGAAAGCACGTCAAAGTGCAAGTAGATAAATAGGTACCACTCCGGCGGGAAGGTAAACTGTTTCCGTGCACTGTTCTGGCTCGCCAGAAGTGGTGTAGTCATGACCCGGAAGCTGTACACCGGCTCAATCGGCCATTAAAGCGAGATGAGCGCCGCAACCCCAGAGTCGGCCACGACTGGACCTAATGGTCAGGAGTCCCTTTACCTTTATACTGTTATTATGATGACTATTTTATTATTAGGCTGTCAGTATATTTTTCAAATGTTTTTATCACTGATGTTCCGCGCTCTACCTGGAAATGCAAGGGATTGAACTGGTGAACTTCTGCATACAAAGCGCCTGCTCTGCCACTGAGCTATGCCCCACCCTGTTCAGCGTGTTTAGCATCTGGCAGGGGAAAGCAGCTGGAAGGAAGGCTGGATGAGGACAGTGAATTGTTGGGAAATGGGTTTAGCTGCCAGCGCCTCCTCTGACATTTCTCTGCCCTCCCCTAAGGCACTTTGCAACTTTTTTTGGCATAGCCTTTGGTTCTCGGCCGGGATGTCTCCATATCCTGTAGCCACTCATAGTCAGCTCAGGTGAGAAGCTGTAGCAAGACCAGCTTGGCCTCAGTTCCAAGAATGAAACAACAGGCATGGACACCAATACTCCAAGAGCTGCCAGTCTTGTCCATCTGCCTATGCTTCTGACCAACTCTGCTTTTTTAAATTTTGAAACACACAACGACATTCGTGAATTTCAAACACACACAAATCACACCTCGTTAATTTTATTAAGAAGTGGAAAACTGCTCCAACTGAAGGGTTTTCTTGATGGTGTTACTAGAGGCTCACCCAGTTAGTTTTATGTCCACGTCATGCTTCCAGCCTCTCCTCCAAGAAGCTCAAAGCAGCCTACAAAGTCACCTTCCTATCAGTATCATTTTTGGGTGCCTTGGGCCAATGTTGTTGTGGTCCTGGCAAGACCTGAATCTGCATTTTCTTACTGTAAAGGTAAAGGGACCCCTGACCATTAGGTCCAGGCCAGATCCTGAAGGCAATAGGGCCTGATCCGGCCCCCGGGCCTTAGTTTGCCAACCCCTGCTCTAAATGTTACACCTGTCTTCACCCTCTGCATTACAAAGATGTCCGCAAACATGACATGAAGGCTAGCAACATCATGTGGGAATCCCTTGCGGATGATCACAGTGCCTGGAGACAGACATACAGGTCGTGCATCCATAGCTGTGACCAGAGGAGGTAGGGAGGGAGGCCCGTTCTCATGTTGCCACCCTCCAGATCTCCAAAAGCACACATATACATATACATATGCATATATATACACACACACACACACATACACATTATTCACCATACTGAATTATCAATTTTGTCAGAATAAAATATGAAACTTTTAGCAACGGTCAAATTAAAAGGACACTAAGTTTTTAGAATGGGTTGCTTACTTTTATTTTTGGGGAAGACTCTTATTCCTTGCATTAAGGGTAGCCAAATTCTGTGCGATTGCCATAAAACTTAGGGAACAAGCTGTGCTATCATAATGATTAAGGCCTTAAATGCTAATTTTAGGTTATATGTTAGTGACTAAGCTTTAATTTATATATTTTTTAACTGTTGCTATATCTGTATTATCCCTGTTATACCTAATTGCAAATTCAAATGCATCCCTATCGTGTTTTATGACTTCCTTGATATTTTATGTATGCTGGAACTGGTCTGTGACCGAAATAATCAAATTCATAAGGTGGGAGGGAGGAAAATAATTGGTGCGCTGAGAGAATAAATGCCGTGGTGCATCTGCTGCAGCGCAACTGGATGCTTCCATCTGCCCCACCTGCAACAAAACATGTCTCTCCCGTATCGGTCTCTACAGCCACAGCAGGTGCTGCAACCTTCCAGCTGTTTGACTTCATTCTCAAAGGCACACTCCTCCACTGCCTCTGGGGACAGACGGATGCCAACAACTTCACCCTCAGCCTCTGCCAAGCTCTGCTTGTGAATCCCTCAGCTCACACACTAAAGTATGAGTAGAAAAGGCTTCCCGCAAGAAACATACACTCCTCTTTTGAGAACCACCCCCTTAACAGTATCCAGCCTTCACTTTACAGCAGGGCAGGGCAATATATTCCTACAAAGGGTGATTGACCCACAATAAAAGTTCACTGGAAGCCACAACCAATGGTGGGTGGGGTTTGCAGCTGATCCCAAACCACAGGCCCTGCACCCCACCTTCGGGATCTTCAAAGTGGGACCCATGTTTTATCTCAGTAATCCTTACAACAGCCCTGCATGGTACGGCAGAATTATTGCTCCAGCACTGCAGGTGAAGAGGCAAGGTTAAGAGTGAGTGGCTTGCCGAAGTCCACCCACTGAGTTTGGAGAAGTGGAGAAGCTCCAGCTGGGAGCTACACCTTCAGAAGGGCACACCTGTGGAGGTAGGCTGGAATAATAGTCTCCTCTCCCTTGTTTACGTGGGATTCCCCCACTTTAACGCACTCTCAGTCTTCCCATCAGCAGAACTGGAGAGCTGAATGCAAAAACATTTTGCAGAATGAAGGATGGGTTCAAAGGACGTGAGTGATTATCCATTTCTCAAGACTCAGGATGAAACAATTTAGACCTCCGCCATAACTCAAGCAGCAATTTGATGGCCTCCTTGAAGCTACAGTTTTGATTCGCTAATCATCTGGCATGTTGTGCCTCATCTACATACTGTACCTCTAAACTATTTTGTTTGCTGTCTCACATTTCTGAGATCCTCTAACTTCAAGAAGAACGGACAGACTCGGTTGCTTTTTAAAACATTCAAATGTTCCACCCAACATTTTATTGCTGTTTTTTGCATGCTTCAAATTGCATATAAATTATTGTTTGTTTTAAATTTCTCTAACCTCCCTTGGGAGTGGGGTTTGGGGTTGTTGTTGTTTTGCCCTGAAAAGTTAAGCATGGATTTCATGAATTAGGTTTCGCTAACTTCACCAATCGCAAACCAAGCAAATCTCTCCTTTCTTACCCCACCAGCACCTCCACACATACACAAATAAAGCAGAACCGGCTCTTTACGCCTTCCTATACTGGAGCCGACAGCTGTATTTAAAAGACGCTCTCTTTCCTGGTCCTTCCATTCTGAAAAAGCTGCATCCCGTTGCATCTCCTGCTTACAAACGTCCATGACACAAACAAACACCGCTAATCTCAAAATGTCACACGCGTCTTTTGTTATTGGGGCAGCTGCCTCCTCGCAGCCCCAGCCCGGATCCCTGGGCGGGTTTCCTCCGAGGGATTCCCCCGAGCAGAGGCGCCCCGGGGCTGCAGCCCTCCTCCCGCGCTCCCGTCTTTTCGGCAGGGGAGGAGGGGAAGGGAGAAAGGTGGGACGGACACCTAGGGAAGAACAAAGGCAGCGGCAGACAACAAAGGGGGCCAGGTAGAGCAGGCAGCCAATCCCATGGCAGGCGCGGGAGAGGGCTCGCCTAACAAGTGGTGGCCGCGCGCGCAGGGGAGGGAGGCGCCTCGCCGCGGGAAGGAGGAAACCCCGCTCAAGTTGCGCGCTCCGGTCCCGATCCGCGCGGGCCACGCTCCCCAACACCTGCGCCAAGCTCAGGCCCGGTGGGGGTGGGGTGTGACTGGGGAGAGGGAGGAAGACGAGGGGCTTTTCCATCCCGCCAGCCTTCGCCTTTCTCTTTCAAATCCCACGGGAACAAATGGCTCCCGCCTCCGTTGCCGCCCGAGCTCCTTTCCCGCCCAGGCGCGGAGGGAGAGGCTTTCGAAAAAGCGCCCGAGAGCAGCAGCAGCAGCAGCGCTCGCCTCTTTCTCTCCCGAGTCCAGGAATCTGGGGGCAAAAAAGGGGGGGAGGCTTTCGGGCCGCTGCCTCCTAATCTCTGCGCCCGGAACTTCCCAAGTATGAATCTCAAAGGCCGCATCAATAACTGCCCTTCTCTGCTAATTCTATTAAAAAATAAAAACAAATCTCCCCCTCCCTTCTTGGCTCCCATCTCTGCCAAGCCCCCACCCTCGAGCGCTCTTTTGCTTTCGCTTTGCTCCAAAAACTTCGCCAAAGGCGCGCGCGCAAGGAGCTGGGTAAATTCTCCAAACTCCAGGCGATCCACCCAGGCAAAGATTGTGCCACCATCAACGCACAAGGCGCGCTCCCAGCGCAGAGTCCCGCTGCTGCCCCGAGCAAGGCCCGCTCCTTTCCCCCGCTGCCGGTTGAGCGACGCCCGGGGACCCTCCCCAACCGCGGACTCTCCTTTACGCACGGAGGGAGGAGAGAGAGAGGGAAAAAAGGAGAGGGCTCACTTTTCTTTGCGCGCGGGGTCTGCAGGGGGCAGCCGCTCCGGATCAGCTGGGGAGGTCGCTGGTGGGCGGGAAGGGAAGAGCGGGGCTTTCCTTGGCGCCGGAGTCCTTCTCCTTCCCCGCCGCGCCGGGGGGTTTCCGACTCCCTCTACCGCGCAAACCACGCCCCGGAGCCGGTGCCGCTCGGCCCGATCGATTGCTGCCTGCGGTTCTCCGGCGGGATCGCTGCGGCCGCCCCGGATGGAAAGAAGGGAGCGCGCGGGGGTTGGAGCGCCGCGCCTCGCCTTGGCCGTCGGCCCGACAGTCCGCCCCCGGGAGAGAAGGAACAAGGAGGCTCCCTTCTCGCTCCCGGCCTAGCGTGCAGTTCCTCGCCGCCCGCCTCGGCCCGGCCAGCGCGCAAACAAACAAACAGCACGTGGCGGGGAAGGCCGGGAGGAGGAGCAGGGAGGGCACCTGCTCGGAGCGGGCTTACTTGGTGGTGAGTGGAATTGCGCACCGTGGGATTTTGGCAAGCAGAGAAGGACCTAAGCGCTCTGCGCGGGTTTTGCGCCCGATCCACCGGTGGCGGCCGTGGATTGTGCTTAGAAAGGGAGGAGTGGATGTTGCGCAGGGCGCGGGGCAGCCTTGCCATCTAGGAACAGGTGCGCGGGTGTGATCCAGGGACTTCTGAATCACAGCAGCGTGAACTTCTGCCATGGGGAAGATGGTGCGAGAAAAACCTTTGAAATCCCAGCTCACGCTGTTCTGATGCTCACATGAGACAGCCACCCAAAGTAACTTGGGAAGCGGGACATGAACAAGAAGCCCCTGCCATTGAGCTTGGATCTGGTCCTGTTATAAAAGACTTTGAAATATAAACACCTGTCAAAATATCTTGCCGTACACCAGCACATTTTAGCACTGTGTAATGCAGAGTTGGTCTGCCAGTGGGCCAGTTCCCTGGAAGGAGGATGGGAAAAAACTAGAATGAGTTGGCTAATCCTGTCATTGTCCATGGGGTTTTCTTGGCAGGGGTACTGGAGTGGCATGCCGGCTCCTGCTCCAGGTGGATCACGTTTGGTCAAAACTCTCCACTATGACCTATCCATCTTGGGTGGCCCTCACAGCATAGCTCATAGCTTCTCTGAGTTATTCAAGCCCCTTTTCCACAGCAAGGCAGTGATCCATGACAGCATCTTAAAAAGCAGAGACATCACCTTGCCAACAAAGGCCCGTATAGTTAAAACTATGGTTTTCCCAGTAGTGATGTATGGAAGTGAGAGCTGGACCATAAAGAAGGCTGATCGCCGAAGAATGGATGCTTTTGAATTATGGTGCTGGAGGACACTCTTGAGAGTCTCATGGACTGCAAGAAGATCAAACCTCTCCATTCTGAAGGAAATCAGCCCCAAGTGCTCACTGGAAGGACAGATCGTGAGACTGAGACTCCAATACTTTGGCCACTTCATGAGAAGAGAAGACTCCCTGGAAAAGACCCTGATGTTGGGAAAGATTGAGGGCACAAGGAGAAGGGGACGACAGAGGACAAGATGGTTGGACAATCTTCTCGAAGCTACAAACATGATTCTGACCAAACTGTGGGAGGCAGTGGAAGACAGGAGTGCCTGGCGTGCTCTGGTCCATGGGGCCACGAAGAGTCGGACACGACTAAACAACAACAATCCTGTCATTCGCTCTGACTCCACCTATGGGCTCTCTTCCTTCCGACCCACCAGTCTCCCACCAAGCACCACTGTCCACAGGGACTACCAAAGTTGATTCCATACCAAAGTACGCCAGGTGGAAAAGAATCAAGGAAGGTGTTTCGTCCAGGAAAGGTGGAGATTGCTAGGCCCAAAGAGGGAGGATTTGATTTAGACCGCAATGACCATATCTGTAGGGGAGCTGCTATCTTTCAGCTTCTGCACCATAATGTTTTACATTTTTTAATTTAAAATATTAAATGAAAGCCATTCCTAATCTGCCGAATGTTTTCAATGCCCTCAAGCGGTATACACAAATAATGCAGAAACTCTAAAACTACAGAATAAAATAGTGAGATAGGACATCACAGCCAGGAAAACAGCATTTTTTTTTTAAAAAAAGGAACAGGTAAAACAACAAGAATAATTCATAAATAACAAGGTCCATTCTTCTAGGTCAAGGAAATCCTAAGCATAAATGACTTCAAGAGACTTCAAGTAGATGATGTTTTGCCTATGGCAGATGCAGTTATGATACTGATTTATTTTGCAGGGTTGTTGTGTCGTAAAGATTAGGGTTTGGGTGTTTGTTTTTGCAACTATGCTATGGGCTTTGCTCAAAGATGTGGCTGGTTAAAAACAGCCAAATTTGGTTCGACAATTGTTTTATTTATTTAAAGCCAGACTTTATCCCAGCAGCTTTCGCCCCACCCAGCTGCCGCAGGAGAAAGTTACAGCTGCAGGGAGCGGCCAGTCAGAACCTGAGAGCTGCCTCACCTTAGCAACCACATTCTGACTCTGCAGAAAGGTGGTTTTTCCGTCTGGGTGTGTATATCACTTGGATTTTTTTCCTGCTGACTTCTGGCATTGCCTTTCAGTTTTAAATTATTATTATTATTATTATTATTATTATTATTATTATTATTATTATTATTATTACAGTGGTACCTCTGGTTATGTACTTAATTCGTTCCAGAGGTCCGTTCTTAACCTGAAACTGTTCTTAACCTGAATCACCACTTTAGCTAATGGGGCCTCCTGCTGCTGCCGCACGATTTCTGTTCTCATCCTGAAGCAAAGTTCTTAACCCGAGGTACTGTTTCTGGGTTAGCAGAGTTTGTAACCTGAAGCATCTGTAACCTGAAGCATCTGTAACCTGAAGCGTCTGTAACCCGAGCTACCACTGTATTATTATAATGTATATACCGCCCTATACTCGGGGGTCTCAAGGCGGTTCACAGAATAAAATCAAGATCTAAAACCACAAAATACCTAATAAAAATAAAAACAACAACCCAATAACAACAACCCCCCCCAAAAAACCACATTTTTAAAAGGTCATAAGATGTAAATCGGATCAACCAACGGCCTGGTTGAAAAGGAACATTTTTGCCTGGTGCCTAAAGGTGTATAATGAAGGCACCTGGCGAACTTCCCTGGGGAGAGCATTCCACAGACGCGAGGCCACTGCAGAGAAGGCCTGTTCTCATGTTGCCACTCTCTAGATCTCCCAAAGCGCGCATGTATTTTATACACACACATATATATTCACATATATATATGCATTATTCACCATACTGAATTATCAATTTTGTCAGAATAAAATATGAAACTTTTAGCAACGGTCAAATTAAAAGGACACTGTTTTTAGAAATGGTCGCTAACTTCTATTTTCAGGGAAGACTTATTCCTTGAGTTAAGGATAGCCAAATTCTGTGCGATTGCCATAAAACATAGGGAACAAGCTGTGCTATCATAATGATTAAGGCTTTAAATGATAATTTTAGGTTATATGTTAGTGACTAAGTTTTAATTTATATATTTTTTAACTGTTGCTATATCTGTGTTGTCCCTGTTATACCGAATTGCAAATTCAAATGTATCCCTATCGTGTTTTATGACTTCTTTGATATTGTATGTGGGCTGGGACTGGTCTGTGACCGAAATAATAAACTTCATTTATTCCTTGAGTGTGTTTTTTGACCTGCACAAATTCAGCAGGAACTCTAGTTTTTTGCTCTAGTGATGAACATCCACATATTCAACTGCCCAGCTGTTTTGTACCAGTTTACAGCGCAAGAGAAGGGCGTTCATAACTTTAGCCCTATACTGGAATAGCTTACAAGATGTTGATGTGGGGTGGGAGCTGCGGAAAAAGGAGAATTTCATAAAATCGTAGGATTGTAGAGTTGGAAGGGACCGTGAGTCCCAACCCCCTGCAATGCAGGAATATTTTGCCCAATGCGAGATTCGAACCCACAACCCTGGGATTAAGAGTCTCATGTGGCTCTGGCCAGGGAGGGCGGGGTATAAATAAAATTTATTATTATTATTATTATTATTATTATTATTATTATTATTATTATTTGCTCAGCTGGCTTAGGAGAGGGGTATACACGGTTTGCCTGAGGGTTCTCCCAAATGCAACAAGACATGGAAGTCAAGGCCAGGCAGACATCGCTGGAACAAGGCAGAGAAAGCTTGCAGCTTTGTCCTGGTGCTGCTAATGCAACAGCTGCGAGACCTGGAGACCCACCAAAATGCTGCGTCGGGAACCGGATGCCTTTGAAAACCAGTTCTCCTGTGAAACGAGGCATTGACCGGGGAGGCTGCTTGTGCGAAAGACTCAGCATCACCACCTGCTTGCTTACTCTGAGAACAAAAGCGACCCCGAGAGCTTGTTTAGGGTAGTAAGTGGCTAACGCTGCAATCCTGGACACACCTGCTCAGAAAGCAGAATCACAGAACTGCAGAACTGTTGAGTGGGAGGGTATCCCAGCGGTCATCTAGTCCAACCCCCCCTGTGATGCAGGAATCTCAGCAAGAGCATCAGTGGTGGCAGCCTCTCCTCCTCGCCCGCTTCTCCAGCAGCTGCTAAGAGCTGCCCAAGGGAAGAGGCTGGCAGCATGCTCTCATAGGATGCTCTCTCGCTGCCCCCGCTTGGTACAAAGATTGGCTCATCCTCATCCTTTTCTGAATCTTTTCCAGCTCTACAATATCCTGCAATATCCAAAACTGTACATAACATTCCACATGCATTGAAACCATAGATTATCCCATTGGCAGCTTTATTTTCAGTCCCTTTCCTGCGGATCCTTAGCTCAGCCTGTAGAGAAGAAGAAGAAGAAGAAGAAGAAGAAGAAGAAGAAGAAGAAGAAGAAGAAGAAGAAGAAGAAGAAGAAGAAGAAGAAGAAATTATTTATACCCTGCCCTCCCCGGCCAGAGCTAGACTCAGGGCAGCTAACACCAGTAAAATTACAATAAAAACATAATAGGAGGGAAAAAACAAGTTAAAATGCAATTTAAAATGCAGCCTCTTTTTAAAAGTAACCCATAGATCAAAACCACAAGGGGAGGGAAACATAAGGGTCAGACTGAGTCCAGACCAAAGGCCAGGCAGAACAGCTCTGTTTTGCAGGGCCTGCGGAAAGATGTCAATCCCCGCAGGGCCCTAGTCTCTTGTGACAGAGCGTTCCACCAAGTCGGGGCCAGTACCGAAAAGGCCCTGGCCCTAGTTGAGACCAATCTAACCACCTTGCGACTTGGGGCCTCCAAAATGTTGTCATTTGTAGACCTCGAGGTCCTCCGCAGGACATACCAGGAGAGGCGGTCCTGTAGGTACGTAGGTCCTAGGCCGCATAGGGCTTTGAGGTCAAAACCAACACCTTAAACCTGACCCTGTACTCCCCCGGGAGCCAGTGCAGTTGGTAAACCAAGTCAGAGAACTGCAATTGCAGCCGTGGAGAGCTCTTTCCTAGGTGTGGGGCTTGGCCGGAGTTCAGCAGTCTCACCTTCTGGCACCATCTCTGCCAGGTAGAGAGGCTTGGAGAGGCAAATTTGCCCCCTGGGCGTGAAGTTCCTAACCCCCTTAACCAACATACCCCAGGGCCCCACTGAAAAACTATGACCAATCCTGCAATGGGCCTCTTCCAACTGTCTCCAACGTTACAGCCAAGAGAAGATTTGGGAAAGGGACTCACTTTCTGCGCTAGGAAGCAGCAGAGATGACTATGATCAGATGAGCTTCAGTGCTAGCTTTTCAAAACCCCGGAAATGCACGGTGCTTTTCGTTTTAATTGCGATTCGTCCAATAATTGTTCAGCGCTAAACGTTAGCCTGGATGACAAGTTTTCCCAAGATGCTAACGAACGTCTGAAAGTGAACCAGCAAGGGATTAAACAGTCTGTTAATGTTACTGCTTGGGTGTTTAATGGATTGGTCTAAAAAAAGGTCAATTGATTGAAAACACTTTCAATAGGCTCAGATTGTGCCAATGATTGTCAGCTGATCTTTAAAAAATAAATGCAAGATGATGATGATGATGATGGATATCATTGTTAATGCAATCAAAATTAAAAAATAGTCCAGTAGCACATTAGAGACCAACTAAGTTTGTTGCTTATTCCTAGAAGAAACTTAGTTAGTCTCTAAGGTGCTACTGGACTGCTTTTTAATTTTTTTATTTCGACCAACTGCGTCAGACCAACATGGCTACCTACCTGAATTGTTAATGCAAGTGCTTATAAAATGTGTTCCATTGGCAATTGACATCTTACAAAGGATTGTGCCTTCCATTTCATATGTCACGCTGCAGGAATGCCTCTCCTGGGACTTAGCCTGCATGTCTCTACAAACAAAACTTGTGTCTTGCTTCAGAAACCCTCTTGTTGTTGTTAATTAAATTGGTATTTTCAAACGAAACATAAAAATACAAAGTGAGAACACAAAAGACATAATGAAACACAAACAATAATCCCCCTCTCACAAACGCATTGCATATTTTACCCATACGCAGATTTAATTCCTAGAGTAATCAGTTCAGTATGTCCTTAGAGTAGGGTTACCAGACGTCTCTATTTCCCGGGGACAGTCCCCGGATTTGCGAGTAAGTCTCTGGACAAATTCCATCCCCAGAATGTCCCCAGATTTCACCTAATGTCCCTGGGAAACGCAGCAGTGGCAGTCTCAGCAGCCTGGAGCAGTTGGCTCTGGCTGGTTTTGTTATGTACTGAAGTTCTCACCCTGGGCCAGCAGGGGGATACTGTAGATAGTTATGCAAATGAAGGATCGAAAGTGACATTCAGTGATTGGATAGTTTTAGAAAGTTGCTACAGTAACGTTGTATTGGAGCTCTATATAAGCAGGCTGACTGAGCCCTTCAGTTCAGTTCTGTTGTGGCCTCTGAATAAAGAAGAGCTGTTTGAAGAATCGCTGTGTCGTCTGATATGTTCACCCACAACTTAACAGGTTTCAGGAGCTGCTCGGAAGTCCCCATGTGATGGTGGTGCAGGGGCTCTAAGATGCAGCTTCCAGGCTGCCTCCACCTTCCCTGACCCCAACAACTAAGCTGTGAAGGGAGGCTTCATGCTGTCTATTGGAGCAGCCTCTCAACTCCTACTTGCGTGCAAGCAGGAGCAGGGCGCGGATCTCTCAGGCAAAAGAGATTCAAACGAATCTACCAACTAGCTTCCTTCTATATACTGGGGAATATATTCTGCTACGGACTCACTAGCATGAGTGAGGAAGAATAATATTTAATCAATCTATCCTACTATCCACAACATTCCCACAGTGCCAACTTCCAGATGGCTCGGACTACAACTCCCATGAGCCCAAGCTGTTTAGAAGTCGGCACCAGGGCTGGGGGAAGGCTGTATTGGAGACCCAAACTGCTGCTTTCCAATCTGTAACAACATGGTGCCCTCCTAGGGGCTGTTGGGACTACAGTTCCCATCATGCTTGACCACCGTCCATGCTGGCAGCATCACACTGGCTATCCCTGCCAACACATTGGCTATCCCTGACCTATACTCATGGCCAGGGCTGCGACCTATCACCCTCCACCAATTGTAAAAGCCTTTGCTGCCTCTTGACAAACTACAACTCCCAGGATTCTTTGCAGGGAATGTGTGCTTTAGATTCATGGCATGCATGTAGCCCTTAATGTCACAACCTGAATTTGCCAGTATGTGATTTAATCCCACCCAAAAATAGCAACAGTCTGGAAGTGAGTAGAGAGGGAGGAAATGGGGCCGGGCAAGCTGGGGCCTCTCATTCTGGCTCGGCCACTGTTGCTTGTTTTTATTCTTTGCAGCCCAGTGTATATATTTAGCAACTGGCTATCTGTCCCATTTTGCCTAGGAACAGCTCCAACGTATTTTAAGGCCGGTTTCATCTTCTGCATGACTGGAGAATCTCTTGCAGAGCTTTCCAAGACGTTCCCACTGTGTCACATTACCAAGGAGGTTCCTGAAGGATTTCACTGTATAAATGTCACCCAGACACGTTCAGGGTGTAGTTTCTTAATCAATGCAGTCAGGATGGATAAATGTGTTTTTTTGTTTTGCTTGTTTTGTTTGTTTTGTTTTTACTTGAAGAAGAAGAAGAGTTTGGATTTGATATCCCGCTTTATCACTACCCGAAGAAGTCTCAAAGCGGCTAACATTCTCCTTTCCCTTCCTCCCCCACAACAAACACTCTGTGAGGTGAGTGGGGCTGAGAGACTTCAGAGAAGTGTGACTGGCCCAAGGTCACCCAGCAGCTGCATGTGGAGGAGCGGGGAAGCGAACCCCGTTCACCAGATTACGAGTCCACCGCTCTTAACCACTACACCACACTGGCTCTCTCTTGGTTTTACTGAAGCAGCTAAATGGGGAGGAAAACATGATTTTGATAAGTTAGGGGTGCTAAGGTTGGTTTTTTAAAGCAAGTTTCAGCAAAAAATAATAATTCTGGGACTTGCTTTGATTTTTTAAATGTATAATTTAACAAAGTAATAATAATAATAATAATAATAATAATAATAATAATAATAATAATAATAACAATTCCCACCCACAATACCATTCCATTGTAACCATCCAACCTCCCAAAATTCCAACACCTCTTGCGATGGTTTGACCCCTTTCTGTTTTAACAGTACAAATTGTACAAACACTTTCCATATCTCCTCAAAATCCTGCATATTCCTCGTCTTACCTTAACAACGCATGTTAATTTATTACTAATGGCTATATCCCACACATCTTTATACCATTCTTCCATTTTATATTCAAGGATAAAGGGTTTAAATGAGGCTCTGGGTTAGCAAGCAGACCAGGAAAGTCGCTTTGAGGGTTTTTGGTTTTTTTCTACAATCAAGGGGAATATAAAATTAATGAAATAAACAAATAATAAAACACAGCCTCTTGACAGACCGATGCAGATTTTGAAAACTGGACCTCAGTGTCCAGGCTGAATGATGGGGATGGAGACGCTCCTTCGGGTATATTGGGGCGAGGACATTTAGGGCTTTCAAGGTCAGCACCATCACTTTGAATTGTGCTCAGAAACACACTGGGAGCCAATGAAGATCTTTCAAGACCGGTGTAATGTCGTCTCGGCGGCCGCTCCCAGTCACCAGTCTAGCTCCCGCATTCTGGATTAATTGCAGTTTCCAAGTCACCTTCTAAGATAGCTCCACGTAGAGCGTGTTGCATTAGTCTAAGCAGGAGATAACTAGAGCATGCACCACTCTGGCAAGACAGTCCACGGGCAGGTAAGGTCTCAGCCTGCGTACCAGATGGAGCTGGTAGACAGCTGCCCTGGACACAGAATTGACCTGCACCTCCATGACAGCTGTGAGTCCAAAATGGCTCCCAGGCTACACACCTAGGAAGTGCTGTTCTCCTAATGCACAAGGAACTGTTGCTGGAATGATGCCTGGACATGATGATACAGGGATCTGGAAGGCTTGCCATACAGGAAATGCAGTACCAGCTGCTCCTGCCCCAACAGAGTGCCGCTAACCCTTTATTTAATTCATATCTTCTCCAGCAAAAATTGGCTCCCCAAACAACTTACAATGAAAATCCACATTAAGCTAAAATAGGAATGTTATGTGTTGGTGGTGGGGGGCGTTGCAGGTTCTTCCCTCTGGGAAAGGGGCAGGGGAGAGACAGAGCAGCAGATGGAGGTTGGAGCTGGTTAAGAAGGCAATCCTTAGGGGCAGCCTTTCCTTCGATCTACAGAATCTCCTGCTCCCTGGCAACTGATGGCGTCGTCCAGATGGCACTAGCTCTTCCCTGCAGAAGGAGCAGGCAACAGCAGCAGCAAGTGAAGAAGCCAACTCAAATAAACAGTCTCCCTATTGATCTGCAAGCTCCTCTAACGTAGGAATGAATATCTCAAGTACTGTATTTTTCACTCCATAAGACACACTATTTTCCTCCTAAAAAGTAAGGGGAAATGTCTGTGCGTCTCCTCAAATCAACACAGACTGTGGAAACTTCACACTGGACTTCAAGCATCTGGCATTGTGTGCCTCCCCATTCTTCCTCCAGACTCTGGGTCCTTGGTTTCCAAATGAGATGCAAAAGCTGCTCTCATCAGAAAACAGATTTGGGGAGCCATGTCATCAGCTGGTACTGATCCTCTGTGCTTTGTTAAGTCCAGGGTCAACACAGCCGTCTACCAGGAGATTTTGGAGCACTTCATGCTTCCTTCTGCAACGTCAGACAAGGGCCTGGGGCCAGCCTGGAAGCTCACTAGGTGCATATATGGTCCAGTCCCCATGTCTCAGCCTAACCCACCTCACAGGGTCATTGTGGGGGATTAAATGAGGAGGAGGAAAGCCACAAATGTCACTTTGAGCTCCTTGGAGAAACAGGTGGGATGAAATTGTGATCCTACTTCTTGAGCAGCAGATTCCACCTCCTGTCTTTGCCTCAAAGGTTGCAGAAATTGCCAAACCAATTTGTAGGCACAAATCGTCCACAAAATCAAGGCGATATTTATGTGGTTCGCTTGAATCAAAGTGGTTTGTTGATTTTGGAGCTCCTGTTCTAAGGCTTTGGAGGTCTTCCTTTCCCCTCTTGGCCAAGTTGGGTTAAAACTATCCAGGCTCTCGCCGCAATGGCAGCCAATGGGACTGTGTCACACCCATTGGCAAAAGATTGCTGTGATATCAGAGCACTTTATCCAATAGCATTGGGGAGGTGGGGAAAGCAGCAAGGTCAGAGGTCAAGGAGAGCACTGCAACAGTGGTGTGGTCAGAGTGCAAGGTGGAAATAAAAATGCATCTTTTGTCTGCAGTTTTTTGGAGTGACTTTAGAAGAAAGTGCATAGGAAACTGCCTTGTTTACACCATTGGCCCATCTAGTTCAGTATTGGCTACACTGACTGGCAGCAGCTCTCCAGGGTTCCAGCAGAAATATGATGATGATGATGATGATGATGATGATTATTATTATTATTATTATTATTATTATTATTATTTATACCCCGCCCATCTGGCTGAGTTTCCCCAGCCACTCTGGGCGGCTCCCAATCAAGTGTTAAAAACAGTACAGCATTAAATATTAAAAACTTCCCTGAACAAGGCTGCCTTCAGATGTCTTTTAAAGATAGGATAGCTGCTTATTTCCTTCACATCTGAAGGGAGGGTGTTCCACAGGGTGGGCAAGAAGGCCCTCTGTCTGGTTCCCTGTAACCTCACTTCTCGCAATGAGGGAACCGCCAGGGGGGATAATGTGATAGGAATTTTATGGTTTTAGATATATGGCAACGTTCATAACCACATGTACATAGATCAGCACAGGAAAGCCAACCTGGAACCATTTTGATTCCTAAACTGAGCAAATGTTTCTCTGCATGGTCAAAATGGAAAAGTCTCCCCATTGTCTCTTTCCTCACAAATCCTGTCTTAAGGACACATTTAAGATACAAGGTGTGAGCCTGTGACCTGGCCCAGGAAATAAGTATTTTACCACTACAAAAGAATGGCCAGGCTCCCCAGGAAATCCAATCAAGTAACCTGCCAGACAGGAGATAAACAAGGACAAGAGAAAAACAACATTTAAATTTCTGTGATGTAGGTGGGATGTATCTGAGGGGTGGTCTTAGGTTACACCCCTTCTGTGATGAATGCATAATGTTTCTGGGGGTGGTCTTGATCTACAGAATGGGAATTTCAAAAGTCTTTATAAACCCTTGCACAGCATTGTTCTGGGTCCTCTTCCTCTCCTGCGTGTGAGGGGAGCACCCTGTTGCAACAGATCAATAAAGATCAAGCTTACTAGCTGCTTTGCTTCTCAATATTCTCTGGTTGGCCTCTGTTATTTTCTCCTACCAATAGGGAACCTATGTAAGGACTCTGTATGGGCTCTTGGATACCCCATAAGGGAAAAGGGCATATTTTTATTTACAACAGATGGCGACCACGCACGAAGGGACTTTTGGATACCCGGATTCTGGAAGCGAGGAAGGACTGGTTATCCAGCGCGCACCAGGCAGTTTGCCAGGAGGAATAGCCAGTCTTCCATCGATCCCAGGGTCTGGAAATAACTGGAGGTTCAGCGGGGCTAACCAGAGGAAGCAACGCTTGATCAGGCCGGCCTTAAACAACTAGTCAAGAGATCGTGGGATCACCAGGAACAGCGCATGCGGAAGTGAGTATTAAGTAGGAAACACGGGTAGTGGGTTGGGTTCTCTAAACCACAGCAACCAAAATTCTTTAACTCTTCCTTTTCCCTTCAAATCTAAACTTTCTACTTTTTCCTCATCTAAAAATTGCCTTTTCCTCCTTTCTGTCCCCTTGATTTCAACACCAGCCCTAGCCCTTCGGAGTATGCCCAGGCAAAAGTTGTGTGTGACTTCTTTCATTTCCCTTCTACAGTCTATATGCTGACCTATTCCTTCGGAGTTTTGCCCAGAAAAAAAGGTCGTGCTTTTTCTTCTGTACTGAAAACTATAACTCCCAGGTGCAGCCGCACCTCTGCCATGGCGATCTTTGTTAGAGATGACCTGTGAGCAGAGAAAGCAAGGGCACCTGATTCCTTTCCTTCTTTGTCATTTCTGAGTCCCAATCTGGCACTGCGCTATGCAAGCGTCCAGTAGGGAACTCTCAGGTTAGATTGTAAGAGGCAGGAGGTTGCTGTGGGCTCCCTGGCTGAGAAATGACCAAAGGGGGGGTTGAGATCGCTGACCGCACTGTTAGCTTAGTAGCCAGGAAAGGCCAACAGCTGTACCAGCCTAGTAAGTCAGGCCAGACGAACGGCGGTGTGTCACAGTACTAATTCTCGGAGTTGTCCAAATTGAGTCTACTGTGGGTTATTTATTGTGTTTCCTGAAAAGTGGGGATAAAACCCCGACTGCAGTATAAAAGTAAAAGCTAGCGCTATTAAAATTCTTAAAATGGGTGCACCTCAATCAAAAGAAATGAACCTGCAGACTCCTGATGGGAAAGAAGCCTAGTGGTGCTTATTTCCAGCCTGGACTCTGACAGTCCCCTTCAATTTGTGTTTAAGAAACGTTTTTTCTGTGTTTAAATTGTACTTAGGTAACATCCAGCAGCTGCTTATCTTAAATGTGCCATCTAAAATAAAAATGCAAGCTTGCTCCAAATTCTAAATCTAAGGAAGCCATGTTGAGCCTTATCAATCTTAAACAAGACAAAATGGAGAATGAAGTGTGCAAATGTTTGTTATTTGAGAGAGGCTCCAAAAGAGAGTTTTCCTCCCACGTGGTAAAATCCTGTATACGTGCTACTTGTGTTCTGAAAGGAGGATTACCCCACCTCCTTCCTCTAGTTTAAGTGAGGAGGGTGATTTTAAGTCTAATGGTA
Organism: Podarcis melisellensis; assembly: GCF_964234715.1. NCBI lineage: Eukaryota > Metazoa > Chordata > Lepidosauria > Squamata > Lacertidae > Podarcis > Podarcis melisellensis. The sequence continues at coordinate 10,200,249 of NC_138528.1, read as the reverse complement.
AATGTTTGTTGTAACTTTTGAGTTTGTGAGTACACCTGTGTTCCAGTCTATTTTGGAATGTGAAGTTAACCTAATGTTTCTGCTGCAAAAAGCCTAGTTGAGCACAATTGCTCTCTCAAGCTAAAATGCAGTGTCTGTATTTCCTTAAGCATATGACTAACAATATGGTCTGAAAAATATCTGAGTCCAGTTTTAACTTTAATTTGGTTGGACAGAAGAGTTATTGTAAGGCTCCTGATATCAGTCTCTATAAGACTTCCTGGCCTCTTTTCTTAGAAAATGCCCCCCCTTGTTTCATTCTGTCTCTTTCAGGGTTTTTTTTTTTCTCTTCTTACTTCTGTGCCAGGTAAATTTACTCCCGAGTAAGCTTCCTTTAAAGGAAACTGCAAGGGGGGGGCATAGATTAGGCTTACTATTCCTATGCAAGTTCAGGAAAAATTGTCAATTTGTATTCCTTTTAAATCAAATCTATGGCTGTTTTAACTATGCTTTATAAGAGATCCTCTCCCTATCTTAGGAAAAATGTACTCTTTAGTCTAAGGAAGTAAACTCAAACTAATCTCAAGATCTGCTAAAAGGGTTCTGTATAAAGTTGGGTACTTTTATTTTCCTCTTCCTTAGTACATGATAGGCGCATGGCTTGTGATAGGCGCATGGCTTGTGGTCTCTTCCCCAGTTGTGTCTGTGTACATAAGTATGTGTGTGTTTCTGGTAGTACAAATCTTGCTATGAACCCTTTATTTTAGGGTTGGACTAGATGACCCCAGGTCCCTTTCAACTTTCCCAATTTGTGGCTGATGAGTTGAAATTCAGCCCAGATTTGCTCTTTGTTTTTAAAGGTGAGAGGTGAAAGCTGTGATGTTTTGAAGCAGAACTGGTGATATCAGGCATTTGAGTGATTACAGTGTTTATCATTTTGTCTATTATTTACAGAAATCAGACTTAAAAGTCTACTCAAAGTTTAAGCACATACAAATTAATATAATCAGGTAGAATGCGCCTTGACCATACCTGTAAATAAAGGGCAGAAGATTTTGTCTGCAAATGGTAAGGCTGAAATGACTGAGAATGTAAGGGCGTGGCAGATTGTTCCGCGAATGGCCAGAGGGATATTAGCCCTTTCCTGTACATAAAGGAAGCAGTCACTTTGCTTGGGCTGGAATTGCTAGCTTTGGTGAATACTTAAATTGCTGAGTTTCTCTTTTTTGTTTTAAAATCTAACCCTATTTTTAAAATCTACTCCTTACCCTTCCCTTCCCTTATTCAAATTCTAATTTAGCCAAAAGATGCAACATTTTCAATAGTATAAAAGGTTTGCTGAGACATGAACTCTGCACATGCACAGAGGCTAGATCAGCTTAAAAAGAGAGAGAGAGAGAGAGAGAGAGAGAGAGAGAGAGAGAGAGAGAGAGGGAGGAAGGGGGGGGAAAGGGGGAGAGGAGGTTTGCAGAGCGTGTGCTTGCAGGGAGAAACCTATCCAAATTTCCTTATGTAAAACTTGGAACCACTGAGGGAAATCACCCTTAATGTGTCTTTTGCTCCAAGGGCTACTTAATCAAGAGGTTGCCAAGTTTCAAATCTAACATGCCAAATTCTTTTCACAGGTAAATATCAAAGCACTCCCACTGTGAGTTCCTCTCTTGAGTAGTTTGCCTCCCCAATGGGATTTAAATTTTATAACAGTTTTTTTTGTGTGTGTGTGTGTGTATGCCTATGCATTTTAGGAACAGCATTTCCTGACTGACTTCTCACATGAAATAATTTTCCCTTTTAAGTTACAAATAATCTGTTTTCATTTATTTAATCAGTTTTTTCATGATGTCTATGAAATTAATCGAAGCACAACCAAACATTGTTTGGGGAATGGTATTTGTTTACCTTTTGCCTAAGCATTTCTTATTAATTCTATCATTTTGGCTAGTTCAAGGTACTTGCACAACTTTAAATTGCCATTCATTTTTTTCTTGGTATTAAGTCATTTCCCAGTATTTTGCTATTAACATTCTAGCCGATGTTGTCACATCAAGAAACACTCTTTTATTTTCATTTGGGATGTTAGAATGCCAAAACAGGTTACTTCAGGTTTCTTAAAAATTGTGTGTCTTAGCATTTATTTATTTTTGGTTCCTCATAGGTCAGTGTGTGTGTGTGTTTTACTTTGGGGACATGTCCATCACATGTTGAAAGTCATTTTCAAGTTCTACTTATCAGATAGCACATGCTGAATTTTAAGCTTTTTTCCATTGTTTTCCCATTTTTTAGTCCAGTAGTAATCTGTGTGGTTTTGATAATATCTTTGTATTATTTAATAATAATTCTTTTCTAAATCTGATGTCTTTGTGTCAAATCTGTTTTCATCTGACTGGTAATCTAATTTTTGGCTTTCTTTTTTATTTTTTAACCTTTGTTGTATTTTTTTTTTACAGTTCTCTTTCTATACATGTGGAGGAATTTTTTATTTAATAATATGATAAAACAACAAAAAAAACTAAGTGAAGGAAAGCAAACACACTTAGCAAATAATAACAGTAATTATATGAAAATGTGATAATAATATTAAAATGAGTAAAATGCTTAACGTGCTAACTCAAGGAGATTTGGGGGGGCTTTTGCCCCTTCCTCTTCTAAATCTGTCTTAAGTCCCAAAAAACCCCTGCCCCCTTACAGGATATCACTTCTACAGACGTGCAATGATGAAAAAGCAGCAACAACCCCTCAACTCAGTTCTTCACCATCACAAGACCTGCAAAAGACACCAGAGTTTTCAACATGCCCACAGCTATCTCTTTCAAAGGATATAGACTGACGGGGGAGTGGGGCTGACAAAGGGGGGTGGAGTTGAATTGCAAGGACATTTTTTTTCACTTGAACCTCAAGCCTCTGTGCTCCAGGATTCAAAAGATACATACGTAAAAGATCACAATTGTCTCAAGATATGCAACTGATATTTAGTTTGTTTTGTATTATGTGTTATTACGTAGGAATGTCGAAATGTGTCTGACAGTGTGTTATTTCCACAAAGGGGGGGGGGCTATTTTTGTGTGTAATTGTTTTTATGTTTAATGTCTTATTCCTTACACCCCAAGTTTTTTCATGGAGGATTCTCATATATTACATGCTTTCCGATAGATCAGGCTATATTTAGATTAAGTCAACTGATCATATTTGCTTGTCTGCTTTGTTTTTTCTATACACAAAGTTCCCAGAAAGAAATTGTGTTTTTACTCTTTCTTTCTTTCTTTGCAGTCACTTTCTTAATGTTCCAGAAAACTATTTTGAATCCCTTCTATGACTTCTCTGAATCCCTTGCAGATTCAGTACTGTCTTTAAGTAGCAAATTGTTCTGTATTTATTTATTAATCTTGGATTTCCCGTATAGCTGTGAAATTAATCTAACCATAACCAAGTATTATTCTTGGAACCATATTATATCAGGAAGTTTTGAAGCAACACTCTTTATTATTATTTAGGATGTTTTGATTAGAATGCCAAATGGAAATGGGTGTAGATCATGTCTCAAATTTTATTTATTTGAGGACACGTCCACCATATGTGGAATTAGGTTCCTTCACTTTGTTTATATCTCCAACACATTATTTATTTTATTTTATTTTGCTAACATCTGCATATCATTTTCATATAGTATTTCCCCCAGATTGCACACAGTGAATCTTAAGGTTTTTTCCGCATAATTGCTCTCATTTTTTTTATCTCAATTGGACAACCAAATTGTGTGCTTACTCTTCTCTACCGAATTTTAATTTTACCAAGGAGAAGCTTCAGGATCCATGAAAGCCCAGATAACAAGAAAAGTGTATATGCTTCGGTTTAGCAGGAATGATCCCTTATAGAGTTAAATTGACTTATTTGGACAAGTGCCCTTTTTAAGAATGGTTTTCTTTTAACAGTTTGTTTTGATAAGTTGAGAACCATGGGCATATATAAATTATAATTGGACTCCGTTTGAATTGGGCAAGTGTATCCAGGCTGCAATTAGCTTTTTGGTCCTTTAACTGCAAGTGAGCAACTTTCCATGAGTGCAAGACCAACGCCAATAAAATAAAATCCCATAGAAAGGCCAAGGCAAAGACATCTCTCTCATGATATGTCCAAACCTGTGGCAGCTATGGTGAGTGCCAGGCGACATGGTTAAATGAAAGCCCCAAGGGGATTCAACAGACAGGATGTGTTGCTGTAGCACTATGCCGGTGTGAGACCACAGAAGAGCTAGCTTGACACCTGAGAAACACACAAAAATGGCGAAGGACAAAACACCAACTGCATTTTTCAGTCAGTAGTGGACCTTCCTGCTAAATGTAAAGCATAGCCACTATTGAGAAAATGTTTCTCCCAAGAGCTAGAATGCCACAAGTAATTTAGTAACAAAATGCAACATATGTTATTTTTAAGATATATTTATACAAAGGCATCCATTTACAACATACGATGTTATTATTTGTGGGGCAAAAATTTTTAAGAAAAATTCTAGCCCCAAAGGGGGGATAATGTGATAGGAATTTTATGGTTTTAGATATATGGCAACGTTCATAACCACATGTACATAGATCAGCACAGGAAAGCCAACCTGGAACCATTTTGATTCCTAAACTGAGCAAATGTTTCTCTGCATGGTCAAAATGGAAAAGTCTCCCCATTGTCTCTTTCCTCACAAATCCTGTCTTAAGGACACATTTAAGATACAAGGTGTGAGCCTGTGACCTGGCCCAGGAAATAAGTATTTTACCACTACAAAAGAATGGCCAGGCTCCCCAGGAAATCCAATCAAGTAACCTGCCAGACAGGAGATAAACAAGGACAAGAGAAAAACAACATTTAAATTTCTGTGATGTAGGTGGGATGTATCTGAGGGGTGGTCTTAGGTTACACCCCTTCTGTGATGAATGCATAATGTTTCTGGGGGTGGTCTTGATCTACAGAATGGGAATTTCAAAAGTCTTTATAAACCCTTGCACGTAGAGCGCGTTGCAGTAGTCCAAGCGGGAGATAACTAGAGCATGCACCACTCTGGCGAGACAGTCTGCGGGCAGGTAGGGTCTCAGCTTGCGTACCAGATGGAGCTGGTAGACAGCTGCCCTGGGCACAGAATTAACCTGTGCCTCCATGGACAGCTGTGAGTCCAAAATGACTCCCAGGCTGCACACCTGGTCCTTCAGGGGCACAGTTACCCCATTCAGAATCAGGGAATCCCCCACAGCCGCCCACCCCGTTCCCCCAAAAACAGTACTTCTGTCTTGTCAGGATTCAACCTCAAACTGTTAGCCTCCATCCATCCTCCAACCACCTGGGAGAAAAGGTAAATGTTTAATAGTACCCCACCCTTTTTGCCGTAGGAGCTGGTATGATCACCTCTTCTTTACTCCTTCAAAGATTATCGGGCGGTGGAGATGAACTTCAGAGTCCTAGAGAGAGAGCGGTACATATTTTGGGAGCAACAGTGACCTCTAGTGGGAAAACCTCTGAGCACATTACAATTACAGTGGTACCTCGGGTTACAGATGCTTCAGGTTACAGATGATTCGGGTTACAGAATCCGCTAACCCAGAAATAGTACCTCGGGTTAAGAACTTTGCTTCAGGTTGAGAACAGAAATCGTGCGGCAGTGGCCCCATTAGCTAAAGTGGTGCTTCAGGTTAAGAACAGTTTCAGGTTAAGAACGGACCTCCAGAACGAATTAAGTTCTTAACCCGAGGTACCACTGCACAAGGTTTAGGGGGATTTCCTAGACTTTAATGAGAATCTGGGATAAAATCATTTCCCCAAGCAGGAAACAGAGCGTGCCAATTTTTAAAATGTTATTCTCGCAGGAATGCTGAGAAAACACACTGGAAACGCAGCTCTGAGGTCTGCAACAACAGACTTTCGTCCTTGCTTAGAATGAATTCATAACCAGGCCTTTTCCACATTAAAGCTTCGGTTATGTGGTAATAAATGTTCGTATTTGCGATCCGAAATGTGGTTATAAAATGCATAACAGTCCCAATCCAAGAACAGATATTTGGATGGTGTCCAACTAAATAATGCTCAAGAGTAATTGTCTCCATCATACTCTTTATTTAATACAGTAAAAGATATTTTTTTAAAATACACCATGGTGGCTTACAAGACTATAAAAGCATAAAACCACGCAATGAGTCTACTCAGAGTAGAGCTAACATTGAATGCAGCCCTTTAAACACATCTGGAACTGGGTGGCCAACTTAGTTGTGATTCGTCTAAAGCATGAACGACTGCCACAGGACTCGGGTGTGAATAGTTTTAGCTGAATTGGGACAAATGTGCTAAATTCGGGAACAGAGCAATCCAAACCCCCTTTGTGCAGGGAGATTCATCAGGGAATGTTGAGATTCAAAACAGGAGCAATTAACTGCGTGTTTATTCAAAATTCCAATTAAAACAATTTACTTTAATTCAACAAAACTGATAAACATGTTCAGTGTTACCATCTTGTCAAAGTCTGATATTCATTTATACCTCCAGTGTCCCACTGCCATACCCTTGCCTCGTAGCACCTGACTAGGTAATCCCCACTAGGGGGCAGTACTGTCCATTTTGGCCACCGCTGCCAGAAAATGACTCAAGCTCCAAATACCTGAAAGACACCCCCCTTCTCTACAGATCCTCGCAGGTGCTAGAACTGACAGAAGAGGCCCCCTTTGTTTTCAAGAAGCTCAGACACTCAGGGTGTGTTGGCATAAGACAGGGCCTTCACTGTGACAGCCCCAAAGTTGTGGAACTCACTACCCAGAGAGGTGCACCTGGCCTCTTCCATGTACAGCTTTTGAAGAATATTGAAGACACACCTCTTTATTCTATCTTCAGACTAATAATAATAATAATAATAATAATAATAATAATTTTTTTTTTATACCCCACCCATCTGGCTGGATTTCCCAAGCCACTCTGGGCAGCTTCCAACAAAATATTAAAATACAGCAATTCATCAGATCTTAAAAGATTCCTAAACAGGGCTGCCTTTAAGATGTCTTCTAAAAATCAGATCGTTATTTATTTCTTTGACATCTGGTGGGAGGGCATTCCACGGGGGGGGGGGGGGTGCCACTACCGAGAAGGCCCTCTGCCTGGTTCCCTGTAACTTGGCTTCTCGCAGTGAGGGAACTGCCAGAACGCCCTAGGCGCTGGACCTAACCTGAATGATGGGGGTGGAGACACTCCTTCAGATATACTGAAGGATATATATTTATTTATTTATGGTCCACCTTTTTCCCTGACAGGACTCAAGCAGCTTACAGATCATAGCAATAATCACTAGAAACATGGGGGGGGGTAACTGGAATATTTTAGGACCCATCTTAAAAAGCAGAGACATCACCTTGCTAACAAAGGTCTGTATAAAGCTATGGTTTCCCCAGTAGTGATGTATGGAAGTGAGAGCTGGACCATAAAGAAGGCTGATCGCCAAAGAATGGATGCTTTTGAATTATGGTGCTGGAGGAGACTCTTGGGAGTCCCATGGACTGCAAGAAGATCAAACCTCTCCATTCTTAAGGAGATCAGCCCTGAGTGCTCACTGGAAGGACAGATCCTGAAGCTGAGGCTCCAATACTTTGGCCACTTCATGAGAAGAAAAGACTCCCTGGAAAAGACCCTGATGTTGGGAAAGACAGAGGGCACAAGGAGAAGGGGACGACAGAGGACGAGATGGTTGGACAGTGTTCTCGAAGCTACCAGCATGAGTTTGAACAAACTGCGGGAGGCAGTGGAAGACAGGAGTGCCTGGCATACTCTGGTCCATGGGGTCACGAAGAGTCGGACACGGCTAAACAACAACAGGACCCATCTTAGAATTATAGAGTCATAGAATTATAGAGTTGGAAGAGACCACAAGGGCCATCGAGTCCAACCCCCTGCCAAGCAGGAAACACCATCAGAGCACTCCTGACATATGGTTGTCAAGCCTCTGCTTAAAGACCTCCAAAGAAGGAGACTCCACCACACTCCTTGGCAGCAAATTCCACTGTCAAACAGCTCTCACTGTCAGGAAGTTCTTCCTAATGTTTAGGTGGAATCTTCTTTCTTGTAGTTTGGATCCATTACTCCGTGTCCGCTTCTCTGGAGCAGCAGAAATCAACCTTTCTCCCTCCTCTATGTGACATCCTTTTATATATTTGAACATAGCTATCATATCACCCCTTAACCTCCTCTTCTCCAGGCTAAACATGCCCAGCTCCCTTAGCCGTTCCTCATAAGGCATCGTTTCCAGGCCTTTGACCATTTTGGTTGCCCTCCTCTGGACACGTTCCAGTTTGTCAGTGTCCTTCTTGAACTATGGTGCCCAGAACTGGACACAGTACTCCAGGTGAGGTCTGACCAGAGCAGAATACAGTGGCACCATTACTTCCCTTGATCTAGATGCTATACTCCTATTGATGCAGCCCAGAATTGCATTGGCTTTTTTAGCTGCCGCGTCACACTGTTGGCTTATGTCAAGTTTGTGGTCAACCAAGACTCCTAGATCCTTTTCACATGTACTGCTCTCAAGCCAGGTGTCACCCATCTTGTATTTGTGCCTCTCATTTTTTTTGCCCCAGTGCAATACTTTACATTTCTCCCTGTTAAAATTCATCTTGTTTGTTTTGGCCCAGTTCTCTAATCTGTCAAGGTCATTTTGAAGTGTGATCCTGTCCTCTGGGGTGTTAGCCACCCCTCCCAGTTTGGTGTCATCTGCAAATTTGATCAGGATGCCCTTGAGTCCATCATCCAAGTCGTTGATAAAGATGTTGAATAAGACCGGGCCCAAGACAGAACTCTGTGGCACCCCACTAGTCACTCTTCTCCAGGATGAAGAGGAACCATTTATGAGCACGCTTTGAGTTCGGTCAGTCAACCAGTTACAAATCCACTGAGTGGTAGCATAGTCAAGACTGCATTTTACCAGCTTCATCTTATTTCTTATTTCTCCATCTTATTTCTGTAGTTTCAAGTTGTTTTAAACTTTTTAATATTGTGGGACCTTAGGGTAATAAATAATAATGATAATGATAATGATGATAATAATAATAATAATAATAATAATAATAATAATAATAATAATAATAATAATAATAAGTGCACCATGACTCAGAAGAAGGGCTTGCCGTTTTCTGCTCCACCTTGGGGAGCAAAAGGTGTTGAGTCAGCCCTTACAGAAGGAGAACTATTTTATTAAATTTGTACCCTGCCCTTCATCCATAAATCTTGGGGCCGTTCACAGCATAACTGGGGAAGACTAAAGGGAATCACGGTCAGAACAAACCAAGGAAAGAGTGTTTTCCACCCTTGGGTGCTGCAGAGTCCAAGAAGTTCTGGGTGTCACTGAGCTTGCAAGATGATATAAAGGGCCTCAGCAGAGAGTCAGCAAGTCTGGCTCTTCCGTAAATCATCATCAGAATTCTTCTTCTTGTTAACCAACCACAAACCGCGTAGTTCTGTCTCTTTTCCTGATGGTTTTCAAACTGACCGGGTGTTTCTCTTCAGCCTCTGCACCACCAAACAAGTAGGGTGTGCAACAGCTAGAAGCCACCAGCCATGCCACCCTTCGACTCAGATTTCCGTAAGCATCAGTTTCATTAAAAGAACTGGGCTGTATCTCTGTTCGTTGGTGGAAGGAAGACATTGCCTTCCTCTCCTGTTCTACCAACAGATTCCTCCCATCGGTGAACTGGCAGCTGTGGATTTCAGCCAATATCTGTCACCTAGGTGTTATGGAAAAATCTAGGTGCGAGGCTGCTCAGTCACCTGGGGCAGAGCCCACGGAATACAGGAAGGAGTCCAGCCACCAAATAGCTGTAGACCAAAGTTAATTCAAAGAGGAATTTTGAACCCCGAGGATGGGGTGACAAGGACTTTTTAAAGTTTCGATCTTATCCCAGCATACAGTTCATTAAGCATCATCACTACATCATTGCTATATCAGAAAAGGGGAGGGTTATACATGATTAACATAGGAGGAATGTGTTGGGGCAACAGGCTGTTACCGGAAAAATCCGAGGGTTCCCTTGGACAAAACAAAGACACCAACCAGGATAACTTGGAGCAAAACAGCAGCCTGTAGGCTTGACCTTTATTGAACTGTTGCAACAGGGTGTTCCCCTCACTTGCAAGAGAGAGGAAAGACCCAGAAGAATAGTGTGCAAGGTCTTATAAAAACTTTTGAAATTCCCCTCCTCTAGGTCAAGCCCACCCCCAGAAACATCATGCATACATTACAGAAAGGAGGGGTTGGGGGAGGAGTTGGTGGTAACCTGAGTGTCTTGTCACCTGGCTGGTTCCTCCCTTCCCCCCTCCCCATGAGTCACTTCCAGGAGACAAAGGGGAGTTTGCAGTTTCCTGCCCCCAGAGGGAAGATCTGATCATTGTCCTTTGTTTCAGTCCATGCTGAATCCACTCCCATATGCAAGTTCTTTGTGATCTTGATTGTCTTCTGTCTGGGATCATCAGGGTTGGCATAACAACTGGGCAGGGCTCCTGTGGATGTGCTGAGATGGTGAAGGGATTATGGCTGACCAGAACCAAGCCACCCCCTTTTGATAGTCCTTGTCATATGGAATAAAATAAAAATGGAACAGTGCAAATCCGATGTATGGTTGATTTTTCTATGAATTTATAACAGAAGTGTGGCGTATGTAGTGTGTGAGTGTGAGTGTGAGTGTGTGTGAAGTTTGTACAAACTGGATGATGGGGGGGGTTCCTGCTACAAGGCGGATACAGGATATGTATTGGGAAGTACATTCTAAGCACCTACTACAAAGGGACAATAGAACTTTGGTTTGCATAGTCTGCCACCTGGGCAAGTCCGGAGGAGTGCCTTTGCCCAGCGATTGACACCTATGAGTACCTTCCTGTGGGTACTGACCTCCCACTTGAGGGATTATGGTGGGAACTGAGTGATTTCCAAGTCCTTGGCCAATGAAGCAAATTGGCGGTGGAATGAAGGAAACTGGCAAAGGAGTTGATTCCCCCCCCCCCAATTTTTTTATTCATTTTATAACACAACTAAACAACACAAACAGAAAAACAAACAATACAAACAAATTCTTGCCTTATCCTTATTTTTTCTGAACATTGTTAGGTGAGCTTCCCCAAGCCCCCCCATCTGATTTTCATTTTACCTCATCTTTAGCAGATTACATATATCATAATTTCTAACAATTTTTTTTTAATCACGCTTGCTTTTACCATAAAAATCTTCACATTTTATCACCTACAAATAATACTATTTTAAAATACACTATCTTCTACTTCTAACCCTACAGCCTATATCCACTTCCAAAGCTATTCTAAGATTTAAATATTAACATATTTTTTCAAATGTTCTTTAAACTTCTTCCAATCTTCTTCCACCGTCTCTTCTCGCTGGTCCCAGAGTCTCCCAGTCAGTTCGGCAAGTTCCATCATCTTCATTTGCCATTCTTTGATAGCTGGTAAATCTTGTTTCTTTCAATTGATTTTATATGATTTTTAAAGCTAGGTAATTTCCCTGAGCCGTCAAGTCAAAAGGATACATCTTTGTAACATTTAACAACTTTAAAGATGTGCCCCGCCCCGGTAATTTCCGTAACATTTGTAAACAAAAGATTTAGAGAAACGGTCATCTACAACTCAACGGTCATGGCAATGTATTCTAGCCTGCTGCAGATCTTCCATATTCCACCAGAGGGCTTTGCAGCACAATAAATATTTCTGCTTCAGAGATCACTGTCGGTGGGGCCAAATCTTAAAATCAACTGCTCACAAGTTTAAGCTGGAAATGGAAGCTGGAAAGCACAGTGCATGTAAATCTATGTGTATATTCTCTTATTAAGGCTCTATAAAAGGACATGGTCACACTGAAATCAGCATTTGAATTTTTCCTTCATTATATATTAATTATATTCTAGAGAGGGAGGATAAACAGTGAAGATAAGAGCAAGGCTGCATACGCACCATAAATTTAAATTGCATTACTGCCTTTGCTAAGAATCCTGGGAACTGGAGTTTATTCCCCAAAGGGCTACAGTTCCCAGCCCCCTTAACAAACCACAGTCCTCAAAAGTTACTAGCCTACACGTGTTTTCATTAATCTTTTAAGAGCTAGTAGCTTGGGCTTCTGTCCTTGCTGCACACCCTCTTTTCTCGGTAGCCATCGTGGAAACACAGGGGACTAGCAGCTTAGCCAGCTAGCAAAAAAACCAAAATTCACTTCTGGGGAAAAAAGCTGGTGGAGGAGGAGGGGCAGATCTGAGACCAGACAGTTTCCTCTCCCTCCACAGCCAACATGGAAATCATCTTCAAAACTCCATCATCTTAAAATTGTTATAAACCTCAGACGTTGAGGGTAGCATAGCATGTCCCACATTTTATATACCAACTAACCCATGTGCATACAAACATTTCGTTCTGCACCGGTCCTGGCGAAGGGTAATGGAAAACTCAAAACCTTAATTAACAACAGCTACTAGCGACTAGGATGCGGGTGGCACTGTGGGTTAAACCACAGAGCCTAGGACTTGCCGATCAGAAAGTCGGTGGTTCGAATCCCCGCGACGGGGTGAGCTCCCGTTGCTCGGTCCCTGCTCCTGCCAACCTAGCAGTTCGAAAGCACCTCAAAGTGCAAGTAGATAAATAGGTACCACTACGGCGGGAAGGTAAATGGAGTTTCCGTGCGTTGCTCTGGTTTGCCAGAAGCGGCTTAGTCATGCTGGCCACATGACTCAGAAGCTGTACGCCGGCTCCCTGGGCCAATAAAGCAAGATGAGCGCCGCAACCCCAGAGTCGGTCACAACTGCACCTAATGGACAGGGGTCAGGGTAGAAGGCATTCATCAAGGGGGCTGTCGTTGCCTCTCGCATCAAGTAAGGGCTTCGAACAGTTGACCCCCAGCGTCCCTTTCAGCCCCAAGAGTCTACAATTATTTTTTTCAAAAAAATTGATTAATTTTCCAAATTTATAACAAACAAATTTAAAACAAAACAAACAAACCAACAAACAAACATTTATCCTGATTATAATAATTCCACTTTCATTAACATTGTTAGCTGACTTCCTCAAATCCCCCTGTCTGAGTTTCCACATAAACCATTGTAACAGTTTTCCAAAACTATTTTCCCATAAACTTTACTTGGTCAATTAACATCTTACTTTTCATTTTTAACTTTAACATAATATTTTACACATCACATTTTCAAATCCTAGGCCTATTTGGTACTCGCAAGTAATTCTAATTATATTATCTTAAGATATTTAGCTAAATAGTCTTTGAATTTCTTCCATTCCTCTTGGTGCTCCCCTCCCTCTGGTCACGGACTTTTCCAGTCAAGAGTCTACGATTCTTGAGTTCTTGTTGTTCTGACTGGGGAAAGGCTTGTGGATAAATGAGTCATCCTTAGAGTGCTGTATACATACGGCAGTTATTGTTTATTATTGACAAAGTACCATCAGAATGCATGGGGTTTTTTCCTAGTACACGTGGGAAGGTCTCTGCCCCCAAGACCTTACAGCCTGCAATCTGACACAGGGAGACAGCAGATGATAGAAAGGAAAGCTGAGGCAGAGGTGAATGGGTGCTGTAATTACCAACTCACTACCAGAGGAACTAAAGGCTTGTACTTAAGACTCCATGGAAAAAGTTGGTTTTAAGAGGGGTTTTGAAGGGACTTAGGGAAGTGGGCGGATGTGGGTGGCGCTGTGGGTTAAATCACAGAGCCTAGGACTTGCCGATCAGAAGGTTGGTGGTTCGAATCCCCGCCACAGGGTGAGCTCCCGTTGCTCGGTCCCTGCTCCTGCCAACCTAGCAGTTCGAAAGCACATCAAAGTGCAAGTAGATAAATAGGTACCACTCCGGAGGGGAAGGTAAACGGCGTTTCCGTGCGCTGCTCTGGTTTCGCCAGAAGCGGCTTAGTCATGCTGGCCACATGACCTGGCCACATGACCTGCGTCATCTGCAGCTGGACTTAACTGTCAGGGGTCCTTTACCTTTTAGGGAAATGGGGACCACGCAGGTTTTCTGGGAGTTAAGTCCCAAGCACATGGAGGCAACAAGGCAGAAATGATGAAGCCTTTCCTGGGAGACGGAGGCCTTCGGATGGCAGAGCTGGAGCAGCAGAAGCCACATGCAAAGATGGATTGGGATGTAAAAGGGGAGAGATTGCAATAGGGAGGAGAGGAGGAGACAGTGGAGTTGAGTCACTGCATCAGCAGTGTTGGAGTGATTAAAGCTGGAATGCAGGAACAGCCAGCAGTTGCAAAGATTGTTATCAGGCAAGATAGCAAATTTGGACTGATAGCCTGTAGGTCAAAGATTGCTCCGAAGGCCCAGGGCTGCGGCTAAATAGCAGAGCATGTACTCTGCATACCAGAAGTTCCAGGTTCAATTCCTGCTATCTCCAGGTAAGTCTGGGGAAAGACTCCTGCCTGCAAACCCTGGAAGGTTGCAGTTGGACAGTGTAGGTGATACTGAACTGAATGCATATGGCTGCTTCATATGTTCCAATAGGTTTCATGAGAATAGTATGGGGATGCGGGTGGCGCTGTGGTCTAAACCACTAAGCCTCTTGGGCTTGCCAATCAGAAGGTTGGTGGTTCGAATCCCTGCGACGGGGGTGAGCTCCTGTTGCTCTGTCCCTGCTCCTGCCAACCAAGCAGTTTGAAAGCACACCAGTGCAAGTAGATAAATAGGTACCACTGCAGCAGGAAGGTAAATGGCATTTCCATGTGCTCTGGTTTCTGTCACTGTGTCCTGTTGTACCAGAAGTGGTTTAGTCATGCTGGCCACTTGACCCAGAAATCTGTCTGTGGACAAACATCGGCTGCCTTGGCCTGAATCGAGATGAGTGCTGCAACCCCATAGTCGCCTTTGATTGGACTTAACCGTCCAGGGGCCCTCTACCCATTTTTATGGGAAACCTGCAAAAAGGACTTGAATGCAACAGTGCTCTCTTTCTCCCCCCCACAATTCCCATCAGACAGAGGCAGCCTGGGGCTAATCGCTAGTAAGTGAAGGTAAAGGGACCCTTGACCATTAGGTCCAGTCGTGGCCGACTCGGGTTGGAGCGCTCATCTTGCTTTGGTGGCTGAGGGAGCCGGCGTACAGCTTCCGGGTCATGTGGCCAGCATGACTAAGCCATTTCTGGCGAACCAGAGCAGCGCACGGAAACGCCGTTTACCTTCCCGCCGGAGTGGTACCTATTTATCTACTTGCACTTTGATGTGCTTTCGAACTGCTAGGTTGGCAGGAGCAGGGACCGAACAACGGGAGCTCACGCCGTCGCAGGGATTTGAACCGCCAGCCTTCTGATCAGCAGGTCCTAGGATCTGTGGTTTAACCCACAGCGCCACCCGCGTCCCTCGCCTTCCACCCAGTCTCTGCTTAAAGGAGTCCACTGTCTCCCAAGACAGTTTTGTTCTACTGTCACAGCAACTCTTCCTGCTGCGACGTTCCCCCTAATGATTTTTTTTAGCCTTTTCACTGACATCTTTTAGCTAAACATTTTCTTATCTGGCTGACCTTTCATTCTTGTCTCCCAGTTTGCAAAGCTTCCCCCCCCCCCGCCCACAGTGATTTGATGTTCGCTGCGTTTCATTTAGGAATCACCATACAACTCCCCAAAGCGATTTAGCAATAAAAACGTCACTGATAAAAACAGATAAAAAATAATAGTAAAAATAAAATAATAAAAATAATAAAAATAAAGGCACACCGGGACAAGATTCTCCACTTGCTGGAAAAGGAAGTTCCTTGGTCGTTGCTGGAAAGACAACAAACAAGGATTTTACTGAGAATCAATCTATGCCTAAATGAATACCTTAAAAGCCAAGGCTCGAGGACAGAAATCTGGCTGAGTCTGGAATAATCTTGTGAAGTGAAAGGATAAGAAAGAGGGATTTATAGATGCTAGGATACAGATGATAAGGAAAATAGGAAGATACAATGAGAGGTAAAGGAGGTGCTGTGGGATTGGTGGAAACCATTGTTTGTTTTCCTTTTTAATGTTTATATTATTAATTTGCAAGATTTGGATTTGTTTTCTTATATGCTTGTTTTTGTGTTTTGTGTCTTGTTATTTTTCGGGGGGGGGTTGTGTGTGTGGAAAATACTAATAAAATTTATTATTATTATTATTATTATTATTATTAATATAGATTTTTATTAAGTTTTTCTTTTACAAATAATTCATACAACCATGATTACAAATTTGCTGATTTTTGAGCTTCCACCAGCACCTCCCTCAATCATCCATTTTTCTTATCTTCACACATTTTCTATGTAATATTGCCAGTTTAGTATTAACCTTCCATCTCTATTTCTTTTTTACAATATACCTTGTATTATCACAAAGCCTCCTTAAAACCCGCTAGCGTTGTCTGTTCATCACATATAGTTTTCAGATAATCCGTAAACTTTCCCCAGTCCTCCTCGATGATGATGATGATTATTATTTAAAAAAGAGAATCAGTCTCTTGAGACCACTCCCTTCTTTAGAAACAGATCGTGGCTCCTAAAGAGCTCAGATGGTCCTGTAGGTGAAGCCACACTAAAGAAATGTCCACATTAGTGTCTCAAAACACCCCCCCAAAAAACCCACGTCCTATTCATGCCATCTGCGCATGAGCTCTCATTGGTGCATGAGAACTGGCTGCCTCAGATCCAGCATTGCAGGGGGTTGTAATAGGAGTATTTGGGGATCCCTTCCAACACTACAATTCTATGAGTCTAGGTACATGCCTGTCAGGGAGCTAGACAGTGATTAAATCACACTGAGTACATGAAGATAATGCTTTATCAGAAGAAACAAGGTGAAATATACTCGGAGTCGAGAGTGGATTTCATGCTCTTTATTCAGCTCATAGTGGTGAGGAGGAATGGAAGTTCCCCCAGAATGTCTGCCTTATATACATTATTTACACAATGGGCCCCACGTGATTGGCTAATTCTGGGATTCTCCTGTAGGCCAATCAGGTTGCGGATTCCCTTCCACCTGGAGCTGGATTGGGTGGCTCCTGTAGACGAATCAGACTGTTGCATTCTGGATCCTATTGTTCTAGGACCAATCAGACTGCTGCATTCTGAATCCGATTGTTCTAGGACCAATCAGACTGCTGCATTCTGAATCCGATTGTTCTAGGACCAATCAGACTGCTGCATTTTGGATCCTATTCAACTCAGTACATAACACAAGGCCTGCACAGGGGAGTCAGTCCTAATGAGCACAGCAACTCTTCTCAGTAGGCACTGAGCCTGCGATGCAGTTGGGGAGGCTGACGTTCCCCGCCTTCCCATAGCTGCCTAAATCTCCTCCTCCTCTCCTGGGTCCTTCCCAGGCAATCTGAGACGCCACCAACATGCCTGTCGCTGCTTCTCCCCCTTCATGCCTGGTTCTGGGAGACTAGGGGAGAGGGGAGCTTGGAGACACCCAGGCTTCTCCACCAGCCAAACCCATCTCTGCCTCTTGACCTCCCACCACTCCTTTGTCTCCACCACTGCATGACAATATAGTTGCCACTGTGTGCAAGATCTCGTAATCTATGGATAAGAACTTGTATCTTTGAGTTCTTGATTATTCTCCTACATAAACTGCTTCCCACAAATGTCTCAAAGCAATTGCACAACTGAAAAAAGCCATCGGCAAGAACAGTTGCACTATTTCACATAGTAAAACGATTGCGACGGTTAAGAACATGTCTTTGCATGCAAAAACAATGTCAAGTCCAATAACGGGCTAGAATAAATAACTTCACTTCAACGGCTTCTGGAAAAAGGAAGATTTTCACTGGGCACCAAAAAGACAACACAAGAAGCACCTTTCTGATGTGTATTTTAGTTTGATGTTTGTTTTATTTAACACATTGCACGTACTGCTTGATTTGTACTAAAATCTCTAAGCGGCTTGTTGTTGTTGTTTAGTCGTTTAGTCATGTCCGTCTCTTCGTGACCCCATGGACCAGAGCACGCCAGGCACTCCTGTCTTCCACTGCCCCCCACAGTTTGGTCAAACTCATGCTGGTAGCTTCGTCCCCTTCTCCTTGTGCCCTCCATCTTTCCCAACATCAGGGTCTTTTCCAGGGAGTCTTCTCTGTTCACGAGGTGGCCAAAGTATTGGAGCCTCAGCTTCACAATCTGTCCTGCCCAGCTTTCACTTCCATTCATCACTACCGGGAAACCCATAGCTTTAACTATACGGACCTTTGTTGGCAAGGTGATGTCTCTGCTTTTTAAGATGCTGTCTAGGTTTGTCATTGCTTTTCTCCCAAGAAGCAGGCGTCTTTTGATTTCGTGACTGCTGTCACCATCTGCAGTGATCATGGAGCCCAAGAAAGTACAATCTCTCACTGCCTCCATTTCTTCCCCTTCTATTTGGCAGGAGGTGATGGGACCAGTGGCCATGATCTTCGTTTTTCTGATGTTGAGCTTTAGACCATATTTTGCGTTCTCCTCTTTCACCCTCATTAAAAGGTTCTTTAATTCCTCCTCACTTTCTGCCATCAAGGTTGTGTCATCTGTGGCTTTTGTTGTTGTTTAGTCGTTTAGTCGTGTCCGACTCTTTGTGACCCCATGGACCAGAGCACGCCAGGCACTCCTGTCTTCCACTGCCTCCTGCAGTTTGGTCAGACTCATGTTTGTGGCTTTGAGAACACTATCCAACCATCTCGTCCTCTGTTGTCCCCTTCTCCTTGTGCCCTCAATCTTTCCCAACATCAGGGTCATTTCCAGGGAGTCTTCTCTTCTCATGAGGTGGCCAAAGTATTGGAGCCTCAGCTTCAGGATCTGTCCTTCCAGTGAGCACTCAGGGCTGATTTCCTTCAGAATGGATGCGTTTGATCTTCTTGCAGTCCATGGGACTCTCAAGAGTCTCCTCCAGCACCATAATTCAAAAGCATCAATTCTTCGGCGATCAGCCTTCTTTATGGTCCAGCTCTCACTTCCATACATCACTACTGGGAAAACCATAGCTTTAACCATTCGGACCTTTGTTGGCAAGGTGATGTCTCTGCTTTTTAAGATGCTGTCTAGGTTTGCCATCACCTTTTTCCCAAGGAGCAGGCATCTTTTAATTTCGTGACTGCTGTCACCATCTGCAGTGATCATGCAGCCCAAGAAAGTAAAATCTCTCACCGCCTCCATTTCTTCCCCTTCTATTTGCCAGGAGGTGATGGGAACATCTGTGGCTTATGCAGATTCAAAATCCAGCGGTGGGAGCACCTTGGAGCCAGAGTAAACAGCAATGTGTCCGCAGCCTGACAGTGCACTGCAGTAGAGGGAACTACATTGTAAGGAAGGAAATGGAGACTGTCAGGATCAGTGAAGTCAGCAGAACACAGCAATATCTGCACAAAAATCAGAAAACTAGCTCTGGTCTTCTTCAATGACCACGGTGCCAACCACATCGCTCCACTGTGCTTTTTGATGTCAAAACGATAAACAACTACTTGACATTCAGAAGACATCTTAAGGCAGCCCTGTTCAGGGAAGTTTTTAATGTATGATATTTTAGTGTTTCCTGGTTTCTATGGAAGCCGCCCAGAGTGGCTGGGGAAACCCAGCCAGATGGGCGAGGTACAAATAATAAATTATTATTATTATTATTATTATTATTATTATTATTATTATTATTATTCTTATTATTATTATTTTGCAATCGCAGTTGATGTTTATGATGGGGAAACCTGCAGCATTCCGGACGTGGCTGGATTACAGAGAGCCGGTGTGGCGTAGTGGTCAGGGGGTCGGCCTAGGGCCCAGGAGAGCTGGGTTCGAATCCCCACTCAGCCATGAAGCTCGCTGGGTGACCTTGACCCTGTCCCTGCCTGGCTACCTTGCAGGGACGTTGGCGAGGATGCAACAAGAGGGGAGAGAACCCTGGAGGAAAAGGCAGTAGGTACATAAATGCAAGAAAACGGATAAATAAAACCAGTGAGTCTGGCCGGTCCCTGACCATTGGCGATGCAGCAGCAGTTGGGGAACTGTCATGATGGTGAAGAGAAGAAGAAGAGAAGAGTTTGGATTTGATATCCCGCTTTATCACTACCCGAAGGAGTCTCAGAGCGGCTAACATTCTCCTTTTCCTTCCTCCCCCACAACAAACACTCTGTGAGGTGAGTGAGGCTGAGAGACTTCAGAGAAGTGTGACTGGCCCAAGGTCACCCAGCAGCTGCATGTGGAGGAGCGGAGACGTGTAAATTGTATTATGAAGCAGCAGCCTTTTGCTGGCTGAAAGAATGGCTACTTCTAGAGAATACCGATATTTTGGACTTAGAAGGTTATGACAATTTTTTTGGATGGCATGCATACCTGTGATACGACAAGGTAAAAGTTCATAAAGGTTTTAAAAACCATATTGTCAGGAAAGCATTATATAATGTCTGGATTAGATATAAAGATTTGCTGGAAAGTAAGACTCCAAGGTGGTTGTCGCCAATGGAGGCAAAAGCAGTTAAAAAACTAAATATGGAGGCCGGTTGGCCGAGATATTGGGAAATTCTGGAACAAGAAGGAGACAGACTGAAATTACAAAGTTTTGAGAAGTTAAAGGAGAAAGTGAGAGACTGGCTGCATTACTATCAGATAATGGAAGTTTTTAAACTTGATAGGAAAGTTGGCTTCCAGGTGGAAAAATCAAAACTAGAAACTGAATTGCTAGAATCTAGTACTAAGAATCTATCAAAAATGTATAACTTGCTGTTGAAATGGAATACACAAGATGAAATGGTTAAATCTGCAATGATTAAATGGGCGCAGGATATTGGTCATGACATAATGTTTGCTGACTGGGAAAAGTTATGGACCACAGGGATTAAATTTACGGCATGTAGTGCCTTGAGAGAAAATATTATGAAAATGATTTATAGGTGGTACATGACCCCAGTCAAGCTTGCGAAAATCTATCATTTGCCTGAAAAAAATTGTTGGAAGTGTAAAGAAAGGGAAGGATCATTCTTTCACCTTTGGTGGACGTGCCCAAGGATTAAGGCTTTCTGGGAACTGATCTATAATGAACTGAAAAAGGTACTTAGGTACACCTTTCCTAAGAAACCAGAGGCCTTTCTCCTGGGCATAGTTGGCCAATCGGTTGTAAAGAAGGACAGAACCTTTTTCATGTATGCTACAACAGCAGCAAGAATTCTCATAGCAAAGTACTGGAAGACACAAGATCTACCCACCGTGGAAGAATGGCAGATGAAAGTGATGGACTATATGGGCCTGGCAGAGATGACGAGCAGAATCCGAGACCAGGGAAGAGCGACGGCGGAAGAAGATTGGAAAAAATTTAAAGACTATTTAAAGAAATACTCAAGAATTAGTGAATGTTAGATTGATGTTGAATGAGAAAAGAGAGGGGTTAAAAGCGATAATGGTTAAGTGAAAGAAATGGAATGTCTTTACAAGTAAATTGAAAACAAGGGAGGGATTTGTTAATTAATTAATTTGACACGAGAATGCAGAAAGGGGAGGTATGAGGAAGTCGGGAGAGTAAGGAACATGAAATTAAGAGTCTGAAATTATACGTGTTGTATGTTCTTTATTGTGTTATTTTTTTGTGTTATGGATGGAAAATTCAATAAAAATATATTATAAAAAAAAAAGAGGAGCGGAGACGTGAACCCGGTTCCCCAGATTACGAGACTACCGCTCTTTACCACCACACCACACTGGCTCTCCAGTGTGAAAAGGCAACGTGGACAAATTAGCCGTCCCCTGAGGTTGAATTCATGTGAAAGAAAATCTGCCTCATAGCTTCTTCTGCCTCATGCGTTCCTTGGCCTGCTAAGCACTTAATCTCTGAAGGACAACATGCCTGGGACTTGCCCCCCCCCCACATGCATCAACTGTGCCACACTGAAAGAGCCATTGTATAACTTTCAGAGCGTTGAAGTTGGCAGCATCCACAGTGACGCTGTTGCATGTGAATCCTGTCATACGCTTCAGCCGTTTCTACAAACAGTTCACTGAGGGGCCACTAGCTACTGAAGTACAGTCATTTCATAGAATCATAGAATCTCAGAGTTTGAAGGGACCCCAGGGGTCATCTAGTCCAACCCCCTGCAATGCAGGAATCTCAGCTACAGCATCCATGACAGATGGCCATCCAACCTCTGCTTGAAAACCTCGAAGGATGGAGAGGCCACCACCTCTTGTGGGAGTCTGTTCCACTGCCAAACGGCGCTTTCCGTCAGAAAGTTTTTCCAGATGTTTAGCCAGAATCTCCTTTCTTGCAACTTGAAGCCATTGGTTCGAGTCCTACCCTCCAGAGCAGGAGAAAACAAGCTTGTTCCCTCCTCCATGTGACAGCCCTTAAGATATTGGAAGATAACTGTAATGGTTCTAGGGGTTGCTCGTGCGTAAGCCGGTGCCAACACCTGGCTGGGTTGCCGGAGTGAACCTTTTCTGTCCGGACAGCCATTCACCTGTGGCTGTCTCAATCGCTGGCACAATCCGTCAGTGGGCGTTTCTTGAACTTCTTCCAGCAAAGAAGCTCTTTGACGCCTAGTCTCCTCCTACTCTCCCTGCGTGGAAGCCTTCTGCGCAAGGAGGGCGTAGGCAGCGGAGGACCCTTACTCTCCCCGCTGGTCCCCGACAAGGAGTCACGGGACCGCCTCGCCGATTCCCCCATCTGCCCCCCTTCTCCACTGGTGCTACGCTGATTCTCTTCCCCAGAAGATGGGCTGCCTCTCCCCATCCCGGGACGCTCTCTGGAATCCCTCTGGAGCCCACTCTCTCCCTCCGGCACTGATGGCTGTTCCCTGACAATTACTATCCTATCTCCTCTCAGTCTCCTCTTTTCCAGGCTAAACATACCCAGTTCCTTCAACCGTTGCTCATAAGGCTTGGTTTCCAGACCCTTGATCATCTTGGTTGCCCTCCTCTGCACACCTTCCAGCTTGTCGACATCCTTCTTAAATTGTGGTGCCCAGAATTGGACACAGGACTCCAGATGTGGTCTGACAAAGGCAGAATAAAGGTACATCCCTTGTTCTGGACACTAGACTTCTGTTGATGCAGCCTAGAATAGTGTTAGCTTTTTTTGCTGCTGTATCACACTGTTGACTCATGTCAAGCTTGTGATCCACCAAGACGCCAAGATCCTTTTCACATGTACTGCTAGTAAGCTAGCTGTCCCCCATCCTCTATTTGTGCATCTGGTTCTTCCTGCCTAAGTGCAGAACCTTACATTTGTCCCTGTTGAAGTTCATTTTGTTAGCTTGCACCCAGTTCTCCAATCTGTTAAGGTTATTCTGAATTCTGATTCTGTCTTCTGCAGCATTAGCTACCCCTCCCAGTTTGGTGTCATCTGCAAATTTGATGAGCATCCCCTCAATTCCTTTATCTAAGTTATTTATGAAAACGTTGAACAACAACAGGCCCAGGACAGAACCCTGTGGCACCCCACTTGTCACTTTCCCCCAGGATGACGAGGAACCCTTAATAGGTTCAGTCAGTCAACCAGCTACAAATCCAGCTAACAGTTACATCATTCAACCCACATTTTACCAGCTTCCCCGCAAGAATATCATGGCAGACTTTGTCAAAAGCCTTACTGAAATCAAGATATACTATGTCCACAACACTTCTCTGATGCACCAAGTTTGTAATTCCATCCAAAAAAGAGAAAGAAATCAGATTGGTCTAGCATGACTTATTTTTGAGAAACCCCTGCTGGGTCTTACCAGATTTTTTTTCAATGAATCCGGGGACACTTTTCAACTTCAATGGATTTTGTCAGGGGACTGGTTTGTAAATCCGGGGACTGTCTCTGGGAAACGGGGACGTCTGGTAACCTTACCCCAAATGTCTCTGCCTGATGATCGTCTTCCAAAGCAACGACTCTATTCCGAACTTAAAAATGGAAAGCATAATGCTGGTGGTCAACAAAAGAGGTTTAAAGTCTGTCTCAAGGCAAATCTTTAAAAATGTAGTATAAACCCCAACAATTGGGAAACACTGGCCTGCGAGCGCTCCAGTTGGAGAACAGCCTTTTCCAAAGGTGTCATGGACTTTGAAGACACTCGAACTCAGGACAAAAGGGAGAAACACGCTAAGAGGAAGGCACGCTTGGCAAATCCACACCGTGATCAACTCCTGCTCAGAAACCAATGTCTCCACTGTGGAAGGACATGTGGATCCAGAATTGGCCTCCACAGTCACTTACGGACTCATTGTTAAAACCATGTTTAAGGAAGACAATCTTACTCGGCTATTAGTGATCGCCAAAGAAGAAAGCATCCTTGGTGTTGCTCTCTGCACTCTCCTCTCCTAGCCAGTTTTTGAGAGATAACATTTTTATCTAGCAGGATTTATGTTATGTACTGAAGTTCTCACCCTGGGCCAGCAGGGGGATACTGTAGATAGTTATGCAAATACGGGATCGAAAGTGACATTCAGTGATTGGATAGTTTTAGAAAGTTGTTACAGTTACATTGTACTGGAAGCTCTGTATAAGCAGGCTGATTGAACCCTTCAGTTCAGTTCAGTTCTGGCCTGTGAATAAACAAGAGCTGTTTGAAGAATCGCTGTGTCGTCTGATATGTTCACCCACAACTTAACAATTTACATACAGCTTTAATTGCAAAACGAAATGCCTAAGCAGTTTACATAAAATATCCATTTTAAAATAGCGCTCAAAGCAGCCTTTTAAACAGTAGACATAACAAAACTATCAAAATGCAAATTAAATAAACATTTTTAAAAGACAAATATACATGATAAAATCATATGTCTGGGCAGGGCTTGCCTAAACAGGTTTTTATCTTTTTTAAGCAGGCAGGCCAAAGCAGTGCAGCAAAATCAGCTGCCTAAAATTAATAGGGAGGGCCATCACAGAGGGGTCAACAAATGCTTTTTTTATATAATTCTCTTGCTTGACAATCCACTTAATGCAAGGCAGTCCAGCCTCTCAGACCAAGTGGGCTTGCAAGAGCCCTTTGATGTGCAGAACCCGGGGGCCGCATAATGAATTAAATCTCCATATCGTTAATCAAAGTGTTTACAGTACAGTTAATAATAGCTAATATATGCAATTACTGTATCTCAGGGTAAGCACTGCCAAACATAATCAGTCCCACTGTGAGTATGTGCTGAATCAGGTTGCTAGGCTGTGATCCGTCGAGCAGGATCACAACTCTGTGCGTGAGCTGGCCCAGGGTTGAGACCTGCTCAGGTCAAAATGCAGGGCAAGCCTCATGCATGCCTACTCGTGAGCAAGCATCATTAAGTTCACCAAGTTCACCAAGACTTAAAGGTAAAGGGACCCTGACCATTAGGTGCAGTCGTGACCGACTCTGGGGTTGCGGCACTCATCTCGCTTTATTGGCCCAGGGAGCCGGCATACAGCTTCCGGGTCATGACTAAGCCGCTTCTGGTGACCCAGAGCAGCGCACGGAAACGCTGTTTACCTTCCCGCCGGAGCAGTACCTATTTATCTACTTGCACTCTGACGTGCTTTTGAACTGCTAGGTTGGCAGGAGCAGGGACCGAGCAACAGGAGCTCATCCCATTGCGTGGATTCGAATCTCCAACCTTCCGATCGGCAAGTCCTAGGCTCTGTGATTTAACCCACAGCGCCACCCGCGTCCCTCACCAAGACTTACTCCTGAGTAAATGCATCCCAGTGTAAAGGCTGTCCGCCAGGAGCCTCTGGGGGAAAGTACTGTTGAAGGAACGTCTCCACCCCCATCGTCCGGTCTGGACACTGAGGTCCAGCTCCGAGGGCCTTCTGGCAGTTTCCTCACTACGAGAAGTGAAGTTGCAGCGAACCAGGCAGAGGGCCTTCTCGGTAGTGGCGCCCTCCTTGTGGAACGCCCTCCCGTCAGATGTCGAGGAAATAAACAACTATCTGGCTTTAAGAAGACATCTGAAGGAAGCCTTGTTTAGGGAAGTTTTTAATGTTTTATGTTGTATTGTGGTTTTAAAATTCTTTTGGGAGCTGCTCAGAATGGCTGGGGAGGCCTGGCCAGATGGGCAGGGTATAAATATATTATTATTAGTCGAAATTTCCTTCCTTGTAAGTTGAAAGATGTTAACGCATCTTAGAGTGGCACATTAACTTTGATGTAACACTGCTTCTCTTATGAGGCTTCTGGTCTCTTGTGATGCTTTAGTTAGACATAGAACCATAGAATAATGGAGGTATTGTATTTAATGAGGCTTTGGGAACAGCAGGTTCCTTGCCCCACGGTGATGGAACGGCTCTTATTGCCCAACTCACCCTTCGCAGCAGGAATTTCTGCATGTAGCTGCCTGTAATGTATACTTTGGGGGTGGGGGTCATGTGAGAAGATGGCTTTCTTTGACTCACAAATGTTGAAAGGTCCCTGAAAATGAGTTGCCACATGTCCAAAGGGGAAATCATGTGAAAATCAACACCTCTCCCTTGTGGATCCCGATTCCTGTTCTTTCTCTAAGGAGTTCAAGATGGCATGCAGTAAGTTGTCCCACTGATTCGTAAAAATGTATCTTTGGGGTCGGTTAGGCTGAAAGAGAAGGACTTGCTGAAAGCTGCCCAATAAGTCTCCACCGTACATTTAAGGCAAATAGCTTCCCCTCCAACGAATCCCGGAATTGTAGTTTGTTAAGGGTCCTGGGAACTGTAGTTCCGTGAAGGTGTACTACAGTTCCCAGGTGCAGGAAAGGGCCTTGAAACCAACTCTCCCTGGTCCAAATTCACACTATGTTCACTTATAACAGTTGTCTTCAACCTTTTAAGACTCAGCCAGGGCTCATCTTTAACTTCAACCTGCTACAAACATCCCCTTTTATTTTTTAACCTCTTTTACCCCATCTTTCTATGCTTTCCCTCTGTCTCCATGCCCCATCCTGCCCTGATCTCTCTGCTCTTTTTTAATTTCCTCTTTCTCTTAAACGGAAAATATATTATTACAGTCGTACCTTGGATCCCGAACGCCTTGGTACTCAGACATTTTGGCTCCCGAACGCCGCAAACCTGGGAATGTTCCAGTTTGCGAATGTTCTTTGGAACCTGAAAGTCAATGGGGCTTCTGTGGCTTCCGATTGGCTGCAGGAGCTTCCTGCAGCCAACCTGAAGCCGTGCTTTGGTTTCCAAACGTTTTGGAAGTCGAATGGACTCCCTGAATGGATTCCGCTCGACTTCCAAGGTACAACTGTAATAGACATGACTGATTTATCATTAGTGTAATCATCAAGCTAACCAGTGTCCTAGTTATGGCTCTCACTAAATAATAGCATAGGGACGCGGGTGGCGCTGTGGGTTAAACCACAGAGCCTAGGACTTGCCAATCAGAAAGTTGGCGGTTCGAATCCCCGCGACGGGGTGAGCTCCCATTGCTCGGTCCCTGCTCCTGCCAACCTAGCAGTTCGAAAGCATGTCAAAGTGCAAGTAGATAAATAGGTACTGCTCTGGCGGGAAGGTAAACAGCGTTTCCGTGTGCTGCTCTGGTTCGCCAGAAGTGGCTTAGTCATGCTGGCCATATGACCCGGAAGCTGTACGCCGGCTCCCTCAGCCAGTAAATCGAGATGAGCGCCGCAACTCCAGAGTCGGCCACGACTGGACCTAACGGTCAGGGGTCCCTTTACCTTTAAATACCAGGATACACACCAAAATTGCGAGGATATTCCAACTTAGGTTATTGCATTTATTTACACATATATGCAACCTGAGCCTACAATGGAGGGGTGCACAGGATTCACACCCCAGGATTCAAACAGACATCAGCCACTGCTCTGACTCTTGCGTTTGCCTTTGTGCTTGCCACATCACTCCTGCTCTTGACCCACACTATCTGAGAATCATAGAACTGTAGAGTCAGAAGGGACCCTGAGGGTCATCTAGTCCAACCGTCTGCCATGCAGGAATCTTTTGCCCAACGTGGGGCTCGAACCCAAGACTGTGGAGCGACAGGATCCCCACTTCTTTGCCATCTCACACAGAGTTCCCTTTCATGTTCTCCTGCCCTAATAGGTCATTTACCCCCAGGCAGACACTTCACACAATAGGCAAGTCTGGGCATAATGTGCTTTTGATACATCGCTGGAAACACCAGCTTGGCTTAATTAGCTATTGACATGTTGATCAGATGATTTAGAAGTATCTAGTACACAGCTTAAATGCACACAATTCTGACCTAATCTTCTTTGGCGATCACTTGTAGCTGAGTAAGATTGTCTTCCATGAGCATGGGCTTAACAGTGAGTCCGTAAGTGACTGTGGAGGCCAATTCTGGATCCACACGTCCTTCCATGGTGGGGACATAGTTTCCGGGCGGGAGTTGATCACGGTGAGGGTTTGCCAAATGTGTCTTCCTCTTAGCACGTTTCTCCCTTTTGTCCTGAGTTCGAGTGTCTTCAAAGTCCGCGACACCTTTGGTAAAGGCTGTTGTCCAATTGGAGCGCTCGCAGGCCAGTGTTTCTCAGTTGTTGGTGTTTATACATTTTTTTAGATTTGCCTTGAGAGAGTCTTTGAACCTCTTTTGTTGACCACCAGCATTACACTTTCCATTTTTAAGTTCTGAATAGAGTAGTTGCTTTGGAAGACGATCATCAGTCATCTGTACAATATGACCAGTCCTAATACACAGGGTCTCGCTATGTTTCCACATTCCTAGGTAAAGGTAAAGGGGCGCTCATCTCGCTTTACTGGCCGAGGGAGCCGGCGTACAGCTTCTGAGTCATGTGGCCAGCATGACTAAGCCGTTTCTGGTGAACCAGAGCAGCACACGGAAATGCCGTTTACCTTCCTGCCGGAGCGGTACCTATTTATCTACTTGCATTTTGACGTGCCAGGAGCAGGGACTGAGCAACGGGAGCTCACCCGCCGACCCTCTGATCAGCAAGTCCTAGGCTCTGTGGTTTAACCCACAGCACCACTCGCGTCCCTTTTCCACATTCCTAGCCTTAATTAAATTCTAGCACCCACTGCATACCTTCCATGTGTCCCTATTTTCCAAGGACAGCCCCGGAATTCCAAAAGCCATCCTGGCTTCTGATTTGATCCAAGAATGTCCCTATTTCCCCTGCCAGTGTTGTGGAGTTCAGGGAGGAGGAAGAGCCGTACTTAGAATCATAGAATCATAGAGTTGGAAGAGAACACAACTTGTGCTGAGTTGTGATATCGGCAGCAGTGGCAGCAGTGAGGCAGCATTCCATGGCCTTTCCACGGCTGCTGCTGCCGCCAGCCTTCTCCCTTGGGCAGCCCAAAGCGGCTGCTGGAGAGCAGGCGAGGAGGAGGGGACGCTGCAGCCACCAAGGCCCAGCCCCATGGGATGTGCTGGCTCTGAGGTGGAGGCAGAAGGCAGGGCCACCCTGGGCAGGAAGAAAGGGGGAGAGGAGCTCAAGGAGTCTTGATTTTTTTTAAAAAAAGAAATGCTTTGTGCATCCTTGGGTGGATCTACGCACAGGAAAAGAACGCTATAAATAAGTCAGAAATTAAATCGGGATAACAAGAGGGGAAAAACACTGGGAAGTTGCTTAGGAAATTTTTCTTTGCTCTCTGGCGCCACCTGGTGTTGCATGTTTATCATGCATTCAAAGTGCTGTTTTTTATGAGAGTCCCAGGTCTGATCTTGACCCTTTCTGGAAATTATTTATGGGTGCGTGCTTTTCTTTTTGCAAATCTACCAGAGAATAAAATAAATCTGGGATTAAAGGGTTTTCTCAGGACAGTGGAGGGCTTGTGTCCTGTTGGTGTGGTGCTGGTGACACTTGCCCTTCTTCTGACAGGAAATCCTCTGCGGGGGGGGCGCAAAAAAAGGGGGAGGATCGAGAAGGCCCGTTGAGGGGAGTGAGAAACATCCCTATTTTCATCTGAGGATTGTTGGAGGGTATGCCACTGGCCCCAGGAATTTAAGGGTGTCTAGCCCCCACAACTCATAATTGCATTACCCACCTGTGAGTTCCATTATTACTGAGAATAAAGGTTCCATATAGGCTCAGGCGAGCCAGACATTTGCTTACACTGGTGGCACCGGGAGACGGTACGCCTCAATATTTGTATAAGAAATAAAATCCTGCCCTATATCGAGGGTGGTGATGTGGGCATCCAAACTCTGCCCTTTAGATATGCTGAGTTTATGAGGTAACTTTTGAAGGGGGGCAATTGGTGAAACCCTTGAATACCTGCAATAATAAGAATAATATATTATTTATACCCCGCACATCTGGCTGGGCTTCCCCAGCCACTCTGGGCGGCTTCCAAAAAAAATATTAATCCAAATTATTGTGTGTTCCCTCAGCTTTTTGCTTGGGAATAATGAGCCAAAAGGGAAGCAAAGCTGTTCGCCCTCCTGAAGAAAAAACCCACACCAAATAAAATTGGCAAATGAATTGGAGGCCTGAATGGAAGACCTGGAGCACGTCTGTCAGCCAAAAGCAGGAGCAAGTCTCGAAGCCGTCTTCAAAGGAAGGGAGCGACGAGAGCATGAATGGGAGGCAACAGGAGAAGGCTCTCCTAGCTGCAGCTGCGCCCCACTTGCTACCCATAAATCCTCTCCTTTTGTAATGTTCTAATAACTACCCTCGCGGGTGCCGCTAATTTAAGTAAAACTGCTTAAATTGAGGCCTAGAAGACCAGCGAGATAATGGCGCTTAGTGATGCCTCATTGACCTGGTGTGATATGAGCAGCGCTTAGGGGGCCTGTTTATGGGAACGGTGTTCGCCATAGCAACTATGCGCACCCATGCGCGCGCATGGAGAAAGAGCGAATATTTCTCATGTTTGCCTCTTGTCCCCCTTCCTCTCAGGGAGGCCTCCAAGGGATTGACCCACCTCATCCTCAACCCTGTGGGGCAGGGCAGCAGATGACCTAACCTGGGAGAAAACAGTAAAGATCTGATGAAGAGAGCACAGCAGAGGTTAAATTTTCTGAGAATCCTGGGGGAAAATAATCTCTCAAAGGACCTGTTGATGGCTTTTTACCATTGTACTGTTGAGAGTGTATTAATTTATGGTCTGTGTGTGTGGTTTGGGAGCTTCACAGACAGGGGGAAAACAATGCTGTCCAGGGTTGTAAAGACTGCGGAGAGAATAATTGGGTGCGCTCTTCCCACTTTCGATCAAATCTATGCTTCCAGGTGTCATAAGAAAGCTGCAGAGATAGCGCAGGATAGTGCGCACCCGGAAATGATCTCTTTCAGCTTCTGCCTTCTGGAAGAAGGTACAGGGTTATAAAGAGTAGGACTAGCCACCTGAGAAACAGCATCAGCACCAACAGTTTTTATCCAAATGCGATTTTGGTTTTAAACGCAGTGTAAGGTAGTCTCTGTGGGAGTATATTGTATTTATTTATGGGGTATCGGAGTTTTAATAATAATAATAATAATAATAATAATAATAATAATAATTTATTATTTATACCCCGCCCATCTGGCTGAGTTTCCCCAGCCACTCTGCGCGGCTCCCAATCAGTGTTAAAAACAGTACAGCATTACATATTAAAAACTTCCCTGAACAGGGCTGCCTTAAGATGTCTTCTGAATGTCAGGTAATTCTTTATCTCTTTGACATCTGATGGGAGGGCGTTCCACAGGGCGGGCGCCACTACCAAGAAGGCCCTCTGTCTGGTTCCCTGTAGCCTCACTTCTCGCAATGAGGGAACCGCCAGAAGGCCCTCTGCGCTGGATCTCAGTGTCCGGGCTGAACGATGGGGGTGGAGACGCTCCTTCAGGTATACAGGACCGAGGCCATTTAAGGCTTTAAAGGTCAGCACCAACACTTTGAATCGTGCTCGGAAACGTACTGGGAGCCAGTGCAGATCTCTCAGAACTGGTGTTATGTGGTCCCGGCGGCCACTCCCAGTCACCAGTCTAGCTGCCGCATTCTGGATTAATTGCAGTTTCCGGGTCACCTTCAAAGGTAGCCCCACGTAGAGCGCGTTGCAGTTAGGGAGTTAACCAGGCTGGGATAGCTGGGATAGCAGGCTTGTTGGTTTTTGACTGTCTGATGTAGATTTCTTTTCAATTTCGTTGTTCTGTATGGGACAATGACAATAAAGATTATCGTATCGTATCAAAAGGGAGAGGTTTTCATGCAGGGCCACACCAGGTTGTGCCAGGATTGGAATTCAGGTCTCATGGAATCCTAGAGTGGAATCCTAGAGCTGAAAGGGATCCTGAGCCTCATCTAGTCCAGCCCCACCGCAAGGCAGGCACCCCGTCCCTGGGTGGGCTCAAGCCACCAAACGTCTGGTTAACAGCCAGACGCGCTGACGCCTTCACCCGAGTCACAGAAGCACTTCCCTTTAATCCGCCAACTGCAGAAAGAAAGAGGATGCATCGCTGCAAAAAAGAGGATGTGTATTTGTGTAAGAATCACATACCCTGATTTAGAATCAATCGGTGCTCGATTGCCCAACAAGCTTGTGCTTAGGGAGTGAACAAAACAGGGGCACAACAAGAAAAAGTGAGAGAAATTTCTGAAATAATTTGTAATATTGCAGAGTTGGAAGGGAACACGAGGGCCAACTACTCGAACCCCCTGCAATGCAGGAATCTTTCACCTAGATGAGCTCATGACTCTGAGATTAAGAGTGTCATGCTCTACCAACTGAGCTATAATAATAATAATACTAATAATAATTTATTATTTATACCCCGCCCATCTGGCTGGGCTTCTCCAGCCACTCTGGACAGATCCCAACAGAACATTAAAAACACGATAAAAGATCAAACATTAAAAACTTCCCTAAACAGGGCTGCCTTCAGACGTCTTCTAAAAGTCAGACAATTGTTTATTTCCTTGACATCTGGTGGGAGGGCATTCCACAGGACAGGTGCCACTACAGAGAAGGCCCTCTGCCTGGCTCCCTGTAACCTCACTTCTCGCAGGGGGGAACCGCCTGAAGGCCCTCAGAGCTGGACCTCAGTATCCAAGCTGAACGATGGGGTTGGAGACGCTCCTAGCAAGACATTTGATATTTTAAAAAACACCACCATGAAAAAACAACAAAACAGATCTCTTTTAGGTTTCCTTACACACCTTAATCCACACTCTTGTCCCATTGAAGCAATGATTCTTTAACATCAACTTTGTTGGACTGGTCATGTTGTGCGGATGCCTGATGATCGTCTTCCAAAGCAACTACTATATTCCGAAATTAAAAATGGAAAGTGTCATGCTGGTGGTCAACAAAAAACGGTTTGAAGACTCTCTCAAGGCAAATCTAAAAAAAGTAGTATAAACACTGTTTCCCAGTTAACATTGGCCTGCAAAGACTCCAGTTAGAGAACAGCCTTTACCAAAGGCGTCGTGGGCTTTGAAGACACTCGAACTCAGGACGCAAGGGAGAAATGTGCTAAGAGGAAGGCACACTTGGCAAACGCTCACCATGATCAACTCCTGCCCGGAAACCTATGTCCCCACTGTGGAAAGACGTGCGGATCCAGAATTGACCTCCACAGTCACTTATGAACTCATTGTTAAAACCATGTTTATGGAAGACAATCTTACTAGACTACGAGTGATCGCCAAAGCAGATCTCCTGCCCTCTGTTTTTATGACTTATCCCCACCAAAAACAGGGGATAAGTAATAGCCAGGAGAATATACTAAGATATACTAACATATATTGAAAATATATACTAACATACATCGAAAAAAAGGTCTTATGCCCCCGTTAGTACAAATTCTGTTCAAAGCTTACTTAGGGGAAATTTGAAGGACACCCTACAATTATGAATTTGACTCAGGATCTGAAGCTCGAGATTTATTTTTTCTTTCTTTTGTAATGCTTGGCTCACCCCTGGAATATGTGTAGAAATAAGCAAGCACCTCTGAGCATGTACAGAGTTTTTTTAATTTCCCTACCACTATATGGTTGTTGCACACACTTAAGTGTGACGCGGCAGCTAAAAAAGCCAATGCAATTCTGGGCTGCATCAATAGGAGTATAGCATCTAGATCAAGGGAAGTAATAGTGCCACTGTATTCTGCTCTGGTCAGACCTCACCTGGAGTACTGTGTCCAGTTCTGGGCACCACAGTTCAAGAAGGACACTGACAAACTGGAACGTGTCCAGAGGAGGGCAACCAAAATGGTCAAAGGCCTGGAAACGATGCCTTATGAGGAACGGCTAAGGGAGCTGGGCATGTTTAGCCTGGAGAAGAGGAGGTTAAGGGGTGATATGATAGCCATGTTCAAATATATAAAAGGATGTCACATAGAGGAGGGAGAAAGGTTGTTTTCTGCTGCTCCAGAGAAGCGGACACGGAGCAATGGATCCAAACTACAAGAAAGAAGATGCCACCTAAACATTAGGAAGAACTTCCTGACAGTAAGAGCTGTTTGACAGTGGAATTTGCTGCCAAGGAGTGTGGTGGAGTCTCCTTCTTTGGAGGTCTTTAAGCAGAGGCTTGACAGCCATATGTCAGGAGTGCTCTGATGGTGTTTCCTGCTTGGCAGGGGGTTGGACTCGATGGCCCTTGTGGTCTCTTCCAACTCTATGATTCTATGATTCTATGGAATATGCTTGACACCCGACAAAGAAAAGAATGAGACTGGTGTAGCTGTGTGGGCGGCTGTAAGAATCTTATCAGCTCTTTTCCAAGCGGCATAGCAGAAGTGAGTTTCAAGTGGCAAAGTGACTTTGCAGATCACGTGATCCCCCAAACTCC
This sequence comes from Podarcis melisellensis, assembly GCF_964234715.1. NCBI lineage: Eukaryota > Metazoa > Chordata > Lepidosauria > Squamata > Lacertidae > Podarcis > Podarcis melisellensis. The sequence continues at coordinate 10,165,680 of NC_138528.1, read as the reverse complement.
TGTGAACAAAACCTTTCCAGTTAGCTCTGTTCTCCTCGCCTTCAGATGTAGACACACCCTGGACTGGGAGAGCTTGGCTTTGAGCCTTCGCCATGAAACGGTTTTGCATTTCATCTAGATATCAAAGCTCCCGATTCTATCTATGCACACAGCAGAAGAGAAGCGTTTAAGAGGCAGCTCTGACTTTCGCTAGCTTAAAAACGAACAAACAAAATCTGCTCTGAGGTCTGGAAGCGTGAGAAATAGAATCTGGTGCTTATCTATAAATTAAGCCATATCACGCATCTTTGGGAAGGTGAGAGGAGTTATTTTCTTTATGCCACTCTTATAATTTTTTGGCATTTAGCTCTTTCTTTCTTTCTTTCTTTCTTTCTTTCTTTCTTTCTTTCTTTCTTTCTTTCTTTCTTTCTTTCTTTCCTGTGCCTTTTAATTGTTTCAGTTATCTTGTAAACAGCCCAGGAAATATGATCAAAGGGCAGTATTAAAAACAAATACTTAGAATAAATAATACTTTTGGCACAGTGGATGCCTTTTTGGAAGAGAAATACTCCAACGGAGAATGCCTACGTGGAGGAACCCAAGATTGTTTGAGAAGTACAGGATTTGCAGTTCATGTTTATACATAACTTTTGCACTATTTTTCCCTGCTTAAGAAAACTTTGAAATTCATTTTATTTTTTCTACTTACTAATTTTCTACTTATTTTTAAAAAAAAACAAAAAACACAGAGAGACACAAAACCCTGCTTTGTTGGCATCTGTTATTATTATTGCATCTCACGCAGTAGCCCATATTCTCCTTGCTTATCCCTGGACCTCTCCCCTTCCTATGTAGTTTCTCTGTGTCGAAATTATGACTGTAAACCCTTTGGGGCAGGGACCATTTAAGAACCTATTGATGGCACCTTATAAATACATACATGCATACATAAAATACAGTGGTACCTCAGGGTAAGTACTTAATTCATTCTGGAGGTCCGTTCTTAACCTGAAACTGTTCTTAACCTGAAGCACCACTTTAGCTAATGGGGCCTCCTGCTGCTGCCGCTGGAGCACAATTTCTGTTCTCATCCTGAAGCAAAGTTCTTAACCTGAGGTAATATTTCTGGGTTAGTGGAGTCTGTAACCTGAAGCGTATGTAACCTGAAGCGTATGTAACCCGAGGTACCACTGTACTGGGTCGTCCCCCCCCCCCCGTTTTCATTACATATCAACCAAAGGTGGAGTTTGGTCTTTCAGTGGCGCCCAGTGTGAGTCCAAAATTTGCCCTTCCCTCCTCTTCTCGCCTCCCATTCTGTACATGCACTGCATCATACTGCGGCAAATCAGGATAAATGGTCAATAGGTTGTCTGCAGGCCATTTTTCCAGCAGGAACTTGCAGAACTCAGCTCCGGCACGTCTCAGGTGGGCGCCATTGCCATCTTTAGAAAACAATGGAGTTGTTCACGGTGAGCGCCGACACCTCTATTTTCTAGAAAAATAGCACTGGTTGTCTGGAAGTGCTCTCATTCCACACAGTTCCCACAAAGAGTAATTCATGCACAATTTTGGGGAACAACAGCTGCAAAATGCCGTGTAGGGCAAGTGATTATTCAAGGCACTGACAAACAAAACACCTGCAAGCCGAGAAGAAGAGGTGCAAAATACTGTGCTTTGTTTGATGGGCAACAGTGACGTCTCTGCAACCTTTGAGGGGAAATATGCAGATGGTGTGCAACGAAGGGCATGCGCTGCACAATGCACAAGGTCATAGTGACAGTGTGCAAGGTGAGCAAGAAGCAGCTGATCTCTGAGGCATATTGATCCCAGGCTGTTTGAAGCTGGAGTTGAGGATTAAATGACTCTCTGATGTTATTTTCCACTCAGCTACCACCTTTGTGTTTAGCAAAGCATAGCGCAGGTGGAGAACATTTTTCAGGCTGAGGTCCAGGGTCCTTTGGCTGAAGGAATGCAATACCTCAAGGACCACCTCTTTCCGTATGAACCCACCCGGACCCTGACATCATCTTCCGAGGCGCATTAAATGGCAGTATAGACGAGCTTTATGTTTGTGCATTAAAGTCGCAACATGCGCATAGGGAGAAGCAACATACGCACAAAACCCGTTGAGACCACAGGAGTGGTGATTGCCAAAGAAACAAGCTACTTCTCAAACTGAAACTTACTTCCAAAGGAAGCTTGCTATCCACATTAAACAACAGAATGGGATGTGCCTGTCTTGGAGTTCAATGACATATTCCAGCAAGGCAAAAACATTAAAGGAGGGAGCAAGATAGGTGTGGGTGGGGGGGTCAGGGGCGGTGGCTTGGAGAGGTTGGTGAGGGTGCTAGCCTGCTAGGAGTCCTAAGGGCCAAGTAGGGGAAGGATCCTGGGAACTGTGGTTTTGCAATTGTAGCAGTGCCCAGAGTCCCATTGCACAAAATTATCAGTCCTAATGCAATGGCCAACAAATCACCTTGCCAACAAAGGTCCGTATAGTTAAAGCTATGGTTTTCCCAGTAGTGAGGTATGGAAGTGAGAGCTGGACCATAAAGATGGCTGATCGCTGAAGAATTTATGCTTTTGAATTATGGTGCTGGAGGAGACTCTTGAGAATCCCATGGACTGCAAGAAGATCAAACCTATCCGTTCTTGGGGAAGTCGGCCCTGAGTGCTCACTGGAAGGACAGATCCTGAAGCTGAGGCTCCAATACTTTGGCCACCTCATGAGAAGAGAAGACTCCCTGGAAAAGACCCTGATGTTGTGAAAGATGGAGGGCACAAGGAGAAGGGGGCGACGGAGGACGAGATGGTTGGACAGTGTTCTCGAAGCTACAAACATGAGTCTGACCAAACTGCGGGAGGCAGTGGAAGACAGGAGTGCCTGGCGTGCTCTGGTCCATGGGGTCACAAAGAGTCGGACACGACTAAACAACAATGCAATGGCTTAAATCAGCTTTAAGTTTGTAGTGTTAACGAGGTCCTGGTTTTATTGCCGCTTTCCAGGCATACATCTTCTGATTAGGCAACGCTGCCAGCATCGTAACTATAGATTGTTAAAGGGATTTGTGGCGGTGTGGCCTGATTCAATAACCGCCAGTAAAGAAATGGCTGTAGATATCACTTGGAAAGTGAAACAAAGCGATCGGTTGTGGGTTGCCAAATATCAAGTTAACCTTTCTACCTTTATTTTCACCCTATACTTAAGAATTATTTGAGAGGCAGACTGGTATTACTGTCTTACGATATGGTTAAAGGTAAAGGGACCCCTGACCATTAGGTCCAGTCGTGGCCAACTCTGGGGTTGGGGCACTTATCTCGCTTTATTGGCCAAGGGAGCTGGAGTACAGCTTCTGGCTCATGTGGCCAGCATGACTAAGCCACTTCTGGCGAACCAGAGCAGCAAACGGAAACGCCGTTTACCTTCCTGCCGGAGTGGTACCTATTTATCTACTTGCACTTTGACGTGCTTTCGAACTACTAGGTTGGCAGGATACGATAGGGTTACAGTAAGGCTTTTAAGCACATTAAAGAATGAACAAAAATAATGGAGAGAGGAGCGGAAAGAGAGAAAACAGGCAGGGGGAGCTGAATTCCTGCAAGTGTTCTGCTGACAGAGTTCTTTTAGCAGCGCCTACTGTTTCCTTCCTTGCGGCATTGAATTTGCAGATCTAAAAGTCACAGCTCTAGCACTACCTCCTTGCAATAAGCAGACCTCTTCACACATTACAATTTTAGAGTGACACCATGCGTTGCAAGCGTATGACACATATAGTGCGATTGCACCTATCGCATATCTGTAAGCATGTGTCTACAGGGTCTACTGTCTACTTAAGTAGTCATCAATAAACTCTCAAAATGTTGCATTTAAAATCAACTATTTTGGAGCAGAATTTTCTATAGCTTTTATGGCATTTTCAAAAGTATTGAGCTCAATTGTCTCGAATCCTCAAACACGTAAACACATAAACACGCGCCAGCCCCACAAGCTCGGGGGACAGCAGGGAGGCGGAGCGCCACCTTCCCGTTGTTCCCCAACCTGGTTTGGAGGCTGGCGGTGGGGAAAGCTCGGGCTTCCCCCGCCCCAGCCCCGCACCTGGGGAAAAAAATATTTGTCTTTATTTCCACCCCCCGAAATTAGGTGCGCCCTATGGGCTGGTGCGCCCTATAGGGCGAAAAATACGGTAGTTGCAAGGACTGAAGGTCCCTGGCTTCCCACAGCTCTCTAAGTCTCCTCCCGCCCCCTGTACATTCCCAAGCAATCTGAGACTCTGGTCGGCTTGCCTGTCTTTGCTTTGCCCTCTTCATACGTCTTTGGGTCTGGGCGACCAGGGAGGAGGGGAGCTAGTTGCAGCTGGAGAGGGAGACCTCTTCGCTTCTTGACCACCCTGATTCATCTTGGCCTCTTGGTCCCCCTCCTCTCCAGCCTCTGCTCTGTCTCTGATTCTGGACCGCTCTCTGCCACAGCCTCTTCCTGCTCACTAAACCCTGTTACCACTTCATCTTCCAACACCAACACCTCCCTGTCTGCTCCCTCTCTTCCCTCTGACCATGCATGGCGTGCAACCACCACCCCCTGGGCTCCAAGCTGTCTTCCCATGGGGGTTTCCCAACTGGTGCCTCCCACTCCTCCTCTGTCTCCAGCCAATGCATGACAGTATAGTTGCATCAGTGTCTGCAAGATCCCATCATCTACAGACAAGAACTCATTTCTGTCAGTGCCTGCTTATTTTCCTACATGAATTGCTTCCCACAAATGCCTTGAAGTGATTGCACAATTTAAAAAAGTCAACAGCAAGAACAGTTGCGCTATTTCATATTGTAAAATAATTGCGACAATTAAAAACACATGTAAAGGTAAAGGTACCCCTGACCATTAGGTCCAGTCGCAGACAACTCTGGGGTTGCAGCGCTCATCTCGCTCTATAAGCCGAGGGAGCTGGCGTTTGTCCACAGAAAGCTTCCGGGTCATGTGGCCAGCATGACTAAGCCCTGTCTGGCGAACCAGAGCAGTGCACGGAAATGCCGTTTACCTTCCTGCCCGAGCGGTACCTATTTATCTACTTGCACTGGTGTGCTTTCGAACTGCTAGGTGGGCAGGAGCTGGAACCGAGCAATAGGAGCGCACCCTGTTGCGGGGATTCGAACCACTGACCTTCCGATCGGCAAGCCCTAGGCTCAGTGGTTTAGACCACAGCGCCACCCGCGTCCACCCCCCAAAATGTACACATAAGTAAAGTTATGTTGCATTATCACATTTCTGTATTGCATTAGATTGTTATAAGGTGTACACTCCTTGTTTCTTCAGCTTGTAAACCACCTTGGCTATTGTAAGATAGAAGGACGGTATACAAATTAAAAGCGATGATGATTTTTGTGTGTGAAAACAATGTCAAATCCAATGACAGACAATAGGCTAGAATAAATATCTCCACTTCAAAGTCTTATTGAAAAAGGAAGATCTTCACTGGACATCAAATAGACAACAGAGGCAGCACCTTTTCGATATGCATTTTTTTTGTCATTGCTTTTATTTAACACAATGTATGTACCGCTTGATTGTTGTAAAACCTCTAAGTGGTTTACAATTGATATTAAAATTATAAATAAAAATAGTAAAACAGCATTTCAAAATAATTAACAATATGAGGTAGTAATGAAACACATTTCTATCTCTTGCCCAAACAGAAATGTTTTAAGCAGGTGCTGGAAAGAGCACAACAAGGGCACCTGCTTAATGTCAATAGGCAGGGAGTTCCACTGTCCTAAAAGATTGTTTTCACAGCCGTGAATTAGGTAGTACTGTATTAGTTCCACAGATCGAAGCTGTAAGCTGAACATTTTTTATTTTATTTTTTTGGTGAAGGGTATTATAGAAATATGTTGAACAAACAAACCAGCAAAGTAACTTTTAACTAAAGTGAGCCACGAAAGGCAGGGAACTAAGGCTATGTACACATTAGTGGCTTGAAAGACAGCAAGGTGATCTTCCAGTTTCTCAAAGTTCTGTACATGCCAGGGAAGGGGCAGAGATAACTTCACCAGTTGCCCATTAACTGATTTGTTTCCCTCCAATTCACTGAAGCTGTCATCGGGGCAAGTCGCCGGCTGCCTGAAATGCAGGCAGCTCAGCCTGACCTCTGCTTCCGAGGGCGGAAGCTGATTTGAGGGAAAGGGCATCAGAGAGGAGAGACAGGATCCAGATGGATCATGGCTCGCGTCATACGTACTTTGGTTTCAACCACCAGCTGTGGGAGCGGAATGAAGCTGGAGCAAATGTTGATGTGTGTGCACAAGCCAAGCAAAGAAAAGGGATCGGGTGGGCATTTGTTGACTTTCAAAGTGGAAAAAATTGCCGATTGACTGAATTGTAGGCCGTCTGAGATACGATTTGTGGATTTGCAAAATAGAAAAATGGGGGGGGGGGTCCTTAGGTAAGAAGCAATGCCAAAAGTTTGTCTCTTCCATACGCAGAAACCGAATATGCAAGAATGAGTAATAATAGTAATAGGTTTTCCCAGCCACTCTGGAGTGTCAACAGATGCCAAGATGCTAACATTTTCTGTACCTTGCCCTCAGCCACAACTAGGCCGGGCTGCTGGGAGGGAGGCAGACACTATATCCTAGTCATAGTCTTACAACAGCTGGGCAAAGTCCTCAGGCAGTCTCAGGAAACGGAGGTTCACCTTTTACACAGAGGCAGAGAAAGCTTACGCCGTGTTCAAAACCTTTCATATAGACTATTTGTGCATTAAATACACACACACACACACACACACACACACACACACACACAGGTCTTCAAAACAGCTTATAATTAAAAGCCACACAGAGGTAATTTATAATTACACTAGCATTATTATCATAGTTAATAATGTCAGAAACATCTTTGTTCTGCCAAGCATTTTTACAGAATTCATTGGACTCTGTGTTCATCATTTGTTTGGCATTTCATGATTTTATAATCTTACATTATTTTTAATTATTTTATTGTTCTCCTGGTCTTGTGGGCCACGTTCTTTGCTGTCCCTGACTTGTGGAAGGCAGAAACAGGATTGAAGAGGACCTTAACAGATTGGAGAACTAGGCGCAACCTAACAAAACGAATTTCAATAGGGACAAATGTAAAGTTCTGCACTTAGGCAGGAAGAACCAGATGCACAAATATAGGATGGGGGACACCTGGCTCACTAGCAGTACATGTAAAAAAAAGGATCTAGGGGTCTTGGTGGACCACAAGCTTAACATGAGTCAACCATGTGATGCAGCAGCAAAAAAAGAGCTAATGCTATTCTAGGCTGCATCAACAGAAGTACAGTGGTACCTCGGGTTACATACGCTTCAGGTTACAGACTCTGCTAACCCAGAAATAGTACCTTGGGTTAAGAACTTTGCTTCAGGATGAGAACAGAAATCGTGCTCCGGCGACGGCAGCAGGAGGCCCCATTAGCTAAAGTGGTGCTTCAGGTTAAGAACAGTTTCAGGTTAAGAACGGACCTCCGGAACGAATTAAGTACTTAACCTGAGGTACCACTGTATAGTGTTCAGATCAAGGGAAGTAATAGTAGTTCTCTAGGAAAAGGTAAAGGTAAAGGTACTGGTGTTTGTCCGCACTTTGATGTGCTTTCGAACTGCTAGGTTGGCAGGAGCTGGGACAGAGCAACAGGAGCTCACCCCATCGCGGGGATTTGAACCGCCAACCTTCTGATAGGTAAGCCCAAGAGGCTCAGTGGTTTAGACCACAGCGCCACCCACATTCCTGTTTTGCCATAATTAGACCACACTTGTAATACTGTGTCCAATTCTGGGCGTCACAAGTTGGAACGTGTGCAGAGGAAGGTGACCAAGATGAAGAAGGGTCTTGCCTGGAAAAGAGGAGATTGAGAGGAGAATATGATAGCTGTCTTCAAATATCTTAAGGGCTGCCACATGGAGGAGGGAACAAGCCTGGTTTCTCCTGCTCTAGAGGGTAGGATTCAAACCAATGGCTTCCGAATCTCCTTTCTTGCAAGGAGATTCTGACTAAGGATCAGGAAGAACTTTATGACAGTAAGAGCTGTTATGGAACAGACTCCCACGAGAGGTGGTGGACTTTCCTTCCTTGGAGGTTTTCAAGCAGAGGTTGGATGACCATCTGTCATGCATGTGTTAGCTGAGTTCCCTGCATGGCAGGGGGTTTCAGTGTTTCCCAACCTTGGGCCTCCAGCTGTTTTTGGACTACAACTCCCATCATCCCTAGCTAGCAAAACCAGTGGTCAGGGATGATGGGAATTGTAGTTCAAAAACAGCTGGAGGCCCAAGGTTGGGTAACACTGGACTAGATGACCCTTGGGGGAATCTTCCAACTCTAAGATTCCATGATGCATTCTAGGACCTGGGAGACAAGTCCATAATTACAGTATTGTTGTTGTTGTTTAGTTGTTTAGTCGTGTCCGACTCTTCGTGACCCTATGGACCAGAGCATGCCAGGCACTCCTGTCTTCCACTGCCTCCTGCAGTTTGGTCAAACTCATGTTTATAGCTTCGAGAACACTGTCCAACCATCTTGTCCTCTGTCATCCCCTTCTCCTTGTGCCCTCCATCTTTCCCAGCATCAGGGTCTTTTCCACGGAGTCTTCTCTTCTCATGAGGTGGCCAAAGTATTGGAGCCCCAGCTTCAGGATCTGTCCTTCCAGTGAGCACTCAGGGCTGATTTCCGTAAGAATGGATAGGTTTGATCTTCTTGCAGTCCATGGGACTCTAAAGATGTTGAGCTTCAGACCATATTTTGCGCCCTCCTCTTTCACCCTCATTGAAAGGTTCTTTATTTCCTCCTCACTTTCTGCCATCAAGGTTGCGTCATCTGCATATCTGAGGTTGTTGATATTTCTTCCAGCAATCTTAATTCCGGTTTGGGATTCATCCAGCCCAGCCTTTCGCATGATGAATTCTGCATATAAGTTAAATAAGCAGGGAGACAAAATACAGCCTTGTCGTACTCCTTTCCCAATTTTGAGCCAATCAGTTGTTCCATATCCAGTTCTAACTGCAGCTTACAGTATAGGAAACAGCTATTTACCACTCCCGCACCCCCAAAAATAATTAAAATCACTTTCAATTCTATTTGATTTATTTATTTTAATCAATCAATCAATGTGGTGGGAGGGGGCAGTTTCCAGCTGTGTGGGGGGGGGAAGGGTAAGGGGTAGCGAAGCGCTTCTGTCCTTCTGCGCATGCGTGGCAGGCGCGCCGCCGCCGCCCGCTCCCGATCTCTCCCCTCCCTCCCATCCTCGTCGGCTCCTTTCTCCTTCTCTCTCCTCCCTCGCGCCCACGTTCCAGCGGCTCCAACCGCCTCTCCGGCGGGAGGGGTGGGAGGGGAACGAGGCCACTGCGCGTGCGCGCTCCGTCTGAGTGGCGGCGCCTCCTCGCGCGGCAGGCGGGACTTGGGCGCTGGAGCCGAGGGAGGGAGAGCGGAGAGGACCGGCGGACGGAGCAACGGACTGGCGCGACGCCGGGACGGCATGACGGGTAGAGCAGCCCTGGCCGAGCGCCCCCTCCCCTCGACGCCCTCCCCGTCAGGACCGCGCCCCCATCCCACATTTCTTCTCCCCCCCCACCCGCCCCTCGCCTATCCCCCCCTACCCACCCCCCCAAAGTCAGGGCCTCCCCCCACCCTCAGCCCCACCGCCTGCCCTGCCCTCCCCAACCCCACTTTCCTCGTGCAGCCAAAACCCCACTAATCTCCCTCTTTCTCGCAACCCCCCCCCCAGTTTCTATGGCTTTGGGGGGGGAGGGGGCAGCCAAAGTCCTTTGGAGCAGGAGCTCCCCACAAGCCCCCCCCATTTCCTCCTTTCCTCCACCCCCAGGGGATGGGCTCCCGACGTCTTCCCTTGACCCCCCCAACCTTTTTTAAAAAAGGTTTATCTCTTTTTTTAAATAGGTGCTTGTATATATGCATGGTGTATGTATGAAACCGCTCTTGACGCTCTTCCGAATCTCTCTCCCCACAGTGCAGCACCCCTGATTTTGGACTCGCCTTCCTAAGCCGACAGCTGCCTCCTCCTCCTCCTGGCCGGAGCCCCTTCAGGATGTCCTCCTTGCGCCGCCTGGCCGACTGCCTGCAGGATTCGGAGAAGGTCGCCGCTTTCCAGAGGCTGTGCGGCGTGCAAGCGCCCCCAGAGTGGGGGGCTGCCCTTTCTCCCCCCCGGCCCCTGGAGCCCGGGGCCCCGGTGGCCAACGGCAACTGCCCGGCCACCCAGCCGGATGGCGTGAGCGATGGGAGGTGCCGCTTCCAAGGCCCCTGCAGTGCGGGCGAGAAGGGTGATGTGTGGCACTCAAACGGGGTGCTCTCCGGGGGAGCCTGCGGTGGGGTGGAAGCCCAGATCAAGCCCCCGAAGAAAGAGGAGAAGCCTGGGCTCGGGGTTCCCAAAAAGCAGCCTCGGCGCAACTCTCTGACTGGGGAAATGATATGCCAGGATTTCACCATCCGCAGTCCCTTCCTCTATTACCTGTTCAGCCTGGGCACGGAGCTGGGCAACGAGCTCTTCTACATCCTCTTTTTCCCCTTCTGCATCTGGAACCTGGATGCTTGGCTGGGCAGGAGGCTCATCATTGTTTGGGTCTGGGTCATGTACCTGGGCCAGTGTACCAAGGACCTTATCCGTTGGCCCAGACCTGCATCCCCACCCGTGGTCAAGCTGGAGGTTTTCTACAACTCCGAGTACAGCATGCCCTCTACGCATGCCATGTCGGGCACTGCCATCCCAGTGACATTACTGTTGTTCAGCTATGGACGGTGGCAGGTAAGAGAGCCCCCCCCCCCCCCCGGTGTTTAAGGTGTTCAGTCAAGGTTGCTGTGTTATCGGTGGAACAGTCTGGTGGAAATACAAAATAGTACTCTTTTAAAAAATCATTTTATTCAGTAAGAGTTAAAACAAAAGCATTGCTTTTAAAAAATTATCCAGTAGGTGTTTAGATAGTTGGGAGGCTTGATCTTTATATAGTACTTCCAGGATTAGAATGCTGACAAACTTGGTAGGTTTTTTTTTAATGGGGACAGTATGCCCTGCTGAGTTACAAACAGCAGGATCTCTTGTTAAAGTTTCATTTTGTTAACTGTGAGTTATTGTATCTTCTGGCACTACGCATGCTTTTACTCTGTGGGAGTTAGGCTGGAAATCAGGTGATTTATATAGGCCACAGAAGGATTTGGAAATAGAAATGTGTGTTTGAAGTCATTTTCGATTTCTTCAGTTAGCAAAGTAAATATACTTTCCACAAGGCCTATCTGTATTAGAATCTTATAGGCATTTACAGACTTGCGTAGACTAATAAAACACCCCAGTGTTCCTCCTACTTCCTCTAAATATCTCTAGTTTCGAACTACATTTCTAGACTGACATGCAGTAACTTCTGATTTTAATTGTAGATGAAGGCTGCAGCCCTTTGCAAAATTACTTGGAAATAAACTGCCTTGAATTCCAGTTAAATTCCTAGCTTAAAGAAGCCCTGATTTGAAACTACAAATGGAGAGTGCAAATTTAACAATGCTATCCTAATTTTTGGATGTAAATCTCGCATCCAGTGGGGCTTCTAGGTGAGTGTGCATGGGGTTGTATCCTGCTTCCAAGTAAACCGCTACATGAGTGCACTGCAAGTAGTTTGCAAACTTTGGCTGTGGTGTCACTCCAGTCACCACTAACCAGTCACATGAAACAGCTAGTGGCCCTGGATGAGAAAATTCACATATGTATCTGTCAAAAGATTGATTTTGGCAGTTCACTGGTGCATGGATAAGCATCTGTTGCAGGTATGATTGTGTTTCCGGATGCATACATGCTTTTGCATCAGCTGATTTCCTTTAGGTTTTGAAGTTTTTGAGTTTCTGCCTCCTTCAGAATACAGCGGTACCTCGGGTTAAGAACTTAATTTGTTCTGGAGGTCCGTTCTTAACCTAAAACTGTTCTTAACCTGAAGCACCACTTTAGCTAATGGGGCCTCCCGCTGCTGCTGCTGCGCCGCTGCTGCGTGATTTCTGTTCTCATCCTGAAGCAAAGTTCTTAACCCGAGGTACTATTTCTAGGTTAGTGGAGTCTGTAACCTGAAGCGACTGTAACCCGAGGTACCACTGTGCACTACAGAATTTGCGCTTCATTTTTATGTTGCCTTTCATGCTATGGGTCCATAAAGTAACTAAATTATTGGTAACCATCTGCTGGAGTTGGCCAAGCCTGGGATGTACCAGCTGGAGAACATCTTGGAATAGAGATTATGCCATTTCCTTGCTACTAATTGTGTCACATTTCTGGACAAAGTTCTTCTTTTCAGCCATCACGATGTTCCTTAAGCCCTTTGCATTCATGTTAGTTAATTTTCCCAAGGTTTTCTATCTGGTGTACTCTGGTACTGTTAAAAATATATATATATTTCCTTAAATATATAGATATATATGCTTCCTTAAAAAAAAACCTAGCACCCCATCTCTGCTGGTCATATCCTGTTGTTATCTAAGACAATAAGAAGCTCAGTGAGTGATTACTGAAAACATGCAAACCTATTGTGAAGACCTGTTCTGTGGAGGCTATTTCTTTCACAGATGTGCAACTCCTATAATATTGGTTAGTGTAAAAAACCCCTCAAACCTTGCCCCTTGTTCCACCTGTGTTGCCCACTAGTTGTATACTATTTTGAGTAACTGGGTTTTCTACCCAGCTATAGTACGGTTATCTTGCACAGTACACGTGAAAACAGTCTGAGAAATGTCCAGAATAAGGAAGGATCTGGATTGTGGCAATTGGAATAGAAGATACTGTGCTTTGATGCCACATAATGCATTTTAAAATTTAAATTTATTTAGTTAGTTGGTTGTTTATATTTATGCAGCATTCTTTCCATCATGAAACCCAAGGTGACACACACATTGTTCCCAGGAGGTCTCCCATCTGGCAAATACTGTATGGACCAGCAAAACTAAAATGTATGTTCCGTTAAAGTGAATAAAGGATTTGGGTTGTTACGCTTCCCTAAACCGGACTGTCTGTTAATTTTGTCTAATTTTCCGGGGAAATGCTCTTAAAGGGAAGGTTCTTTGATAGAATGTGAAAGGTTTTAGTTTTGGATTATATGGTTAATAGTTAATGAAATCCTGACTAGTGTTTCCATTGCCCATGAGTACTTCATGAGGATTTCAAGCTGTGCAAGGGAAGGAGTGCATGTGAGACATGAAGCTGATGTGAGCAAGCTTTAGAAAGGTGATTATGTTTACATTTATAAAGTACTAACAATATTCTAAGCACCATGCAGATATTAAAAGACTATGTAGTATCTACTGCAAGCTCACTATTGAATAGGCACAATAGAAGAGGAAAGCAAGCAGGTGCTCTTTTTCTGGCCAGTGGATGGGGCCAGATTGGTTTCTCCCTTCTGAGAGCAAGGGGTGCAGCTCCTCAGTGGCCTACTGTTTACATAATATAATATAATATAATATAATATAATATAATATAATATAATATAATATAAATTCCCTCTATTTTCAAAGTCCAGGTGTAAGTGCTGTTGCTTGCATACCCAAATTGGTGCCACTCATGCACAAGATGAAGATAATCAAGATACTTTGGGGGACCTCAAGGTTTACAGAAATACAAAACACTGCAAGATTTTATTGGCAGTGATCCTTGACCTTACAAGTTACTAATTTTTCATTTCTGTGCTGGGCAATTTACTAGATGCTGTAGATTGTCTTAAGCACAGTAAAAGGAAGTCAGGTCATGATTGGCACTTGTGCTGTTGAAAGCTGTCCAATTTGTTCTTTTATTTATTATAGCAATTTATATCTCAGCTTCCCTGCAGGGAGATCAAAGTGAGGTATAAGTTTTTCTCCCTCCCCATACCATCCTCATAACAACCATGTTGTTATGGTTGGACAGGTAGGTTGGTCTGAGAAATGGTGACTGGCCAGCTGTGCTTCATGGGTGACTAGGGGTTTGAACCTGTGTCTCCCATGTGCCAGTTCAACATGTTAAACACCACACACTGCACTGCCACTATGAATAAAATGATCCGGTATTGGGCTACTCCAATAATTTTAAGGGGATGCGTACTTCTTAACCTTTTTTCCCCGTTTACGTGTTTGAGGATTCCAGACAATTGAGCTCAATACTTTTGAAAATGCCATAAAAGTTATAGAAAATTCTGCTCCAAAATAGTTGATTTTAAATGCAACATTTTGAGAGTTTATTGATGACTACTTAAGTAGACAGTGATATCTTCCATTATTTATTTGATCCTATTCTAAATCCTGCCAACCTAGCAGTTCAAAAGCATGTCAAAGTGCAAGTAGATAAATAGGTACCGCTCTGTCGGGAAGGTAAACGGCGTTTCCGTGAGCTGCTCTGGTTCGCCAGAAGCGGCTTAGTCATGCTGGCCACAGGACCCGGAAGCTGTATGCCGGCTCCCTCGGCCAATAAAGCGAGATGAGCGCAGCAACCCCAGAGTCGGTCACGACTGGACCTAATGGTCAGGGGTCCCTTTACCTTTACCTATTCTAAATTAGATAGAACTATAGAGGAAGTTTGTAGTCCCATGCAATGATGTCAATCTAGAGTATATTCCCAGCTAGTCAGATTGGGTTTTCTCATTACATGTTGTTTTGCTCTATAACTCGGGTGTCAACTGTGCTCATGTCTGCAATATGAACAGTTGGCACAAAAGAGTTGAAAGCACTTGGATTTAATTCTTGATTTTTTATTTTTTTAAAAAGTCTGACCCTGGGTCATAAACATTTGAGATGAAGTGTTTCCTTAGGAATACTTCTGAAACTATTGTTCTGTTATTAAAAGCTGTTGGCAGTAGCTCAGCCTAGAAAAAGAGGAACTCTTCAGGGAAGCTTTTCTTTCGTGCCTCCAATCAGGATTGCAAGAGGATGTAATACAAAACACACAAGGAATTTCCTAACTACGAATGGTCTAATGGGCAACATGTTTGTTAAAGGGGGGGGGGGGAGAAATACCACTCCAATCACTGGCTTGATGAAGAAACTTACAATTAGACTTTTTTCCACTTGAGCTCTCTTAGTCAAGATTTTTGTGAATGCTGCCAAGTTGCAGCTTCCTGTTAAAATGTTTTAAAATGTTGATCTCAAACATAATTGAATAAAAAAGCAAATGCCGATAATCTTTTAAGTAACTGAGACTGCAATCCTAAGCACACTTTACTGGTGGTGAGCCTCAAATGAACATAGTGGGACATACTTCTGAGTGCATGTGTAAGATTGTGCTGCAAAATAAGTTTCAACTTTTTCTGATTCTGATCTGCAGGGCTTCTCACTAGTCTCACTCCATGTGCACATGGGGATTACATCACAACTGTTCTTTCACCACAGAAGTCATGCACCTGCATACAGTAGTATGCACATTATATGCAAAAAAACCCCATAAAGATTGCCTGAGAGAGAGTCAGTGTGGTGTAGTGGTTAAGAGCAGTAGTCTCGTAATCTGGGGAACTGGGTTCGCTTCCCTGCTCCTCCACCTGCAGCTGCTGGGTGACCTTGGGCTACTCACACTTCTTTGAAGTCTCTCAGCCCCACTCACCTCACAGAGTGTTTGTTGTGGAGGAGGAAGGGAAAGGAGATTGTTAGCCGCTTTGAGACTCCTTAGGGTAGTGATAAAGCGGGATATCAAATCCAAACTCTTCTTCTTCTTCTTCTGCCTACAAAACAGGTTTCTATTAATTTATTTTATTATTGTATTTTGAGGTATTTATATACCAGGTTTCATAGAGTCATACAATTGGAAGGGACCCAAGGGTAATCTAGTCCCACCCCCTGCAATGCAGGAATCTCAGCTAAAGCCACTCACTTATAGAGAGTGGCCTACAAAGTTTCCAAACTGGCTGTGAAAGACACATGTTGGTGGAACAGCTGCTGGCTGTGGGATAACAACCAGATTAGAAATGACTCCTTGATGAGATTTTTCAGTGGTGACACTCCCTGTAGTGTGGATGATACTTTTTCATATTTTAGGAGAGTTTTAAAAGGATTTCCAGGATTCCATCACTAATTTAATGGATATGTTTGTGTGCATCTTTCTTTTTCTTCTATATTCATCACTGCAGTGGTTTCTACTTAAAGACAGAATACGGTAGTTACAGCAACTTGTTTCTGAGAATACAACAGTTTTGGATTCACTACAAGCCCTGTCAGTGGAAGCACTTTGCAAGCACTTCCGCTTCCCTCATGCTCCCTAAAGGTGGCTTGGTGGTGGTGGGGAATTTCAGGAGAACCTCCAGAGCATTGTGTGGGTGGAGCAGGGTTCGAAATTAGCTGGGCGCCAGGCGCATTTTGTGCCTAAAGATTCTCCATTTGTCAGCACCTCAAAAAGACTGGGTGCCATTTTTTGTGCGTGGCTGACACTCAAGGATTACTGAAATGTATGTGCTTTGAAGCCTCAACATATATGTTAAGGATAGACAATATGTTAAGGAGTTTAACAATAAAGAGTAGAGTGTTTTGAAAACCAATATTTTTATTGGTACCAATATTTTTATTGTCAACACCAAATTAAACATGTATTAACAACGTCTGCTAAAAAATGTAATACTAACAATGTGTCACTTACATGAATTGCTTATCAAAATCTATGCTTATCAAAATAATAAATAAAAAGTGTTGCGGGGGGGGAGGTGACTAGACGTTCTGTTTTGGTGCCTACAACCCAGGTCCCAGGAGCCATTTGGCTCCTAGCCTTCTATCCCAGTATCTAACACTGGTGGAGTATGAAAGGTTCACAATACTACAAGATTCTTGCTCCCCCTCTCAGTCTGGGAAACAGTTGTTAAAAACATGCAGAAACAGGAAGTGAAGTCTGTCAAGGTGTGAGAATGTTAGTGTTGGCAATTAAAGTTTTTTCCAGTTCTTATAAGTTATCGCAGTTAACAGACAGGCTGTTTTGAATGTATGTTGGATGCAGGTGGCGCTGTGGGTTAAAGCCTCAGCGCCTAGGACTTGCCGATCGAAAGGTCGGCGGTTCGAATCCCTGCGGCGGGGTGCGCTCCCGCTGTTCGGTCCCAGCGCCTGCCAACCTAGCAGTTCGAAAGCACCTCCGGGTGCAAGTAGATAAATAGGGACCGCTCACCAGCGGGAAGGTAAACGGCGTTTCCGTGTGCGGCTCTGGCGAGCCAGAGCAGCGATGTCACGCTGGCCACGTGACCCGGAAGTGTCTCCGGACAGCGCTGGCCCCTGGCCTCTTAAGTGAGATGGGCGCACAACCCCAGAGTCTGTCAAGACTGGCCCATACGGGCAGGGGTACCTTTACCTTTACCTTTTACCTTGGCTATGTGTACTTCTTATAAGTTATCGCAGTTAACAGACAGGTTGTTTTGAATGTATGTTGGCTATGTGTACTGCTTTATGCATACTGCTATGAGAAAGGTTCTACCAGTGTATTGTGGCGGTGTCAGATGAATCCTATGAGACTGCCATACTTTCACTCTAATTTATTTGAATAGCTGTTTGCTGTCGTTAGTGGTAAAATAAAAGAGTTGACAGGTGTGTCACCTGAGGGCTTTCAATGATCCAAGGTGCCACATGGCTAGCTGGATCAGGTGATAAGGGCCAGACTAGAGGCAGTGAAGTATCTGGAAACAAGGGTGGCTAGTTCAAAAATTCAAAATTAAAATGTTTCATCAAATATCACAGGAAGTATTCTTTTGCACCTTTGAAGCCAATGAATTCATATGCAGGGTATAAGGAATTGCTTTTTTTTGTTTTGTTTAGAATATTGTAGTCTTCCAAAGGTGAGGATGAGAATCCGACATTTGTCCTGTTCAAAGACACTGTTTTTTCCTGTGAAAAAATATATTTTTTTGGATAGGGGAAAAGGGTTCTATACACAAAACTAGCTTACAAAAGAGCCAAAGCACACATGAACATCACTATGTGTACTGCACTAGGTAGCAGAGATGTCACTACCCTTTTTATATAATTCCTACTTTTTATGGCTGCAACATCATGAAGCAAACAAAGCCGCAGTATGCCCAAAACAGAAAAAAATAGCCCCCTGAACTTAATACTAATAAAGATCCACACTACTGTACAGACCAAAATGCAAATACTAGCTGCATTACACAGACTCACTTCTAGATCGGTGGAGGCCAACATTTTTAGTAAGTGTGCCAGAAATGAAATCTAAAGTAAGCAGTACAAAGTTTGGCTGCACACTACAAGTGCATATCTCAAGCCTGGAATGGTTTTGTGTCCAATCTACTGAACCAGTGAGCAGTAGCAGTACAATTTTGGGTGAGGCAGGTAGGAATGTGGAGTTGACTTTATTCCAGAGCCAAGTCCCTGCTCTTTTCAAGGAGTGGCAGGACACCTTGTGCTGCTTATGATAACCATACTACAAAGAGTCTACTACTGTTATGTCAGGAGGTTCTAGCTTCCTAGTGCCATTGTGAGGGCATTCTTGTGCAGAGAATGGGCAGGAAGGCAGTGTTGAGCCACTTCATCATACCTTCCCTGCAAATGTCTTCCCTATAAATTTTGACCTGTATTTTTACTGCAGCCTGGGACTAGAAATAGGCTCCGGTTTAGGGGGGGGGGGACAATAAGAGCAGATGATTCCTTTCCATACCAGCCAATTCTCCCTTGCAGGTGCCCTCCAGATTCACTTCACCTCAGCAGACATAGGCTAGGGAGCCTGTACAGCTGAAGTAACATCTAATTCTTTCCTTGGATATCCCTTGTTCTCCTCACGAAATTTCGGCTTCCAGGGCTCCCTGGTTTAAACAATGGCATGAAAACCACGTGAACATTGCAATACACTGTCAGAACTGCAGTTTCTTTTTCAAATTCATCTTTAGAGAAATGGCTTCTGTAGAAACTGAAGCTGTGGGGAACTGGCAAATACTGTTTATGTGATAGAGGAAATTAAATGATGAATGAAATGAAACCAAGGCTTGGAAACATGCCACACGTTCTGTGACTGCTTCCCTTTTGAGGCTTTGCAGTGCACCGTAGCAAACATTATTCAGCGTTAGAAGGGTGTTGTATGCATCCAGTCTTGTACAGTGCAGCATCTACAATATTGTGGCTAACAAAAGCATTTGTGGCTCTTTGTGGGATATAATGTAATAGAGTTTGAGGACATGCAAAATATATATTCTTTTAAAGTTTGGCTCAGGGCCCCTTGTTTTACAACACTTGATAATAGACATCAGTGAAAACTGTTCCCTAAATAGCTTGGAAGAATTTGGTATTTTTGTTCAAACTCTGTACCATAGACATCAACTTGGCAAAATAGCATGGTTGGATAAAATCATAAAGATCGGATATTATTGCAGGAAAGGTTTGATATTATTGCAGCAAAAACAAAGCACAGGACAGCAGATGTTCCAGGAGATGTCCTGTCTACAATTTACTTATATTTACTTATTTTTGAAAACCTCCTTGTTGGTCTATAGCATTTTCTGTTATCCTATTTGCAAGCTCTATGCAACACAGCAGGTCATTTCCAAGTATAGGATCAGGCTGTTGTAGTTTTTCTCCTTGCAACATGTGTAGTTAGGGTGTAAGAAAAAAAAAACTTTCCAGTAGCACCTTAAAGACCAACTAAGTTAGTTCTTGGTATGAACTTTCGTGTGCATGCACACGGAAGCTCATACCAAGAACTAACTTAGTTGGTCTTTAAGGTGCTACTGGAAGGAATTTTTTTTGTTTTGACTGGCAGACCAACACTGCTACCTATCTGTAACTAGGGTGTAAGAAGTCTAAGAAAACTTAGGGTAACATTCACAGAATCATAGAATTGTAGAATTGGAAATGACCCCAAGGGCCATCTAGTCCAGCCCCCTGCATTGCAGGAATCTCAACTAGATCACACATGACAGATGGCCATCCAACCTCTGCTTAAAAGTCTCCAAGGAAGGAGAGTCCACAACCTTCCAAGGGAGTCCATTCCACTGTCGTTCAGCTCTTACTGTCAGAAAGTTCTTCCTGATGTTCAGTCGGAATCTCCTTTCTTGTAACTTGAATCCATTGCCCTTTTCTATATGAAAACCTTTCAGGTTCAGTCTCTGCTAGCTCTGGTTCCTGTGCTTTTCATTAGCCATTGTTTACAGTTCAGTACTGCATGGGCAGTGTCTGTCTCCCCCACTCAAGTGAGATAAGGTGGTTATAATTTCATTAGCGTAGTGGATAGTGTGCCTTAGTCTTCTGATAATCCGGCTTCAGAAAATCTTGTTAACAGGCAATAGGAAAACAGATAAGGTAGGCAAGAAGAATAAATGTTTACAGGACTTTGTCTTATTGTTCCCTTGGCTATTTTTTTTCCTGGAATGCAATCTTTGTTTAAAGAAGCAAATATTTAAAAAAAACAGTTTGCTGATATATAATGCATATGGGGAAGAGGTTAGTGTTAACTGCTGTAATAAAGCTCATGATAAAAACTTTATAGGTCCAATTTAGACATAATCCTTCTTAATTAACAAGCCATAGTTTTGTGATTGGGGGAGCTCTGTGGATTTGACTTTTATCTCAGGTTTGTGCATTTCTGCTCCCCTCTTCTTGCAGTAAAGGTAAAAGGTAAAGGTACCCCTGCCCGTACGGGCCAGTCTTGACAGACTCTGGGGTTGTGCGCCCATCTCACTCAAGAGGCCAGGGGCCAGCGCTGTCCGGAGACACTTCCGGGTCACGTGGCCAGTGTGACAAAGCTGCATCTGGCGAGCCAGAGCCGCACACGGAAACGCCGTTTACCTTCCCACTGGTAAGCGGTCCCTATTTATCTACTTGCACCCGGAGGTGCTTTCGAACTGCTAGGTTGGCAGGCGCTGGGACCGAGCAGCGGGAGCGCACCCCGCCGCAGGGATTCGAACCGCCGACCTTTTGATCGGCAAGTCCTAGGCGCTGAGGCTTTAACCACAGCGCCACCTGCGTCCCTGGGAAGGTTGGTGAAACACCACCTTCTTGCAGTAGCATTTACTAATGTGCTGTGGTGTTACCCTGTTGTAAACAGCTGCTAAACTTACTATTAAATTAGCTTTTAATCCTGGTTTTAACCTCTTGCAAACATAAAAGTACGGCATAGTTCATCTTGATCAAGAATGGGAAGGTAGAATATGGGGCAAGGTAGATGGAAATCAGTGATTTGAGTTTTAAATTGGTTCTGTTATTTAAAGGGATTTTTAAAATTAAAAATTGTAAATGCTAAACATATCCTAATGATAATTAATATTAAATGTGGATCTAAGCGTGTTAGCCCTACTGTGTACCTCCAAAGTGGTTGACCAGAGACATTGGGCAGGTTCACACAACACTCTAAACCAAACCTTGGTTTACAGTGAGTACACAAGTGAACATGGGAAGGAGCTTCCAGGTGCAGGTGCTTTGCTACTCCCTGGAATGAGGTTTGACTTGGCATGTGGTCCTAGTTGGGACTCACGATGACTCTCTTCTCACTAATCATGAGCCCTGGGCAAGAACAAGCAATCCACTAGGTGCATTGGTATGAGAGGGCTGGGATCAGTGGATTCCCCCCCCCCAAATGAAGGGTAAAGGGTTTTGTAGAAAATCTCCTCTTAGGTGACCTGGGAAGGTTGGTGAAACACAGCACCCTTTGCACTGCAGCAGATTTCCAAACCACAGCTTGCAGTATGTAAGCTGAGTCACGTACTGCTGCTATTTGGACTTTACCCAAAGACAGAGGTAGTAATTGAAACTGTTGCCAAGTAACACTTAATTTGTTTCATATATTTTGCCCACCACCTGATTTCTGGATAGTAAATTTGAAAAATGTATACACGCTACTTGTTTTCATTTCGAAATAGCCAGTTACAGTACTGCTGTCCTAAAAGCCATTTCTCACTGAGTTCTGTATTGAACAGAGAAGCAAGTGTGCGTTTGTTTTACCTCCAATTAACATCTGCAAAGCTGTGTGTAAAGGAAAGAGCATTTTCTCCTTAGCTGGTGTCTTATAGAGAAGACATGCCCACCATAAATTCGTTACAGGTGTGCTGATTGGGGGCCAGTAATGGATGGCAAGCCCAATTTGCCTGCTTAATGGGTAAAAGGGCTCTGGATTATGCCAATAACATAAATACTTGAGGCAAGTTGGAGCTCTCTTTTTGTGCTTACTTTGCAGTGAGCAATGCTGAAAAGTTTTATTAATTTTATTTCTGCTGAGTGTATATTCACAGCAGTTTCCAAAATTTCATTCATACTGGGCATATTACTTATCTTGTCAAAAAATGTATACTATTTAGTTGTTTTTGGCAATGTTAAATATTCTTGAAAAGAGTGACTCTAAACAGATGCTAAATCTAAATGAGTATCTTGCACTCATTTTTTGTGGAAGATTGATGCAAACAATTCCAAAAGATTCAAGGAGGTGTCTATAGTATAGAGTATGTAATTAAAATCACTCTTGCTGCTCGTGGTGATGCAACTTTGGGCTATGGCTACACCATTCATTTTTATAGAAATGCATCCCTCCTGCAAACTGTTGCTAGTATAATCTAATAGATGCCATGGGAGTAATGTTGAAGTTCATAGTAAAACTGGATTCTTATCAGTACTAACTTGTAAATAATTTGCTATGCTGTGCTATTGAATTTTATTACATATGTGATAAAAGTAAAAATAAAAAAGTTGATTAACGTGTTTGACCTCTCCCTAATCTTTTATATTACCTTTAATTTTGATTGCTTTATGCTTTCGTGAGTAGGATAAACACAAACCAACACTATGTTCTGTTCACCCGTTACCATCTGTAAATAATTTCTGCTTGAAAGGTCACAGGAAATCTCAAAGAAGGATTCGTTATGTTCCTTTCCTTAAGACATAGCTTTGCCAATTTAGCTGAAAGAATACAATTTGTTATCCACAACCGTTTTATTCTCTGCCAGGAGTAGCAAAAACATGTGCACTTAGATATTTTGTTGTGGATATTATAGGAAGCAGGTGAAAATTCTTACTTTACTTCTGCTTGTATTTTTTTTAAAAATGACTTACTTTTGTATCCTAGGGTTATGTTTTATTCATGCACCTGCACTGATAAGCAAGTCAAAGCTTCATGCTGTGTTAGGGGATTTGGACTTTGATTGTTTTCCACATCAGAACCAGACATTGCTTCATAATCTAGCCCAGTGGAAATAAAATGCTGCTATTAGAAATGCAGCCCTTTTTTCTTGAGATGCCCAAATCATGTAACTTTACCTTTCCAGGACCTACTGTATTTTTCGCTCTATAAGACACACCAGACCATAAGATACACCTAGTTTTTGGAGGAGGAAAACAAGAAAAAAAATATTCTGAATCCCGGAAGCCAGAACAACAAGAGGGATCGCTGCGCAGTGAAAGCTTGCTGTTCTGGTTTCTGGGATAGCTGGACAGCCTGCATTCGCTCCATAAGACGCACAAACATTCCCCCCCCCCTTTTTAGGAGGGAAAAAGTGAGTCTTACAGAGCAAAAAATACGGTAATTTGGCTGGTGCCCTCACTTAGCTTTTAGGTATCCGAGGAAGTCTGTCCTGCTTTTTCATGCTGCAGTTCCTTTTAAATAAATGTGGCCCTTTTCAAAGTGCCATTTGCCATTTACACAATGACTGGAATTTCTAGCTGATAATATGTGTGGTATTCTTGTATCTTACTGTTCTTAATGTAATTTGCATTGAAGCTATTCCTTCGGTAAGCAGGCTTTACATATTTTAAATAAATGTTCCATCAAAATGACTTTATGATAACGGTCTTTTAAATACCTAATTGTATTTTTATGGATATGTATGTGGATATGTTTTTAGTTTATTGCTGGTTTTAATTTTCTGAATTTTTATAATGGATTTAACTAATAATGTTATTGTTTTGTTCTTTTTTGTAAACTGCTTTAAGGCTTTTTTGTTTTGTTTTTTACAATCAAGCAATATATTTTATGAAATTACGCAAGTAAATAAATAACACTCCAATGTCATCTCCCTTTTCCTCTCCTCAGTATCCTTTGGCATATGGGCTGGTTCTTGCCATCTGCTGGTGTTCTCTGGTTTGTTTTAGCCGAATATATATGGGGATGCATTCAATTCTGGTAAGATAAAGTTATGTCATTCATTCATACACACACACACTTTAATGCAAGTGGTGTTTTAGGTTTTATTCTTCTGATGTGTTATTTTTAGAATGTATACACTTCCTTACTTCCTTTCATTTCAGTCAGAGTGCACATACTTTGAGCTGGGATGTGGGCCTCATTTGCAGTTCCAAGTGATCAAATTTGACTTCTGTTTCTTGGAAGACCTAATTAAATTTCCAAGTACCATTAAAATAATATTATAGAAACGAAGCATGTAAAATGTCCTGCTTAAAACAGGGATCAGCCACTGAAGGAACTTGAATAGGTCTGACTCCTGAAAGGATGCAAAGAGCCCGGTATATAATGGGGGCAAGGGCCTTCAGATTTGCCAGCAGTGCAAATCCCTTGACCTGGCTATTCCCGCTTGCTTAGAGTGTTGCTCCAGCAACACTAGCAGTTGACATGGGCTTTAGTCAGTGAGCATGTTGAGACATAATGCTAAATCATGAATGGAGGTTATGTGAATGAGCTTGCCCAAGTCTCGGGCTCATGTACAGTACTCCCTTCTTCTTTACTTGCATCTGCAGCAGGAAATAAACATGTGCATTTTTCAGCCATCTTTCTGAAGAGCCAAAAAAGGCTGTATGGGGGGGCGGGCGGGCGTGTTGAGTGGAAGCACCATGTTTTAGACAACACACTTTTAAAGTGCAACTTCTTCTGGCACAGCAAAACAATCCCTTTTAAGTTAGGCCAGGCTACTTCTGTTGCAGATCTTAGATAAAAAGAGGAAAGATTCCCAAACCGCGAACGTTTTTTCAGCTTGCGTGTCTGTGTATGAGCAGCACATCTTGTCCATACATCTCCTTCCTCTCTTTGATCTGCCATCCACACAGTCTGAGTACTTGGCAGCTGTTCTCTAGGGTTCTGCATTTCTTCTGCCACTTCCCTTTTCTCCATTTGATATCTGGGGCTCTTGCTGATTTCCTTCCATAAACAAATAAAACCCACCCACACTTGGTGCAACTCCTTGAACAGAATTGAGCAAAAATTTGTACTCCGATAATGTAAGCATGAGGGACGTGGGTGGTGCTGTGGGTTAAACCACAGAGACTAGGACTTGCCAATCAGAAGGTCGGCGGTTCGAATCCCCGCAACGGGGTGAGCTCCTGTTGCTCGGTCCCTGCTCCTGCCAACCTAGCAGTTCGAAAGCATGTCAAAGTGCAAGTAGATAAATAGGTACCACTCTGGCAGGAAGGTAAACGGCGTTTCCATGTGCTGCTCTGGTTTGCCAGAAGCGGCTTAGTCACACTGGCCACATGACCTGGAAGCTGTATGCCTGCTCCCTCAGCCAATAAAGTGAGATGAGCGCCACAACCCCAGAATCGGTCACGACTGGACCTAATGGTCAGGGGTCCCTTTACCTTTGATGTAAGCATGAGCAAATTTAGTTTATCTAAAAACCTAATAAACTAGATTTGGGATTCTGCATTCTAACTAGAGAATCCTCCTCCTCCTTCGTGGGGACCCTTTTTCAGCATAAGGGCAACCTTTCAAGCACCAGAGACAAAAGTGAGTAGAGCAACTAATGTTAATTTCATCTCTGTACAGTAGGCTGGCTTGCACCCTAACTCACATAGAATTATAGAATTGCAGAGTTGAAAGGAGTCATCTATTCCAACCCCCTGCAATGTAGGGATCTTTTGCCCAACGTGGTCCTCGAACCCACAACCTTGAGATTAAGAGTCTCATACTCTACCAACATTAGCTATCCGAGCTGCTTACCCCTCCCTGTCTTTTCATCCAGACACACGAGAGGCATTATCAAAGTACAAGGATTCATTCCAGCCAGGCAAAAATACTGGAAGCAAGGCCGGGGAGGCGTGTGACCTGGGGGAGAATTCAGAGGACTAAGTAGAGAGGACTGGAGGGCCACATTTGGCTCCTGGGCTAGAGGTTGCCACTCCTAATTTGCATAGGCAATACCTTTTCAGAGACATGAAAATGCTGTTGTCCACCTGTTGCACAGGGACAACAACTGCCATGCTGGCCAGTCTCCTCTGTTTCTGTATCTGGATGTATCTGCTAGCACCGAAAGCTTTCCCTCCAGAAAAGCAGCCAGCAGTTCTGTGCTAGAGGTGCATTTAGGGTGAACAGCATCACTGCAACCTTGGGTGGTGATTGTGGCATTGCTGAAGCGTTGCCCCCTTCTTTCTTGTACCCATGTTGCTTTGCTGTACTAAGACATTCTGGGGGGAGGGAAGTTTGAAAACACCTGTCCTATGAAACCACCATATTGTTAAAATAGTATTAATCTGTTCTCTCCCCCCCCCCCTTTATAACAGGATGTTATCGCTGGATTCTTTTACGCTCTTCTCATCTTAGCTGTCTTCCTTCCACTTGTGGACTTAGTTGACAGCTTCAACTTAACCTGCACGTACGCGCCCCTAATTATCATCAGTCTCCATCTTGCCTTGGGGATTTTCTCCTTCACTCTTGACACTTGGAGCACCTCGCGAGGAGACACTGCTCAGATCCTAGGCTGCGGTGCCGGCGTTGCGTGCGGCTCTCATGTTATCTACATGCTGAACATGACCCCGGATCCTTCGCCAGAGATGCTTCCCTTACTGCCTCCCTCCCTCACCGTGACTCTCTTTGGAAAAGTCATGTTGCGGTTGCTGATTGGAGTGGTGATTCTGTTGCTCACAAAGTGGGGCATGAAGAAGGTCACCATCCCACTGGCCTGTAAAATCTTCCGCATCCCTTGTGACGATATTCGGCAGGCGCGGCAACGCATGGAGGTGGAGCTGCCTTATCGCTACTGCACCTATGGAATGGTGGGGTTTGCGCTGACTTTCTTGATTCCCTGCCTGTTTCAGGTAATGGGTCTGTCCTGATGCTGGTGTTTGTCCTTGGCATGGGAAGGGAGGCGAACAGCGGACATTATGAGAGAAGGTTCACCGTTTGAGAAACACAGAGATGCGCTGCCTCTGCTGAAATAGTACGGGGCAAGCAAAGAGAGCTCCAGTCTTCAATCATAGAGTTAAGAGACCTAGAAGCTTCAGGTCCCTGAGAAATGCCATGTCTAGTCTTACTGTTGTAACAAAATGTAAACTCTGTTTGTATGTGTATGCATATATACTGTCGATGCCTCAAACTTATAAACGTACCTCTCTCTTTATTTGGACATGTATAAAACTGGTTATGTTTCTAGTTGATCCAAAAGTTTGATTTGTGGTCAGTTCAAGCCATTTCATACTAAGTTATTTGTTTCTTCGGACCACAAACTGCTCTGGTGGAAAAGCTTGTTACCTCAGCGCTTCCAAATGTTTTGCGTAGGAAGGAGGCTGTTCTAATGGACCAAAATTTTAATGAGAGAACCTGGTATTTAAGAATCTTTTCCATATTCTAAAGCATCGTTAATTTGTCAATACAAACCAGTTACATTTAGGTACTGTAGCCTTTTTTCTTTTTTTCTTTTTTGCTTGATAATTGTGCCTTTCTGTTGCTAAATTAAAAAGCACCATATACTGTGATGTATATATAAAAAGCCCACAACTATTTTAAATTTTTACTGAATTAGGCAGATATTTTAAAATGTAACTAGCCACATAACTAATGAAAATAAAGATTTATCTTCTGTATTAAAAGTTTGAAAACCAATTGAGCTGAAATTTACATTGGTGTTCGCTAGCTGTGAACCTGATGCTTACTTCCTTTTTATAGGTATTTTCAAAGTGCCGTGTATGCTGTTGGAAGAACATATATTTTTCTGCTGTCTTAATTTATAATATAGTTATGCTATATCCAAAAGAGAGAGAGAGAGCTGAAAATTACAAATTCGAACCATGTGTATGTTAGCGCCAAACAATTAATTCCACATCATTTTCTTCAGACTCATTTCAGATTGATCAGTCTTCTTAATGCTGGCTTTGGAAGAAACCTGTCCAAAACTTGCATATTATCGGTTAACTCTTGTTTTCCAAAAGTATTAGATAGCTGCAATACAGTGTCAAGAGTGATCACTTAAATGTGGCTGACTCTTCTGTGGAAGTGGATGCTTCATTATGGACGTTCTGTCTAAAGTTGCGTTGCCCAATAGAGTTGGCACGCCGAGTAGAACTATGGCAGGCTATTCTTCTGGCAACTTATTGGCAGCAAGGCCTTCTGATTTGGCTTGCTCTCTCAAGGTTCTCTGGAGACAAGCCTGATACACGATGCTTGGAGCTGCACGGAGGAAGACTGGGGAGAAGAGCGTGTTTGCTGTCTCACAGACTAAGGTGGATTTGCGTGAGCTAATAACTCATGAACACTGAAGCACTTTTAACTTGTTTATAGTGTGTACATTTAATATATGGGGGAAGAAGTGTGATGACAGCAAGCCCAGCCTCAACCTATCTGTGCAGTTCTTATGCACGTACAAACTATGCATTAATAAAATTACAGTAGCAGACCTCGACAACAATGCACTTATCGCTTGGTGACATCATCCTTTTGCTGTTCATAAAAGAAGTCGGAGCACTGAATTATTTTCCTGTGACATTAATTTCATTTTGGCGCTGTGATTTTTTAAAAAATAAAACTTGGCTTACGCAGTCCACACCTGTTAAACAACAATAGGTCATTTCCATCTTGACTACAATATGTGTTCTAACTTCCAGTTAACACAAAAAATTGCAGGTAGCTGTGTTGGTCCATTAGAAAACACCATCATACAGTAATACTTTTGTTTGGGACCAGGCCAAAATGTTTCACAATATTGTGAGCAAGGTTTTGTGCTCTCCAAAAACTCTTTCTCAGTCTGGATGTTACACAAATCCAGGGTGGGAGAAAAAGTTGGGCATGAGATTGCCTAAAGACTGCAGCTTATAACATTCTTAAGATGGAACACGGGCTGAGATATGTAGCAGACATGATTTAGCCTCACTGGGTGGCAGATGGATTGCAGGAATTCTCCAGGCTCCTGGGACATGGAAGCAATCGTGGCAATTCCCCACTTCAGAAAATCGATAACTCTGTTCTGAACCTTAATTTCAGACAAAGCATAGATGTTTTGCAGTCTTCCTGCAATGTCTATACAGAACCTTTAGCTTGAGAGAAGGAAAGCATTAACTGTCTTTTGCTCTGATTCCTTTGCAGACGAGAATTTGAAACAGGATCCTTTATTATGAATGCAAATTCTGTTTTATGAAAGACACTGTCTTTCTCTATCGTAGCTGCTGTAATTACTGGATTGTAGTCTGATATGCCTATTTGGAGATTGCTCCAAATGTACGTTATGATGAGGACCTGTTACAAATGGCCAAAATACTGATCTGGATTCAAAGAAGTTATTCAACTAGTTTCATGAGCCTGAGAAGTTATAATTTGAGGGATGATCCATCAGCCGTTTGACGTGAATTGGGGCCAGATGCTCAGTGCCCAAATTTCCATAGGACTAATGCAAGCTCTTTGCGTGAACCTAAGCAGCTCTTTGAATCCTGACCACTGATAGTTTGTAAACCACTAATTTATCATTTTAAATCGCTGCTGTTGGGAAATATTCACTGGTACTGCTGCACTTTTAAAATCATTTGCTGCATTCCTATCCACACAATGGGACTTCTGAGTAAATCTGCATAGAATTGCACACTTCATATAGTTATTTGCTGAATGTGCGTTGGAAGAAAACATTCAGTACCGTAATTGTACAATTCTCTACTTCACTTGACAGTTCCCAGCAATCAGCTGAGCAACAGATAAGCATTTGCTTGCATCCTTGAATACTGCATTTAATCTTAAATGAAAGCACATCAGTGAGGGAAAATAATGTTTATAAACATCTTTTTTTGTTACAGTCGCATTGACTTTTCTCCAATAAATAATGTTAATGTAAGTACAGTAGTTGAAAGGGCTAAACAGGGAAGGACTGTTGCAAGCAAAATGCTTGCATCGGGGGGATTAATTTTTCATGCTGTTTTAACAATTTAATGCAGAAAGAAATGGTTTTGCAGAAAGAGCTCATTTAATTGTGCATATACTAGTGTGCAAATCATGTTCTCCAAAGTTTAAAAAGCATGCACTGTAGTATATTCTACTGTTACTCTGTATATTTTTTTACACTGCCTGTAGTTCTCTTGAAATGAAATATCGCGTCCAAATTTTAAATTTAGTCTGTATTATTATTCTGTTTAAGTTGGACTTGAAAGCACTAAACACAGATCACAAATCCATCTATATGATTTCAAAATAAAATGAAGTTCCAGAATCTGTTTTTTTTTAACTGCCTGGCTGTGTCCCAGTTTCAGTGGAGAGTGTAACAGAAAGGCACTCAGCTAAGCTTTCTAATGAAAAAATATCATGTGATCTGCAACCCAGTTCTGTGGTTATTACTATTCCCCCCCCTCCCCAAAGTTTCATTTATAAAATTCCCTTTGAAAGCTTCTGTTGAATAATACATAAATGAATAAGGTTAATTGCTTATATAATAAATATCGGCAGTATTAAAACATATAACAACAACATTCAGCTTTAAAAAGTGACAGGACAGTTCACACATGCTACTTTGTCTGCTTAAAACATCAAGAGTATGTGGCAGCCAAGCTTCCTGGAGAGATTTTCTTTCCCAACCTGTTGCGCCTCAGAAGATGAGGGCGCCTGGATGAGAACCTTGAATTAAGACTGATCTCTGAAGCTGCATGGGCTTTTAAAGGTCCAAACGGCACTCTGATTAAGCCTGGCAATGAATGGGGAGCCCGGGAAGGCACTTCAAAACAAGTGTTATCTGGTCATCACCCGGCTTCCATTATGACTTGCACAAGCGGTCGCCTCAGGGCCAAGCTACTCGTGTGGGGGAATGAGCTGGCCACCTCAGGCTATTGATTTTGGGTATCATTGACAGGTCAGCAAGTGGTTTGCTAAGTGTTGTGTTTTTATGGACTGGGAGCAGTTCCTGTTGGGTTTTCTGCCTTGGGTGCCAGAAGGCCTCAGATTCTTACTATCTGTACCTTGACGTGGTAAGGAGAAAGTGGGGTTTTTGGATGCTCTGCTGAAGGCAGCAAAACACCATTTTACTCTTAATACCCCTCCTCCCCGCCCCAAGATGATAGTCCTATGTTGACCTAAAAGACATTATTACCTCTGGTTTGTTTGCTAGCCAAACAAAATCCCAATAAACCTGTAGGATAGAATGAAATAAAACTGCATTTTACTGTGCTTTGGTGGGGGGCGGGGCGGGGGAGGAATTGATGTAAACTCAGGGAACGTGTCCTGTCCTATAAAGAGATGATCACAGTCCAAAACGTTTTTGCACATGAGGTAGACGATGCTGATCGTGTTCTCCTCCGTTGTAAAATAATTTGAAAGAAACCAAAATGTGTGCATAATTGACTCGGGCAGTCTCCCTGCCTGAGTTGACAGATCTGGTCTCAGAGGCAGTGCTGAGGACTCCCAGACTGCTGGTTCTGGAGGACTTCAACATTCATATCTGAAAGTGGGAGATATTGACATCAGCCGCTTGTCATGATCAGATTACTCCCTGTTCAGATTTAGGTGCTCAGCACCTTTTCCCCTCCGCAGAGGCAGGAGAACTGCTGGGATGGTCTGCCCTCGGAGTCTGATGGATCAAGTGGGTTTCCAGATGGCTCTGGGGGATTTTCCAGCTGATGTGACTGGCACTCCTGTCAAAGCCCTGGCTGACCTCTGGAACATCCAAATGGCTCAGTCTGTTGACATGATCACCCCTGAATGCCCTCTCCCACTTCGTGGAGCCCTTTTGGTCCCCTGGTATACTCCAGAGCTTAGCGAGGAAACAGGCTGGGAGACGGTTGAGGTGTGTGCAGAGGAGAACTGGTCAAATGCCATTGACCACTTGCACTCTGGACCCTTGCCCTTCTTGGCTGATAAAAACTAGCAGGGAGGAGACAGCTGGCTGGACCAGGGAGGTGATTAATGCCTCCTTGAGAGAGGGGATGGTCTCTGCCGCCTTGAAGGAGGCAGTGGTAAGGCCACTTCTCAAGGAACCCTCCCTGGATTCCCCAAATCTAAGCAACTTCTGGCCAGTTGCTAATCTCCCCTTCTTTGCGGACCAGATCCAGGCACTCTTGGAGGAAACCGATTTTCTAGATCCATTTCAATTGGGGTTCAGGCCTATTTCGATCACAGAAACAGCTTTGGTCGCCCTCTGTTGCAAGAGCGACGGAAAATGTGTCCTTGTTAATTTTTAACGTCTCAGCAGCTTTCAATGCCATTGACCACAGTGTCTTTCTGGAGCGGATATCCAAGTTAGGTGTGATAACACTGCTTTGCAGCGGCTCTGGTCCAATTTGGATGGTTGTTTCCAGAGGGTGATGCTTGGGGGGCAGGTGTGATCTTCGGCTCTGTGGAGCTCTCAATGCCTCAGGGTTTGATTTTGTCCCCTATGCTGTTTAACATCTACATGAAACCACTTGGCTGATAAAAACTAGCAGGGAGGAGACAGCTGGCTGGACCAGGGAGGTGATTAATGCCTCCTTGAGGCAGTTGTAAGCCACTTCTCAAGGAACCCTCCCTGGATTCCCCAAATCTAAGCAACTTCTGGCCAGTCACTAACCTCCCCTTGTTGGGCAAGACTGAGCAGGGTCATCTGGAGTTTTAGATTACCTACATTGTTAGCAATGTGCTGCTGACACACAACTCTACTTCTCCTTTACATCTGCAGGTGAGGCAGTGGAAGTGCTGGACGGTTGTCTCGCCTCGGTAATGGACCGGATGTGAGCCAGCAGACTGGACCTCAGTCCACTTTTGGCGATGGATGGGAAGTTGCCTGCTCTTAAGGGGATTAAATTCCCTCTGAAGGAGCGGGGATGTAGCTTGAGGGTCCTCCTGGATCCTTTGCTTTAGCTTGAGGCTCAGGTGGCCTCAGTGGCACGGAGTGCCTTCTGTCAGCTTTGGCCGGTAGCCCAGCTGTGCCTCTTAAGCCACGTTTTTGGCTGATTAACACCCTATATCCTTTTGGGGGACAGGAGGCAGGCAGGTGTGGAGGACTCCCTGGTCCTGAATGGGGTAACTGTGCCCCTGAAGGACCAGGTGCGCAGCCTGGGAGTCATTTTGGACTCCCAGCTGTCCATGGAGGCACAGGTCAGTTCTGTGTACAGGACAGCTGTCTACCAGCTCCATCTGGTACGCAGGCTGAGACCCTGCCTGCCCGCGGACTGTCTCACCAGAGTGGTGCATGTTCTGGTTATCTCCCACTTGGACTACTGCAATGCGCTCTACGTGGGGCTACCTTTGAAGGTGACTCGGAAACTACAACTAATCCAGAATGCGGCAGCTAAACTGGTGATTGAGACCACATAACACCGGTCTTGAAAGACCTACATTGGATCCCAGCAGCGGCGTAGCGTGGGTTGTCAGCACCCGGGACAAGTAATTTGCGCCCCCTAACCCCTAACCTGCCGCCGCTGCCAGCTTCTTGCTGCTGCCTGGGCTGGGGTATTTATGGTAGCCACGGCGGCGGCGGCGGATCCGTGTCAGGTGATCTGAGGCAAGTTGCCGCTGGCGCTGCCGCCCAAACGATGCCGCTTGCCCGGAGGAGGAGGGCAGAGAGGTGAGGAAAATGCAACATGGCCCAGCGGCTGCAGCGGCGGCAGGGGGGCTGTGAGGAGGGGCTGCCTGGCGCACCCAGACCGCGGCGAGCGCTGAGAGCCGCTGCCTGCCGGACACCTGCAGCCCGGACACGCGCACAGCTCGTCGGTTCCGCAAGACATGGGGCTCTGCTACAGCCTGTGCCCGAGGCTCTTCGGCGACTCCGGAGGCAAGCGCGCCCCCTCCCAGATGTTGCGCCCGGTGCGGCCGGCCCCCCTGCACCCCCCACGCTACACACTGGATCCCAGTACATTTCTGGGCACAATTCAAAGTCTTGGTGCTGACCTTTAAAGCCCTAAATGACCTCAGTCCAGTATACCTGAAGGAGCGTCTCCACCCCCATCGTTCTGCCCGGACACTGAGGTCCAGCGCCAAGGGCCTTCTGGCGGTTCCCTCACTGCCAGAAGCCAAGTTACAGGGAACCAGGCAGAGGGCCTTCTCGGTAGTGGAACCCGCCCTGTGGAACGCCCTCCCATCAGATGTCAAAGAGAAGAACGACTACCAGACTTTTAGAAGACATCTGAAGGCAGCCCTTTTTAGGGAATCTTTTAATGTTTAACAGATCACTATATTTTAATACTTTGTTGGAAGTTGCCCAGAGTGGCTGGGGAAACCCAGCTAGATGGGCGGGGTATAAATAATAAATTCTATTCTATTCTAAATGTGTTTGTGGAGGGGGTGTTGATTTGGCTTGTTCTTGTTTTCATTCTGTGTTTTGTGTTTTTATCTTGTATGCTGCAAACTGCCCTGAGATGGGGACACCTGGCTTGAGAGCAGTACAAATTTGCAGATGACACCAAACTGGGAGGGGTGGCTAACACCCCAGAGGACAGGATCACACTTCCAAACGACCTTGACAGATTAGAGAACTGGGCCAAAACAAACAAGATGAATTTTAACAGGGAGAAATGTAAAGTATTGCACTTGGGCAAAAAAAATGAGAGGCACAAATACAAGATGGGTGACACCTGGCTTGAGAGCAGTACATGTGAAAAGGATCTAGGAGTCTTGGTTGACCACAAACTTGACATGAGCCAACAGTGTGACGCGGCAGCTAAAAAAGCCAAAGCAATTCTGGGCTGCTTCAATAGGAGTATAACATCTAGATCACGGGAAGTAATAGTGCCACTGTATTCTGCTCTGGTCAGACCTCACCTGGAGTACTGTGTCCAGTTCTGGGCACCACAGTTCAAGAAGGACACTGACAAACTGGAACGTGTCCAGAGGAGGGCAACCAAAATGGTCAAAGGCCTGGAAACGATGCCTTATGAGGAATGGCTAAGGGAGCTGGGCATGTTTAGCCTGGAGAAGAGGAGGTTAAGGGGTGATATGATAGCCATGTTCAAATATATAAAAGGATGTCACATAGAGGAGGGAGAAAGGTTGTTTTCTGCTGCTCCAGAGAATGGATCCAAACTACAAGAAAGAAGATTCCACCTAAACATTATGAAGAACTTCCTGACAGTAAGAGCTGTTTGACAGTGGAATTTGCTGCCAAGGAGTGTGGTGGAGTCTCCTTCTTTGGAGGTCTTTAAGCAGAGGCTTGACAACCATATGTCAGGAGTGCTCTGATGGTGTTTCCTGCTTGGCAGGGGGTTGGACTCGATGGCCCTTGTGGTCTCTTCCAACTCTATGATTCTATGATTCTATCTTGGGAAGAAGGGCAGAGTACAAATTTAATAAATAATACAAAATAAATATTTAAAACAGTTTTAATAGCAATCAAAACCTGCCACTTTATGCAATGGCACTGGCCACAAAGAGCTCCATTGAACATTTTCCATTCATATAAATGCTGGGAGTGTAGCCTTGCTTGCTAGCTGGAGTGCTTGCCAGCCAGACTCTACCCCAGGATATTAAAATCTGCCAGAGGTTCAAGCTGGTTGTTCTTCCCTCACACACCCCTTGTACAATTCCCTATTTCTCCATTCTTATTTACAGTATTAACTTTGTCAGTCACTTTATACCACCCAAGGCAACCCAATGCGACCTACAACCAAACAACGGACCTCAATACTTTGCAGATACAGAGAATACCCAACCCTCATTGGGCTGTTCCCCCCCTTTTACTCAAAAATTTATTAGTACCTCTGCAAAAGCTTGGTTGTGCCTCTTGCTATGGCTCTGTGCTATCAGCACCCACCACCTGAGTTTGCTACTAGAGGGAGTTGTAACGCAAACCCCTTGGGTGGCATCCGGCCAAGTCATCCTCATGGGAATATTAGATGTAGAGATCTAAGTGAGCCACATCCATCGATTTCAGTGGGTATATACTAAGAGAACAACCTAGGGAGACACAAGCTGTTGTTTGTGCCAGGCATTGATGGGTGCATTTTGTGTAGAGAGGAAGCGGAGCTCTTGGGGAAATGCTATAATAAGGCCAGGAGCCGCATGAGCCTGTTTGCAGCAAAAATAGAAGTTGGGACTTTCCTGGTGCTAGAAGCCCTGACAGATTTATTGCGAAAGGAGCTTCTGTCAGCTCGACTCGCAATGCTCAGATGCATGAGATGCATGAGATGCATACATTCCCCTCCCTGTGTGGCTGTGTATTATGTCATCTGCCAACGGAGAACACTTCTGTGCAACTGACAAACAAGGCAGCTTACGCGGCAGTCAAGACTGCTGATTGTTCAAGTGCCACAAGACTCTTGCTGGTTTCGCCATAGTAGGGAGTGGACCCATTTCATCAAGACCTTCACATCTGTGAGTTCAATTGAATGCAAATTTTTCATTATCACATGTGGAGCTTGGGTAGGATTTCTTCTATGAAGCTGATGATGAAATGCGTGCATAATATCAAGTTTTTCAATCTGCTGGGAGCCAAATAATTGTGAAACAGGTTCCGTGTCTCCCAGAGGGCTTTAGGGCTTGCCATTCTGGAATGCCAACCCCTCCGTGTCAATTTTGCATCCCCGTTTCTTTTTGAGACGGCTCGGCTCCCTGGCGTTCAGAGAGCAGTAGCTGTTGTTACTTGTGGAAAACCCACTGGGAGCACCTGCGCCTTTGAGCATCTCCCATACAATCCTCAGCAGCAGCAGCATAATTTTATTATTTATACCCCGCCCATCTGGCTGGGTTTCCCATTATAGATTTGCAAGGGACCTTAGGGTCATCTAGTCCAACCCCCTGCAATGCAGGAATTGCAGCTAAGAACCCCTGGCAGATGGCCAACCAATCTGCTTTAAAACCTCCAATGAAGGAGCTCTCATGCCTCCTTCCCAAAGCCCAGCGCCTTTGGGAAGACAGCGCAAGGGCTGGAGGGGCCAAGGCCCACCAAAACACACACCGAGGGCCACGTGTTGTGTTGATCAAGGGTGGGGACATCCCACTGGCTTGCCAGGTGTTGCCAAACACCATCCCAGGCCATTGGCCATACCTGTTGGGGCTGATGGGAGCTGGAGTTCTGTGACAGCTAGTGGGCCAAAGGGAGGTCCCTAGTTTTGGTCAAGTGCAGAGTGGTCTAACGCTGTGTTTCCCAACCTTGGGCCTCCAGCTGTTTTTGAACTACAATTCCCATCATCCCTGACCACTGGTCTTGCTAGCTAGGGATGATGGGAGTTGTAGGCCAAAAACATCTGGAGGCACAAGGTTGGGAAACACTGGTCTAACGTGCGGGCCAAGGGCCGCATGTGGCCCTCGAGGCATTTTGGCAGCCCTCGGCAACATTTGACTCCCCCTCCAGCCCTGGCGCTGCCTTCCCAAACCCGGGTAAGTGAGGCGCATGGAAGGTGGTGTGAGGGCTCTAACAGGGTCCTTAGAGTCCTCCTGCCTCCTTCCCAAAGCCTAGTTAGTGCTTTCCCAGCTTTGGGAAGGAGGTGGGAGGGCTCTAGGACTCTGCCAGAGCCTAGTGCCTCCTTCCCAGGAGGACTGAGGAAGGGGGGGCTCTGGGAGGCAGCAGAGAGCCCCTTGCAGAGGCAGGGCAGGGCAGTGCAGATAGCTGGCAGCCCCCCTCCCCCCAAAACTCCAGCTCCGCACAGATAAATGGCTTCCCTCCTGCGGTTGAGACCATTGCAGTTCTGGATCTCTGCAGATTCCACCTCGTTCTTTGACTATCAAACCTAAACTTCACTTTCTGAATCAACTGCTGAAAACTTGTCGATAAAATCTTTTCAAGTCTTCCCTTTTTCAGGACATGCCTGGACGTCCTCACCATCCCACCCGCCCTTGCATAATCTCTGTGGGACAATTTTAGCTGTTTGCACCTGCCTTCCATTAGAGATGATTCATTTAAATCACTTTCCTGCCCTAACCTAAGAGTTGTGAGTAGGCTGTGATAAACCCTTTATAGCCACTAACTCGCTGAGAGAGGCAGAGGAATGACTTGCCCCAAACCAGATGCTGAACTTCATGGCTAGCTTCCGTGAGCTTCAGAAGGCTTGGCTCCTTTGCGCAATGAGGCTGCTCAGCTACTGCAATTTATACTGCCTGTTTTATTTAATTGCCATTTTATCTTGTCTTTCCTTCAAGAACAGCAACCTTTTGAGGTAGGCTGAGAGAGCGAGCGATTGAACCAGGGGTTCATCAGGATAAGCTTGGGGGCCTCCAAGTACAGTTTTAAATGCAGCCCAAAGTGGTACAGAACTCTACTGCCCCCATTTCCCTGTATTCCATATATCAGGCCTTGTGAAATCTTGGAGACTGGAGGTCCCTGTGTTCACGGGGTCTCCTGTAGCCTCAGAGGAAGAGGTTCTGGAATCTGTAATAGATCAGCTTCTGATTGTACTAGTGAGCTGTCAGGGATGAGTGTCAGGAGCAGGTGAGCAATAAATCACACTGCGTCAGCGAAGTTAACTCTTTATTCAAAGAAACAAGACAGCTCAGGAGCCCAGGCCTAGTGAGCACAGCATCTCTTCTTGGTAGATCTTGCCCCTATGAGGTGGTTGTGAGGACTGACGGTCCCCACCTTCCCATAGCAACAACAACAACAACAATTTTATTATTTATACCCCACCCATCTGGCTGGATTTCCCCAACAACTCTGGGTGGCTTACAACAGACACAAAATTGTAAAACACAAGACATAAAAAATTTCCCGGTACAGGGTTACCTTCAGATGTCTTCTAACAGTCAAATAGTTGTTTATTTCCTTGACATCTGATGGGAGGGTGTTCCACAGGGTGGGCGATACTACTGAGAAGGCCCTCTGCCTGGTTCCCTGCAATCTCACTTCTCTCAGTGAGGGAACCAGCAGAAGATCCATGAAGGAGGACCTCAGTGTCCGGGCTGAGTGATGGGGGTGGAGACGCTCCTTCATGTATACTGGGCCGAGGCTGTTTAAGGCTTTAAAGGTGAGCACCAACACTTTGAATTGTGCTTGGAAACGTACTGGGGGCCCAATGTAGGTCTTTCAGGACCGGTGTTATATGGTCTTGGCGGCTGCTCCCAGTCACCAGTCTAGCTGCCGCATTCTGGATTAGTTGCAGTTTCCGGGTCACCTTCAAAGGTAGCCCCACGTAGAGCGCATTGCAGTAGTCCTAGCAGGAGATACTGTATTTTTCGCTTCATAAGATGCACTTTTTTCCTCTTAAAAACTGAGGGGAAATGTCTGTGCATCTTATGGAGCGAATGTGTGGTCCTTGGAGCTACGTTGCCGGAGTGTGGCATGCTCCTGAACTGCTCTTTGGGGCTGGTGGGGGAAACCCGGGCTTCCCCTTCCAGTCCCGGGAGCAGTGGGCAGGCTGCGCACAGATGCCCCACACTCCTGAGCAGCTCTGGGGTAGCCCGTGAAGCCTCCGCAGGGCAGCAGGGAGCCTTCATCCCGCTGCCCTGCGGAGGCTTCGCGCGGCTATCCCCAGCTTTTGCAGGAGCTGGGGGAAGGGACAGAGCGCGTGACTCTGTCTCTTCCCCCACCTCCCAGAAAAGCCCCCAAGAGCCACACTCCCTTTAAAGAGTGCACGGCTCTTGCGGGAGGTGGGGGGAAGGCCAGGAGGCTTGCTTTTGCTGAAGCCAGGAGGGCAAGAGGGATCGGTGCGAACTGATCCCGCTTGCTCTCCTGGCTTCAGGGATAGCCCCGCAAAGCCTCTTGAGCGAAGAGCGCTCCCTCTTCTCTCAGGAGGCTTCTTATTTCTTGTTTTCCTCCCCTAAAAACTAGGTGCATCTTATGGTCCGGTGCGTCTAACTAGAGCATGCACCACTCTGGCGAGACAGTAGCTCTCCAAGTCTCCTCTTCCCTGGGTCATTCCTAAGCAATCTGAGAGTCTATTGTCTTGTCTGTCTCTGCTCCACTGTCTTCATTCCTCTCCTGGTTCTGGGTGACCAGGGAGGAGGGGGAGACCCCCTGGCTTCTTCAGTAGACTGCCTCATCTCTGTCTCTTGGCCCCCTCCTCTCCAGCCTCTGCTTCTGCCTCTGCTTGTGGACCTCTCTTTGCCCCAGCCTCTTCCTACTCACTAAGCCCTGTTCCCTCTTCAGCGTCCAACACCTCTTCCTCCCAGTCTGCTCCCTCTTCTCCCTCTGACCACTCCTTGTTGTCTCACCACCAGTTCCCAGGCTCTGAGCCTCCTTCCCTTGGGGGTTCCCCGGCTGGTGCCTCCCACCGCTCCTCTGCACCCAGCCAGTCTTTCACGTCCATAAAAAGTACCATGTAGGCGTCTTTCAGACGCAGGTTTTATGTGCGCTCCCTGCATTGGAAGCAAAAGAGGCCCTTCCATTATGGAAGCTAACAGCGTGCAATTTAGCAAGGCTGCCTGTGTCACAACCCTTTTGCATTTTTAAAGCTGGGAGCAGCTATTCAGAGCGAGTCCTTGAAATATTCATGACGGGACCTGCAAGGCAAAGCGTTTTCTCTCTCTTCTGGCGCTGCTGCCCTTCTGTCGTAACAGGGGCAGGTGGAACGAGACGGGAGAGGAGGGTGCCAGTGGCAAGATCAAATGCAGCGGCAAAGATCCCAGCTGTTGCACCTCTGGGAGCAGGGCTGATTAGAAAAGATAAAAGCCAAGATATTCAGTGCACTGGCTCTGGGAATGAGACTTTGGTCGGCCTCACTTCAAAGCTGGCCGTCTAATAAACAGGCATTTGTGTGTTTTTTAGTTTAGAGGAAAATAGCAGAAAGAGTTGGGTTCTGTCCTCGGTGACAGCAGTTAAAGAGTCAAGGAGCAGCAGGCGAAAAGGAAGACCTTATGCTTTCCAAATATATCTCAAAAATTCATTTTCATAGAATTGTGCAGTTGGAAGGGATCACAAGGAAGAAGAAGAGTTTGGATTTGATATCCTGCTTTATCACTACCCTAAGGAGTCTCAAAGCAGCTAACATTCTCCTTTCCCTTCCTCCCCCACAACAAACACTCTGTGAGGTGAGTGAGGCTGAGAGACTTCAGAGAAGTGTGACTGGCCCAAGGTCACCCAGCAGCTGCATGTGGAGGAGCGGGGACGCGAACCCGGTTCCCCAGATTACGAGTCCATCGCTCTTAACCACTACATCACAATTAGAGGGAAATCTAAATCCAACCCTTTGCAAGGTTGGATTCTTTTTCTGACCAAAGTGGGTCTCAAACACACGGCCCTGAGATTAAGAGTCCTGTGCTCTACCGACTGAGCTATCCCACAGCCCATTTTATAATGTGTATAAAACGGAGAAGGGCAATAAGAACAGGTGAAAAATGAAAAAAACAAAACCATAAAATAGGTAACCTAAGGGCAGTTGCATATGGGTTAAGTAACAAACTCCAGGTCATTGAAGGAGGGTGGGGGGAAGTGAGGGCAAAAGTTGTCTTTGTGTACAGAAATAATATTAGCCAATTCCCAAGTAGAGTTCAAGATTTGCTAAGCTTGTGACGATAGCATGTGTGATCCAGCTGTATATGCAACAAATGCCAAATGTTATAAAAAAATAGCTGGAGGTTCTAGTCCTTGTCAAAATCTCAAATTATGCCGAATATTCTCCATTCTAGCTATGTGGTACCAAGTGTCCACTGGAAACTGCAGTTTGGTGAGGATGTTGAGAATTCTTAGGAGACCCCTTGCGGAGCTACAATTCCCAGTGCTCTTAGCAAACTACAGTTCCCATAATATTTTGAAGAAAGAAGCCATGGCTGTGAAAGTGCTTTAAGAGTACTCTAAAAGTATGGTGTGGGTGTGACTTCACACACACAAGCACAACCATGCAGGCTCCCCTGCAAACTGGCCAGCCTGTCTCCACGAATCTTTGCCATCAGTAAAGTTGCCAGGAGGCGTTCTGAAGTTAATAGTCCAACCACAGAGCTGGGTCCTAGAGCTCCTGTGCAGAACACTGAGAAGAGCCACTCTAGCCCCTGTGCTCTGTGTAGAGAGCAATGTCTTTCTGATGGGCCTTTTCCCTTGTTTGGCAGCAGCAAGGCTCTGGGGTTGCATTGAAGGTGGCAGCACGAGTGTAACCAGGACTTTTGTTAGGGGTGGGGCAAACAGTGGCATAGCAATCCCTGCCAGCACCTGGGGTAGAGCATTTTTAAAGGGACTAAAGTTGTTGAGCTTTTTGGGGGGAAGGGGGTCACCAAAAGTTGTTGAGGTTTTTGGGGAATCAGGACTTTTGTTGGGGAGGCAGAACCGACATGATTGATTCGTTAGTTAAGTATTTCTATTGTGCTGAGGAGGGCTGCACAGATGAGGAATGGTGGGAGCCTCCCCCTGCTCCTGATCAGGATCCTGAATCTTCCCAGGAGAAGGAGGGCAGTATAGATTTGGAACAGTGGTTTGCAGAGGGGCATAGTTCAGACGACAGAAGCTGGGAATAACTGGGTGGTGAACAGCTAGGAGAAGAAGATCTCGGAGAGAGACAGCTAACAGACTC
The DNA here is from genome assembly GCF_964234715.1 of Podarcis melisellensis. Lineage (NCBI taxonomy): Eukaryota > Metazoa > Chordata > Lepidosauria > Squamata > Lacertidae > Podarcis > Podarcis melisellensis. The sequence continues at coordinate 10,123,310 of NC_138528.1, read as the reverse complement.
GTTTTTACTGGAAAGTGCCCATCGGCCCAGCCCAAGGTCAAGGAGAGCAGATAAGGTGGCAGCTCAGGAAGCACAGTGGTTGCGAGATCAGGTTGCAAGGCATGGAAGTGAGGGAGGGCTAGGGATGAAGTGGGTGAAAGCCTGAATTGGGAGCACCTTCGTTCCAAGGAATGGATGATCTCACTGTGATAATTAAAATTGAGAACCGGTAAGAGACTCCTTTCACTTTGTTCTGCTTATCTACTACCAAAGAGGGAAGCTGAGTCCCTGAAGCTTGACAGCTACGCTCACAGGTGGCAGGGGACAAATTCTGCGTGTCACTTGTCCAAAACAGGTCATGTCGTTCCCAGGCTCTTCTAACTGGAGGAGCAATGCTGATTCAAGCAAGGGAAGTCCTAGTGGCTGAACCAAAATCATCATTACCATCATGATGGGAGATCTGGTTAACTGGAACCCGGAGCAGGGTTTTCTCAGCTCTGGCATCCGGCCTTTGGAACGAGTCTTCCCTCTGAGATCTTGGATGGCTCCTATGCTGAGCAGGTTCTTGCGACAACTGAAACGTTCTCAATTCACCTGTTCTTTGAGCGCTACTAGCAGACGTTTAATTTATACTGTTCTTCAGTTATGAGCAATGCTGCAAGAGAGATCGTTGCATCGACCGGTTCTGCAAGTTTCAGTCGTTTTGTTTTGCATTTAATGATCATGCTTGATTATATGTAAGAAAGCAGGCAGGCAAAAAAACAAAAAAAAAACAACAATAACAGCACATGCCTATTCTGCAGGGATGGCATTTATATCTTTTGGTGTTGCAACCTGCCCTGTGGCTTCAGGAAGAAGGGTGGGATATCGGTTCCGTAAATATTTCTGTAACTGAATCAGAGGGCAGCATCTAAACATCCCTTGGGAAGCCTTGGCTAACAATGACGTCATGAGGTGGCTGCAGAGGGACATCAGATGCTCGGGTGAAGAGCGCACCTTTGCTGTGGAAGCAAATAATGCGCAACTCTTCAAGGTTTATGAATGCAGGTGGGAGCTGGGAAGAGTTCTGCAGATGTGCGGCCCAAGTGCTTCCGAGGGGGAAGGATGGAGAAGATGTGTTGCGTCTGCTGCTCTGCTGAAACCAAGGGGAGAAAGAATCCCAGGTGGGAGCAGCAAAGAAGAAGGGAGGCATGTTGTTGTTGTTGTTTAGTCGTTTAGTCGTGTCCGACTCTTCGTGACCGCTTCATTCCTGAGGAACGGCTAAGGGAGCTGGGCATGTTTAGCCTGGAGAAGAGGAGGTTAAGGGGTGATATGATAGCCATGTTCAAATGTATAAAAGGATGTCACATAGAGGAGGGAGAAAGGTTGATTTCTGCTGCTCCAGAGAAGCGGACACGGAGCAATGGATCCAAACTACAAGAAAGAAGATTCTAAACATTAGGAAGAACTTCCTGACAGTAAGAGCTGTTTGACTGTGGAATTTTCTGCCAAGGAGTGTGGTGGACTCTCCTTCTTTGGAGGTCTTTAAGCAGAGGCTTGACAACCATATGTCAGGAGTGCTCTGATGGTGTTTCCTGCTTGGCAGGGGGTTGGACTCGATAGCCCTTGTGGTCTCTTCCAACTCTATGATTCTATGACCCCCCTGGACCAGAGCACGCCAGGCACTCCTGTCTTCCACTGCCTCCCGCAGTTTGGTCAAACCCATGCTGGTAGCTTCGAGAACACTGTTCAACCATCTCGTCCTCCATCGTCCCCTTCTCCTTGTGCCCTCCATCTTTTCCAACATCAGGGTCTTTTCCAGGGAGTCTTCTCTTCTCATGAGGTGGCCAAAATATTGGAGCCTCAGCTTCAGGATCTGTCCTTCCAGTGAGCACTCAGGGCTGAGTTCCTTAAGAATGGAGAGGTTTGATCTTCTTGCAGTCCATGAGACTCTCAAGAGTCTCCTCCAGCACCAGAATTCAAAAGCATCCATTCTTCGGCAATCAGCCTTCTTTATGGTCCAGCTCTCACTTCCATACATCACTACTGGGAAAACCATAGCTTTTACTATACGGACCTTTGTTGGCAAGGGAGGCATAGGTAGTGCCTTACACCAACTTGGACCACTGGCCCAGCTAACTTGGTAGTGCCTACACTGGCTGGCAGCAGCTCTTCAGGGTTTCAAACAGGGGACATTCCCAGCCCTACTGGGAGATGTCAGGGGTTCAACCTGAGGTGTTCAGCATGCAGTGTAGACGCTCCAACTGTTTGCTTTTGTTTCCCTTAAGAATGATACCAATATCCCAATCTCTTTTGCTGTGGAGAAAAGGCCGGTTGAAATAAGAGTGCAGGGAGCTGCATAAACTGAGCCGGAACACTGATCTATCTTGCACTGACTGGCAGCAGCTCCCTAGGGTTTCAGATAGAGGAAGGACCCAGCACAACCTGGCAAAGCCGGGGATTGAACCCATGACCTCCTGCATGGAAAGCAGATGCTCTGCCCCTGAGCCACATAACATAAGATACAGGCAGGAGTCTCTTTGTGTCTGAGGAGAAGCTGCCACTTTGAGCCCCAGACGGGGTGCTGGAAGGAAGCAGGGTGAGGTTCCACCAGCTGCAAAAGTTTGTTGTATCAATAAACTTCTCCTTGGAATCCGGTTGACTCTGCCCTTTGTGGAGGAAAGGCAAGCAGACCTGCTTCTGGCCTGCTTATGTCAGAGAGCCAGTGTGGTGTTGTGATGGCCTGGGAATCTGATTCAGAGGCTGAACCGGAGGAATCCCAGCCTGCACAGGAGTCCCCGCCTCCAGGGCCAGCTGAGCCGGGGCAGGGGCTTGAATCTGAAGGGCCCGCACCTGTGCTGGATCCTCAGGTGCAGGCACCAGCTGAGTCTGCTCTGGCTCCGGAGGTGATGGAGGACCCATTGCCTGCAGGTGCTCCACTCTCAGCCCCGTCAGAGGAAGCTGAGGTTGCCTCTGGGTCCGGTAATCCTCCAGCCTCTCCTGAGCTGCAGAGGCTCAGGGCAGAGAGGCGGAGGGAACTAAGTTCTCTCAGGAGGAGTGCTTGCCTCCAGAACAGGAGAGGCGAGTCACCTGTGGGCCGGGACCGCCCTATGCCTCAGAGGAGATAAAGGCCAGTCAACCCAGTCCCAGGTTGTGGGAGCAACATCGCTGGTAACCTGTTCCTGCCAGCACCCGGACCTGCTCTCCTGAGTTCCTGACCATGCCCAACTCCTTGCTTTGGACCTCATTTCGCCCCTGACGGACAGCCTCCTTACCCTCGACCTAGGACCGGACTTAGACCACGCCGCATGGTAACCCCCCCCCCCCGGGACCAGCACAGGTGTAGTGGTTAAGAGCGGTGGACTCGTAATCTGGTGAACTGGGTTCGCTTCCCCGCTCCTCCACATGCAGCTGCTGGGTGACCTTGGGCTATTCACACTTCTTTGAAGTCTCTCAGCCTCACTCACCTCACAGAGTGTTTGTTGTGGGGGAGGAAGGGAAAGGAGAATGTTAGCCGCTTTGAGACTCCTTCGGGTAGTGATAAAGCGGGATATCAAATCCAAACGCTTCTTCTTATGTGGCTCCTCTTGCTGCTAAATGAGCAGTCACTATGGGGGAACACAGGAAAAGCTTCCTGGATCAGGCCAATGACCCATCTACTCCAGCATCCTCTTCTTGAGTGGCCACCCAGTTGCCCCATTGGGGAGCCAGCAACACAGCATTCTCCCCTCCTGTGGTTTCCAGCGACTGCCATTGAGACACATCCCTACCTCTGACTGTGAAAGCAGAGCGCAGCCATCGTGGCTGGTACCCATCGGTAGTCAAATCCCCCATGAATTTCTCTAGTGAGTCTTCTTTGTGGCTTAGGGCCCTCATATTTACAGGACCGCCTCTCCTGGTCTGCCCCGCAGAGGACCTTAAGGTGCATGAATAATCATAGTTTAGAGGTCCTGGGCCCTAAGGAAGTCAGACTATCCTCCACCAGGGCCAGGGCCTTCTCAGTGATGGCTCCGACCTGGTGGAATGCTCTGTCCCATGAGACCAGGGCCCTGCAGGCTTTAACTTCCTTCCACAGGGCCTGTAAGACAGAGCTATTCCGTCTGGCTTTCAATTTGAACTTAGCCTGATCTTTTATTCCCCTTCCTTCCCTCCCCTTTTTACGAAGATTACCCGCCCTGGGATCCCACAGCTAATTCTCCCCTGGTCTCCTCGCTGGCCCAAATAGGACTAATTTAGCCATCTAGCCCTGGTGATCGTCTAATATTTATTGGATGGATTTACCCCCTAAATTGATTTTTGAATTCTGAATTTATTGTTATTCATGTTTTATACTGTATTTTAAGCTGTTTTTTGTTGCATCAATTAAGTGTTCTAAATTTGTTGTTAGCCGCCCTGAGCCCTGTTTTCTGAACCGGGAAGGGCGGGGTATAAATAAAAATTTATTTATTCATATTCTTAATCTTTTAAAACCATCCAAGATGGCAGCCATCACAGCCTCTTGGGGGAGCGAGTGTTAGGCAAAGAGTCCTACCTCTGGCGGGGGAACACATTGTGCTCCTTCTGGGGTAGTTTGTCCACCTTTGGTCCCCACCCTGCGCTCAGCCGTCACATGTAGCTCCTTGAAGATGTCAGCATTCGGCAATGGCCACACCCCAGGAACAGCTTCAGCCGGCTGGCTAAACCAGGTGAGGGGAGCTGATGGGTCTCAAACCTTCAGGGAGTTAGGGGTTTCCCTTCATGCAAAGACAGGCTCTGGCGGATTGAGCAGACGAAAGCAATACAGTGGTACCTCTGGTTGCGAACAGGATCCGTTCCAGAGCCCTGTTTGCAACATGAGCAGAGCGCAACCCGTGTCTGCTCATGCGTGGGTCACGATTTGCCGCTTCTGCGCATGTGCATGATGTCATTTTGTGCGTCTGCGCATGCGCAAGTGGCGAAACCCGGAAGTAACCCTTTCTGGTACTTCCGGGTCGCCACGGGACGCAACCTGAAATGATTTAACCTGAAGCAAACGTAACAAGAGGTATGACTGTACAGTGGTACCTCGGGTTACATACGCTTCAGGTTACATACGCTTCAGGTTACAGACTCCGCTAACCCAGAAATATTACCTCAGGTTAAGAACTTTGCTTCAGGATGAGAACAGAAATCGTGCTCTGGCGGCGCAGCAGCAGCGGGAGGCCCCATTAGCTAAAGTGGTGCTTCAGGTTAAGAACAGTTTCAGGTTAAGAACGGACCTCCGGAACGAATTAAGTACTTAACCTGAGGTACCACTGTAATGGGTTCAACGGTCAAGAAGGTGATTTCTGCATGGGGGCAGATGGGGCTTGTCCACCTCGGAAAGTACCCTGTCTGGGAGACGGAAGACTCTGATCCTAAACCTCCACTGCCTGGTGGGACATCTTTGGGAGAAGAAAAGACCGAGGAGTAAACCCTACACAAATCCAGAGTGGAGTCTCTTAAGGCGCTTGTATGGTGCCTCGTACACCTCCTTCCAGCAACACCTGCAGCCAAGCTGGTACCAAACGTCTTTTTCTGCTTTCCTTTGGACCACATCAGTGAATCCAAGGGGAAGGGGAGCTTTGGGCAGCCCAGGACCTCCAGGCACGCTGCCCAGTCTTGCACCCCAGGGAGTTCGCTTTGGTACTGCTAACACAGCAGTTTGACTTCGCTTCTGCATGCATTGCCTAAACGACAGTTCCTAGGTTAGAGTGGGTCTTTTTGTTATGTGCAGTGGGGGGGCGGGATCTGAAGGGGGGGGGAGAAACAGAAGTGGGGAGACCACCAGTGTGGGTCAGGTGGGGATGATGAAGTGCTCCCTGTTGAGAATTCCGTTCCACCTTAAGGAACAGACATGAGATTGTTATGTGTCACATGTCTGTTTACATTCCAGCATAGTATGCTGGGAACGTCTGTTGTGTGTATAGCTTTTGCTTTTAGCCTGTTGTGTGTATAGCTTTTGCTTTTAGCCGTTCTTTCTGAAACGACATGAGAGAGAGACGACATGTTTCTTTGTCCTGATTTATGATTAATAAATCTGTAGTTGTAGTATGCTTCCACAAGCCTCATGCCTATTCTGTGTGCGCAGTTCGATCTGCTGATAGTGTGCCCTGGCTCAGAAGCCCGGGTCACTGATTTACATAGGAGCAGAGGTGATAGTCTTTGCACCGGGCCGCTGGAAGGAGACAGCCCAGCCGGGGCATCTTGGCAAAGAAATGCTTTGGGCAAACCTGGAGACCCAGCCATTCCATGCCACGGCGCTTTCTGCAAGGCTTCTCCCTCTGCCCCCAACGGCAGACTAAGGATAAATGTGATTTATCAGATAAAGGCCCCAGAGAACTTGGCAAGCAAGGAACTCCCAGGGGCCTGGCAGTGCCACCGCAAAAGCCACCGGGTCCTGCAGGACTGCTGTCTGGCAGCGCTTCCCATTTTGCACGGCCTCTGTTCACCTGCCTGCCACCTGCACGGGGATCCCACGCTTACGTTCTTTCATCACGTGCCCGTTGAGAACAGCCCTGCCAAGTCCACTCTCGAAAAGCGTTGCAACACTGCTGCTGCAGGCACTCTCGGTCTTATTCATGCAATGAGCCTGTGGTTTGCTGTTGCTTAAGTCACGCAAGGTGGATGGCAGCGGAGGACTTTCTTATCAGAAAGCGAAAAGCCTTAACCTGCAGGGGCAGGTCCAGAGGTATGGGGTTGTTTTTTTGCAGGAACTCGGGGAACTGAGTTCCCATACCTTTTAAAAAATAAATGATTGATTTTTGTTTTTGGTCCAGGGGTGCCAGAGCCAAATATAATAATAATAATAATAATAATAATAATAATAATAATAATAATAATAATAATAATTATTTATTATTTATACCCCGCCCATCTGGCTGGGCCTCCCCAGCCACTCTGGGCGGCTTCCATAAAAACCAAAAATACACTAAAATATCACACGTTAAAAACTTCCCTGAACAGGGCTGCCTTAAGATGTCTTCTGAATGTCAGGTAGTTGTTTATTGCTTTGACATCTGCTGGAAGGGCGTTCCACAGGGCGGGCGCCACTACCGAGAAGGCCCTCTGCCTGGTTCCCTGTAGCTTTGCTTCTCGCAATGAGGGAACCTCCAGAAGGCCCTCGGCGCTGGACCTCAGCGTCCGGGCAGAATGATGGGGGTGGAGACGCTCCTTCAGGTATACTGGACGGAGGCCGTTTAGGGCTTTAAAGGTCAGCACCAACACTTTGAATTGTGCTCGGAAACGTACTGGGAGCCAATGTAGGTCTTTCAAGACCGGTGTTATATGGTCTCGGCGGCCGCTCCCAGTCACCAGTCTAGCTGCCGCATTCTGGATTAGTTGTAGTTTCCGAGTCACCTTCAAAGGCAGCCCCACATAGAGCGCGTTGCAGTAGTTCAAGCGGGAGATAACTAGAGCATGCACCACTCTGGCGAGACAGTCCGTAGGCAGGTAGGGTCTCAGCTTGCGTACCAGATGGAGCTGGTACACAGCTGCCCTGGACACAGATTTGACCTGTGCCTCCATGGACAGCTGTGAGTCCAAAATGACTCCCAGGCTGCGCACCTGGTCCTTCAGGGGCACAGTTACCCCATTCAGGACCAGGGAATCCTCCACACCAGCCCGCCCCCTGTCCCCCAGAAACAGTACTTCTGTCTTGTCAGGATTCAACCTCAATCTGTTAGCCACCATCCATCCTCCAACCGCCTCCAGACACTCACACAGGACCTTCACTGCCCTCACTGGTTCTGATTTAAAAGAGAGGTAGAGCTGGGTATCATCCGCATACTGATGAACACCCAGCCCAAACCTCCTGATGCACCTGTATCTGTAATCAATGAAGTTGTGGCCATTTCTAATCCAGATCATTCTCAGCTTGAGTTTATTAATCACATCTTACATTCAGCCATTGCTGGGGGTGGGGGCAGGTTGACACAGCGACTGGGCCTGCAACGAACAAACAAATTTTGTGGTGAGTTCCCCCACCCACCTTTTTCACCCAGAAAAAAGCACTGGGCAGATCCCATAGGAATAGTTCACACCCCACATTTCACATGGGCGGGGTAATATATATTTAGAGGGGTGAGGTCATAGCTGTCAACATTTCCCTTTTTTAAGGGAAATTCCCTTATTCCGAATAGGATTCCTCACAAGAAAAGGGAAAAGTTGACAGCTATGGGTGGGGTACACTACTTGGTTATGTCTGTTGGGATGTCTCAGTTGCACGGAAGGCAGAACAATAAAATTAGGGCATAAGACAAGATGGCTGTGGGGAACCAGCAAGCAGGATTCGAACGCAAGAGCCCTCTCTCCTCCTAAGGCTTCCAGCGACTGGATTAGGAAAGAGGTTCATGAGGAAACAAAAACTATTCAAATTAACCACAGAAACATTCAATTTACATACTTTATCAGAAGTTCCCAGGATGGCGTACAACATTAAAAACACATTACAGAGCGCCAATGATGAAAAGCATAATAAAAAGCATACTGGCAGACAGCCGAATGATAAAATCGTCATCATAATCACAGACCTGCCGCCCCCACACTTTCACAGACCATAGATTATTTAATAGCCTGGGTAAAGGAGGAATGTTTTTGCCTGGCGCCTGATGATGTGTAATGATGGCGCCAAGCGAGCTTCTCTGGGGAGAGCCTTCCACAACTGGGGAGCCAGAACAGAAAAGGCCCTGTTCTCGGGTTGCCACCCTCCGAACCTCTCTGGGATGGGGGGAGGGGCATAAAGAAGGGCCTAGGATAACAAGGGCAGGGTCCAGGTCAGCTTGTATGGGGAGAGGCAGTCCTTAAGGTATTGAGGTCCTGAGCCCTGTAAGGCTTTCTAGGTCAACATCAGCACTTTGAATTGGGCCCGGAAACTAACTGGTAGCCAGTGCAGTTGTGCCAGGATTGGTAGTTCTATGCTCAAACTGTCTTATTCTGGTGAGCAATTTGTCCATTGCGTTTTGCACCAAGCTGAAGTTTCCCAACTGTCTTCAGAGATAGCCCCGCCCCCGCCCCCCGCCCCCCCCCGTATAATGTGTTGCAGGAATCTGACTCCATCAACGGTGTCTCCGAAAATTTTTACACATCACTTGGGAAGACAGGCGAACTAATGCCAGTGTACTGGAAGAAGCAAAGATCGCCAGTGTTGAAGCAAGGATTCTTCAACATCAACTTTGTTGGACTGGTCATGTTGTGCGGATCGTCTTCCAAAGCAACTACTCTATTCCGAACTTTAAAATGGAAAGCGTAATGCTGGTGGTCAACAAAAGAGGTTTGAAGACTCTCTCAAGGCAAGTATAACAAATGTAGTATAAACACTGACAACTGGGAAACACTGGCCTGCAAACACTCCAGTTGGAGAACACAGTGGCGTAGCGTGGGGGGTGCAGGGGGGGGGCCGGCCGCACCGGGCGCAACATCTGGGGGTTAGGGTTAGGGGGCGCAAATCCACGGGTTAGGGGGCGCAAATTACTTACCTTGCCCTGGGTGCTGACAACCCACGCTACGCCACTGGGAGAACAGCCTTTACCAAAGGTGTCATGGGCTTTGAAGACGCTCAAACTTAGAAACGTGCTAAGAGGAAGGCACATTTGGCAAACCCTCACCATGATCAACTTCCACCTGGAAACCTATGCCCCCACTGTGGAAGGACATGTGGATCCAGAATTGGCCTCCAGTCGCTTACGGACTCACTGTGAAGACCGTGTTCTTGGAAGACAATCCTACTTGGCTATGAGTCACTCTGCACCACTGAGGCTACCTGGACCTCAAGCGACAGAAGTGGACCCAGGAGCAGCCCCTGTTCCTTAAGAGGGAGTGTAAACCTTCCCCCAGCAGTGCCTCTGTCTTAGCTGGTTTGAGCTTTTGCTTTTTGGATCCCATCCAGTCCATTACTGAGGAAAGACACCGGTCCATCACTTCCACCGCCTCACCTGCAGATGTAAAGGAGAAATAGGTATGTGAAATGAAATGATAATTAAAAAGGGTTCACCAAGCACTAGAACTTCATCTTGTCTGATCTAAACCGGGAGGCAGTGCCACAGAAATGGACTGACATAGTTCCTGGCAGGTGCAAGTTGTATGTCAGAAGCATGTGGGAGACACTTGTCAGTTTCACCTTAAAGACCAACTAAGTTGCTCTTTAAGGTGCTACAGGAAGGAATTTTTTTTGTTTTGACTATGGCAGACCAACACGGCTACCTATCTGTAACTTGTCAGTTTCAGTTCTCCATCTCCGCATCAGTTTGTGAACCTGTATACCTGAAGGAACGTCTCCACCTCCATCGTTCAGCCCGGACACTGAGATCCAGTGCCGAGGGCCTTCTGGCGGTTCCCTCATTGCGAGAAGTGAAGCTACAGGGAACCAGACAGAGGGCCTTCTCGGTAGTGGCGCCCGCCCTGTGGAACGCCCTCCCATCAGATGTCAAGGAAATAAGCAGCTATCTTATTTTTAAGAGACATCTGAAGGCAGCCCTCTTTAGGGAAGTTTTTAATGTCTGATGCTGTACTGTTTTTAATATTCAGTTGGAAGCCGCCCAGAGTGGCTGGGGAAACCCTGGTAGATGGGTGGGGTATAAATAATAAATTATTATTATTATATAACCTGAAAATTCAACAGGATTTTAGTGCTGGTGGCAGTGGTGGCAGGCTCATGGGAAAACCAGTGTCCCTAATTTCCAGGGACGGTCCTGGATTTACAGAAGCTATCCTGGTTTTTATCTGATCCCGGGATGTCCCGCTTTTCCTTAGGATGTCCCTATGTTCATCGGGGAAATGTTGGAGGGTATGGAGCTATGCCACCCCTGAGCCAAGGAGATAAGTAACTATACAACCTTTAGAAGATATTTGAAGGCAGCCCTGTATAGGGAAGTTTTTTAAAAAATCTGCTTAATGTTTTATTATGCTTTTATATATGCTGGTAGTGGTGGGGCAACACAGTCAGGTGGGTGGGGTCTAAATAATAAAATCATTACGATGATGGAATAGGACGTCCCTATTTATCAGAGAAATGTCGGAGAGTATGTCGTGCTAGAATGTGCTCACAGAAAAAGAGCCCAGATTCATTTCCTTATTTTATTTATTATATTTCTATACCACCCTTCATCTCAAGATCACAGGGTGGCTTACAATATGAGAACACAGGAAATGTATGGCATAACAACAAACAAACAAGCAATCCTCCTCACACAGTTCTTGTGTCGGTGCCCTCCAGTCCTCTCATGGAGGAGGAATACAAAGAGGGGCCTCAGATGATGATCACAGGGTCCAAGTCGATTCATATGACTATTAATATTAATATTAATTAACTATTCATATTAATTGTTGTATTTTAATCTTGTTTTTAAGTTGTATTCATTCAACTTGTTTTTATTATTGCTTGTTAGCCGCCCTGAGCCCAGCCTTGGCTGGGGAGGGTGGGGTATAAATAAAAAATATTATACGAGACAGTATTTCCCCCCAATTCTCTCCCACACTAAATGTAAACTTTTACACATAGCTCCCAGAAGTCTAGGGACGTGGGTGGTGCTGTGGTCTAAACCACTGAGCCTCTTGGGCTTGCTGATCAGAAGGTCGGCGGTTCGAATCCCTGCGACAGGGTGAGCTCCCGTTGCTCAGTCCCTGCTCCTGCCAACCTAGCAATTCGAAAGCACATCAAAGTGCAAGTAGATAAATAGGTACCGCACCGGCGGGAAGGTAGGCAACGTTTCCATGTGCTGCTCAAGTTTGCCAGAAGCGGCTTATCTATGCTGGCCACATGACCCGGAAGCTGTATGCTGGCTCCCTTGGCCAATAAAGCAAGATGAGCGCAGCAACCCCAGAGTTGGCCAAGACTGGACCTAATGGTCAGGGGTCCGTTTACCTTTACCAGAAGTTTAGGGACGTGGGTGGTGGTCGGCGGTTTGAATCCCGGCGACGGGATGAGCTCCCATTTCTCGGTCCCAGCTCCTGCCCACCTAGCAGGTCAAAGTTCAAGTGCTTCCAGCCGGAAGGTAAACGGCATTTCCGTGCACTGCTCTGGTTTTGCCAGAAGTGGCTTAGTCATGCTGGCCACATGACCCAGAAGCTGTACGCCGGCTCCCTCGGCCAATAAAGCGAGATGAGCACCGCAACCCCAGAGTCGTCTGCGACTGGACCTAATGGTCAGGGGTCCCTTTGCCTTTACCAGACGTTTGGGAACCACTTCCTAGATCTACCACCTGGAGTGACTGCCTCACCCTTTCTCATAGGTAGGCTGACCCTGGCTGGTGAAAACCGAAGGAGGGGAGAGTGGCCTTGTGTTCGAATCCTGCTAGTGGGCTTCCCCTGGACATGTGAATCTCTGCGAGAACAGGATGCTGGACTAGATGGGCTATTGGCAAGGTTGACTTATGTTCTTATGTCACCATTGTCATTGGATCCTGAATTTGCTCTGTTCTGCCCTCCTTTTGTAACTTATATTGGGAGCTTGCGCAGCAAAGGGCTGTCTCTTCTTTTAAAAAGTGTAGGTGCCCTAATAAATAACACCACCACCTTCTGTTCTGTTATTATTGGATCCGACGCCTGGTTCAAATTAAACCCCGTCTAATGATCCTCCCTTTGCAATTTGCATATTTCCATTTTCTTGCATATAAAACAAATAGGCACAGGGCTGCGCAATAAAATAATTCACGTCGTTAGGAAAAGCAGTAGGACAGCTCCCCCTGGCGGCCGCGCTACGCAGCAGCACACCTCTCCCTTTGCTCGCGCTGTCCGCTCGCATCCTTCCCTCTCTTGCCTCCAAGAGGGTGGGTCGTTGCAATACATTGACGCTACACAAACTACACTTCCGGCTCGCCATCGAATATGTGGGGCAGAGTCAAGTCTGAACAAAAAGATAGGATCGGGGACGCCTGGCTGGATCTGGACTGGTCAAAGAAGCGATTCAGTTAAACGCATTGTAAACTCATGCAGGGAAATCTGGTAGGGAAAGACGGGACTCCACAGCGCCATCTGGTGTCACAGTGTCATATCCCATATACAACGCATATAAAACGTTTTCTCTTTACCAATCTAGCTGAGAAACGGAGCAAAAGCAAGTTACAAATAAAAGCGCGGGAGTTGCCGTGCTGCTGATACCACACATGGACGTCGGTGAGCAAATTCTATGCATTTCCACTCTTGCGCCCCTCAAATGGAGGCGTTTTGGTGTAACCCGGAAGTACTGACCGTCCGCTGCGCTTGCCTTTCTTAACTCAATAGCCGGTGTGGGAGCGGTGTTCGGAAAGCCACGCCCTCGCTGCTGCCTTGACCAATCATATTAGCTCGGGAGTCTTTTGTCGTATTTACGTCGTGAGCAGCCGGCCAATGGGGCTGCGCTGAGCGGAGGCAGCTGCTGGAGCAGGAAGGAAAAGTGGAGCACGCGGGGAAGGGAGACGCTTCTTCTTTAACCCGCCTGCGCCAGGTAATACACGTGTCTTTCCGTTTGGTACGTGTGAATTGTGCGTGCCTTGTTTATTGCTTGTTTGTTCCGCATAAATTTCTCCCCCCTCTTTTCATTGGTAAATTACATTATTTATTTAAGTTGGGTCAGTAAAATAAAGTTATATACTCCCTGCTCAGTTAAATAATTTTGCATTACGAATTTCCAGAAATTCCTGGGCCGCCCTTGCATCACCATCATTATTATTACTACTTCTTTGGGGTTTTTGTTTTTGTTTTTTTAAAAAAACATTTCTCACAACGGTATCTCTACAACGATCCCTTCCTGAAATTACTTCGGTGGTGTGGGAAGTCGGGCCTTGGCTTGTGCACGTGTGAAAAGGGACTAGGCAGTTATTTCTGTTGTTCCCCATGTGTGCATGGGGGGAGCGGAGTCAGTTGTCCTTCCTGCTGCTCAAAACCATAATTCTCAAATTCCCAGGTTTTAGTTTTTTAGAAAGTAACGTTCTCGTTTTAGTAGAACTTTTTTTTCTTTTGAAATGTTTTAGATTGTTGTTGTTGTTCTTAACTTTCCTGCCTTAAATGTGCATTTAATTCCCTGTTAATTATGTTGCTTTGAAGGTAGACTTTATATTTGACGTTCTTCAGTAAGTTTTTATTCTGGCTTGTCTTATTTGATGTTTCAATGTGTTGTAAAGCGTGCTGACTTTTTCTCTTAAAAATATAAAGCAGCATGGCAGAGACATGAATAATAATAATAACTTGAATTATGAAAAATGCATAGGCACTAGTCTCTTCTTTCTGTGTGTATCAGAAACTATCCTGGTCCCCCACTTTACTTTGCTCCTATCCCTTGGGGAAAATACCTGCAAATTCCTGTATATTTTTTGTAATTTTACATATATATAGATTTTTTTATTTTTATAATTTAGCTATATACTGTTTTCCCCACCTCTCTCTCTCTCTCTCTCATGTGTAAGACTCCCTGCTCTGATTATCTCAGCTCCTGCTGTTACCCGAGCAGTGTGAGTAGCAGCTTGTGTGAAATTGCAGACTGCAAAAGTGGTGATGGAAGGTGTCCTAAGATGTATGAAGGCACGTAGGTGGCGCTGTGGGTTAAATCACAGATCCTAGGGCTTGCCAATCAGAAGGTCAGTGGTTCGAATCCCTGCGACAGGGTGAGCTCTCGTTGCTCAGTCCCTGCTCCTGCCAACCTAGCAGTTCAAAAGCACGTCAAAGTGCAAGTAGATAAATAGGTACCGCTCTGGTGGGAAGGTAAATGGCTTTTTCGTCCGCTACTCTGGTTTGCCAGAAGCGGCTTAGTCATGCTGGCCACATGACCTGGAAGCTGTACGCCGGCTCCCTTGGCCAGTAAAGCGAGATGAGCGCACAACCCCAGAGTTGACTGCGACCGGAGATAATGGACGGGGGTCCCTTTACCTTTACCTTTGTTGTTGTTTAGTCGTTTAGTCATGTCTGACTCTTCATGACCCCATGGACCTGAGCATGCCAGGCACTCCTGTCTTCCACTGCCTCCCGCAGTTTGGTCAAACTCATGCTGGTAGCTTCGAAAACACTGTCCAACCATCTCATCCTCTGCCGTCCCCTTCTCCTTGTGCCCTCCATCTTTCCCAACATCAGGGTCTTTTCCAGGGAGTCTTCTCTTCTCATGAGGTGGCCAAAGTATTGGAGCCTCAGCTTCAGGATCTGTCCTTCCAGTGAGCACTCAGGGCTGATTTCCTTCAGAATGGAGAGGTTTGATCTTCTTGCAGTCCATGGGACTCTCAAGAGTCTCCCCCAGCACCATAATTCAAAAGCATCAATTCTTCAGTGATCAGCCTTCTTTATGGCCCAGCTTTCACTTCCATACATTCCTACTGGGAAAACCATAGCTTTAACTATACGAACCTTTGTTGGCAAGGTGATGTCTCTTCTTTTTAAAATACTGTCTAGGTTTGTCCTTGCTTTTCTCCCAAGAAGCAGGCCTTTTTTAATTTTGTGGCTGCTGTCACCATCTGCAGTGAATTCATTCAGGTGCACACACGTTATTGCACGTGCGATTTGCAGTATCTCCCTACATGGCCACAGTTGCCACGTAGAGAAAGTCTATCTGGGCCCAGCATTCCACAGTCAAGGGTGTCACCACTAAGAAGGCCCTCTCCTTGGTAGCTGCCTATCTCGCTTAAATTGGCTCCAGCACCTGAATCTGAGCCTGTGAAGAGACTCTCAAGATTTGGGTAGGTATATGTGGTTTCCAGCAACTGGTTTTCAAAAGCATTGCTGCCTCTAACCACAGAGAAGTCGCTTTACATCTCCTGATAAGTGAACTTAATTAACATACTTTACAGGGTTTTCAGGAGGACAGCATAGAGAGCTTTGTGCACTTGAAACTTTCTATGAATGATTAAGAATACATATAGTGGCACCATCTCTCCTGAAACTCTTCAGCCAGATCTGTTGCTTCCTAACGGTTTCAGTTTGCTCTTATCATCCAGATCCATGTCTGTGGTGACATGTCTTAAGACTGGTAAGCTATTATTAAACTAGTAAAATGACAACGGCAAAATTCAAACTTGAGCTTTTTCAAATCGCTTCTGATTTACACAGGGATTGCGTTCCAAGGCACCACATGTTTAAGTAAAATCACCAAATTAAGTAAAAATTATGTAAAAACCAAATTAAGTAAAATTTGGAACACCATGGGGAAAGCTTGCAAACACCCGGTTCCTGCCATGTTCTGTCCCTTTTTGTGACATTGTTGGGTCACTCGTGGGTTTGGTGCAATGTTCATATTGAATGCACGTAAATGGGGCTTAATATTGTTGCTTACTGCAGTGACTGCTTATCCAAAAGTAAGCATGATCATTTCTATACAGGGTCACAAAGGACACACAAGATACAAATTTTTGCTTAAGCAAGTATTTTATAATTTATATCTTTTCCTTTTGGTGAATTTCGTTGCCTTCCAGTTGGTTTGGGGGTTGTATTCCAAGTGTGTTGACCGTTACAGCCCTAATTGATCTGGGGATATCTCAGGAATCGTACACACAAGCTCAAGTTTTTTACTTAGCTATTGAGGCTCTCCTTATTGCATTGCCGACAGAAAAAGTTGAAGGCCTTTTTTTAGCAGAGGGAATCTTTATCTGTGGCAATGCTTAAATAAAGGAATAATCTCCCAAGAGAGATTTATTTGATTCTGCCCCACTCTTTTTTTTGCTTGTTTCTAAACAGTCTTTTGGGATGCAGATGGCGCTGTGGGTTAAACCACAGAGCCTAGGACTTGCCGATCAGAAGGTCGGCGGTTCAAATCCCCGCGATGGGGTGAGCTCCCGTTTCTCGGTCCCTGCTCCTGCCAACCTAGTGGTTCGAAAGCACGTCAAAGTGCAAGTAGATAAAGAGGTACCGCTCCAGCAGGAAGGTAAACGGCATTTCCGTGCGCTGCTCTGGTTCGCCAGAAGTGGCTTAGTCATGCTGGCCACATGACCCGGAAGCTATACACCGGCTCCCTTGGCCAATAAAGCGAGATGAGCGCTGCAACTCCAGAGTCGGTCACGACTGGACCTAATGGTCAGGGGTCCCTTTACCTTTACCTAAACAGGCTTTTATGCATTTTCCCAGTCAGAGCCCTTGTTAGTTATATAGGGCTGTACAAAACGCCATCCATCTGCTAGTTCAAGACCTCCTGCGCTAGCGGGATGGGTGAGTTT
Organism: Podarcis melisellensis; assembly: GCF_964234715.1. NCBI lineage: Eukaryota > Metazoa > Chordata > Lepidosauria > Squamata > Lacertidae > Podarcis > Podarcis melisellensis. The sequence goes on along the minus strand of NC_138528.1, from coordinate 10,106,250 downwards.
AAATATTGCACAGCCAACGAACAGTTGTACCAGCAGAAGCTTGCTGTGTAACCGATTGCATGGTGTTGTGTGCACCAAAGTTAACAGCAACGTTCCCCAGTGCAGAACGTTTTGACAGTGGAACAAGCATGCTGTAGTTTAACATAGTGCTATGTTGGATATCACCTTTAGTCTGCCTTTGCTGTTTCCTTTCTTGGGATTCTGTTTTCGCTGTTGTTTTAGTTTGTCTAGCTTCATCATTGCGACCATTTTTAAATTTTGCTTGGTACTTTTTGTTGCTGGTGTTAGAGACCTGAAGGTGCAAAGCGGTGGCTTAAAATGTCCGAGCTGTGAATCAGGAAGTCCCTGGTATGAATCACACCTCTGCCAGGAACTCATTAGGTGGCCTTCAGGCAAGCCCCTGTCTCCTGGCCTCAGTCTGCCCATCAGAAGTGTGGGAGTAATAATACTCACTTACCTTGGAGGGACATAAGAATTGTGACTAGATAGTGCATGCAAAGTGCTTTGGATAGAAAAACAGAATTGTAGAATTGATGGAAGGGACCCTACGGGTCATCTTCCAACCCCCTGCAATTTTGCCAGGCTATTTTTCAGCATACTATTCTGTCCCCACCCCAGTCATCCTTTTTTCTTTTCCTACGGTCACTTAACATTTCAGGACTACCAATCATTTTCAGTCCTCATTGGGCTTCTTGCCACCTTATGTTTGTTTTTGTTTTAAAAATGGGTGGTTTTATTTTGCACTTCTGTAACCCTTGGAAGTGAGAGCTGGACCATAAAGAAGGCTGATCACTGAAGAATTGATGCTTTTGAATTATGGTGCTGGAGGAGACTCTTGAGAGTCCCATGGACTGCAAGAAGATCAAACCTATCCATTCTGAAGGAAATCAGCCCTGAGTGCTCACTGGAAGGACAGATCCTGAAGCTGAGGCTCTAGTACTTTGGCCACCTCATGAGAAGAGAAGACTCCCTGGAAAAGACCCTGATGTTGGGAAAGATGAAGGGCACAAGGAGAAGGGGACAACAGAGGACGAGATGGTTGGACCGTGTTCTCGAAGCTACCAGCATGAGTTTGACCAAACTGCGGGAGGCAGTGGAAGACAGGAGTGCCTGGCGTGCTCTGGTCCATGGGGTCACGAAGAGTCGGACACAACTAAACAACAACCACCACCCTTGGGTTTACTTCCCTGCATGCCTCCCAAGTATGCTGATGCCTCTCTGTAGATTTGCAGAGTCCCTATTTGAACTCCAAGCTGGTCAGCGCTCACCACCTGGATTCATTATCAGAACAATTTATATTTTCATTTGTGAGTCGCTCTGAGTTTGAATTCAGCCTACAAAGGCAGGCCTGTGGTTAATGATACATTTGGTCTTCGCTATCCTTCGGGCTGGAAGCTGTTTCTGGGCACAGCTCTGTTCTTCGAAGGCATAAAGATCTTCCTTTCCCCCAAGACAGATTCCAGAGGTGCCGAGCAAATTGGCTGCCAATTGCGTTGCTTCTTCAGGTCCTATTGCCTTGGAAACCTGGCTTCTAAAATAACACATGTGCATTAGTGTGGGAATCGCAAGAGAGATGGAAGGCCCAGGCAGAGAAATAATTAAATGCAGAAAATGAGTCACACTCAAGACTTATTTTTAAATAAGAATTGTTTTCTTGTTCTGGAGTTTGCTTTGAGCTGTTGCTTCCAACCTTGGGACTGTTTTACCTGTTGTTTTGGTGGCTCTTTCTTTGAAACAGTCCAGTGCTGAAATGCTTGGCGTCTGCATTTTTGCAAAGCACTTAGAAGCTTCAAACTATTCTTTTCCGTGGTCAGGATGTTCAGGCCTCCCTTCCGGGCTACCATGGAAAAGCAGTGGCCTATTCTGCTGAATGCATGGCTTAGGTCAAAGTTGGGGGGGGGAACTCTAGCCTGCAGGCCAAAGGTAGTCTGTCAAGACCTCTTGATTCATCTTTGAGGCTGTTTTGAAGAAGCCAGGCCCTCTGCCCTACATGACATCAAGTGTGGGTGGGTGGACTTCAAAGGAACAACCTGGATCTTAAGTGAGCTCCTGATCGTCCCTTTCCTTAGAGCAAGACGCGCTCTCATCTGCCCCTCAGCCGTCAGGACAAACCGGCAGTAAATCACACTGTGCTGGTTTGAGTTAACTCCTTACCAGCCAAAACATGATATGCCCAGACTCGGCAGGGCGTCAGGCCTAATGAGTATAGGAACTCATCTCTGGTAGGTCTTCTCCCGCCTCCCCACAGCTGCCTGAGTCACCTCCTCTCCAGGACTTTCCCCAGTCAAACAGAGACTGCGCCTGCATGAAGAGAACCTCTCCCCTGCCCTTTTCATGCCTCTTCTGGTTCTGGGCGACAAGCGGGGCAGGGAGCTTGTCACAGCAGCAGGAGGAGACACTCGTCACTCTTCCCCAGGTGGACGCATCTTTGCCTCTTGGCCTCCCTCCTCGCACCCTCCAGTGTGGTGTAGTGATTAAGAGAGGTAGACTCATAATCTGGTGAACGGGGTTCGCATCTCTGCTCCTCCACATGCAGCTGCTGGGTGACCTTGGGCCAGTCACACTTCTTTGAAGTCTCTCAGCCTCACTCACCTCACAGAGTGTTTGTTGTGGGGGAGGAAGGGAAAGGAGAATGTTAGCCGCTTTGAGACTCCTTCGGATAGTGATAAAGTGAGATATCAAATCCAAACTCTTCTTCCTCTGCTTCTGCCTCTGTTTCTGAAATCTTCTCTGCCACAGACTCTCTCAGCTCACTAAACCCTGTTACCTCCTCAGCTTCCCATACCTTCTCCTCCCTGCCTCTTCTGTCTGACCACTCGTCCCACCACCAATTCCCAGGCTCTGAGCCATCTTCCCTTGGGGGTTCCCCAGCTGGTGCCCCCCACCATTTCTCTGCATCTAGCCGGTCCATGACATCAGTTGATGTGGGATACAAAGCTTCTCCCTCCCAGCATTGCTTTGTGAAGCCGCCCTGTGCTGCTCCTTCCAACTGCTGACTTTGAGAGTAGAAAGGAGCAGCGAGTGGGCTGGGCCTGTGAGGTCTCCCTGTCTCGGTGTCTCCATTTCCTTGCGGACGGAGGTCTTTAACTTACTTGTGCCTCCCTAGGCAGAAGCTCCTGAACGGCGACTCTTGAGGAGGTGCCTGATTAGAGGCATCCGCTATCACAGGCACCTCCCTGGTGATCTGCTTGAACAGGCATTGCCCTTGAGCCAGTACCACCAACTGGACTCATGCACTTCAGCCCCGACTGGGCTAGGCGAGCTGGGTAGCACTTCCAGAGACCACCTTCTGCACAGGAACAGGTCAAAGTGCTGTGGACTCACAGCTTAGAGTTGTGAGCACCGGATTCACTTCCACAAGAAGACAGTCGTCGCACAGCAGAGTATAGCAGAGTCTAGCAGAGTATAAGCACGACTCAGAGAGCAGCTCTGTAGAATATCTTCTTCTTATTCTATCTACAACTATCATACAACTATATACAGAGCTTAATGAGGTCTAAGCATAAATGAATGCTGCACTACACTGAGTGTCTGCAGCTGCTCTTAGCAGCAACCTTAGCTATGCACACGATCTCTAACACTCAGTCTCTCTCTCTCCGGCACACTGACTGACTGACTCTTTGATGTGGTGCTGGAGCAGAATAAGTAGAGAGCAGAACACGCCTCCTCCTCTCTGGAGAATCAGCAGAGATCATCAGGAGATTCTTGGATATGGGAGGGGTGAAATCTCCTCATCCCCAACCTCCAGCCCTCCAGCTGTTTTGGACTACAATTCCCATCACCCCTGACCACTGGTCCTGTTACCTAGGGATAAAAGCATCCTTCAGAGGCAGAGCAAGCTGGCATGCCTTGTTCTACCCCCTCCAGACGCATTGGCTTGTCTCTGCACCTGGAGATGGGCTGTAGCTTAGGGGTAGAACATCTGCTTTCCATGCAGAAGGTTCTAGGTTTGATTCCCAGCGCCTCCAGTTGTGGGGACGGGACGGAAATCCCTGTCTGAAACCCATGCTTCTCAACATGGTAGACAACACAGTACTTGGTGAACTAATGGCTTGGCTTTGCACCGGGTTCCCGTGCTCCTATGCGAAACATGGGTGTCATTAGTAGGGTGGGAGAGCCCTTAAGGACTAGAAACTTGGAAATGATGCCCCAAAAATAGTGAGATGCCCAGGGCAGACTCTAAAAAGCCAGGACGAAGTGGTAGCAGTAGGAACAGGGAAGAGGCTTTTTTAAAGCAGCAGTTCTGAGCCACCCGATGGCGAGGGAGGGTGAGAGACAGCAGGAGAGAGAGAGAGCAAAGAGATTGTGTGGTCTTGGTGCCTCGATGCAGGCAGACACAAGCCTTGCTTGGCATAGATATGACGACAGCACTGCTTTGCGTGGGGTTTGCTTTCCAGTGGTTACTTGCCACAGCGGCCTTGCTCTCGGGAGACAGCAACCATTGTGAAAACCGCATTGTTGCCAAAAGATTCTCTGGGAGGTAGAAGAATGTAATTCATGAATCACCGGTCTATTTTTGAAAACCTTGTAGGATTTAAATGACTCACGGATCTCTCTTTAGCCTAAGAAATGCTGTTTATAACTTGTGTGTCAATGACTGAACATCTATAACTATATTCCAGCAGCATTAAAAGTTATGCGGACCAATATTTCAAGCCTGCCATGGAAGGTTTTATAGTCCTTTATCACCTCCAATATACTCTTGGAGAAAATGGTATTTCAAATACTACTTTGCGATCAGTAATTCAATATTGAGTTCCAATTAATTCTTCTAGTCACCCGGTACAACTTTTCGAGGTCTTCACCCTGGTGCATCATCTTCTCCCTGGTTTGCAAACTGGAAGCTAAGCTTTGCATCTCTTTGGAGCAAATTTTACCTCCCAAACACGGTTTCGCATGTCATGTCCATCCATACAAACCATAGTTTCTTTGAAACGATGGCTTGGAGCAGTTTAGCAAACCATGTTTGTTAGGAGAGTTTGGAGGCAAGGCTAGTGACTTCAGGAGGGGCAACAGAGTGGAAGGGGGTGTCCCCTCTGCAAGAGAAGAGACCTGGCCATGGTTTGACAGTGCAGCTTGGCTTCTCTACCATGGTGGGAGTTCAGCTGGGCTGTGGTGAGAGAGACAAGCTGGTGGTCCTAGCCCCAAACTTGGGTGGAAGTCTGGAAGTTGGTCGTAGATCTCTGTAAGACGCAAGCAGAGATCGAGAGCAAGCTTCTGTTGCCCTTCTTTGGCTTAAGTGAGTGCATGGGGGCTTGTTTCTGTCCCTTCCAGGTCACTGTTGCTCCTGGCTGGAGGAAGAAAACAAGGAGGCTGTTTCAGGGAAATAATAATAATAATAATAATAATAATAATAATAATAATAATAATACAGTGGTACCTCGGGTTAAATACTTAATTCGTTCCGGAGGTCCGTACTTAACCTGAAACTGTTCTTAACCTGAAGCACCACTTTAGCTAATGGGGCCTCCAGCTGCTGCCGTGCCGCCGGAGCATGATTTCTGTTCTCATCCTGAAGCAAAGTTCTTAACCTGAAGCACAATTAATGGGTTAGCGGAATCTGTAACCTGAAGCGTATGTAACCCGAGGTACCACTGTAATAATAATTTTTATTTATACCCCGCCCTCCCCAGTCAAGACCAGGCTCAGGGCGGCTAACACCAGGTATAAAAACAATTGATTAAAATACAACTTGAAAACAAGATTAAAATACAACATTAGAATGCAGCCTCATTTCAGTAGAAACTCAAATCAAAAACTTTTTGGGGATGAAAACGTCAAAACTTCACCAAGGCCAACTATCCAGACTGGTCCTATGTGGGCCAGAAAAAAGCCAGGGAAATCCCCAAATAGGAGTTCCATCACAGAAGGAAAAAGGAAAGGGGGAGGGGATCAAGTGGATTCCAAGCCAAAGGCCAGGCGGAACAACTCTGTTTCAGGGACGTAGCGTGAGATCAGGGAGAAGCAGGGGCATGTGCTGGCGAAGACAAAGCTTTTGTTGGTCACTAAGGCAACCCCAAATTTGTTGACCACTGAACATGGCTCTGTCCGTGGCAGAGAGACGCTTTGGTCCCATGCTTGGGTGCTGCATGTGCCTTCCTTAATCTTGTGATGGATGACCTTTGAGTTCCCTCCTGATTCGATGATAGTCTGATTAAAACAAAGGGGGAAAAGCAGAGGGATGTGTGAAAAGCAGTATTTAAGCCGGTATTGTTGTACTACAACTTCCATCATCCATGCCCATTGTTGTTGTTTTTTTAAGAAATATTTATTGAAGTTTTACAAAAACATAAGTACAAAAACACATAAAAAAGAAAGAAAAATAAAAACACAAGATACAAAGGGCAAAAAGAAAATAAGAAAAAATTAAAAACAATTCCGTTTTTCATAACTCATTTGCTTGTTTCCTTGACCTCCTCACACCTCCCCTTCTTGTATTCCCATTTACATAATCAAATCAGCAAATCCTTACCCTCTTTCATTTATCTTAACTCTATATCTTAACATTTTATAACTCTATATTTTCATCCATTATCAATTCATTTTTGCATATTCTTATTAACTTTGTTGCTAATGCCACTTATTTTCAATCCAACATCATTTTAACATTCATTAATTTTACAGTGTTTCTGCAGATAATCTTTAAATTTCTTCCAATCTTCTTCTACCGACTCTTCTCCCTGGTCTCGGATTCTGCCAGTCATTTCCACCAGTTCCATGTAGTCCATCAACTTCATCTGCCATTCTTCCCGGGTGGGTAGATCTTGTGTCTTCCAATACTTTGCAATAAGTATTCTTGCTGCTGTTGTTGCATACATAAATAAAGTTCTATCCTTCTTTGGCACCAATTGGCCGACTATGCCCAGGAGAAAGGCCTCTGGTTTCTTCAGAAAGGTATATTTAAATACCTTTTTCATTTCATTATAGATCATCTCCCAGCAAGCCTTAATCCTTGGGCACGTCCACCAAAGGTGAAAGAATGTACCTTCATTCTCTTTACATTTCCAACATTTGTTATTGGGCAAATGATATATTTTTGCAAGCTTGACTGGTGTCATGTACCACCTGTATATCATTTTCATAATATTCTCTCTCAAGGCATTACATGCCGTAAATTTCATACCGGTGGTCCACAACTGTTCCCAGTCAGCAAACATAATGTTATGACCAATGTCTTGTGCCCACCATCATCCATGCCCATTGGCCATGCTGGGTGGGGGCTGTTGGGAATCGCAGTCCAACCACAATGGGAGGGCAGCTGTTTTCGCCGCCTGTGATTTACGGGATAGAGGTTGCTGAAGCGAGGTGCTCAACTCAGCGGTCAGACATTGGGCCAAAGGAACAGGACGCAGAGTTGGGACTCTGGGTGCAGTTCAACCCCGCCCTGTGTGGTCTGAGGACTAAACATGAGCCCTGAGCCATTAACTTTTAATTATTATTATTATTATTATTATTATTATTATTTATTTATTTATACCCCACCCATCTGGCTGAGTTTCCCCAGCCACTCTGGGCGGCTCCCAATCGAGTGTTAAAAACAATACAGCATTAAATATTAAAAACTTCCCTAAACAGGGCTGCCTTCAGATGTCTTTTAAAGAGAAGATAGCTGCTTATTTCCTTGACATCTGCTGGGAGGGCATTCCACAGGGTGGGCGCCACTACCGAGAAGGCCCTCTGCATGGTTCCCTGTGGCTTCACTTCTCGCAATGAGGGAACCGCCAGAAGGCCCTCGGTGCTGGATCTCAGTATCCGGGCTGAACGATGGGGGTTAAGACGCTCCTTCAGGTATACTGGGCCTTTGAGGCCATTTAGGGCTTTAAAGGTCAGCACCAACACTTTGAATTGTGCTCGGAAACGTACTGGGAGCCAATGTAGATCTCCCTTTGCCATGCATTCTTTCCCTGACACAGCCACCCACTCCCTCTCTCATAACATCCAGAAACTGCGTTTTGCCCAGAAAAACTTGATATATATGAAAGGGTGGGGGGAATGCAGGCCAAAGGAGAGTCGAGCTATTAACAACCCTGGGATTAATCGCCTTGGAATTAATAGGTGAAAACAGCAGCCGCAGACTAGATCTTGCATTTGCAGGCTTCTGCCCTGACAATGTCTGCATCTGGCTGCCTCCCAGCTCTTAATTTCCCATTGTGCATGGAAGATCACGACTTCCCTACTTCTCCCGTAAATGTGACCCAGTGGGTAGAGGGGGGGGGGGAGGGCCTTCTCCTGCCTCCTATTGAAACCCTTCCCATCAAAGTCGCGCAGCAGCTTCCTCTTCCGAAGAGGAAGAGCCTCTGGCTACACCCTGGACTCTCTGCCTGGCTTGTTTGTTTAACCTTCAGCCGGGCATTCCTAACGAGAGGTAGGATTCCGTTTTCGCCAGCTGACATTTTGCCACATGTCCGCGGCGCGACTTAATGAGATGTGGCAGTCGACAAAAATACACCCTCGCCGGTTATTACCCCATTGTGTGGGATGCTGCCCTTTCCTCTGGAAGGCGGTGCCCTCCGACAGCAAGGACATGTAAACATTGCCCCAGAAAATGGGGAAATGACTTTTTTTTATTATTTTAAGAAGCGTAAATGCAGATTTATACAATAGTACCCTGGAAGAACTCCAGGTCTGTTCTCCTTCCAGATCTCCACAGTGTCTCTTGAGGAAGTCCAGGGAAATGCTCCTCAAATGTCTGATGGCTTCTTTTTCTTCTGAATGGAAACTGGAGGAACATTTGGCTGGAGATGCCTTAGCGACGGGCAGGTGGGGCTACCCACCTGTCAGTCACCTGACATCACAACGATGTCAGTTGGTTTGTCTTTGCCTGTGTGGTTTGCTAGTAGTACATTATCTTTTATTGAGTGGCGATGTTATTCTGATGATGATTTGGGTTGTATTGTGTTGCATTGGTTTTATTCTTACCTGGGTCTTAAAGGTACAGGGACCCCTGACCATTAGGTCCAGTCGTGGCCGACTCTGGGGTTCCGGCGCTCATCTCGCTTTACTGGCCGAGGGAGCCGGTGTACAGCTTCCGAGTCATGTGGCCAGCATGACTAAGCCACTTCTGGTGAACCAGAGCAGCACATGGAAACGCCGTTTACCTTCCCGCCGGAGCGGTACCTATTTATCTACTTGCACTTTGACGTGCTTTTGAACTGCTAGGTGGGCAAGAGCAGGGACGGAGCAACAGGAGCTCACCCCGTCGCGGGGATTCGAACTGCCAACGTTCTGATCGGCAAGTCCTAGGCTCTGTGGTTTAACCCACAGCGCCACCCTTCTCCCTTTCACCTGGGTCTTAGCAGTGTTTTAAAACTGGCCTTTAGGAGCATTTACTTCTACACTGACTTGTAAACTAGGAATGGCCAATTTCACCTGGCCCATAAAGGCTCTGGATAATTGCATTCAGGCTCTGGTTAAAGTTTGCTCCGAACCTCAAGCTTAAGGGGGGAAAAATGAGAAATGGCATGCTTGAAAGTGTTGTTATCTATCTCTGTTGGGTTTTGTTTGTAACGCCCTGGCTGTGCCTCAGAGGACACCAACTTTATTATGGCACTTGAAAAGGTCAGTTTGCAGAGCGCGATGCTCCTTCCATCCCCCAAACCACTGTCAGGACAGTAAGAACAGCTCTCAAGCATAAATACACTGACTACCCTTGATTTAAACCACTAGCGGAACCTTTCTTGTGCTGAAAAGTGCTCTGGAAAGGATTAACAGTGGAGACCTTATTTCATTTGGTCTTATTTCTATTTTCCAGATCTCTACCTTCTTGAGGATGCAGTTTTAGTCGCAGTTGCTATGGAGAAGATCAAGGAGCAGTTTTCCAGCCTCCAAATAGCAAAACGGTGTGCACTGGCAAAAGACCCCACTTATCTGTTGGACTTGGATATTTCAAGAGGCGGAGGGAGCCAGTTGGTGGCTGTTTCATGTTCCGATAACTCAATCAGGGTTTACAACAGAGAGACGCTCACTTTGCTGCGGGAATATAGCAGCCATCCCGGGCTGCTCAGCGGCGTCCGATTCGCACACGCGTGTGAAAGTGTGTTGTTCTCCGCTTGCAGCGACGGAACAGTGAAATGTTGGGATACGCGCTTGGCGACCGCAGGGCCGACGCAGTTGTTCCGTGGCTCCCTTTCAAATGTCTTCATTAGCTTTGACGTAAGCTGCAACGACCTCATAGTCTGCGCTGGAACGGAAAAAGTGGGGGACGATGTGTTCATGGCCTTCTGGGATGCTCGCAGCTGCGCGAGTAGCGTAGCTTCCAGCAACGAGCCTCTGGGCTTCTACTCGGAGACCCACAACGATGACATCACCAAAATTCGTTTTCACCCCACCAAACAGAACCTGGTAGTTTCTGGGTCAACCGACGGGCTGGTGAACGTGTTTGACATCAACAAGGACAGCGAAGAAGATGCGCTGGTTGCTACCTGCAACTCCGACTCATCGGTCAGTTCTGTCGGGTGGTCCGGAAAAGATTACCGGCAGATCTATTGCATGACGCACGATGAAGGGTTTTGTCGGTGGGATCTCGCCCAGCTGGAGACCGAGGAGCCAGTCACATTGCTGCATGTTCCAGACGCCCGAGAAGCAGGAAGTGGAGAAAGCACCAAGGTGGACTACTTAATCGGTGGCTTGTACCATGAAACGATGGACAAGTTGGTTGTTGTTGGGGGAACGTCAACAGGAAACATCTGCCTCCTGGACTGTGGGGTTGGTGGCCTGAGTTCTGTAGGAGTCCTTCAGGAGGGGCACTCTGCTCCCGTCCGCTCTTTCTGCTGGAACGTGGCAGATGATTCTTTGCTGACCGGTGGAGAGGATGCGCAGTTGTTGCTATGGAAACCTGGAGCCGTGGGGAAAGCCTTTGGAAAGAAGACTTCTATGAAGACTGCTTCCTCTGTTCATCAGCGGCTGAGAGTTCACCAGCACGCTTTCAAGAGCAAGAAAAAACGGACGTCTTTGTAAAGAGGTGGCTGCGATGGGGAGTGAGGAGGCCTCTACCTGAAAGTGATTCCAGAAGGGTACCTGCCTTAGCCCGTTTCAGGGGGAAAACAAGTCCTGCAGCACCTTGAAGACTTAATTTATTATGGCATAATGTTTCGTGGACTAAGGTTTGCTCCATCACGCACGGAAGCTTATGCCATAATAAATTAGTTGGGTCTTTAGGGTGCTGCAGTTTTCCACTTGTAGAGAGTTGACCTTTTGAAAAGTTGCAACACTTTTTGGGGGGGAGTGAGTTCCTTGCAGGTATTTGACATGTACAGCTCGACAGCCGTGGCCTTGTTTACTCGGAAAATATCCTCTCCGTGTCAGTGGGGACACCAACTTCCAGCAAAGTTGGCACTGGATTGGTGCCTCGATACGAGAAGCCTGCCAAGCAAATTAGAAGGTATCGTTCTTTGGTCTGAAGCTGCTTATGACAGGCTTGTTCAAACATTACTCTCCAGATCCCAACAGCCCAAATTATATTTTGCTATAGATGGAATTTTCTTAAAACGATGCCTGAAGTCACAGGGAGTGGAGGAAGAGGGAGATAAGCCTGCTAAAAGAGGCATAATGGACAAACTGAGAATGGCAAGATTAGAAAGTTCCCTTCTGCACTTCTTCAGTTCTGTGAAACTTGATATTTGTCACACAAGGCCTCTTCTCCAATGTGTGAACACACACAGCATCTCTCTAATTTGGGGGTGGGGCTGGGGACTAGCCTGTGGCCTGCAACCATCCCTAACCATTCTTGCCCGCTTCCGATCGCATCCATTTTCTGCAGGTGGGAAGGGAACTGGTCTCTGTTTGGAAATACTACAAGCTGAATACATGGTTCCCATGATTTTGGGGTGCACACACCCAGTTCCTTATTTGTTATCAGAGGCCATTGTGCATTTATGAGCATTGTGCAAACATGACTGTTATGACTGTAGACATTTATTGTGGATCTTGAAGGGGAGTCTTACCAGTCATGGAAGTTTATGATTTTTGGTAGTGCAACCATTATTTTGAGGTCTTGGGGCATATTGGGTGATCCCCAACTAAATCTTACTGAAAAGTAGACCCACTGAAATTACTTAAGCCTGTTGATTTTAGTGGATCTACTCTGATCATAGCTAATTCACTCATTCCCTTTAGTTCCTCTTCTGAATGAGTTGTTTTTCGAACTTTGGTCCTGATGAGGAACTGAAAACTGGGAACTGCTAGCTTTAGCACTGCGTATCGCATCAAGACACAAGGTAGTTTGTTTCGATCTCTGCAAACATTCAGTTCCCTGAAATCCATGGATATAAAAATGAAAGTCTGGAATCTGAAGCTATGGATCTTCAAAAACCAGAGAAAATGTCTTACTTATTTTGTAAATGATACATGGATTCATGTGGCTGATTTTGTAGGCACATCATTGCTTTGAAGTTGTTTACAATACCCAGATTTACTTAATACCACGATCTGTCAAGGCTGGAGACAGGCACTGATTGGGGTCTCTCCCCCACCCCCACCCCAAGAGCTGGCACCAGTTTGAAACCAAGACTGTGCTTTGTATGTTTCTCCCTGTCACTTGTCAGTAAACAGGTGTTGCAGATTTTTTAAAAATATAGTTCCTTTTCTTTCTGGATTGATGCTGACAGTAAGAATAACAGATTAAGTCTAGATAATAAAAACTTCCTTTTGTTTACTACAGTGTGGGTGGTTTCTGTAACCAACTCTCCGATTTTTCCCGGCTTGCAAAAGCTTAGTTTTCAAAACTGAAAGCAGCTTTGTACATTTTGTATTCCATAAATATGCTAGGCAATATTCATCACAGTCATTCTGTTAGCACAAGGACCTTCAGCTGTTCAGTGAGTCTTTCCTTCTCTTTTCTCCTCATGCACCCCAACAACAAAATATTAAAAACACGATACAACCTCGGCCATTTAAAGCTTCCCTAAACATGACAGCCTTCAGATGTCTTCTAAAAGTCAGATAGTTCTTTATTTCCTTACCATCTGACTGGGAGGGCGTTCCACAGGGCTGGTGCCACCACTGAGAAGGCCCTCTCCCTGTTTCCCTGTAACCTCACTTCTCGCAGGGAGGGAACCGCCAGAAGGTCCTCAGAGCTGGACGATGGAGGTGGAGATGCTCCTTTGGGTATAAAAGTCCAAGGCCGTTTAGGGCTTTAAATGTCAAAGCTAGTGCCTGCCAACATCAAGAATACTCAGCTAGGTAGAACAGCGATCTTGATTCGTGCTTTTCCATCGTCACTACAGCAGGATCTTCTGCCTACAGCATTTCAGGTTCTGGTTCCTACAATTGACCTCCGAAGATTCTGGGTTGGAGAATGTTCGTTCCAGGGTACAGACCCAGGTTTGGCTTCCTGTAGACTTGAGCCAGCTCCAACCCCTTGGACAGAAATACTGCAATGCTTGTTGGCTATTCCTTGTGTCCCTGAACTTCAGTTTTATTTAAAGAAGATTGAAAAAGACATGCAACCTAAATTTACCTCCCTTTTGGGATCTGTAGATCGGCATGGTGGTGGGTGGGATGAACTGACATTTTCCTTCCTTTATCCATATGGCAATGCCGTCACAAAACCAGGCATGTGGATGGTTGTTCGCTGTGCGATGAACTTTGCTATTGCCATACGTACAGCAGACACGATTTTGGCAGTTGTCAAGTACATGGGGGCGTCGGAGTTCGTCGCTCGCTGGACCTCTTCAGGCAACGTCATCTGCTTGACTTGTCAGCTTTTAAGTGGCTTTGGGTTGGGCTCGGCATTTGAGGGATTCCACACGCCCCAAGTGTGGGGCATTTTGAGTGGGAAGACAAAGCATCACTTCTGGAAAATGGCCTTGTTTCGTCATCCTAGGCTTCATCAGTAGAACAGGCTCATGTGTAATACAGTCGTACCTCGGGTTAAGTACTTAATTTGTTCTGGAGGTCCGTTCTTGACCTGAAACTGTTCTTAACCTGAAGCACTACTTTAGCTAATGGGGCTTCCTGCTGCCGCAGCGGCGCTGGAGCACGATTTCTGTTCTCATCCTGAAGCAAAGTTCTTAACCTGAAGCACTATTTCTGGGGTAGCGGAGTCTGTAACCTGAAGAGTATGTAACCTGAAGAGTATGTAACCCGAGGTACCACTGTATTACAGGATAGTGGATCTTATAGCATAGTAGTGGTTGACGAAACAAGGCTAATATTCCGGAAATCCTTGTCTTAGATTCTGTGAAAGGATTCTGTGGCAACAACCCTTCATGTAGATTATTGGACTCTATGAACAGACAGGTGGAATAGACACTTATACATGTATGGACCTTATGCATGAACTGACTAGAGAATGAACCGATCCACTGGGTCTTCTGCTTTTTTCATTGAACTTTTATGAGACTTCCATTGAAATCTACAATTTGATACAATGAATAGTAAGCCGGTTACGTCTTGTGTGTTTATATAAAGATCTGAGCTGGCGTAGAAACTGGCTCCCCTAACCCCTAGGAATAAAATCAATTACAGAAGTTCTTGGATTTTATTTTATTATTTTTATTTTACTTTATTTATATGAAACTTACTAGCCGCTTGCCACCCAAAGGTCTCCAAGTGACTCACAGCAAATAAAAATATACAGTACATAATACCATAAGGGGAAAAGCAGGGGAGGGGGGAATTATAGACTTGGAGGGTTCCCTGAGGGTCATCCAGTCCACCCTCCTTCAATGCTGGAATCTTTTGCCCAAGGTGGGACTTGAACCCCCGACCCTGAGATTTAAGTGCCTCACACTCTTATCGACTGAGCTATCCCAGCTGCCATGGGGAATCATGTCAATATTTAATATCACATCCATGGAAAAGCAAAACAAAGAAAAACGTACCAGCCGCATAAACAGTGGCAAACAATATTAACAATTCTTAAACAATAAAGAAGGCAATACTTTATTTTATGTTACTGCAATGAATTGAGGGAACCCTCAGAGCATGTATAGGGGGCATGCAGGGAATGGAACCAGAGAAAGTTACACTAGAAGTTTTAGCTAAAAGTTACAGCTAAAAGTTGTGCTAGGGTAACTGGCTGAATCCTGCCCCTTGATGCCTTGCATGCTGTTGAGAGGCTTAACTTTCTTTGGCCTATAACAAGTCAGCCTTTGCCACACTGGTAGGAGCCTGTCTGCTGCCTGCAGTGCTCTCTGTGTTTCGGGGAAGCCGATCTAGTGCCAAATTATTCATAGTAAGGCTCTGGTCTCTGATTAAAACTCTGCATGCTGTGCTTATCCAAGTAGGAAACGGGGGGGAAACCCACTTTTGGAATAATCCCACAACCTGTGTGTCAAGGGGTTGTCGTCCATTTATGGAAGCATTAATTTGCCAGTCTATTTTTAAAGTTTCAGTCTGAGCCTGCTAGGGGATCTACGCCGTGCCCAAACGATGCATCAGAGAAGCTGCAGGAAGACCAGTTGCATTATCAAAACATTGAAACCCATGTTAATGAGACAACTTATCAAAAAAAACAACCAAACTGGGTGGTCTTATATGGGACGGAACTCAAACTGTATGCAAAAGTTAAAGGGAATGAGGAAGGCTGAAGGCTGTCCCACCGCCACCCAAACGATACAGGCGTTCTGGTCGCTGCCGCAATTTCTCTATTACATACTAATATTCCCAGTAGTTAGGGCAGGGGTAGTCAACCTTTTTATGCCTACCACCCACTAATGCATCTTTTTTGATGGTAAAATTTCCTTACCGCCCACCAGTGCTTGATGGAAGGTGGATTCAGCTTGTGCCGTGGAACCCCCTACCGCCCACCTAGAATCCTGAAACACCCACCAGTGCAGTGTTTCCCAACCTTTGGTCTCTAGCTGTTTTTGGACTACACTTCCCATCATCCCTAACCACTGGTCTTGCTCGCTAAGTATGATGGGAGTTATAGTCCAAAAACAGCTGGAGACCCAAGGTTGGGAAACACTGCACTAGTGGGCAGTAGGGACCAGATTGACAACCCCTGAATTAGAATAAGGCAAATTCCTGTTCCTAGAGAAAGGCAGGTTGGTTCAGGTGTGATGAAGAGGAGGTGTATTGATTGGAGCTGAGTGTGCACATTTGTGTTTTGCCAAACTCTTGCCCTCTGCACGTTCATTCTCCCATCTTGTGAACACACTTTTATAGGTTTCCCTTTACGAAATGATTGCTTGTATACCTGTGACTGCTCACCTGTCGGGGCTCTCATTCTCATAGTACAGAATCCAGTAGATCTTGTATTTGCATGGCGGATGGGAGCATTTCTCTTCCTTGCGCAAATCTTGATAACTCCAGTCTCTTGCAGCACAGCTACCCCCCACGTTGCAAGTTTGCGAATCGGCAGTGGATAGATGAGCCTCTTTAATGAGCACATTACTTTAACATTAATGGGATGTTTAAAAACAAAATAAACCCCAGGCTCCTAGAAACTTCTCCTCAGGCTACCAGCAATATTACTGTTGATCTTGATTACAGAAGGACTAGATATGCAAGGAATATTGAAGCTGCAACTTCCCTTTAAGCCAGGTAGAGAACAGCATGTGGCTAGCAGACTCCACGCCAGGCCATTCTGACTGATGGGCCCACCCACCTGTCAATCTCCTGTGATGTCACCATGCTATCAGGTGACCCGACTTCAAAGGAAAGGATTGGGAGGGCAATAGAATAAGGTGCCAAATTCAAAAAGCACCATCTTTCTGAAGCAGGGAATTGGGAGGACACTTAAAAGTGCATTCCTGCTTTTTCTCCATATTTAGCTTACGTTTAAAGCCATGGCTGGACGTTTCTGGCTCCTGACGTCTTAGATGACATCAGGCATGGGAAAGGTGGAGCACATCATACATGCAGAAAGGCAGGCTGGAGGTTCCTTCAAGCAATAGAACACATCCTTTAAGTTGATTTTACTAATTGGGAAGTACAGAAAACAACATGGGTGAAATAGCTGCCATTTAATGACGGGTATCAGAAATCTGTGAATCTGGCAGTCCGAGGAGACCCTAAGCCCCATTCTTTTCCTTCATGCAGCTGTTTAAAGAGGAGGACATTGTATTGCGAGATTTGTTATTGAGCGTATTTGGGTACAATTTTCACCCAGAGCCAGCCAACATATATCGCTTTCCTAAGGTTTTGCCCTCATCAGCGCGAAGCACAATAACTCCGCTTTTCAGAAAACTGAGTCATGCCTGTGGAAAGGGATACACATGGTTTACATCTCTTTGCTGTTTTAATCAGCCTGGAGCAATGCCTATTGTGCATCATTCGCAGCAACAGAGTCCCAGTTTGCCAGAGACACCCCCACAATAGCCAGCCTCTTCTGATTGGGACTACTTCCTACCTCCCTGTGACAATGACCTCTGTCTTTAGATTGTTTCCCAAAATGCTGGCCATGCCCTGCTGCAGGGTGAATCTCAGACAGCACCATGAAGGCAGGAGGGTTGAGGGGTGGGAATAGATGAAAGCAGGAATCGGTGTCTGGATGGTGCAGCAAGACTTTTTTTAAAAAGGGATGGTCCTTGCTGGGGTGGGTGTGCGCGCGTGAGTGCACGCTACTTGGGCTCCACTCCAACAAAATGTCATGGGCTGGTACTGAGGCTGGCACACATCATCAGATCTCTGGCAATTTCTTCCACCTGAAGACAGGTTATTCTCCAGTAAAGCATTTCCAGAATTGTTGGGGAAGACTTGGGTGGGTCAGATCTAGCTGGCTGGTAAAGGGACCCCTGACCATTAGGTCCAGTCGTGACCGACTCTGGGGTTGCGGCGCCCATCTCGCTTTATTGGCCGAGGGAGCCAGCGTACAGCTTCCGGGTCATGTGGCCAGCATGACTAAGCCGCTTCTGGTGAACCAGAGCAGCACATGGAAATGCCGTTTACCTTCCCACCAGAGAGGTACCTATTTATCTACTTGCACTTTGACGTGCTTTTGAACTGCTAGGTTGGCAGGAGCAGGGACCAAGCAACGGGAGCTCATCCCGTTGCGGGAATTTGAACTGCCGACCTGATCAGCAAGTCCTAGGCTCTGTGGTTTAACCCACAGCGCCACCCGTGTCCCTTTGCATTGCCTAGTGCCAGCTAAATAAACGAGACAAAAGTTCAAAAGGGGGTGGTGGTGGTGGTAATAATAATTAAATCTATGTTCAGCAAATGAGGAAACGCTGAAACAGACCAGTTGTAAAAACAAATGAAATGACCACCATCAATTATCCCTGCAGAGTGAGAAGAGGAAGCTCTTGGACTCAGGAGCTCTTTACCATGGGTTTGTGAATGGCAGAAGATTTCTACTGCAGGAGCAACACCGAAGGGTCATTTGAGTCCCTTTGAGTCATTCTTTTGGGGAGCAGCAGGAGCAAAGAGGGTATCAGCTGGTGGTCCCTGGAAGAACTAACTTGCCCTGGGAGTTGGTTACTGAGGTGACAGTTTAATAAATGATAATAATAATGCTGCATTATTGATACCCCCCCCCATTGCCTGGGTTTCCCCAGCCACTCTGGGCAGCTCCCAACAAAACAAGACAAAACACACACACATATATAGTAGCACTTTTTGGAAGAAATGTTTCATGCCTCTTGGGAATGGCTATTTTGAACATCTTTTAAAAATTCATTATGTATCATTTCCCAGAAGCCTATCGTATTTATATATTTAGATTTTATACTTATTTTTATTGGCATTGCAAGAGATTAGAGTCCAGAGCTTGGTTGTTTGTGTTCGCTTGGTTGCTGTGTGGTTTGTTTCCATGTGTGAAGGGGTGTGTGTGTTGTTGGCTCAGATAAGCCATATTTATTCATATTCTCTTGGGGAGGGGAATAAGACACTGTCTTGTTGTGCTGTATATGTGATATAGGGGAGCCACACCAGGATGAAGGCATTCTCCTTTGTTTGTCCCCGTGCTAGTTAAAGTTGGTTAAATTCCCTAGTAGAGCAGTTTCCCATACATTTTTGTACCAGGGGTCTATATTCACTCCTGATAGGACCTTCCAGTGTCTAGTTCCAGTGTGTAGCTGCTGAGAGTGACTTATGAGCCACGTGAGCCTTGAAACCAAATGCCCATCATCACACATAATGGGCACTCAAGTCACTCCCCAAACAAGCCTTGCTGCTGCTTGTATACCATAAACTGGATGTGATGTCGCATGACAATTACAGTTACCTACCCTCCAGGGGATGCAGGTGGCGCTGTGGATTAAACCACAGAGCCTAGGACTTGCTGATCAGAAGGTCGGCGGTTCAAATCCCCGCGATGGGGTGAGCTCCCGTTGCTCGGTCCCTGCTCCTGCCAAACTAGCAGTTCGAAAGCATGTCAAAGTGCAAAGCGAGATGAGCGCCGCAACGCCAGAGTCGGTCACGACTGGACCTACTGGTCAGGGGTCCCTTTACCTTACCCTCCAGCAGTTACCTGATGAAAATAGGGACATCCTATTCCACACCCTCCAACATTTCTCAGCTAAAGGGAGAAGCAGGGCATTCCGGGATCAAATCAGAAACTGGGGTGGACAGGTTTTGTAAATCTGGGACTGTCCCTGGAAAATAGGGATCCTTGGAAGGGTGTGCAATTTTTCCATATTATCTGTTCAGGAGATAGATAGTGGCCCCAAATATCTGTTCCTAGTAGGCAAGCTTTTATTCCTGACATTACACGAGGGAGGAATTCATTGTACATTGACTACTGCAAGTTTCACATTTCACTTAGGCTACTTTGAAATTCTGAAAATGTCGTGCTGGTTGCTTTTGCAATGACAGTGTCACTGGAAGAGGAGGGACGGGGAGAAACTGGAAAGTGTAGCCTCTGTTGCTGTGTGCAAGTTCCCTGTGGAGATGCAGAGACAAGAAGGCAGGTTTGTGTTTTGTTGAAACTTGACAGAACTATGGAAACCCTCCACCCAGGTCTGCTTGGGTCAATGCAAGCTTAACTACATTTTGCTTCGTGTGCTGGAGGTACTGACAAGCCTTGAAAAATATCCTCCTTTGAAACAATGCCTGGGACCTGGAAAAACAACAACCGTCCACAGTTCCAGCTAACATAAGACTGCGAATGTGAGGGACATGGTAGCTGCTCTCAGGTAAAGATCAGCACAAACTGTTCTTGAGTCCTCACCACGCTGTGTACAAACAGTATTACTGTTCAGCCGAGAGCAGGACCTTGAGAATAGGATTCAATTGCAAGAGAAAAATCTGCGGCCAATTTTTAAATTCCGCAAGAAAACATCACATCTAGATAACGGCTTTGCTTTGCAAGATGTTGTGGAGCATCCTGACTGGATAATCAGAATCAATATTGTGAGTGCTGCTATGGTAAATGCTTGCTAGGTAAAGGTAAAGGTACCCCTGCCCGTACGGGCCAGTCTTGACAGACTCTGGGGTTGTGCGCCCATCTCACTCAAGAGGCCAGGGGCCAGCGCTGTCCGGAGACACTTCCGGGTCACATGGCCAGTGTGACATCGCTGCTCTGGCGAGCCAGAGCTGCACACGGAAACGCCGTTTACCTTCCCGCTGGTAAGCGGTCCCTATTTATCTACTTGCACCCGGAGGTGCTTTCGAACTGCTAGGTTGGCAGGCGCTGGGACCGAGCAGCGGGAGCGCACCCCGCAGCAGGGATTCGAACCGCCGACCTTTCGATCAGCAAGTCCTAGGCGCTGAGGTTTTACCCACAGCGCCACCTGTGTCCCCCTAAGATCATACAAAAAGTCCATCTAGGGTTCCCTGTCTTCAACAGGGATCAGATGCAGATGGGAAGAGGTTCATAAGGAGACCCTGGAGGAGATGACCTACCCTCTTCTTCTCCCACCATGCACTTCCGGATACTACATCCACCACTGAATAGCTCTTACAATCAGAAAGTTATTGATATTTAGTCCGGATTTCCTTTCTTTTTACTTGAATCCATTGGTTTAGGTTCTACCTGTGGAGAGGCAGAAAACAAGCTTGCTCCATCCCCCATGTGACAGCCCTTTAGATATTTGAACATGGATATCATATCTTCTCTCTGTCTCCTCTTTTCCACGCTAAACACACTCAGCTCCTTCAACCGTTCCTCATAAGGCTTGGTTCCAGACCTCCTCTGCACATGTTCCAGGTTGTCAATACCCTCCTTAAATTGAGGTGCCCAGAACTGGACACAGTACTCCAGGTGCAGTCTGACCACACATTTTACCAGCTTCTCCGCAAGACTATCCATGGGGGACTTTGTCAAAAGCCTTACTGAAATCAAGGTACGCTATGTTCCTGCATCCTGTTTTCACAGCGGCCAAGGTAGGAAACGCACAAGCAGGATCTGAGCACAAGAACACGCTCCCCTCCTGCGGTTCCAGCAACTGGTACTTTCTCTTCTCTCATAACTCCTCATGTTGTAAATCTCTCCCTAGAGTCACCTCTATGGACGCAGTTCCCATAGTAGCTTGAATGGTCAGGGATAGTAGGTGCCTGTGCTTCCAAGCAAGGACCAAGGAGACCCTTAATGGCGGCAGTGGGTGGGGGAAGTGATGCTACGGCACCTGCCTCAGACACTAAAGGTAAAGGTAAAGGGACCCCTGACCATTAGGTCCAGTCGCAGATGACTCTGGGGTTGCGGTGCTCATCTCGCTTTATTGGCCGAGGGAGCCAGCGTACAGCTTCCGGGTCATGAGGCCAGCATGACTAAGCCGCTTCTGGCGAACCAGAGCAGCGCACAGAAACACCGTTTACCTTCCCGCTGGAGCGGTACCTATTTATCTACTTGCACTTTGACATGCTTTCGAACTGCTAGGTTGGCAGGAGAAGGGACCGAGCGACGGGAGCTCACCCCGTCACGGAGATTCGAACCGCCGACCTTCTGATCGGCAAGTCCTAGGCTCTGTGGTTTAACCCACAGCGCCACCCGTGCCTCAGACACTAGTGATCAGCAAATGCCTAACACTAAATGTCTCTAACACTAGTGATCAGCATTTGCTGATCACTAGTGCCTCAGACACTAGTGCCTCAGTCACTAGTGATCAGGAAATGCTTTGGGGTGTGTGGAGCTAGGCCAGCTCAAACTTTGGTCCCCACCTGGTGTTGGGACTACAACTCCTACTGATCCTACTAGCTAGCGACGATGGGAGTTGTAGTCCAACGATAGCTGGAAGGCCACAGGTTAGCCACCCACTGAAATCAGAGAGATGTTGCATGTGTTCAGTTCTTAACACCCTCCATACATCAGAAAGGAAGCCTTGTGAGCTAGGCCAGCTACTTCTTCCAAGTCTGTGATTCGCTCCACTCCCTTGGTCTAACACCAGCCTACGTTCCAAGTTCAGCAACCACAATGTAGTACCACCCGTTACAGCGTGTAAGCACTAGCGGTTTTCTAGGGAAATAAGGAAACAAAAAGTCGGTAGTCCTGTTAAGATCCCCTAAATCCCTACAAGATCTGTACATAGTAACATGAAGTTTGGTTGTAACATGCCGAGTTATGCATAAACTATGCAGGCCTGCACATAGTTTCGTTGTGGGTTTTGCAAATATTTAAAGTGGCTTCGCAAAACAGCCCGGGTCAAAATCACGAGCTCATTCAGCTTCTTATTTCTAGCCCTACCTGTTCTCACTGCATGCCTGTGTATTACGTAAGAAACAGTTCACAAATTATCCAGGAAGAATGAGATTCTATGGGCGCTTTTGATTTGTGAAGAGTTAGCTATTATGATACAGGCAACAATCTCAGCAGAGATGACCCACCTTCCTCACTAGTGTTGGACTAAGAATTGCAAGTCCAGGGTGGAAATTCCCACTCGGACATGAAGCTCATCGGACAACTTTGGGACCACAGTTGTTTTTCAGCCTGAGCTACCTCACTGGGTTGTTGTGAGAACACAGTGGGGAGGGGGAGAAACCACACGGAGGAAGGGTGGGATATAAATGTAATAATAAATAAATGTGCAAATCCTGTAGGCTGGAGAGAAGAAAGACTATTTCCTTCCCCCCTCCAATGTGTACAGTCAGCATCATTCTCACTGAATGCACAATGTGATCATACTTTGTCCATCACCTAAAATCATCTACACGAGGGTTCCGGGCACCACAACTGTTGCAAATTGGTTCATAATACAAAATCCATGCGAAGACAACCAAAACCAAAACCCGTGCACAATGCCTGCTGGAAATGTTACATGCTCTAGCAATAGCTGCAGTCATAGCCATTAGATGGCAATATTCTTAGTGATGGACTCATAATTCAGTGATTAACCGTCTAGGTTCCTGCTCAGTCTGAAATAACTGAAGACAACAATTCTCACTAAAGGAACTGGGATCTCCCACAAGTTTTTTTTGTGATGTAGATTTTATGTTTAAGTTGCTTCATACACACACACACACACACACACACACACACACGGTATCAATATCCATCTGTTATGGATGCTTTAGATGAGATTGCTGCATTGCAAGGCGTTGGACTAGATGGCCCTTGGGTCCCTTCCAACTCAATGATATTGAATGCTATTATTTTATTGAATTTAGGAACTTAATTGATGAAGGATGGTTTAAAAAATGGATTAAGTAAACAAAGTGTCTGTGCCACTAAGAATTTAAGTGACTGTATTTTACCATTTTAGATAACTGGATCATATACCATAACTTTAGCTATGAAGCCAACATATACAATAAAAAGTACAGGATATTTTATGAATAATTCAGCTTTGTATATATTTAACCAATGCTCTATGTTGCTCACACACTCTGAAAATATCACCTAAAACCTAGCTACACATAATAATAATAATAATAATAATAATAATAATAATAATAATAATAATAATTAATAATAATAATAAAATAATTTTATTTATATCCTGCCCTCCCCAGCCGAAGCCGGGCTCAGAGTGGCTAACAACAATAAAAGTAACACAGTTTATATAAAATCACGATCAGTTAATTAAAATACATTCTAAAATCATTTCATTCTAAATGTTGTTCTTTTCCAAAAGTAGTTGTAGCACCGCATTTTTCAAATGAAGGCCACAAAGCAATAACCATTGTGAGAGTTTGCAAATATTCATGAACTCAACAGTGCCTTTTGGGTTGGGTGATCACCTCTGTGCTACAGATAAAACAAAATCAATCAGGGAGGTGATTTTTTTAAAAAAAAATCTTAAAGGCCACCCAATATGCTACAGGCAGGATTAAGTATCGAGTTTCCTTAAAACCCCAGTCTCCTAGGGTGGCATTCAACTAAGTTGTACTCAGAAACTGAGTAACTGAAATTAACAAACCTAACCTCATTTAAATTTATTTCTGCTTTGAGTATAACTTAACTCAATACCACGCCTACATCATATGGCACTATCTAAAAGGCAATAAAGACAGGGCTGGACAGATTTAGAACTTGTTAATTCAGTTTGGCCACAACAGAAGTGTAAAACTATTGTGATTAATTGCAGTCAGTTATAGCTTTTAACATAGCAATAACAGTGCGTTTCTCTTTAAACATGAAAGGGGGTGGGAAATATGAACATGTAGCTTAATGAAAACTTATTCCAACTTGTCAGTGACATTTATTTATATGCCTCATCAAAATCTATTAACAAGCCAACAAGCATTGAATAGCTTTGAATATAGGAAGTGCCATTCTTAAATTAATGCATGCAATTAGTTGTTGGAGGCTCAGTGTTCTTAATGCCATCATACCACTACACAGCATTTGGCATTTTGAAGACTGTAGGAGTGACTGGCACACATTACAAACCATATAGGCTACTTTATGAAGGCAAGGGTCTCTTATGGTAGACTCAAATAGTATCAATAAGAACCATTAAGTCTGCCTTATCCCAGAATTTTGCTGTTGCAAAAGGAGGCATAAAATACTGCAGATTTTTAGTTGTCAGAATAAGGCTGTTCAGGTTTGTCTTTTTTTTAAAGTACAAGTCCTGTTGAAGGATGGAAATTTGGCACCAATGCAACATTTTAGGCAGCTGACAATTTCTGGGATTTTTCCAGTCCTTTTCACAGGAGTTTAGTGGCACCATGGCAGGTCAAAATCTGGTTGACAGGCCGTTAAGTCCTCCACGGGGAGTGGATTCAGGTTCAACGGACAGGGCAAAATTTTACTTTTTATGCTTGTGATTCCAGCTCAAGTGAAAATAATAATTCAGCACAGTGGCCGTATTTCAGCCCAACTCCCAGAACGGAAGTAATAAGAAAGCACAGTGAATGACGAGTAAGCAGAACATTTTCCTTCGCTTTTCGAACTCGGAAGGAACCTTTAGGGAGGTGGCTATCTCACATGTTGGAGGGAGGGAGGCAGGAAAGGGCAGAACTCTGGACTCAAGTGTATTCTGAAGCAGTTGGCGATGACAGTTGGGACAGAAGAGAAAGCATTCTGAAGAAAGCATCACGGAGAAGAGCTGGAAACAAGGGGAAGGGGAGAAAATGAGCAGAGAGTGAGTGTTGGGAAGGGGTGAGGAACAGAAAAGTGAGCCCAAAGGGAATAAGCAAGGAATGAGTGAAATGGAACAAAAGGAAGCAGGAGCAAAATGACATGACAGGGACACACGAGGCAAGATATGCAATTGAATGAAATCACAGCCCAGTTCTTTGCCGGAAAGCAATTCTGGACGCTAGTGATTTTGCAGAGCGGAAGCAACGGTTTGATTATATTTTTCCTGCCAGTTGCTTCTCAACTGAGAACGGCTCCCTCCTGCTGCTTTTCAGCAAACAGGCAACAAACAAACAAACAAACAAACAAGCAAACAAACACAACCCAGGCCACCAGAGTTTTCTTAGACATGGTTGTTTCACTTCAGAAAGGCATTTTTTTACTCCACCAAAGCAGATTGATGCTGGGTCTGGCCTCAAACACCACGATTCTTTTAGCAGTGGCAACTGTGTATTCACTTCACATTAAAGGATTATTTCAGTGTGTTTTTAACCAGTGTGCCATGGCACCCTAGGGTGCCTTGAATGATGGTCAGGGGTGCCGCGGGCAACTAACTAGCCTCTGTCCCTCTTTCCTCCCCTCCCTCCTCTTATGCCCTCTCACATCTCTGCCTCCTAAAGGCTTGTGTGGCTGTCTGTTGCAGCAGCCTTGGTCCAGTATACCTGAAGGAGCGTCTCCACCACCACTGCTCAGCCCGGACCCTGAGGTCCAGCGCCAAGGGCCTTCTGGTGGTTCCCTTGCTGCGAGGAGCCAATTTTCAGGGAACCAGGCAGAGGGCCTTCTCGGTAGTGGCACCCGCCCTGTGGAACGCCCTCCCACCAGATGTCAAAGAGATAAACAACTACCTGACATTTTGAAGACATCTGAAGGCAGCCCTGTTTAGGGAAGCTTTTGATGTTTAACAGACCACTGTGTTTTAATACTTTGTTGGAAGCCGCCCAGAGTGGCTGGGGAAACCCAGTCAGATGGGCTGGGTATAAATAAATAAATAAATAAATAAATAAATAATAATAATTACTACAACCTCCCCAGGCAAATGGTGCCTCTGGGGCTGGCAAAGGGGTGCTGGTTGCCAGGAGCTGAGGTGGCCTCAGCTGAGTTAGCAAGCAATTGGGTGAGGGAGCCCAGCCAGCCAGTCCACCAGCCCTTGCTGTTGGGAATGGACAGACTAGTGGGAGGCTGGGCAGGCAGGCAATGTACTGGCCTTTCTTGTGCTTGCTGCATGCAAGGCCTGCCTGGAAGCCAAGTACCCGGTGCTGAAGGAGAGCCTTTCTGCCATGTAGTCCCAGCAGTGCCCACTGCTGCCTCCAAGGTAAGGTGCTGGCCTCACGTCCACCTTTGGCCAGTCTCCATCGGGCCATTAAGGTTGGGGGCATCCTCTTCCCAGAAGCCTGTGGGGTACCCCTATTTCCTTAATTAACTATAGATCTCCCACCTACAGTGCTTCAACCACAGAAGCAAAGCGGCAGAGAAAATCATTGGCTATAATGTTCTATTCTTATAGTTTATAACATATTTGTAATGCTTTAAGAGAGATGCTGCAAATCTCTCAATAGTATTTTTTCTTCAAAAAATGTAAATCAGTACAGAAATGATCTCAATAAATGAAATATTAAACCAAAATGAAATGCATAACTGGCCCAAGCATTAAAAAAATAGGAAAAGGTAAAGGGACCCCTGACCATTAAGTCCAGTCGTGGCCGACTCTGGGGTTGCGGCACTCATCTTGCTTTACTGGCCAAGGGTGCCAGCGTACAGCTTCCGGGTCATGTGGCCAGCATGACTAGCCCCTTCTGGTGAACCAGAGCAGCGCACGGAAACCCCGTTTACCTTCCCGCCAGAGCGGTACCTATTTATCTGCTTGCACTTGAACTGCTAGGTTGGCAGGAGCGGGGACCGAGCAATGGGAGCTCACCCCGTTGCGGGGATTCGAACCGCCGACCTTCTGATCGGCAAGTCCTAGGCTCTGTGGTTTAACCCACAAGGGAAGTCACAATTCCTGCAAAAACCTTAAAGTAGTCTTAGATGAGATGTTGACCACATACCTACTGGTAGAAATAAGCAGTTGGCTCAGACATGAGGAGCACACATGCAGAACAGTTACAACTGTATTCTAAGAACTAGACTTGCAAATGAACACTTAAGTGATGAATATAACTCTTCCATTTTCAAGTTCACTAAAGATTTCACCCTGTGCTAATCGTTTCACCCTGTGCCAATCTTACATAAAAATTGATTAGAAGCTGCACCATATCCCCATGAATATACTTTTGTGGGGAAAGGCTCCCCTTTTGCTTTCCTGATTGTGAATTCAACACCATGGATAAAAGTATTAAGGGCTTTTGTGAGCTTTTCTTCTATATGACACAGAAGACATGTCACAAACGAGGTCACAAATCCCAGAAAACACAAGTAGATACTGGCAAGGCACATATATACATTCAGCTTGAGATATTTTGATTGGTAGGCACTCAAATCCCTCTCATATTTTTTTTTTGGGAAAAGGAATTATCTTGATAAATATCTTACAGATCCCTCTAAATGATCATAACTGAAACATGAGTGCTTGCAATTTGTTGAATTTTGAACAAGGGCATTTCCGAAAGATCTATTAATGGGACAGCTATTCTTCAAATATATTCAGTGGGACTGTCTGTGCTAAAGGGTAGTTGTGGAGCTTCTCAGTCATATCAGCAGAAGACAACAATGAGCTGCCTCATACTCTTGAGTAGACCAACTGAATTCAATGGACATGATTAACTGAGATCCCTCAAATTCAACAGGTCTTCTCAGAGAATGACTTTCTAATTCAAGAGGACTAAGATGCCTCAGGATATAGAAAAGCCATTATACATTATCACAATTATTTTTATATAAACCCAGATGTAAATTAAGCGTACAATTGCAACACTTAAGCTGCTGCTGTTTGCAAATATGGCCATGAGGTGTACATCAGTTACATTACATAGTGAAAGACATTCTGACCTCTCTCAAAAATACAGAGAAGCAAGAATTCATGGGAAATGTCCAAGAAAGAAAAGGAAAGCGGACCAATAAGAAAAGGAAGCTAGGAGCAAGTTTGCTGATTGGAAGAAAAAGTACAATGTAAGTCTAATTTCAACGCTGCTGCAACTCCTCATACTGCTCCAGTTAAGGAAATCCGTTCCACTTAAAAAAATTTAGATCAGGAACTGTGGGTCAAATGCACATGCAGTTGCATGGAAAGTGGATGATGTGCCTGTTTTTCATGCTTTCCTTGGAATGCATGTTCTCTTGCCCAATCCCATACACATACTGGCAAAACTAGTCATGTTTGTATACCTTCTAAAAGCATAAGTTGAGTTTGCTCAGGGTAATTTTGCTTCTGTGATACATAAAAACGCAGCCACCAGCAGTTCAGTTGAGACATAGCAAACCATAGTTTGTGCTAATCATAGTATAGAACTGAAACTATGTTTTGAACTTCCAATATACAAACCATGGTTTTAGAGCTGCATTCCTACTTTAATTTTCCATCCTGTAAGCACCTAGCATTGTAAATTCATGAGGTCATTGGTGCCTCTATGGGTCAGCAACCAAAGCAACTGTTGTATCAATTATTTGCCAGTTCAGACAGCATGCCAAACCAGAGTTTGTAAAATAATTATTTACAAGCTCAATTCAAAATATGATTTTTAACTCTGGTTTACTGGCTTACTATAAACTGATTTGCCAATGCATATATTACATCAAATAGGGCTGCTATATTTCAAACAGCGAAAATTCAGACAGATAAGTTGTTGGTGGCAACCCTACATCAAATCTTGGCTAAGCTTCCTTTGTTGTGATGTTTGAATTCACAGAAACCTTAAATACGAACTAGAAGTGATAATGGTGAATTGAACTACGTCAACACCAGAACCCTTGGTGCACTTTTGGTTCTATTATAAAACTCTTTCATTCCACATATACTTTTAGACATATTGTGAATAATAGCACAGTAAATTCATTGTGGCTGCAATCCAAGAATCACATGAATTCATTCCTAACAGATTCTTCTTGAGCTTTTTCTGGATGGCTTGCTCTTCGGACAAGCAGACCTTTCTAGTTCGGAAGCCTTCCCTTTCTAGTTTAACCCCGTTACTTCTTATGTTGTGGATAAACAAGTATCACCCCCTTTTTTACATGCTTTATTTTTAATAAAGTGCACATGCCACCTCTTTTTAGATGAAAACATTCTCAGTTCCTTTCCAGCCCTTTATCACTTTTTTAAAGTTCCCCTGCATTTTCTAAATTACCACTACCTTCTCGATGCCAGCGGAAGTTATTTTCAGCTAGCTGCCAAAAATAGTGTAGCTGCATGATCCTCAGCGAGGAAAAATGTGTCAGAAAACGGATTGAGGATTGCAATGACACTTGGGACTTTTGAGGACAGAATGATAAGACCACAAGAAACCCCTTGCTGGATTTGAGCCAGGGGTCAACACTGCTCCCAACAGTGGCCAGTCAGGAAGTCCACAAGCAGGACACAAAGGCAAACAATACTCCCCTGTGATTTCCCCTCCCCACTTCCAGCAACTGGATAATTTGTTAAACCCCAATCATGTCTCCCCTTACTCAACACCTTTTTCTAAAGCTCCAGACATTTTAACGTTTCTTCATATCGAAGGCATTTCAGCCCTTTATTTTAGTTGGCTGCTATGTCCCACCCCTTTCCCACTCTCAAGATGATATACCGTATTTTTCGCTCTATAAGACACACTTTTCCCCTCCTAAAAAGTAAGGGGAAATGTGTGTGTGCAGCACTCCCTCTAGCTGTTCTAGCTTCTGGCTTAGCCGCGTGAAGCCTCCAAAAGCACGGGGAGCCTTCATCCCCATGTCCTGTGGAGGCTTCGCGGGGCTATCCCTGGCTTTTGCGGGAGGTGGGGAAAGGGACAGAGCTGTGCGCTCTGAACCTTCCCCCACCTCCCAGAAAAGCCCCCAAGAGCCGCACTCCCTTTAAAGAGCCGCGTGGAGCGTGTGTGCGGCTCTTGGGGGCTGTTCCCTGAGGAGTGAGAAAGTCAGCCCGTCAGTGACGGGCTGCCCTTCTCCCTCCTTGGGGGGAAAAGCCTGCAAGCGCCGCACACAGGTTCCTCGCGGCTCGTGAAACTGAGCGCTGAGCAGAGCCTGGGATGCTTACAGGCTCTGCTCAGCACTCCCTTAATTTTTTCCCTTGCATTCCCCCTCTAAAGAATAGGTGCGCCTTATGGTCAGGTGTGCCTTATGGAGCGAAAAATACGTTAATTACATGGGGTTCTCCCCATTCAAGAACTGGCCAGACAGAGACCTGACTAGCTTCAGCTGCATCGTATGCCTTTATACTATGCCTTGAAACCTACCAAGGAATTTGCTGTTCACCTCCAGCAAACAAGGGTTACTTCCCCCCTGTGCCACCCCATGACTCCCAAGTTTTCTTTTCCAGTCAGCACCTATTCATTTTTTTTTTTTGCATATGAATATTTATTAAGATTTTACAAAGTCATAAATACAAAAATGCATAAAAAAGCAAAAAGCAAAATAAAAATACAAAATACAGAAAATGAAAAAATAAAAAAGAAGTTAGAAACAAATCCATTTTTTATAACTTTACACTCATTAGCTTGTTTCTTTGACCTCCTCACACCTCCCCTTTTTGTATTCCCAGTTTATATAATCCATTCAGCAAATCCTTACCCTCTTTCATTTATCTTAACTCCTTAT
The DNA here is from genome assembly GCF_964234715.1 of Podarcis melisellensis. Lineage (NCBI taxonomy): Eukaryota > Metazoa > Chordata > Lepidosauria > Squamata > Lacertidae > Podarcis > Podarcis melisellensis. Next base: position 10,075,190 of record NC_138528.1, on the reverse strand, counting down.
CTTAACATATTATAACTCTATATTTTCATCCATTATCAATTCATTAATGCATATTCTTATTAACTTTGTTGCTAATACCACTTATTTTCAATCCAACATCATTTTAACATTCATTAATTTTACAGTGTTTTTGCAGATAGTCTTTAAATTTCTTCCAATCTTCTTCCACCAACTCTTCTCCCAGGTCTCGGATTCTGCCAGTCATTTCCCAGTCACCACCTATCATTATCAGACATTATCAGCCTATATATGAAGTTTGTAAATTTCTTGTTTTCTACAGGAGGAATGTGACTGAGCAATTATTGACAAAACAATCCTAAATTATGAGATTATTATAGACCTAATATGTAAGATTCCTCCCCCCCCCCATTTAAATATACTCCAAAGCAGTATTGGGAAAATAATTGCCACTAATAATGCATTTCCATCAGCTGATAATTGTATCCTGGAGATTACTCCTCCCACTTGCTCCAACAGGAAGGAATTATGCAAATTATCTTAGAATTTCTGGCTTTGACAGCTGGGAGGAGTAGCTGCTGTCTTCGAGTTTTCTGACTTGCCTACTCCACACTGACAGGTCCTCTGAGGAATTCTATCTTCATCTTTACTTAACATGTACTATCTTCAACTGAAATCTGCCTCACACAGTGTTGCTGGGCAGGGATTCTTAGCCAGAACAGTACGTCCCAAACATTACAGTTGTCAGGTGTTCATTCTTTCAACAGTTGATCTGTATTTTGTAAAGGCCATCTCTAGTGGCTTTTAGCAGAGTATCACTGAATGTTGAAAGCCAAAAGCCGCGCAACTGTAATTTCTATCAGTAAACACAGAAATCATTATGTATTAAATAGCCAAAAGATATTCAAGCCACTACACACACACACACACACACACACACAGTTTCTTGGAAAGCAGTTGTGATCTACTTTAATTGCAGTGTTTCACAATCTTGGGTGCTTTATAATACCATTCATAGTCATACACACATAAATAAAGGTGGCATATTTAAAATGACTGAAAACAAAAACCACCTTAATTACTGCATAGCTTCCAGTGCTCAGATCTCTTAAGTTGTAATAGCAGCCTGGAAAAAAGTTACAGGGAACGTTTTAGAGAAAATGATTAAGGGTCGTCACCTAAGCCTAGAGAACTAGCCATGTTTGATGCTTTAGTTTAAAGCTTCAAGTTAGATGGTTAAAGACCAACTAATTTATTATTGTATGAGCTTCTGTGGACCAGAGTACACTTTATTAGATACAAAGTCTATAGAGTCTAACAGCAATAGCTGTACAAGTGGTGTGAGCAAAAATGGTCAACACCAACATTCATAAAATCGTATCACCATGCTCCATGTTAAATGCCACCTCCTTAGCACAAATATGCATTAAAAGGGTGGAAAAGCCCACCCCTTTCAACACAGTCCTTAAGTGTGTTTACTCTTAAGTCCCATCCAGCTCAATGGGCCTTATTCACTAGTAAGTGTGCTTAGGACGGCAACCTTTAATAATATTTATTTGAATCACTGTGAGCATGGTAGGCAATTAAAAGTGTTGAGATATAACTGCTTTCCCCCAGGTAACATACTTTATATATATAATGCAATCAAATCAATAATTATATAGAAAAATATTGTGCAACTCAGCATATCACATACCGATCAGCATATAATTATATCTAGTTTCTCAATGAGGTTTTCCACACTATAACCAAATATTTAAAATAAGCTACACGAAAAAGGAAGCTGAATATTTTCAAATCTGTTATACTTACTGTGCTTTTTACAAATTAGTATTTCATTTGCTTCAAGGTCAGACATCTGCATGTCACATGATAGGAGTTGGTAGCACGGTATCCTTCAACATAATCTCTTTGCTATCAGATATACCATTGAGATAAAGCACCCTTTATTATTGGGTGTCCAACTTGAATCTAATGAAGGGGCGGCAATATTTTATTATTCTTATTTGCTAAGCTCATGTAAACAAGAAAAAGGATGGGTGGGATATGGTGTATAATTTTTAGAAAAGGTACATAAAGGTATGAGGAAGAAGAATCCTCCTATAGTTTATCTCTCTGTGTTCTGTTATTTCAGGCACTTTTCTTCTGGTCTGGTTGCAATGCCAGATGTCAGCCAGGCAATGAGAAAAGTGTCTGAAGTGATGGGGCACGGCAAGGTAAGGTGTGTGTATGTTTATTTGTTAGGATGAACATAAGCAGCTGTTCTACATCGGGTTACATTTTTAGTCCATCTAGTCTTGTCTACACCAGGGTTTCCCAACATCCACTAAGCCCTTGATGAGCTTATAAAGCTGTTGCTGATCCCAAACCAAATTCTTAGGAATGTAAATGAAGGCAAGTGAAGAAATATCAATATATAATCAACATTTATTAATCAATCAATCAATCAATCAATCAATCAATCACTGTTACTATGAACCATTATATATACCGTATTTTTCGCTCTATAAGACACACCAGACCACAAGACGCACCTAATTTTTGGAAAAAAACAAGAAAAAATATTCTGAATCTCAGAAGCCAGAACAGCAAGAGGGATCACTGCGAAGCAAAAGCAGCAATCCCTCTTGCTGTTCTAGCTTCTGGGATAGCCGCGCAGCCTGCATTCGCTCCATAAGACGCTCACACATTTCCCCTTACTTTTTAGGAGAGAAAAAGTGAGTCTTATAGAGCAAAAAATACCGTATATAGTGAAAAAGTGCAAATAACAACAATACATACTTTTTAATCTTTTCTAATGAGCTTCAGCAAGTACATGAATATTTGGCTGTAGGTATCACTGTTCCTTAATGTTCAGTCCATTTCTCTGTTTGTTCAGAAGAGCACAAATATATATGAATCCAGCTTTAACTCTGTATGGACCTGAATATGCTTGCAGTGGTTTGGGTATTTGACAGCGGTTCTCACTGCTCTAGCAACCACTGAAAAGTGTTTTTGCCTCAAAATTCATGCTCATTTAGAAGAATTCCTGCTGTAGGTTAGGCTCCACATTTGCATTTCCTGTTTGCAAGTAGAGCAGAGACATCCTAATCCAATCAGAAAACTGCATTCTGTAATTTCAAAGTATTCAAAACAAACCTTAAAATATTAGAATCATATACAGTCATACCTCGGGATGAATATGCTTTGGGTTAAGCATTTTCGGGTTGCGCTCTGCGGCAACCCGGAAGAAACGGAGAACGTTACATCCGGGTTTCATCATGCGCGCATGCGCAGACCATCAAAATGATGTCACACGCATGCGCAGAAGTGCTGAAACGTGACCCGTGCACGTGCAGACACAGGTTATGTTCGCTTCGGGATGCGAACAGGGCTCCGGAATGGAACCTGTTCGCATCCCGAGGTACCACTGTAGTTGGAAGGGCCCTTGAGGGTTATCTATTCCACCCCCTGCAATTCAGGAAAGGTGTGTTGTATAGATCAATAGGTCATTGTCTGAAGTGCTATTCTCAGCTCCCCATTACAGGTGCAGCAAGTTTGTGAAATAGTGGTATTATAGTTTGAGTTTGAATGGTAGTAATGCCTTTCCTTTGCAGGCTTTTTTGTATTTCATTAAATTTGCAACGTAAGTCATCAAAATAAGATATGATCTTTATAGTGCAACAACTCATTACCCAGTGATGCTTCCAGATATTTCAGAAGTTCTACAGCTGAATTGGCTAGTCTTTGTAAACAATCTTCCTTTGAGAGTCACTGTACTTTTGTATGCAGAAGCAGCTGGGTGAAATTTTTACTATTATTTTCACTTAACATTGCAAAAGGCCACCTGAGCCTCAAATGACAGCAAAGGATCCAGGAGCACCCACAAGCTATGTACCCACTCCTCCAGAAGGAGCGTAACCCCATCAAGAGAAGGCAACTGCCCATCCATTTGGTATAGGGAACTACCCACTAACTGGGCCTCAGTGAGCTTCAATTTGTTGACTCTCATCCAGTCTATTACCAAGGCAAAACAACTGTCCTGCATACCCATGTAAAGGAGAAGTAGAGCTGTGTGTCGTCAGCATATTGCTGACAACATACTCCAAAACACTGGATGACCCAACTCAGTGGTTTCATGTCGATGTTAAACAGCATAGAGGATAAATTTGAACCCTGAGGAACCCCACAATGAAGGCTCCACAGGGCTGAAGAACATGCTAAAAGTATCAACCTCTGGAATAGACTATCTGACCACTGAAAAGCAGTGCCACCCACCTACCCCAACTCATACAGCTGCTCCAGAAGGATACTATGGTCTATGGCATCGAAAGCCACTGAGAGGTTGAGAATTAACAGGGACACATTTTCCCCCTCTGCTGACAGAGGTCATCATACAGGGTGACCAAAGCAGTTTCTGTGCCCAAACCAGGCCTATACCCCAATTGAAATGGATCTAGAAAATCAGTTTCCTCCAAGAGTGCCTGAACCTGATCTGCGATGATGCAATCAAGAACCTTACCAAGAAGAGGAGATTGGCAACTGACTGGTAATTACTTAAGATTTTCTGAATCCAGGGCAGGCTTCTTAAGGAGTGGTCTTACCCCTGCCTCCTTCAAGCAGGCAGGGACCACCCTGTCTCGCAGGGAGACATTAACCACCTCCCTAGCCCAGCATGCTGTCCTCTGCCTGATAGTTTTTATCAGCCATGGGGTCAAAGATCCAGAGGGGAAGCGGTCCCCTGACTGATTCAAGTACCCTGTCCACATCCTTGAGCATTACCAGTCATGAGAACTGGTTCTACACCAGAGCTGTGTACAGCCCACCATCTGTATCTCTGTGGTAGTTCCAGAGCAGGCTCCATGATCAAGAACTACAGGGGCTGACAGTGCAATGGTGTGATTCCTAGTCACCTGGAGCTCCAAGAGTGCTCTAGGCTTTGGAGGGGCTCAAAATGATGGAGGATGTCCAAGATGGAAGTGGCAAATTTACTCCTCAGAGATCTGGACTGCAGGCAACTGCAAGCAAGAAACATTAACATGATATTTAGTTCAAAAATAAAGTTCTTTATTTACTTTGGGGGGGGGATCCACAGTTCTTGCCAATTACTGCTGGTGTCCCACTGGAAGCAACTGCTGCAATACTACCTGTGGATTGTCGTATTTCTCAAAATACTCCTCCAAGCACAGGAAGATCGCCTCACCCTTCAAGTCAGCTTTAAATGATTTGGCAAACGGACTGAATGTGCACCTTTTGCTGGTACCGCAATACCTTACATAAGTCAAAAGACTATTACAATTTCCAAACACTGACTTGCCCAGCTGGATAGGAAATTAAACTGTTGAAGTCACTGTTATTTGAACATCATGGGCTACCTCATCAACAAGGTGCTGAGGGGAACTGTTATTCAGTGCAATCCTCTTCAAAATAGGCCCTCCATTCAATTTTATAACCATTTGTATAACTACTTTTCTGGCTAGAAGAATGAGCTCCTTGCCAACATTTTGCAGCTTTCCTTTCTTTGCAATTATAATGGCAATATAGCATGGTCTGAAATACTGCTGTATTGTAAGATCATTTTATTTTAAAAGGATTCGTCATTGGCAAGGGAAGTGCACTCTGTACATGGTTACACTATTTATTGGGAACTATGAAACTTCAAAAGCTCTACCATAAGAGCTACAGCCATTCTCCAGTCTATTTCCTTCAGACACCTTTTGCAACCCCCAACTTCATATAGGGCAAACAAACATGGCTGTCCCCAGGGCTTTTTTTTCAGTCAGAGCTCACCTGAACTCAGCTCTGGAATCAAGTAGGTGCCATTGCCATTCTAAGAGAACAAAGGAGAATTTCTTGGTGAGCTCCAGCACCTCTTTTTCTAGAAAAATTGCATTGACTGTCCCCATCATCAACTCATTGGGCCCCAGATGTGAGCCCTAATTCTTTCTTAAGCAATGAAGTGGCATGGCTGGTCTGGAATTTTGGGTGGGGTTTTTCATATGTTGCAACACTTCTCCATACAAAAACCAGCACCATCACTCCCTCCCTCCATGTGGAAACCTTATACAGAAGCTAGGACAGTATCTTCTCCTTGGCAAGCTAATTTCCTTACACAGAGGAAATACTTTTGGACGGTGGAGTATTTCATCATACGAATCCCCATATGTAGTCAGGACAACACCCCAGTGAGGACAAATTCCAAGGGCATGTATACTGACTGGCCAAAGGAAGAGGCAAGGCCATGCTGCATCCTGCAATCTGTCACAACTGGCGCATCACTGCACCTGGAACACTAACCCACACCTACTAAAGGAGCTTCTTTTAGGCAACGAAACGGCCAAAAGTTATTTGGGCAGGGCAGAAGAACATGTAACCTATCTTCTCTGATGTCCAAGCTGCCTTTCTTCAGCTGCCTCTCCAGCCTGGAAGCAGCACCCAGATAGGCGCCAAGCCCTCACAGGCTCCAGGGGGTTCCTCGCTGCTGGGCTCTTCTGAGACGTCTCCGCCCCAGGCTGCCGCTTCCAGGCAGGTAGGCATAGGATCGCACCTTAAACCAGCGCGCAAACCGCTCCGCGGGGTTTGTTTTGTGGGTTCTCTCTCGGAAACGTCGCACTGGTAGCTTTTCTTCCTCTTTCCCCACAAGCCAGGCAGCTGCTCCGCAAAATAATAACAAAATCCGCCTCGTAGAGAAAAGGGGCGATCCCAGGATCAGCGCACGCGCGCGCGGCATCCGCGAAAAGGCGACACGGGCCACGGCCAGCGAGCTTCCGCTTCTTCCTCCACGCGTCGAGAAATGCGTCACGTGTGAATACTTACCTCAGACTTCCCAGAAAAAAAAATCCCCGCACCCCCCCCCCAAGTCCCTTAATTTCCAGAGCCCAGGCGGAAGCTGACCCCTCGCAAAGGCCCGGAGGTCGGCGCGCAGCACCCCGCTTCCCTCAGGAGACCGCCGCCGCCGGCCGTTGTGGGAGATAGGAGGACCGCGGGACTCCGGGGGGGGGCAGCGAGAACCAACCAACCCACCCACCCTCGCCTCTCCCCGCGAGCCCGCCGGTCTCCCTTCCCTGACAGAAAACGCCCGTACCACTCGCCTCCCGCCGCGGCCTTGTCCTCTTTTCGCTGCTGCCACTCGAGGCGATACGAAGCCGGGGTGGGGGGAGGGGCCGGAGGAGGAGGAGGAACCGACTTGCTTCCGGCCCAATGAGGCTTCGCGTCGGACGTTCTGGCGGCGGCGGACGTCAACGGTGTCGGCACGCGCCCGCCCAGCCTCGGCTCCTCCTCCTCCTCCCTCCCCCCCTCCATCCTCCCGAGGGGCGTGGGCGCGAGGCGGGGCCTCGAGGGTCCCAGCATGTTCGGCTGCGAGCGGGGGCCTGAACGGCTGGCTCGGCTGACTGACTGACTGACGGTGTATGTGTGTGTGTGTGTGTGTGAGAGAGAGAGAGCGAGAGCGAGAGCGCGTGCGCGCGCCGGAGAAAGCGGGAGAGGGCGCGAGCGAGCGTGTGTGTGTTTGAGAGAGAGACGGGAGCGGGCCATGGCCGGAGCTCAGTGACTGACTGACTGACTGACTGACAATAGGGACGAGCGAGAGCTGCCGCAGCCGCAGCGACAGAAGGCGGGGAGAAAGGGAAAGAGGCCGCCCGAGAAAACCTTCCGCAGCAGCAAGAGCAGCGCCCGCCGCCGCCGCCGCTTCTCCTCCCTCCTCCTCCTCCTCCTCCTCGCCGCACCCCGAACGAAGGCAGCTCGGGCCGCGCTCGCCCTCCTTCCCCGAGGCCGCCTCGCCGGGAATGTGAGAGAAGCCGCCGCCGCCGCCGCCGCCTCGGCTACAACCGCAGGAGGAGGAGGAGGAGGAGGCCTCTGGGGCGGCCGCCGCCGTGTCGTTGGGGGGAAAGGAGGGCGGGAGCGGGCCGAGGGCGGCAGCGCATGGGACCGGAGGGAAAGACGAGGAGAAGCCGCCGCCGCTGCCGCCGCTCTCGCCGCTGATTCCCGAAGCCGCCCACGCCGCCCTGCGCTGGGGGAGGCCGCCGAGGCCTACCAGGCTGCCGCTGCTCCTGCGGCAGGAACCGCGCCGCGGCCAGAGAGAGGCGCAGGCACACGCGCGCCGGCCCGGCTCGCCCTCTCCGCCTCCGCCGGGGATCGGGGCCTTCCTCCTCCTCCTGCTGCTCTTTTTTTCTCCTCCTCGTCTCTGGATTCTCTGCCGGGAGGGTTCAAGGTAACTTCCAGAGAGAGAGAGAGAGCAACCGCCCGGCCGCGCGCGTTGGGAGCGTTGGAGGGAAGGCGCGAGGGGATCGCCCCCGATCCGCCGGGACGAGGTGTTTCCCCCCCCCCTCCGGTCACCCGGTGTCACCGAGCGGGTCGCTTCCGTCCCTCTCGGCCCGCCGGTGTTTCCTCCCCGCATTGCCTCTGACAGCCCAAACGCCGCCTCCCCGCCGCCCCCCTCGCTTAAAAATAATAACGGTAATCCCCGGCTTAAGCCTGCGCTGGCCCGAGGGAGTGAGAAGGGAAAGCTCGGGGGAAGCGGGTGGTGGGGAGGGGAAGGGAAGGCCATGCCGGGATATTAATAACGCCCCCGTGCGCGCAAACACAAATAAATAAGATCTATTTCTGCATGATTATGTCCCAGGAAGCAGCCGCCTGCCGCCGGGAGGGAGATCCGAAAGCGGGAAGGGCCCCTCTTGTCCTCTCCCGCGCCCCGCGTTGCCTGCCGACTGTCGCCGGGGCTCGTCGGGTTAGAATTAGACCCTTAACGGAGCGGGAAAGTGGGGGGGGGGGGCCGCGTTGCTAAATTTACAGCCGAGAAGGGCCGCCAAAAGCTTCTTGCTGACACAATGATCCCGCCGTCGAAAGGATCTGCTTGAGGGCTTGTCCATTAATACGGTTAGCCGTTCCATTTTGAGACGCCGCGAAAATATTCCAGGAGAGATGGAGACGTAGTCCTAAAGGGTTGTTGACAATGCGAGGATAAACCCCTGCCTAGCAGGCCCGGAAACCTCAGAGTGCAGCACCAAGTCTTTGCATGCTTATTCAAGAGTGAGAGCCAGGTTTTCCTCTGAGTAAGCATGCTTTGCATTGGGCTGTGAGCGCAGGGTTTTTTTTTTGAGTTTCGGGTTCCCACCTGAGGACCAATAACATCCTTGTTTGTGTGGAGCTTTTCTCAAATATGGCTCACAGGCTAGTTTTATATATCTTCAGCTTGGAAAACTGTGGCATCCTTTAGTAGAGGCCTCACATCTTCATGGTATATTTAATATTTTAATTTTTCATACTTAAATTGATAACTATAATAATAACACAGTATCATTAATCTTTTACGCACAAGCTGTGTTATTCAGGATAACAATGCCGCAACGGCCATGAGAACGATAAGTTGATAAAAGTATGGATTGTTGTAGATAAAGCTGCTCTCACTGCTGAGTGACAAGGACTTGTGATTCCTTGCAGAGGTTGAGAGTACTGTAATTTTTGTACACACAATTCTGACACACACCCCCCCCCCTGTGGATTTTACACAGCACTGGTCATCTTAAAAATCAACATGAAACTCTCATATATGAAAGTTCAACTTTTGGACTGACACAGGGCAATAAACATTTAAATCAATATTCAATGATATTTTATAATTGCAGTAATGCCCTTTGTCCTGCAAAGGTCTTGTGTGTATAGCATAGTCCCATTGACCAGTAATGTGTCCTGTGTTGATTTCGGTGCCCACTATTTAAAGTATGAGATCTTGCTATTATGTTTGCTGCTATTTTAAAATAGTAAATCATAAGTAAAAAACTTTATTATTTTAAAAGAATATAATATGACATGTTTAAATAATGCATAATGGCAATATTTTGTGTTTCCTTACATGTAAGAAGAAGGTGATGTAATTTTTAAAAATTGATCTACTTAGTGAGGTTGTCGGTTCACAGGGGTTCATTAGTTTTAGGGTTTCCTGGCTTAGGGCAAGGAATTGGACTACAACACTCCCAGCACTTCCCCCCAATTTCAGTGACTCAAGAAATGGGAAGCAAAAGAAAAGGGAAATTGCAGGTTAGCACCATAGGTAATGGACATGATACCTCTTTGACTAACTGAACTCAGTGACAGACTCACATTGCCATTACATAACTTTCATTACATGTACATTTAAGTATAAAATATCGTCAGATTAATTTAGGGGTATCTGGAGTATTGTATTTATGCAATAAGGACTTAAAAGGCTCATTATTTATCTCCAGAAACGATCCCTAATAGGAGAGTTCATGCCACCCATTTAAAGATGTTATGAATTTGCTTTCCCTGTGTTGCTTGCATAATTGCTATGATGCATGAAGGAGAACTTAAAAATATCCTCAAAAAGAAAAAAAAAGTGAATTGAAACAAGAATGAGAAAAATAAAGACTGGTGCAGCTGCATATATGTATGTTCATTGCACTGGTCCCTTATTATTGAGGGATTCTCATTCCATGTATCTTGTCATACTAGGACTGGATGGACCAATGGACAAATTGGATTGCCCTCTAAGTTAGCTTCCCAAACTAAACTCTGCAGTTAGAGACAGATTTCTTGCTAGTATGATCTTTAAGGGGCAGTGAAGTGTGTGTGTGATATTTATTGGAAAAATTCTTAAAGATCTTCGTTCCTTTCAGTAGGGATATGTCCTCAGCACCAACCACTCCTCCATCAGTGGATAAAGTAGACGGATTTTCTCGGAAGTCCGTCAGAAAAGCCAGGCAGAAGAGGTCGCAAAGCTCCTCCCAGTTTCGGTCTCAGGGCAAGCCTATAGAGTTAACTCCACTGCCTCTGCTAAAAGGTAAGGCTCTACCAGTCTTTATCATTTGGAAAACAATGTTTTAATTCTAAATTAGTTGTGGAAGAGTCAGATAATAGTTGCTGTTTGCAGAAAGAAAACAAAATTAAAAGATTCCTTCCAGTAGCACCTTAGAAACCAACTAAGTTTGTTATTGGTATGAGCTTTCATGTGCATGCACTAGTATTTTGTTTTGACCCTGGCAGACCAACACTGCTACCTACCTGTATGCAGAAAGAAAGTTCACATTGGATTACAGTGAGCTATTTAACTGCTCTATAGGTGTGTAATATATGTGTAAATTCTATTGATGCTTATGTTGAATAACTGATTGCCAGTTCTGTTTATCATAATGTAGTTGCAATATTAGCAGACAGTGCATGTGCTGGGAGTTTAGTGGTTGATCACACAGCCTGATTATTTTCTGCAGCATTTAAGCTTTGACAATTTCTGCAGTTTCATTAGGAATCTGGACCATTGAAAAATCTGGGAAGCTTTTGTATATATTCTCTACCTTTCTCATTTTTATTGTTGGATCTTTTCAGCCTACCAAAAGTGTGCAAACATGGAAAATAGACGCTGTGTTTACTAACAGATAATTCTAGTAACTTGTACTGCAGTATGAAATGTTTAATTTTGGAGCTGCCAACTTTGTTTTGTTCTGCAGCTGCTTATATTTTCTGTTCCTTACACTTGGTCAACTTGCAATTAGCAAGGTATGGAATACTCAGTAATTTAACAAAGATGATCTCCTCATATATTGTTTGAAGTCACATAAGAATCTGCTTACATGGGTTTCTGCTGCCTTGAGTGTAATGATGGAAGAAAGGCTAGCTATAAATGTAATAAAATAAAATAAAAACCCTGTTTTATTTGAATAGCAAGTGGAATTTGTCAAGCATGTGCCACAGCAGGCTTTATGAAGGACAGATGAACATATTCCATGTGACTGACGTGAGGCCTTGTCCAGGCAAACTTTGTTGTGAACCTTCAGGCCAGGCTGCATTAAGAGGGACTGGGTGACAGAAGCTTGGCCATGCTATACATAGCTACATTTAAACAAACCTCACATAGGGTAGAGGAGGTTGCAGAACATGTAATCTTGGCTAATGCCATTTAGCTTGCCCGAGGCCTAATAAAACCAAGCGGGCTTCCCTCTTCTTCCTCTGAAAGGAGATTAACAGTGAGAGAAGTTGGGAAGCACTTGACAAGTTAAATACACCTTGTATGTTTTTTAGTATGGTTGACACAGTGAACTTGAGTACTCATCTCCATTGTGGTCATTCACTTATTCACCTTGTGAAGAACTACTGTGTTAGACACAAGACACTTGATTTCTTAAAAATGTCAGGTACCAGTAACTCGAAAGTTAAGGCAACAGTTCATATGGGCAAGGGAGGATATGGCTTGGCTAAATAGGCCAGGTATCCAATGGGAAATAGTTGTGGGAGGCCAAGAACAGGAACGTAGAATGTTGATCATGTTCATTCTCAGAAATGAGTTGCCCAGACTAAGTTTGTGCAGGGTAGGCTTTAGAGCTATATAATGCAAATTAATAATTAAAAAAATGGAGAGTAGGAATTGGAGTGGGATTGGCTCTCCTGTATCACTTGACTCTCAAACTCAGCAGTGCCTGTCAGCCTGATCTGAAATAACGAGTTTTCTTGAGTGACAAGCAGCTATAGTGGCACAAGGGCCGGATGAATTGGTTTCTGTTCCTGCAGGGCTCCTGAATTAAAGCCCCTCAGCACCTGACACAAGAAGTGCTTAGCTACGACTCCAGATTCCATCCAGACTGATGCTTCTTTCTAAAAATTCTCATCAAGAATCTAACACAAAAACTTGAGTTTTCATTTCCAAAATTTCCTAATGATCTGAGTCCATCATCAGCCAGCACTGTTCAACCAAAACAAAAATGTTCTTCAGTGTGTTGAATTACCTGACTTTCCAAATATTTTTGTCGGCCTGTGTGGCATTTTGGTAAACAAATCAGTGTTGCGTTTCAATATTAATAGAATCTTTTCAAAGCTCATGGGTCTGCAACTTCAGTTGCATTTTGCATGGTATGGGACAACATTGATAGTGTATGATCACAGAGAGGTTGACTTGGCCGTTAGGTGGTTATAAAAACTTTGGCAATTCACAGATCAAATGGTGGTTAAATGTGTTAAAGTTTTAGGCTAGTTGAACTGCAGTTCAAAGGGAGAGATGGTAGTTCTAATTACAAAAACCCAGATTGTTTAGTTATTATGAATAGGGGAAACAATATTCTAAATCAGCTATTATTTACAGCTTGCTGAAGTTGACAGAAATTGAACTGGGTCCTTCTGCTTGCAGTGGATGATAAGACTGACAGATCTATGATCTCTCATCGTGCAGATATAAATTTATGTCGGTGATGTATAAGAGATCAAATAATTACTTTCAGATTTTGCTTGGAACTTCAGGGATAGCATGTATGTAAAGGCAGTGATTTTAAAACGTGGATATAGTACTGGCCAGGAGATTCCTTCTCATAACTGTGGCGTTCATGTGTACTACATAGGGCTGGGCAACAAGAAATACACAGCATTAGTTATTGGAAGGCACCATAATACAATTTAAAAAGTTGGCTTCCCATCTACACAAAACATTATTAACATTGTGGAAAATTTAACCATGTTCAATTGACTAGCTTCTCAAACCTTTAAAGACATCAGAGGGGTGCAGGGGCTCTCAGATGCAGGTGCTGGGCTGCCTCCACCTTCCCCGATCCCCAGCCCCTTTTCTGCCTGATTGCCTTCAGGTGGTGTAGGGGCTCTGATGCTGAGGTGGGGGCTCCTTTGAACTTTTCCCTTGAGGGGAGCGGAGCCATGCACCCCTCAATGGAAAAGTGTGAAGGAGCCTCCACTTCCCCAGCTGAGCAGCCCTGATCCAGCTCCTGCTCCCATGCAAGGAGGAGCAGGATGGGGCTCTCTCAGCTAGGAAGGAAGGAGAAAGCTGCCCCTTCTCACTCCTACTACATTGGTACCTCTAGTTATGAACTTAATTCGTTCCGGAGGTCCGTTCTTAACCTGAAACTGTTCTTGAGGCGTGCTCTCGCTAATGGGGCCCTCTTGCTGCCACTGTGCCTCCGGCACACGATTTCTGTTCTCATCCTGGGGCAAAGTTCTCAACTCCAGGTAACTCTTCCAGGCAAGTAGGGGCGGGGATATCTCAGCTGGGGATCTCTCATGCTCCCCAGCTGAGCAGCCCCCATCTCGCTTTCAGCCCTCCAGATGCTGGGCTGAAAGCGCCTCAGGTCAGTTTCTCCCAGCGCACTGCCAACTGGGGCCAATGCAGCTTGTTTCAACATTGTGGTTTATCGCCAAACTGCAATGTTTTGCTGGTGATACATCACATTGTTGAAAACCTAACATCGCCCAGCCCTACTCTGGAGCAATTTCTGAGTATATTTGAGGGGCTGTAGCAGGGAGATGAGAGTTAGAAGTGCCATTGTGTAAGCAGGTGGACATCATTCAATGTCTCCTCATATTTAGTACAAAACAATGCAGCTCTTAATTATTATTATTGGAAGAAACTTGTAGTATGAAATGGTCAACTTAAATATCCAAGAATGTATACGTTTCTGAGAATACTTTTTAAAATAAATAAATACACACAAGATTAACTGGTTGATAAAATAATTTGAAAATAAGCAGAATGTGGTCGCATCAGCCTTCAAGCTTGCAATGTATATGGAAGAGCACATTGTCTGCGGTTGGCCTTTGTTCTATTTAGAATATTATTCTTTGGTCATATAATAGGAATACTGAGTTTCATGTGGTGTATAATTTTTCACATGCCTGTAATGGAGGAACTCATTATACAGTTACGGGACTGAGAAAATGTTTCAGATTTCTTGATACCAGCACTACATTGCACAAGGGTGAATAAATATTTAATAATTGTGTTTATATATTGTATTTCTTAAGTGTTCAGAGCATGTCACATACTTAACAGGGCTGCTGTAAGGGTTACTGAGATAATGTAGGTCTGTATTTGTATCCCCCTATTGCTTGGGGGGACCTAGGCTAAGAGAATTGTGATTTGCTTAGTTTAAGGCAACTTAATGGCTTAAACTAATTAATGGCTGTAGTAAGATTTGAATGGGGACTTCCTTAGTCAGAGTTCTGTCCCTCTTAAGAATTTGAAAGTTAGTTTAACAAAGTGCCTAAGTGCTAGCAAAACATTACCTGGAGGTGTGTCCCCCCCCCCGCCCATTTCTTCATCTTGGACTTTTAATTTTTTGTACGGAAACTCCCAGTGGGCTAAATATAGGTCAATTCAGGTCTTTTTTCAGCTGGAACTCACCGGAACTCAATTCTGGAATGAAACATTTTGTTAAGTAAAATGAAAATAGTATGTTCATATCAGACAGGTTTTAGATGCAGATGTGGGAGGTGCTGTGGATGGGGTGGGTTTAAGATTACCTAATGAATGGGAAGATTTGAAGTGGGGATTTCTGATTTGTAGTTCAGTTTGTGTAGCCACTGTGCTACATGAATTTAAAAAAAGGTTTCTGAGTTTTGGCCGTTTGCTTCCCTTCTGAGAGATGGTGATGTTTGAACCCATATCCCTGGAGGCATAAAGTAAGAAAAAAGTCTGGAAATTTATTGTTCTCAGATTTCATATTGGCCCGATTTGGACACAGCATTGCATACATCAGCAAACTGCGAATGAGAGTGTTGCCATGCCACTTCCCTTTGTGGGCCAGCTTTACAGCACTGATCCTAGTTATCTGAATTACAGTTCCCTGTTACATCTGAAGTGAGAAACGGTGGTTTAATGATGGTACATTAGAGTGGATCTGTCTGAACCATGTCTGCAAAGGCCCTTATTCATGTATTTCCAAGGTTTCAAGAATCTTGGATTTAATACCTTGTTAACTACTTTGATTTGTATTTTAGCAAACTTACTAGGTGCTCATCATGGCCGGTCATTTCTGTAGCTGCGAATTTGTAAAAATACACTTCAGTGGTCTTACTCCTTCAAATGTTTTATCCAATTTATATTACTCTTGTTCATAGCTTCTAGCTATAGTCTTGCTTCAGTATTTGTATTATCGATCTATGCATTAGAGAGAGGTATGAATTACTATAAATCTTTATAAATATTATAGGTCTTACCCAAACTGTTGTTTGTTCTCCTTCTGAAGCTGCTTTAGAATTGGCCTAGGGTAGGGTTGAGACAGTCAAATTGCCAACAGTTATTTACCATGATCTTAGCAAATAATTCCCTTTTGTTAGTGACAGCCTTTTTATTAAAAAAAACCCCAAGATCTATATTGAAAGGTAGGCTGCCAAACTCATAAGGACATTATTGACTGCATACAAATATATGGCCATGGTAAATACCGCCCACATATACACACGCGCACACACACATACACATACACCCCCCAACATATCTAAAGTTAGCTTTTAATAATGGTTTTTGACAGTTTCTGAAAGCTTGCCTTTTGCTGTGAAAAGACTGCTTTCATCATAAAATTAGCTTTGATAATATTACTGTGAGATGCATTAATCATGTTTGTTGCCATAGTGAACAAGTACTAAGCGCTATAGAAGTTATCTGATAGAGGCAGTGGAAGGTTTTGTGAAACATGACATTAAACCATGGTTTAAAACAAGCTATGAAGGAAACAAACCATGATCTTGGGTTTTGGGTAACCCAAAAAATATTTTTAAAAAAATATTTTCTTTTTTTAAAAAAAAACACACCAAATAAATAAAAGAGCAGACTGGCGTATTTTGTCTGCAGTGGGAATGTCTTGCGCAGCCTGCATCAGCATGCTCTTTGTTCACATCAAACCATAGTTCAAAAGAAACCATCACACAGGGCTAGCTGAGCAGTGGCACTGCATATGTTGTCTGATTCAGTTTCCACCAGCCCTGCCAGCATGATGGGTGATAGTTTAGGGGATTATGATAGAGGACCAGCAACATCTGGAGTTTAGCTATCCCTGATTACTCTGACTTGTGGACCAGGCCAGTACCTGTCATGTGCTTGTTCCTGATTAATTATAAGTGAGACCTGCAATGAAATGGTTCCGTGTGGTGTGCTCCTTTTCAGGGTTCTAGCTATGCCTTTTAGGCTGCATCATTCAATTTCCTCAAGTTTTCTGCTAACCATCTCAACTGGTCATTTTACCCCTCCCCTTTTTAGGCCCCACCCTCTAGTTTTTAATTACTTATGGAAACAATTGAGTTTCCCAAGCTTGCTGATATCTGGCTCTTTTGCATCGATGTGGCTCTTCTCGCTCAGCACTCAATTCTCCAATTGAGTTTACCATTATTTATTTATAAAAGTATTTCTGTAATGCCATATCATAAAATATCAGGGCAGTGTACAGCATTAAAACATAAACACTATTAAAAACAATACAGATAATCAAGAATTAAGAATTAAACAGCTACACAGGCCTGCCATTATAAAAAGGTTCAGAGATGCCTGAAAGTGAAATGCCTGTTGATTCTGTGCTGGAAGGGTGTTCTGCTGCATGGGAACAGTGGCATTAGATGCTAGTTGGACTTCGGCAACACATGTGGCAATTATATTTGTTTATATGATGATATTGTATTAATATGGTGATATTCGTAGGCTAATTCCAGAGCAAAATTGCAGAGTTAAAACTATTAGTAATACCATATTTTTCTGTCTATAAGACACCACCTATTTTGGGGGACTCAGATTTAAGAAAATGGGAGATGTATCCGTGTATAAGACGTGCCCTATTTTTTGACATTATTTTTTAGGGAAAACACCTAGTCTTATACACGGAAAATTACGGTAATTCTCCCCTGGGTCAATAAAAGGCTGAAGACATAACTAAATTAAAATGGCATGGTGGAAGTGATTAATGTTAGTTTCATCACTTTAGATAAAGGATTTTGAGCTAAATGTGGGGCTTTGTTTATAAAATAAGGGAGGTAGATTTGATACATATAGGAAGAAATAGAGGGAAAAGACAAATGCTTAGGAAGTTGTGACTTGTGTAATGCAACCTTCTTTGTAATGGATTATCTGAGTAACATGAAGAGCAGGAGTTTGCAACTTCGAGGGTTGGTGGAGAAGGCAGACAGATGACATTGGATAATGACAAGAAGAAAGAATGGGCAGGCTGCGAGAATATTTGTCCTATTCTCAAACAACCCATGGTTCCATGAATCCCCAGGTTGCAATGCAAAGGTGAGCCTTGGAGTCATTTGGGCATTAGTATCACAGATTTAGACGTCTGCACTCACTGGTAGATGCATGGAAATAGTCCCATCTTGCCTGCTTGCCTTTCACCTGACTAGAGCAGATTGTAAACTTCACCTTGTTAATAAAAACCATTTTTATGTCCTCTGTTAGTAAGTGTAGTGCATTGTGATAGATTTAAACTTTGACAATATATTTAAAGGGGATTGGTAAATACATGATAAAAGGTCGTGATGGAAATGTATTGTTGGTCTGCAGTTCTGGAAGGAGAGTCTGTGTGCCAAAGTTTAAGAACCACAGATTAAGGCACAGGAAACTTTCCAAAGCAGAATGTTGTATAGGTAGACCGTTTGTTAAGGGGGAACCTGCAGGGAGCAGTTGTGAATGGCACTCAAACAGCTCTTGAAGTTAGGGCTGTGATTTACTCACTAGGTAAGTTGTACAACTACTCAGGGGGGTGGTAGTAATTTGCCTCTTAATGCTATCATGCTAGTCTGAATATGGATCGGCACAGGTGGCGCTTTTGACCTCCTGCCAGAACATCATTGATTTAGGTGGAACTCTGGGTAATTAAAGGACTAATAATTGTGTCAGGAACAGGAATTATTATGTAGACTGAAAAGTTAATGTCAGAGGTAGTTTATTGAACTGGGGGATTCATCCCTATTTGAACCTTGTATTCCAAAAAATAATACACTGCTTCAGGATGTTCTCTCATCTTGTAGAGAAATAGTTCATATTCTTGTAGCTATCTTTCATGCATTTCTGAATTTGTCTCTTGTGAAATATCTGTTCACTAATGCTAAAATTCCTGAACAAATGCTACTAAATTATGTTTTAATATACTTTACATTAGTTTTTTTTACATAGGTTCTGTGCATGTCCACTTACTTTTGTAAGTCCTACTGAGTTCACTGGGACACATTCCCAGTTAAGTGTGTATAGGATTGCAGCTGCGTATCTTTTCTATCTGCTTGGTTGGAACCAGAGAAGTGCAAACAGAACTCTGCTTGCATAGTGAGGCTTTTCCATAACTCTCCTTGGTGCATCTTCTAGTGCTCCTTGAAAGCACTAGAGCCCCAGAACTTGAATTGGGCCCAGATGGATACAGACAACCAGCATCATTCTTGAAGAATAGGACTAATAATTCCTTTATTAAATTTCTATCCTTTCACTCCTCCCACTGGAGCCTAGGGTGACAGTGCTTCATATATCCACATCAGATAATTATTGTAGCCAAATTCTCTCTGCAAGTGTTCCAGATTATTTTCAAGGGCAGCTTCATGTTCAACAACATCATCACAGTAATTCATGTAGAAATTACCAGATTATGAAGCACTGTAACTAATCTGTCCCCAGCCAGGAACCTCTAGTTCTCTCATGGTAGGTGCAACCTGTCTGGTATAGGAGGAACAACACGATTCAGTTTCACCCATTTTGGTACCGTATCCAGACAATGGTTCAGTACCTGACCCATTCTCAGCAAACTGATGACGGGGAGAAATAGTGCTGAGTGTCATCAGCACACTGATAGGACCACCCTCCAAACCCTTGGATGGCCTTCCAGAGTCGCTTCATAAAAGCATTGGGCTTGGGGGATGGAACCTTGCAAAACCACACAAAGCTTATGCTGAAACCCTACAGTGAGCTTTCTGCAGCTGACCCTGCAGGTATGAGCAGAACCACCTTGACACTATGCTTCTTGCTCCCAACCTGCAGAGCCAGTCCAGCAAGATGCCGTGATCAATGGTACCCAAAGCCACCAAGTAAGCAAGGAAAATCACACTCCCCCATGTCTCTCCTTTCAAACTCTTGCCGGAAGCCAGATTGAGATGGGTCCAGATAACTAGTTTCAAGGTCTCTTCCAGCTCTGTCATTCTGTCTGGATGTTATGGGTGGTTGCCATCCTGCTCCAAGGTAGCAGTGAAGCTGAAACAAACCACACAATTGAATACCATCATATCAATAGTACCTAAATAATGCACCTATTAAGGGAAGTTTTACAGCAATAGAAGACAATGTGTTCTGCACCCCTGCATATTTTTTATCAAATTTGAGCAGAAGGAAGTATACATTTGGGGCCCACCTGATGATCGTAGAGGTAGGCAGGATGGGCATAAAGTGGAATACTTTCCCTCAAGTATTCTGGGCTTGATGGCTCACATTATTAGCTTTTTAATGTCCCACATTTATGGGCCATTTTTTGCATTATATTTCATTGAATGCACAATTTTATTATTTTTATTACTGTTGTTATTATTTATTAAATTTATAAACCACCCTTCATCCAAAGATCACAGGGCAGTTTATAGTATAAAAAGGGTGATTTACAGAATATGTCAAAAAGTACAGAAATGGTCTAATAACAATGACATAATAACAATCTCAACAGAGCAAAAACGAGAAAACATAGTGGAATTAAGGCAAAACATCACATAGACAAGAGCTGTTAAAATGGTTGCTTAAAATAGGTGGGAATAAAGGTAAAAATATGAGAATAACTACCAGCGATTAATCAACTTTCAATTGTGCTATAATGCTGTTTTCTCCTTGCAGATTAAACCCAAGTGGCATTTAGGAACATCTAGGGCAGATAAAAGTCATATAGAAGCCATACTATGGCTAAACATTAAATTTCATTAAAGTTCACATTGCAGTTGGCGTGCTTGGGAATATAGCCAATTGGTACATAGAATCATAGAAGAGCTGGAAGGGACCCCAAGGGTCATCTAGTCCAACCCCCTGCAGTACAGGAATCTCAGCTAAAGCACCCATGACAGATGGCCACCCAACCTCTGCTTAAAAACCTCCAAGGAAGGAGAGTCCACAACCATATTTTGAAATTTCCTGTTCAAAACTTTTTGTGAAGAATTTGATGCTCTTGAGGTATAAAAGAGTTCAGTGATGTGAGGCCCCTGAAATATGCCTACTGGCTGCCCTAATTTGGAAACCAAAGGAGTAAAGGGGAATCTGTGGCTGGTCAGTCTGGAGGATACTTACAAGTATGTTACTGGCTACTTTTTATTGGTGAATCTTACAAGTATTGTGGCAAGAAATGCTGTGTGTGTGTGTGTGTGTGTGTGTGTGTGTATGTGTATCCTTAGTCTATTCAACATCTATATTCATTGGATGAGTGAATTTTCTAGTGTTAGAAATTTATTTATCCCTTCAGTTTTGCCAAAACTGATTGTATAAGCCCCTCTTATGAATCCTTTAAGTAGTTAGGTTCTATCTAAATGAAAAAGTATTAACCCCTTCAGCCCTTCTTTGGAGGAAGATTATGATTTCTTTTCCCGTCTTCTATACTTTGAATCTCATCTGCCATTCTTTTGCCTTTTCACATGGTTTGAAGTATCCACTGCCGATTGGATGGCCTCAGTATTCACCCTTGACTCATTCTCACTTATGAATATTAAGTTACATTAGTTCCAATGGAAACAGCCCAGTTTTTGCAGTTCTCTGCTTCTTGTTTTTAAACCAGTTTACTGATTTCACACAATTTATATCGCAGCTTGCCATCTTCTTCCACGCATACCTCATTTTATTATGCCCCACTTTATTGTGCTTCACAGATATTGCCCCTTACAAAGACTTGGGTTCAGGGGCAGGCAGCCCAGCCACTTCCAGGGGAAGAAAGCCCCCTGCAGCCTCACCGCCCCTCTTCTGGCCGCAAGGGTGGAGCTGGCCAGGGCTGAAACTGAATTTTCCCCCTCCTGCCCCTGCAGCCAAGTGGGACTGGTTTAATAGATTGTAATATAGTGTAAACATAACTTTTAGATGCACTGGGAAACAAACAAACAAACAAAAAAGATGTGACTCGCTGTATTGCGATATTCTCTTTATTGCAGTGGTCTGGAACCGAACCTGCAATATCTTCAAGATATGCCTGTGCAAAGTTTCTTAGGTGCCTTTGGGGAGGAATTTTGTCAAAAACCATTTGAAAACCCAAATATATAATGTCTACCACTTACCACATCTAAAAGTTTGTTGACATTCTCAACCAATTCTAAAAGGTTGGTTAGGCAAAACCTCCCTTTTCAGAAGCCATGGTGATCCTTTCTTTAGTCTTAATAATGCTTCCCAGCAATTTAACTGGAACATCACTAGGCTCACAGGGCCTGTCGTTTCCTAGATTCATCTGGATTAAAAAACACACCACACAAATCAGTGTTGTGTTGGCTGCCTTCCAGTCACTTCTGATAAGGACTTTGCCAGCCTTTTAACTGAAATATGTAAATCAATTTCATTTTTTAGTTTAAGAACTCTTGGGTGAATGCCACCTGGACTAAGAGACTGACTACTTTTTAATTTGTCAATCATTTCTAAAATGACATCCTCTCACCTCCATTTAACATAGTTCTTCAAATGTACTCCCTGAAAACGATTCCGGAATGTGTATGTCTCTAACATTTTCTGCAGTGACTTGTGCAAAAGAATTCATTTAGTTTCTCTACAGTTTCCTTTTCTTTCAGCATTCCTTTTTAAACCTTGTCATCCAACAGTTTTACTGCTTCTCTGGCTGGTTTTCTGATGCATTCTGTGTGGCTCACAGACCCTGTTAGAATCCTGGGAATCCCAGCTTTCATTTAAAAGCTGTCATGCTTGCAAAGATAAGCTTTAAAATGTGATGATGGCATATCCTTTGAAAACTGCAAGCCAAATAAAAAAGCACCACAAATGATCCTTTCAGACCTTGCTGATTCTAAGATCATATATGTTTTCAGATTTGAAATTCCTATAATACCATAGTTGGCTCATGGTTTTCTCTGTCGCCTGAGTTGGGTAACTGTAGTAATTGCTAAGCAGGATTGCCAATGCATGATTTCACATCGTGGTTCGTGAGTTTGCAGAATATGGTTGTAGTATACTATGGAAGTAAGTGGAGAGTAGGAAATGTGATGCCTGAATTGGGCTCATACATATGGGTAAATAGAGTACAGTTTGTGGGGGACTTGTTGTTGGTATTCATCTGTCTTGAAGACAATGAGATGCACCTCCAGAGCGTTAGCAGAACTGAAGTTACTTAAAATGCCACACCTCATAGCCACAGCATTCCTGCTTTACTCTGCTGTTTGAGTGTGCATATATCTTTGGATATGTTTCTCTGCTGCATGCCGGGCCTGAAGATTTATGAATGTCCTGTGCTGTGCTCTACAAGGAGGATGCCTGGGAAGGTTTGTCGTAGTCTGGGGGCTGTGGGTGCCCCCCAGGCGTGTTCCAACAGTGACTTCCCCGGGGCATAATCCTGAGCAGTGTGTATTGATGTCCTGGGCTGCGTAGAGTACAAGACTCCACTCTTGGCTTCACTGATGTGGTCCAAAGGAAAGCAGAACAATACGTTTGGCACCAGCTTGGCTGCAAGAGCTGCTGAAAGGAGGTGTACAAGGCACCATCCAACTACCTTAGAGACTGCACTCTGGATTTGTGTAGGGTTTACTCCCTAGCCCTTTCTTCTCCCGAAGATAGCCTGCAAAGAAGTGGAAGTTTCAGATCAGAGTCTTCCTTCTAGATAGGCTACTTTCCTAAGTTGACAAATCCCACCTGCCCCTCACTTCCCTCTACAGCAGTGATGGCCAAACTTGGCCCTCCAGCTGTTTTGGGACTACAACTCCCACCATCCCCTAGCTAAGAGGACCAGTGGTCAGGAATGATGGGAATTGTAGTACCAAAACAGCTGGTGGGCCAAGTTTGACCATGCCTGCTCTACAGCATGTGCAGAAACTGCCTTATTGACCATTTGAACCATCCATTCAATTCACTGGAGCCTGTCTTCACATGCAGGGGAAGTTCCTAACTCAACAAGGGTTTGAGAGTCATTGGCTACCCTAATCTCGTTTAGCTGGCCAGTAGAAGCCATTACCTGGAGTGTGGCCTCTGTCACATGCTGACCGTTTCTAGGAGCCTGAGTGCAGGGTAGGGACCAAAGGTGGACAGTCTACCCCAGAAGGAGCATGACTCATCCCTCACCAGAGGTAGTTGTTGTTGTTTAGTCGTGTCCGACACTTCGTGACTCCTGTCTTCCACTGCCTCCTGTAAAGAGGCAGTACTCCTCACCTAACACCCCATACACCCCAGTAGGGGACTTAGGAGTAAGATAAATGGATGGAGAACCATATAATCAGTAGGCTGTGTTTCGTTTCTGCCTCTCTTAAGTCCAGAAAGAAATGATGTTAGGAACGCAGCAAGCTGCCTTATACTGAGCCAGTCTATTGGATCCATCTAGCTCAATAGTGCCTACATTGACTAGCTGTGACTCTCCAGGATTTCAAACAGCCGTTCCTCCCAGCCCTACCTGGAGATGCTGGGGATTTAATCTTGGACCTTCTGCATGCAAGGTGGTTGCTCAACCACTGGGCTATATCTCTTTGGCTACTCTTGATTATTTTTGGGGAGGTGGATTGTAGCAGTTCCCAGTTGTCCATGAAGCAGAAGGAACTGAATCAGATTCTTTCAAGAATGTGGTCTTCAAATATTGGGATAAGAATAGTAGCTGGTTTGTGTATCCATAACCTGATGTTCAGGCATGAAGCTGTTGTTGTTGTTGTTTATTTTCTGACAAAGGTTAAGGTGTGTCACAGTGGCTGGCAAGATAAAAACATTTAGTCATTGGGAATTAGCCAACACCGTGTGAGTGGTTGACAAATTTGGGCAACAAATCTTTCCATTCTTCCCAATTCCCAGGAAACCTTCTCCAGAGGATTGGTGAGGTGGGGAAAACACACTTAATCATGCATTGTGGGCTGAGTTGTATAGGACAACAGTAGAACCATAATATACTGTCTGGCAAGAGAAATCTATTAATCATATTCGATGGCTAATTTAGAGACAGCAATTGGACATTTCTACATTTCAGTTTGTGCTATATTTTTCAAATTATTATTTAGGATTATGGCATTAGTTTTTATTTTTCTCTCTTTCCCTGTTACCTCTTACCACTTTTCTTTCTTAATTCCACAACCTTTGCCCCTTTCAAGGTTTTAAAATCATCTTCTTTAGTTGTAGTGATTAAATGCAGCCACTAGAGTGTGACATGTTTTTTAATCTTTGAATCATGCCTAAAGCACTTACACGAGGTTAGTATTTTCAAATTAGTCATATGTTGTGTGTGTGTGTGTGTGTGTGTGTGTGTGTGTGTAGATATATATATATATATATTTGCTTTCGTAGATTTTCACGGGTACAGGAATGCAGGTTTTGGTGTCCTCGGGTGTCTTCCCGTGTAAAAGTTGGGGTGTCTAGGCGACGTTTCGACGAGGTCGAAAGCATATATATATATATATATATATATATATATATATATATGCTTTCGTAGATTTTCACGGGTACAGGAATGCAGGTTTTGGTGTCCTCGGGTGTCTTCCCGTGTAAAAGTTGGGGTGTCTAGGCGACGTTTCGACGAGGTCTCACTCGTCATCTTCAGGCTGGTGCTTTCGGCTTCTTGTTACTGGAACAGAGCAGGATCTCAGTGTTTGAGTTCCTATAAATACTGTTGAGGGGGTGTGGTGTATAGCCTCCAATGTTCTGGGCAGAGAGGAAGTTCCCAGGCTAGTGTGCCTTTTCTTCTTTTGTTCCTTAATTACTTGAGGGATATCTTGAGTGATTTCTTGAGTGATTTCCTGAGTACCACTTAGGTGGGTCATTAGGTGTGGATTAGTTGCTAAAGTCTTTGTGTCTTGACCTCTTGAACTTTGTGAAGAGTTTTTCTGAGAAGATGGCTGTACTGCACTTAGTTGTGCTCTGGCTTGGCTTCGTGTATAGGGGCGAGCTGTGGTTTTGTGGCCTGTGTCAGCCAGATCTGTGTAGGGATTGCAGGGGGGTGCAGCATCCGGAGAATAATCATGGAAGCCATCGAGATAGAGAAACACCCTCACAACATGAACAAGCGTGACGACACATCCCGCTTGCCAGACATCTGGAAATTAGCCCTCCCCACAAAAACTGACACCAGATCCAGAGGCACACAGAACGCCATCACCAATCAACCACACCAGACCCAAACCCAGACCCTCTCCACAGATAAATTACAGACACCATCCAGTAGCCAAACCATGGTGGCACCTCCGGATGCTGCACCCCCCTGCAATCCCTACACAGATCTGGCTGACACAGGCCACAAAACCACAGCTCGCCCCTATACACGAAGCCAAGCCAGAGCACAACTAAGTGCAGTACAGCCATCTTCTCAGAAAAACTCTTCACAAAGTTCAAGAGGTCAAGACACAAAGACTTTAGCAACTAATCCACACCTAATGACCCACCTAAGTGGTACTCAGGATATCACTCAAGAAATCACTCAAGATATCCCTCAAGTAATTAAGGAACAAAAGAAGAAAAGGCACACTAGCCTGGGAACTTCCTCTCTGCCCAGAACATTGGAGGCTATACACCACACCCCCTCAACAGTATTTATAGGAACTCAAACACTGAGATCCTGCTCTGTTCCAGTAACAAGAAGCCGAAAGCACCAGCCTGAAGATGACGAGTGAGACCTCGTCGAAACGTCGCCTAGACACCCCAACTTTTACACGGGAAGACACCCGAGGACACCAAAACCTGCATATATATATATATATATATATATATATGTTGGAGAAATACCCTGCAAAGTTTGCCCAGCCACGTACATTGGACAAACAAACAGACGAATAAATGCACGTATCGCAGAACACAAGAATGCCGTCAAAAAAGAAGAAAAAACTTCCTCTCTTTTCCAACACATGAAAGAAACAGGACACGAAATTAATTTTGCAGATTCCAAATTGCTCTTTAACATGGAACATCACCACAAGAGAATAATCATGGAAGCCATCGAGATAGAGAAACACCCTCACAACATGAACAAGCGTGACGACACATCCCGCTTGCCAGACATCTGGAAATTAGCCCTCCCCACAAAAACTGACACCAGATCCAGAGGCACACAGAACGCTATCACCAATCAACCACACCAGACCCAAACCCAGACCCTCTCCACAGATAAATTACAGACACCATCCAGTAGCCAAACCATGGTGGCACCTCCGGATGCTGCACCCCCCTGCAATCCCTACACAGATCTGGCTGACACAGGCCACAAAACCACAGCTCGCCCCTATACACGAAGCCAAGCCAGAGCACAACTAAGTGCAGTACAGCCATCTTCTCAGAAAAACTCTTCACAAAGTTCAAGAGGTCAAGACACAAAGACTTTAGCAACTAATCCACACCTAATGACCCACCTAAGTGGTACTCAGGAAATCACTCAAGAAATCACTCAAGATATCCCTCAAGTAATTAAGGAACAAAAGAAGAAAAGGCACACTAGCCTGGGAACTTCCTCTCTGCCCAGAACATTGGAGGCTATACACCACACCCCCTCAACAGTATTTATAGGAACTCAAACACTGAGATCCTGCTCTGTTCCAGTAACAAGAAGCCGAAAGCACCAGCCTGAAGATGACGAGTGAGACCTCGTCGAAACGTCGCCTAGACACCCCAACTTTTACACGGGAAGACACCCGAGGACACCAAAACCTGCATATGTTGGAGAAGTATATATGTTGGAGAAATGTGTAGTGTACTCCCTTTGTTGACTTCTTAATGATGAAGCAAATGTTGCTTACTATGAAAAATGTACAGCTCTTTAGATATAATATTTAAGTCTTAAGTCTGTGATAAAGTATTTTGGTCTACAACTCCCATCATCCCTGACCATTGACTATGGTGACCCAGAGTGAATTGCAGTCCAAAACAACTCAAGGGCTCTAGGTTGGGGAAGGTTGTTGTGGACAAACTTGAAAAAGATGAATAAATCTCTAACCCTGTTAAAAGTTCTGTTGAGGAATCTTTCATAATAGTCAGCTGGCAGAACCTGCTATATGTGGGAATCATGCTTGTTCTTGAGGTGTGGAATGTTGGAAGAAGTCAGGTGCCTTTGATGAGTTGAAGGTATGGCCAGAATTGTCTTTAAGGGACATCGTGTGTAAGAATGGCTCTGAACACAGATGAGAGGTATGTTGGAATTAGATTAAAAAATTGAAAATGATTTAAAAAATGCAGCAGGATCAACTTCTCCCACAATCATCCTTTTATTCAGGTTTGTGTCTAAGGACTGTTTCACGTGTCTGGTTGTACTCACTGAGGAATCATGGAAAACCCTCGGTTGTGATTGATATTCCTATTTGTTAACACTGTTTGCTGCACTGTTAGTTTTAGGCTTATATGATTAAAAGAAATGTTTTTCAAAGAAGTAATGTATGTCAAAGCCATTAACCTTTTATTTTTGTAAGAAAATGCTGCCCATTTGGCAATACAGCCGTGCTGTTTTTTAATGAGAGAACTGAGTTGGAGATCAGGAAGGGAGAAAAGTCGGATTTGCAATTAGGAGGGAAGATGGAAGAATAAGATATATTCACAGGCTTTGCAGACACCTGAAAGACTGGACTGTTTTGGAAGCTTAGGAGGGCATGATAATTTTTTCCTTAATGAGGATTTTTTTAAGAGCCAGGTAAAGTGTAGGAGGCAGAAAATCCAGTTTGGAACACATATGTTAGTAGGAGTGAATGAAAATGTCAAGGCTGAACTGATGGGAAAAAGGAGCGATGGAGTGGGGGGTAAAAACTGGGAAATTCCAGCAGCTACAATGTGACCAGGGCATAGGTAGTGTTTTAATGCAGAAAATATCTTTTATTCTTTTTTTTTATGTGTTCCAGGGATTGGTCATTGACATTGAAAACAGATGTCAGGAGTGAACTCTAGTATGAATTAAACCCTGCCCATAATCAAGGATTATAGAGGGTGTTCTGGAGCACTCTGTTTGCTGTGGCATTCGGCCAGAGCAGAGGCAGCCTGACCAGTCCCTGAGTGAACTGAAGGTTTCAGTGGCTGCAGCAGATTGAGAGGGAAAGAGCCAGAGCTTTGTCTCTTTCCACCTGCCTTTGCTGCTCATTGGGCTCCTCTTCTCCTCCCCTTCCCACCTGTTTCTCTTGTGCTTCTGCTTTTCCCTATTAACCAGCTCATCCTGTGGAA
The DNA here is from genome assembly GCF_964234715.1 of Podarcis melisellensis. Taxonomy (NCBI): domain Eukaryota; kingdom Metazoa; phylum Chordata; class Lepidosauria; order Squamata; family Lacertidae; genus Podarcis; species Podarcis melisellensis. The sequence goes on along the minus strand of NC_138528.1, from coordinate 10,046,230 downwards.
TTATTTGTATCATCACAACTTATAAAGTATTTTCCAAAGTGGATTTGATTTAAATCAAATAGATTTAAATCACAATTTAAACCACTAGTCAGTAAGGCTTGATTTAAATCATCATCTTAATATTTACAACCAGATGAAGGTTTCATTTTTGGAATAATAAATTTTCAGACTAGTTTTTAAAAATTACTGATTTGGTTATGCTATTAGAACTACATAGACAAATAATTATGAAATTATTGTGAGGGTTAATAAGTGAACTGTTTATAATTTGGCAACATTTCTGCTGTATTGGAAGGAGAAAAATAAACAATCATTTCCTTAATAACAATTTAAACAATTTATTTAACTAAAACACTAACATTATAGCATGTGTATCCACGCTTGTTAACTGATGTGGTTAGAGACTTTATTGTATGGACAATGTCAGGTGAGCCCTGGGAAGAAGGGCCTGGAACCAGTGAACTCTTATTAGTTGGCTGGCAAGCACTTGAAGGTCTTGCTAAAGGACTTACAGATCCCAGTTACTGTTTATACCATCACCATCACCACCACCACCCCTTTGGATTTACTTCTACATTCAGGTGCCTATTCTGTACAGTTAAGTGTTAGTGCAGTTGTTGGAAACCAGTAGGATTGGGAAGAGGGTGCCAGCCCTGAAGTGCCTTCAGCACTTGCCTCAAGTCTGAGTTGCACAGACATGCCGCTGACTTGCACAATTACAGTGGTACCTCGGGTTAAGTACTTAATTCGTTCTGGAGGTCCGTACTTAACCTGAAACTGTTCTTAACCTAAAGCACCACTTTAGCTAATGGGGCCTCCTGCTGCCGCTGGGCCGCTGGAGCACAATTTCTGTACTCATCCTGAAACAAAGTTCTTAACCTGAAGCACTATTTCTGGGTTAGCGGAGTCTGTAACCTGAAGCGTATGTAACCTGAAGCATATGTAACCCGAGGTACCACTGTATTACACAAAGTTCCCAAGACTTGTGGTGTATTCTGCTTACAATGTTGCACTTTCATTTTTACTGTTTCACACTTTTAGCTACTTGTGCAGCCCTATTCCACTCCAAACAGTCTATTCATTGAACCTCTTGGAATTTAGCACTTCAGAGGTATGGGGTTGATTCTCTGTATATAATATAAATTTGCAAAGGAACAATGGGATTAAGGGTCTCCCCCCCTCAACTCTGTATGTTTATTTTATAACATTTTTCCTGTGAAGAAAAGGCTTGTTATCTCTGCAGACACAAATTCACACTTTTGAGAACAGCAAAAACAAGCATCTGTGGTAATATCTTCTCATTAGAAAAACTGCCTCAAATAATCTTACAGAAACCTCTGGAAGAGCATGACATTGTGAACGGATTAATGGAATTCGTTTACCAAAATTTTTAAACGTTCCATATAAAGCCTCATGCTACATAATTAAAAACAAATCCTTATTTCCTCATGAATAGCCTTTGGATTATAATGTTACTTAAATAGGAAAGTATTTTTAGAAAGATTTTTCTTCCAAAGCATTTTATTTTAAAACATCTGATTTAAATAAAAAACATTTTAAAAAGAAAACCATTGATTTTTATCCACCCTGGTATTTTCACATGTTGCTAATTCAGTGTTCATAAGTAATAGTTCTCACCATTGTGCTGATATGATTTGAGGTTGTAAGATAATGTTAACCCCCAACACATTGTTTCTCTGAGCAGTTATATAGGGTAGACCAGCAGGAGAACTGAAGCACTTCCTCCTTTCTGTCTATCTTGGATAAGGAAAACTGATTCCTTTCCTTGGGCGCTGGGTAGGTAATCCTTTTCAGCCTGAGAGCCACCCTGAGGGTGAACCAACCCTCTTAATTCTGGCATATGGACAGTCAACCTTGCCATGCTGATATACAGTGGCGTAGCGTGGGGAGTGCAGGGGGGGCCGGGCGCAACATCTGGGGGTTAGGGTTAGGGGGCGCAAATCCACGTGTTAGGGGGTGCAAATTACTTGCCTTGCCCCGGATGCTGACAACCCATGCTCCGCCACTGCTCATATACATACCAGATTCCCTCCCCTACACCCAACAAACACTGGGCTAGGAAGAGGTACTTGCTCCTAGCCAGGTGCTGCAATGAGGAAGAAAAGCAGCCAGCCCAGCGTTCTCCTCTTTATCCCGTAATGCAAGAGAAGTGCTCCATTTATATTGGAAAAGCACACCTCCTTCTGGTGGGTCATGATTGCAAGAAGCTCTTAGAACATGGGGAAAAGAAGGGAGCTCTCCTTCCTATTTCCTGAACCTCTAAGACCAGTGACGCTGCACCAGAGGGAGAAGCGGGACTTTTCCAAGGTACAGAGAAGTGCCTGATATTGGCAGAGGGCTGGCAGACCGCTAGAATCAGCTTTGGAGGCTGGATCAAGTCTGTAGGCTTATCAGCCCATCCATATGCTATAGAAAACATGTAGCTGCAAACATCTGAGAATAAAAAATGATAAACGTAAATAAAACAACACAAACCTTTAAAAGGCTAGAACAAATCCCAGAAGAATTGCATTTGGGTCATTTTTTGTCTTTTTTTCTTAAAAAAATGTGTTTTTAGTATATTCGGAAGTTTAAATAACACATTTATGATTTTGTTGCTCTTGGAAATCAGAGGCTAGAACTTAGAATATTCATCTTGTCATCTTTTGTTACTTAATTGTCTGGTTTAGCACCTCCCCTTACTTTAATATGCAGAAATGTAGACCTTAGAATGAATTCTGTGTTATACACATGTGAGGGTGACAGAAGGGTTGAAGATGTTCTGACAAAGACAAATGGTATTTGGCATGAGTTTGTTCTGAAAATTTGACGAAGACAGTAATATACCTTGCCCATGATTCTCCTGTATGAAGCCATGTCTGTTTTCCTCCCTGTGGCTAGCTGTGTTAAGAACTCTTCAAAGGTAATAAACAATGTGACTGTATTTATTCAGGCTAAGTGGAATTATAAAATAAGCTTTTTGAACCTAAACATTGATGTGTTAGGTTATGTGTGGTGTGGTGTAGCTGGGTTTTTCCTTTCTAGAACATGTCTACTGTAACAAAAGTACAGAAAATTGTAAACAGCTGTTTCCCCACTTCATTTCTAATACATTTGTCTTTATAAATTTATGTTTGGATTAGGCATTTCTGTTTCAAAATAGGCAAAAGATTTCACAATTATTTTCAAGATTTCAGACGTAAAGAGGGAAGAAGGAAGGAGGCAGAATGAGACAGAGATGTAAAACAAAGATTGATTTTGATTTACTTAGGGGTCTATTTCTGGACCCACATTAAAGCTACACACATATTGAAAATAACATTCCCATATGAGAATATTTGTATTAATAATTCAGACATACCTTGTTCTTGCTGCCACTGTGTTCTCCTTGTCTTCCCATGAAAGGGAAGAGTATGATTTGGAACAAGTTATTCTGTCCAGAGGATGAAAGAATGTTTGTAGATGAACACTATTTCCCCAAAATTCTTCCTGGGGTTCTACTGCTCCCACAATTCAGACTTTGAATAGTCGTTGTTGGGTTTCTTTTTTTACAAGAAACTTAAGACATCTTGTTACTGTTTGAATAACGAACTTCGCAAGTAAAATGGATGTGCAGGAAGCAAGGTTGCATATGATTATGAAACATAAGCCATTTCTGTTGAATGATTGGTTAATTGAAATGTTGTATGTCATCCTGTTTGTGTGACAGGTAGTTTTTTATTAGTCATTCCTTAATTATGAATTTATGCATGCAAGTACTGTGTTCACCTCCAAGTATATACACAGGAGAGGAAAGGATGGTGTTAACAGACATATCGGCTGCTGGAGCCTAGCCTTATGAGCTTCTTTGGTGAAATATCATGATTCTTCTTTCATAATGGCGTTTTTTAAAAAAATGGATGTGACAGCTGGAACCATCAGTGGAGTAGATGAGCTGTTTACTCATTCCTGCCTCGCACACTGTTGTGCTTCCTAAACCTTTTTCTTGCCTTCTCATCTGAGAACATAGGCTTTACATTTTTGGCAGGTGAGAACATGCCTCGTTGATTTGACTGACAGCCGTGTTGGGCGTGACTTCGGGTGGGGGAGGGTTGGGGCCCAACAGCCAAGCTACCTTCCTGATACTTGAGATTAAGGGTATTGTGTATGTGTGTTTTCCCCCCTTTCTCTTTTGTGGAGCTGGTTCTTGCCTAATTAGGAACTTAGCTTGTTGCTTAAATTGTTAAGTTCTTGGGAGGAAGGCAAGTGATGTGTCTCCCCACTCAACTGGGCAGAGTGGAATGGGGGGCAGTTGAAGTGCTTCTGGGTAAGGGGAGGTATGGTGTGAGAGGAGGGGCAAGCCAGATAAAAACATAAAGGTAAAGGACCTGGATGGTTAAAGCTAGTCAAAGATTACTATAGAGTGCGGCACTCATATTGCTTTTCATGCCTAGGGAGCCAGCATTTGTCTGCAGACAGCTTTCTGGGTCATGTGGCCAACATGACTTCTGGTGCAACCGGGCACCATGACGAAAGCCAGAGTGCACGGAAATGCTATTTACCTTCCTGCCACAGTGGTACCTATTTATCTACTTGCATTGGTATGCTTTTGAACTACTAGGTTGGCAGAAGCTGGGCTAGAGCAACAGGAGCTCATTCCATTGCACGGATTCAAACTGCTGACCTTCCAGTCACATCCTGAGTGAATATCTGAACCTGATGTTGGGTAATCAGGACAGATGAGAGATTCTGCTAGTTTACTATCTGCTTTGCTGCCCAGCAGTCTCCACTGGGCAAACTAATAGAGATGGTCTTGTGAACTCCCATACTGTTGGTTCTAGGAGATTTGAGGCATCCATGCTGAGGCTGTCAATTCTGCAGCATGTGGCCTGCCACACTCGGGATCTGGTTTTCTGAACCAGGCAGGAAGAAGGTAATCTGAGAGCAAGGGATATTAATACCAGGAGCTTGTCATGCATGGATCATCTCCTATTGAGATTTAGGATTTCAACTGCTTTCCCCCTCTGCAGAGGTGTACAACCAATCAGGGAGGTCTGCCCCCGGTGTCTGATGGATCCAGTTGGTTTCCAAACTACGCTTGGGGATTTTCTAACTGATAGTGGATGTTACAGTTGCTGTAGCCCTGATAGATTTTTGGAATATGCAGATGAGCCAGCATGTTGACATGATGACTTGTTAGAGTCCAAGTGGCTCTTCCTTATGCTCCAGAGCTTAGGGTAATGAAACAAGTATTGTTTAAACCAGTGCGATCCAACTTTTTCTACCAAGTGGGCAGCAAAAGTAGTTTGACATGGAATCCATGAGCCTCATACTGCCTTGTCACGTGGGGATCGGGGGAGCGAGGTCAAAATGTGATGCTCCCCTAGCCCTTTTGCTGCCTTCCCAAAGCTGGGTAGATGAGGCGCTAGGCTTTGGAAAGGAGATGTGAGGCTCTGGTAGGGTCCTAGAGCCCTCCTTCCTCCAGGAAAAGGTATGTCACGTAAAGCGCTAGCTAGGCTTTTGGGAAGGAGACTGGACTCTAGGATTCTGTCAGGGCCCAAATATTGCTGATGGCTGCCAAAAAAAAGCCCTTGAGGGCCGCATGTGGACCACCCTGGCTTAAACACAATCGGAGACAACTGCAGTCAGAATGAGTGCTCATCAGGCCCAATCAGTGGCACAGGTCCGCACTTTAAAACTCTCTTTGTTTCGTTCGGGAGCTTTGCCTGCAAAAACCTCTTTACTGCTGAATCTGAGCATACGTCAATCCGTGGAAAACCTGAGTTGCTGTTTATTGAACTTCAGCTTTAAAGAGTGGGATTTCACGGGCAAAGCTCTGGGGTGAAAAAAAGAGTGCTCGCACCTGGAGCTTGAAATCGTGGACCTGTGCCTGGAAAGCATGGCAGTTGGTATTTTTAAAGCTGTAGCTTCTGTACTCAGCCCTACTGTGGGGTTGTCTAGGTACAGTGGGTTGTAGTTTTGAGAGTTATGTAAGGATTCTTGTACAGTGGTGCCTCGCAAGACGAAAAGAATCCGTTCTGCGAGTCTCTTCGTCTAGCGGTTTTTTCATCTTGCGAAGCAAGCCCATTGACGGATTAGCGCTATTAGCGGCTTTTAGCGGCTTAGCGGATAAGCGGCTTAGAAAGGGGGGGGAAGGGAAAAAACCCGCAGGAACTTGCAAGACATTTTCGTCTTGCGAAGCAAGCCCATAGGAAATTCGTTTTGCGAAGCACCTCCAAAACGGAAAACTCTTTCGTCCAGCGAGTTTTCCATCTTGCGAGGCATTTGTCTTGCGGGGCACCACTGTATATATTCTGTATTCAATGCTATTTCTCCAAGTTTTTGCTTGAATCAGTGAAGAGGCCGTTGGTGAGCTACTGTGTTGTGGAGAAAGGAAGTTATGGGCCAGATGGAAAATCTGCATTCCAATCATTGCTAATTCAAGGGTGTGTATTTGCACATCCAAGAGAGGAGGAAGTCATCAATCTAATTAATGAAAAGAAATCCTCTTTCAAATAGTGCCTTCAAAGAGAGAACACCTTTTAAAAGTCACTCGACAAAGCTAGCAGAGATTGTCTTGTCTTATTGCAAAACTCCAAATGCACACATTTGTTTGTTCCTTCTTGAAAAGAACATATGGGGATAGTAGTCAAGGAGGATCATCTCTGGCTTGCTTTCTGTCCTGCCTTTGTGGCACAAATTTATATAGCTCAATAAATTGATGTATTTTAGCTCCTTGGCCTTAGAGAGCTCTTTATGAGGTTCTTTCTGATTTATACAGAATAGGTGCACTTTCCCTTCAGATACTGTGTGCTCAGTCATAATTAAATTAATTAATTTTAACATGCTTCCTAATAATCAAGAGCTGCCATGATTGTGGTTAAGGCATTTGACCACTTCCCTGATTGCAGGTTTCAGCCTCCCTGTATCTCCTTACGCTGGATGGCTACTACTAACGCACTTGTGTCACCAGACTGGAAAAGTTAGCCATAGCACTAAGTCATAAATATTTGGTGCTTTAATCATTCCAGTACCTTAATCAGGTGGTGTGTGATTCAAACCTAGGAATTTGGGGCCTGATATTTCTTCTAGGCTTCCTCAGAATGTTGATGAATTGAAAACATAACTTTATATCGGAATAGCTTCTGATTGGCACACAAGAAGAGTTGTGTGTGTGATAAAGTCTCTAAAGGCTTTGGCTAGGATGGAAAGTGTGGAGCAAGGCAGGCAGCAGTAAGACACAGATCCCTTGTGGCTAGATTTACCTCCAAATATATGAGGTTTTATGCTTCTGAACGCCAACTGCTGGGAATCGTAAGCTGGAGAGTGCTACTGTGCTCATGTTCTGTTTGTGGGATCCCTGTTGGCATCTGGTTGGCCACAGTGAGAACAGGATGTTGGAATAGATAGGCTATTGGTCTGATCCAGCAGGACTTTTGCTCAGCAGGAGCAAGATTGACCTGTTTGTTTCTTCTGGGTAGCTCCTGAAGGTTTGAGATTTAAAAGGAACTCCGGGTTGGTCCTTTTGAAAGTTTAAAATATATGCATTTAAATAATTTTATAAACGTATTTAAAATTTGTGTCATTTTTTAATAAATTCTAAGTTCCATAGCTTCTGTCTTGAAAAGAAATTTCAATTAGAATATTTAAAGTGCATTTCAGGAAGATGCATCTTCGAGTATCTTGCCTGGCTTGCTGACTTCTGCAGAGCTTTCTTGGATTATTCAGTTCTCTTAGATTGTTGCTTTGTCCTCCCAAGTACAGCTCACTCAGCCTGTCTTTCCTGCTTATGATGATTTTTCCATTCTTATGAAGGCGTCCTGTGTGTGCTGCTAATCACAAGGAAAATATAGTCAAGCTGTTAGATGATCCAGTTCATCTGATCCAGGCTTAGAAACAAACTTGGGAGGTTGTAAAAGCTGACTCAAACAGAAGGTGAACTTTTAAAGCTCCTGAATTCTTCTCGGATATGTGATCAAAGTCTGATCTGGAGAAGCTGGGCGATAGATCAATATAGCATCCAAAACTGGTTTGAAGTCTATATCATGATATCAGTTTCATAATTTTTGACCTGGCTACATATCACAAATCATGGTGTGTGTGTGTGTGTGTGTGTGTGTGTGAGAGAGAGAGAGAGAGAGAGAGAGCGCTAAAAATCACAATGTGGGAAATACTGTGAAGCCAGCCAGTGCCTCTATATAGCTTCATCCTTATTTCAGGCATTGTGATATATCAGTATATCACGATGTTTAGCTGGTGATATATCACAATGTTGACAACCAGATATCGTCCAGCCCTACTGTTAGTCTCTACATAATTCCATCCTTATTTCAGGCATCATGATATATTGAGATATCGCTATGTTACCTGGTAATATATTGCAATGTGGAAAACTAGGTATTTCCCAACCCTATCCCTTTACTGTTTCATTTGTGGTAGAATCTACAGTGGAGGTGAGAAGGAGGAGGGTAGTTTCCTTTCTTCCACCCTGCCACTTTGTCTATCATCTTGATATGCTAAGTAACCTGTGCTTGGGGGATTTTGGGTCATGTGGATTTTCTAAGCACCTGCTACAAACACCCTCCTCTCAATATGTGCATCAGCTGTTGCTGCTGCCATTTTAAAGTTATGACAATGGAAGATGGTAAGTGTGTTTTGGTGGATATGGTTTTTAGGGGATGCAACGTGGTAAATCCGAGCTGAATTTGGAAGAGCTCACCCACCCATGTATAAAGCCAGTGTGTTGTAGTGATTAAGAGCGGTGCACTCGTAATCTGGTGAACCGGGTTCGCGTCTCCGCTCCTCCACATGCATCTGCTGGGTGACCTTGGGCTAGTCACACTTCTTTGAAGTCTCTCAGCCCCACTCACCTCACAGAGTGTTTGTTGTGGGGGAGGAAGGGAAAGGAGAATGTTAGCCGCTTTGAGACTCCTTCGGGTAGTGATAAAGTAGGATATCAAATCCAGACTCTTCCTCCTTCATAACTATTAGGGGAAATGCCGTTATTTTAGCCACTAGTTGTAAATGCCATAGTAATACAGACTTTCCAGATTTGCATGTGAAACTAATAGAAAGATTACATAAACACTCATTGGCCATTTAAGGAGTATTGTTATTGGAAATAAAAAGACGCCTGCTTCTTGGGAGAAAAGTGATGACAAACCTAGACAGCACGATTTCTGTTCTCATCCTGAAGCAAAGTTTTTAACCTGAAGCACTATTTCTGGGTTAGCGGAGTCTGTAACCTGAAGCGTATGTAACCTGAAGCGTATGTAACCTGAGGTACCACTGTAGTGATGTATGTAAGTGAGAGCTGGATCATAAAGAAGGCTGATCACCAAAGAATTGATGCTTTTGAATTATGGCGCTGGTGGAGACTCTTGGAAGTCCCATGGACTGCAAGAAGATCAAACCTATCAATTCTGAAGGAAATCAGCCCTGAGTGCTCACTGGAAGGACAGATCCTGAAGCTGAGGCTCCAGTACTTTGGCCACCTCATGAGAAGAGAAGACTCTCTGGAAAGGACTCTGATGTTGGGAAAGATGGAGGACACAAGGAGAAGGGGATGACAGAGGACGAGATGGTTGGACAGTATTCTTGAAGCTACTAACATGAGTTTGACCAAACTGCGGGAGGCAGTGGAGTGCATTGCATGTTCTGGTCCAGGGGTCATGAAGAGTCGGACACAACTAAAAAGACTAAACAACAATTATTATTGGAGCTAAAATTCAGCCAGAAGTTACACCTTTTCTCAAGGGCTTAGCCCAAGAGCATGTGCAGCAATAGATTGCTATTATTTTGAAAATTAATTTAAAATTCCTCATAAAAATAAATGCTAAACCGGAAAAAATCATCATCATTGTTATTGTTATTCTGGAAGAGGGAGAAACTGTACAAAAGCCTGTCATTGTATGGCTAGACTTCAAGTGCTTTTAATGCTGAACACATAACTTGTCTTGTGTTAAAAGTACTATTCTTGAATTTTGGTTGTGCATTCAGTCACGTAAATGATACCTAGTAAGATAGTATCTGTCTGCAGTTTATTTGAATGATACATTAAAAAAGGCAGCATAGGTTAGATGTATATTGAAAATTACATGCCTATCTTCTCAGAGATTATTGAAAAACATGTGCCTATCTAGCATCAAAACAGAGTTAGTGTTGCTCCTGTAATGCAAAGGTTGATATTTACCTGAATCTATTTTTAGGTCCTGTCTGTGCAAGCTTCATTGAATTTGAAGAAGTACAGAGCAGTATTGGTTATTAGATTTTTTAAATAAACCTTTAAATATTTAGGAATGTGATTGTGGCATGGGCATAGCCAGTGAGTGTATAGACTTTTGGGAAGGCCTGCAGAAATATAAATACGTGTGTGTGTGTGTGTGTGTGTGTGTGTGTTATGACAAAAAGTACATATCTTTGATGCTTATCTGACTTTATGAGGCAGATAGTCAAAGAGCAGACTTCTGGCACGTGTGATACCACAAGGAGTGTCCCCCTTCAGGTAACCTGGTCCTGAGTAGTTGCTTAGTATACTAACAGCAAAACCTTAAACCTGTTCTGTCAGAGGGAGTGTAACCCCATCCAGTAACAGGTCTGTATCTTAGACAGTGGAGCCACTCACCTACAGGGCCTCTGTCCTACTGCCACTCAAATCCAGCTTATTGGCCTTCGTCCAGCCCTACACTGTGTTCAGACACTGGTCTGGGCTTGTGGAGCCACACCTGGCTTGGATGTCATAGAGTTGAGCGTCACCAGCTTACTGATGGCTTTTTTCTCCAAATCTCCTAATGACCACACCCGCTGGCCTCATATAAAGCTTAAACAGTGTGAGGGACAAGATGATACCCTGTGGGTACTTAGCACAATTGCCAGGCAGTCTCCTGAGGCTGCTCTCTGAAGCCAAACTCCCACTGATGGGACACAGTTTAATTCCCATCTTACAGAGCTGGTCCAGGAAGATTCTGTGACCAGTAGTGTCAAAAGCTGCTGACGTTGAGTAAAAGTCCCTCTCAATACAGGTATGAAATGCATCCCTATTCAGAATGTAGGATGCTCTGGTTTCATTTTTCCAAAGGTAAGATTTTAATCCCTATGGTTAAGGAAACATTTTAGACCATGGGTAGGCAAACTAAGGCCTGGGGCCTGGATCTGGCCCAGTCGCCTTCTAAATCTGGCCCACGGATGGTCCAGGAATCAGCTTTTTTTTACATGAGTAAAATGTGTCCTTTTATTTAAAATGCACCTCTGGGTTATTTATGGGGCATAGGAATTCATCCCCCCCCCCAAAAAAAATATATAGTCCAGTCCTCCACAAGGTCTGAGGGTCAGTGGACCGGCCCCCTGCTGAAAAAGTTTGCTGACCCCTGTTTTAGACCATTGTAGTCTGGGCTTCTTAAAAGCAGAGGAGGATATTGGAGTTTTCCAGTGATCTGTGCTTATGCATGGACTTATTATCCTGTTTTTATGCTGCTTCTTTATTTGCCCCCGTGACTCTATTCACTGAAAGAGAATGTCAGTTGGGCAATCTGATTCCATTTGGGACTTTAGCTGTTGCATCAGAAGAACTCTGAACATCACTCTATTAAAATCTCTATAAATTAAGTTGCTAGCTAAATTTACCTTGGGCCCTTTACAAACATTTTTTAAAAACCAGTGCACTTTAGTGTTCTTCGGTGTTTTCAGTAGGAAAGTACGGTCTCCCTTGCAAGCCTATATGCCTGTGCTTGTGTGCCGGTGTGTATACGATTGATTGGAATATCAGAACTGGAGGGCTGTGTGTGCTCTTTGCTAGAAACAAAACCAACCACATCAAATTGACTGAAAAGTTGTAAAGAAAAGCTGAATTCTCTGATCTGTATACATATACACATGGGAGTAGATCCACAGGGGTGGGTGGAAGGTGACTTTTTCATCCTCTTTTCTCCCTGCCAACCCCAGAGGACTTCCGACCCCAATGCTTACCTGAGGGTTATGGGGTCATGTTGAATAGACTGGGGCTGACAGGGAAGGGACAGATCTCACTTAAAAGTGTGTGTCGTGGGGAGTTGTCAATCCTCAGGGGAGCATTTTCAAGGGGCTCTTTCGACTGTAAGGAAAGTCACCTTTTGGCCGCTGACTCCAGTCCGTGTAAGTAAAGAAAAATAAAGCATGCCTTGTGTGCAGAAGATCCAAATCTAAATCTCTGATGTCTCCAAGTGGGGGTGGGAAAGTCTCTTCCCTGAACCACCCATGGAACTGATGCCACTCAGAGTAGACAATACTTAGCTAGGAAGACAAATAAGGTGACTTGGTATAGGGCAGCTTCCTGTACAGTATTCCTGTGCAAAATAGTCATTGTTCAGTTGTGAATGATGTCTTATTCTGTGATCTTATTAAAGTTGGTTATTTTTAATGGGGGGGGGGAATTAATTTCAGGACAATTAAGGGGAACTAGGGGGAATTGTTGGATGGTAACATAAAAAAATTAATAACTTCAAAAGACAATTGTGCAGTTTTTCCTTCTCTCCCTCTTTAGGGAACGGGAAGGGAAATATTCTGTAAATCCTGGCCAACTCACACCCTTCCTGCCCGCCGCCCCCAATTCTGAGATTTTACCAGGTGTTGTCCACGCACTTTTAAGCATATTTTTCTGGCCACAGCAAGGGCTGCAAAACCTAAGTTTTTCAAGAGAGCGACTTTTGTGCTAATTTTTCTTCTTTCATGGAATAACAGAATAACCACAGTCAGTACTCTTAAGTGACTGGTTGTTTTTTTTTTAAATTGCTTTAATTGATGAGACTGCCTGATTTGTCATTGCGGGTCAAGATAAGGAGTAGAATCATATTTTAATTATGTTAAGGGTGATAAAAATTGCTGCATGCCCCCAGTTATTTTGGACAGACAAGCGATGAGCAAGAGTCAAGTTGAGTTCTTTGTGATCTAGTAAGTTACTTCTGCATTCCTGTGCCTTGCATTTTAAGACTTCTTTCCAGATATTTAAAATTGTTCTTGATGGGGAAACTGTTGAAGAGGTTCAGATTTTGAACTGCCATCAATACACAAGGCATGTTCTTGTGCCACTACTCTATATTTCAAAATAGTAAATGCCATTAAAGTGCTGCGTGAGAGAAGAAGCACATTGTATACAGTAGGGTGAGTCAGATTTTAAAGCAACAGTGGATTTGCAGTGTTATTTCACCTGAAAGAAGGCAGGAAATAAGATACCAGAAGAGGATACAAGTAGTTCTTGGAATTGAAGCAGGAGTGTGTTGGTAGAGTGTCAGGTTTCAAGGCCAGCATCAAAACCTTGGATTTAAAAAATATATATCCCTAAACTGAGAAAGCAGAATGTGCTAATCTGGTTCCCTTGGTGACCGATAACATCAAAACAGAACATAAAATAAAGCTAACCTGGGGGCCTTAATAAGAAAGATCCCTACTGCAAACAGTCATATATTTGAAGTGAATGTTTTGCATTACTTTCTACTTGGTGACCCAGGAAAATAGTTGTGGGGAGGGAAATAAATTTAAAGTGGAATTAGCAATCCCAAAGCTGTGTTGTGCTTCTGCTACAAAAAATAAAAATGCATATGTTGACCAGTTGAAAAGGAATTAGAATTGCTTTTGAGATGGGGGTAAAAAACCCCCCAAGAATGGGAAAGGAAGGGGGAAATGCTGTAGTGACATGAAAGGTCAAACGTTTCTGGTATCTCTTGCACTAGATTTATAATGCCCTAACTGCAGAATGTATGGCAGCTTTTTAATCTTGTCTCATGACAGTCTATAAATACCTGGGTTTGGAGCTTCTTCATGCTGTTGTCTAAAAACCTTTGGCTCTACCCTAACCACAGTCTTGAAAAAAACGGAAACCTTTCCTTTGATCCATTCTCCTGTGAAGATTTGAGAGATATCCTCTAATGCGAGACAAAAAAGATCCTGTGAAAGGAAAAGTGAATATAGGAATGTAAGTGATCAGGGGGAAAATAAAGACCTAAAATACTAAGCAGACTGCAGCAAATAGTATTTATTCTAAATATTTATGTTATGCTTTTTGAACTGCTCAAATGAGTTTGCAGCCAAAATTAAAAATAATAGTCATATACTGTAATTAATGGCACAACCAGTGAAGCAGCATAACAACAAAGGAGGAAGGAAAAAAGATGTCTGAATAATCATTCTCCCTTTGATAGAATATACAAGAGTATATTCAACTCTTGAACTTGCATTCCATCATGAGTTCCTTTGGTGCCTCCAAATCTCTGTAACTGTGCTAATTAAATGTTGTAACTTTGAGCATTCTGTGGCTCAGTTAAGTTTCTGATGAGCAAGACTGGCATGTTGACAGGTGCAGGGTGTTTTTCTTCCATAGGCTTTTCTGGGGCGGTTTTTCTGGAAACATTTCTCAGTTTTTGCTGTGGTTTTTAGGAAACTGTTAGGTCAAGGGGAACACCTAGTGTGTTTTCATCTAAGTGTAGTGCAACATATTTGTAGTTTGGGTTTTTGTTGTTTTTTTAGAACCATTTTTGTGACCAGTATTATTCAATCGAATTTCATAATGGTGTGGATCTGCGCGTGCTGAATCTGTTGCAAATGAAGTTTAAATGGAGGAAGGGAGTCTTGAATGGAATATTGAGTGGAGTGAGAATGAGAATCAGACTATATGAGAGACAGAAAAGGGTGGCAACAGGGCAATATATATGAAATTGTATATTTTTATTTTGGGGGCAATAATAGTGGCCCTCTTGTTACAAGTAAATGGGCTGAATTGCATCAGTGGCAATAGGTTCTACAGCAGGCTTCAGCAACCTTTTTCAACCGTGGGTCGGTCCACCGTCCCTCAGACCATGTGGGGGGCCGGATTGTATTTTGGAAAAAAAAAGAACAAATTCCTATGCCCCACAAATAACCCAGAGATGCATGTTAAATAAAAGGACACATTCTTCTCATGTAAAAACAAGCTGATTTCCAGACTATCCATGGGCCGGATTTAGATGGTGATTGGGCCGCATCCAGCCCCTGGGCCTTAGGTTGCCCACCCCTGTTCTACAGCTTACAGTCTGAAAATGGTTTAATGGATTGATTTGTGTGGTGGTCCATGCAGCATTTGGGGTACAGAGGATAAGAATGGCTTGATCCCGTGTGCTGGTAGTGAGCCTGCTGGGAAAGAGAGTCTGGGAAACTTTCCTTCCACAAACTACTTTAATTTATCTTGGTACCCAAGCCATTATCAGCTTTATCTATTTTTGCATCTGTTGATTCTTGAGAGCTATAGAACTGCCATGTTACACGAGTGATATCTACTCATTCTTTGTGTTTGTGCTTCCCCTATGGGTGATCAGCTCCTCCAGAGCTGAGACCTGCTACAGTTTCACAAAGTGCCTGCATATAGTGTGGAGATTGCTGTGCTAACATGAGCTTCAGTAGCCTCAGTCTGCATTGCCTCTTTTGACCCAGAGGCAGAGGTTGAAGGACTTACAAAGTGTCTTGCAGAAATTGAGATCCAGCTGAATGCCAGCTGACTTAAGCTCTGCTATTTCAGCTCTCAGAGAAAGCACTTCAGGATTATGAAGGAGCCTAAACTGCTTTAGGTATGTTTTGGACGAGAACACATGTCAAAGCCCGATAGCAATCTTTCTGTGCACTAAGTTGTGTTTGACACTCTGTTCCAGGTACCTTATTTATCTGAGGTATGCTTCTAAACAATAAAAGAGACTTGTAAAATAGGCCTGTCTGGTGTCTACCTTTATAATGTTTTTGGTACTAGACAAAAAAGTTATTAATCACCCGGGCTTCTTAAATTATTGTAAATTTAAGTTTTCTGCTTTAAGGATTTTATCCTTTGTTGTCACTTGTATTGTGACATAATGGTTGTACAACAGACGTGGGTGGTGCTGTGGTCTAACCACCGAACCTCTTGAGCGTGCTGGTTGTAAGGTTAGCAGTTAGAATCTGTGTGATAGGGTGAGCTCCCGTTGCTCTGTCCCAGCTCCTGCCAACCTAGCAGTTTGAAAGCATACCAGCGTAAGTAGATAAAGTGCTCTGGCTTCCGTCACGGTGTCCTGTTGTGCCAGAAGCAGTTTAGTCATGCTGGCCACATGACCTGGAAAAGCCCTCTGGGGAGAAACGCTGGCTCCCTCGGTCTGAAAGCAGAGATAAACGTTGCACCCCACAGTCGAATTTGACTGGACTTAACCATCCAGGGGTCCTTCACCTACCTTTACCAGCGGTTGTACAACACCCTAAGGTCCTAAAAGAAAGAAAAGTAGTACGGTATATTTATGTTTTAAATAAACAATATCTTACTGAGCTCATGCATTGAGAAGAGAAAAGACAGTTCTGCATTGCAGGGGTTGGACCATATGACCCTTTGGTCTCCTCCAACTCTGCAGTCCTATGATTCTATGACACTTTTTCTGGATATCGTATTTTTGGCAGCCTTAAACTTAAGAACCTGTTAGTAAATAAGGATATAGAACTCATCCAAAGAGGCAGGACACTTCTCGGATCTCTTAAGGGTTCCCAGAAATCCTGATGTATCCAACTGAAAAGGCCTTAGATGTGCCAGAGAGCAAACACCATCAGTCCCAGGCCAAAGTCTAGCGGATGGCTTTATTTGGCTCACTAGGGCTGAAACATGCTGCTCTTTTTATTGTTTTGCTTTTTTTTGTTAGTCAATCAAAGTGCTCAGTGAGCAGAAGAGCAGGATATAAATATCAATGATTATAATAATTAAGGCATCCGTTGATAAATGACTTTCTGCAGTTTTGCAGGCGACAGTTGCTAGGCAGGGCAGAGTACCCATGGACCAGCTTTGATGTGCCACATTTATCTTCTGCTCTTCCACTCACTATAATATTTGAAAATGTGGAAGCAGCTATCGTTTGTGCCAGTAGCCTTGAAATTTGTTTTTCACCCAGCTTGGTTTAATCCAGGGGTGGGGAACCTTTTCTGGGCAGAGGGCCAAGTCTTTATCTCTCCTGCCTCTGACAAGGGTGCCCACCTGTCAACCCACCTGAGCTGATAATGACATCAGATTGTGCTTCTATTTAAAGTCCCAATTGAAGTGAACTGTGGGGCTTCTAAGCAACCCTCTGCAAGAATTCTTCTTGGTTTGAATGAAAAGTGGGGTGGGGGTTGTTTGTGCGACTAATTTAAAGTCCTTTTTACACATCCCTGGAGCAAACTGCTGAGGTTTGAAGAAGTTTGTGGGGGTGTGTTGTTGAATGCATACTCCAATCTGCTTATTAGTTCATGGGCAGATGGGAGTGTACCTTCAAAGGTCCTCCGCTTCTTCAAACTTCCATGGTTTGAAGAAGAAACATGGGGAGTGGGGATGTTGCAGTCACGTTCCAATCCGCCCATCAGCTGATAAGTCAGGTGGGAGCGCACTTGCTGGATCCAAGGAGCAGTCCAGGGAGCAACCAGAAACATTAAGCTGCTGATCATTCCTTTAAACTCCCATTCTTTTCCATCCCACACTTGATGTTGTTGGGGTGGCATGACTTCCTGAAATGGACCTCACGGGTCACATTTTGCCCATGGGCCAGAGTCACCATTGGTACAGATGTACCTTGGAAGTCGAACAGAATCTGTTCCGGAAGTTAGTTCGACTTCCAAAACATTTGACTTCCAAGGTGCGACTTCCAGTTGGCTGCAAGAGTGTCCAGTCTGAAGCTGTGCTGAACGTTCGGCTTCCTGAAATCATTCACAAACCAAAACAATCACTTCCGGTTTTCGATTATTTGGGAGTCAAAACGTTCGAGTTTACAGGCCTTCGGCTTCCAAGGTTCCACTGTATAAATCTGTTAAATTTCATCATGCCTAGCTTTTCTCTCCTCACCCACCCCTTCTCAGTTTCTTTTGCTTACCATCTGGCCTGCAGAAAAGTTCCAGACAAGTTGAAAGATTGCTCAATACATGATTTTTTAAAGTTAAAAATCTACTTAAAAGTAGTGCTCTACTGTTGTTTTTATTTGTTCTTACTCTTCTGTTTGTGACTCAGTCACAAAGCACTTAAAGCAGCAACACATTGAATTAGGCAGTGGAACAACTCCTAATGCAGGAAAGCAAAATTCTTGCACTCACAGTGTAAACCTATTTAGTGACAGTGTCTGTAGAGAAGCAGAGACAGTGATAGTTTCCTATCTTGCAGCATGTGAATTGTGGAGTCTGACATACCTGTAAATGTAAGCCTATCAATCAGTGTGGGTCAGTCTGGAGTGGGCATGCTGTCTGTGTCCGGTCAGGGAAGAAATTGGAGCATGCAAGGGGAGGAAGGAGCATGCAGAGCCAAGGCTTGGAGCAGACATTCAAGTTTTGGTTTGGCTATTATTAGATACATGGTGTTGAATGGAAAAAATATACTATGCCACAAAACTCCTATATAATTTTATTTTGTTTCCAACTAAAATTTGGAATCCAGAACTTCCTACTAGAAAGCGAAAATTGTCATCTTATTTTGTATGTATTGGGTGAGAGTCTGAAGATAAACAGCCTTGTTTAAGACTGCAAAATGTGTACCCGTTGAAGCATTGCTTTAAAATACAATTTTTGGGGTCCCCCCCCCCCTTGTTTTGCGATGCTGTTTAAACATTGTGAACAAAGCTGCTGCTCCTAATCAAACTGCAGGGTAGAGGAAAAATCCTTTTCCTTTGCTTGGTGTCTGCTGTTCAAATAAAGCTCAGTGTTTGTTCTTGTGACTTGCCCATTATTATTAGCCCCCTGGGTACTTGAGATTAATCTACATTTTATGCATTTCCTTTGAAAATGTGTAACAGCGTAACTAACTTGCCACTGTGAATAAAATGGAAACCGTCAACTGTTCTGAGGAGATTTATGATGACTTGCCACATTCATGGTTACCTTCATACAATATTTTGAGTCAAACATTGATTCAGTATGAAGCAATAAATCCAAAAGGCTTGTGTATACAGGTCCACCCCCCGCTTATGCACACTTTACCTTACGGGCTCCTGTGCGCATAAGCAAAAATCGCCAAAGTCGAGAGCATCCCTCTAAAAAGCCTCTAAACACCTGTCTTTTCCTGCTCTCCAGCTCTCTCCCCCCTCTCTGGGGCAGCTGGAGGCTGGGGGATGTGCATGAAAATGGCTGCTGCGCTGCAGTGTGTGTCAGCTGCTAGGCGGGGAGGCTGAGCAGCCTAAACAGAGCCCTGCTGCACCCCCAATCTCTTTCGGGCTTCCTTCACCCTCAATGAAGTCCTCTTTGGGTTCTGGGAGGAGTCTCCTCACGAGCCACAAGGACTCTCCAGCCCTCTCCTGCCATTTCCTGGTTTAAATCTATTTATTTCCCAGTGCCGCACATATATGCAGACATTCACAAATTGATCAGGTGCGGACACACACACACACACACACACACACACACCTGTATATGGTTTAAAGCCTTATAAATTATACATATTACGTACACTGAGGTCCTCTTCTGAGTGTCTTCTGGTGGTTCCCTCAAGTGAAGTTACAGGGAACCAGGCAGAGGGCCTTCTCAGCAGTGGCACCTTCCCTGTGCAACACCCTCCCATCAGATATCAAGTAGATAAAGAGCTACACAACTTTTAGAAGAGACTTGAAGGCCGCCCTGTTTAGGGAAGTTTTTGTAGTTTGATGTTTTATAATGTTTTTAATATTCTGTTGGGAGCCGCCCAGAGTGGCTGGGGAAACCCAGCCAGATGGGCAGGGTATAAATATAGTAGTAGTAGTAGTAACAACAACAACAACAACAACAACAACAACAACAACAACAACCACCACCACCACCTATTAAACACTTACACATGTATGGTGAGGAGAGCATTGAGTTTTAAAAGATTTACTTGTGCATCTGATATGCTACTAGGAAAGTAAAATGTTGGTTTTTTTTAGCCTTTTCTCATCCAGAATAAACTCAAATATATGCAATATTTTTTAAAATGAAAGCTAAACTTGCCCAACTCCCCATTCCCAGATTTCTGTGCAGTTTTCGGAGAAATTATAATGTTATTAGTTGAAAATACAAGTGACAACTGTTGTAATAAAATTTGAGCCAGTTTCTTGGTCCCAGTCTTAATATGCCTGTGAACAAATAAAAAGTGCTATTTTATTATTTGAGCTGTTTGTGATATTCTACTGGTGCTAGATGGAAATTAAAGAACTTGGTTCTATTGAAGGACTAATTGTTCATATAGTTTCTTTTTTTACAGATATTCAGTGGTTATTGCTGCTTTTATTGTCCTTTTGAAACATGATTTGTTTTATGCAGGAATGTTAAGACTAACACAGGCTTTCCTTTTTTCCTTTCCAGACGTTCCAACTTCAGAGCAACCTGAGTTGTTCCTAAAGAAACTTCAGCAGTGCTGTGTCATTTTTGACTTCATGGACACACTTTCTGATCTTAAAATGAAAGAATACAAGCGCTCAACTCTTAATGAACTTGTGGATTACATTACAATAAGCAGAGGCTGTTTGACAGAGCAGACTTACCCTGAAGTAGTTAGAATGGTAAGTTTTATCACAAACACTTTATAAATCAAGATAGTACTAGCTGGTATGTGTGCTCAATAAAACATTGGAGTTTGCATGACGGATATTGCTGTAAAGCCTTTCAAATGCAAAATGGGGAAGACAACTTTACTTCTGGTAATTCACAATATGAGATGCAGCCAATTTTATTATGTCTGCTCAAAATGCAGTGGGTGGGTTGGGATCACAGAAGACTCAGGAGGTTTTGTATTCCTTATTTTGTTTAAATACAGGTCTTTTAAATGTTGGGCTTCAGAACATTTCTATACAATGTTCAAAAGTTGTGCAGTGTTTTGATGTTAGGGGAACTACCATTTTACATATGCGACATTAAAATGCTTTAAAGTTATGGATTTTAAATAGTTATTTGGATAGCACCTAGCACTGTCTTACTCATTGTATTGATTTTTCAAATGGCGAGGGGCCTTTTACAACTTGGCGTGCAGTAGAAGTTGGAGGAGCCATCAGAGTCTATGTTGAGATTGCAAAGCACTTTGTGAATAATTTTTTTTACATCTGTTCAGACTTGAACTGCAGTTGTGTGTGGAGTGTGCTGAATGTGTCTTTAACACAGTCTTTATCAGGTTTCTGTGCCTACTTTTATTTGTTTGACTAGAGGAAATGGACGAAATTCTTTGAGAGATATGCCTGATCCTTTCCCTTTCCTGGCTGACAAAGACAGGAAGGCTGAGATTATCTGTCTGGACAACCTTGAGAGAAGGTTCCATGCCTTCTGTTCTCAAGAAGGCAGTGATGTGCCCTTTGATGAAGCTATCGTTTTACTCAAGCAGACTGGGAAATTGTCTAGTCTTGAGTACTGGAGTCTTAGGCTAGGTAGTTGTGTATTGTGTTTACCCAGCTTCAAATTTACCTGCATGGGAGCTCATTGTCTAGATCAGTGTTTCCCAACCTTGTGCCTCCAGATGTTTTTGGCCTACAACTCCCATCATCCCTGACTAGCAAGACCAGTGGCAAGGGATGATGGGAATTGTAGGCCAAAAACATCTGGAGGCACAAGGTTGGGAAACACTGGTCTAGATCCCTTTCAGTCTGGTTTTATGCAGAATTTTGCGACAGAAATGGTTTTGGCTGCCGTAATGGACATCTTGTACTGAGAAACACAAATCTGCCTAGTTTTATTTTAAAGCCACCCCATTTAGTCGTCATGATCACATTTTGTGATATTGAATTCCATAGTTTAACAGTGCACGGTGTGAAGTACTTCCTTTCGTCTTCCAACATTAAGCTTGCATTTGGCTGTCCCCAGCTTCTAGTGTTCTGAGATAGAGAGAAAAACCTCTCTCTGTTAATTTTATCTACAGCTTACATAATTGTATACACATCTGTCATTTCCCTCCTTACTGCTTTTTTTTTAACTAAAAAGCCTAATGATCCCTAAGATGGAATTTGCCTTTTTCACAGCTTCTGCACAGTGGGGTCCACATCTTCATTGAGCTATCTACTTTGACCCCAAGGTCTTTCCCCTGCTTCTTCACTTGTCAGTTCAGACTCTATTAATATATGAGGATTTATTGTCCCCTTGTGCATCACTTTACACTTGCTTATTCTCCAGGTTCTCTCTCAATTTCTTAGCTCAGGATACCAGATGAAAACAGTTCCAAATTTGGAACGGTGGTTACACCAACAGGAAACCCATTTCATCTACATGTTCAACTCTGTTCATCTGGGGGGATTGAATTCAGAGTTAGATTTTCATTGTTTTATTTAATTGCATTATGTGCCATGATCCACTGACTGGATGGGGTACTGTTTTCATCTGGTTGTCAGGCATTCTTGCTGTTAATGTTGTGCTGTATCTTTAATTTCCCTTACAGTATATTAGTTTCACCTGTGGCTAACTATACAGTGGTGCCTCGCAAGACGAAATTAATCCATTCCGTGAGGCTCTTCGTATAGCGGTTTTTTCGTCTTGTGAAGCAAGCCCATTGACAGCTTAGCGGATTAGCGCTATTAGCGGTTTAGCGGCTTTTAGCGATCAGCTGGTAAGCGGCTTATCAGCTGATAAGCGGCTTAGCGGCTTAGGAAAGGGGGGGGAGGGGAAAAAACCCACAGGAACTCGCAAGACATTTTCGTCTGGCGAAGCAAGCCCATAGGGAAATTTGTTTTGCAAAACGCCTCCAAAACGGAAAACCCTTTCATCTAGCGGGTTTTCCATCTTGCGAGGCGTTCGTCTTGCGGGGCACCACTGTATTATGTTCTTTACAATTTGTTACCAACATCAGTGACTACAGTATCATATGAGCACTGATCCAGAGCATATTTTCTACAGCGTTTATATTTACTTACATGTAAGATTGGGTATGTATCTTAGTTGTATATATTGTATTATGCATTTTATTTTATACAGACGCAGGTTTCATCGCATGTATATTGAAATTTCAGCTTGTTAAGAAATTGAACTGCATCCTTCTCATATTCTTACAAGTCTGGCTGATGAAGCATTGAACGAAACAGATTGGTTATCCGGAAACTCTGTTCCGGCGATATTTGGTGACAGATTATGTATATATCGAACTTTTGAATTATCCTACCGCAACTGGTGAAGAAGATTTAGAGACTTTAGTTGCAATTTCTGATGATTTGTATTAGTCTATAAATAGTGTTTAGTGCCATTGTTATTAGCAATCGTGTTGTGTTATTTTGTTCAGCTTGTCTATATTGCAACACAGAGCTCAGGGATGGATGGCAGGTAGTGATGACTGCAGAGTTTGGCGGATAGGTAATAATGACAAGCATGCAGCATTTGCTCAGTGTCAAGCATCAGAATCTAGGTTGTAAAGGAGGAAACCTGTGGTGTTGATTCAGTCATGGCCTGAAACCTCCAGAGGGCTGAAATACACAGGTGTGTGTTCCAGTTCCCACCTCTCTGATGGGAGATCAACATGCATTTAAGGGACAGTGCTTCCATATTGGGGCTTGTATGCCATTGTTACTGGGAAATAGCTGGATGAATTTCTGAAAAGGTATAGTAGATATCTGAGGATGTTGGCAAACAAACCTCTGAAGCAATGGATCAAAGAAGCAGAGTTTGAACTGGTGGTTCTTTGTTGGTAGAAGTATCTGCCAAAAAGACTGCCCCAGTTGCTGCTTCTTAAACGTGGTCCTGGGAAAGGGAATTTGCCCTTCTGAAGCAGAGGTGCCAATGTCTTGGTCCTGGGCCACAGTATTTTTTTAAATGCTTTAGGATAACCTAGATGGGAAGCATTGGTTTATCCTTAGCTGCTGTGACTGAACAGTATAAATGATGAAATAAAGTTGAAAGGGTTGTGAGGAATATTTGTTTAAGTTGGCCATTGGTAAAGGGGCTGTTTAGATTGAAGTTGCATTAATAAGATATGTGTATTGCATCCCAGCAACATCCAATTTCCCTGTGCCATGCTTATGGGAAGCATAAAATGTTCATGCTCTAGTGCTTGATATATATGCATCCTTAGGTGTACAGGTTTAACCAAAATCTGACAGAGCTGATTTTATTAATGAGATACGTGTAGGCAAAATGTAAGGTATGATTCAGTTAACTAATTGACAGCTTTATCTGTAAGTGGAGGGAAAAAAAAGTGATGCTGATTTGGTGGTATAATTTCTATGGTACTCATGAATCTTGCTGTGCTTAAAAGTGAAGTAGACAGACTGCTGTGGAAAACCCTGCATTGCCAATCCCAGTCAGCTACCACATGCTGCAGTTTTGATTTCGTTTCCCCTTCAGATCTCATCTGTCCTCTCTGCTGCTTTACCTTTCTAGCTAAGCAGTCCCTGTCTTTCATTATGACACCAGTGACAATTTTTATCCTTGGAAATGCACCACCCTTTCAGTTTAACACTCACTAGATTCATTGTCACAGTTCTGCATTGTTAAAAATGTAATCGGTAGGCTCCCATAATTTAAAGAAGTGGGGCTTAGTCACTGGGAAAATCTTGATCTTTCCATAATGTCTGATATGCAGGGCTGTGTATAGTCTGCATTCACTTCTTCTGTTCTAAAGAGCCTCAGAATGTGCAGTAAGAATTAATATATAATATGTACATTTGCAGTATAGCTCCTTATTCTGCACATTTCCATCTCCTTGCAAGATTCACAGAGTCAGTGGCATTGGCGCTCTTGCAGTGAGACATATGGTGGTAGAAGACTGCTGAATGGAGATAGGGTTTAAATGGCTAGTAAGATCAGGACAAGCACGTCCAAGTGCAAGTAGATAAATAGGTACCGCTCCAGCGGGAAGGTAAACGGCGTTTCGGTGCGCTGCTCTGGTTTGCCAGAAGCGGCTTAGTCATGCTGGCCACATGACCTGGAAGCTGTACGCTGGCTCCCTCGGCCAATAAAGCAAGATGAGCGCCGCAACCCCAGAGTCGGTCACGACTGGACCTAATAGTCAGGGTCCCTTTACCTTTACCTTTAAGATCAGGACAGCAGGATATTTTGGCTTTATGGAAGGACAGAGGGCTTTCTTTAATGCCTGGGGTGTTACCCATGAGGGACCATCCGAGACCAGGCATTGCCCACACATTTCCAAGCTTTTATCTGCTTCCATAAAGACTAGAAATTTGGTTTAATTTTTCTTACTTGGATTCAGATACCTACTGCTGAATTATGTGTCAGGTACTTGATGTTTTAATGATAAAGAACTGAAATCCAGTAGAAGAGCAGTTGGTCTAGTTTGTTATAAAGCATTTGATGACAAAGCAAATATAGAAATTTAATAAATAAAACAATTACTATCTATGGCCCTTTAAACGGTGTGTGTGGGGATATTGTTTTTGTTTGCTACTATGTCTTGCTGATCGGAAGGTTGGTGGTTCGAATCCCCGCAACGGGGTGAGCTCCTGTTGCTTGGTCCCTGTTCCTGCCAACCTGGCAGTCAAAAGCACGTCAAAGTGCAAGTAGATAAATAGGTACCGCTCCAGTGGGAAGGTAAATGGCATTTCTGTACGCTGCTCTGGTTCGCCAGAAGTGGCTTAGTCATGCTGGCCACATGACCCGGAAGCTGTACACCGGCTCCCTTGGCCAATAAAGCGAGATGAGCGCTGCAACCCTGGAGTCGTCCATGACTGGACGTAATGGTCAGGGGTCCCTTTACCTTTATGTTAGGTATTTTTGTGTTTTTACATTGTAACCCTCTCTGTGATCCTTGAATGGAGGGTGGCATAGAAATTGTATAAAATAAACAACATTCTGCTAAATCATATTAGAAGCTCGAACTTAATTTTGCACTGTCGTAGCTGGTTCTGCTTCTAGCCTTTATGTAACCTCACCCCTGTTGAGAGCATAGTGGTCCTGCCCTAGTGTGGGATCATGAATCTGCTCACAGTGCCACAGGATGCGATGTTCTGCTCCACAGTATTCATCGCATTGTCTCATTCTGATCCAGTGACACAATGACTTATTGTCGTTAGCTTGCCTATGTGATGTACCACCATGATGGAAAAGCTCTTTTGCTGATTTGTTTGCTGTTGATTATATAAGCCCCCTGATGAAACTCCAAGCTTTCTCAATGAACTTGGGGAAATAGTTGCATTAAGGGAGGGTTGTAAGCCCTAGGAAATGTATATTCCTTTGGTATGAAAACATCTTGGTGAGGAGCTTGCCCCAGGCTTTTAGTCTTACTCAGCTTAGGAAGAACAGGGAGGAGGTCTGAGGCTGCGCCAATGTCCTGCTCTCCTTGAACACTCCTGCGAGGGTGCCATTTATCCTTAAGGGGAAATTAATTTTGTATGTTGAAGACTGGTGACAGTGTAAGAACCTGTGGAGCTGAACACTTAGGAGAATAGAGAAAGTGGTGTGTGTGTGTGTGTGTGTGTGTGTGAGAGAGAGAGAGAGAGAGAGAGGGAATGAACGAATATATTTGGAAACAGGTTGCCGGGGGAGTTAGATCTCAATGAATATAGGAACATTTATGGTTCTGTTTTTGAAAAAAACAACACACTACTGTTTGCACAGAAAGACTTAAAACATAGTTTAGAATTAAACCTTTCAGAGTTCTGGAAACTGACACATGTATTGATGATCAATAGTTGTAAGTGTGACTGTCACTCATATCATCACGGCTGCCTGCATATTGCTATCACTTGCCCTTGTAGAGCAGAACAAGTAAAATATTTTGTTTCCCACACTGAACCAGTCCCCTGTAACAGCTGTTTTATATTGATAAAGGTTGAAGCAGGTCTGAGCAGGTTGGCTGTTTCATTTAAAGCAGAAATATTTTGCAAGGTTTAAGGACATTAGCAAATGATAGCTCTAAAACGGCATCCTTACATTGTATTTTTGTTTGTTGCTTACTCTGGAATAAATTATATTACAGTGGCTGATGACTGTTATTACAGTATATATCTACACAAGTTGTATGGTATTCTGCTTGTAGTTAAAACCTGTCTGGCTTGTGTTAGTTTTGCATCTTTAGTGTGTTGTTGCTTTACTGTACTTTTTCTACAAATCTTAATAGCAGCTGTAAATGACTCAAAATAAGAGGAGATGTCCTCTTATGGACCAGGAGTAGGTTAAATAGCAGGAAACAGAGTAGGGTTAACTGGACATTTCTCTGAACAGAGAAGATAGAAGGTGGAGTTTCTGAAAGATTGGTATTGGAACTTGTGCTTTTTAACTTGTTGAAAACAATGCAGAGTTAGGAGTGAGATGACCAAATTTTGTGATGGTACTAAATTGTTTAAAAAGATGGTGCAGAGCTTGCAAAGGACCTCTCCAAACCAAGTGAATGGGTGGTAAAATGACAAATACAATTCACTGTCTACAGTGTAAAGTGATGCATGTGAGAGCAATAATCTTAAATTCACATAGACGCTTATGGGGTCTGAACTGGAGGTGACTGACCAGGAACAAGACCATGGGGCCATAGTGAATGAAGATGTCAACCCCATGTGCAGCAGCTGTGAAAAGGGCAAATTCCACACTAAAGATAATTGGGAAAAGAATTGAAAACAAAACTGCTGATACAACATTTCTCTTATACAAATCTGTGGTGTGACCTCATTTGGAATAATGTGTAAAGTTCTGGTTGCTTCACATGCAAAAGGAAATTGCAGGGTTAGAAAAGATCTAATTATGGGCAACCAAAATGATCAAGGGGATAGGGCAGCTCCTCTATGAGGAGACGTTGCAGCACGTGGGACCTTTTAGCCGAGGAAAAATGGGAGTAAGAGGTGACACAATAGAAGTTTATAAAATCATGCATGGTGTGGAGAAAGGGGATAGATAGATAAATGCTGCTAAATACTAGTTTCTGGAATGGCAGGAGGAGAGAGTGCTATTACACTCATGCCCTTCTTGCATGCTTCCCATGGGCATCTATCTGGTTAACCAGTTTGAGAACAGGATGCTGGGCCAGATGAGCCATTAGCCTGATTCAGCAAGCTTTTCTTCTCTTCGTACTCCTTGGATGCTATCCAGCTAAGTCAGCTAAGTCATAAGTAGTTCCACTGAAGTCCATTGATTCAAGTAGTTCAATGAGTATAACTAACATTGTTTGTTTGTTTCTTGATTAAATTTGTACCCTGCTCTTCCTTTTATGTGAGCCCATGGCGAATACCACCCCTTCACGTTCCTGAACTTCAGCCATACGTTCTCACTGGAGGATTTATAGTATTTAAAAAATAATAATTTAGAACACATCACTATATTCTGCTATAATAATTCTTTTGCCAAACATCAGGGCTGAAAATGAAGTAGTGTGAAAATTGTGTGTGTGTGTGTGTGTAATTTGAGTATGTGTGTCCCATATACATAAAGGTATACATAATAAATATTTAATTTATGAATCACATGAGGCATCTTGAAACAATTTTACAATACAATGAAAGATACAGAACAGTTAAAAGCAAATGCATATAAAAACAGTTTTAAAAAGCAGCTATAAAAAAAATAAATATGAGGTCTAAAAGCCAAGAGAAAGAGGCAGTTAGTTGTCTGATAGCAATGGGAAGGTGTTTGGTTCTGCCAGACTAAAGGGCTGATTCTGGAATGGACCTACAGATAGACTGATATCTGCCAGACCTCTACTACAGAACACAGTGATCAATTAGGTATGTAGAGGATCAGACAATCTTTTAGGTATCCTGGTACCCAGCTGTATAGGGTTTAGTACACCAATATCAGTATCTTGAACCTAGCCAAATGGCAGCCAATGCAGTTCCTTTATCAATGGCACAATGTGATGGTGATATTCTGCTCCAGTGAGCAACCCAGGCACTGGGTTTTGTGCTGGCTGCAGCTTCTGGGTCAGCTTCAAGGGCCTCTCTACCTATAACATGTTGCAGTAATGCAGTCTGGATGTTGCCAGTCCATGGTCCTGCAGCGCTGAGACAATCCAGAATCACCTGCAGCAGCCTGACCAAGTGAAGTTGGTAGAAGGCACTCCTAAATATATATAAATATATATATATATAAATATCATAATGTTACAAAAAAAGGCAATAGCCAGTTCCTAATAGCCTCTTTATCAGGTTTGATTGTTTACCATTGAGTTCTGTAGGACAAATAAGTGACCTGTAGTTGGCAGCACTGTTACAGGAGGGGCGATGTTGCTGGCGTTCATAAATAAATTTCCACGCCTCCTTTCTACCATATAAGTGAATGCCTGGGGTTCATTCATGTAGAAAAGCTAATTTTAGAGCTGCAAACAGTTTCTTGTGCTTTCGTCCCCTTCAACTATGTACATGCAACACCTCTTCGCTTCAGTTTTGATTAAGGGGGTCAGTTAGAAAGCCACTGCACAAGTAATACTAAAAACAGCCTTGCAAATAAGCTTGCAAAAGTTAGTAGCCTGCTGGGGACTAGCCAAGCAGCCTTAAGGGGCTGTGGGAAAGGGAGCAGCCCATTTGGTTTCTAGCCTAGATGTTATCCATTCCTCTTGCCTGCCTGCAGTTTCTCATTGGCTACCAGGCTGGTGCTTAGATAAGACTGCACTATGATTTTTATACTGTGGGTTAAACCACAGAGCCTAGGAGTTGCCGATCAGAAGGTTGGCGGTTCGAATCCCCGCAACGGGGTGAGCTCCCGTTGCTCGGTCCCTGCTCCTGCCAACCAAGCAGTTCGAAAGCAGGTCAAAGTGCAAGTAGATAAATAGGTACCACTCCAGCGGGAAGGTAAATGGTGTTTCCGTGTGCTGCTCTGGTTCGCCAGAAGCGGCTTAGTCATGCTGGCCACGTGACCCGGAAGCTGTACGCCGGCTCCCTCGGCCAATAAAGTGAGATGAGCGCCGCAACCCCAGAGTCGGTCACGACTGGACCTAATGGTCAGGGGTCCCTTTACCTTTACCACTTTTAAAAGAAATCAGCCACTTGTTACTGTGCGGCACATAACAGGGGAGTGGCCCCCTTCAGTTAAATTTTATAGTCTTCAGAAATGTGGTGTTAGAAGGTGTATGTCTGAACCCACATACATGTTCACCCCAGTGTTTGACATTCCCCATGCGCATTTTGCTATTGCCGCAGGTCCAGTTGCGGCTACATGGAGACTCCTGGGCACCCGGTTGGCTGCCACAGTTTAAAAACATCTGCCTTTTAGTCCACAGTTAATAACATTTCCATTTCCACTGTTTCTCCTTCTTGCATACTGAGACAAGTGAATTGTTGTAAAAGCAAGCTAGAGTCAAGCAATGTAGTTGAGATCGTAGAGTTGTGATGGGACCCCTGAGGGTCATCTAGTTCAACCCGCTGGCAAATAGACATTCCATTGTGGCGAGAATAACCTGGGTTTAAGGTGCTGTCTGGCACCTAGGTTATATATCTGAGTTTCTCACACTGGTTCACCATGTGTGTAGACCCACACTGAGAGGAATGGAACCTTCTGCATGGAGTCAGGATGTGTGTCTGTTAAGAACGTGTGTATACTTTTAACTCTGCTGCCTACTAAACAACTTGTCACACCAGGAAATAGGGGAAATCTTTGCTTATAAGACAGAAATGGAAGAGATTATGAATTTTCATTACGACTGTTCTTTCAAGGGTAAGATGGAATGAAGTATAAATCTGATAAGTAAAGATAGGTTTAAGATAGCTACTTTTCCATACAACTATTTCATTGCCAGCCTACTTCTACAAGTATTTCCTCAGAAGAGATTGGGTTCAATCTTAAGAAAGGATGTACAGGGTTGTATCTATTGTGCGTACAGTGATGATACGCTATTGAAAAGCCATTGTTGTAATAAGGTGTAATTGAACATCCCAATGTGCTGCTGCTGTTCTGTAATTACACCGCAGAAGTGTTGGTGCTAGTAAAGGAGGACCCCCCCCCAATGCAAATAGCAGCTTCAAAGAACCAATTTTCATCAGGACCAACGCAGGGGATGAAAGAGTTTTACTCCGCTTTTCTGCCAGCTGGGTGCCTCCGTAATGATCAGCCCACACTCTGTGACTTCTGTTTGCGTTTTGACCTGTAGGAAGGACTCTGTGAATTGAAAACAGAGACGTTATATGCACCTTTGTTATCCATGAAAATCTTTCAGTAAATATAAAATAATAATAATAATAATAATAATAATAATAATAATAATAATTATTATTATTATTATTATTATTATTATTATTATTATTATTATTATTATCATCCATGCATGGCTACTTTGGCTCTCCAGTCGCTTTCAGGTATATTGTTCTTCAGTCCCAGCACAAGTGATCAATTTTCTATTTGCGTGGCCAGATGGAATCATTGATTTTCTTGAAGTTATTTATGTATCTGCCACGATATGTATAGTGTTCTTCTCTACTATTATGCAGCAAAATGTGTGAAATCCAAAGTATCTTTGGCGGAACTAACACTTGGCATTCGTATAACTGTTAGGAGAGGTGGAAGTGCTTTACATACATTATCGTTACATTTGCACCATACATCTAAAGCACTCATATCACTTTAACAGTCATGGCTTCCCCTAAGAATCATGAGAACCGTGGTTCATTCAGGGTGCTGGGAACTGTAGCTTTGTGAGGGGGTCTCGTAACAAGTCTCACCACCCTTAATAAACTACAGTTCCCAGGATTTTTTTAAGGGAAGCCCATGATGGTTAAAGTGGTATAAGAGTGCATTAAACATGTGGTGTGGCTGTGATCTATCTCCACCCTTACAACATAATTGTAAGGTAAGTCAGTGTCTACCTATTGTAGCATGCGCTGGGGAGGAACTGGGGATGAGGGGGGTTGAGTTTGAGAGATGGTATCTTGTATAAAAGGCACTCAATGAGTTTGTGGAAGAAGCAAGATTTAAACTGAGGGATCTTTGCCACTTTGGCTAAATTAGATTGTACAGGTCAACCCTTTGATCTATTGCTCAAATTAGATGAATAGCATAAATAGACTCTCTGAATGATCACTGCTACTAGGTGTTAATTTTAGAACAAAATATAAACAGATAATCTCTTAGGAAACCTGCACCAAAGGCAAGTTTAAATCAGTTGTTTGGTATCTGTTGCTAATAGACTGGTCTCTCACTATGAAACACCATGTGATGGAAGTATATATTGGTGCATAACAAATATTTTAGTAAAAGTCAGCATCCTTTTTTCTAGGATTATATCAAAATGCACCCTCTTGTGGTGAGAAAAGATAACACTAAGTACAAAACCTCTTTATTTCCTGCTTACTCTTTCTCAGTAAGTTTAAAGTCTAGTCTAATGTGTGAGAGAAAGCTCGAATTATTGAAATGATTCTGTTTCATCTAAGCGAACTGGAATATTGAAATGCATTAGGAGGAGATGACAATTAGGCACTGTTGTATAAAGTTTCAAACTTGGGCTATGGATGACTAAGTTCATTTCCCTTCTTAATTGTGAGCCTTAATGACCTTGGACAAGGTGCTGGGTTTTTTTGGCTATCATCTAACAAGGTGCTTGTGAGAATAAAATGCTCCTGCTCCTTCCTGATAGATTGCTCTGTTAGGCTTGATCTGAGCACTGTAAAGAAAGGGAGCAGGTTGAGGCTGCGTTGTCACTTGATGTGGGCCTCGTGAGATGTAGCCATAGCAGGGCACACTATGCTTTGTGTCCAAAGTATTCTCAGAGGGAGATGCTAGTCAGCTTAGAGGAGTCACATAGTTTTTTCTTCTCTCTAGAGCTGGTAGTAGGTGCTCCCTGCTTTCATTCCAAGGATAAAACGGAGGTAAGAAATGATTAGTGCAATTTAGAAACCATAAAGTGCCATATACATTGTTCTTATCTAAGAAAAATCTGCTAGTGAAATGCATTATATCAATTTATGGAGTCATTGGGCAATTTTTATCAATTTGTGAATGCACTCTTAATTCTTCTGATTGCCTTGCCCTGTAATCTTGATGAGAGAGAGCAGCCTTTAATTGTATTTGTTCAATTTCCTAGGTTTCTTGCAATATATTCCGAACACTTCCTCCTAGCGATAGCAATGAGTTTGATCCAGAAGAAGATGAACCCACCCTTGAGGCGTCATGGCCACATTTACAGGTGATTTTATTCTTTTATTTTTATTATTTTAGAATTAAAATCAAGCACACCAACTTACCTGCTGGAAGGACCCTGAAATGGGACAGAACGCAAAATATTTTAAAAAATCAACAAAAATACAATTTGTTGTGATTATATGGACCAGGACGAGGGACGGGGATGGTTTGTGACAGTGTCCAGTTAGGATTAATGTGATACGCCCTCCTGGGTTATGTCTTATAACTCCCCAGTAACCCAGCCTGGTGACTGTGGGACAGGATTGACCTTTTTAGCTCTGTAGCCACATATGGACCAGACCAGACCTAAGGCCAATTTAGTCCAATATTTTGTTTTTACAGTGGCTATCTAGATGCTTATAAGGGGCCTTCAAGCAGGACAGGAACTCGCGAGGACCCTCCCCACAGGATAGTAGATTGTTACAGGCTGCAGCAAAGTTCTTTTTGGGGAGAAGGAAGCAAACTCCCTGTAACTGATGGCCCCCTGTCCAATGGCAGGACCTGATAACTTCCCTTTGCTCTGCCTAGAAGCCTCCAGTAGCCCATGACCCTCTGGCTGGTTCAGGGGACCAAAGCCTACTTTTCCTTTCTGCTGCAGGTCCAGTGCAACATTTAAGGATTCAGTCAGTGCTTAACTTCAAAGTTTTGGAGTTGCCACCCTAATCCGAAGTTTTTATTTTTTAAACTAAGAGTGTGTACAAGCATCTCCCTTTGTACACCGCCTCATTTTTGCTGCTTTGTAAACAGGCATGCTATTGCATTTACCTGAAATGTTCACACAAAACAAAGTTAGAAACCAGGAAGTCTTAGTAGTATCTAATCTACGTTGCCTTAGTCTCAAATGACTTTAAATTTCTGTTTCTCAGCTGTCACCCGATGTGCGCTTTTCTGTATATAGCTTGCCCTGGCCATGTGAGGACAGCAGAAATCTTTAGTTTGACACTATCATAATAGCTGTTGTCATTTATTTTGGGCACTGTATACCCACATGACAGGTTCTGTGCTGTTAGTTTTGATAAACTTCAGGTCTCTTTCACTTTCTGGTTCCCTTTGAAAATTGTGTTCAGATTCTCTACGCAGAATAGTAACAGTGTGCCATATTACAGATGAATGTATATAGATAAATACAGATTTAGTGATTTTAAATTCTATAGTTAGCTTCACATTCTGTTCAGTATGGATATTGATTTTTATAAAAGGGACTAGGAAACACCATTTTAAACAGTTTCCTAGGAAATACAAAGGCGCATTGAGGAGAAGCAGCTGTAGGCTCCAGCTTTCAGTCCTCTAGCAGCTTATATTTAGCTAGGCAGAATACATTGAGCCACACCTTATGATGGTCTTGCAACTTCTAAAACCAGTTTCACACAGATTTTAATAAATACCAGTGTTATCGCTTCCTTTCCACTCTTCATGGAACTAATGGCCCTGGCCACTTGCTTTCCGCTAAAAAGATGCAGGCTTTGTGTACAAAGTGCCCGGGGTTCAATCCAGGTAGGACTGGGAATGCCCCCTTTCTGAAACTTAGTGCCTGCTGGGGTAAACCTGTGATGAGACTTAGTGAAAGGAAGCTGCATGTGCTCCTGCTTACATGCAAACCTGGGTAACGGTAGCCTAGTAGCACACCCACCCCAGTTCTTCAGGAGAGAACAATTAATTGCGAAGTAGCAGGCTGTATAGTCCTTTCCTTGCCCCAAATGGTGCCACATAGTGTTTTTTCACCCCACAGGGTTATAAATGCCCGCACATTTTAAACCTCATGGGGGGAAAGTTGCCTGGCATGGTGACTTGGAGTGAGGAAACAGGGCAGAGAAGGACTTAAGTGCCCCTTCAATCTACTGATTCCCTCCCTATCAGTTCTACAAAGTGGAAAGGGCTGTTGGGCATGTTTACGTGTAACCCGCAGTCAGGCCCTATGGGGTGGAGAAGGAGAGAGTGCGGGCACACAAATGCCTTCCATGCAGGAGGCAGTCATCTCTTCCCCCAACAGGTTTGGAGAATCCAGATTAAAACACATTATTCTGCATCAGACATCTGTGTTGTAGTTGAATGCTCCCAAACGCTTTCTAATTACCATTAAATGTTTCACCAACATAATAATTGCTTTATTTTATATGATTTCAAGAGTCTGGAGGGCAGAGGAATGCTGATTATACCCCTGGGAGCTTTGGCAAGCCAGTGCAAAAGAATTTGTGATGCCTGCTCTTAGAATGAGCTGCAGTTCTTCTGATGGCAGCTAAATAAAAAGAATTAATGGGCGCTCAGTTTATGCCACTCTAGGCTATATGAACACAGGGAAATAACACATTATTTATTAAGTTAAATTGGATTTATATCCCGCCCTATCCTGAGTAGGTATGAGTGGCAGTGGTAATATTTAACTATATGTGTGGGTCTGTGTCTCTGAAAAGGGCCTATGGGGGGGGGGAGAGACCATATAAATAAACCAAGGAAGAGTGGGACAGGAGATAGGGGGAGATGGGGAAACAGTTTTATCAAGGTGGTTGTGAACATAACTTTTTTTTTAAAAAAAAGATGTTTGATTCAGCAACAGTCTCCCCACACATGCAGAACAATGAACTCCTCTGCGCAGTGGGAGGGAGGGCAGCAGATTGGAAAACAGTCACTTGAACCAGTCACTTGCCTCTCTTTAAATATGGAAGCGGAATAATAATTTACTGTTTCGTTCTGTAGAAATGCAGCACGCATTAACACATTACTAAATTGTGTTGTGATTTATTGCAGCTTGTATATGAATTTTTCATACGATTTTTGGAAAGCCAAGAATTCCAGCCCAGCATTGCCAAAAAATACATAGATCAGAAATTTGTACTACAGGTAAGGAGGTCTGCTCTCTTCGAAGCTCATGAGAGTATTTGTAATGTTAACTTTTATTTTTTTAAAAAAACAAAAACCTGTAGGTTGATTACTGGAGTTTCTGTAAGTCTGAGAGACTTAAAAAAACCAGCTGCATTCAGAAGCTGTCAGTGGAATGTGTGAAGGCAATTATGAAATACTATAACTTAAATTTGGGAGAAGATGACATTAAATGTTTGGCACTAAGAAGGAGCTAACTTTGCATGAGAGAGAATGTCACACAGCCATCTCCTGAAACAATTCTCAATCTTCCTCCACCTTATGAATAAAATTCCGTGGTGCAAAAGGCTTGAACCAGCCCCTCCCTGTTAGATCTTGCCAAGGATTAAGCAATATACTGGTCCATCAGTGCTTGGGAAGTAAGGCTTATATGCAATTTGGTCCTTCTGTTCATGGGCAGACTCTTTGATCCAGCAAAGGATTCTGGGAAGAGGAGGAAGAGAGAGGTGATTGCCATACATTCTCCCTGCTCTCTGCAGCCCCTTATGTCCACACCAGATCTGCTTCCGAGAGTTCGGATACCCTTTGGGTTTGAAAATAGCCAAGCGCATTTTGCACCTGACTATCAGCCACTTGCGACCAAGCACAGATGTCTGAGCTCCCGGATGACACCTGGTATCTCCACCATCTGGAGGTGCATACTTGAGGAACCTTGGATCTGGACTGTTTTCACACACTAATGCCCCTTCCTGTAGAATTCTATCAGTTATATTTTCTCTGCACGGTCGGAATGAATTTCAGGAACCAAAATGGGGTTTTTTCTTGTGCAGCCTGAGCAGGAGCAGTGAACAGTGTTCTAGTTAGTTGCTGTTGCTTGTCTTCACTTATCCCATTCCACTGCTGCGCTCACAGTTGTGAAGAATATTCTTACGTTATGAATGTGTTACCATCAAGAAAAAGAGGTAGAAACAGGCCAGTATATATGTGGACAATCCCTGGATAAAGTGACTTTTCTTCTTTAAGTTCTCAGAGCTCTTAACCTAGCTCAAGGGTGTCATCTGAAATAGCCAGAGAATCAATCGCATCAGCCCATCATTTGAAAAATAAGACTTTCAAGCCGTCTTGCCCCAAAATGGCAACTAGACATTCTGGTTTGGCGACTGTAACCTTGGTTTAAATAGCCATTTGGCCCCTAGCTTATATATCCGAATTTCTAACACTGCTCTGGAACAGTGTGGGGAGCTGTATGGAGGAAGGGGACATTTGCAGAAACATCCCCCCCTCCCCCTGTTCATGGAAGCTTCCGCTGGATCAAAGAGCCTTCTGTGAAGGTTATTGGTAGGGATCCATAAATCAGACAGAAGGTCAGAATTCACGATGGACAATTTGGCTGTGGAATGAAGAAGTATGATCAGATAAAGCGAATTCAGAAATGCAGATGTTAGAGACAGGCTCCATTTCTGAGCTGTTGGTTTCATTTTGATTTCATTTTGACCCCCCCCCCCCCAAATAGCTTCTGGAACTGTTTGACAGCGAAGATCCTCGTGAGCGGGACTACCTAAAAACAGTCTTACACAGAATTTATGGAAAGTTCCTTGGTCTTAGAGCATTTATCAGGAAACAGATTAACAATATTTTTCTACGGTAAGTGTGGGTTTGTTTGTTTTTAAAAAGAAAACTGTTTATGTACTGTATTTTTCGCTCTGTAAGATGCACTTTTCCCCTCCTAAAAAGTAAGTGGAAATGTGTGTGCGTCTTATGGAGCGAATGCAGGCTGCGCAGCTATCCCAGAAGCCAGAACAGTGAGAGGGATCGCTGCGCAGTGCTCCCTCTTGCTGTTCTAGTTTCTGGTTTAGCCCCTCTATCCCTTCCACTACCTCCCGGAAAAGACCCCAAGAGCCGCACTCCCTTTCATGAGCTGCGTGGAACGTGTGTGGGGCTCTTGGGGGCTTTTCCCCCAGGAGGGAGAAGGGCAGCCCGTCAGTGACAGGCTGCCCTTCTCCCTCTTGGGGAAAAGCCCCCTAGAGCCCCACACATGCTCCACACGGCTCATGAAAGGGAACACTGAGCAGAGCCTGAAATGCATACAGGCTCTGCTCAGCACTCCCTTTAAAGAATATTTTTTTTTCTTGCATTCCCCCTCTAAAAACTAGGTGCGTCTTATGGAGTGAAAAGTACGGTAATTTTCTATTTTCATTCCTGTAGGTTTGTATGCGCACAATATATTTTTTAACGTGTTGTGTTTTTAAACTGTAAACCACCCTGGTTGGTCCATGTACACTAGAAGGGCAGGCTAGAAATTTCCAAGTAAATAAATACTTAATCTGTGTAATTTGTGTCTGTGCAATTTGCTTAATTATTTAATGTATGTAATTTGTTTGGGCAGGTTTGTTTATGAAACTGAACACTTCAATGGGGTAGCTGAACTGCTGGAAATATTAGGAAGGTAAATAAAGTTTTGTTTTAAGGGCTGACCACACCTACGACACTCCTTCTACATGATGACAAACTTGTTGTGCGAAAAAGGTTATCTTAAATTTACTGACGGCCCAAAATGTTTTTGTGGAAGAAACCTCACTAGCAGTTGAACTGGCTTTCAGATAAGGGTGCTTGTGATAGTAAACAAATGGCCCAACTTTCAATTTCCCAAAATGAGGGGTGTTAAAAAGTTGTAACATGACTTAAGAATTCAAAAGGTATTTTAATTAAATTAATATAATTTAGGTTTGCTTGGTAAGTTAAATGTGTGTCAAATTGCATAGAATTCATTAAAAATCATTGCCAAATACTTGTGGCAAATTATTATTATTATTATTATTATTATTATTATTATTATTATTACTACTACTACTACTACTACTACTACTACTACTATAATCACTACTACTATTTAGCATTATCTGACATTTTCATAAGGTACAATTAATTTTTGTTTTGTTTTCCGAAAGCAGTTTATGTGCTTCTTCATCAACATAGACTTACCAAGCTAACTGTTGTCCAATCACAAAAATAATAGCAGATTTGAATTCCTCACACTCCAAAACTTATTTTTAAGACCCCTCGCTGAAGAGATTTGCAAAAA
This sequence comes from Podarcis melisellensis, assembly GCF_964234715.1. Lineage (NCBI taxonomy): Eukaryota > Metazoa > Chordata > Lepidosauria > Squamata > Lacertidae > Podarcis > Podarcis melisellensis. The sequence goes on along the minus strand of NC_138528.1, from coordinate 10,007,424 downwards.
AAAAATCAACTCCTAAAATGACATGCCCTAATGGCCCAATGTGAGTTGCTGCCTTGCCATGGGGTCTCATAAGGTGCAGTGGTGCCGAACCAACTCTCAGCCCTGTCCTGTTCTTTTTTCCCTCTACTCACTTGTGCTGCACACAATAGTTAAATGGAACTGCAGTTGTGCAGGGGGGAGTGAAGCTGTAGAAGGCCCCCTTTGAAATTCAGGAAAGATGTCATTGTCAGGAGTTCAGACTACACTCAAGTAGGACCCTGGCAGAGACACATGCCCGATGGGCATGTTCCCTCCCTCCTGGTCGATCGTTCGGGAGCTTCAAAAGCTCTCTTCAGCCCGAACATCACAGCGACCGTTGCCAACCGACACTGGCACACTTAGGGATCCACAGAGTTTGCGCCTCATGCGTGACAGACCTCAGCAGCTCAGCATTTTGGCTAATCTACTTTATTTACATATAAACACACACGAAGCACTGCAACATGACTCCCCCTCTCTCTAGCATCAGACAGCAAAGAGAGAAAGAACAAAGGACAATAGTCCCACTTCAAGGAACACAGTAGCACAAACATCCTGTCTCCGTCACATCCCACTCTGTGGAGTCAAAACATACACCGTCATGTGAAAGACAACAATCCCATGACCGCAATCATAGATCAGGAATTCTAACAGTCATGACTCTTGATTGCTGCGTTTCTGAGAGCACAAGGAAGCTAAATACAGTGGTACCTCAGGTTACATACGCTTCAGGTTACATATGCTTCAGGTTACAGACTCCGCTAACCCAGAAATAGTACCTCAGGTTAAGAACTTTGCTTCAGGATGCGAACAGAAATCGTGCTCTGGCGGCAGTAGAAGGCCCCATTAGTTAAAGTGGTGCTTCAGGTTAAGAACAGTTTCAGGTTAAGTACGGACCTCCGGAACGAATTAAGTACTTAACCTGAGGTACCACTGTATGTGTCTTCCTGAAGTTGGACAGAGTCACTTGCCAGGGCTGGGATACTGATTTATCTGAGTTAGTTTAAGCTGCTCCTTATAATATTAGTTCTAAATTAGATCTAAAGGATTGGGTTGCTGGTGGCAATTGTCAGGCAGTCTATGCTTTATTGGGCACCCAATTTTTGCAAGATAGCTCTTACTGACATCTAAAGCGGCATTCAAATGCTGTGGGGCCCTGTATCCCTAGTTGCTTGCTGTGCTCCATTTTAGATTTTCTAATGGCCCACACCTTGGGCTTGTTGATTTGGTTCCCAGGATTTTATTTGCATTGAGGTCAGGAGCAGACCTTGAGCTCATGTACTTTCTCTTTGTGGACTTACGGCCCACGTGCTTCCTTGTCTTCTCGCTTTGATCCTGAAAGAGAAATCCTTAGCCTTTTCCCTTGCAGGATCCGGCAGATTCCATCCTGAAATGAAAGTAGTTTATTCAGTCACTTCTACCCACACAGAGAGAGGACGAGAGACCCAAACTTGCTCATGATAACAGAATTCTCAGGGGTCAGATAATGAAAGGAAATCTGTATGGACAATTTTATAATATGCACTGTTCGTACTTATTGGTTTTTTATAAGCAGAATGCTTTTCTGCTTATAAATTAAATTTGCAAGATTACTTTTGTTCACATGCAAATTTAGACCATGTTTCATGTGTGCCAGTTTCAAACACTTGTTCTAGCTGTGATTAGATACATCTCAGTTCATTCTGTGTTAAGGAATACCTTGATACTAATAATGCTTCTTTTCTCCCTTCTAGTATTATCAATGGCTTTGCTTTACCTCTTAAAGCCGAGCATAAACAGTTTTTGGTGAAAGTACTGATTCCTCTACATACCGTTAGAAGTTTATCGCTCTTCCATGCACAGGTAAAAACTTCCATACAAATGTTTGTTTGCTTTTTGTTTCTGGCTTTTGTTAGAACCATACCACTTCTGTATGTGCTGAGTTGGAAATAGATTTAACCAAACCCTTTAAGAAAACGGAAACATGTAGAGTCATAGAATCATAGAACCATAGAATCATAGAGTTGGAAGAGACCACAAGGGCCATCGAGTCCAACCCCCTGCCAAGCAGGAAACACCATCAGAGCACTCCTGACATGTGGTTGTCAAGCCTCTGCTTAAAGACCTCCAAAGAAGGAGACTCCACCACGCTCCTTGGCAGCAAATTCCACTGTCGAACAGCTCTTACTGTCAGGAAGTTCTTCCTAATGTTTAGGTGGAATCTTCTTTCTTGTAGTTTGGATCCATTGCTCCGTGTCCGCTTCTCTGGAGCAGCAGAAAACAACCTTTCTCCCTCCTCTATGTGACATCCTTTTATATATTTGAACATGGCTATCATATCACCCCTTCACCTCCTCTTCTCCAGGCTAAACATGCCCAGCTCCCTTAGCCGTTCCTCATAGGGCATCGTTTCCAGGCCTTTGACCATTTTGGTTGCCCTCCTCTGGACACGTTCCAGTTTGTCAGTGTCCTTCTTGAACTGTGGTGCCCAGAACTGGACACAGTACTCCAGGTGAGGTCTGACCAGAGCAGAATACAGTGGCACTATTACTTCTTGATCTAGATGCTATACTCCTATTGATGCAGCCCAGAATTGCATTGGCTTTTTTAGCTGCCACATCACACTGTTGGCTCATGTCAAGTTTGTGGTCAACCAAGACTCCTAGATCCTTTTCACATGTACTGCTCTCAAGCCAGGTGTCTCCCATCTTGTATTTGTGCCTCTCTCTTTTTTTTTTTGCCCAAGTGCAATACTTTACATTTCTCCCTGTTAAAATTCATCTTGTTTGTTTTGGCCCAGTTCTCTAATCTGTCAAGGTCGTTTTGAAGTGTGATCCTGTCCTCTGGGGTGTTAGCCACCCCTCCCAGTTTGGTGTCATCTGCAAATTTGATCAGTCCAGTAGACATATTTTTGCTTGCCCCTTGTGTTCACCAGAGACTGCCTGCAATTGGGCAAGAATCTCCAGCAACCTATCCACTTCTGTCAGTCTGTTCTTACAAGCTTATTTGGCTTGGTGAGCGGGATGTTTTCTCTAGTTCAGCCCTGAGCCCACAATGCAGTGCTAGGTAAGCTAAGGAGGTACAAGACTATTGGCTGTTTTGCTGAAACAGAGCTACTGCTAACTGTATCTTAATTGTTTAGTGTTGCCTTAGGATGGGGGTGCACACAATGTTTGAAAGCTAAAATTTAAAGCTTACATCAGTTTGCACAAGTGTCTGTTTTTAGTGGTGATGAATACAAACAGCCCCTGTTTTAGGCGCGACCGAAACGTGCATGTTTTTGCACGTGCACACAGCGGCAAATCCGGAAGGGACCAGGAAAACGCCCTAAAAGGGATGGATGGGACAGGGTGTTTTAATTGCACACAATTTCACGCAAGTGTGCAACTCCCTGGAATGCAAGACCCATCCAGATCTGGGACTGCCTGTATAGCTTCCCTATTTATTTATTTTTTACGTTTTTGGGTTTGGGTGCTTTATTCCACTCTGTAATTGGGGTTTGGCAGCTAGATATGCCTGCCAGCTAACTTGGGGAGGAGCACTACAGCCTGAGTCAGACACCTCCTCCCCTTTCCTCCCGCCTTCTTACTTTTGCCACTCCAGTGAATCTGTAGTCAGCTGACACAAAGCACCTAAGGGTAGCATCTTCCACTGTTCTTGATGGGAGAGGCGACTGCAGGGAATAATAAGTGTGGAGTGTTGCTGTGTGTTTCTGAAAGTGCTTGCTCCTTCCAGAAGCCAGTTGTTGAGGGGGTTGGCTGGAAGGAAAAGTTTGCCTTCCTCTGCTGCAAGGTGATAGTGAATCAACAGTGGTGTCAGATTTAGCCTGCAGGCTGCCATTCTGCACACCACTGCTTTGAATTCCTGGCACAAATTCTGAACCAGCACCTATACTCTTCAGTATTCTTGTTTTCCTAAGTTTGGCTACATATCTTCTCATTCAGTAGCAGCATGTCCCACACTTTCCTGCTCTCCAAACCTTTGCCTCTGATATCCCTGCAGAGGGAGCCTTGCTAGCTTAATCTTTCTGTACGCCGGTCTTCAGCTGTGCTAACTCAACTCACGTGCCCTAGTGCTGCCAGAAACGTAGAAGAAAAACATCGACAGCACAATGAGGCATTCAGTGCCGAAATTCAGATGGTTTCAGACTCACATTTATCTAGTCGCTTTAGTATACTGAGGAGCTTGGTGTGTTGGTCAGCTTTGCAGTTTGAAATGCATTTGAAATGGAAACTGCTAGCAGAATAAGACAAAGCTGCCCCTGTGTAATTTGAGGGTTGTTGCATCATTATTATTATCATTATTAGGGTAGGACCACTGATTTATCTGTTCCTGCTACAGCCCCCTGCATTACTTTCTAATATTTCCCAGTGGGCATCATCACTAGTTGCTCTTTGTAGTTTCAGGAGGATGCAGCAGGTCAGGGGAAACCCAGTGCCATGAGGGAAGTCTGTTCGTGGCAGTTAGGATTCAGGATGTATATCTGGATTAGCCACCTTAACAATATCTTTATTCTTTTTTATTCTTTTTGCGTTCTCAAGAAAATATTGTAATGCAATGTTTTCTTATATATTTTGCAGTTGGCATATTGCATAGTGCAGTTTCTGGAGAAAGACCCTTCACTCACAGAGCCTGTAAGTATGATCTATACATGTCTCTTTTTATCTTGAGAGTTGGCTTCAGACACCTGTGTATTTCTGTATCTAAATGGATTGTCTCTTCTTCAATGCAGGTCATTAGAGGTTTAATGAAATTCTGGCCGAAAACTTGCAGTCAAAAAGAAGTAAGTAATGGGGCCTTGATCGTCTTCCTGTTGAAAACAGAATCTGTAGAAAAAGGAAACATTGGGCCATCTCTTATTATATTGCAAATGCCATTTAATGTAAGCAAGTGTAAAGGGATGCACATTTCAGACAAAAATATCTTAATTCCATGTATATGCTCATGGGGTCTGTGCTGCTGGTGGCTGATGAGGAGAGAGACCTTGGAAATAGCTAGATGAAGATGGCAGCCCAGGGTATGCAGCAGCTGGGGGAAAAGGCTGTGCTTGGGATCATTAGAGTGCTTAGAGCGTTCAACTGGGGGGTAAAGGTAAAGGGACCCGTGACCATTAGGTCCAGTCGTGGCCGACTCTGGGGTTGCAGCGCTCATCTCGCTTTCTTGGCCGAGGGAGCCGGCGTACAGCTTCCGGGTCATGTGGCCAGCATGACTAAGCCACTTCTGGCGAACCAGAGCAGCACACGGAAATGCCGCTTACCTTCCCTCCGGAGCGGTACCTATTTCTCTGCTTGCACTTTGATGTGCTTTCGAACTGCTAGGTTGGCAGGAGCTGGGACCAAACAACAGGAGCTCACCCCGTTGCAGGGATTCAAACCACCAACCTTCTGATCGGCAAGTCCTAGGTTCTGTGGTTTAACCCATAGCGCCACCCGCATCCCTCAACTAGGGGGACTCAGGTTCAAATCTTCACTCGGCCATGAAGCTAACTGGGTGGCCTTTGGTCAACCATTGTCTCTCAGGCCAATCTATCACACGGGGCAACTTTGAGGATAAAATGGTGAGGAGCCAGCCATGTGTGCTGTTTTGAGCTCTTTAGAGAAATTGTAGGAGAGAAACCTTACAAGTAACCCAATAGTATTTTGTAGTACAATGGAAAATGTAGGTGTCTTTGAGGAAAGTTAAACGATTCTATTAAATGATTTTAGATGCAGATCTTTTTTTTTTTACATTCGTCATTGACTACTCAGAAGCCATAGGTTTATTGCTTTGCACAAAGGTTGACAGCAGCCCAATTAGCAACCATTGTATGCTGCATATTCTTGTAGGAGTAAAATAATGGCTACCCTCCTTAGTGCCATCTGTAAAAAGTAAGCTGTCCACCCTACTTAGCTGTTAATAGTGTCGATTTTTAAGAGCGGTTGGAAATGTTTGCGTGTGCTCTTTAATTGTGACATTTGCAAGTTTATTTTGGTGCAGAGTCTTACTGACTTGATTGAAGTGTGCTTGTTCCTATGCCAATAAATGGCGCTGGGTTTTGCATTTGCTTCCTAAGAAGTATATGCATGATTGCATCCAGTTTCTGCAAATGAAGGGTATATTGTTCTCGTGCATTATCTCTACTGGCATAACTAGAAGCTGAGTTAATGCTTCCTTCAAAATTTATTTCTGAATGCAAACAGAAGAGCTCTGAATTTAATATTTCCTTTCTCACTTTAGGTCATGTTCCTTGGAGAGCTGGAGGAGATATTGGATGTGATTGAACCCTCACAGTTTGTCAAAATTCAAGAACCCTTGTTTAAACAAATAGCTAAGTGTGTGTCTAGCCCTCACTTTCAGGTCAGTATTGGCAGCCAGAAACTCAGAAGCAAATTGTATGTTGCATGTATATAAACCGTGACACCATTTTTTAATATGGGAAGTCAGTTCAGAAGAGGGGGATTCTGAGCAGTGAAGCAAGTTTTGGAGGATGCTTAGCCTTTTCCCGGTGGAGTACAGGATCAGGTTTAAGGTGCTGGTTTTAACCTTTAAAGCCTACGGGACCGCCTCTCCTGGTATGCCCCACGAAGGACCTTCCAGTCCACAAATAATAGCATCTTGGAGGTCCTGGGCCTCAACGAGCTTAGATTGGCCTCAACCAGAGCCAAGGCCTTTTCGGCCGTGGCCCTGACCTGGTACCCTGGTAGAATGCTCTGCCACAATAGACCAGGGCCCTGCAGAATCTGACATCTTTCCACAGGGCCTGCAAGACGGAGCTGTTCCTCCAGGCCTTTGATCGGGGTCCAGTCTGACTCCCCCTCTCTCCTTATAAGAACTTATATGAAAGTGGCTCCACAACTTTTCTCACAGGCTCATATAAGATCAGTACAAACAGGCCGGTGAGCATTTAAGGCCCTCAGCCCTAATCTGTGGGTTGTCATCTGATTGGATTTCACTTTGATTCTGATTTGATTTTAGGATGTATTTTAATTGATTGCCTGATTTTATGTTAATATGTTATATATTTGATGTTAGCTGCTCTGAGCCTGGTTTTGGCTGGGGAGGGCAGGGTATAAATAATTAAAATTTATTATTTATACCCCCGCCCATCTGGCTGGGCTTCCCCAGCCACCCTGCGCGGCTTCCAAAAAAATATTAAAATACAGTGATCCATCAAAGATTAAAAGCTTCCCTAAACAGGGCTGCCTTCAGATGTCTTCTAAAAGTCTGGTAGTTGTTGTTCTCTTTGACATATGGTGGGAGAGCGTTCCACAGGGCGGGTGCCACTACTGAGAAGGCCCTCTGCCTGGTTCCCTGTAACTTGGCTTCTCGCAGTGAGGGAACCGCCAGAAGGCCCAGTCCTACCACTTTGCCATGCAATATTGTTTCCTCTCAATAGATTTCCCCTAATGGAATACCACATGTGCATTTACTTGCTGGCCCCAATATGTTTAGGACTTTAAAGGTTAATTCCAGCACTTTTAAGTTGGGCCCATAAACAATCTGGAAAACAGTACAGATGGCAAAGCACTGGCATAATATGGTTGTACTTACTGGAATTGTTACCTGATCTAGGAAATAAAAGAATACCATTTCCCCCTTTTTCCAAGGTGGCTGAAAGAGCACTGTACTATTGGAATAATGAATACATCATGAGTTTGATAGAGGAGAATTCCAATGTAATACTTCCCATAATGTTTTCCAGTCTGTACAGGATTTCCAAAGAACACTGGAACCCGTAAGTGTTTTTCTTGGTTTTATTTTTTAAAAAACCCATTGTTGTATATTTGCAAACACATTGAAAATCTTAGATTTGTACCTTTCACAGAGTTGTTTTCTAAACAATGAAATACTGGTTATCTGACCTGTCTTGACATTTCCCCACTTGCAGGGTTTTACAGCATAGATTTGACACCAAATGCACTAAACTCTAGAGTTGCACAATGAGAGCAGGGCTTTTGCAAGCACTTAGGATATTTACCTGAAGTTTATGCACGGAACTTGTTTCTGGGATACCATACGATTGAGAAAGTTGCAGTGTTTCTCGTTTTTAGTGATAGCTGACAGTATGGTACTTGCAGTATGATAGAATAAACTTGCAGGCGCTCCTCTGAGATCCTTGGTGGGAGAAGTTAAGAAGAGGAGAAAACTCTGGAATTGCAGAGATACCCTGTACTTAGTTGAGGAGACTTGGTTGGCTTCCCAAAGCAACTCTCATTATGATCTGGCCTATTTACTTGAAAAGTGATATTGGAACCTCTTCGTAGATATTTGGTGCACAGCCATATTGTGAGCAAAGGTATGATGACTTCCAAGTTGGACTATTACAGATCTTTGAACAGAAACATTTCATCTAGAGACTGGCAGAACCTGGAAAAGGTTTCACCAGTTTGAAGGGTCCGTTTCTCAGAAACAGAAAGGCATTTTTTTAAAAAAATAAAAATCGTACAGATTATTGTTCAAACCAAGTTTCACAAAGCCATAATATAATTTTGAAACTAAATAAAAACAAAAACAAAATTCATTTTTTCAAAACAGCACAGAAACCTGCTGAAACAAGCAGCACCAGTTAGTAGTACCCGGCATGATATGTCCATATTAAATACTGAGTTGGGAAAGCGCAAAGTTCATTCTATATCCTGAGCTAGCATATTGGCAGATGCTTTGATTCTGGTATCCCGCACCCCCAAGACTGAACTGTATTATTAAAAAATCTAGCCAAAAGAATGAGAAGAATTTGCAGTTCACTGGGAGCAGGGAGGTTGGTTTACTGTGCTTCCTCAGACCGGTTGTGTGGTGGGTTGTGTCACAGTTGAGTGATGTTGATGTCACTAGTACTTTGTGTATCAGGAACTTTGAAACAAAGGATCTATCATAGAATTAGAGTTGGAAGGAACCGCTGAGGGTCATCTACCCTCTAGTCCAATCACCTGCAGTGCAGGACTCCTGTCCACAGCTGTCCCTGGGGGGGGGGGCCTGAACAGCCAACCTTCTGGTCAACAGCCAGGTGCACTGACCTATTGCGCCGCAGAGATGTACATCCCGTATTTTTAAAAGGTGCCTTTTGCCGCTCTGCAGCTACAACATTGCCACTTTACAGCAATATCCTCCAGATAAAACCTTAATACGATTTACTTTTGCCCTAGTCTTCAGAGCACTGCACTGATAAGCCCTGTGGTATTCTGTGGGGTCTGCAGTAGGAGACAGCCTTGAGGTGCACAGACAGGTCATCAAAAGCTTACTCAAGATGAGTCCCTGGTTTTCTTACACTTTCTTCTTCTGGGTCTCCTTAACAGGACATGTAGTAAATTCAGTAGTACTTACTTCTACAAGCATATATTGCACTGAGCTTCCACGGGGTAATAAAGGAAAAATATAAACATGAACGTCCTTTTTTATTTAATATGAGGTTCTCTGCTCCTCCTCAGTGCTTCTCTCATTCGATTTCCTTTTTCTAATTCTAGTCTTCCTTTCCCCCAGTCCTTTTTCTTATAGTTTCTTTTGCCATTGTCCCAGCTTATTGGCATAGAAGGACTAGAGTTGACTAGAGAGTATCTTGAGGTTCCCAGTCCTTGGAGAACTTAGCACTAGGCTGCACAGATGAAAGGAATGAAAAAGTTGGGATCACCTGCCGGGTGCCATGCTAAGATTTGTGTTAAATCTTCCTGCATTCTCTCCCTGCTTTCATATGTTTCTGCGAAACTTGAGTTCTAAACTTCAGTTGCCCCCTCTGCTCCTCCCCCACAAAGTCATAGCATCTTGAGTTTGGCTTACATTGAAACACTGCATAATTTGAAAAGGCTCCACACACTATATTCAGCTGTGGTTGCTGTCACTTCCCAGCACAACATTTATTGATGCAGGATTCTGTTTCCGTTGCCCCAGTATAGATTTGGGGAAGACTGGAAGGGGACACAACTTGGATGATGCCAGAGCTGTGTGTCCTGTGACACAAATACATCAAATCAGAACGGTGTTGTTGACACGAAAAGATCTGTCCCGTTTGAACGGCAAATTAATGGACTCTTTCTTTCACGATTCACAGGGCTATTGTGGCTTTAGTATACAACGTGCTGAAGGCATTTATGGAAATGAACAGCGCCATGTTTGACGAGCTGACGGCCACTTACAAGTCAGATCGCCAGCGGTAACTTTCTACAGCCTTTTTTATTTTATTTTGTCAGCTGTGCATAAAGCCTGCTGTTTTTAGTTTTGGTTCTTTTTTTATTTAAACACTTTGCAGTAATTGCATAATTCCCACACATGATTGATTGCAATGCCTCATTCCCCCCCCCCCTCCCCGCATGCTCATTAGCCTGGCCCCTGCAAGACATATAGATGGTTGTTTTTTTCCTTCCCTTTATGAGATACAGTACCCATTGCGTAGCTTGTGAACTTGCATTCCTCACAAAACTTCTTTTGGCTCTATGTTCTTAAAGACTTAATTGTATCAAGAATTTCAATAGTAAAAAATAAAAATAATTTCTTTTTTTTATTTAAACCCCCCCCCCCCCAACTCATCAATTTGCCTTCACTTTGCTTTGAAGATGGTGTCCAGAATGCATACAGGAACTCTTTGCGAGTCAAGAAAGCTTTCAGCAATTAACTCTCATAACTTGCGTCTGACCTTTATTGGGATCTCTAAGCAAAGTGACCCCCTTCCCCCCCCCCAGCCTTCCTTGCTTTCCTTCTCCATAATATCTTGATACATTTAAGGCTTTGACATTGCTGGATCTAGAAGAAGTGCCATCCATACGATCATTAGTTGCACCTTAGTTTAAAATGTTTCTCTGTCTTTCCCTTAATCACCCTTCTCCAATTATAGTGCATCATCTTTTGTCTGAAATTTCAGCTTATCCAAAGCAGCAGGTGAAACTAATGAGGAAACTTCGGGAACTCCGGGCAGTTTGCGACTTGGTGAAAGTCGTGCCTTTTGTGAGACTCGGGGTTCCCACAAGCAAAGCGAAGGGTACTGTATGTCATCAAGCCTTGTTAGGTTAGTATAGCCTCTCACACGTTCTTGGAGGCCCTAATGTTGTTCAGTTCCATCACCAGGCTGACAGCTCTCTGCTTAAAATTAAAAAGAAAACTCAAAGAAATGCAAATAGAGGTGTACCAAGTACCCCTTAGCTTTTATAGACTTTATGCCTGTACGCACAGCAAGTCAGTTATGCTTGATTTGTTAATGTTTTGTCTAAGCTAGGCTAGGCTTCTTACACAGTGGCCCAGGACCATCAGGGTATCGGGGATGCTGCTGTGTGGATTTAGTGTGGACCTTTTTGCAAACATTACACAAGTTTCATCAAGAAACTGGTTAGACTCCTAGCAATTATTAGTGAAGTATTGACTGTGTGTCTGGCAATGGGTGTTTCTGGTGTTTGGTCACCTCAAAAGGTCAAAGCTGAGGCTTCCATCTATGTGCAGGAGACACATTTTTAGAATCATGACATCTTGGAGGCAAGGATCCGGAAAGCTATTTCATTCATCGAGAATCTCCGGCATGGTTTTCGACCTTTTTGTCTTTGAACAGCTGGCTCCCATGTCACACCATGATCAGCTTTGAACATTCACTCGGTCTCAAAAATGGTTTTCCGTGTGGCATTGCGGGGTGTTTGAGAAACACAAGCCTAAAGCCTCCCTGGCTGCTAGCACAGAACTCGATGCACTGTTGTTTGGATTCCAGCAGTAAAAAAGACAAGGCATTGCTCAAGTAGAGGATACACTTTGCTAGGGAGTAAGCACTATTGTTTTCACTGGGACTTCCTCCATAATGAATAATGGTAGGATAGTAGTTCAGGATTGTTCTAGTATACAGAATTTTGCCATTTTTAACTATGTATGCTATGTATAGTTGACAACTGTGACATTATCTGTTGCCTGCCAAGTCAATATACGGCATTTTAAAAAAGTTAAATAGCTATATTTTAATGTCTTTTTAATCTTTTGCTGGAAGCTGCCCAGAGTGGTTGGGGAAACACAGCCAGATGGGTGGGGTATAACTAACTAACTAACTAATTATTATTATTATTATTATTAATAATAGTAATAATAATAACTTGGGTATAATGTATTAGCTCTCTGGCAACTTGAAAGTTATGCACATATTAAGTTTATGACCCTGAGGTTAAGTAGCAGTTTCTGTTTTGTGAAAGGTTGGACCTGGAATTTTGGTCAGTTGTCTGGCTGCAGTTCCAGTGATTTCATTGGTGGTTTCATTGGAAAGAAGCTTAGGACAGTTTTCTGTAAATGATGAAGATAAGAATGTGTGGGGAAGGAGAGAACAAGAAATGGAATAATAACGCTTTTAAATTAAATAACTGATGCAGTCCGATAATTAAAAAGAGATCCAATGAGTTCGCTAGAAAGAGAAATAAATCCACTCGTCACGGATGACATACATTGCCAAATGAAGCTCCACTGGCTTCCATCTCCATAGTATTTGAAGGAACATATTGGGCAATTTGGGTTTGTAATGGCTTCAAATACAGGAACATAATTCCTTACCCTCCAAAACGTCTGCAGTAGTGCATTTGGTATGTAATTGTTTTTATTCTACCTTTGTTTTGCTCTAGAAGGCAGGTTTTCATTAACTCGGATAAAGAAATCCCAGTAAGTGCAGGACAAGACCAGCAAATAGCGCAAGCGGTGTGATTCCGAAGTCTTGCCAGACTGGGTAGCATTGGATGTTGGAAGGCACCACCGGCTTGGGGTTGTTGCTGCGAATGCCTGGCACTATTCAGTTGCGGGGTTCTTGTGTGTGCAGCCTTAAGAGGTTTCAGAGAAAATGCAAAACGCTGGGACACCCCAGTGCATCGTTCTACCTCTAGTGCCGTTTTCTTTCTGTAGCTGTACTGATGTAAGAAACAAGGGGCTCGTGAAAACCTGACATTTTCCTCTAATGCTTCTCTTCCCCCCTCCCCTTAATTTAACAGCGAGAAGAAAAAGGAGAAGGAACGTGAAGAACTATGGAAGAAACTGGAGGATTTGGAACTAAAGCGGGGTCTTAGACGGGATGGGATAATTCCAACTTAACAAAAAGCAGCAAAGCAGCATTTAAATAACCTGTGGAGTCACACATGTATGTAGTAGAAGATGGAGCAACAGTTTTCTGTATTGTGCAACTTTACAGTAGATTTCACATTTGTTTCATTATTACAACAGCACTGTATATATCTGTCTCTAAGTAAAGGAAAACAAACAAACAAAAAAAGAACTTCAATCCAAAGTTTGGACAACAGATGGACTTCTCAGAACTTTGCAAAAATAATCATTGTTTTAACCCTTCTTTAAACCAGTCTTCAAAAGATCTGTCGAAAATGCTATGTCCAAATTCCATTGTCAGGACCTCTTCCTTATTTATCATTAGCAGAGAGTGATACAACTTCAAATGTGAACAATCTTAAATTTAGCTTGTCTTTCTGCTAAACTGTTAAATGTATTTATAGTAAAAGAGAGAGAGAGAAAAAAAAGATTGTCATTTTCTTATGAGTTTGTGTAACATCTTTCTCCTCCGGATAACTATGCTGTAATTTGACTTGGATTTTTTTTGTTTTTGTTTTTTTCCTTTTTTTTGCACATCTTCATGAGTTGAATGTTTATACAGATCAGGGCCGTAAAAAGAAAAAAAATATATAGAGGTCCTTTAAATGCTAAGAGTTTGTTCTGGTATACGCAACTTTTGAGTACCAGACCTGCTTTGGTGCTCCTTCAGTGTGAACGTTACGAGTAACTATAATGTGGTTATAGGCGGACTTGGGAGGTGTGCATTGGGATTTGCCAATGAATCAGTTGCTTGCGAATCTCAGCTCACCCCACCAATCCTTATCAAAGTGTGCAGTGGCAACAACGCAGACTTCAGTATCCGACCAGTATTAAGCTGTACACGGTTGATAAAACGGCCAGATTTGTCTTAGAAATACTGAGGATAAATTATTGCATTGCTATACATTTTCTTTAGGCTATTTGGATATAATAAAACAAGAGTACACCTAAAAAAAAAAAATTGATCGTGTATGGTCATCATGGAGCTAATATGGGGGCGGGGGGGGGGAGTTGAGCAGACAGGTTGGATTGTTTGAAGTTGTTGCCTTACCTTTCTAAATATTTATTAAAACATTCCAGCCAAAAAAGACAAAGAAAAAAGATTCTGTGGTGGTTTTTGCAACTCCGTTTCTTATCACAGCAACATCTTGTTTTGAGCTGGAATGGATTATGGATAACATACTTCAGCATTCTGAACTTGGGTGCTCATTTCCTAATTACTGTATTTGTTACCAAAAGTGGTTCTAAAAAATACTATTGGGGAGAGGGGGGAAAGAGAATATTCCAATTCTGGCAAACCTAATGTCTTGAGTATTAATAATAAAATTTTAAATGATTTTATATCAAAGGTGCATTGTGACCAAATTGTTTAAGGTTAAAAACAAAGCAAAAAAAATATATATGGAAAAAAGAGAGGGCTGTATTATAAATATACATTACTGGCTATCTGCTTTGTATTTAAAAGTGGAATCTCACATCTTTGGTAGATAAAATGCTGATAAGACTTGTGTACAGTATATATTTAGCTAATGCAGGTACATTATTATATACCGTAAGGTATGTGTTTTTCAGGATTTTTCTCCAGGATGCTTTTGAACTGTTATAGACAACATATGACAACAATGATTGATAATCCTAAACCATTGATCCAGCAGTATTTACAGTATAAAGCTGAATTGGTGTTCATAAGTCTTTTGTGATAGTCGCAAACATGAATTTACAACCTGTTTCCATTGATAGAAGTACAGTATAAATACGAGCTTGTATATTTTTCTTCCTGCCATTTAAATATTTGGTAGAATTGGGGGTTTCTTGTTTCCAGGCCAAATAAATAAATCAATAAAATGAGAGAGCAGGGAGATTCCCCTCTCTTGTCAGACGGACTACTGTTTCGGGGTTACCAGTTCACAGTTTGTACATGTGAGTCTTTGCACATGGATATTGTAAACTCAAGAGCTGTGTAAAAACTTGACACTGCTAATTCATGGGGGGGGGGGGAGGGCGGGTGGAAACGAGAAGTAAACTAGTCATATGCAACACCAAACACAACATGGTTTAATGGGATTAAGCTAAGCCTCTTTTAAGAACATTGACTGGGACTCAATGTATACATGGCAGGTGCTGCCATAGGTGAAACGTTCTATTTTAAAAAAAAAAGTGCTGGAGCAAAAGGTGCAAGCTGAAATACTGAAGATGAAATAAATTTATAACAAATCATATCCCTTAGACGTCCTTGATTTTGACCAGTCTTTTGTTTCTGCTACGGATTTTGAAGTTAACCCATGCCTAAAATAGGCTTCGACGAGAACATTTTACACACCTGACTAAAACATTTTACAGTCGTGAAAAGCATATTAAAGCAGCAGTGTAAATGTTATATGCTATTATCATGGTGTTAAAACAACCACATGCGTATTTAGGAAAAAGTGGTATATCTTTGAAGGAAGGTCAGTTGATTGCTTGACTCCCGGATATCTTGCAACGAGGGACACATTCCAGGCCGTTTGTCACATAGGTGCTGAACACACTTCATGAGCCCAGGGCCTGTTTCTTGGAAGGTATGGAAATTCAGCCTGAGAGCCAGCCTTTCTCATGCCTTTCTTTGAGCAAAGAAATAAATACAACAAAGAGACTAGGACGCAGCTCCCAGGGTCAACAAATGATCTTCCTGGACTGTATGTAAGTAAAAAGAGTCAGGCGGGAGATAGCTGGGGGCAGACTGAGGCCCTTGAAGCAGGGCCTCATCTAGGGCTGGCGCACCCATGAGGCAAGGTGAGGGGACTGCCTCAGGCGGCAGCATTCCCGGGGCAGCAGATCCCAATGTCAGTTTTCCTTCCTCCTCTATTCCTAACGTAGACCTCCTGTGGTGGAGAGTGGGACGTCATTTTGTGGTTCTGCCTCAGGTGCAAAAACGGGCTGGCCCTGGCCCAGCTCGCCTTAATGAATGGGAAAGCAAAAGACTTTTCATGCACAGATATTTTATCTGCCTTTCAAAACACATGAAATGCTTGAGAAGGGTGCTGAGGCACCAGGAAACGCAGCATTGTGTTTGCACACTGAGCTTAAATCATGTTTACAGCCGCAGGATCTCTCACGATTTTATTTAAAAAAAAAGATATTTATTGAAATTTCAAAGATTATACATACAAAAAACAATAATAAAAGCAAAACACAAACACAAAAAATAACAAATATAAAAAATAAACAAAATACAAAACTCAAAAACTATTTAAAAACAAGTATAGTTTCAATCCCTTATTTTCTTGTAACTTACTTCCCCGACCTCCTCATACCTCCCCTTTTTGTATTCCAATTTCTAATTATTAATTCAGCAAATCCTCTCCCTTAATTTTCATTTAATTTTCAACCCTTCTTTTCTTTTTACTTAATCATTACAGCTGAAAAAACCCTTAATTTTCCAAACCAACATCATTCTAACATTCATTAATTTTACAATATTTCCCAAGATAGTCCTTAAATTTCTTCCAATCTTCTTCCGCCGTCTCTCTTCCCTGGTCTCGGATTCTGCCAGTCATTTCTACCAGTCCCATATAGTCCACCACCTTCGTCTGCCATTATTCCAAAGTGGGTAGATCTTGTGTCTTCCAATACTTTGCGATGAGTATTCTTGCTGCTGTTGTAGTGTACATAAAAAATGTTCTATCCTTCTTTGGCACCAATTGGTCGACCATACCCAGGAAGGATCTCTCACTATTATGGGGGAGCCACAGTCGTGCACTTTAAAAGCCTTTTGTATGTTTTGTTTTTTTAAAAAAAGGGGGGAGTGGAAATCAAGTTGATAGCATGATTCCCCAGACCAAGGGTAGCTTATATCCTGTTGCAGTTGGACTCTGTCTCCCATCGGCCTCAGCCATGTAGGCCCAAGGGCCAGGGATGATGGGAGCTGCACTTTGGCTATGCCTGCAGGTGTGGGGAATCTGTGGTCCTCCAGGTATGGCTGAACTACAATTCCCATCTTCCCTAGCAGTTGGCCATGCACGCTGGGGCTGATGGGAGATTTGATTTTTAAAAAACCACATTTCTATGTCACTTCTCATTCAGGTGAGTTGTAAAGCGGCTTACAAATGGCAAATACAGTGGTACCTCAGGTTACAAACACCTTGGGTTACAAACACTTCGGGTTACAGACTCCCCTAACCCAGAAGTAGTACTTCAGGTTAAGAACTTTACCTCAGGATGAGAACAGAAATCGCATGGTGGCGGCAGGAGGCCCCATTAGCTAAAGTGGTAAGGTAAAGGTAAAGGCACCCCTGCCCGTACGGGCCAGTCTTGACAGACTCTGGGGTTGTGCGCCCATCTCACTTAAGAGGCCAGGGGCCAGCGCTGTCCGGAGACACTTCCGGGTCACGTGGCCAGCGTGACATCGCTGCTCTGGCGAGCCAGAGCCGCACACGGAAACGCCGTTTACCTTCCCGCTGGTAAGCGGTCCCTATTTATCTACTTGCACCCGGAGGTGCTTTCGAACTGCTAGGTTGGCAGGCGCTGGGACCGAGCAGCGGGAGCGCACCCCGTCGCAGGGATTCGAACCGCCGACCTTTCGATCGGCAAGTCCTAGGCGCTGAGGCTTTAACCCACAGCGCCACCTGCGTCCCAGCTAAAGTGGTACCTCAGGTTAAGAACGGATCTCCGGAACGAATTAAGTTCGTAACCAGAGGTACCACTGTAATAACATAAGAGAACAAATACAGCACAAATCGTACAGAGCAATTAAGAAGTCATCAGTTTAAACGACTACAACCCATAAAATGCCATCAGTGCAACAACTAAAAAAACCCCAACAAGCCTAATGGCACAATTGCAACAAAGGATAGGATTCACAAAGTACAGCATTCACAATCTATAAAACCACAAAGTTAACAAAATAGCAACCAAAAAAATAACCTCAAGTCTCATAATCTTTTGATTGATTGAGCCCAGCCACCCCATGATTGTAGACAGTCTCTCTCCTTTCACAGTTCTTCCTCTGGAAACGGCTCCCTTATGAAAGTTTGCAGGTTTTTGGATCCTTCTTTGCTGCTGCTGTTTGTTTGGTTTTTTAAAAATTTACATACTGGTAGATATAGGATGAGGTTGCATTTTATGATTTAGCCAGGAGAGGGCAGCAGAAGCTCAGTTTCTCCGTAGGAATGCTTTCACCTATAATATATATATATTTTAAAAAACGAGAATGGAAAAGCATGCAAGCTCTCTGCTGGTGGATAGGGAGAAGCCTTTGCATTCTGAGGCCTCCACCTGCAAAGCACAGTGATCTAGTGGTGATATAAGGGGGTGAGACAATCTTTCAGGTATCCTGCCCCTAAGCTGCTTTATAAATCAAAACCACCACCTTGAACTTTGCCCGGTAGCTAATTGGCAGCCAGTGCAATTATTTCCAGGGTGGGGTAAAGTGTTGGCAATATCCTGCTCCACTGAGCTGCTGAGCCACCACACTGAGCACCAGCTGCAGCTTCTGAACCAACCTCAAGGGCAGTCCCACATAGGGTACATTGCAGTAATCCAGCCTGGACGTTACCAGCGCAAGGATGACAGCAGTCAAGCTATCTTGGTCCAGAAATGGCTGTAGTTGTTTCACCAGCCAAAGCTGCTCTCTCTGGTCACCTGGGCCTCTAGTGACAAAGATAGATCCAGGAGCAACCCCAAATTATGAAGTTGCTCTTTTGGGAAAATACAACTCCCATACATAGCAGGTGACTGTCATAGCCCTGCTCCATTCTGCCATGGTCACCACACCTGTCTAATTCTGGGCACCACAATTTAAGGATGTCGACAAGCTGGAAGGTGTGCAGAGGAGGGCAACCAAGATGATGAAGGGTCTGGAAAGCAAGCCTGATGAGGAACAGTTGAAGGCTGTTTAGCCTGAGAAGAGGAGACAGGAGATATGGTAGCCATCTTCAGATATCTTAACAGCTGTCACATAGAAGAGTGAACAAGCTTGTTTTCTTCTGCTCCGGAGGGTAGGACCTGAACCAATGGATTCCAGGTACAAGAAAGGAGATTCCAACTAAACATCAGGAAGATCTTTCTGACTGCAAGAGCTGTCCAGCAGTGGAACAGACTCCCACAAGAAGTGGTGGACTCTCCTCCTTTGGAGGTTTTCAATATGGAGGTTGGATGTGGATGATACCCAGCTCTACCTCTCTTTCAAATCAGAACTAGTGAAGGCGGTGAAGGTCCTATGTGAGTGTCTGGACGCGGTTGGAGGATGGATGGCAGCTACCAGATTGAGGCTGAATCTTGACAAGACAGAAATACTGTTTTGGGGGGACAGCAGGCAGGCTGGTGTGGAGGACTCCCTGGTCCTGAATGGGGTAACTGTGCCCCTGAAGGACCAGCTGCGCAGCCTGGGAGTCATTTTGGACTCACAGCTGTCCATGGAGGCGCAGGTCAATTCTGTGTCCAGGGCAGCTGTCTACCAGCTCCACCTGGTATGCATGCTGAGACCCTACCTGTCCGTGGACTGTCTCACCAGAGTGGTGCATGGTCTAGTTATCTCTCACTTGGACTATTGCAATGCGCTCTACGTGGGGCTACCTTTGAAGGTGACCCGGAAACTACAACTAATCCAGAATGCGGCAACTAGACTGGTGACTGGGAATGGCCGCCGAGACCACATAACTCTGGTCTTGAAAGATCTACACTGGCTCCCAGTACATGTCCAAGCACAATTCAAAGTGTTGGTGCTGGCCTTTAAAGCCCTAAATGACCTCAGTCCAGTATACCTGAAGGAGCGTCTCCACCCCCATCGTTATACCCGGACACTGAGGTCCAGCGCCGAGGGCCTTCTGGTGGTTCCCTCACTGCAAGAAGACAAGTTGCAGGGAACCAGGCAGAGGGCCTTCTCGGTAGTGGCACCCACCCTATGGAACTCCCTCCCACCAGAAAAGAGAAAAACAACTACCAGACTTTTAGAAGACATCTGAAGGCAGCCCTGTTTAGAGAGGCTTTTAATGTTTAATAGGCTATTGTATTTTAATATTCTGTTGGAAGCCGCCCAGAGTGGCTGAGGAAACCCAGCCAGATGATGATGATGATGATGATTATCTGTCACGGATGCTTTAGCTGATATTCCCCTGCTTTGCAGAGGGTTGGACTAGATGACCCCTGGGGTCCCTTCCAACTTGACAGTTCTGTAATCCCATCCAGACTCAGAAACCGCCCACTCACAGCGCCTTCATATTACCATCATGCATTCATCTGAGCTCCTGGCGTGGGTTTGCATGGCCTCTCTTGATTCAGACATGACCGAGAGATAGAGCTGGGTATATTCGGTGCACGGTTGACCCTTCCATCTCTCCCTGCTTGGAACAGTCACTCCCAGCTCTGCCTGCAATTTAAGATTGGGTAAAGCACCCTCCACCTATGATATGATAGCCATGTTCAAATATATAAAAGGATGTCACATAGAGGAGGGAGAAAGGTTGTTTTCTGCTGCTCCAGAGAAGCGGACATGGAGCAATGGATCCAAACCACAAGAAAGAAGATTCCACCTAAACATTAGGAAGAACTTCCTGACAGTAAGAGCTGTTCGACAGTGGAATTTGCTGCCAAGGAGTGTGGTGGAGTCTCCTTCTTTGGAGGTCTTTAAGCAGAGGCTTGACAACCACATGTCAGGAGTGCTCTGATGGTGTTTCCTGTTTGGCAGGGGGTTGGACTCGATGGCCCTTGTGGTCTCTTCCAACTCTATGATTCTATGACCTCTCTACGGTCTGTCTCTGTATTATAGTATTCTGTAGTTTTCCAGCTGGGAGCCGGAACTGCTTCCCTGTCTTCTTGTGCGTCCTATATTTTCCGATCTCTATGCTGTGGTTGCAGAGGGGATCCTGTTTTGATCCCTCGCAGCACCGTTTGTTTACGGATTCCAACTAAAGGGCAGCAACGCCTTTGCTGCAGGGATAAGAATCCTCAGTCACACCCATGCTGTGCATTCAAAGCATATTTATGGTTGGCATTTGTCTCGGGAGACAATGGAGTGTGCCGCCGAGGGCGAAGCCAAATTGCTCCGTTAGCACCAAAATGACCTCCCTGGGGTGCAAGCCTCGGCTGTGTGTACCGGGTTCCTGGGCTGCATAGACGACAAGACTCCTCTCTCAGCCTTGCTAACAATCCTTGGCTCTCTCCTCCCAAGAATTCTGGGAACTGTAGTTTGAAAAGTTTCTTCTAACAACTCCCAGTACTCTATACAAGCTGTACATCTTTAGGGGAAGCCTAAAGGGCCTTAAATGAATGGTTTGGATACGTCCCTAGTTTTAGAAACAGCTTAGAAGCCATTTTGGTACCTAAGTGGCATATAAATTAACAACAACAAGAAGAAAATTATTTCAGGAATGGAGAATCTATGGACCTCTAGAGATTGTTGGACATGCTGTTGGGGGTTGTCACCCAAAAACATGGGGAGGGCCGTAGGTTCACCACCCTCTGCCGAAGAGGACAATTCTCTGGGAAAGGTTTCATCCTGACTTCTGAGAATTACCCTTCCTGGCTTGCTTCAGTGAGAAGGAAATGTGGAATTCAGACAGTGCTAATTAGTTCACAGATTATCTCACAGGGACAAAGACGATATTATGACATCCTTTGCACACGCCTGTCATTAGACAATAATTGATTCGCACATGGCCTGTGATTTCAGAGTAGATTCCAAGTGCCGATGATCACTGAACTAACGGCTCTCCTCGGCGTGACAAAGGAAACACTGTTTTCTTTCTGAAATCCAGTCAACGCAGGCCGCTTGCTCCTCCTTTAAAAATAATGCACCATTAAACAGCACTCAGCTTTGTCAGGGCTCATCCGGATCTCATTGGTGTTCTGAAAAACCCACACAGAACCAAGCGAGTTCAGGAATGGCCCCAACCCCCCCAAGCAGTCAGGGGGTGCCGTCTGAGGTAACCACCTCACCCAGCCCCATAGGTGGGCCAGTTCTACAGATGCTTCTCCTGTCTAAGGATAGGGCCGGCACCAACAGTGAAGCCTTAGATGAATTGCCTCCATTCCCAGACACGAAATAAACTCTTTGGGTAGTTTCAGGCTTTGCTCAAAGGAATGATCCCTTCACAGTAGGGTGAGTAATGGAGGGCAGGGGTGGAGATATGACTAAAAATAAAAATAAACGAGATCTTTTCTTTTTTAAATGAAAGTATCCCCCTCCAGTTCAGGCTCACCCACACCCTGCGTACGTTTTCCTACCATGTTGCAAACAACTGGATTTCTTGCCCTAGTAACGAATTCAGAGCCGACTAAAAGGGAGAGCAGGAATCCCTCTCAATGGCTTAGTTGCGAACTTCTGTTTTCCCTGGCAATTAAGCCAAACAGATACATTTTGCCACCTGTTCACAATGGCAGCTTGAATGCTGTTCCATTAAGCTTAGCGGACGCAGTCTGCACAGGTCATAACCAAGTGTGTTAAAACGAGCGGCTGTCTCATGATTCTTTTTCCTGTCGAGACAAACTGGGTGACAGAATTGTAGAAGTGGAAGGGAACTCGGTGGTCAACCAGTCCAACCCCCCCTGCAATGCAGGAATGATCAGCTAAATAATCCCTGACAGATGCCCATCCAACCTCTCTTTAAAAACCTCCAAGGAAGGAGAGTCCACTGCCTTCTGAATCTGCTTTCTTGTACAGTGGTACCTCTGGTTACGTACTTAATTCGTTCCAGAGGTCCGTTCTTAACCTGAAATTGTTCTTAAACTGAGGTACCACTTTAGCTAATGGGACCTCCCACTGCCGCAGCTGCGCGATTTCTGTTCTCATCCTGAAGCAAGGTTCTTAACCTGAGGAACTATTTTTGGCTTAGCGGAGTCTGTAACCTGAATCGTATCTAACCCGAGGTACCACTGTAATTTGAATCCAGGAGTTGATTCCTGCCCTCTGGAGCAACAGAAAACAAGTTGGCCTCATCTTCTGTGTGACTGACCCTTGACGGTGCCTATCAGATCACCGCTCAGTCTCCTTATCCAGGCTAAACACCCCCAAGTCACTCAACCGTTCTTCGTGAGACTTGATTTCCAGACCCCTGATCATCTTGCTTGCCCTTTTCTGTGCACCTTTTTATTATTATTAACATACAAAACACATACATATACATTTACACAATTCACGTACACAACACACTACCTGATTTTCATAAAATAAAACATGCCTATGCGTGGTGGAGGGACGCGGGTGGCGCTGTGGGTAAAAGCCTCAGCGCCTAGGGCTTGCCGATCGAAAGGTCGGCGGTTCGAATCCCCGCGGCGGGGTGCGCTCCCGTCTTTCGGTCCCAGCGCCTGCCAACCTAGCAGTTCGAAAGCACCCTCGGGTGCAAGTAGATAAATAGGGACCGCTTACCAGCGGGAAGGTAAACGGCGTTTCCGTGTGCGGCTCTGGCTCGCCAGAGCAGCGATGTCACGCTGGCCACGTGACCCGGAAGTGTCTTCGGACAGCGCTGGCCCCTGGCCTCTTAAGTGAGATGGGCACACAACCCCAGAGTCTGTCAAGACTGGCCCGAACGGGCAGGGTACCTTTACCTTTACCTTTACCTTAAAACATGCCTACATTACTCTATATAATACCTACCTATACTAGACCTGCCAACCTAGCAGTTTGAAAGCACGTCAGAGTGCAAGTAGATAAATAGGCACTGCTCCGTTGGGAAGGTAAACGGTGTCGCTGTGCGCTGCTCTGGTTCGCCAGAAGTGGCTTAGTCCTGCTGGCCACATGACCCGGAAGCTGTACGCTGGCTCCCTCGGCCAATAAAGTGAGATGAGCGCCCAGAGTCAGTCACGACTGGACCTAATGGTCAGGGGTCCCTTTACCCTTTACCTTTATACTATACATATCAACATACCTACACACCTACCCCACACGGACACCCACCAAGTGACTTGACTTCCAGCTGTTACGCTACTTTATTTTTCTAATTAGCTTAAACGCTAATTTCTCATTATTTCTTTAATCTCTTCTTCTATCTTGACTTTACTCTCCTTTCACTCCAATCATTTTCTGGATTCACTCAGTATCTGTCAGAAATTCTACTTTCCCCACATCGATTTTGATGTATTCCTTAAAGATAGCCCCCTCCTTATTCACTTTTTGTACCCTATCTCCTCTTATCCTCCCTGTTAGTTCAGACACGGCTAAACAACAACAACAAATGTGCTTTAAAAGGGATGCGGGTGGCGCTGTGGGTTAAACCACAGAGCCTAGGACTTGCTGATCAGAAGGTCGGTGGTTTGAATCCCCGCGACGGGGTGAGTTCCCGTTGCTCGGTCCCTGCTCCTGCCAACCTAGCAGTTCAAAAGCATATAAAAGTGCAAGTAGATAAATAGGTACCACTCCGGCAGGAAGGTAAATGGCGTTTCCGTGCACTGCTCTGGTTCACCAGAAGCGGCTTAGTCATGCTGGCCACATGACCCGGAAGCTGCACGCCGGCTCCCTTGGCCAATAAAGCGAGATGAGCGCCGCAACCACAGAATCATCCACAACTGGACCTAATGGTCAGGGGTCCCTTTACCTTTTATGTGCTTTAAAGGTATGGTATAGGAGTTACCTAAATTACTATGGTTCTGTTTTTGTATATTTAAGCCATTTATACCCCTCGTAATTATCTTAGATGCTAAGCTGCGCACGTAAACAATTGCAAAAAGTCCAATTAAAGCTAATCATGAAAACAGCACACTTCCTTAAAGGGCCTACTGAAATGCCTTTAAGCAATTTATAGCTTAAATAAATTTAAAACAAAGCAACGAATGAATGCATTTGTATTCTGCCTTTCCTTCAAAGGTAGGTTAGGTGGAGAGGCAGCGACTGGTTCAGGGTCACCCAATGAGTTTCATGGATGAGTGGGGACTAGACCAGTGTTTTTCAACCTTTTTTGGGCAAAGGCACACTTGTTTTATGAAAAAAAAATCACGGGGCACACCACCATTAGAAAATGTTTAATATTTTTTTCTTTAATGGAAAACAAAAATGTTGCGGACCGTTCTCTCCTCAGCGGGGATCAATCCGCTGATCCCCGCTGAGCCGGCGGATGACAGCTCCGTCCCCGCACTGTGTGCGGAGAGGGAGATGTCAGAGCCCCGCTGCTCTCTATGGGGAATCGGAGAGCGGACCGCCTGTCCGCTCACATCCGATCCCATCAGATCTGATCCCCACCCAGGACGGATGGAAAATAGGGTGGACACAGTCCGGCGCCTGCCTAGTGGGTGAAAATTTGACATTTTTTTAAAAAAAATCTTTCGAATTTTTCAATTTTTCCCACGGCACACCAGGCAACATCTCACGGCACACTAGTGTGCCGCGGAACAGTGGTTGAAAAACACTGGACTAGACCATTGGTCTCCCAGGTCCTGGTCCAGCACCCAAATCGCTACACTGCACCCCCGTAGGCTTTGTCTGCCTTCAAAAAGATGCCAGGCGCCAGAAGGTTTAGCCATGCTGGCAATATTTTGAGATGTCAGAAAGGAGGCAGCCTATAATGCTGCAGTATCAAGTATCACTATTGTTCCAGGCCTTGACCTCCTCTGACCCTGCCCTTCCTTTAATTGCCCTTAGCTAATCCTTTCCAACTCAATGGCCCCAGAAAATCCCTCTCTCCCGCTTTAGTCTGCTTTAGTCTTTGGGGGGCATGGCTTTTTCCAGAAGGAGCTTCTCTGTGTGTCGAAGTTTGATGCCAATGAAAATAAGTTGGAAACGTTGCTTTGGAGAATAGCATTACATTTACTGGAAACATAAGCAGGAACTGCTTGATTCAGTTCTGATTAATTAACTGAAAGGGGAAAGTCGGATCAATTTCACAATGGCCTCGGTTGTGAACTCTTTTGAGTTCCGTTGGAACTGAACACAGATCAGGAGCTGATAAGAGCAACAATTACTTTGTTTTGGCACAAATCAAGAATTTGCACTCAAAAAAGGAGCAGAGATTAATTTGGGTAAAGCTATCATTGGCTAAAGAAGAAGAAGAAGAAGAAGAAGAAGAAGAAGAAGAAGAAGGAGAAAGAAAGAAAGAAAGAAAGAAAGAAAGAAAGAAAGAAAGAAAGAAAGAAAGAAAGAAAGAAAGAAAGAAAGAAAGACATTCTATCGTTCATCACGAAACAACTCTCCCCTTTTCCACCTGGGCAGGATATGGGTGGTGATATACCTGCAGGTTGAAGGTCAAAGCAACCTGTGTAAACAGCAGTTTCTTTCTTTTTTTTATAATTATATTTTATTGGTTTTCCATACAATAGTACCAGCAGTTTCAGGTGGCAGTTAGCAAGGCACTATGCATGTATGCAGGGACACGTGTGGTGCTGTGGGTTAAACCACAGAGCCTAGGACTTGCCGATCAGAAGGTTGGTGGTTTGAATCCCCGCAACGGGGTGAGCTCCCGTTGCTCGGTCCCTGCTCCTGCAAACCTTGCAGTTCGAAAGCACGTCAAAGTGCAAGTAGATAAATAGGTACCACTCTGGCAGGAAGGTAAACGGCTTTTCCGTGAGCTGCTCTGGTTCGCCAGAAGCAGCTTAGTCATGCTGGCCACATGACCTGGAAGCAGTACGCCGGCTCCCTCGGCCAGTAAAGTGAGATGAGCGCCGCAACCCCAGAGTCGGCCATGACTGGACCTAATGGTTAGGAGTCCCTTTACCTTTACCTTTATGCATGTATGCATGTATGCACTGATGCATTTACCTTTTTACCCCACTCCTCCGCCGAAAAGTCTCTCAAAGCAGCTTATGTGCAATCCATTGAAACAAGACAGTCCCTGCCTATGGGCAAATAACCCTAAAAAATAAATATGTAACATAAAAGGTAACAGGACTATGGAGGGAAGAGGAAAGCAGTAGACCCCGTCATCAATTCTTTCAAGTTAAATAGTACTTTTTATCATGACCAGGTGGGGCAGGGAACAGTTCAGGGACAGGAGAGTCTAATTAAGCTGTTCTTTCAGCAGGTAGCAGGGCTCATAAAATCCATGTTATGAATTGGGCATCCTTGCCCTAGAATTCTTATGCTGCTTGTAATTGTTTGGAGATGAGTTGCAGCTCAGAGGTAGGGGGGATGCTTTGCATGCAGAAGGTCATGGGTTCGATTCCTGACACCTGCAGGCAGGGCTGGAAAAGACTACCTCTCTGAAACCCTGGAAACCTCAGAGATGGAAGCAAACCCAACATCTTCTGGTCCAATCCTCCCAGACATGTTTTAAAAATGTAACCATCTATTTAAAAGAAGATGGATATTGAGACGCTGGAAGGTGTGCAGAAGAGGGCAACCAAGACGATCAAGGGTCTGGAAACCAAGCCTGATGAGGAACGGTTGAAGGAGCTGGGTATGTTTAGCCTGGAAAAGAGGAGACTGAGAGGAGATAGGATAGCCCTCTTCAAATATCTCAAGGACTGTCCCATGGGAGAGGGAACAAGCTTGTTTTCTCCTGTTCTGGAGGGTAGGACTTGAAACAATGACTCCAAGTTACAAGAAAGAGACCGACTAAGCACCAAGAAAAACTTTCTGAAGGTAAGAGCTGTTCAACAGTGGAACAGACCACCTTAGAAGGTAATGGGCTCTCCTGCATTGCAGGCTTTTAAATGAAATATTTATTAAAGTTTTACATAGACAAAAACAAGAATACAAAAATACATGAAAAAAGAAAATAAAAAGAAAAATACAACATACAAAAGACAAAAAAGAAAGTAATTTTTTTAAAAAAAATCCGTTTTTCATAACTTTAAACTCATTTGCTTGTTTCTTTGACCTCCTCACACCTCCCCTTCTTGTATTCCCATTTACATAATCAAATCAGCAAATCCTTACCATCTTTCATTTATCTTAACTCTATTCTTAACATATTATAACTCTATATTTCCATCATTGCAGGCTTTTAAAGAGAGGTTGGATGGTCATCTGTCAGGCATGTCCAAAGTCTGTTTTGGGGGCCTAATTTGGCCCACCGGTTGGTTAAATCCGGCCCCTGTGGCAGTTTATTTCCTGGGGCAAAATCCTAAAAAACCCTCGACAACTTCAACCCTAAAAAAAAAGCTCAACAAGCAACAACTTAACCTCCCCCCCAATTAAAGTTCAACAGCTTCAATCCTAAATAAAGCTCAGCAACTATGGTCGGCCCTTCGGCTGGCCCTCACGGCCCTTCATTTCATCAAATCTGGCCCTCTTTGAAAAAAGTTTGGACATCACTGCATCTGTAGTCATCTTTAGCTGTGATTCCTGTATTGCAGGAAGCTGAACTAGTCAGCCTTTATGGTTACTTCCAACTTTACAATTCGATGATCCTATAAGTCCCAAATCGGGACACAGGTAGTGCACGGGTAGCGCCACAGAGCCTAGGACTTGCTGATCAGAAGGTCGGCAGTTCAAATCCCTGCGACGGGATGAGCTCCCGTTCCTCGGTCCCTGCTCCTGCCAACCTAGCAGTTTGAAAGCACGTCAAAGTGCAAGTAGATAAATAGGTACCACTCCGGCGGGAAGGTAAACGGTGTTTCTGTGCGCTGCTCTGGTTCACCAGAAGCAGCTTAGGCATGCTGGCCACATGACCCGGAAGCTGTACGCCGGCTCCCTTGGCCAATAAAGCGAGATGAGCGCCACAACCCCAGAGTCGGCCTCGACTGGACCTAATGGTCAGGGGTCCCTTTACCTTTTCCTTTATAAGTCCCAAGTATTCTTCTTCTCCCTATTCCCTTAGGTCAAAACTATTGTTTTAGCTGTATGCAATTTTTAGGCAGATTTAAGCACTTAAAACCCGTTGGATGAAACTACTGAGATTTCTTTGAACAGGTGAGCATCGTTAATTTCACAGATGCTGAATTGGTTTCACTCCCAACTATAACTTGTGTTTTGTTCACGAGCACATTCTTTGCATGCATTTTAGGCTAAGGGAAACTGACTTCTTGCAACTGTCTCTCCTCTTGGAGCAGGGAGGCAGGCAGCTCCCCATCCCTCCCCGAAAGCTTTTTTTGATTGCCTTGGTGATAAATAAAGTTTGCAATCTTGGAAACTTTATTTATTTTAATTTTAATTTTTTTAAAAGGATGTAGTAGCATGTCAGAATGAGGTTTTCTTTTCCAGCCTGCTGGTCAGGAACAATAGGAAAATCAAACCACCCAACGATGACATAAGATATAGAGTCTCTATGGTTGTAAAGCTTCAACTTCAGTCTCTGAGCCAGAGGGAAGGGATTATGGGATTCAGACCGTTTCATTGTCATACGAGCCTTTCCACAAGAAATGGAAAGCAAGGTGGAATATAGGAGTTTCTCAAAGAAAGTAAGATGGGTGTGTGCTTCTCCGTATTTAAAAGATGAGACGGTCCCGATCCATAGAAATGGCATGAGAATTTGCGGGTGGGAATGAGACTTTGAAAACAGAACCCCACTGATTAATAATAATAATAATAATAATAATAATAATAATAATTGATTTATACCCCACCCATTTGTGAAATAAATAAGAGGCAGGAGCAGATCTCCTGCACAGCAGCTTCCCAGCTCCACCTGTAAAGCAGAAGGACCTGTGCCCACATAAACTCACACCAGCAGGGGCCAGTTTCACTAAGCCCTAGGTACGCCTCTGGCTAGAAACCACAGGAAAGGAGGATGCTCTTCTGCTCAGACCCTGCTTGCCTGCTTCTCACAGGTAATCTGTGTAGCCACTGTTAGAACAGGATACTGGACCAGACTGGCCATTGCCCCAATCCAGCAGGCCCTTCTTATGTCTTCAGCATACATCATCAGCTGGAGAATGATGGTGCTTAAGAAGAGTAGAAGAGTTTGGATTTGATATCCCGCTTTATCACTCCTCTTAAGGAGTCTCAAAGCGGCTAACATTCTCCTTTCCCTTCCTCCCCCACAACAAACACTCTGTGAGGTGAGTGGGGCTGAGAGACTTCAGAGAAGTGTGACTGGCCCAAGGTCACCCAGCAGCTGAATGTGGAGGAGCGGAGACGCGAACCCGGTTCACCAGATTACAAGACTACCGCTCTTAACCACTACACCACGCTGGCTCTCTGTGCATCTCTGTGAGGAGGGAGTTCTACAGTTTAGGGGCTGCCACACAGAAAGCTGTCTCCCAGGCTGCCATTTACCACAGCTTCTGATCCCACTGCCAGTTTCGATAAGCAACCCCTGACAGGCTGCATCTGAGGGAATGTGGCCACTAACAACAACAACAGCAACAATGATAATAATCATTTGTTATTTAAACCCCACCCATCTGGCTGGGTTTCCCTAGCCACTCTGGGCAGCTCCCAACAGAATATTAAAAACACGATAAAACACCAAACATTAAAAACTTCCCTAAACAGGGTTGCCTTCAGATGTCTTCTAAAAGTCAGAGAGTTGTTTATTTCCTTGACATCTGGTGGGAGGGCATTCCACAGGGCGGGTGCCACTACCGAGTGTGAGATTTTGACCAGCTTCGGCCCATCTGAAGCTGATACAGGCTCGTCTTATCTTGAGCCCAAGCAGAGTAGTCCACACAGCAGAAGGATAAGCAGTATGTGCCACATTCTTAACTTTATTTCCACTCTATGCTGAGAGAATACAAACATGCATCTTGCCTCTGTGAGAGCAGAGAAGCAACACCTCTCGGAAACAGTAACTTGGACTGTGGAATGCAAAACAATGTCTTGTGACTGCAGTTGCTGCTCAGTGAGGGAAATAGAAACCAACACCGAGAAGGTCCTCTGCCTGCTCCCCTGTAACCTTGCTTCTCGCAGTGAGGGAACCAGAAGGGGCCTGGGACTTGTCCATCCATTCCCAATAACAAGGGTTGGCGAATTGGCTGGCTGGGCTCTCCTGCTCGCTCGTTTGCTTGCTTGCTTGCTTACTTACTCCGAGGCCACCTCAGCTCTTGGCAACCAGCACCCTGACCAGAGGTACCATTTGCCTGTGGAGCATATAGCCAGGGCTGCTGCAACAAACAGCTGTGCAAGCCTTTGGGAGTCAGAGACGCAAGAGGGTATCAGAGAAGGAAAGAGGGACAGAGGCCAGTGTTGCCCACGGCACCCCTGACCATCATTCAAGGAACCCCAGGGCACACTGGTTGAAAACCATGTCCATTTGCGTTTCTTAGTGCAGAAAGTATTGATCTGATGTGTTGAGATCTTTCCTATTCTAATTAATTCAAGAGGGTTCTGGAAGCTTCTCTGTGTGAAAGAAACAAGCAGAAGGTTCGTGATGTTTGGGTTATTCCTTCAGAGAAGTTGAGTAGAACTGGCTTAAACTGGTTCTCTTATCTCTTTTCTGTCAAGGTCATGCCGACCGTAAAAGTAAGACCAGAAGGAGCCTGGTTTTCACTTTTCTCTTTCTATCTCTTTTCCTTCTGGTGTGGTGTTCTGTACATAGTATGCTTAGTGTTACGTTTTAGATTTCTTATAAGTTATTTTAAGTTTGAGTTAAGTCTTCTGCAACTGGATTTCTTATGGGCATTGCCAGTCCTGAATGTATTGGATTTGTGACCATTATGCTCACTTTGTCTTCAGTAGCAGTAAAGCTCTGCTGGATGAAATAATAATAATAATAATAATAATAATAATAATAATAATAATAATAATAATTTATTATTTATACCCCAACAGAATATTAAAATACAATAGTCTATTAAACATTAAACATTAAAAGCTTCCCTAAATAGGGCTGCCTTCAGATGTCTGCCTCTGGTCTATTTTTGGGGAATCCTGCAACATATTTAAGTTTTTACTCTGCTAAGTTTACGTTGGAATCTGCTCTGGATCAATATTGAGTAGAATTCCATGATAAACCACTGGACCAGTTAAGCAATTTCAGATGGTCTCTTTACCACCAGAGTTTGGACCAGATAGCTTTCTGACTGATGGTGTAATTTTGAATCTGCAGGAAATGTAACATCAGGGACCATTCGGTTTATAACTTCAGGGCTAATCCTGTCGGCGCTAGTCAACCACCCAAATGGTGCAAGGAGTGAGGTGGTTGCGGCAGTGATGGGTTGTCTGGCTGGGAGGCCATCAACAGTGAGATGAGCGTCTGGCAGGAGGGCAAGGGACAAGCTGGTGTTTGGAGAGATGTGTCATGTCTCACAGGCAACACAGCTGCCATTCAGCATCACCGTTGCCAGGGCAACGTTTATAAACAGCGACTTTTGAAAAAATGTATGGGGTGAGAGAATCAATTCAAGGTGTATCTGTGTGCATGCATGTGTGCAAACCCCCCCCCCCAAAACTTTTTCCACAGTTTATGTGAATGGATGGAAAAGGGGACTTCCCCCTTGACTTCTAACACTTTGGTAGACATTGATTTGGTTGTCTTGCGTGACCCTTTTCTGAACTATATAAGCCTGCAGGACACATCAGACGACACCTGATTGACTATACAGGAAAAACAAGTAGAACTTTCATTTCATATTGCCTTTTACCTTGTCATAGATATGTCTCCAAGAGGCACTTTGGGGATTGGATAGAGAAGGATGAACTGGCCAATTATGGTTTTCCCTTAACTTTTCGTTTTCCCAGCCTAATAATAATAATAATAATAAATTTTATTTATATCCCGCCCTCCCCAGCCGAAGCCGGGCTCAGAGCGGCTAACAACAGTAAAAGTAACACAGTTTACATAAAACCACAATCAATTAATTGAAATACATTCTAAAATCAATTCGTTCTAAAATCAATTCAGAATCAAATTAATGGCAACCATTGGGCTAGAGTTCTATGAGGATTACCAAAGGAGGGGGTCAGACTGTGTCTTGGCCAAAGGCCTGGTGGAACAGCTCTGTCTTTTAAGCCCTGTGGAAAGATGTCAAGTCCCGCAGTGCCCTAGTCTCTTGTGATAGAGCGTTCCACCAGATCGGGGCCACAGCCGAAAAAGCCCTGGCTCTGGTTGAGGCCAGCCTAACCTCCCTGTAGCCTGGGATCTCCAAGATGTTTTTGTTTGAAGACCGTAAGGTCCTCCGTGGGACATACCAGGAGAGGCGGTTTCGTAGGTACGAGGGTCCTAGGCTGTATAGGGCTTTAAAGGTTAAAACAAGCACCTTGAAGCTGATCCTGTACTCCACTGGGAGCCAGTGCAGCTGGTATAGCACCGGGTGAATGTGATCCCACAGCGAGGACCCCGTAAGGAGTCTCGCCACTGCATTCTGCAACCACTGGAGTTTTTGGGTCCGTCTCAAGGGCAGCCCCACGTAGAGTGAGTTACAGTAATCAAGTCTGGAGGTGACTTGAGTTAGCTACATTTCCACACCAGCTAGTTCTCTCTCTCTCTTTCTCTCTCATGCCCTTTCTCTGAGTTATTGAGAAGGGCCATTGCTCATTGGCTCCCAGTACGTTTCCGAGCACAATTCAAAGGGTTGGTGCTGACCTTTAAAGCCCTAAACGGCCTCGGTCCTGTATACCTGAAGGAGCGTCTCCACCCCCATCGTTCAGCCCGGACACTGAGATCCAGTGCCGAGGGCCTTCTGGCGGTTCCCTCATTGCGAGATGTGAGGTTACAGGGAATCAGACAGAGGGCCTTCTCGGTAGTGGCGCCCACTCTGTGGAACACCCTCCCTTCAGATGTGAAGGAAATAAGCAGCTATCCTATCTTAAAAAGACATCTGAAGGTAGCCCTGTTTAGGGAAGTTTTTAATATTTAATGCTGCACTGTTTTTAACATTTGATTGGGAGCCGCCCAGAGTGGCTGGGGAGACTCAGCCAGATGGGCGGGGTATAAATAATAAATAATAATTAATTAATAATTATTATACTGGCAGAGCATCTGCTTTGCAAGTTCAGTATTCCATGGAATCTCCAGGTGGGCCTTTGAATGCCCCCTGCCTGAAATGCTGGGCAGCAGCTGCCAGTCAGCGCATACAGTATGGAGCTAGACGGACAAAGGGTCTGCCTCAATAGAAGGCAACTTCCTAGGTTCCTATGAAATTCCTCATGAGAATTTCATCAGTAGTTCTCTCTCTCTCTCTCTCTCTCTCTCTCTCTCTCTCTCACACACACACACACACACACACACACACACACACACACCGAAGATTCATGGTTTGGTGTGCAATTTTGCCTAATATGCACATTTATTGCAAGCAGACTTCCCCAAATACAGCACCGTTTTCTTACTTTCACTTCTTTTCCTTTTTCTTTACACCTGCAGTGTAAAGAAAACCCTTACAGAAAACCAAGGGCCAGCCGACTCCTTAGCGATTTGCAAAGTTTACATGGTTACGCACACCTTGCAATAATCACTGCACGGAATTAGGAAATGTGCGGGCCACCCCCCCACCCCCCCACCCTCACACAACAAAGGAGCTAAGGCAGTGAAATTGAACTCGAGGTTTTGTTGGCAGATGCTCTCCTTATTGTGCGAAAGCTCTTGCTTTTCCTGGGATAACGGATACCTGGGAGACTGACTTTGCACCGTTCTGAATGCCAAGGGAGTGGAAAGTGCCACGAAGGAGGGCGGGGGTGAGATCCAGTGGCCTGCTCATTTTTTCCTTGCCACGATCCTGCAGCCCCACCAAGTTGCTCCCTTTTGTTCCACTCGGGTGATGTTCGGGAGAGGGGGAAAAACCCACACAATATCCCTGAACTTAGCTCTGGGAACGAAAGGCTCCTTTTTCTAACCCATCGCCTTTGATGCCGCTGCGTGTTCAAGTAAGGATCTGCCTCCATTGTGGTTTGACTGACACAGCCTTTTCTATAAATTTGAGCAATTAAGCAGCCTAGTAGCAGCTGGCAAGGAGCTCTGGCAAGAGCTGACACTGACAGAGGAGGAGGCCGTCTCCCGTCCTTTGGCAAGCAACCGCCTTGCAGAACCGCAGCTGGAGCAGCGAGGGGCATTCCTCAAGCTAGGTAAGAGAGTCTCTTGTCTTTCGGCAAGGTGCAGGTCACTGTTTGCAGCTGGTCTAGAGGCAACCAGGAGGTAACAGCGAACGAAGGCAATCGACGGCCACAGAAAGGTTCATTGAAATGGGTCTATTTCTTTTAAAGAGAGATGAGAAAAATGGCCTGGCTTTCGTATTTGGAAAATGGTCCCAGCTGGGCACCAGGAAAAAAATTGAAACAGGAATGAGGAACCTGGATCCGTCAAGATGATGTTGAACTATAACTCCCATCACCAGGATGACCAATAATCAACGAGGAAGGGAATTGTTGTTCGGCAATATCTGGAGGGCCACAGGTTCCCCATCACAGGTAGATACATAGATGGATAGGTAGATATTTATACCAGCGATGGAAAAGCTGGAAGCTGGAAGATGATAGATGATAGATAAATAGATAGATAGATATAGATAGATAGATAGATGATAGATAGATGATAGATGATAGATGATGATAGATGATTAATAGATAGATAGATAGATAGATAGATAGATAGATAGATAGATAGATAGATAGATGATAGATGGATAACATGTGGCCTTCCAGAAGTTTTGTTGGACTACAACTTCCATCATCTCTGTTCATTAGCCATCCTTGCAGGAGATGATGGGATTTGTAGTCCAACAAAACTTCTGGAAGGCAACATGTTATCTATCTATCATCTATCTATCTATCTATCTATCTATCTATCTATCTATCTATCTATCTATCTATCTATCTATCTATCTATCTATCTATCATCTATCATCTATCTATCTATCTATCATCTATCTATCTATCTATCTATCTATCTATCTATCTATCTATCTATCTATCATCAATCATCTTCCAGCTTCGCTAGTACACCAAACAGGAGCAAAACCAACCCATAACCCACAGACAGACTTGCCCAAAGCACCAGTGTCCTTCTAGGACTTCCACATTGTCTGGATTCATATAAAAATAAGTGTATATGGAAAGTGAGTTTCATTAATAATAAAACTATAACTAGGGCTGCCATATGTCCGGAATTTACTGGACATTTCCAGAATTTCAAAGGGAAATTTCCGAGAGGTGGTTCTTTGTTCTGGATCTTAGGGATCCTTGGGGTTTGTCTAAAAAATAAAAAAAAAGCTCAGCAACTTCCAGGGTGTTTTTATTTTTTGAAATATGGCAACCCTGAAGGCTACTGCTGGCTTATAGTTTTGGACTTGGAATGGGGAGACCTGAGCTTAAGGCCTTACCAAGGCCTTTGTTGTTGTTGTTGTTGTTGTTTAGTTGTTTAGTCATGTCTGACTCTTCGTGGCCCCATGGACCAGAGCACGCCAGGCACTCCTGTCTTCCACTGCCTCCCATAGTTTGGTCAAACTCATGCTGGTAGCTTCGAGAACACTGTCCAACCATCTCTTCCTCTGTTGTCCCCTTCTCCTTGTGCCCTCAATCTTTCCCAGCATCAGGGTCTTTTCCAGGGAGTCTTCTCTTCTCATGAGGTGGCCAAAGTATTGGAGCCTCAGCTTCAGGATCTGTCCTTCCAGTGAGCACTCAGGGCTGATTTCCTTCAGAATGGAGAGGTTTGATCTTCTTGCAGTCCATGGGACTCTCAAGAGTCTCCTCCAGCACCATAATTCAAAAGCATCAATTCTTCGGCGATCAGCCTTCTTTATGGTCCAGCTCTCACTTCCATACATCACTACTGGGAAAATCATAGCTTTAACTATCACTACCCATAAACCCACCCACTGCCCCTCCCTCCTTCCATTTCTGGGTTGTTACAAGGATAAAATGAGCATCATTAACAACTTAGTAATGGCTGCTAATAAGCCTGTACTTTACTGTCCTGGAAGAGAAATCTCCTGCTCCAGCACTAGGTTTTGTATTTTGTCAAGACTTCTGTTTTAGGCAAGTCCTTCCCCTGCCCCAGTATGGAAAACTAAATCTTGTGTTTTCCTACAGGTATTTCTGTGCTTTGTCCTAAAATACTGAAACAGGCTTTCTCTCTTCCTTGAGAATCTTGGGAAGTGTAGTTCTTTGACACAAGGGTTATGGATCTCTGATACAGAATTCTCATATCACCAGACTACAGTTCCCAGGATTCATTTGGGGGTTGGGGAAGCACAGAGGATAAAACTGGTGTAAAACTAGTATGAATTTCTTCTAAGCCTAACAGAACAGCTCTATACATGCAATCTCAAAAGCAAGTCCCATTGAGTTCAGGGCCATCTTTACCGGGGGGTGCAAAGGGTGTGGGGCACCCGGGTGCTGAATTCTGGGAGGTGCCAGGCACCCACCGCTGAAGCCGCCTAAGCTCTTAACTATCTAATTTTGATCAAGCTAGAAGAACAAAATACATACCACCTATTTGCCAGTTGATTTTTATTGATTTTCCATTTTTATTTTGCCAATTAATTTTTATTGATTTTCTAAATTCCACCTTCCACCTTCTTGAACAAGGCACATGAATGATCCCATGTAGTAGAGATGGATGGGATGATATAACATGATGTTATTCTCAGATATTAGTGAATAAAAACATAGCCAATTATAGCCAGACTTGGCCGCACGATTCATGTATTGTTTATTCACACCAGCTATTTCTCCTCCAGCCTTCAAATAACCCCCAGGGCAGTTTGATATTGTCATCTATTGATACCACTGAGGGCAAATGAGGGTGATGGAAGACCATATAAATGTGTATGTGAACTTTCTTGCTGGCTGCCAAAAAATAAATAAATCACCCAGATGAGGAGCTGTTTTTCAGCACTGCCAAACCTGTTCACAAAAAACAAGTCATCCAAAAGAGGTCATTGTAATGAGTCAAAGGTCCAAGATATCAGCAATAAGGTGTGGTGGAAGTAACTTGGTTTAAGGACCTCAAGGTGGGATCTTGATTATGCAGAAGAAGGATGGGGTAGGTCTTCCAGATGTTGTTGGCCTACAATACCCATCATCCTCAACTGTTGGCCATACTGGCTGTGGATTATGGGAACTGGAGTCCAAAGACATTGGCAAGGCCCAGTTCTGATGCAGAACATGCCCCAGGTGAGCTTCTTTAACAAGTCCCCATCTTTGCTGTTTCCCTCACAGAATGAAGCTCCCATCTATGGTCCAGGGCTCACTGCTTCTCTTCATCCTGGCCAGCTGGGCCGGTGCCCCCAAGCCCCCCAGCATCAACCTTCAAACGTTCACTGGTTGTGCCGTGCGTGAGTTCACTTTCCTGGCCAAGAAGCCTGGCTGCAAGGCGATGCGAATTACGACAGACTCCTGCTGGGGCCGTTGTCAGACTTGGGAGGTGAGTGGCAGGGGCTCCCAAGGGGTTGGGATAAGGGCTCTTTCCCAGCCCTACCTAGAGATGCTGAGGATCAAAGCTGGCATCTTCTGTGTGCAGATGCTGTACCACTGAACCACAGACCTTCCTCCTGAACTAGAGTTAGGGGATGAAAG
Source organism: Podarcis melisellensis (assembly GCF_964234715.1). NCBI lineage: Eukaryota > Metazoa > Chordata > Lepidosauria > Squamata > Lacertidae > Podarcis > Podarcis melisellensis. The sequence continues at coordinate 9,969,176 of NC_138528.1, read as the reverse complement.
GGGAGGCACCATAAACACTATAAGGAGCCTTGTTGTTCCCCGCTTAAAAGCTCCTCAAAATAACAATGGCCTTCCATGACTCTCTCTCTCTCTTTTTTTAATAAAAAATAATATTTATTAACAGTTTAAAGACTATAAAAGAAAGAAAAAGAATTCAACAAAACAATACAATACAATACGAAAACAAAAACACTAGGTAACACTAACACTAAAACATTGTCAAAACAAAAAAAATTCCTTCCAGTAGCACCTTAAAGACCAACTAAGTTAGTTCTTGGTATGAGCTTTCGTGTGCATGCACACTTCTTCAGATGCACACTTCTTCAGATTGGTATCTGAAGAAGTGTGCATGCACACGAAAGCTCATACCAAGAACTAACTTAGTTGGTCTTTAAGGTGCTACTGGAAGGAATTTTTTTTGTTTTGACTATGGCAGACCAACACGGCTACCTATCTGTAACTGGAACTGGAACTAAAACACTGAATTAACAAAACAAACACAATTTAAAACACATCCAATAATTTCAGTATCTTATCTTTCATTCACTTGTTTCCACGACCTCCTCACACCTCCCTTTTTGTATTCCACTTCAATTAACTGTTTCAGCAATTCCTTTTCATCTTCCTCTGTTTTCTGTCCTGTAATTTATCTTAACTTATTCTAACCTTATTTTTTCCCTTTAATACATTGAAAATCTATTTGTACTTAATTCCTTATAACATTTCTGCTAAAGCCATATAACTTCATTCCAACATTTTTCTAACATTCATTAATTTTACAGTATTTCTGTGAATAATTAAATTTTTTCCAGTCTTCTTCCACCGACTCTTCTCCCTGGTCTCGGATTCTGCCAGTCATTTCCGCCAGTTCCATATAGTCCATCAACTTCATCTCTCTTTTTAGGGTTCTTTATCTTTAATCTGGACTTGGTTTGGACATTCCTTCAAAGAGGGGACTATCCTCTGTAATAAAGGACACATGGACACGAAACTTGTAATTTGGTCTGGGCAAATCGGTCCATTTCAGTATTCCTCAGTTTCTTATTTTTCCAATCTTCTCCATATTTCCACATCATTATTGCTTGCTTTTTCTTTTGTTTTATTATGTATTTTGTGTTTCCATTTTGTATTTTTATGCTGCGAACCGCCCTGTGATCTTTGGATGAAGGGCAGCATACGAATTTAATGAAACAAACAAACAAATATTTGAAAGGTACTCATTAAAACCCACTAGCATTTTAGTGCCAATTTCTTTTCACATACACATTTTGATATGCATTTTTGCCAAATGCACACATTTTTTGAGTTAATTTTCATGAATATATGCAATTTTTCATGCACACATTACCACAGTGTGTGCAATTTTGCACATATTACTTGGTTGGAGAACTGAACTGAAAAATTTGGAGGGGCGAGAATTTTGAGAGAGGGCTGTGATTTAGTTCACATATTATTCTGGAAAGTGCCGATTTGGTTGGTTTACCATTAAATGTGAACTGAACAGAATTTGTCCGCCATCCTTACTTTGTAACTTTCCAGAGGTTTTTAATGGCTTGTTCTGACACACAAATAGCTGACATCACCGAATATTGCGTATTTGCAGTGGGGCTGCATCTCTAATGAGACCCACTTGTTTAAAAATTCCACACGGCAGGTTTCCACCTCTTTCTTCTTAAGAACGCCTTAGTAGTTGCATGGCAAAATATATTCTCAAGCAATTACTTAATGCTCTCATTATATAATTTTGAAAGCTCCTTACAGCTTAAGCACTTAAGGGGGAACTGTCCTTTATTGCTCCACCGACAGAAAATTCCCCAGGGATTAAAATAGAGCCCCTGACTCACAGGGGATGCCTTTTATTCCATATCCCAGTAATATGTTTGCTTCTAATTTTGGTTGCCTCAGAGTTGTGGTAATTGTGCTGTTAGGTGTTTGTGAGTGGGTGTGACAAAACAGGGCAAGCAAGTCCATGCACATTAAGCAGAACAAGATTGTGACTAATTTTAGACTCCTTTTCATTCCACACACCAGGAGCTCTGAGCCAGATTCCCCACGTGTGTGTGTTTGTGTATAAAATCTTGTGATGGAGAAATAAATTCTTTCATTCTCACCTTTCTCACTGAGGAAATTCAAAGGACTGGCTGTGATCTGGAAAGCCCACAAGTCCCAAGTCCCTGAAAGATCACCTCCTTCTCTACAGATCTTCCTGGGTTTTAAGACTGACAGAGGAGTCCTTCCTACATGTTCCTCCGCCCTCAGAAGCTGAGGGTGGCTGTAGCCCAGGAGAGGACATCTCCTGTGGCAGCCACTAAGTTGTGAAATTCTCTCTCAACATATAATAATAATTTATTATTTATACCCTGCCCATCTGGCTGGGCTTCCTCAGCCACTTTGGGCGGCTTCCAACAGAATATTAAAATACAGTCATGCATCAAACATTAAAAGCTTCCCTAAATGGGGCTGCCTTCAGATGTCTTCTGAAAGTCTGGTAGTTGTTGTTCTCTTTGACATCTGGTGGGAGGGTGTTCCACAGGGTGGGTACCACTACCGAGAAGGCCCTCTGCCTGGTTCCCTGTAACTTGGCTTCTTTCAGCGAGGGAACCACCAGTAGGCCCTTGGCTTTGGACCTCAGCGTCTGGGCAGAATGATGGGGGTGGAGACGCTCCTTCAGTTATACTGGACCGAGGCCGTTTAGGGCTTTAAAGGTCAGCACCAACACTTTGAATTGTGCTCGGAAACACACTGGGAGCTAATGTAGGTCTTTCAAGACCGGTGTTATGTGGTCTCGGCGGCTGCTCCCAGTCACCAGTCTAGCATATCTGACACCTTCACTATATGCAGGTTTTGGTGAATGCTGAGGACAAACTTTTTTCATAGACTCACAGAACTGTAGAGTTGGAACAGACCTCGAGGTTCCAACCTCTGACAATGCAGGAATCCCAACTAAAGCATCCATGACAGATGGCCATCCAGTCTCTGCTTTGAAACCTCCAAGGAAGGAGAGTCCACAACCTCCTGAGGCAGACCGTTCCACTGTCCAACAGCTCTGACTCTGTCAGAAAGTTCTTCCTGATGTTTAGTCAGAATCTCCTTTCCTGTAAGTTGAAACCGCTGGTTTGGGTCCTACCATCCAGAGCAGCAGAAAACCATCTTACTTCATCTTCCATGACAGCCCTTCAGAAACTATGACTATTATGTAATTTATTTCTACCCTGCTTCTTTCCCTGACAGTGATTCAAGGTGGCATACAGATAATATAGGAACAACTAAAAAATTCAGAGCAAAAACAATTTAGAACAATTAAACGTTTATAGAATCAAAACACAGGAGTCCGTTTCACTGCTGCATGGCTCTTACCATCAGAAAGTTCTTCCTGATGCTCAGGCCGGACACTGAGGTCCAGCTCTGAGGGCCTCCTGGCAGTTCCCTCACTGCGAGAAGTGAGGTTACAGGGAACCAGGCAGAGGGCCTTCTTGGTGGTGGTGCCCACCCTGTGGAACACCCTCCTGTAGGATGTCAAGGAAATAAACAACTATCTGACTTTTAGAAGACATCTGAAAGCAACCCTCTTTAGGGAAGTTTTTAGTGTTTGATGTTTTAGCGTGTTTGTATTATTCTGTTGGGAGCAGCCCAGCGTGGCTGGCGAAACCCAGCCATATGTGCGGGGTATAAATACATACATAGATGATAGATGATAGATAGATATAGATAGATAGATAGATAGATAGATAGATAGATAGATAGATAGATAAGCCCTGGCAGAGGACAAGGATCTAGAGATTACGCCAATGATGGCCAAATTCTGTGCGACTGCCATAAAACTTAGGGAACAAGCTGTACTACCAAACTGATATATTTTAGTGATCAGGATTTAATATATTTTTTTAACTGCCGCTATATCTGAATTGTCTCTGTTATACCCAATTGCAATTCAATGTATTCCTGTTGCCTTTTATGATTTTCCTGATATTGTAAGTGACCCGGAACTGGTCTGTGACTGTAATAATAAAATTCTAACTATTATTATTATTATTATTATTATTATTATTATTATTCGGAATTTCCTTTTGTGTAACCTGAAGCCATTAGTTTGGGTCCTAACCTCTGGAGCAGGAGAAAACAAGATTGGTCCAAAGACAGTTGTGTATGTCCATACAGCTATACTTAAGCTAACATCTTCTCTCTCCCTCTCTTCTCCTTCTCTCCCTCTCTCTCTCTCTGCCTCCCTTGTGTCCAGAAACCTGTGCTGAAACCCCCTTACATCGAAGCTCACCACCGCGTCTGCACTTACAACGAGACCAAGCTGGAGACGGTGAAGCTGCCAAACTGTGCGGCCAATGTCAGCCCATTCTACACGTACCTCAAGGCCATTCGGTGTGACTGCGGCATGTGCCTCACCGAAACCACGGAATGCGAGACCGCCTGAGCCCTTGGCACGACAGCTGAAGCGCAACCTTCCGTGGGCTCAATCCTGCTGCTGGAGAAAACCAGTAGTAGGGCAATGGTGGCGCTGCGAATCAGGATGGAATGTACCATATTTTTTGCTCTATAAGACTCACTTTTTCCCTGCTAAAAAGTAAGGGGAAATGTGTGTGCGTCTTATGGAGCGAATGCAGGCTGCGCAGCTATCACAGAAGCCAGAACAGCAAGAGGGATCGCTGCTTTAGCTGCGCAGCGATCCTTCTTGCTGTTCTGGCTTCTGAGATTCGAAATATATTTTTTCTTGTTTTCCTCCTCCAAAATCTAGGTGCGTCTAGTGGTCTGGTGCGTCTTATAGAGCGAAAAATACGGTAGTTGCTTGGCTCTGAAATTTCTCTTCCCTCCCCCCCCCCATTGGCCCTTAATTAGAGATTTCATATAGCCACGTAGTTGAGGCTTTAGAAACCGTCACCAGCACATACAGAAAGATTGGCAGCTGCCTTATACTGAATTGGACCATTATCCATTGAGTTCAGTATTGTCTACTTACTGAAGTTTTTCTCAAACTCGGGTCTCTAGCTCTTAGTGGACTACAACTCCCATCCTCCCTAGCTACCAGGACCAGCGGTCAGGGATGATGGGCGCTGTAGTCTTACAACAGCTAGAGACCCAAGTTTGAGGGAAAAAGCTGGTTTGACTTGGTTTCAGGCAGAGGGTATTTTCCAGCCTGGGAAGTTTCAGGATTCGAATCCGGGCCTTATGCACACAAAACAGATGTTCTGCCCCTAAGCCAGTGTTTCCCAGCCTTGGGTCTCCAGCTGTTTTTGGACCACAACTCCCATGATCCCTAGCTAGCAAGACCAATGGTCAGGGATGATGGGAATTGTGGTCTCAAAACAGCTGGAGACAAAAGGTTGGGAAACACTGCCCTAAGCCACAGCCCTTCCCCAATAAAGGCATCTCCATGGTATAGGAACTAACTCTACAGACCTTCTCATACGCTATTCTCCAAGTCAGCACCAGCATGCATTGTTGTGCGTTCAGCTTTGCCCAAGTAGAACGGGTTTTCCTCTGGGTTCAGAGTTTTCCTAAACCTAGAACTGCCTTACCGTTCCTTTAAAAAAAACACACCCTGCATTATTTATTAAACACTGCTGTTTTCCCTGTTTAAATTGTGGGGTGGATTCTGCTCTGCAACTGGGCGGAAATAATAGGTCCCTGACTGCAGTTAGTTACAAACGAAACCCTTTTGATTTCTTTCCCTTGCTCGGTGCCTGTTTCAATGACTGTACCTGGTCTCATATGATCTGCGAATCAATCTGTGTTCTTAATAATGATAATAATAAAACAACGAAATCACAGTAAGATAGCTATTGTGTGCAGCGACTGATTGTCCCTCTTTGCGGTGGAATTTTAACATGGTGCTAAACTTCTTAAATTGCACCTTGAAGATCCAAAAGAAAAACAAGGAAGCAAACAAATCATGATAGGCCATTTCCCTGTCTATCAGCTGATACCCCTGGGTGCCATCACTGGGTGTTTGAGGCAGGGGTTCAATTGTTCTGGGTGCTGCTCCACCAGTGCATTTCCTGTGAGGGTTGTGCCACTCTCGTGAGTCACCTTTGACAGGTGGGGGGGGGGCTGCCAACCTAGCAGTTGCCTGATGTCATCATGATGCCGGCTGTTTGAGGGGTGTTGGTCCCACCCACCCTGCAAAAGCTGACCAGAAGGTGGGGGAGATAAAGATGTGGCCCACTGGACCAAAGGGTTCTCCACCCCTGTTGTGCACAAATGGCATACCCCATCTTGTTGTTGTTTAGTCATTTAGTTGTGTCTGACTCTTCGTGACCCCATGGACCCCAAGGAGAGCACGCCAGGCACTCCTGTCTTCCACTGCCTCCCACAGTTTGGTCAAACTCATGCTGGTAGCTTCAACAACATTGTCCAACCATCTTGTCCTCTGCTGTCCCCTTCTCCTTGTGCCCTCCATCTTTCTCAACATCAGGGTCTTTTCCAGGGAGTCTTCTCTTCTCATGAGGTGGCCAGGGTAGTGGAGCCTCAGCTTCAGGATCTGTCATTCTAGTGAGCACTCAGGGCTGATTTCCTTCAGGATGGATCGCTTTGATCTTCTTGCAGTCCATGGGACTCTCAAGAGTCTCCTCCAGCACCATAATTCAAAAGCATCAATTCTTCGGTGATCAGCCTTCTTTATGGTCCAGCTCTCACTTCCATACATCACTACTGGGAAAACCATAGCTTTAACTATATGGACCTTTGTTGGCAAAGTGATGTCTCTGCTTTTTAAGATGCTGTCTAGGTTGTCATTGCTTTTCTCCTAAGAAGCAGGCGTCTTTTAATTTCATGGCTGCTGTCACCATCTGCAGGGATCATGGAACCCAAGAAAGTAAAATCTCTCACTGCCTCCATTTCTTCCCCTTCTATTTGCCAGGAGGTGATGGGACCAGCCCCTTCATGGATCACTGCCTTGCTGTGGCAAAGGGGCTTGACCAGTGGCCATGATCTTCGTTTTTTTTATGTTGAGCTTCAAACCATATTTTGCTCTCTTTCACCCTCATTAAAAGGTCCTTTAATTCCTCCATACCCCATCTTACCTCCTCCTAAATGGATGGACACCTGCCACAGATGCTTTAGCTGAGTTTCCTGCAATGCAGGGGGTTGGCGATTCTATGATTTTCTCCCAGAACACCTGAATGATCCACGATCCACGATCCTCCCTCCTTCTCCTGCCCCCAAATCATTTCTTTGTGAAGCTTTTGGCATTGCTCCTTAATTTCCGTGTTCTGCTGCAGCTTAGTGTTTAGGCAAGCGAAAGCTAGTGTGACTAAAACAATTGCATCTAATTTCCCTGTTAAGCCTATCTCCGTTTCCTTCTTCCTGCGGTTGCCGACCTGTCAAATTTTAGATTGTAAGAGGCTCGGGGCAGACATCAATCAATCAATCAATCAATCAGTCAGTCAGTCAGTCAGGGATAGTTTCCAGGGCAGGGCACTGGCTCAGCCTGTTGTGGCAAAAATAAGAGTACCTTAAGGTCTTACAAATTTATTCCAGCGTAAGATTTTTGTGGGCTCCAATCTGCTTTATTGGATGTGTGAAGTGTTCTCCTAAGCAGAAGGCATAACAGACCAGGGGTCGCCAATTTTGGGGGGGTTCAATAGAGTCATGGACTGGTTGAACCCAGAGGAATGGTGGGAGGAACCAGCTGGGGAACCTCCAAAGGAAGAAGGCTCAGAGCTAAGGGAATGGTGGTGGGACAATGATGAATAGTCAGAGGGAGAAGACCAGGAAGAGGAGGTGTCGGAAGCTGAAGGGGCAACAGGGTTTAGTGAGCAGGGAGAATCTGTGGCAGAGAGCACTCCAGAATCAGAGGGAGAAGCTGAAGCAGAGGAGGTGGGAGGCCAAGAGGCAGAGATGAGTCAGGCTGGGGAAGGGTCACAGGTGTCTCCCCCTGCTGCTGCTACAAGCTCTACCTCCAGCCTCTCAGAACCAGGAGAGGCATGAAAAGGATGGAGGAGAGATCAGCTGCACACAGGGGACGTCTCCTATTGCTTGGGGGAAACCATGGAGAGGAGGGTACTTAGACGATTGTGGAGAGGTGGGGAGTTTCAATCTCAGCTGTGCTCCTTAGGCCTGACGGTGAGCGAAGAGGAGGTTGTGTTTTTGCTAATACAGAGTTAACTCCAACTTTGAAATGTGTGATTTACTGACCGGCACTCTTTGTGACAAATAGGCATTTGGAGCAACTGCAAAAATTGTAATGGGCAACACCCTTGTAACCAATTATGCACTGCAACTTCTAGGATATTGGCTGCAACAGAATGCTTCCTCAAGTCTAATTTCAGCCAGGGCGAGCCCTTTGGGCACAAGGGAAGATTTCTTTGGGCAGCCATTCATCAACGGGTGCCATGTTGGCAATCCCTAGACACGGCTAGGGAGGACTGCAAACACTGAGGTCAGAAGGAAACAAACCACAGTAATGCAGACAGTGATGGTGGTTAACAGTTGGGGTAACACAGAAATTGTGGCACGAGGTATCAGATAGGATAGGAAAGTTAAAGCATAGTCTTATCTAAATCGGATGCCCTGTCCTTCCTATAGATGAGTTGCCCTTGCTCTGAACTGTTGCTCAAATGCTCAGAATGAAGACAATAAAAATCTCTTTTCCAATCCACTGCTTTAAAACGTACTGCTCCTGATGTACGTACTTTTAAGAGGCCCAAAATGCACCTTCTTTCCTTCTGCTTGCCAGGAGAACATTATATAGCTAATTAGGACTCTCATCCTCAAAAAGCTTTTAAGTTGGAAGGTTTTTATTTCCCTCCGTTAGTTAGATTTGTTAGCGAGTTGCTGAAAATCGACACTTGGGCTATTAATAGCGGCTTTACTGAGGAGCGCCCTGTCTCCTGAGTTGTCCTCATGCTGGAAGCTGCCCAGAACATAATACTTAAGCAGAACTTTTAAAAACAAGCAGAACTGTGTTTGCCACTAGTGACCGAGGCTTTTCACATTGGTGTGTGTCAGACCTGTGCATTTAACAACGGAGGGGGTGGGCAGATAATTGGATTGAGGTCGCATTCATTCATTTGAATGTGAACATCAAAAATTGCCAGAGCACTATTCCCTCCTGAGGTTTTCATAAACTGGCATTCAGATACAGACTGCCTCTGACTGTCAAGGCGAAAAGGTAAAAGGTAAAGGACCCATGGATGGTTAACACAGCTGTCATGGCTAGCAGGCCGGGATAGACTTCTCCTCCAGAATTTGTCCAATCCTCTTTTCCAGACATTCAAACAGGTGGGCCACAACTGCACCCTGGGGAAGTGAGTTCCACAGTGTATCGTATTTTTCACTCCATAAGACCCACTTCCCCCTCCTAAAAAGTAAGGGGAAATGTGTGTGCATCTTATGGAGCGAATGCAGGCAGGAGGCTTGGCTCAGCGCTCCCTTTAAAGAGCTGTGTGGAGGTGTGCGGGGGCTTTTCCCCAAGGAATGAGAAGGGCAGCCCATCAGTCCCTTCTCCCTCCTTGGGAAAAGCCCCCAAGAGCTGCACACACGCTCTGCACAGCTCTTTAAAGGGAGCACAGCTCTTGGGGGCGTTTCCTTTTCTCTTGCTGTTCTGGCTTCGCCGTGGGAAGCCTCTTCAGGGCAGGGGGAGCCTTCATCCTGCTGCCCTGAAGAGGCTTCACAAAGCTATCACAGAAGCCAGAACAGCAAGAGGGTTCACTGCGCAGCGATCCCTCTTGCTGTTCTGGCTTCTGGGATTCAGAATATTTTTTTCTTGTTTCCCTCCTCCAAAAACTAGGTGCGTCTTATGGTCTGGTGCATCTTATAGAGCGAAAAATACGGTAACTATTCACTGGCTTCCAATACGGTAACTATTCACTGGCGGCTTCCAACAAAGATTAAAAATACATTAAAATGTCACACATTAAAAACTTGCCTAAAGAGGGTTGCTTCCAGGTGTCTTCTAAAAGTCAGATAGTTGTTTTTCCCCCTTGACATCTGGTGGAAGGGCGTTCCACAGGGCGGGTGCCATTACTGAGAAGGCCTTCTGCCTGGTTCCCTGTAACCTCACTTCCTGCAGGGAGAAAACTGCCAGAAGGCTCTTGGCACTGGACCTCAGTGTCTGGGCTGGATGATGGGGTTGGAGATGCTCCTTCAGGTATACTGGACCAAGGCTGTTTATGGCTTTAAAGGTAAGCACCAACACTTTGAATTGTGATCGGAAACGTACTGGGAGCTAATGTAGGTCTTTCTAGACCGGTATTATGTGGTCTCTGCGATCGCCCCCAGTCACCAGTCTAGCTGCCACATTGTGGATTAATTGCAGTTTCCGGGTCACCTTCAAAGGTAGCCCCACATAGAGCGCATTGCAGTAGTCCAAGCGGGAGATAACTAGAGCTTGTACTCAATAAAAGGCAGCTTCCCATGTTCCTATGTGGCGTTTCCCTAAAGCAGAGCTTTCCAAACTGTGTGCCACGACACGTTAGCGCAGCTTCAGTGTGCAGATGTCTTCCTCGTAGGAAAGTTGTCGAAATTGCTCTGTGCTAGGATTTTTCTAGAAGTGTAGGTGGGTTCCCATGAGGCAAGACACAGCAATAACAGCAAGAACCTTTATTGAACTACATAACTGGAAAACAGGCGCAAAGCAACAGCTTATATACATTCCTGAAAGCCTGCGCCACTCCCACTCCCAACGTGATTGGCTGTCTAAACTTCCAAGCTGCGAATCACGACTCAGAGTTCAAGGGGCCAATGGCAGAGGCCCAAATCCTGAAGTGTTCTGTGATTGGACATCATGTATCGACCCAGGAGCTCAGAATTCTTCATCCAGACTCAAGCTCAGGCAAACACAGGCCACTGAATACATAACATTGCTCCTGTCAACATTGGAGCTGAACCTCTTTCTTATCGCTCATCTTTACTTCAGATAGTTTGCTCCCAAGCCAGATTAAAAAATTGTAACGAGGTTTGAAGTGTGCCTAGAAATGGCAAGCCTGGAGCCATCTTGCTTCCAGGGATGTGGGCATCCCCTTCAGTTGTGCCACCTTAAACAGCAGCCTAGTTTGCCTGTATGGTGAGACCGGCTCTGGATCCGACATTCTGAGGAGGACAGTGAATCTATAGTTGAAAAATTAACTCGACAAATATGAATTGAGACAGGCTGAAACCACAGTGTGGTGACCATGTCTGGGAAATGTGTGCGTCCGTTTGATAAAGGCATCTTCTTGATGGGCTCACGAGATGACTCAATTCTTTTGTTTGTTGCCATTACAGTTGTATTGTCTCAGCAGATTAGCAGGGAGTCTGCTTTGATTTGCATCTCTTCAAAGGGCGGCTCTCCGATGTGTGTTGAAGCAAGACAACTCTCCTTCGCTTTAAAGGAAGTCTAGCTCTGGGGACTAGAAGCTGCCAGGATGCCTTCAAGAGGCTGGCATGAAGCGTCTTATCAAATGCAACCCAGGTGCTCTGCTTCTCGATTAAAATCCAGCCACAGGTAGAAAATCAATCCAAGTAACTCTCTGTACTGACAATGAGGTTTGCTGCCAGGACATAAGCACATCAGAAGAGTTCTGTTGGATCAGGCCAGTGGCATCCTATGGAATATAAGACTCATGGAACTGTAGAGTTGGAAGGGATCCTGAGGGTAATCTAGTCCAACCCCTTGCAAAGCACATAATAATGATAATGATGATGATGATGATGATAATAATAATGATAATATTTTTCCCAGCCACTCTGGGCAGCTCCCAACAGAATACAGTGGTACCTCGGGTTACATACGCTTCAGGTTACAGACTCCACTAACCCAGAAATAGTACCTCGGGTTAAGAACTTTGCTTCAGGATGAGAACAGAAATCGTGCTCTGGCGGCGTGGCAGCAGTGGGAGGCCCCATTAGCTAAATGATGCTTCAGGTTAAGAACAGTTTCAGGTTAAGAACGGACCTCCGGCACGAATTAAGTTCTTAACCCGAGGTACCAGTATAATCCTAAGCATTTTTACTCAGAACGAAGTCCCGCTTCAATAGGATTTACTCAATAGGATTTGCTCTCTGGTATGTTCCCATTAATTATCACAGTTTCTAATGATGATGATGATCAAATGCATGAGAAGCTTCCTGATGTAGACTAGGATGTCCATATTTTTTGTCTGAGACATGTGGGAGGAGGAGGAGAAGGAGAAGAAGAAGAGGAGGAAGAGGAGGAGGAGGAGGAGGAGGAGGAGTTTGGATTTGATATCCCGCTTTATCACTACCCTAAGGAGTCTCAAAGCAGCTAACAATCTCCTTTCCCTTCCTTCCCCACAACAAACACTCTGTGAGGTGAGTGAGGCTGAGGGACTTCAAAGAAGTGCGACTGGCCCAAGGTCACCCAGCAGCTGCATGTGGAGGAGCGGAGACTCGAACCCGGTGCTCCAGATTACGAGACTACCGCTCTTAACCACTACACCACACTGGTATGTGAGGATTAATTTGTAAGATACTTTGTGGATTACACCCCTTCCCATTTAGACTCCATGATCTCATATGCCTCAGCTGGACTACTGAAATGTGCTCTATGCAGGGCTGCCCTTGAAAACGTCTCTCAGACCTCCAGCTGTGAAACACTAAGCAATCAGGACAAAAGCATTTGTTCAGCTTAATTAAGAAAAAAGAGAACCTCTTGCATTTTAACAAGCTGGGCGAGGGATGTTTCCTGCCATCTTGAAGAGACAGCTTGGTTTAATTACTTGGAACTGTGGTTCTTTACGCAGCACGCCGTTGCTGAAGACGTTTATGGTTGCTGAGTAAGCAACAACTGCAGCGCTTTGAAATCCCTCCGATTGCAAAAGATCAGCTTAATGTCAACAAATACTTCAGCAGTTTATTGCAGAAGCCTCTGCCACGTTGCAGAACTCATTATGCTGCCTAATTCAATCAGTGCTTTATAGCTCATTTTTTCTCATCAATAAGGTGTGACAGGTTGCTTTTCCTGGGATTTGGCATTTTCCGGTTATACATCGGAGCACGTTTGAAACGTTCAGCCTGACTTGAAGGCGACTTCAAGTTGTGAGGAGTGAGTCATAGGTACACAGAGCAGCTCTGTTGGTGTGCAATGCCTTCCGCCGGACCTGGATAGGAGACCTGTCAGGGAACTGCCATCGGAGCCAGGAGTGGAGGTAAGGCTCCCCGGCGATGCCGGAGAAGGGCCCAGCAGGGAGAGAGGGAACTCATCTACTGGGGAAGGAAATCAGCGTGACACCAGTGGAGAAGGGGGAGCAGGGGAGGGATTCGGAGAGATGGCTCCAGGACTCTTCTACAGAGACCAGCGGGGAGAGCACGGGTCCTCCGCTGGCCATGCCCACCCTGCGCAGAAGACTTCCGCACAGGAAGGCTAGGCGGAGACTTGGCGTCAAAGAACTTTTATGCTGGAAGAAGTTCAGGAAACGCCCACTGACGGATTCTGCCAGTGACTGACACAGCCACGGAGAAAGGGCTGTCCAGCCAGGGAAAGGTTTAGCCAGACAACGTTGCCTAGAGTAGCGGCAACTTACGCACGAGCAACCCCAATTCCCATTACAAGACCCAATGGGATCTATAAAATTACAGAATTGTAGAGTTGGAAGGGACCCCAGGGTCATCTAGTCCAACCCCCTGCAATGCTGGAATCTCAACTAAAGCATCCATGTCAAATGGCCACCCCAGCCTGGGTTTGTGCCCAGCCCAACTCATTCTTCAGGAGGAAGAGGCACAGGGTGTGTAGTTTTGCTGGATCTCACCTCATACTTGGCCCTACAATTCACCTGCTGGCCTTTAACCCTCGCCATTCCCCCCAATTAGTTTTATTAATTTTCCATAATTTTTAACAAATTGTGACCAAGTTAATACAAATTTTATACAAATTTGAAGGCTGAATAACATTTCCAACTCTGATTTCAGAATTTCATCCCTTCTCCCTACCTATTCAGTTACCAATTTCTGCAAAGACTCTTATACAGTGGTTAAGTACTTAATTCGTTCCAGAGGTCCGTACTTAACCTGAAACTGTTATTAACCTGAAGCACCACTTTAGCTAATGGGGCCTCCTGCTGCCGCTGCGCTGCCGCTGCACGATTTCTGTTCTCATCCTGAAGCAAAGTTCTTAACCTGAAGCACTATTTCTGGGTTAGCGGAGTCTGTAACCTGAAGCGTATGTAACCTGAAGCATATGTAACCCGAGGTATCACTGTACATTTCTTATAACCTGTTCTCAAATTACTCGAGTAGAGTAAGTCTCCTTTTATCCATCTATAGTAATCATCAATCAATTCTAAAACATTTCTCTCCGATACCTATTGAATAACCCTTTGCCTGAGGGGAAAAAGACAGATCCTGCTCCCTTGCCTTTTAACCCTTGCCTATGTATCACTTAGCTTTATGCGTTAAAATATTTGGCAGGAACAAAGCCCTGGGTTCGAGTTCATCATCTGGCAGTGAGGACAAGAAGAGGCAGAGGCATTTCCTCCTGCATGTGTCAGAGGCGGAAGAATGCCTCTCCCACCAATATAAACACAAAGTAGCATACCCTCCAACAGTCCCGAAAATACTGGGATCGTCATGAAAACCCTCAAGCCATCGTGGCTTCTCACTTTTCCACAGAGAATCCCAAATTCCCAAGGTGCCTTCTCTTCAATGCAGCGTTTCAGCATGTTACCTGGCGTTCAGATCCATGCGTCCTCTAATGCTTTTCTTAGATCTATGCCTCCTGCTCCCTCCCCTTCCGCTCAATATGGCGTCACTTCCTGTTTTTACAAAAACAAGACCTGGGTCGCTTGAATGGCACTAAGAAAGCTTTTCACTGTTCCTCAGTTGACTGGTCTCCTATAAAGAAAGCAGTGAAGGGGGGAAGCGAGGGGTCCACAAGGGTGCTGGCATGGCTGCGAGGGGTGCAGAGGGGTTGCCCTATGCGGCCTAGGACCCATGTACCTATGGGACCGCCTCTCCTGGTATGCCCCGCGGAGGACCTTAAGGTCCATAAATGTCAACATTTTGGAGGTCCCAGGTTGCAAGGAGGTTAGATTGGTCTCAACTAGGGTCAGGGCCTTTTCAGTACTGGCCCCAACTTGATGGAACGCTCTGTCACAAGAGACTAGGGCCCTGCGGGACTTGACATCTTTCTGCAGGGCCTGCAAGACAGACCTGTTCCACCTGGCCTTTGGTTTGGACTCAGTCTGACCCTTATGTTTCCCTCCCCTTATGGTTTTGATCTATGGGCTACTTTTAAAATGAGGCTGCATTTTAAATTGCATTTTAACCTGCATTCCCCCCCCCCATTATGTTTTTACTGTAATTTTACTGGTATTAGCTTCCCTGAGCCTGGCTCTGGCTGGGGAGGGTGGGGTATAAATATAATTTATTATTACTGGCTTGTGTCAGTCAGCCACTGAGTTTGCACCTATTTTCATGCGAGGAACATTGAAGAGCATGAAGCACCCTCTCTAAGAATAGTTAAGGCCTTAGCTCCTCTGTGCAAGTAAGCCTCATTAAATGCAGCAGGATTCACTTTTCTAAAAAAGTGCTTTCTGATTAATATGGGGTAAGCTTTATTGATCCAAAGTTTTAAAATTGATTAACCTAACCAATTAATTGCCCCCCTTTTTTTTGCTGCCCTAGTAACATTAGATGAATAAGCACAATTCCCAGCGAGAGAGGAGCAAAGACTATTCAGAAGAGCCTTCTGGCCAAGTGGCAGTTTATGCCAAGTCTATTTTAGCTGAAACGGCAGGTCAGGAGCTAAGAGTGCGTCTAGCAAGAAAATCCTGCAGCTCTCCTGAGCGAAGAGAACGATCAAACTTGAGAATGTCTGTCGTGAAATAGTGAGTGCGCAGGATAGAGCATAGACACAATGGGTGCTGCATCATGACCAAGGCAGTTTCAGTCCCATGATGAGGCCTGAATCCCGACTGGAAGGGATCCAAATGGTCCACATCCTCCAGGTGTGCCTGGAGTTGTTCCACAACCACTCGCTCAATCACCGAGCCCAAGAATGGAAGATTTGAGACTGGGCGATAGTTGGCCATATTGGTCGGGTCCAAAGATGTTTTTTAAAGAAGCGGTTTAATGACTGCCTCTTTCAGTGAGTCTAGGAAGGCTCCCTCTAGGAAGAATTCACCACCCCACGGAGCCCATCGCCCAGCCCTTCTTGGCTCACTTTTATGAGCCAGGATGGGCAAGGATCAAGGAGACAGGTGGTCAGTTTCACTCATTGAAGCAGCCTGTCCACATCCTCAGGAGTAACAGATTGGAACCGATCCATGCTACTTGACTAGACAGGACTCCAGCACTCTCCCGCCCCGGCCCTGCTCCCATGGTGGAGTCTACCTCTTTCTGAATCTGAGTTTCTACACGTGCTCACACACCCCTCTCTGCCCTCCATCACAGTGAGGTCAAAGTTCAAAGACACAGTCCAGCCAGGCAAAAACTGTGGGGAGGGGAAGTCAAAATATAAAATTCCGTGTTTGCTAGGTGAGCAAAGGTTTTAGACATATGCAGATCCCTGTAAATTCCTAGAGGGCACCCTGTGAAGTCGCATCCCCTAATTGCCCAGGCAGGAATGGTAACAATAGGAAGATAATCTTTATCATTTTCTTCCACCTCTCTTGTCATGCAGCCATGGGGATTAGGATGTGGAGCATGTCCACCCCAGGTAGCATCTTTGATCTAAACAAAGCATTTTGAACTCTAGAAAGATGCTTTGCCTGACATCCCACTGCTATTTTCTGCGTGAATCAAGCCTGCAACTATATTCTTACATCGCAGACTTCTGCGTTGTTGTTTCATTTCGAGGGATAAATAAAGGGGAAGATCCAGTCTGCCAGAGGTACTCTGGATAATTAGAGAAAGCTAATTGTGCCAAGTTTCCGTGTTAATGCTGCAAAAGATGGCATATGTTATGTACTGAGTTGAATAGGATCCAAAATGCAGCAGTCTGATTGGTCCTAGAACAATAGGATTCAGAATGCAGCAGTCTGATTGGTCCTAGAACAATAGGATTCAGAATGCAGCAGTCTGATTGGTCCTAGAACAATGCAGCAGTATGATTGGTCCGCAGGAGCCACCCAATCCAGCTCCAGGTGGAATTGAATCCGCAACCTGATTGGCCTACAGGAGAATCCCGGAATTAGCCAATCACGTGGGGCCCATTGTGTAAATAATGTATATAAAGCAGACATTCTGGGGGAACTTCCATTCCTCCTCACCACTATGAGCTGAATAAAGAGCATGAAATCCACTCTCGACTCCAAGTATATTTCAGTATATTTTTAACTCTGCTAAACTAGACACTAACCTTACTCAAGTGAGCAAGAGGAGGATAATTAATAAATAACACATCCTCTCCTACCTTCCAAATCCATCCCAACAAAAATGGGTGGATCAAGTGAGGGGTGGAACCTGGGTAGGGGGCATAGCCCAGTGACAGCCCTGAGGGTTAGGCAGAGACGCCTGATGGGCTGCTTTTAGACCCTGGACCTGAGGCCCCCCACCCCACCCCATGTTCACTTCCAGAAATCTTCACGCCAAACCATATCAGACAGAAATGCTGGATCAAACTTCTTCCTGAAACCTTGCAGGAGCTGCACTAAGCTAAGAAACTGTCAGAGGGGGACATCAAGGCCAAAGGGGATCAATTATTAAGGATATAATAGATTTAATCTGGAACCGTATGGTTCCTAAGAGGACAGGCCAAGGATCACCTGAGACTTTGGACGTCCCTCTCTGATGCCTTGGCAACCTGTTAGGCTGGGGCAGAGCTGGCCAGTGTCCAGCTACCATCTCAATCTGTGGTTCTCAAAAATCCAGGGTATCTTGTCTACCTTGACTTGTCTGCTGAGGAACTGCTACACATCAGCTACAGAACTTATGTGTCTACAAGGCATGCCTATTTAACATCCATTTCAGCTCTCGTTATCACTGACTGTAATGTTTGCAGTTCATTGCCATCCAACTCCCACCTTATGAGTTTTCTTCTTTATAGGCCTGCCAGTCGAGCATCTGGCAAAGTTTGCTCGAGCCCACAGAAGGTTACGCCATAATGAATCTGATAGGAGTATATTCTATGCAGCACTAAGCAAGATCGTTCCATCAGTGAAAGGATTTCTCCTGGTGCAATGATGGTGCAATGATGTCCAAATCTCCTCCCTCCAGCATGCCCTTCAAATATGCTGTGGGTGACACTTCCAGACTAGGGCACTCAGTGACGGGTTGTAGTCTGTGTTCCTGCTATCGAGAGAGAGAGAGACGAAGTTGCAAGACGAGAGATTAAAGGGAGAGCAACTAAAGGCGAAGTTAACCCTACGCCCAAGTGGAGAGCTTGGGTGGCAAAATTCCAGGCTGCACAACAAGGGGTTTGCCCTCCTCATTTTGGACACAAAACTTAAGAACAGAGCAAAGAGTGAAGGGGTGAACCTCAGCGTCTGGGGAAAAAAACACACTTGCTTGCAAGTGCCTTGAAACCTGAGCAACCAGCGCTGGTCTACTCCACAAAGATAAATGTTATGTACAGTGGTGCCTCGCAAGACGAAATTAATCCGTTCCGTGGTTTTTTCGTCTTGCGAAGCAAGCCCATTGACAGCTTAGCGGATTAGCGCTATTAGCGGTTTAGCGGCTTTTAGCACTTTTAGCGGCTTTTCAGCTTAGCGGATCAGCTGATAAGCGGCTTAGCTGCTTAGAAAAAGGGGGGGGGAGGGAAAAAACCCGCAGGAACTCACAAGACATTTTCGTCTTGCGAAGCAAGCCCATAGGGAAATTCGTTTTGCGAAGCGGGTTTTCCGTCTTGTGAGGCGTTCGTCTTACGGGGCACCACTGTACTGAAGTTCTCACCCTGGGCCAGCAGGGGGATACTGTAGATAGTTATGCAAATAAGGGATCAAAAGTGACGTTCAGTGATTGGATAGTTTTAGAAAATTGTCACAGTTACGTTGTAGTGGAGCTCTATATAAGCAGGCTGACTGAACCCTTCAGTTCAGTTCTGTCCTGGCCTGTGAATAAACAAGAGCCGTTTGAAGAATCGCTGTGTCGTCTGATATGTTCACCCACAACTTAACAATAAAGAATTAAAAACACTGACTGCATCCCTGCAGCAAGTAAAAAAAACCAAGGAGGTATGTAAAGGGGAAAGCAGCTACCACGAAAAATCATCAAAAAACGTGAGGGATGGTGAACGGGCTCTACCTCAAGGCGGTGGTTAAACTGTAAATTATACTGTGAAAATAAGTCTGAAAGAAATCCAAATTGCACTCCAAGTGAAAATAAATTTAATCCACTTTAACCAGAATATAAAAAAGAACAGTGAGCGTAAAAGAGGGGGAGGGGAGAGAAAGCTGTCTCAGTTTTGGGGATGGTGGGGGAGGGGATGTGAGGAGGGGGAAAATCCCCTGGTGACAAGACGAATCCTTGCAGTACTGCAAAACATGTGGTTAAAGTCTTCAAGGTGCAACGAGACTCTGTTGTTTTTACACGACACAACTTTGGCGCGCAACGGTGATTGGTCGCTGTGAATGAGCGGGTGCTTGGTGTACACAAGTCCTCCTCTCTCCTTTTTTAAAGAAACAAAAACATTTTTATTGAAGGCACCATTAACCCCCACATGATTGTCGGAGCTACCGACAATAGAAGAATGGAGAATGAAGCTGATTGACTACGCAGAATTGGACAGATTAACCGGAAAAAATAGATATCTTCAAGACCAAAAGTTCATCAAGGACTGGGGGAAATTTGTTGAATATCTGAAAAGAACATGTGATGTGCAAACAACACTGGTGGGGTTTCAAGAAGCACTGTGAAAACAGAGATATATTGTTAAAAACACAAACGGGAGTGGGAGGGAAGCTGAATGGCAATATACACAGAGAAATGCGTAAACTGAGAAGTAAATATGGATGGTTCTCAGAGAATCCGAAGGAACTCCAAAAAGCAACAAATTTGTGAAAATCTGCGAAAATTTGGTACAATTGTATTTTTTTGTTTTGTATTGGAAAATAATAAAAATTATTTATATTAAAAAAAAAAACCCATATGATTGCTGGGAGTAAAGCAGCTTGCAGGAAGACACTTGAGCCAGTGGGAAGGGAGACAGGCAAAAAGGCAACTCTTCTTTCCTTGCTGACACCTTCTTGAGTAACTTACCTGCAGATTATTTTTCTCATAGGCTTTACTTTCTTCCTGTCAGCGTTGAACCTGCTTCATGTTAGCACTGAACTCCATCATGGCAACATATAATAGCTTGGTACTCATAACGGCTTTGGGACGTGGGTGGCGCTGTGGGTTAAATCACAGAGCCTAGGACTTGCCAATCAGAAGGTCGACGGTTCGAATCCCCGCGACGGGGTGAGCTCCCATTGCTCGGTCCCTGCTCCTGCCCACCTAGCAGTTCGAAAGCACGTCAAAGTGCAAGTAGATGAATAGGTACCACTCCGACGGGAAGGTAAACGGTGTTTCCGTGCACTGTTCTGGTTTGCCAGAAGCGGCTTAGTCATGCTGGCCACATGACCCGGAGGCTGTACGCCGGCTCCCTCGGCCAATAAAGCGAGATGAGCGCCGCAACCCCAGAGTTGGCCACGACTGGACCTAATGGTCAGGGGTCCCTTTACCTTTACCATAATGGCTTCATTTGCCAGGAGAAAGAAATCTTATCTTTCTTTAGTTCTTAGCAGACTATTTATTTTGGCTCTCCGTTGCCATATATACCAAACTCCAACAACAATGACCCATGCGCAAAGTTTTCCACAGGTAAGCTATCTGTGCTCATTTAGCAAAATAAGGTGAGGGGTGGGGGGTGGGGAATTGCCACAACCTTCCAAAGGCTGCTCTTTCCAATTGCACTTACCGTATTTTTCGCTCTATAAGACGCACCACACCACAAGACGCACCTAGTTTTTGTAGGAGGAAGACAAGAAAAAATATATTCTGAATCTCAGAAGCCAGAACAGCAGGAGGGATCGCTGCGCAGTGAAAGCAGCAATCCCTCTTGCTGTTCTGGCTTCTGGGATAGCTGCGCAGCCTCCATTCGCTCCATAAGACGCACACACATTTCCCCTTACTTTTTAGGAGGGAAAAAGTGAGTCTTATAGAGCAAAAAATACGGTAAATGATTCGTGGAAAACATTTGTAAATAAGGCACCTACAGCAGCCTTAAGGCACTGGGTTGTCGTAGGCAGTTCTCGGTTGCTTTGTAGCTGGAAACTAGAATGAAAAACATTTGAGACTTTTAGTTTAGAGAAAGGGCAAGTAAGGGGTGGCACGATACAAATGTTTAAATTACGCAAGGCCTGGAGAGACTGCAGCCATTTCCAAGTGTCCTTATTTTCCAGGGACAGCCCCGGATTTACAGAAGCCCATCCCGGTTTCTGATCCTGGAATGCCCCGCTTTTCCTTAGGGCGTCCCTATTTTCATCAGAGAAATGTTGGAGGGTATGAGAATGGGTAGAGAAAAGCCTTTCTCCCTCTCTCATAACCAGAACCAAGGAAGCTGAAAGTTGGAAGAATCAGGGCAGATTTTTAAAAGCCCATTGAGTCCAGCGTCCTGTTCTCAACACGGCCAACTAGATGCCCATGGAAAACATGCACAAGCAGGGCCCAAGAGCGCACTCTCCATGGTTTCTGGCAACTAGTATTCAGAACTGTGGAGGCAGAAGACAGTCATTGTGCTAGAAGAAGAAGAGTTTTGATATCCCGCTTTATCACTACCCGAAGGAGTCTCAAAGCGGCTAACATTCTCCTTTCCCTTCCTCCCCCACAACAAACACTCTGTGAGGTGAGTGGGGCTGAGAGACTTCAGAGAAGTGTGACTGGCCCAAGGTCACCCAGCAGCTGCATGTGGAGGAGCGGAGACGTGAACCCGGTTCACCAGATTACGAGTGCACCGCTCTTAACCACTACACCACACTGGCTCCCATTGATATTTATCTAATCGCCTTTTAAAACCAACAAAGTCGGTAGCCGTCACGACACACAGCCGGCATGAATTCCATGGCTTAACTATTTGATTGTTATCATTTGTTATTACATCTCCATCCCATCTTTCTTCCAAGCCGTAACCTTTATAGTCCTAAACGGCCTCGGTCCAGTATACCTGAAGGAGCGTCTCCACCCCCATCATTCTGCCCAGACACTGAGGTCCAGCTCTGAGGGCCTTCTGGCGGTTCCCTCGCTGCGAGAAGCCAAGTTACAGAGAACCAGGCAGAGGGCCTTCTCGGTGGTGGCACCCGCCCTGTGGAACGCCCTCCCACCAGATGTCAAAGAGAGAAATAACTACCAAACTTTTAGAAGACATCTGAAGGCAGCCCTGTTTAGGGAAGCTTTTAATGTTTAATAGGTTATTGTATTTTGGTGTTCTGTTGGAAGCCGCCCAGAGTGGCTGGGGTAACCCAGCCAGATGGGCGGGGTATAAATAAAAAATTATTATTATTATTATTATTATTATTATTATTATTATTATTATTATGAGCTCATCGTGACAAACCTGCTTGGTCTCCCCACATCTTATCCTCAAAACAACCCTGTGAGGTAGGTTAGGTTGAAAGACAGTGACCAGCCCAAGGCCACCCAGCAAGTTTCACGGCTGAGGGGGGATTTGAACCCTGGCCTCCCAGGTCCTAGTCCAACACTCTAACCAGTGCACCACACTGCCTGCAGTCTCTCCAGGCCTGCAGGCGCTGTGTGATGAAGCACTTTCTTTTATCTGTCCTGAATCTTCCAAGATTCATCTTCATTGTGATAGGAGAAAGGGGGAGAAAAACCGTTTCTGTACCCGCTTTATGATTTTATACATTTCTATTGTGTTGCTTCTCACTCACCTTTTCTCTAAACCAAAAAATAAACAGCAAATGCTATAACCTTTCCTCATAGGAGAGTTGGTCATCCCATTTATCACTTCCATTACCATTTTCTGAACCTTCCTCAACTTTATGATATCCTTTCGGAGGTTGTTCAATGAGCAGTTTAGAATTTCCTGCATTGCAGAGGGTTGGACTAGATGACCGCTGAGGTCCCTTCCAACCCAGCAGCTCTGGGATCCTACATCTTAAAACAACAGCGAGAACAACTGGGTGAAGAGGGAACTAGGTCTGCATTCAGAATATACATACAGCTCCTTCCAGACCCTGGCTATAGCCATTTGCAAGCAAGAAAATTCGGTTGTGTGGTACTCAATTTAGTAAAAAATAAAATAAAATCCCAGATGCCCAAGGGTAAAATGACAATACATTTTGATGGCTCTCTAGTTGGATAATGCTCAATATATAAAAAGGGAGACAAAATACAGTAAATGTCAGTTTGATACCACATTGTTTCCCTCCTCCCCAAGAAATGAGGCTCTTTTCAAAACGGGGAATATTCATAAAAAAGTAGATTAAAACAGGATCTCTAATGTTGCATCAATATCTTAACCACGGTCAACTCTGGAAGAGTTATTTGCCTGCCTGATTTAGCTTTTGTGGCCCGGTCGTGATTGAATATTCATACCGGACCAAATCAATTCATTCGTTGTTGCTGAAGGCTACAAATTACTGAATCTAGAGATTCTCTCAGTTTTGCTGCAGGATCCTTTGAGATCTTTTCACGTTTTTTTTTCCGGATCCTGACACCGCAGGAAGAGTTCTCTCAGCTGCTTTACTTTATCAGCTAGCTTTGCCTGAGGAAAAGTGACCACAATACGGACCAGCTGCTTGTATCTACAGCTCCGTAGCGGTTAGAAAAAAGCAGGTAAGATATGAGAAGGCGCAAGCGTAGGAGGAATCACAGACGGGGAAGATCTCCCTTTGAAGATGCCTCCTTCCTGGTCATGTCCTTCGATCTTTTGTGCAGGTGTGAAATTATGGGATGGGAAGACTCTGGCCAAACACCAGCCCAACCCCGTTCCAATATTCCGGTCATTGTCATACAACTCGACAGCAGCTGCCGCACTCAGAGCACGGTTTCTTTTTCTTCTTGGGATTGAATATGGTGAGTATCGCTTCGTCAAAGACGGCCTTCAGGCCTTTCTGAGTCAAGGCTGAGCACTCCAGGTAGCACTGGGCGCCGATCTAGAACGAATAAAAAAAGAGAGAGACAGACAGGCCTGAGTGACAGTGGCAAGTGACACTGAATGACCTCTGGGCCATAAAAAAACCCAGGAGCATTTTTACTCGGTATTATAGGTGAGGACATTAATAGACAAGATGTTAAATTATTTTTATATGCAACAACAGCGGCAAGAGTATTGTTAGCCCAGAAATGGAAGCAAGAAGGAATTCTGATGAAAGAAGAATGGCAGACGAAATTAATGGACCACGCAGAATTGGATAAAATGACAGGAAGGATTCGAAACCTGCGGGACCAGAGATTTACAGAAGATAGCTTTAGACAAATTCTTGGAGGAAGGCAGAGGACTCTTCTTTCGGCCAACATAGTCAAATAGAACCTCCTTGCCTGGGGGCACTCTACCTTTTAATACCCAGAGCAGGGTATCTATATCTATATTCTGCCATTGCTCCCCAGCAATGGGTATTCACAGGTAGACTATCCATGGACATGGAGGTTCTATTTGACCTAAAGCCATCAAACATCCTTTCCCCTCTTCTGTGGACTTCTCATACGGACAGAGTGGAAGTAAAATCTGCATGTATAGGCACTTATGAAGAACTTGTATTGTAACGATAGTCTTTTCTAGGTTTTTAGATGGCTCTGTTTTATCTGTGTGAGCTGCCTTGAGTCCTGGACTGGGGAAAAAACCGTATTTTTCGCTCCATAAGACACACCTTTTTCCTCCTAAAAAGTAAGGGGAAATGTCTGTGCATCTTATGAAGCGAATGCTGTGTGGAGGAGGGACGTGTAAGCGGCTCCTGTCCGCTTTGCTGCTTTAAAGCGAGCTGCGGAGGACAGACGGACGGGAGCCATGGCTCCCCTTCATTCAGAATATTCCCCCCCCCATGTTTTCCTCCTCTAAAAACTAGGTGTGTCTTATGGCCAGGTGCGTCTTATGGAGTGAAAAATACGGAAAATACATACATACTGTATATACAACGACAACAACGAACCTGGCTTAGTTTACAAGGTAGGTGCAGGGCCCAAATCAGTTGTAGGTCTAGTTTGCCTGATCAAATCCTGGCTCAATCAGTCAAGATATGCATGATTTTCATGCCCTTGCATGCGGCGTCTTGGCTCTTGGGTTTAATGGGAGCAACAGTACCTCTTTAGCCAGTTTGATGCCGTGTTCGTAAGACAGGGGCTTCTCCTTCATGTAGAGCAGTCGAGTCAAGGTTTTTGGATCATCTCGTAGGTCAATCTAGGAGTTTAAAGCAGACGTAAAGTTTAAGGCTTGTTCAAAAAAGAAAAGAAAATAGGGCTATCTAAGGTCTCTAACTGTTGGAGATGCAACAGAGATAATGCTTCTCTAAAAAAGTGTTTTTCATTGTCCTATATTGAAAGATGTTTTGGCAGAAGGTAACTGAAACTATAGATAGGGATGCGGGTGGCGCTGTGGGTTAAACCACAGAGCCTAGGACTTGCCGATCAGAAGGTCGGCGGTTCGAATCCCCGCCACGGGGTAAGCTCCCGTTGTTCGGCCCCTGCTCCTGCTAACCTAGCAGTTTGAAAGCACATCAAAGTGCAAGTAGATAAATAGGTACCGCTCTGGTGGGGAGGTAAACGGCGTTTCTGTGCACTGCTCTGGTTCACCAGAAGTGGCTTAGTCATGCTGGCCACATGACCTGGAAGCTGTCTGCAGACAAACGCCGGCTCCCTCGTCCAATAAAGCGAGATGAGCACCGCAACCCCAGAGTTGGCCATGAAAAGACCTAATGGTCAGGGTTCCTTTACCTTTACCTTTAACTGTTTATCAACAGAACTGTACAGAGCAACCTTACATTTACAGAGCAAAATATCCTCTTGAATTATATACTTGGCACATGGAACCTTACAAAAGGACAATAGGAGTGGACTCTCTGTGCCCTTACCATGGCAAAAAGACTGATATTGATGAATTGGAATAATAAAAATGCGTCTCCCTTCTACGAGGGCATTGAAGACTTACACATACAAGCTCGGAACATATGAACGACTTGCATATAAATGCAGACTTGCGATGGACAAATTCAATGATATTTGGAATCCATTCTTAGAAATACTGCAATAGGTTCAGATCTGGTGAAGTACAATTAACAACCTTGTAAAATATACAGCTTTGGGCTCCCCCTCTTTGTTTTCCCTTCTGCCTGGGCTCTGTTTCTTTTTTTCATTTTCTCTTTTCTGTTTGCGTCTCTTGGCACACATATAGTTATGTATTTTTGAACTTTCAATAAAGATGTTAGTCTATCCCCCCCCCCCAAAGTTAAAGGCTTGTTCACAGCTATGGCATCCCTCACTGAGCAGAAACCTTCTGCCTAGTCCTATCTGTCTGCCCATCATCACACTATTGGTCACAAAGTGAGACTATCATGTGGCAGCTGCAATTGTAGAATCGGAGAGCTGAAGAAGAAGAAGAAGAAGAAGAAGAATTTAGATTTGATATCCTGCTTTATCACTATCTGAAGGAGTCTCAAAGCAGCTAACATTCTCCTTTCCCTTCCTCCCCCACAACAAACACTCTGTGAGGTGAGTGAGGCTGAGAGACTTCAGAGAAGTGTGACTAGCCCATAGCTGTCAACCGTGCCGTGTCCCGCTGCTGTCCCTTATTGACGATGTCCCTTAAATTTCCCAGGTTTTAAAGGAAGCAGCTCCTCTCCCTCCCTCCCTCCCTGCCAGCCAGGGAGGAGGGAGGCTCCAATTGTGTTGCTTGGCTGCATTGCTCACCCAATAAGGAGTCTAAGAACGACTGGGGGGTGGCGCTTGCATGCCTTGTGCCGATCAAATTGGCCGCGTTGTCTGGGGACTCGCCTTTGCTCAGCGCTTCCCAGCGGAGAGGTGACGGTGATTTTCCTTGCTGCATCCCCTTTGCTGGGTTGCTGCGCTGTGGGAACCACCGCTTGAGGCTTCGTTTGGCTGCTGGCTGGGCTTTCTGCCTTTGGCTCGGAGGGGCTCTGTGTCTGAAAAATCCCTTATTTTGGCTGCTGATCTCTTATTTTTGAGGCTGCTGGTCCCTTATTTTCAAATTTGTAAGTTGACAGCTATGGACTAGCCCAAGGTCACCCAGCAGCTGCATGTGGAGGAGCGGAGACGTGAACCCGGTTCACCAGATTATGAGTCCACTGCTCTTAACCACCACACCACACTGGATCTAGTCCAGCCCCCTGCAATGCAGGAATCTTTTGCCCAACATGGGATTCGAACCGACGACCCTCATGCTCTACCGACTGAGCTTTTCCAGTTGGCTGAGTTAGCATGAACACACCCGAGACCAGTGCTTTGCAGACTCCCCAGCCATCCTTTACCTGTGTTCCTATCAGAACATAAGGCACATGGGGCATGCAGACTTTCAGTTCCGGCACCCATTCCTCCTGGACGTTGTGGTACGAGGCAGGGTTCACCACGGAGAAACAGATCAAAAACACGTCCGTGTTGGGGTAAGAGAGAGGCCTGAGCTGGTTGTAGTCCTCCTGCCAGACAGCAAAAGAATTTAAATGAGAGCATTACAACAGCAGTGAAATGGTTATTTGGAGCAGCAAACTAGATGTCCTTTCTGATTCCTCCCAATTCTTTGATTCTAAGCATCCACAGAACCGTTTTTGCACGCGATAAAGTCAAAATTTATTGAGTTGCCTAGGTGTTTTCTTATTAGCTTTCAGGGCCAGGAGCAGGCAGTTCACTAAACATTAATAAGAAGTTTCTGACAGCAAGAGCTGTTTGAAATAAATACTACTTTGGGGCAGTGCTATTTTTCTAATCTAGAACTCGCCATGAATGCCTCCCTTGTTCTCTTAGAAAAAGCCCTGCTTTGGGGGGGGGGGAAATGTAAAATTCTCAGGCGGTGAGATTATTTTAAACCATATACCAACCGTGGGGTTTGACTGTCTGCCAAAAGACTGATATTGATTCATTGGAAAGATAAAACTATGGCCCTCTTTGAGCGATGGATAGAAAATATGACAATGCTGGCAATGTACAAATTAGTAATTTTTCATTCGTTGTAATAATTGTATTACTTATATACCTGTATTCCATATTGTATCACAATTCCAAGTATTTTTCTTTAATTTTTCTTTTCGTTTTGTTCTTTTCCTTTATTTTCTCATGGAATTTTAAAAATAAATTATTATTATTATTATTATTATTATTATTAACATAAGTTGGATGGCCATCTGTCAGGGATTCTTTACCGTACACTTTTTGATGTGGCGAACTGCAAAACAAATAACTTAGAGTGACCACGAGATGGCACTAGATTCTCGCAAGAAGGTTCACAACAAAGCCTTTTGAGTTTCCGAACAATATTTGTTGTGGAGAGGTGAAGCTTGGGGCACCATTAAGAATGTCAGAAAGAGAGCTGGAGACATGGAATGCGACATCAACACTTGACTCTGAGATAATGGGCTGTCATGACACTAGGTTGGGTAATTCACTTGGACTCTGGTGCCGAGGGCAAAATCCCAGGGGAGATGGGGAGGCGAGACAGAGGCCCCTGCCGGCCCTCCAAGTGTCCCTATTTTCCAGGGACAGTCCCCGATTTACCAAAGCCGCCTTGGTTTCTGATTTGATCCTGGAATCCCCTGTATTTCCTTATTTTCATTGGAGAAATGATGGAGGGGACGTCTCTATTTTCATCTGAGAAAAGTTGGAAGATAAGGAATAGGATGTCCTTGTTCTCATTGGAGGGACGCGAGTGGCGCTGTGGGTTAAACCACAGAGCCTACGACTTGCCGATCAGAAGGTCAGTGGTTCTAATCCCCGTGACGGGGTGAGCTCCTATTGCTTGGTCCCTGCTCCTGCCAACACAGCCGTTTGAAAGCACGTCAAAGTGCAAGTAGATAAATAGGTACCACTCTGGTGGGAAGGTAAACAGCGTTTCCATGTGCTGCTCTGGTTCTCCAGAAGCGGCTTAGTCATGCTGGCCACATGACCTGGAAGCTGTACGCCGGCTCCCTCGGCCAATAAAGCAAGATGAGCGCAACAACCCCAGAGTCGGCCACGACTGTACCTAATGGTCAGGGGTCCATTTACCTTTTTATTTTCATTGGAGAAATGTTGGGGGAGGGGGTGGGTTATGACCCTGTTTTCATGGTACGCAGCTGGCAGTATTGCATAATCATTTTCAGAGGTGTGGCCATGCTTAGTTTTTTTGCAGCAAAACCAAGATAGGCTTTTGTACTGTGCAATCCTATGCATGTATGCTGAGAAGTAATTCAGCAAGGCTTATTCTCAGATATGTAAGAGTAAGGGGCAGAGGCCCTAGCTCAGTGTTAGGGCATTTGCTTGGCATGTAGAAGGTCCCAGGTTCAAATCCTGGCGTCTGCAAGAAGGGCTGGAAAATGCCCCCCTGCCTGAAACTCTGGACAGCTGCTGCCAGTCAGTGTAGACAATATTCAGCCAGAGGGATCAATGTTCTGACTCAGCACTAGGCAGCTTCCTACGTGCGTATAGAGTTTCAGCTTCAATGTGACATAAGTTACAGGCATCTAATGAAGCAGACTCTAATCCATGAAACCTCACGCTAGGGTTGCCATACGTCCGGGATTTCCCAGCAATACCTAGAATACTGCAGTCAGCAGCAGTGAAGAAATCGGTATCATGTCCAGGAAAATCTGGACAAATGGCAACCCATGTCAGCAGTGTCGTTTTTGCCATCTTTCCTCAAAACTTTTGCTCAACAACTTTTTCCCCCTACCAAAAAAGCTAAATAACGCTGCCAAAAAAAAATCTAAACAACTTTTGTGCCCTGATTATCACTTTTTGAAATATGGCAGCCCTATCTTATGCTGTAATAAATTTGTTAGTTTTTCTTTTTCTCCTATCATTTTAATTTCTTAAATGAATATCACATGCACAATGCAAACTCTAAATTAGTTAGAACATCATATAATGCAACATAATCCTATGATCATCAAATGTATGTTATAATAAATTGGTAGTCTTCAGAGTGCCGCAAGGCTTTTTGTACCATGTGTCTGCGTGTATGAAGTGACTCTTGTGCAAGTTTCCAAAAATGAAAAGCTTACATTTTTGCCTGCCTTAAGGAACAAAGAAGAACCACAAAATGTTCTTTGTGAGAAGAACAGCGGCATCGAAGATAGACATAACATGCAGAAATGACAGTAGATTACCTGTCCTGCAGTGTCATAAAGTCCAAGCAAATGCTGTCTGCCTCCGACTGTCACAGTCACTATAAAAAAAAGAGAAAACAGAAATATATTACCGGAACCTGGTTGGATCAGAATAAGGGCCCTTGCAAAATTTGGGCTTTTTTCAGTTTGGAGCAGAGGTTCCCAAACTTATTTGGTCTACCACCACCTTTTCAGGGGGAGGGATTACTCAGTGCCCCCCCGGAAATCCTGCCAGCTCAGTCCAATCCGCTCGAGGGTCGGGGTCGGTGCCACAGTCCTCCTGCCATTGGTGAAATAGACAGGCAAGCTGAGACCCAGTTCCCAGGCCTGGGTTCACCCAAAAGGGTTCAGCCAAGCCCAGGAAAAACCATCACCTCCAGCATGACTGCCAGATCCAGGGGAGGCGTTGTATGAATGGTTGTTTCTAAAATTCTTCTTTCTTTATGCTTCCACCACCCCCTTACTTTTATTCAACGCCCTCCCCCAATTGCACCCGAGGCTACTACTGCCCCACTGGATCGTCCCAGCGCCCCCCAGGGGGTGGTAGCGCCCACATTGGGAAACACTGGTTTAGAGAAAAGGTTGGCATAAGAGCTTGACGTAGAGTAACATTAGACCTATCCCTGCCCATTAGGTAAAGGTAAAGAGACCCCTGACCATTAGGTCCAGTTGTGGCCAACTCTGGGGTTGCGGCGCTCATCTCACTTTATTGGCCGAGGGAGCCGGCGTACAGCTTCCGGGTCATGTGGCCAGCATGACTAAGCCGCTTCTGGCGAACCAGAACAGTGCACAGAAACACCGTTTACCTTCCCGCCGGAGTGGTACCTATTTATCTACTTGCACTTTGACCTGCTTTCGAACTGCTAGGTTGGCAGGAGCAGGGACCGAGCAACGGGAGCTCACCCCGTCGCAGGGATTCGAACCGCCAACCTTCTGATCATCAAATCCTAGGCTCTGTGGTTTAACCCACAGCACAGGACCCTAAATTTTGACACTGGAAGAGACAAGAGAGGGAGACAGGATAAAAAGGGAAGATGACGGATGGATGAAAGGAAGAGTAGCTGCATGGATTCAGGCTTAAATTTGGTTGGGATCCTCGCATGACAATGGACTCGTGTGATGTTTTGAAGGTGGAAGAAAAGCACCCACCAAACAAAATTAGACATCTGTTGCACTTAGCTCATCTTTTGTTATTCTAGCTCCAGTGCGGAGATGAACTTCACAGGCTGGTGCTTTCGGGGTAGCAAGAGATCTAAGGAAGCTCCGCAGGGTCAGGAAGAGACCCCCGGCTGGTGGGTACTCATCTCTAAGACCCCAGATCTAGGTTGCAACTCTTCCCTACTGAGGGAATGTTTGGGTTATGTCTGGGTTTGGTACATTTGGCATCCGTTTCCCCCTTCATCTTCTTCCTTTCCAGTGGAAGATAGTTTGCAATGTCTTGGTCCTTGCGTCAGAAGCCACCATCTCAGTGAGAACGATGGGAGTTCGTTTTGGACAAAGCATGGCTATTCTTTTATGTGTTTATGTCTCCCAACACTCATCTATTGAAAATCTTGTTTAGTTTGTGTTATGCCCTTCCTCCCAGGAGTCCAGGGAAGTATAAACAGTCTTCTGAGTAGCCTCTCATTCAGGTGGTGGCCAAGAGCAAGCCTGCTCTGACCCAGAGATAAATAATTGCTCTTGCTTTACGTGACATGATTCATCTGGCTAATTCAACATCCCCCCCCCCCCCACAAAGGGGCCCCAAGTAGTCCAGTGCATCATGGGAAGAGGGTGGGTTGAGAGGAAAGCAAAGATAATTGTTTCCTCTATGAGGAACGGTTGCTGTGTTTGGGATGTTTTAGTATAGAGAAAAGGTGAGTTAGAAGCAACACAGTAGTAGTGGCAGACCCCTGACATTCACCCCATTTGTTGGGTGCTGGTGCCCAGTCTGCGCATTATGCACTGCTAAATGCCACCCCAATCCCTGAGCAGTGAGAGACTTCATGAGTTCCAGGTGCTTACCAGGAGATTGGTTTCCATGGAATGAAGGTCAGTGGAGAAGGTGGATATATGGATTTATTTGCACATATATACAACCTGGGGACGTGGGGGGCGCTGTGGGTTAAACCACAGAGCCTAGGACTTGCCGATCAGAAGGTCAGCGGTTCGAATCCCCGCGACGGGGTGAGCTCCCATTGCTCGGTCCCAGCTCCTGCTAACCTAGCAGTTTGAAAGCACGTCAAAGTGCAAGTAGATAAATAGGTACCACTCTGGCGGGAAGGTAAACGGCGTTTCCGTGTGCTGCTCAGGTTCACCAGAAGCGGCTTAGTCATGCTGGCCACATGACCCGGAAGCTGTACGCCGGCTCCCTCGGCCAACAGATGAGCACCGCAACCCCAGAGTCGTCTGTGACTGGACCTAATGGTCAGGGGTCCCTTCAACTTTTTATATACAACCTGAGCCTAAGATGGAGGGGCTCACAGCAAGAAAGTATTTGTGGGGCCGCTCCCCACAAAGTTGATGGGCATTCCCATTCAAATGGTGTGTGTGCACTGCGTCATGTGATCGGTTGTGCCGAGGCGGGGCTTACCTGGGCCCCCACAATATTTTATTCAAGTTGGTGCCTGTCAAGATGCTGTCAGCGGCTCCCGGCTGGTTGCCCAGGAAAGTATAAAGACAAGGAAACGTTTCTTACTGTCCTTTTTTATTTCAGTCTTTACACAGAGTGGCTATAGAACCCAGCCTCTTGGATAATGGCGTTGTGCGAGTGAATCTCCACCCCCCCGTCTCTCCCACTTCTTCATTCATCAATCTCATCGTCTCTCCTACAGGTGCTGCTACATGCCCTCTGTTTTTGAGCTCTTTGCTCTCCTACTTTCAAGGCTCGCTGGGTTCTGGGAGGGGGGGTCTGAAATGCTTTCTAAAGACACTGTGTCCATTAGCTGTCACCCCCCGGTGCTTCCTCTTCCTCCTCTCCCATGATGTCCCAACTTCCCCCCTCATCTGCCTCTGAGCTGTGACCTCCCTCAAACCCCTGTTGTAAATATAAACTGTCCTCCTCTTCTTCCTCCCTGGAAGGGTCAAGCTGGGAAGGCAGGCTCGACCATTCCTCTTCTGCCCAGTCCCTGCCATCACCCCTGGCACAAAGCAAGCATGCCTCTGTCTCTGCAGCTACCAGCCTGCTGCCAGCTCAGCTCTCACACAACCCCCCTATCTCGCTCTTTTCTTTCTGCCCACCCAACTTCTTTGGTTATGCTAATCCTGGTGCTTGTTTATGGGGAAAGCTAGAAAGTCCCAGAAAGACATCTACTTCTGCTTCATTGACTATGCAAAAGCCTTTGACTGTGTCGACCACAGCAAACTATGGCAAGTTCTTAAAGAAATAGGAGTGCCCGATCACCTCATCTGTCTCCTGAGAAATGTCTATGTGGGACAAGAAGCTACAGTTAGAACTGGATATGGAACAACTGATTGGTTCAAAATTGGGAAAGGAGTACGGCAAGGCTGTATATTGTCTCCCTGCTTATTTAACTTATATGCAGAATTCATCATGCGAAAGGCTGGGCTGGATGAATCCCAAACCGGAATTAAGATCGCCGGAAGAAATATCAACAACCTCAGATATACAGATGACACAACCTTGATGGCAGAAAGTGAGGAGGAATTAAAGAACCTTTTAATGAGGGTGAAAGAGGAGAGTGCAAAATATGGTCTGAAGCTCAACATCAAAAAAACGAAAATCATGGCCACTGGGCCCATCATCTCCTGGCAAATAGAAAGGGAAGAAATGGAGGCAGTGAGAGATTTTACTTTTTTGGGCTCCATGATCACTGCAGATGGTGACAGCAGTCACGAAATTAAAAGACGCCTGCTTCTTGGGAGAAAAGCAATGACAAACCTAGATAGCATCTTAAAAAGCAGAGACATCACCTTGCCAACAAAGGTCCGTATAGTTAAAGCTATGGTTTTCCCCGTAGTGATGTATGGAAGTGAGAGCTGGACCATAAAGAAGGCTGATCGCCGAAGAATGGATGCTTTTGAATTATGGTGCTGGAGGAGACTCTTGAGAGTCCCATGGACTGCAAGAAGATCCAATCTATCCATTCTTAAGGAAATCAGCCCTGAGTGCTTACTGGAAGGACAGATCCTGAAGGTGAGGCTCCAAGACTTTGGCCACCTCATGACAAGATAAGACTCCCTGGAAAAGACCCTGATGTTGGGAAAGATGGAGGGCACAAGGAGAAGGGGACGACAGAGGACGAGATGGTTGGATAGTGTTCTCGAAGCTACCAGCATGAGTTTGAGCAAACTGTGGGAGGCAGTGGAAGACATGAGTGCCTGGTGTGCTCTGGTCCCTGGGGTCACGAAGAGTCGGACATGATTAAACAACAATCCTGGTGCTTAACTAGCCAGCCACAATCGTTGCCTAGACAAAGGGACTGGTTGGGCAAGCTTGCTCTCCTATCTTCTAACCTGCCCCCCCCCCCCCCGCAATACAGGAACCCAAGAATCAGACAGGGCTCAAAGCATTGTGCAGAATGATCCTTCTCCCAACAAAACATGGTGCCCATCATAAAGTCAGGGGTTTTGCTGGCGAAC
Source organism: Podarcis melisellensis (assembly GCF_964234715.1). NCBI lineage: Eukaryota > Metazoa > Chordata > Lepidosauria > Squamata > Lacertidae > Podarcis > Podarcis melisellensis. Next base: position 9,934,467 of record NC_138528.1, on the reverse strand, counting down.
GAATAAAACGCACCGAGAACTTTTACCCGTTGCACCGTAACGAGGTCCGAATTCTGCGCCGCATCCATCTCACTTTAAAGCTGCGTCAATAACAGCCGGAGGAAGGCAGGCAGATTGACAGCTCAGCAGGTTTCCTGTCTAATGAAGCTATCTGGAAGTTTGCCTGGAAGTCGGTAGAGAACTAGTCCACTCTCCTTCCATGCAAAAATAATAACTGTGATGGATTAGGCTTGATCTCTCTGTTCATCTACCTGTGGCATGAGCTACCAGGTGCTGATTTCTTTTTGCCTGACTAATCTCATTTATCATTTAACACCACTCCTCCCCTCCCGGGTGTAATTTATTATTAAAAGTCCATTTCACTTGTTTCCTGAGGGCCCCCACTGTAGAATGATATGGTATTGCTGGATCCCACCCATGAAGTATTGGAGGCTCTTGGTGAGAGGCGAAAGCATCTGGCAAGGCAACATAACAGAGCAGCTGGAAGGATGGATTGATCATTTTCATATCTGCCACTACCTCTGGCCTGTCAGGAAATCCAGTTGCTATCGACAGCTCCGCGGCTATTTATTAAGTCAAGGGCCAAGGCAAGCAGGTCCTGATAAAGATGCACAGAAGTCCCTGGCAGACAGTTAATGAACAGCCTTTTCCCTCGGGGTACGATTCTTCCAAACCCTTATCTGCCGGAGGTTGGCAAGCTGGTAATAGGAATTCAATGTACAACAAATCCGTCCTTTAAGCAGCGAGGGGAGGTGAAGTCAGGAAGATAAATAGAACAAGAGCGCTCTGACAACCTCTCTTGTACAAGGTGGGAGCCGAATATGGCCTGGTGAAAACATGGAGGACGGCGCTGATTGACAGGGTTAGATTTATATTCCCATATCTTTGCAGAACGCCGCCTAAGCTGCGTTTCAAAGAGCCGCTTCATCACTCTGGCAAGCTGTTGCTTACATGGGCTTCTCTGAAGTAGGAAGCATTTATTATTTCAATTCCTCGATTTCTGCAGCGTGCGCCTTGGCTTCTGCAACCCCTGACAGCCCTGGAAAGGAGAGTTTTTCCTTTCTGCTTGTGTGAGGACGGAAGAAAGTCAAGACGAGTGTTTGCGGACCTCTCCCTGCTTCCAAACCGACCTGGCAGGAAGGGGACGAGGGGTGAAAATTCCCAGTTGAAACAAAATTCCCCTTCCTGACTGTGTTAGAACACGTGCTTCGCATGCAGAAAGTCGTCGGTTCAATTCCTGGCAGCTCCAGTTAAAAAGATCTGCGTCAGGACTGCTGGGAAAGTACCCAAAGAGGACCCAGAATTTGGAAAGCTCATGTAAAAAAAAAAAAAGGACCTATTTATTTATTTCATAAAATTGATGCACCAATTGATTGTGAACAAAAAACATCATAGAATCATAAAATTGGAAGGGACCCTGAGAACAGGGACATTCTATTCTGTACAGTGGTAGCTCGGGTTAAGTGCTTAATTTGTTCTGGAGGTCCGTACTTAACCTGAAACTGTTCTTAACCTGAAGCACCACTTTAACTAATGGGGCCTCCTGCTGCCACCGCGCCGCCGGAACCCAATTTCTGTTCTCATCCTGAAGCAGTTTTTAACCTGAAGCACTATTTCTGGATTAGCGGAGTCTGTAGCCTGAAGCGTCTGTAACCTGAAGCGTATGTAACCCGAGGTACCACTGTATCAGGAAGCTTCTCCTGTGTTGGATCTCTCTGCACAAATAGACATCATATACACATCTACACCCTGAGCCAATTGCAACCTCTCTGCTGAACCTACCTCACAGGGTTGTTGTAAAGAAAAAAATGCAAGCGTGTACAACACCTTCCACAGATAAACGGAATGAAACAATATTTTAGCTGTAAGATGTCTTGTGTCCCCGCCAGGGACAAATGTGCGTAATAATAATAATAATCAGTGCTTTTTTTTCCTTAAAAAATGTTTAGGGTTACTCTCATTTTGGCTCAAGAAAGCCACCATTTTATAGGAAATCAGGAAAAATAAATACAGTAAATGGACAAAAGTACAAAGATTTACAAAATGTTTAGCGGTATGCATACCCCTGCGTTCCCCCAGAAAAAAAGCACTGATAATAAGAATAATAATTAACAATGGAAACTTTGAGAATTATCAGGAACATACCAGAGAGGAAATCCTAATGAACTCAGTGTGACTTAGTTCCGTGTAAAAATGCTTTGCATTGCCGTGTAAGCTGCAAAGACTTTACCCAGTTACCTGGGAGTAAGCTCCATGGAATACAGTGGGACTTACTTTTGAGTAGGCTTCATTGGGCTTCATGTGTTTCTTAAGAAATGGCTGGCTGCTGAAGCATTGCAATTAAAGAATTAAAAGTGGGTTGATTACCTTTCCCCTTCAAAATCATAGGAAGTTGCCTGCCAGCTTCACCATTTCCTTCATTTGGCACAACAATTTTATTTTCAGTATCAACAGGACTCCGGTTTTGCACCTACAGACCCACACAGCTCTTTTAATTGCTCTCCGAGATGTGAAGGGTGGGAGGAAAAAGGAAAACCGGGATATTCCGGGATCAAATCAGAAACTGGGGTGGCTTCTGTGATTTTGGGACTGTTCCTGGAAAATAGGGACACTTGCAGCGTATAATAAATAATAATAATATTTTTTTATTTATACCCCGCCCTTCACGGTTCAAAAACTGGACTCCGGGCGGCTAACAACAAATTTAAAACACTTTGAAACACTTAATTATAAAAGCAGCATAAAATACAGTATAAAAACATGAATAACAATAAAATTCAAAAATCAATTAGATAATCCCCAGGGCTAGCTGGCTGAATTGGTCCTACTTGGGCCAGCGAGGAGGCCAGGGGAGAATTAGCTGTGGGGTCTCAGAGCGGGTGATCTTCATAAAAGGGGAGAGGGAGGGAAGAGAAGGGAAATAAAAGATCAGGCTGAATTCAGATTAAAGGCCAGGCGGAATAGCTCTGTCTTACAGGCCTGGCGGAAGGAGTTTAAATCCTGAAGGGCCCTAGTCTCATGGGACAGAGCATTTCACCAGGTCGGAGCCATTACTGAAAAGGCCCTGGCCCTGGTGGAGGATAGTCTGACTTCTTTAGGGCCCGGGACCTCTAAACTATGGTTATTCATGGACCCTAAGGTCCTCTGTGGGGCAGACCAGGAGAGGCAGATTCATAGATAAGAGGGCTCTAAGCCACAAAGGGCTTTAAAGGTCAAAACCAGCACCTTGAACCTGTCCCTGTACTCCACCGGGAGCCAGTGCAACTGGTATAGAACTGGGTGAATATGGCAGGGACCCCATATGCACAGAGCTAATCCAACCCTCTCAGGGCCGTCTTAAGCATATCCGGCACCGTGATGCAAAGCTCCCTCTGCCCCCTTCTCAGAGTTGTCGCTGCCAGTGGGGCTGGAGGAGGTGGGCAGCGGCTGGAGGGTGGCTGCTCCCGGCTCAACTGGCTGCTTTGTGCCATGATGGCCATAGCAGACGGAGGCTCTGGGTGCTGCTTCAGCACACCATGGCAGAGGTGGGCGAGGGCGGTGAGCTGATGCCAGGAAGTGCCGCGTCCAGCTTCCACCTCTTCCCTGGCGCCCTGCACCACTAGCCTCTATGGGTAAGATGTCCCTGAACCCTCTAATTTTTTTTAAAAAATAATATTTATTAAAGTTTAAAAAAAGTTACAAAAATGATAAAAGAAAAAAAGAAACAAAAAATATAAAATACAGAAAAATAAAAACAATTAAAACAAGTCAATCTTTCCATGTCTTGTCTTTCATTTACTTGTTTCCCTGACCTCCTCACACCTCCCTTTTTTGTATTCTAGTTCAATTAGTTATTTCAGCAAATCCTTTCCATTTTTTACTTTTATCTTAATAATTTATCTTGTAACTTTACATTCTTACCTGTTAACAATCCATTTTTACATACCCCTTTGTAACATTACTGCTACATACCCCTTTGTAACATTACTGCTAAAACCACATAACTTCATTCCAGCATCCTTCTAACATTCCTTAATTTTACAGTGTTTCTGTAAATAGTCTTTAAATTTCTTCCAATCTTCTTCTACCGACTCTTCTCCCTGGTCTCGGATTCTGCCAGTCATTTCCACCCGTTCCATGTACTCCATCACCTTCATCTGCCATTCTTCCTGGGTGGGTAGATCTTGTGTCTTCCAGTACTTTGCAATAAGTATTCTTGCTGCTGTTGTAGCATACGTAAAGAAAGTTCTATCCTTCTTTGGCACCAATTGGCCGACCATGCCCAGGAGAAAGGCCTCTGGTTTCTTCAGAAAGGTATATTTAAATACCTTTTTCATTTCATTATAGATCATCCCAGAAAGCCTTCATCTTTGGGCACGTCCACCAAAGGTGAAAGAATGTACCTTCAGTCTCTTTGCATTTCCAACATTTATTATCGGGCATATGATAAATTTTTGCAAGCTTGACTGGTGTCATGTACCACCTGTAGATCCAGTTCCATGTACTCCATCACCTTCATCTGCCATTCTTCCCGGGTGGGTAGATCTTGTGTGAACCCTCTAACCCCATAACGGGCAGATGGCAGCAACAGGGTAAGCCGAATACATGATGACAGAGGCAGGACGATTGAGGTCAGACTGCTGGCACAGATCTGCAGCCACACAGCCCTCAAGAGGGCAAACATAGCGGCCACAGTGATACCCTCCTATAGGTCTTTCCTGTTTTCTTTAAACCTTTCACTGCTGCTGAATTTTATTGAGCCACTCGCCGATTGCACTAATTCTCCCTGCCAAAGTTTCATGCTACGTTCCTGATGTGTATAGTTATACCTTCACATTTCCCATATTGCGTTCATTTATTTTTCTTAGCCCCGCAAGTCGCCCGGGGGGGATATGCATCGATGGGCCGCCCCTGAAACCGAGCAATAAAAATAAATTGGTGTCCAAGGCCTGATGTCCTTGCCATCTGGCAATGAGGTCATTGTCTTGGAGCTAAGACTCCAGGCCTCTCTTGAAAGGTCCTAATGCAGCAGCCGAGTCCATGTTGGAATCCCTAGTACCTTTTTCAAATGAGCCAGTTTTCTTTCCTTCCCAAAATTTGTCGCAAATCATGGTGCGGGCCGTTTGCCCATCTCTAATTTCAGCTCCCTCGAACGGGAGAGTGGAATGGCAACGAGCAGCTTAATTTCTTGGCTTGCTTTGTAAGTAGGATTGCCAAACTATTCCTTACTTTTAAGAAGCATCAATCATGCTAAAGCTTTCTCTGTTATTCTGGAGCAGGACAGCTCCACTGAGCCTAATAGGTGCCCTTCTTTCCAGACATTTCTCCAGGGCGTCCTTGACTTTTGAATGCTTCTTTCGCACCGAACACTTTCATGCTTTGCCTTCACATAAAGGAAGCTGGACTAGCATTTGGAGAAGGAGAGGCTGTGTAGAACAGCTTACGTTCAGCCTGGTGCCCCACAATACTTTGCGCGACAGTTCCCACCAGTCCCGGCCAGCATGCTCAATGGTCAGGGATGGTAAGAGAAGCTTCCTGGTGTCCCTGTTTTCATCGGAGAAATGTTGGAGAGGACTCCTGCCAACCTAGCAGTTCGAAAGCACAAAGTGCAAGTAGATAAATAGGTACCGCTCCGGCGGGAAGGTAAACGGCGTTTCTGTGTGCTGCTCTGGTTCACCAGAAGTGGCTTAGTCCTGCTGGCCACATGACCCGGAAGCTGTACACTGGCTCCCTCGGCCAATATAGCGAGATGAGCGCTGCAACCCCAGAGTCGGTCACGACTGGACCTAATAGTCAGGGGCCCTATGCATGTAGGAATTTAGAACACAGCATGATCAGGGTTCTGAATTGAGTGGGCGCCTTCAGTGTAGACCCAGCTCAAACCTCCCCGAATTTCTTTCCCCTTGTACCTGGGCACTGAAAAGGTACCTAATGGTATCGCTAATGCAGAGTCACCAATAGATTAAATTGAGAAATGAATACACAGAAAGGTAAGGTGATGTCAGGCTGCGGGGAATCAGCTTCCTCCCCCATGGCAGTAAATAAGAAAATCAAACAAAAGGAACGTCTTACCAGTTAGATTCTTTAATAATCACAGTGAGAGACAAAAGAACATGTCTCCCTAGGAAATGGCGGTGCTCCCAGCAAAGGCTTACACCCCTCCGTCCCTATTAATCTTTGCCACTCCTACGTCTTGTAATCTGAGCTTGCACCCTCTGCGCTTTCTGTTCTGAGACTTTCTGAGCTCTTCTCGACTTTGGGGAGGGTGGTGGAGGTATGCTGTCCAACGACTGTGAATCTGTTAACCCTCTCTCTTCCAGTGTTTCTTCTCCTAGCTGTTCCCCATCCAGTATTTCCCAGCTTCTGCCTTCTGAACTATGCCCCTCTGCAAACCACTCTTCCAAATCTATACTGTCGTCCTGCTTCTGGGAAGATTCAGGAGCAGGGGGAGGCTCCCACCATTCCTCCTCAGTGCAGCGCTCCTCAGCATAGTCCCTGACAGGTGAGGAGAGTTGTGGCTTTGTGTTAGACCAGGCACGTCCAACAGGTAGATTGTGATCCACCGATAAATCACTGGACGTCTGTGGTAGATCACTGGTAGTTCGCTGGCTCCGTGAGCAGATCACAGTTACAGGTTCAATTGCTGGCACTTTTGCTTTGTATTGGGTTGGGAAAAGCTCTTGTCTAAAACCCTGCAGAAATGCTGCCGATCAGTGTTGACATTACTGAGCTGGAAGGACCAGTGGTCTGATTTGTAGGGATGGAAAGATATTTCAGTTTTGGTTTCTAATTTTTCCAATCTTCAGTTCAGTTCTCCCCACTAGTTCACAGGTTTTTGGTTGTTTTTTTAAGTCCCCATGAAAATTCATCAGCATTTCTGTGTGAATTTCTCTTAACATACATATTTTAATATGCAGTTTTGCCTAATGGAGTGAAATTTTAATCTTACTTTCATAAAACACTTTAGTTGATGCATTTTTTTTGCATACATTACATTACTGGAGCAATACAAAATTCAGAGAAGTATGAATTTTGAAAGATAGCTGTGTTTCGGTTCTCATTTTGCTTTCGAAAGGGCAAATTACATATTTTTGCCTTTAAATGTGAGCTGAATCAATTCCCCACCCCACTGAAAGGCAGGTTTCTACATGTCTATGCAGACTATCTACCAGTTAAATCTTGTTTTAACTTTAAATTTATTAACACCGTACACTGCTCTTCATCATTTTAGTATATCATTTCTTCATGGTTTTTAATTGTACATTCAATATTGAATGTAATGCATTGTATTGTGTTTTATGTATTCTGTTTTCTTCCTACATTTTCTGCCGGCCATTGACAAAAATAAATATACTATTACCAATTAGAGTTTCATGTAGATTAATCATTAACTTTTAAAAGAATAAACATGTATTTCAAATTAACTTGGATGAATGTCACCTAAAGATTACCCAAAATAATAATAAATAGCAATACAGCCAAACCAATTAGAGCAAAAAATAAACAAGTTGCGCCCTTGCTGCTTAGCCCTGCCGATTAAAAATTGCCACTGCTCATTAACCTGGTGTCTGTCAATTAGGCTGGTTAAGGTTTGCAGCCATTGCACAATGTGAAAGATGGGAAGACAGCATTTTTAATTATGCCTCCTCCGAAACCCAGGGCCATTTCAGATGAGGTTCCATGACCCCTGCTAAGCTCCTCATTTCACAGTTCAGATTTGTCCACATCAACGTTAGTGCTCCTTGCCACCCATGTCTCTATTAGACGCGAGGATTCAAAATGGCCTTGACAGAGCAAAGAGCTTGCGTCGGGAACAGGGAAGTGTGTTTCGACAATGACAAATGCAATGCACAGCATGTATGGAAGGAAATGTGCAGTATGGGAGAGGAGGGGAACACAACCACACAACCATCTTGGATAGTTTGGGTGGATGAAGCATCAGATAAAAGGCTATTTAGTTTGGAGAAAAGGTATGCAATGTTAGGAGTTCTGCCTACAGTCTAGTAGGACCATGGCAGAGAAATATGCCCAACCGGCATGTTCTCTCCCTCCTGGTCAATCGTTTGGGAGCTTCAAAAGCTCTCTTCAGCCCGAACATCACAGCGACTGATGCCAACTGACACTGGCACACTTAGGGATCCACAGAGTTTGCGCCTCATGCATGACAGACCTCAGCAACTCAGCATTTTGGCTAATCTACCTTATTTACATATAAACACACATGGAGCACTGCAACATGGCTCCCACTCTCTCTAGCATCAGACAGCAAAGAGAAAAAGAACAAAGGACAATAGTCCCACTTCATGGAACATAGTAACACAAACATCCTGTCTCCGTCACATCCCACTCTGTGGAGTCAAAACATATACCATCATGTGAAAGACAAAAATCCCATGACTGCAATCATGGAGCAGGAATTCTAACAGACAAATCATAGAGGTATATAGAATTATGCAAGGCCTAGAGGAGGCATCTTCCAACCACAAGTAGCCTGAGATCTACCATCCAATATAAAAAACTGGCAGTGATCTACCACACTCTCCCATTTTCATTCTTAAACATATTATATTTGGCTGAGCTTATGATAAAAATAATAACAAATGACAGTCACTTCCATAAAACCTGAAAAGTTCATCATAAATTGTTATGTACTAAGCTTGGATCCTAGAACAATAGGCAGGTAGGATCCTAGAATGCAACAACTGATTGGCTTGCAGGAGAAGACCAATCAGCCTCCAGGAGGAAGTTAATCAGCCTATTAGGCTGGTAGGATCGTAGAATGCAACAACTGATTGGCCTGCAGGAGGAGACCAATCAGGCTCCAGGAGGGAAGCAGAATCTGCCAATCAGACGGGACTCATTGTGTAAATAATGTCTATAAAAGCCTGAGGTTTTGGGGGAAACTGAATCACTGTTTTACAAGCTGCAATAAAGAGCATGAAATCACTGCAGGACTCCAAGTATATTTCATAAATCAATATATTTTTAAAGAAACATACTTTGTATGCTTGTAATAACGTAAGAACATTGAGGACAGGGTCCTACGTAATCAGAACATGATGCACGGATTGTTCACAAAAGCTCATGCCATAATAAATGTACTAAGTCTTTCAAGTACCTCAAGACTCTTGCTGTTTTTCGAATGAGTCAAGGGCACATGTCAACCACAGCGGTTTTCCCCCATAGTTCAAAACAGAAATTGGGTAAACTGAACTGCAGAGTTCCTTAACCCTTCCTTAACGTTAAAAACCATGCATGTAGATACATCCCAAGCCTTATGAGGAATGGCTGAGGGTGTTGCAGAGCACACGTTACTGAAGACCTCTGAAGGAGGAAGGACGAATCATCTGGTAGGGGGTAACATAAGTGCCCACCACTCAAATACATCCCCTGAGTCCATGAGCTGGGTGCAAAAGAGGGGTATGCAAAGCAACGGTGCCTCTGCTTTTGTTAAGAGACCTGTTTGAAGGATCTGAGCCTCAGTGAACCCCCTCCTTTCTCCATTTTTCAGCCAGGCTTTCATATGGCAGAAATACTGCGATGGGAAATAGTGAATGAAATCAATAACAGTAAAGTATTTCCTGTAAATATACCCTCATGCTCAGGTTAAAAGAAAGGGTTGGCCTTTGGTTTTTAATATCCGGTCATTGTGAGCTTTGGGGATTTAAATCAATGGCTGGAGGTGGTTTTTCCTGCCTGATGTTACAAACGCATCTTTGCTCATTCTCTGTTCCATGTTGAAAATGGGAGCCAGCTAGAGGCCTCCCATCTCAAAGTACACGATGAATATTTGTTTTGTACTTGATACTCTGTTGTTTGAAATAAGAATTGTGGCAAATGCATTATTGTTGTTGTTGTCTGCTCTGTATGGAGAATTCCTGACTGGGAAATAATGGACAATTGCATGATCACAGAAGAAAGCAGGAAGTTTAATACAATTATGAACTGGTCGCAGCACATATTCTTTTCATAGCATGATCAGAATAGATGATGATGATTTCTACCCTGCCCATCTGACTGGGTGGCCCCAGCTACTCTGGGCAGCCCTGCCATGTGGATAGGAACCAGGAGGAGGGAGAATTACAGTGGTTCTACTCTGAGTAAAATTTAACCGAACACCATCCCATATATTCTTTAAATGTGAATTGGATCAAATTCCCCCTCCATCTTTATGCCCAAGTAAGTGGGGTTAACGTTCCCGCCATGGCCCATTTGGGGTGCCTTGCTCTCTCCCAATTTTTGCCCTGAAAACACCCTCTTTCTGGTCCACGATCTTGCACGGGCCACATGACTCGTGATCATGTATTCGCACTGTATTTCCCCATCTCTGAAAGCTCAGTGCAGCTCAGTGGAAATCCCTGTTTCTGCAGCCCTGTGCTCTGGGGCTTGTGGGCTTGACAGGCCTGGGATAGATGGACAGGCAGATAATTCGGTCTAGCTTTTCATGTTCAGATCTGTATGGGGTGATCTGTCTGCCTGTCTTCCTGCTGCTGGCAAAGGTCCAGGTGGCTTTGTTAGCAGGGAAACCTGCTGAGCCTTAAGTCTGTCCACCTGTCTCCAGTCCTATTGATAGAGCCTTAAAGTGAGATGGATCGGTCCCCGTTAAGAAGCAGTAGTTGCGGCTGAATGTATTCCAATTGCATATTCTTGGCCAAGAAGAGCAAAACAAATAAAACAAAATTAGAATGCATCAGCACAACTTCCAATAGCTATTAGGGCCTGGGTAGAGAAGAAGTGGTTCTGCAGAGTAAGAACAAAAGCATAGCCTACTCGATCATAGAATTGTAGAGTTGGAAGGGAACCCGAGGGTTATCTAGTCCAGCCCCCTGCAATGCAGGAATTTCACGTAAAGTATCCATGACAGATGGCTGTCCAACCTCTGCATAAAAACCTCCAGTGAAGGAGAGGCCACCACTTCCCATGGGAATCTGTTCTACTGCTGAACACCTCTTACTGTCAGAATGTTCTTCCAAATGTTTAGTTGAAATCTCCTTTCTTGTAACTTGAGACCATTGATTCAGGTCCTGCCCTCCAGAGCAAGAGAAAACAAACTCATTCCCTCTTCCATGTGACAGCCCTTGAGATATTTGAAGATGGTGAGAGCTGGACCATAAAGAAGGCTGATTGCCGAAGAATTGATGCTTTTGAATTATGGTGCTGGAGGAGACTCTTGAGAGCCCCATGGACTGCAAGAAGATCAAACCTATCCATTCTGAAGGAAATCAGCCCTCAGTGCTCACTGGAAAGACAGATTGTGAAGCTGAGGCTCCAATACTTTGGCCACCTTATGAGAAGAGAAGACTCCCTGGAAAAGACCCTGATGTTGGGAAAGATGGAGGGCACAAGGAGAAGGGGACAACATGATGAGATGGTTGGACAGTGTTCTGGAAGCTACGAACATGAGTTTGACCAAACTGTGGGAGGCAGTGGAAGACAGGAGTGCCTGGCGTGCTCTGGTCCATGGGGTCACGAAGAGTCAGACACGACTAAACGACTAAACAACAACATCATATCTCGTCTCAGTCTCTTCTTTTCCAGGCTAAACGTATCCAGCTCCTTCAAGCGCTCCTCATAAGGCTTGGTTTCCACACCCTTGATCATCTTGGTCACGCTCCTCTGCACACTTTCCAGCTTGTCCAGAACCTTCTTAAATTGTGGTGCCCAGAATTGGACACAGTATTCCAGGTGTGTTCTGACCACTGCAGAATACAGCAGGACTATGACTTCCCTTGATCTAATTCTGCTAATACAGCTTAGAATAACATTGGCGTTTTTGGCTGCTGAGATCAGGCCCCATGGCCCATCTAGTCCAATGTCCTCTTCTCACAGTGGCCAGCTAGATGTGTATAGGTAACCAGGGAGCAAAACACGAGCACAAGAACACTCCTGCCTCCTGTGGAGCATAGCCATGATGACTAGCAGCCATTGATTCTGACTTCTGATGCTTTTCTTCCCAACATGAAGCTGAGCCTTTCAGTAGCTTCTGCAGTTTCACTAGGTGGTGCCAACTTGCTTTTGAGTGTATCTTTGCCCCAATGAGGTCTAGAAATTTTGAAAGAAATTTAAATTGGCCCTCTGAATTTTATACTATGGATATAGGATTTATAGGGCTGTAGGTGCCAGGGTGGCTATGTACTATCTCCAGACCCATAGGGCATAGCAAGTGGGGAGAGTGCTATTGGACTCATGTCCTGGTTGTGGGCTTCCCATGGATTCTGGTCAAGATGGACCTTGGGCAATACAGTGAGAAAATAGATACCTATTAAACACACATGAAATGGCTGGCTGGCTGGAATTATGAACTTATTTAGCTGGTCAGTGCTGTGTAAGCTTATTCAGAAGTAAGTTCCACTGTCAATGTGTTTAGGATAGTGGCCTTATTTTGTTCAGTGCCATCCTTGTCAAATAGAGCCAGTGTGACTTGGTGGTTAGAACCTCAGACAAGGACCTGGGACAGCACGGTTGAAATCCCCACTTGGCCATGAAATTTAGTTGGGTCCAGGGGTGCCAACTTGAATAAAATATTGGGAGGGGGTCAGGTAAGCCCTGCCTCACATAATCAAACACATGACATAGCAGATGCACACCATTTCATAGAATCATAGAATCCTAGAGTTGGAAGAGACCACAAGGGCCATCGAGTCCAACCCCCCGCTAAGCAGGAAACACCATCAGAGCACTCCTGACATATGGTTGTCAAGCCTCTGCTTAAAGACCTCCAAAGAAGGAGACTCCACCACATTCCTTGGCAGCAAATTCCACTGTCAAACAGCTCTTACTGTCAGGAAGTTCTTCCTAATGTTTAGGTGGAATCTTCTTTCTTGTAGTTTGCATCCATTGCTCCGTGTCCGCTTCTCTGGAGCAGCAGAAAACAACCTTTCTCCCTCCTCTATGTGATATCCTTTTATATATTTGAACATGGCTATCATATCACCCCTTAACCTCCTCTTCTCCAGGCTAAACATGCCCAGCTCCCTTAGCTGTTCCTCATACGGCATCGTTTCCAGGCCTTTGACCATTTTGGTTGCCCTCCTCTGGACATATTCCAGTTTGTCACCACCATCAACTGGTGGTGGGGGTGACAGCCCCTTCAAATATTTTATGTGTGTGTGTGTGTGTGTGTGTGTGTGTGAAGGGACTTCAGTCCCTAGGATTTGGCTCCTATGCTTGGGCCAGTCAATGCCTCTTGCCTAACCTGCCTCACAGGAAGCTCCTTGGAGGAAAAGGTGAGATAGAAATGCAAACAAACCAACATACAAATTATTTATCTTTCATGCACAGTTATAGTGGATTTGGGACAAAGGCTCTGGGTAGCCCCTATTTCCATTAGGGGGAATGAAAATTTGGAAAGCAAGTAAGGAATTGTCATCTGCTTGGGCTGGCCAAAATAATAGCCGAGATTCCACTGTACTGTAACCCCAAGGACCACAATACTTCCACAGCTTCAGGAAACACACCATAAATCTATATTGTCATGTGCTCTGGGGTTTTGCGGTTGTGATGAAGTCTCTGGCAGCAATTGGCTCACGTTTCCTAGAACACATGCAGGTTTCTTGACATGCTCTGGGGTAGAGTTGCCTTGGCGTGCCAAGAATAACTCATTAATTCAATGCACAGACTTATTTGTCCTGGAAGATTAGAGCAGGATTTATTTCCCAATAACTGGATAAGTGAAGCACTTGGGGGAGCACTCTTTCACGTTCGACGGCAGAGTGGTGAATTTTAAGGTGCGGTGAAGCCGAAGGAGAGTCCATAGCCATGTCCAAGAGGAGTCCGAAAATGCAGTGACTGTGCTGATCCATCAAACACACACGATCACCATCAGTAAATAGCACAGCTTTACCCAAGCTGCTGTTCTCCCGCTGTTCCAGTTTACAATGCCCATCAGCCCTAACCAGCTCATTGCAAGAAATATAATGTCTATATCATAGAATAGTAGAATTGTAGAGTTGGAAGGCAGGAATCTCAACTAAATAATCCCTGACAGATGACCATCCAACCTCTGTTTAAAAAACCATCACTTGAGAAGACAAGCAAGTTAATGCCAGTGTACTGGAAGAAGCAAAGATCACCAGTGTCAAAGCAATGATTCTTCAACATCAACTTCGTTGGACTGGTCATGTTGTTCAAATGCCTGATTATCGTCTTCCAAAGCAACTACTCTATTCCAAACGTAAAAATGGAAAGTGTAATGCTGGTAATCAACAAAAGAGGTTTAAAGACTCTCTCAAGGCAGATCTAAAAATATATATTATAAACACCAACAATTGGGAAACACTGGCCTGCGAGCGCTCCAGTTGGAGAACAGCCTTTACCAAAGGTGCCATGGGCTTTGAAGACACTCAAACTCAGGACACAAGGGAGAAACGTGCTAAGACGAAGACACGCTTGGCAAATCCTCACCGGGATCAACTTCTGCCCAGAAACCTATGTCCCCACCGGGGAAGGATGTGTGGATCCAGAATTAGCCTCCACAGTCACTTATGGACTCACTGTTAAGACCTTGTTCATGGAAGACCATCTTACTCGGCTACAAGTGATCCCCAAAGAAGTAAACCACCAGAAAGCTCTTCCTAAAATTTAGTGGGAATCTACTTTCTTGAATCCATTGATTTGTGTCCTATCCTCTGAAGCAGCAGAAAACAAGCTTGCTCCCTCTTCCATGTGACAGCCCTAGAGATAGTTGAAGATGGCTACCATATCTTCTCTCGGTCTCCTCTTCTCCAGGCTCAACATACCCAACTCTGTCAACCGTTCCTCATAAGAGGACAGCCTCCTCTTTCAGCAGCCACCAGACACAATGGCTATATGCTGCCTCCAGGATCAGATACAACGTGGTGGAGTCTTATGGGAGTGGGCTATTGCCTTCATGTCTTGCTTGTTGGCTTCCTAGGGACATCTGGTTGGCCTCTGTGAGAGACACCATGCTGGACTAGATATGGCCTTTGGTCTGATCCTATAAGGCTATTTGCATACTATTGGGGGTGTGGATATGGTCAATCAGAATAGCTAGTGAGTAGAAATATAACTGGTTTGCCGTCGCTTGATTCACTACAAAGTAGCTCCACACATTCACAAGTGACCTTTTAGACAAATAACCTCTAAGAGGCATTATTAACGGGAACCTGCTATTGTTCTGTTTTCCACATGCTCCGATCCTTAATCATAATGAAATAGAGTTATGACAGCATGGTGGAAAATATTAATTTATCCTCTCCTCCCATCCCCTCCTTCCACAGCCTTGCCTATCTGTCTCCACAGTCTGTTTCCTTTGTTATCTCTAACGGCAAGAGAAGAACAAGCACACCTCGCTTTGAAATATACTCTGTAATGGTGGTCAAAGGGCAGACTTGAATGTCCCTGTTTATTCAGAACTCTGGCAAAGCCAGAAGCTTCTGCAATGGTCTAAAACAGGGATGGAGAACCTTTAGGCCACTTTCTGAGGCGGGGCACAAGGCCAAGGCCAGAGGTGATTGTGAGCAGAGTAATTAATATGATGACAAACAAGATGATCAAGGGTCTGGAAACCAAGCCTCATGAGAAATGACCGAGGGAGTTGGATACATTTAGCCTGGAGAAGAGGAGACTGAGAAGTGACATGACAGCCATCTTCAAATATCTCCATGGAAGATGGAGCAAGCTTGTTTTCTGCTGCTACAGAGGGTAGGATCCAAATCGATGGATTCAAATTACAAGAAAGGAGATTCCCACTAAGCGTTAGGAAGAGATTTCTGGTGGCAAGAGCCTGTTCGAGAGTGAAATGGACTCTTTCGGCAGGTGGTGGCCTCTCCTTCCTTGGAGGTTTTTAAGCAGAGATTGGATGGCCATCTGTCATGGATTCTTTAGTTGAGATTCCTTCATTGCAAGGGGTTGGACTGGAAGATCCTTGCAGTCCCTTCCAACTCTACAATTCTACGATTCCATAGCCGCCTCCACAAATTTGTCTAATCCCCTTTCAAAGCCATCCAATTATTGGGGGCCATGACTACATCTTGCAGTAGTAAATGCCATAGCTCACCTGTCTACAGGGATGACTGTTGCCCAATGGCAGAAGAGCATAGAGCAGAACATAGGGAGGCCAATGGTAGGCAGAACTAGAACCAATGTCAGGCAGAGCCAACCTCCTCTCTGCTGATTTTTACAAGGGCTAATCTGAGACTAAGGAGGAGGCAGTTGGGCAACCCTCCAGGCTGGTTGTAAGCAAGGATGGCAGACTGAGATTAGCAGGCCAATGCTGATCAGCTAATGTGCGGGGACTAAATCCTGCTGCCTTGGCTGCGCAACCTTGTTTGGTGCTGGGAACAGGATCACACAAGCCAATGCAGGATGAAGCCTTGTCCTCATGCCCATTGGTGACAGCTGATTGGCAGGTGGATGTGGTTTGGAGAAAATGGATTTGCAGGTCAAATGAGACCCACCTGTTGGGCCGAGAATGGCCCACAGATCAGATGTTCCCCAGCCCTGGTTTAGAAGATTAAGAAATGGCTCAAATTCTGTATTGAATTCATCAGGCTGGGAGGGAATGAACTGATGTGCTTTATGAAGAAGAAGAAGAAGAAGAGTTTGGATTTGATATCCCGCCTTTCACTCCCCTTCAGGAGTCTCAAAGCGGCTAACAATCTCCTTTTCCCTTCCTCCCCCACAACAAACACTCTGTGAGGTGAGTGGGGCTGAGAGACTTCAAAGAAGTGTGACTGGCCCAAGGTCACCCAGCAGCTGCATGTGGAGGAGTGGAGACACGAACCCGGTTCCCCAGATTACGAGACTACCGCTCTTAACCACTACACCACACTGGCTTTATGCACCTCCAACTCTTGAGTACAGGTACTCCTGCTTTCTTCAGGTTCCTTCAACAATCTTCCCCCAGCTTGGGTGTTTGTGGTACTCTTTTGTTCCCAAACCGATCGGCAAGAGGCCATACGAGCTCAGGATTAGAAGGAATGATTTGTACCGTATGCACTATATTTAGAAATGCTATGCAGAAGGAAGTTTTCTCCCTGTGAATTTATTCTGACAACTCTGTCATAATTCAATTGATCAGATAAACAACTTCGTAAAAAATATTAGCTAATCTGAAAGGTTACCGAAACTGCTCCAACTGTCCTGCCTTCTGCAGCTGAAGGGGATTTCTTCACTGTCCAATCTTCTTGCAATCTGTTTGCAAGCCAGTGTTTTAGTGAAACAGCCAGCTCAGCAAACCGCCATATGAAAATGTGCATTTTTCACAAGGGTCAAGTCTTTTATTTAACTTCGTCTTCCTCAGGGAGCTGTAGCAGTTGGTATATTGCTGGGGAAGCTGTAATCTTAGTGTTATGTACTAAACTTCTATCCTAGAACAATAGGCAGGTAGGATCTTAGAATGCAACAACTGATTGGCTTGCAGGAGAAAACCAATCAGGCTCCAGTAGGAAGTTAATTGGCCTATTAGGCTGGTAGGATAGTAGAATGCAACAACTTATTGGCCTGCAGGAAAAGACCCATCAGGCTCCAGGAGGGAAGCAGAATCATTGTTTAAATAATGTATATAAAAGCCTGAGGTTTTGGGGGAAATTTAATCACTGTTTTACAAGCTGCAATAAAGAGCATGAAATCACTGCAGGACTCCAAGTATATTTCACTTAGGTTGGAGGCAAACTGATTTCCTTTGCTTGAGACATCTCTTCTCTCGGCTGCCCGCCCCTTAATTTGAAGCTGTATGCCTTCAGAAAGCATTGCCTCTGAAGTGTTGCGTAGACGTCAAAGACACAGGCAGCTTTCCTGTTGCGAGTTAAGCAACGACACTTGCAATAAGTTACCTGAACAAGTTAGGGGCAATAGACAGAAAGGCAACCTGTTCTGCTGAAATATACTCGGAGTCGAAAGTGGATTTCATGCTATTTATTCAGCTCATAGTGGTGAGGAGGAATGGAAGTTCCCCCACAACATCTGCTTTATATACATTATTTACACAATGGGCTGCATGTGATTGGCTAATTTCGGGATTCTCCTGTAGGCCAATCAGGTTGTGGATTCACTTCCACCTGGAGCTGGATTGCTCCTGCGGACCAATCATACTGCTGCATTGTTCTAGGACCAATCAGACTACTGCATTCTGGATCCTATTGTTCTAGGACCAATCAGACTACTGCATTCTGGATCCTATTGTTCTAGGACCAATCAGACTGCTGCATTTTGGATCCTATTGTTCTAGGACCAATCAGACTGCTGCAGTTTGGATCCTATTCAATTCAGTACATAACAGCTGGGCTGTGACAAAGAGACAAGAGTTTAAGAGCTAGCTTTTATGAATCTGGTCACTGACTCTTCCCATGGGTTTTAGCTGCACAGGCAAGTGCAATTTGTTTCCTTGAGGTCAACCAAAGCCGACAGCTTCCTTCCCTGCTAATGCTTCACATAACCATTTTCCTGTACTTTGCAATTAGCGACCGCATCAGGCGTTTGCAATGGCTTGCATTCGGTGTGGCAACGGAAAAGAAGCAGCCACAAACCACAAAGTCTTGTCTCCTGGAAACCCAGATGAACGTCTCAAAGGATGTCTTTTATTCATTCCCTTTCATTAGCAGCAAGCTCAGCTTTTACACTTTCTAGCCATTGTGTTTTGCCCTGCAAGCTCAACATCAAAAAAACCAAGATCATGGCCACTGGGCCCATCACCTCCTGGCAAATAGAAGAGGAAGAAATGGAGGCAGTGAGAGATTTTTACTTTTTTGGGCTCCATGATCACTGCAGATGGTGACATCAGCCATGAAATTAAAATACATCTGCTTCTTGGGAGAAAAGCAATGACAAACCTAGACAGCATCTTAAAAAGCAGAGACATCACCTTGCCAACAAAGGTCCATATGGTTAAAGTATGGTATTCCCAGTAGTGATGTAGGGAAGTGAGAGCTGGACCATAAAGAAGGCTGATCGCCAAAGAATGGATGCTTTTGAATTATGGTGCTGGAGGAGACTCTTGAGAGTCCCATGGACTGCAAGAAGATCAGACCTCTCCATTCTTAAGGAAATCAGCCCTGAGTGCTCACTGGAAGGACAGATCGTGAAGCTGAGGCTCCAATACTTTGGCCACCTCACGAGAAGAGAAGACTCCCTGGAAAAGACCCTGATGTTGGGAAAGATGGAGGGCACAAGAAGGGGAAGACAGAGGATGAGATGGTTGGACAGTGTTCTCAAAGCTACCAGCATGAGTTTGACCAAACTGTGGGAGGCAGTGGAAGACAGGAGTGCCTGGCGTGCTCTGGTCCAGGGGGTCACGAAGAGTTGGACACGACTAAACGACTAAACAACAACAAATGTCATAGAATCACAGAATTGTCGAGTTGGAAGGGGCCCCAACGGTCATCCAGCCCAACCCCGGCAATGCAGGAATCCTGCTGACAGCCATCTCTGGATAGGCTTGAACCACCAACCTCCTGGTTAACAGCCAGGCGCACTGACACACTGCGCCATCTGAGGGTCCATGTCAATGACATTAGAAACTTAACAGCGTGCAGGGATGCTGCCCATCATGGGATTCGGCCGCCTGAGGCAGCTGCTCCAGCCTGCCTCATGGTTGGGCCGGCCCTGCTTCTTAACAGTCCCATCAGCCTCAGTCGGCATGGCCATACGGGCTGGCGGTAAGTTGAAAACTTCTGGAGCTCAGCAGGTAGGTGTGGCTGAATACGCACAAATGGGACCTTTAGAAATGGCAAAATTTATAAGCCAATGGGGCAATACTTTGGTCCACCAGCCGGGATAGTCTGTTCTTGGGTTCGAATCCTGCTTGCTGGCTTGATCCAGCAGGCTGCTCTTATTGACCATGCTGAAATCCCCTCCCCCCAAAAAACAAAGGAAGATGGCCATATGACATTTCCTTCCCCCCTCCCTATTAATTTATTCTATTTGTGAAATCGCTGAGAGCATTATAGAAATAAATGTCTGTCTACTCATCCACAGTGTTTTTTTTCCGGGGGGGGGGATGCAGGGGTCCACATACTCCTCCTAAGCATTTTGTGAATCTAAGTTTGGCCTCATTGAGGGGCAGTATTTCAATATGAGTAGGAAAATGAGACGCGGGTGGCGCTATGGGTTAAATCACAGAGCCTAGGACTTGCTGATCAGAAGGTTGGCTGTTCGAATCCCCGCGACGGGGTGAGCTCCCGTTGCTCGGTCCCAGCTCCTGCCAACCTAGCAGTTCGAAAGCATGTCAAAGTGCAAGTAGATAAATAGGTACCACTCCGGCGGGAAGGTAAACTGCGTTTCTGTGTGCTGCTCTGGTTCTTCAGAAGCTTCTTAGTCATGCTGGTCACATGATCCGGAAGCTGTACGCCGGCTCCCTCAGCCAATAAAGCGAGATGAGCACCGCAACCCCAGAGTCGGTCACGACTGGACCTAACGGTCAGGGGTCCCTTTACCTTTACCTTTAGGAAAATGAGAGTACCCCTAAACATTTTTTTAAAAGAAAAAAAGCACTGCTCATACATGTCCGTAACACAAGTCCGGAGAGTTAACAAATGGGTTCCATTTATCTGCCAGATCTATTCTTCTGTTTTTTGTATCAGTCAATTTATTCACTCCATGTCCACGGCTTTCATGAATTGCCAGCGCAATTTGACTTTTTGAAGAATGAGCCCGAGCGCATTTAGCTCCTTTTAATACCAGCACGATCACCTTTTAATTTCCCAGCAGATCGCCCTCTAAACTGTTAAATAACATTTCACGGGGAATGAACTATCAAACTGAAACCCACTTCAATACTTTATTCCAGTAATTGTTCATTTTGGAACAATCCCGCTAGATGCAAAACGCAAGCAGGACATTTTTGGAACTAAGAATCGTCAGCAAGTTTTACTGTACATGATTAGGGCTGGTGCACAGACCATACATTTAAAGCACAACTCGCCCTCCATTCCAGATTCATGGGAACTGTAGTTTCTTAAGGGTGCTGGGGATAAACTAGAGTCAGTGTAAACTAGAGTTCCCAACAATTCTTGGGGTGTGTATGTATGTGTGTGCTTTAAATGCATGGTGTCTATGCAGCCCAGGACTCAGTTGAGACCAAGGTTTCAGGAGGGTGGGGGCGAGAGACTTAGATAGCAAAGCTAATAATTTTTCTTTAGGTCCAGGCATTGCAGCGATGAAATATCACTGTGCTTTTGTTCTATCCATTTGAGCTTTATGTAGGAAGATTGCAGACCTTACCTCTTGCATTTCCCATGCCTTACCATTTCTTTGCTTTCTTCTGTGCCTATGTATCATTTATTTAATTTATTGATCATTTCCCGCAAGGCACCCAAAAGCAATTTTGTGATAATGGCACCATCGATAAAAATGTACACAAATTCAGTCAAAGGTAACTAAAGACTCGGATATGTGTGCATATATATGTACCAGTTAGGGACAGGGAAGCAGTTTGGCTTGGTTCAGTTGAGGACCCAGTACATTCACGCTTATTAAAACAATGCACAGCAATGCATGCAACTTTCCTTCAAAATCTGCACTTCTCCAAACTTAACAACCCTCTGAACTGCACTCCCACTCCGGGCCGGATTGAGGTTTGATGAAGCCCCAAGCTACTGAAGGTAATGGGGCCCTTTATATATCCAGCTGTCCTTTGTCAGCAAGAAATTGTCGCCGTTTTTTGTGTTGAATATATGCTATATGGTAATTATGGACCTAATAGGTATCTAAAGCCATTTGCACATAACAATATATGTATTTTATTAAAGTAATTGTTGAACTGAAATACAATTAAAAAGAAGTATATTAATAGTGAAATGCAATTAAGAAGAAGTATATTTTGCTCCCCCCAAGAGAATGGGGTCCTAAGCTATAGCTTGTTTAGCTTATACGTAAATTCGGCACTGCCAAAATCCTCAACTGTTGGACCTTGTGTTTGATCGAGCTCCTTCTCCGGTCGAGTCTTTCGATGTGATTAATGACCTGAGCCTTTGATAAGGCTTCAGGCACGTTCCCCCATTACGCAGAGTATCCAGCAAGCAGGGAAGGACGAGAAATATGAGCTACATTGCAAAGAGTTTTATTTCTAACTACGCAGACAGAAAAGAAACATCCTCTCTCTGTGAGAGCAGAGAGGCAACCGAACACAAAGGAACAGGAAACCAGTAACGCCACATCCACCTCCCGTCTTCCGTGAAACTTCCAACAGTCTGGAATGTCTGGAATGCAGAACAGAGTCTTGTGACTCCAAGCACTGCACAGTGGCATAAACAGAAACCAACACCAACATGGGATAACAACATGGTACAGGGTTGCCACACGCTGATTTCTCCCTGCTCTTTCACCCTTTTAGGATAGCAACACTGGACTACAGTGGTACCTCGGGTTACATATGCTTCAGGTTACATACGCTTCAGGTTACACACTCCGCTAATAAAGAAATAGTGCTTCAGGTTAAGAACTTTGCTTCAGAATAAGAACAGAAATCAGGCTCCGGCGGCGCGGCTGCAGCAGGAGGCCCCATTAGCTAAAGTGGTGCTTCAGGTTAAGAACGGACCTCTGGAACGAATTACGTACTTAACCTGAGGTACCACTGTACTTTGCAGGGTTGTTGTAATCCGTCATTTCTCAACCAAAGCAACTCCCCCCTCCACACAAAGTGGGGCTTCAGCCTGGCCACTGCTGGCAACAAAATGCTGGACTCGGTTGACATTTTGTCTGGTCCTGCAAGACACATCTTAAGGTCAAGGGCCAGGAGGCCCTTTCGTTGCTATTGGACCAGCTCCTATGATGTCACAGCTCACAATGCCACAGATAATCCAGCAACCCTTGAACGATACAGTTAGTTTTTTTGGAGGGCGGGCTATTGTGGGCGAGGGCAAATGAAAGAATGCTGGGAGATATTTTATGCCAAGGTCTTTCAGATGACACGTTGCTGGGCACAGATGAGCCCAAGTGGCCTCGGACAATGGGGAGATTTTAAATTTGCATCTGCTTCAATAAACGAGCATATGCTCAATTCTCCGGCAGCATCCCCCCCCTTCCCCCGAGAGCAAACGCCAACTCTGCCTTATCCCGCTCGGACCGGGTGGCTATAAATACATCTGAGATTGTGATGCGGTCTGACACTGTGTTAAAATGGACCATATTCCCAACCTAAGACAGATAATTTCTCTGCACAAGCGAAATTGTCCTCTGCGTACAAGCTGCTGATGCTCCTGCTAATAGATTTCTCCTTGGCTGTCAGGTTCTGTAAAGATGTTCAGTCTCTGATGGTTCTGAACTTAACACGCCTGGGACCTCTGCTTCCAGGGTTCCAAGTTATGCAACCATGTGGGTCTCTAGCTGAAAACAGATAAAGCCATTCTATTTCCCTTGCTGGTACCTTCCCCGGGAAAATCAGAGGCTCATTATGTCGGGTTCCTACTGGAAGACCGGACAAACGCTAGAACATTAGCAGTGGCGAAGTTTTTATCAGTGGTTGCAAGAACCAATGATCCCTATCTTTAAGTCTGAACAAAATGCTTGTTTAACCTGGAGGTAGGCTTTCTGAATTGCGCATTGCTTTGTAACAATGTGTTGGGTCTCTGGCTTTATCAATCAATCAATCAATCAATCAATCAATCAATCAATCAATCTTTATTACGGTCCATTCTGCTTCCTGAACCTTTGAAGAAAAGTTGTTTCTACTCCAAGTGGCATAATGAGATTTCACAGCATTTTTATGCAAGAGTTTGAGCTGTCCTCAATTCAGGGTGGACCTACACACACGGGGGGTGGGGTGGGTGGAATGCTATAATTAAGTCAGAAATTAAATTGTTATTAAAAAACCACTATTTTAAAATTGCATAGATTTTTTTTGCTCTCTGGCACCATCTAGTGTTGCATGTTTATAACACATTCAGAATGTTGTTCTCTTAGTAATGTAGCTGTACCCTCAGTCTTCACCTCTGCCATTATGTGCACTGCCTTGCCCTCAGTTTACCACCTGCAATATGGGGATAATAACGGTCTAATTCTCAACGGCACTTGGAAGATCAAACGCCCAGATGGGGAACCTGAGGCCTGAATGTCACTCCCAAGCATCAGACCTTTTGATTACCTGGAGGGAAGATGTTTATTGCTAACCGGAGCTCATCCTCGACAGTGATAACCTGGTCATTTCAATCCCTGCTCTGGTAACCTCCGAGGTTAGCCTTCTGAACCTGCTTCTGAAGATTTTCTGGCTGTTCCAGTTCCTTCCAATAGGGCACCTTGATTGCCAGCTGGGCACTGAACAAATGGATCATAGCTTGCTTCTTCTGAAACATCTCCACCCCAATCATTCAGCCCAGACACTGAGGTCCAGCGTCGAGGGCCTTCTGGTGGTTCCCTCACTGCAAGAAGTGAGGTTACAGGGAACCAGGCAGAGGGCCTTCTTGGTAGTGGCGCCCTCCCTGTGGAACGCCCTCCCAGGAGATGTCAAGGAATTAAACAACCACCTGACTTTTAGAAGACATCTGAAAGCAGACCTGTTTAGGGAAGCTTTTAATGTTTGATGCTTTATTGTGTTTTTAATATTCTGTTAAGGGATGCGGGTGTCGCTGTGGGTTAAACCACTGAGCCTAGGACTTGCCGATCAGAAGGTCGACGGTTTGAATCCCCGCGACGGGGTGAGCTCCTGTTGCTCGGTCCCTGCTCCTGCCAACCTAGCAGTTCGAAAGCATGTCAAAGTGCAAGTAGATAAATAGGTACCGCTCTGGAGGGAAGGTAAACGGCGTTTCTGTGCGCTGCTCTGGTTCGTCATGCTGGCCACATGACCGGGAAACTGGAAGCCGGCTCCCTCGGCCAATAAAGCAAGATGAGCACCCCAACCCCAGAGTCGGTCACGACTGGACCTAATGGTCAGGGGTCCCTTTACCTTTACCTAATATTCTGTTGGAAGCCGCCCAGAGTGGTTGGGGAGGCCTGGCCAGATGCACAGGGTAATAATAATAATAATAATAATAATAATAATAATAATAATTGCTATTGTTGTTGTCGTCATCATCATCATCTTCACTGTCTGCCAGTCCATTTTCTGACCACAGCACCAAGCCTTCCTGGACATGTGTCTTTTAAGAAATTGACCACTGGCTTAATTCCTTCCTGCCCTTTTGCCACCCAGACTAGTTCTCCCCGTACAGATAGTTTTAATAGCTAAGCTTGTGCTTTCTAATAGCATCCTCCTCTTCTTTTCTTCCTTCCCTGACTTTCCCAGAACCATGTTAAAACCTCGCTGCAGCTCTCTAATTATCACAACACAAACCTCCTCCGCAGGCCTGGCGACAGTTTGGCTCTGGCAGTGACCTCAAGTGTGTGCTCAGCAGGTTATGAAGGAAACACCCGCTGAGAGCCTTAATGAAGCATGGCAAATCGGGGCTTAATCAACTCTGATAAAGGCCTGGGCAATGGAAAACAATGGAGCAGAAGCCAGGAGGGTGTTTTCTAGAATTCCTCAGAGCTTCTGCCTTCCACTCTCAGGGCCAAATGGCAGGGGACTAATCTTCTCCGTGCTAAAGATACATAAGAAGAGCTTTGGTGGCCAATGGCCCATCTAGTCCACAATGGCCAATCTGATGCCCCTGGAAAATGTGCAAGCAGCATGGCTATGTTCTGCAGACCCTCAAAGCGTCCCGGATTTACAGAAACCATTCAGGTTTCTGATTTGATCCCAGAATGTCCTCAGGCGGCAAAACAGGACATGCTGCCTGTTATGTACTGAAGTTCTCACCCTGGGCCAGCAGGGGAATACTGTAGATAGTTATGCAAATGAAGGATCAAAAGTGACGTTCAGTGATTGGATAGTTTTAGAAAGTTGTTACAGTAATGTGGTACTGGAGCTCTATATAAGCAGGCTGACTGAGCCCTTCAGTTCAGTTCTGTCCTGGCCTGTGAATAAACAAGAGCTGTTTGAAGAATCGCTGTGTCGTCTGAGATGTTCACCCACAACTTAACACTGGCGACGAGGATGGGATGGATGGACAACAGAGCACAGCCAGATGCAGCCACCTTCTGAGCAAAGCTGAATCACTGAGCTGAAACACCAAGCGAAATCACTGAACAGAACCAATTCAGAGCTGACTATTCTGGCGAGAGCACTGTGTTCCATCCATCGCCCCACATCGGTATCGGAACCATGGCTTCACTTGTGCCTCTACCGCCGTTTGCACCAGCCTCTGAATCATGGGACTCCTACCTCGCTCAGTTCGACTGCTACCTCCAAGCCAACGAGCTGATGGAGTATCACAGGAGCATAAGCGGGGCCTATTCCTCAGCTTCTGTGGGCCTGAGGTGTTTGAGACGGCCCGAGCATTGGTTGCACCTGTAGCAGTCCAGGCAACACCATGGGACACGATTCAAGAGAAGCTCCCCAACCACTACGTGCCAAAGCCGTCCAAGATTGCTAACACTGCCCCTGCTCTTAACACACTACAGCTCCCATAATTCTTGGGGGGGGGGGTGGGGAGAGCCATGACTGGCTGAAGCGCTGTCATCACGCTTCAGATGTGTGGTGTGAATATGGCCGTAGTCCATTCTACTGCCTCAAAAAATTCTGCCATTTCATTCGCTCCTCACTCTGCTGCATGTGAGATGGGGGGGGGTTATTGGCTTGTGGGGTTTTTTATTCTTGTTTTTATTAGGTATTTTGTGCTTTTATCTTGTGTTTTTATGCTGTGAACTGCCCTGAGGTCTACAGATGAAAGGTGGTATACAAATTTGATAAATAATAGTAATAATAATAATAATAAATAAGTAAATAGAAATTTGTAGGCCGAGGCCCAGTCATACCTTTTTGTACTCAGGAGCACAACCTTAGCTAAGCATCTCTAAGAAATCACGTTGCAAACATTCCTCTCCCCGAACCCCTCCAACTTTTTCAACAAGCTGGGCGTTCCTGTCGCTAGCATTGAGCTCATCGCTCTGCCTCATATCTTTGTTTCCTGAGCTGCTTAAGGTTGGCAAGAGGCGTTCGACACGTGAATCAGACTTACCTCAGAAGTCAGCCTGACCAGACGAAAATGAAATCATTTCTGGGCAGCATCCCCACCTCTGTATTGTCCATAGATTGCAAACATGGCAATACATTGTCTAAATGAGTGTTGCCACATATTCCCAAAAGTGAAAATCAAGACAAAGTTGTTGAGCTTTTTTTCCCGTCAGCTAAATTTTAAATAATGATTTATCAATATTAATTAATTTTAATATTAATTAATTTAAATAGTAATTTGAATTAATTTGAATTATTTTTGATTCATTTAAATATTAATGTTAATTAATTTAAATAGTAATGTTAATTAATTTTAATGTTAATTGATTCTAATATTAATTAATTCTAATTTTTTTTAAAAAAAGTGTTACCCCGCCCCTTGCCATACGTCTGGGTTTTCCCAGACATTTTGCCGATTTGCTGAAAATCCGCCCAGGTGCCATTATCCTGCCCTATTCCCGAACGTGTCCGGGAAAACCTGGACGTAAATGAGGAAGGCATTTCAAAATGAGAAGGGCAAATGGCCGGCCCTCTCGTGTGCTTCTAGAGACATCAGTTACAGTGGCGTAGCGTGGGGGGTGCAGGGGGGGCCGGCCGCACCGGGCGCAACATCTGGGAGTTAGGGTTAGGGGGCGCAAATCCACAGGTTAGGGGGCACAAATTACTTGCCTTGCCCCGGGTGCTGACAACCCACGCTACGCCACTGATCAGTTATATGAATGCAAGTGCACCTTTTTCCCTGTGTGAGGATGTCTGGAGTGGAGCCAGCAGCAAAAAATGTGACTGTCTGGGGGTGGAGCTAGTTTTTATTCATCCTATTGATACCAAATGCACACTATTAATAACTGCAATAAGACCCTCCTCTTGGCCTCACGGATGTAGCCCAAAGGAAATCTGAGCAATACATCTAGCATCAGCTTGGCTACAGGAATTGCTGGAAGGAGACAAGCAAAGCAAAGCCCCATCCAACTGCCTTAGGGACTCCTAGGACTTTCTCCATAGCCTTTCTTCTCCTGAAGATATTCTGCTGCGGCCGTTTAGGACCAGGGTTTTCCTACTTCCTAGATGGCTCCCTTCCCAAGTTTAAAACAACCCCCTCATTTCCCTCTATAGCACATACAGAAACAGACCCATCGGCTACCCCCCCACATGGTTTTTATGTTGTAAATTGCCCTGTGATCTTCAGATGAAGGGTGGTATATGGATTTAATAGATAATTAAAAATAGATAATTAAAGTTAAATATCTTGTACAGTTGTGAACAGGATCCGTTCTGGAGGCCCATTTGCAACACGAATAGAATGCAACCCGCAGTGGCGCGTCTGTGCATGCGTGTGACGTCATTTTGCATGTCTGCGCATGCGCGGGCGGCGAAACCCAGACGTAACCCTTTCCGGTACTTCCGGGTCGCTTCGGGACGCAACCTCAGAAAAAGTATCCTGAAGCAAACGTAACATGAGGTATGACTGTACAGTCGTACCTCGGCTCACGAATGCCTTGGGAGTCAAATGTTCCGGTTCCCGAACGATCGAAAACCGGAAGTGAGTGTTCCAGTTTTCGTACGTACTTTTGGAAGCCAAATGTCCAATGGGGCTTCTGTGGCTTCTTGCAACCAATCAGAATCTGCGCTTTGGTTTCCGAACATTTCAGAAGTCAAATGGACTTCCGGAACAGATTCCGTTCGACTTCCGAGGTACGACTGTATATGAATTTAATAGATAAATAAAAACCAAATCTTCTTGTCCAAGCAAGAGTTCCAGGGCACATTCGAGGCAGGCAAACACACTCAAGGTGCAAGGCCAATGAGGAGTGTGGTGTGTGGAGAGGGGGAGGCGGCCTGGGGAGTGTTCCAAGGGCCAGATAGAGAGCACTTGAGGGCCACATTTGGCTGCTGTGCCTGAAGCCACAGGCCTTTCACAAACACAGTGAAACTGAGTGGGACAGGGGCAGTACCCGTTCCTTTTAAGCAGTGATTACGCAGAAGGAGTCCCCAATGGATCTCACTCAAAAGACTCCGCAATTCTCTGGTAAATACCACTTTCCTGTGTCACCTGGGAAAGCAAATGGCTTTCAATTGCTTTAATGAACACTGACGCTCAATTGGAGGTGGCAACAAGTCTCTTCAAGGCACAACATGTAAATAAATGACACTGGGACACCCAGCGTGTTGCTGTTTACCTCCGGCTTAGACGTTGGGGGGCGGGTTTGAGTCTCGCGGGGATACACGACTGGGACTCCATTTAACCCCCCTCCCTGTGACTTCAAGTTAATTTGAACACACTGCGTTCCATGTAGAGCTGTGAATTTGGGAGAATAAGTGCAGCCAGGCTTCGTTCATCCCAAGAGCCTTGACGCTTCTTTCTGCAGTCTCGGTGTCAGCAATTTAAACAAGTCTCGAGTCTGCAAATTACTTCTTATGCTGAACCAAATGCCGCCCAAAGCAGGCGAGCAGAACTCAGCCTCTGTAATAAATGGAGCTGGTGTGGGTGATGGGGTAAGTTTGGAAGCAGAAGTGGATTTTGGGCAGGGTGACTGGTTCCACTGGGAGCTGAGCCAAGGGGGCACTGCAAGGCGTGGAAACGACGCCGTCGTGAATTAAGGAGAACGGATGGTGAGAGGTCTTGCACAGGGACACTGCTGAAAGACCCAAGTCTAACTCTGAGGGCAGTTAAGGAGTTCTGCACATCAGTTGCCCATGTGACTACGATTTCATGTCATCAGTAGTCCAGTGCAGGGTTTGTTCATGATTATCACAGCTATGCACCTTCCAAGATTATGGAACTTTCTAAGATTGTACAGTGGTACCTTGCTTCTTGAACGGTTCAGCTCCTGAACAAACTGGCTCTCGAACGCTGCAAACCCGGAAGTGAGTGTTCCGGTTTGCAAACATTTTTCGGAAGCCGAATGTCTGACTCAGCTTCCAATTGAGTGCAGGAAGCTCCTGCAGCCAATCAGAAACTGTGCCTTGGTTTGTTGAATGATTTTGGGAGTCGAATGGACTCCCGGAATGGATTAAATTCAACAACCAAAGACCCACTGTACAGGAATCATGTCGATATGAAACATCATCATCATCATCAACAACAACAATGGTGGTATTGTAACAATCTATATGTGTTGTGTTATGTACTGAGTTTAATAGGATCCAAACTGCAGCAGTCTGATTGGTCCTAGAACAATAGGATTCAGAATGCAGCAGTCTGATTGGTCCTAGAACAATGCAGCAGTATGATTGGTTGGCAGAAACCACCCAATCATGCTCCAAATATAAGTGAATCCACAACCTGATTGGCTTACAGTAGAATTCCGGAATTAGACAATCATGTGCAGCCCATTGTGTAAAGAATGTATATAAAGCAGATACTTTGAGGGGACTTTCATTCATTCCTTCTCACCACTATGAGCTGAATAAAGAGCATGAAATCACTTTGCGAGTATATTTCACATTGCCTTCCAGCTAGATCCATTATTTTCTGTGTTGATGCATGAGCAAATGATTTATGAACTGCCCTGAGATCTATGGATGAATTCAATAAATAAATAATTTAATTAACTAATTATTATTAAAAATAATAATAGTTTGGAGTGCTCCAGTATCTTTTTCCCCAGGTGGCTTAAACTGTGTTTTCCATGACTTTCCAATGTATATAATGGAACCTGCACAGCTTTGGCCTTTAGCTACCTATGGCCTTTTAGAAGTGGGTGGGATGCAATTGCATTGCCAGACCCTCCAAGTGCCCCTATTTTCCAGGGACAGCCCCGGATTTACACAAGCCCTCCCAGTTTCTGATTTCACCCTGGAACGTCCCGCTTTTCCTTAGGACATCCCTATTTTCATTGGAGAAATGTTGTAGCGTATGGTAGGATGTCTCTACAGTGGATCCTCGAGTTACGTACAGTTCTGAATACGTAACTTTTGGTTTGCGAATGTGGCAAACCTGGAAGTGTATACTTCTGGGTTTCACTGCGCACGCATGTGCAGAAGCGCTCTATTGTGCTGCGCGTGTGCACAGATGCGGCACCTCCAGTTACGGACTTTTCAGATTACGTACGGACCCCCGGAATGAATTTAATTCGTATCCGGAGGGTCTAACAGAACTTTTGTTATTGCCAAATGCCAATGTGTTTGCATTATTAAGTTTGTTATGAATAAAAAAAAAATCATTTTAAGTTAGAGCTTAACAGTTATTTCACTGTTAATGTAATTCTTAACTGTATTTCACTATTAATATATTTCTTTCAGTACAACAATTACTTTGATAAAATACATATTTTGTTATGTGCAAATGGCTTTAGATACCTGTTAGGTCCATAAATTACCATACAGCATATATTCAACACAAAAAAACAGTGACAATTTGTTGTTGACAAAGGACAGCTGGACATATAAAGAGCCCCATTACCTTCAGTAGCTGAGGACCTCATCAAACCTAAATCCGACCCTGGTGAGAAGTGGCGGGGAAGACTTTCAACAAGGTTAAAAGCTTCAGAAGTCACTGCTGGCTTAGCACAGTCATCTGAAGTCTGCTTCTCTACCCATCACGAACCCAACTGGGGCTGACGAAGCACCGAATCACTCATGCAGATATATCACTCGATATCTTATCACCTCATGACTTATCACTCAATGACTCACAGCTGAATGTGTGAATGACAGCCCTTTAAGAGGGCCCAGTGTGAGTTGAGCTTGGGCCATGCATGAAAACTCCATCTGGGGTGCTTCAGCGAGAGAGTGCTGTGCACTCCCGTGTGAACAACCTGCCTTCATTGAGTGGGCTTTGGCCTTGAAATAATTGCCCCAGGTTTCAGGGGAAACTTGGGCAGAAAAAGTGGGGCCAAGAAGCAGCTGGTAAATTTAAAACTTCTAGTGTGAGCATAGATGTCAGGGCCTGGCAGGACACCAAATCACTGTGCCCCAGGGTGTGAGGGGGCTGGAATCTTACTTGGGGGGAGGATATGGGGGCCTGTACCAGCAAGGAGGCAAGAATCAGCCCAGAGATGGAAAGAAGACAAAGTCTCAACCAGAGAGGAATGGCAAATCAAGCTGATGGACTATGTTGAAATGGCAAAACTGACTGGAAAGCTCAGGAAGCAAGAAGACAAAAACTTCAAAAAAGAATTGGGGGTCGGTGGGTTATGACTTATTTAGGAGACCACTGTAAGCAGATGAGAAGATTAGGTAAAGGTAAAGGGACCCCTGACCATTAGGTCCAGTTGTGACTGACTCTGGGGTTGCGGCACTCATCTCGCTTTGTTGGCCAAGGGAGCCGGCGTACAGCTTCCGGGTCATGTGGCCAGCATGACTAAGCCGCTTCTGGCAAACCAGAGCAGCACATGGAAACGCTGTTTACCTTGCCGCCAGAGCGGTACCTATTTATCTACTTGCACTTTGATGTGCTTTCGAACTGCTAGGTTGGCAGGAGCAGGGACTGAGCAATGGGAGCTCACCCCATGGTGGGGATTCGAACTGCTGACCTTCTGATTGGCGTCCTAGGCTCTGTGGTAAAAGGTTTAAAAAGGGACGTGGGTGGCACTGTGGTCTAAACCACTGAGCCTCTTGGGCTTGACAATTGGAAGGTCGGCGGTTCAAATTCCTGTGATGGGGTGAGCTTCCGTTGCTCTGTCCCTGCTCCTGCCAACCTAGCAGTTTGAAAGCATGCCAGTGCAAGTAGATAAATAGGTACTGCTGTGGCAGGAAGGTAAATGGCGTTTCTGTGCACTTTGGTTTCCATCATGGTGTCCCATTGTGCCAGAAGCGCTTTAGTCCTGCTGGCCACATGACCTGGAAAGCTGTCTGTGGATAAACACCGGCTCCCTCGGCCTGAAAGCGAAATGAGCACCGCAACCCATAATCACCTTTGACTGGACTTAACTGTCCAGGTGTCCTTTACCTTTACCTTTTTTTAAAAAAACCTCAAACATGGAAACTCCTGGGCAGAGTTAGCTAGTGTTGCCATATTTCAAAAACTTAAGTTGTTAAGCTTTTTCCCCATACATCTGTGTTTTTCCTGACATTTGGCAAAATTCCCCCAATGCCATTTTTACACCCGAAAACCAGGACATGTCAGGCAAGATTAGAGTTAGCTGGATGGGTGGATTTAGAAGGCTGATGGTGGCCCGGCATTAAAGGAGAAATATATCGTTCCATGTTTTAAATAAATCTCTGAGCGGTACAAAAGATGCTATCAGAGCTGCCCAAGGTCCCAGCTCACAGAGGACCAACACCAGTTCTTGTTATATACAAAAGTCTTTATTAAGGTTCAGTTTCGATTCCAAAGCCGCGGTGCGCAGCTCTACGTCTCAACCCTAGACCGCTGAAGCTCCGTCTGAATCTCCTCCCCCCAGACACCAGTTCAAGACCCTAGCCTTGCTCCACCTCCTCCTTTGCTCCTTTCTCTTCTGGGTCCTTCTGCCCGCTGGGGTGCTGCCCTTTCTGGACTCTTCTGATGCTGAAGAGTCTCCGGATTCTTCCCCCTCCCTCCGGCGTGCTTTAGGACCTGGCTCCCAATCCTCGCTCCCAGCTGTCCCGCACGCCTGTGCATTTGAACTTGGCGCGCGCGCCCAGCCGGCAACTTTCCTCCTGACCGTTACGCTGCTTTCTGTCACTGCTTCCCCCTTCGGGGGGGCTCGCTGGATCAGACTTCCCCTCTATTTCCTCACTCAGCGACAGGGGCGTGGTCAGCCCTGCCTCATCTTCTCTTTCCCCTGGAGTGGAAACCGGTCCTGACACCTGGGACTCATCCCCCCTGCTACGCTCTGGTGGGGAAACTGGTCCCGATCTCCAGCTGCTGCTTTGGGAGTCACCGCTGGTTCCTTGCTCCTGGTGCCTCCCTCCCGGGAACCCCCTTGCTCTGGCTATGGGTGCCCCCTTCTGTGAATCTTCCGACTCACTGGACAGACTCATGGAATCTCTTGCCCCACTGTCTTCCTCACCTACACTGCCCTCGGATTGTTCCCCTTCGCTCTCCGCTTCCTCCTTCCCCTGTGCCTCCACTCCTGAACCCCTGACAGATGCGTTTTAAAAAAACACCAACCACAGACAAAGTGTGCTTTTGTTTCATTCCATTTGTGAATCACTTCTCATAAAATACCTCAAAGGGATTTCGCAATGAAAACATCGCTAATGAAAGGAATTGCTGAATTTAATAGATAATAATATAAAAAACAGTTATAACCATTAAAAACACTTTTAAAATGTAAAACCAATTAAAAACACTTCGCTACGTAAAAACGATTTCAAATCCAATACAGAGTGGGATAAAGATCTCTGCTTAAAGATGAAAAGAGCTATGTACCTGCCTCATTTGTAGAGGAAGTTCCCCCCCCTTTTTTAAAAAAAAACCATTTAAAAAATATCCTTTTAAAGGATACAAATGAAAGGAACTAACATATGGAGACCATAACAACTACTAGCAAATCCAAACTACAGAAATTCAGCCAGCCCTCCCAGGTATTCAAGTATGTAGTTATAGGTAGCAGCTGACTTCTTCTTTATTTTTGGGGTAGAGTATCGTTTACCCGTCAAATATATTGATTTACCATTTTTTTAATAAAAAAAACCAGAGTTGCCACGACTTTTTAGAAAACTAGAGGCAGTTTTATAAGCCCCCCACCATTTGCCCCCGGGAGATCTTGCAAAAGACATGCACACATTTATATATACATGGACGTAAATAGCGAGGGCAACTTCAGTGTCAATGGACCATTTTCATTGTGTTATTTTTGTCACATTCCCCAAAGGACAAACATTTTCTGAGGCTTTATTAATATCCACAAATTCCCCCTGCTTTGCAATACAGCTGCTGCTGTCCAAGCAAAACGGGGAAAATAAAGCCAACATTCTGAGAGCTCCTTTCGGGGCTTCGCCAGGGATTTTAATAGAAAACATGCCCCCCCCTTCTTCTTTTTTTAAAATAGCAGGAGTTTGGAAGTTTCCTGAAATTAAATCCTCGAGCAATGACCCCTCCTCCATATTTGCTGTGTCCTGGCAGGCGTGTTTCAAGCAGTCTGCTGCACAAATCACAATTCTTTACAAATTACCAATTCTGCTCATTTTTTCGCCTTGGCTTTTGACACTTGGTGTGTATATTAAGGGCTCGCCCTACTCTTCTCATTGATGATCATTTTAAACTGATTTTAAAATCAAATTCAATTCAACTCAGAACAGGATGTTCAGGTCAGGAGGTCAGGGGAAGGGACCTGATTGACAGACTTCAATCTCTGCCTTCAATCATATCAATTGCTGCTTCAACTCTCTCTTATATATGCTGTGTTTTAATGCTCTTCTTGCATTCGGCATTTTAATTGTGCATTTCCATGTTAATGTACTTTGGCCACCTCATGAGAAGAGAAGACTCCCTGGAAAACACCCTGATGTTGGGAAAGATGGAGGGCACAAGGAGAAGGGGACGACAGAGGACGAAATGGTTGGACAATGTTCTCGAAGCTACCAGCATGAGTTTGACCAAACTGCGGGCAGTGGAAGACAGGAGTGCCTGGCGTGCTCTGGTCCATGGGGTCACGAAGAGTCGGACACGACTAAACGACTAAACAACAACAACTCTGCTACGTAAAGGAACTTCCTGGCTCAAGTTAGGGAGGATATTAATAAACAATATAGCATCTCCTGCCACCCTGAACATTCCCACAATCCTAAACATGCTATATCTTTCTATTTTGAAGTTTCAAGACTTCATTGTCCAGGGAGACGGCAGGAAGTGTTTCTATTTACCTTCCCCTGACAATGTCTGGCGTAATGAAAGTCTTTGTTGGCATCCCAAGACTCTGATCAGTTTCTCAAACACCCTGGATTTCCTTCAAAGTTGCACTGAGTGACTCTTGGGTTATTATTAGGAAACTCGTTGTTTAGTCTTATCAAACACATTGTCTACCGTTTTTTGTTTGATGGGATGTGCATTAGATAAGTTGCATAGGCAACATAGTTTGAGCATATTGCACTGATCCTGGACTGAATCCACTGGCTGCCAGTTAGTTTCCATGCAAAGTGCTGGTTTTGACCTGTAAAGCCTTAAACTGCTCAGGACCACAATCCCTCAAGGATGCCTCCCCTCCCTCATATGAACTGACCCAGACCCTGAAATCACCATCTGATGCCCTGTTTCGTGTGCCTCCTCCACAAGAGGTCCGGAGGGTGGCCTTTTCCGTGGTGGCTCCCTGCTTGTGGAATGCTCTCTCCAAAGAATCTTGCCTGCTGCCTTCATTATACACCTTTAGGCACAAGGCAAAAAACCAACAACCTTCAACCAGCTGTTTGTCTGATTAATACCTGATACGTTTTAAATGAGTTTTGGGAGGGGGTGGAGAGGAGGCGGGGTTAATGGTTTAATGCTTTTTTATTATGGTATATTGTAGGTTTTTTAATCTTGTATTTTTATGTTGTGAACTGCACTGAGATCTATGGAAGAAGGGGATCAGGCCAAAGCTACTTCCTGCTGTCTGTCCTGAATCTTCCAACACTCAGCATCAATGCATGACCACACCATTGTTGTACTATTAGGGAGAAAGGGAGAATCGTAGAGGGACCCCAGGGGTCATCTAGTCCAACCCCCTGCAATGCAGGAATCTCAGCTAAAGCATCCACGACAGATGGCCAGCCAACCTCTGCTTGAAAACCTCCAAGGGAGGAGAGTCTGTCACTTCCTGACGGAGTTTGTTCCACTGTCAAACAGCTCTTTCTGCCGGAAAGCTCTTCCTGATGTTTAGTCGGAATCTCCTTTCGTGTAACTTGAAGCCATGGGTTCGAGTCCTACCTTCCAGAGCAGGAGAAACCAAGCTTGCACCTTCTTCCATGTGACAGCCCTTAAGATATTTGAAGAGGGCTATCCCATCTCCTCTCAGTCTCCTCTTTTCCAGGCTAAACCTACCCAGCTCCTTCAACTGTTCCTCATCAGGCTTGGTTTCCTGACCCTTGATCATCTCGGTCGCCCTCCTCTGCACACCTTCCAGCTTGTCAATATCCTTCTTAAATTGG
Organism: Podarcis melisellensis; assembly: GCF_964234715.1. Taxonomy (NCBI): domain Eukaryota; kingdom Metazoa; phylum Chordata; class Lepidosauria; order Squamata; family Lacertidae; genus Podarcis; species Podarcis melisellensis. Next base: position 9,897,551 of record NC_138528.1, on the reverse strand, counting down.
GGCACCCATACCTGGACATGGTATTCCTGGTGTGGTCTGACCAAGGTTCTGCAATGTCCTTTTTCATGTGAGGGCAAGCGGAGCTATATACAGTGCTTGTAAAGCAAAAGGCAGATCCTGACACGCAGAACGTCCACTGTAATGCAGGGTGCACAATGGGTGGTTAATCCAGCAGATGGATAAAGAGGCCCTCCGCATGTTCCGCGCCGCATTTTACACATGACACGGGAGGAGCACTTATTCCCATAGTCTACGGTGTGTAAAGTCCACATGTCAGAATGCTATGCAAATTGGCCCGGACTTTGCCGCTGCGTGCCAAACGCTGACTCATGCTGGCAGATGCTCAGCACCGGCTCACAGCTGGGAACCAAAACAGCCAAGACTTTTCATGGCTCTGAAATAGCCATGTGAGAATGCCTTTATTGATTTCAATGCGATTCATACAGGCACAATATTTCAGCTGTTCCTCCCTGCTCTATATATGTGGGGGGAAAACAGCTTCAAGTCACTTCGTACCAAAGTCACGGCTTTCTGCTTTTGCAACCACAAAGCTCTCTCTCTCTCTTAATTAATTAATTCTTAATTAAGTAATTAATTAATCTTCCACTCAGTGCCAAAACAGGCTCTAAGTGGTTTACAAAATATAAAACCCTGTTACATGAAGATTAAGGTATAAACAGCCATAATGAAAACACTCAATAAAATTGTTCCCGTTGAAATGTTAAAATGTAAACACCCATAATTCAAATACAGCATTTCAAACAAGAGAGATTAAGGGAATGTCTATGTAAGCAAGTACTATGGAAACAAACCACGTATGTTTAGCATTTTCAGTCCGTGCTAATAGGATAATGACATCTAGGTTATTTGCCCAGATCTGGCCGGCAAACAAGAGGTTTCTCCACCCCCAAGTCTAGTACAATGGTACCTCGGGTTAAGTACTTAATTCGTTCTGGAGGTCTGTTCTTAACCTGAAACTGTTCTTAACCTGAAGCACCACTTTAGCTCATGGAGCCTCCTGCTGCCGCTGTGCCGCAGGAGCACGATTTCTGTTCTCATCCTGAAGCAAAGTTCTTAACCCGAGGTAATATTTCTGGGTTAGCGGAGTCTATAACCTGAAGCATATGTAACCCGAGGTAAAGTAAAGGTAAAGGGACCCCTGACCATTAGGTCCAGTCATGGCCGACTCTGGGGTTGCGGCGCTCATCTCACTTTACTGGCTGAGGGAGCCGGCGTACAGTCCTAGACTGATCTGATCGCCAAGTCCTAGACTCTGATCGGCAAGTCCTGATCGGCAAGTCCTAGACTCTGTGGTTTAACCCACAGCGCCACCCGCATCCCAGGTGTAACCCGAAGTACCACTGTAATATAGAGGGCTTGAACTCTGCATTGCATTAAGGCTTGCCCCACTTTATCCCACAACTTTCCCCCTTCCACTCTGCCCTCGCCATCATGACTGCCATCCAGTTTAATGGTCCCCTGCAATCTTAGGGCCAAACTAGATATGAAGGGAGGTCACATGGAACACAAGTTTCCCCATTCATAGGCAGAGAGAAGCGAGTGGAGGGGACCCAAACTTTGCACAAATGGAGCATTGGAGAGTGTTGCCTTATGTCAGTAGGCACTGCAGCAATAAGCCTTCCCCCCGCCCGCCACCTCCCATCCAATTCATTTCCAGTCCTTTCCAGTCCTGGGCAGCACAGTTTTAGAAGGATATTGACAAACGAAAAACTGGGCAGAAGAGAGCAAGGAAGATGATGACGGGTCTGGAAACCAACAAGTATTATTAGTATTAGTATTAGTATTAGTATTAGTATTAGTATTAGTATTAGTACTATTTATATCCTGCCTTTCTGCCAAGTTCAGGATTCAAGGTGGCTTGCACCATTTGAATGCAACAGTCACCAAAATGACACATAAATGGCCACCATGATTCGAACTCAGCTCTCCCTTGTCCTAGCCTAGCACTCTTAGTACCTCCTCTGTGCTAGCTCTGTATTGCTTCCGCATGTTAGCCGAATGTCAGAAGCATCAGCTCCTGCAAAATGTGAAACTCTGGAATGCTCCAGACGCTTAACTCTGAGCTAATAATAATAATAATAATAATAATAATAATAATAATAATAATAATACAAGCCTATTCAGACTGGGCCAGGAAGGATCTCCTGCTGCCCCCTAAAATTCTGTTTGGAGGCAAGATCTGACGGTTGTGATGTATGACTCATTCGCCACAAGGGAGAGGGAAAGGATGAGTTTGACAGAGAACACAAGTGCGTTTTAGATCTTCAAATGCTCGAAGTGTACAAATGGAAATTGATTCAGGAACAACAAAAAGCAACCACCACCCACCCAGACTAGAGCTGTTTCTGACCTATGGGGTAGGTTGGGGGTCTCTGAATTTCAAACTCAATCGATTTACTCTCTTGTGGAAGAAAGTGATATCTGCTTGCGGAGATAGAGGATTGTCGCTTTTGTTATTAAACTAATATCCCTCCTTTTCCTCCAAGGAGCTTGAGGTTTGGATTTGGATTTGATATCCCGCCTTTCACTCCCTTTAAGGAGTCTCAAAGCTGCTAACATTCTCCTTTCCCTTCCTCCCCCACAACAAACACTCTGTGAGGTGAGTGGGGCTGAGAGACTTCAAAGAAGTGTGACTGGCCCAAGGTCACCCAGCAGCTGCATGTGAGTGGTTCTCTCCCTCCTCAGTTAATCCTAACAACATCCCTGTGAGGTAGGCTAGACTGGGAGGCAATGATGGGACTGAGGTGAGCTTCATGACTGAGTCAGGATTTGAAATCAAGTCCTGATCCAACACTCTCACCACTGCTCCACCCTGCTCTATATGATTTTCCAACTCCAGGGTGGGATCCCGCTAACTCCTCCTAGTGCAATGGGGCTTTCTTCCCCTCTTCACCCACCACACGTCCCTGAGTCCCCAAAATTGGCTCAGAACCCCCCAAACAGCACATGGGGCTTGTTCCATCCAGCAAAATGAAAAACTGGTACAGTCATACCTTGGGTTGTGAATGTGATCCGTGTGGAAGGCACGTTTGCAACCCTCAGTGCCGCATCTGCACACACACGCAACGTGATTCGGCGCTTCTGTGCATGCGCAAAGCGTTATTTAGTGGGTTTGCGCATGCGCGAGTGCCAATACCCAGAAGTAGCCCGTTCCTGTACTTCCGGGTTTGGCGCAGTATGTAACCTGAAAATGCGCAACCCGCCGCGTTCGCAACCTGAGGTATGACTGTACTGATTTGATGGTTGCCATAGTGCGATGTTGATTTCCCCCTCTAAATTATTTTATTCCTTTTAAAGAAAGGTGTGCAGGACTCACACGCCCGATTGTCTATCGAGGAGGCCGTTTCAGATCTCAGCACTTATTTATTTACATTTTCCACCCTTTCCCCAAAATGGCCCTCACCATGGGTGGGGGAAACTGTGGCCCCTCTGACCTGGTTGGACTTCCTCTCCCATCTCTCCCAGCCAAGATTGCCAGCACTCACTGATGATGGGAGTTGTAGTCTGGTGACCTCTGGAAGGTTGCAGGTTCCCCATCCCTGCTCTCGCACTTCTCCCTCCACAGATTTCAACTTCAAAAAATTTGAATTATTTTAAAAATTCCACCTCCCTCAAAACAAAACCCCCAACCCCCCAAAAACTGTGCATTTTTTATGTACACTTCCCCCAATTTTTGGGCCAGAGAGCTTGTACTGCAAAATTTGGGGAAGTGCAAATTTCGAAGAACGCCGGTGTCTATGGTTTGCATATTGTGAATTTTGTGTGAATCGGGTAATTTTGTCTTTAAATGCTAACTGAACTGCATTTATCCCTCATTCCTTCACAGGCCTAGTACTCAGTGAGATGACACACCTATCCCTGGGCTGTCTCACTGCAAGTGGAAACTCAGGTGGCTAAATTCTCCTCCTTAGCAATAAATAAATAAATAAATAAATAAATAAATAAATAAATCCCTGCATGTAGAAATCTAGCACATCAGGGGTTTCTGTCTTGAAGAAACATCTAGTGTGCATCCTAATTCAGATGATGGCTTGGTGTTCATACAAAAGGGTAACCAGTCTTACTGGGAGGGGATTGGCGCGTTTGTGTGTCACTCTGCTCCTGATCCAGTAAACAAATGCGTGGGCCTGTAGCCCAATCAGAACACTCGCCAGGCTAGGCAGAGGAGGAGCTTCTATCTCCCTGGCAACCATCCTCCACAGCTTGGCCCTGTGACCTCACAATTTAGACACTGCGACTCTGCTGGGGAGTTCTCATCCAATACAGAGATCCCCATTTATTTATATTTTTTGGAAGAGATGGAAACTCCAGAGGTGAATTATGGGGTGTGGGGTGGGAATTATGGGACTGGAGAATGAGCACATTTGCAATAACCACAACATGCCATTAGAACAAAAGGAAAGTAGAATATTTGAGCCAACCAACAGAACGAGACAATGAACAGAGGTGACAGACTCTGAACAGTTCCACCTCAGGTGTGGAGTTCTATCTCTCCCCACCCTCAAAAAAAACCCAATCTCTGCGCTGGTACAGAAATGAGCGCACAGAAGGAGAGTAGCCGTGATCTGCTCCTTTGTTGCTTCGTACGCAGAACATCTTTGCAGAAGGGAGGATACAAAATGAAGGAACACCCCCCCCCCCAAAAAAAATCTGAAGCCACCCAGAATCTGAATCGGTACTGTCCTGAATTCTGCCACCCAACTTTACCTTCTCATCCCATGTAACGTAGAAGCAGTACTTTTTTTTTAAGGAAATCATAAAAGTGCCGTTACTCACCATTAAGCCACATTTTTAACATTGGGGGGAGGGAGAAAGGTGCTGGTACTGAGTGCCCCTGAGTACCCCCAGAACCCCCCCCACTGTGATATAAGTCTCTGCTCAGGTCAGGAGAAACAAGTGTGCTCTTACCTGCGTAGTGGTCAAACACCGTAGGAACGTATTCTTCCGGAAAAGCATCGTTGGCGTAGCTCATCAGTAGGCAGGTCTTGCCCACGGCGCCATCCCCGACCACTACACATTTAAGCATCTTCTTCACGCTGCCGTCCGTGTGTTCTCCCTCTTTGCTGCTCATCCTGGCTGTTTGTTTTTATCTACCTGCCCGCTTCCCCCAGAATCTCAGGCATACATGGAAGCAGCAAGGTCCCTGCTCCAAAAAGCCTTCTTTCCTGAGGTAGTCTCTGTAGTCCTTTCCCACCTTTTGTTTTCTTTTCGAAGTAGAGGGCCTTCACGAAATCATAACGCCGAATCCCAAGCTTGTCCCGGCCCGAACTTTCTCAAGCCGAGAAGAAAACCACGCGGGGGAAGAATAAATAAGACAATAATAGGGGCACGAGCGTGTGGGGAGCCCGAGTCAGGAAACCTTCATCTTGGATGCAGAAGGACTTTGGTTAAAAATAGACGCTGTCTGAGGAACAGAGTGCCTCCTTCTCTTCGTTGCTCCAGCCTGGAAAATCTGGGATTTGTGCTAAGCCCACCCCACTGGCCATCGCATTCCCAAGCGGAGAAGGGAAGCTGGAGGGGTTTAATGGACGGTTTTCATTTTCACGCAAGCCCTTTATTTCCCCCAGCTTGCTGTATGTCAGGAAATCATGAGTTTCCTGCCGAATTCCATATTAGGATGAGTGGGGCTCGTGAAGGGCTGCGAACAATAGGAGCTCTGTGTGTGTTTGTACTTTGCAGGAACTCTGCCAGGATGTGTAGGAAGAAAAGTGCTAGAGGTCTCAGCGCAGGATGAAGTTCGGAGGCCTCCTGCTCTGGGGAGACTGGCCTGAACGCTGCCATGACTCCAGAGGTGACATCGTAAAAAGGCAGTTCTGTAACTCGGGGGCTTTCGGCTCTGTGCCCCCTCGCAAGGAGTCGCCAGCAGCAGCAGCAGCAGGCAAATATAAAAGGATCATCTGGGATAGAGATCTACATACAGATGATGCCAAAGGAGTTAGCTTTGAGCTGACCCCTCCATGTGAGGCACAACTGATAGCATCTGGGACAAGTTAAGAAAGGTCGTGGTCCTTTCAGGGCACCACTTTTGGCATTTCAAATCAGATAGGCTGCTTCTGTTTAGACGCAGGAGTGCAAGTATCTGCTGGCCAATCAGAATCTGCTGGCTAGAAAGGACCCAACTGGGTTTTCTCCTCCCTAACAGGCATTATTATTGGCTGAATGTGCTCTGCTGTGTTAGGCTGCAAGTGCAGAGGCTGGCAGAAGCTGCCACGGTGCCCTCGCCAGCCTGTGAAGAAGCTGGCATTTGCTTGTTGCTGACCATCTCGAAACCGTGGTGGGGTGGCTGAAGCACTGGGAAATTGGGGTTCGAATCCCCAGTCACCCATGAAGCCCATTGGATAACTTTAGGCCTGTCACTCTCTCTCGGCTCTAACCTACATCACAGGGTTGTGGTGAGGATAAAATGGGGATAATAATAATAATAATAATAATAATAATAATAATAATAATAATAATAATTCCATAGGCAGGGAAACGAAACACAACCGTCAATAATACAGTGGTACCTGTGGATGCGAATGGGATCCGTTCCAGAGCCCCGTTCGCATCCTGAGTAGAACACAACCTGCATCTGTGGGTGCACAGGTCGCGATTCGCTGCTTCTGCACATGCACGTGACGTCATTTTGAGTGTCTGCGCATGTGCAAGTGGTGAAACCCGGGACGGCCGCTGCGGGTTGCGAATGTGCATGCTGCACGGATCACGTTCGCAACCCAAGCGTCCACTGTACATTCATTTGTAAAAAAGGAATATACAACGGGATAGACAGGTCCAAAGTGTTGGTACATATATGATTTGGGAATAGTTTTTTGTCCTTGTTTTTTCTTCTTTAGGTATATAAACTTTGTATACATGCTGAAAATTATATTATAATAAGCCTTGTAATGTAATATGATAATGTTTACCGGTGTAACGTAATAAATTACGTTAATAAATAAATAAAACTTAAAAAAAAAGAGAAGTGAAGGGGGTCAGAAATGTTAAGAGTCAATTAGGGTTTTTTTGAATGTAGGGTGAGGAATTGACTTTCTTGAGGCCCAAACAGCCTATGGCATTCAAAGTGGAAGGAATGGCTGGCTAGATGGAACACTCTTGTTAGAGAATGAAGATATACCGGCACATTTCTTTTGCAGCTCCCACTTGTTATAAACCAGGTGCAGGGAGCCTGAGGAAGGCATCTGTGTTTTGCTAGACTCCAACTCCCATCATCCTCTGCTCTTGCCAAGCTGGCTGGGGCTGTTGGGAATTGGAGTCCAACTTTATCTAGAGGACCACTCCCCTCCCTCGCCCGTTCCATACCCCTGTTATAAATAGTGAAATGGGCCTAAAAGGGATGGATGCCAAAGACACAAGTCCCATTAATAAAATTGTGCGCATGCGCGTGAATGTTTGACCTGCGCTAACAATGTTGCTATTCTTATTGCTATCGAGGCAGAAAGAAAATAGCCTCAACGAACGTTCTTAAAATATGCTGCTTTCTTCTGCAGCTTAATCTTGGCTATATCCAGGCTTGAGCCTTTGAGCTTTGCTGCTAATCTGTCCACCCACCCACAAAGAAATCTCTGTGCTTTCCTCTTCTGCTGGAATCTGAAATTCCCCCCCCCCATCAGTCCTACATCAAGTCTTAAAGTCAAAAGTGTAGCACCAGCCCCCCAGTGGGTGAGACCTGCACCCCCAATAGCAGTCTCTTTCCCTCCTCCCACACTTTAAAGCACGACCTGAATATTGTTTTTCAAAGGGCACAATTACACCAAACCTTCCTTTTGCTGTTCTCATAGCAATCTTGGATTAAAGTATCGTGCGCACCCCAAAACTACAGTTCCCAGGATTCTTTTTTGGGGGTGAGGGGTAGCCACATGGCAATTAAACCATTTGCAGTTGAGCCATGCCCCAGTCTTGAACACTTTCAATTCAGGTGATCCTTTTCCAGTCTAGGCTCCACCCCTGATGTGCAGCTGATCTCTTAGCGGTGATAAGATCTGCGCTGGTTTAGGAGCTGATGGGAATTGTAGTTCCAAACATCTGGAGGATGTCAGGTTGGCAAAGGCGGTATATGGGACATTTATGCAAGTACACCTTCTGCATCCCTGTTGAAACATGGTGGAGGACGGTGTGCATCCTAAAACACCTTCATCAGTCAGCAGTGCATGAGACTCTTAATTTCAGGGTTGTGGGTTCGAGCACCACGTTGGGCAATAGATTCCTGGGCTGCAAGGGGTTGGAGGAGATGACCCTTGTGGTCCCTTCCAATGCTACAGTTCCATGATTCTATGAATGCTTTGGTCATTATCTGAATGCATGTAAAATAACAACAACAACAACAACAACAACAACAATACCCTGCCTTTTTGGCCGGGCCTCTCTAGCCACTCTGGGTGGCTCCCAACATAATATTAAAAAGAAAATCAAATATTAAAAACTTCCCTAAACAGGGTTGTTTTCAGATGTCTTCTAAAAGTCAGATAGTTGTTTATTGCCTTGACATCTGATGGGAGGGCATTCCGCAGGGCAGGCACCACTACCGAGAAGGCCTTCTGCCTGGTTCCCTGCAACCTCACTTCTTGCAGTGAGAGAACTGCCAGAAGGCACTCGGAGCTGGACCTCAGTGTCTGGGCAGAGCTATGGGGATGGAGACACTCCTTCAGGCAGGAGGCCGTTTTATGGCTTTAGAGGTCAGCACCAACACTTTGAATTGTGCTTGGAAACATACTGGGAGCCGATGTTGGTCTTTCAGGACCAGTGTTATGTGGTCTTGGCAGCTACTCCCAGTCACCAGTCTAGGTAAAGGGACCCCTGACAGTTAAGTCAGTGGACCGGCCCCCTGCTGAAAAGGTTTGCTGACCCCTGGTTGAAAACAAACACAAAGAACTAAAACAAACATACTGGGAGCCAAGGTAGGTCTTTCAAGACTGGTGTTATGTGGTCTTGGCGGCCGCTCCCAGTCACCAGTCTAGCTGTCGCATTCTGGATTAGTTGTAGTTTCCGAGTCACCTTCAAACGTAGCCCCACATAGAGCGCATTGCAGTAGTCCAAGTGAGAGATAACTAGAGCATGCACTACTCTGGCAAGACAGTCTGCGGGCAGGTAGGGTCTCAGCCTGTGTACCAGATGGAGCTGGTAGACAGCTGCCCTGGACACAGAATTGACCTGCGCCTCCATGGACAGCGGTGAGTCCAGAATGACTCCCAGGCTGCGGACCTTCACCGCCTTCACTGGTTCTGATTTAAAAAAGAGTTAGAGAGCTGGGTATCATCTGTATACTGATGAACACCCAGCCCAACCCCCCTGATAATCTCTCCCAGCGGCTTCATGTAGATGTTGAAAAGCATGGGGAAGAGGCGGAACCCTGAGGAACCCCACAAGTGAGGGCCCAGGGTCTGAACACTCATCCCCCCCCCCACTTTCTGGACATGACCCAGGAGGAAGGAGCGGAACCACTGTATAAGAGTGTCCCCTGTGCCCCCTTGCATCTTGCATTTCAACTGGAGTTCTTCCTCTTTGTGAAGTTTCTCTACTTCAAACTATCCCTCCCAAACTGTATCTGCAGTGCGTTGTTCCGTCCTGACTCCTGAACTCTGTTCCTCCATCTCCAAAATCGTGGGGAAAACATTGCACTGTGGTGGAACATTCTGATGACTTATTTTCTCAAGGCTCCTGTCATCATTTTTACAAGGGAATGGGAGAGAAAGAGAGGGGAAAAAACCTCCCTTAAAACTCCATCCACTGGCAAACAATGCTCCGTAGTCATCAAGAATCTCTGTGTCACCAGGATCGACGTGCCTGTTCTTGGGTAATCTGCCTACGCGTGATCTGAGGAACATTCTTCAAACAAGCCAGAATCCTTCCGCTGTAGGCCAGAGAAGGCTTTTGTCACAACACAAGCGGGGTCTCTCAAAGGAAGGTTAATCCCCAATCCGTCAGGACCCCAGAGTCCAGGAGACAGCGGGAAGGATGGCGGAGAAATTCGATTCCGCCTGCATCGCATGACAAATTCACCTAATTCGCTGCTTCCTCAATAATATGCAAACCGAAACACAGCCATCCTTCAATGTTCACACTTCTCTGAATGTTGCAGTGCCGTAATCTGTACAAAAACCCATATGCCGAGGGTAAAATGGGCATATAAATGAGCAGAAGTCATACAAAAACTGCATTATGTTCAGGGAAACGGCTTTGCCAAAAGGGGTGTGTTAGGCGATATTGCAAAAATGTTTAGAGTGGGACAGATTTGCATTGAAATGTTGATTAATTTTCATGAGGACCTAGTAATTCTGAAGTGGAAACGTGGAGAACTGTACTGAAGGTTTTTTGTTTTGGTTTTTTCCAAAGAGAAATTGAGAGAAGCTGACATTCACAGCTTTGCCCATGACAGTTAAGCAGGAGATGGAGTTGGAGGCTACAGGACTACCAAGTAAGAAGTGGATCACAGTTCCTGGCTTCGATGTTAGTGATCTGAGACTGGCTAGCAGGAACCCACTGAAACAACTCTTGAGGCCTATAGAAGGGGAGCCAGGCACCTTCTCCTTGGTCCAAGGAATTGATCGCCTCCCACAGCACCTTGCCAGTCCAGCAGAGCAGGGAGCACATCAACTTTGAAGCCATAAGACATAGGAGACGTGTCTTTAAGTCTAGGAGTGATGGACTAGAAGCACTGACTGAAAAGGGCTTTGTTCACTTCTAACCTTTGTCAGAGTAAGTTGCCACCCAGGCTGCCTTGATCTGTTGCCTCTTCAGCAAGACCAGGGGTGCATTCAGAGACAAACCTTTTTGCATACTTTCCCCCGTTTCTACCACACATGATTTTCCATTTCAACGTCCTGCAAAAAATAAAAAAATAACGATTCAGGCAATTACACTTTCCCCTATAACATATTGCACCTTATATTTTCTCTAAACTAAAGAGTCTCAAATGCTTATGTCAGAACGTAAGGAGAGCACTCCTGGATCAGACCAAAGGCCCAATCCAGCCCACCATCCTGTTCTCACTGTTGTCTACCATACAGATGGCATTTATAAGTGGTCCACGTTTCACAAATGCCATCTGCAACTCCTCAAAAGATTCCATCAACGGTGCCTCTGAAAATTTTTACACATCACTTGGGAAGACAGGCGAACTAATATCAGTGTACTGGAAGAAGCAAAGATCACCAGTGTTGAAGCAATGATTCTTCAACATCAACTTTGTTGGACTGGTCATGTTGTGTGGATGCCTGATTATTGTCTTCAATCTATTCCAAACTCAAAAATGGAAAGTGTAATGCTGGTGGTCAACAAAAGAGGTTCAAAGTCAAAATTTTAAAAATGAAGTATAAACACCAACAATTGGGAAACACTTGCCTGTGAGCGCTCCAATTGGAGAACAGCTTTTACCAAAGGTGTCATGGACTTTGAAGACACTTGAACTCAGGACGAAAAGGAGAAACGTGCTAAGAGGAAGGCACACTTGGCAAACCCTCACCGTGATCAACTCCCACCTGGAAACCAATGTCCCCACTGTGGAAGGACGTGCAGATCCAGAATTGGCCTCCACAGTCACTTATGGACTCACTGTTAAGACCGCGTTTATGGAAGACAATCTTACTCGGCTATGAGTGATCGTCAAAGAAAACCATACAGATGTCTACAGGATGTATGCAAGCAAGACCTGAGCACATCTAATGCTAATAATGATAATAATAATAATAATAATAATAATAATAATAATAATAATAATAATTTTTATTTATATCCCGCCCTCCCCAGTCGAAGCCGGGCTCAGGGCGGCTAACAACAATAAAACAGTACAAAAGTACAGCACAAAAACACTCTAAAATCATTCATTATAAAATTAATTAAATTCAAGCTACTGGCCACCATTGGGCCAGAGCTCTGCGAAGGTTGCCAAGGGAGGGAGTCAGGCTGCACCCTGGCCAAAGGCCTGGCGGAACAGCTCTGTCTTGCAGGCCCTGCAGAAAGATGTCAAGTCCCGCAGGGCCCTAGTCTCTTGTGACAGAGTGTTCCACCAGATCGGGGCCACAGCCGAAAAAGCCCTGGCTCTAGTTGAGGCCAGCCTAACTTCTCTGTGGCCTGGGACCTTCAAGATGTTTTTATCTGAAGACCGTAAGTTTCTCTGTGGGGCATACCAGGAGAGGCGGTCCCGTAGGTAGCTCACCTTTGAAGAAGGGCCAGAGCTCAGTGGCAGGAGACATGGCTGGGTGTTCTGTTATCCCTGGTAAAGGTGTCATGGAGGTGGGGGAACTGCTGAAAATCTCTTCACAGCATTTAAAGAGACAGGTATCCCTTTCTCTGCAGCTGATCCGTCTCACAACAGAAGGATTCTAAGCTGACGCCCCCAGCCTTGAAAAGCTAAGTGTAACGAAGCGGTGGACCAAGAAGCAATATATTGCATCATTATTATTATTTGGAGTCCCTCCACCGAAAATGACATCGTCTTGTAGCTTGCTGGGTTGACCCTCATCTTTAAAGTATGCTATTTCCCCCCAAAGGCAAATATTGCATAATGTGAATTGCAAAATGATTGCTAGCTAACTTGCGATGGGGTGTGTGTGGATGTGTGTGTGAGAGCCAGTGGGGAGGAAAGGGGAGCCCGGCGCATTAATGCGCAGTTATTTCTGTATATACTGACCGTGAAGAGTGTCGAGTTACTCGCTCACGGAATACAGCTGTTGCGCCTGGAGCAGAGCAGAATCGACGTTTCCAGCTGCTTCGTTCATCGCTTCACAGTTTTAATTTTAGTTTTCCACAGCAGATGTGATGACACATCGGGAGTTCTGAGTTCATGCAACGACTTGTGGGAATGTCCGTGTTCTTGGATTCCCAGCAGAGCCATTGCTTTTCCCTTAGGTCTTCCTTCTGCCTCCCTCCTTCTTCCCCCCCTTCGCTCCACTGCCTTCTTGAAAGCGTTTTCCTGCAGTGTCTGTAACACTCGTCCTGGGGATCTCCTTGCCGACAAACACCATATTCCTAGGCAGCTGGCTAGCAAAGGGTCCCCCATGACGGATACCATTTTCAGAAAGAACTGCAGCTCAGTGGAAGAACACGTAATTTGCATTCTGGTGGTCCCAGGATCAACCTGTGTTATCTTCAGGTAGAATTAGGAGATCCCCCAGTCTGAACCCTTGGGGCATGCGTGAGGAAAATAATAATCCCTTGGGGGTTCAGTATGGAGACGCCTACCAAATTCCTAATTAGTCAGCCTTTATTCAGTGATGCACTAATTAATGGTGACTGGGAGTGGCCGACGGGACCACATAACACCGGTCCTGAGAGATCTGCATTGGCTCCCAGTACGTTTCTGAGCACAATTCAAAGTGTTGGTGCTGACCTTTAAAGCCCTAAACGGCCTCAGTCCTGTATACCTGAAGGAGCGTCTCCACCCCCATTGCTCAGCCCGGACACTGAGGTCCAGCTCTGAGGGCCTTCTGGTGGTTCCCTCACTGTGAGAAGCAAAGCTACAGGGAACCAGGCAGAGGGCCTTCTTGGTGGTGGCACCTGCGCTGTGGAATGCCCTCCCACCAGATGTCAAGGAGATAAACAACTACAGTGGTACCTCGGTTTAAGAACAGTCCGGTTTAAGAACGATTTGGTTTACCAACTCCCCAAAACCGGAAATAGTGTCTTGGTTTGAGAATTTTACCTCAGTCTAAGAATGGAATCCAAACGGTGGAATGGCACCAGCGGTGGGAGGCCTCATTAGGGAAAGCGCACCTCGGTTTAAGAACAGTTTCGGTTTAAGAACGGACTTCCGGAACAGATTAAGTTTGTAAACCGAGGTACCACTGTATCTGACTTTTAGAATACATCTGAAGGCAGCCCTGTTTAGGGAAGTTTTTAATGTTTGATGTTTTATTCTGTTTTTAGTGTTCTGTTGGGAGCCACACAGAGTGGCTGGGGAAACGGAGCCGGATGGGCGGGGTATAAATTGGCTGGGTTGCCCCAACCACTCTGGGCAGCTTCCAACACACATTAAAATAATAATGGAACATCAAACATTAATAGTAGCAATCAGACCCTGTATAAAAAGTCACAATAACTTTAAAATAAACAACACATATTAAATAAAGCAATACTCAATAATCCATTAGGATCCAATACTAAACAGTAAAATCAAACATCAGAAATAATAATCCAACAGTTTTCACTTATCAATTACAATAAAGGATTATTAATCTATAAAATAGCAGCAGATCACAATGCATAAAAAGGTAAAGGTAAAGGACCCCTGACAGTTAAGTCCAGTCGCAAACGACTCTGGGGTTGCGGCGCTCATCTCGCTTTACAGGCTGAGGGAGCCGATGTTTGTCCACAGACAGTTTTTCCGGGTCATGTGGACAGCATGACTAAGCTGCTTCTGGCGAACCAGAGCAGCACACAGAAACGCTATTTACCTTCCCACCGGAGTGGTACCTATTTATCTACTTGCACTTTGACGTGCTTTTGAACTGCTAGGTTGGCAGGAGCTGGGACAAGGGAATGGAAGCTCACCCTGTCACGGGGAGTCGAACCGCCATGTAAAAGGGTCAAACTGAACAACAAGGACACACAGCTTACAAAATTATTTTTAAAATTATTTTTAAAAGCTATCCCTGAACTCCTCTCTTCCCGCTGCTATTGCTGTTCTCAAAGTCATGGTCTGGGAAAGGCTCTCAGGGCTGGAATGTGGGGCAAGGCAGGTGGGAAAGCTATTACAGTGGTACCTCTGGTTGCGAACGGGATCCGTTCCGGAGGCCCGTTCACAACATGAAAGGAACTCAACCCGCAGCAGCGTGTCTGCGCATGCACGAGTTGCGATTTGCATGCGTGTGATGTCATTTTGCACGTTTGCGCGTCTGCGCATGCATGAGCGGCGAAACCCAGACATAACACTTTCCAGTACTTCCGGGTTGCCGCAGGACGTAACCTGAAAGAACGTAACATGAAGTGGATGTAACATGAGGTATGACTGTACAGGACAGGGTCCAAAGGAGCCCATGAGCACACAGCCTATCTAGGAAATGTACGTTATGTCACCCCAGCACCCCACCATCTCTCATCCAACAGCAGTCCTTGAAACCACTTGCTCCACTCACGGTTTTTTGCTCCAGGTGCAGAACCCTCCTTGCACCTTACTGGGAGCTGTTTTTCACTCTGGCATGAGTTTCCGCCTGAAGTAGTCCTTGCCAGTTCCGTAGTCAGGCCACACTCTTGCTTACATGGCACTGACCTCCCTGATAATGAGCCTAAGAGAAATACCATGTCAAGAGTTGCTGCCGTTCAGTGTATACAATGCTGCGCTCAATGGACTAATGGTCTGACTCAATACTGCATAAACTTACCTCTTCTTTTCCTTGGGAGTCAAAGCGGCCCAGTTGGCATCACGGCTGGAACATGTGCTTGCAGCTGACTGCGCCGTGTTCATGGAGATATATATATTTAAACTGCATGCTTGGAAATTAAGAACTGTGGCCCGCTTCCATGGGAAACAATGTGGTTTGTGCCTCATAAGGGCCTTCCTACCTTAATGTGTGCAGATTGGCGCAAAGGGATTTCAAGAGGAAGCAGTTGAAAGGAGAAGGCAGTTTTATAAGTGGGAAAGAGCTCCTCCAACTTCACACCAATCAATTAATGTCAGAATCAGCCAGGTTGACATGGAGGCCTGTAGCTCAGAAGAAGTTTCAACTGTTGGCATCAGAACCAGTGCAGTCTGCAACCTGAAAATGCGCAACTTGCAGCTTTTGTAACCCAAGGTATGACTGTATTATTATTATTATTATTATTATTATTATTATTATTATTAATAGAGTTTATATACCGCCCTATACCCAGAGGTCCCAGGGTGGTTCACAGAAAAGATCACAACATATATTACATATATAAAACATCTCTCTCCCCCGCTATTTTTAGTTCTGCTTCATTGATCTACAAATGCAATATAAACAGAATGATGCTCAAGTGATTGACTGGCTGACTCACTAACCCGTGGGGATACAAAAGTGGTTATGGCTGGTGCATGGCGCATAAATCTTAAATCTAGGACATGGAATTCACTCCAGAATGCAGCCCCATCACTAGAAAAGCTTTGAAACAGAACAGCTGGAGGTCTCTACTTCAAAACAGAGCACTTAAAATCTACTTCAAAATGTCCAGGGCGCTTTGAGTTCAGGGATTTTTGCACCGCCCTCGGTCATCTCTTCTGTAAGCTCAACGTACCCATTTTCTGCAATCTCTCCTGATGTTGCTTGTTTCCATACCCCTGACCAACTTCTTTTGCTCTCTGAACTTGCTCCAATTTGTTTCCAGATTACAGTCATACCTTGGGTTGCGAACGTGATCCATGCGGGAGGCACGTTCACAACCCGCAGAGCTTGCAGCCTGAAGTGCTGTGTCTGCGCACATGCGTGACGCAATTTGAACCTTCTGTGCATTTGCTTGATGTCATTTTGTGCTTCTGCGCATGCGTGAGCACCAAAACTGGAAGTAACCTGTTCCGGTACTTCTGGGTTTGGCGTGGTCCGCAACCTGAAAACGTGCAGCCCGCAGCGTTCGTAACCTGAGGTATGACTGTATTATTATTATTATTATTATTATTTGAGTTTATAGACCACCTTATACCCAGAGGTCTTAGGGTGGTTCACAGAAAAGATCACAACATATATAATCAGATTAAAAACAACAACCCCTCCCCAACTGAAAAGAGCCACAATTAACAGGGACGTGTTTCCCTTGTCTCTCTCTTGGCAGAGGTCATCATACAGGGCGACCAAAGCAGTTTCTGTGCATAGCTGTCAACCGTCCCTTATTTGGCGGGAAACTCCCTTATCCTAGCGCCGTGCCCCTCTGCTGTCCCTTATTGATGATGTCCCTTAAATTTCCCGGGTTTCCAAGGAAGCAGCGCCTCCCCCTCCCTCCTTGCCGGCCAGGGTGGAGGGAGGCTCCAACTGTGTTGCTTGGCTGCATTGCTCACCCAATAAGGAGTCTAAGAACGACTGGAGGGTGGAGCTTGCATGCCTTGTGCCAATCAAATCGGCCGTGTTGCCTGGGGACTCGCCTTTGCTCAGCGCTTCCCAGCGGAGAGGTGACAGTGGTTTGCCTTGCTGCATCCCCTTTGCAGGGTTGCTGCACTGTGGGAACCACCGCTTGAGGCTTCGTTTGGCTGCTGGCTGGGCTTTCTGCCTTTGGCTCGGAGGGGCTCAGAAGTTGAACATACCTGCACTTGGAAAATCCCTTATTTTGGCTGCTGATCCCTTATTTTCAAATCTGTATTTTGACAGCTATGTTTCTGTGCCAAAACCAGGCCTAAACCCCGATTGAAATGGATCCAGAAAATCAGCTTCTTCCAATAGTGCCTGGATCTGGTCTGTGACCACTCGCTCCAGAACCTTGCCCAGGAAAGGGAGATTAGCAACTGGCCGGCAGTTAGTTAGGTTTTGTGAATGTACCGTTTAAAATCGTCCCTTTAAAAGCTTACACCCAAAACACGGAAGGATGGTTTTGGCCAAGAAGTATATTGATGAGGGCGATGAATAATTAAGAGCGAAAGAATTCACACCGTAAAAAGTCCTCTTGGCCACTGCGGAGAATAATGAGACAAAGCGCCTTATGGTGGGACCCAAGGAAAGCAGTTCAATTAAACATTAGTACCCTGATAATCACAGCATTTCAGGGAGCTTTCAAAATGCAGTTTAGCAACCCAACGGACATGTGTGGAGCTCTGGCAATCTGTTCAGCTACAGCCTTGGCTAATAGCGCTTGGGGAGTTTTTAAACCATCAGTTTATGGGTTTGGCTCCAACAGGGTGTGATTCAATGTGAAGTGAGAGTTTGCTTGCTCTTGAGATGGCTGAAAAACAAATAAAAACCCCACACGAAACCCTGTCCATTTCAGTTTCTCATTTTGCCAACCATAAGTTGCATTATTATTATTTTTAAGAAAAAAATCTGAATGAAAACTCACATGCATTTTTGTGTCGGTTTCTCCTCAATATATACATGGGTCTTTGCAGTTTTGCTCACTCTAAATCTGGGGCTGTCCCTGGAAAATAGGGGCACTTGGAGGGTCTGATAATATATTGATTGTAACCTAAGACATCTGAAAGCAGCCCTGTTTAGGGAAGTTTTTAATGCTTGATGTTTTGTCGCATTATTATTATTATTATTATTATTATTATTATTATTATTATTATGTTGGGAGCCGCCCATTCTGTTGGGGAAACACAGCCAGATGGGCAGGGCATTATTATTATTATTATTATTATTATTATTATTATTATTATTATTATTCTGTTGGGAGCCACCCATTCTGTTGGGGAAACCCAGCCAGATGGGAAGGGCATTATTATTATTATTATTATTATTATTATTATTATTATTATTATTATTATTTCTTGCTTGCTTTGGGAAGCATTGCCTGCCAGTGGCGTAGCGTGGTGGGTGCAGGGGGGCCCGGCCGCACCGGGCGCAACATCTGGGGGTCAGGGTTAGGGGGCGCAAATCCACGGGTTAGGGGGCGCAAATCCATGGGTTAGGGGGCACAAATTACTTGCCTTGCCCCAGGTGCTGACAACCCACGCTACGCCACTGTTGCCTGCTCAGTGCACCTGCTTGAGAAGTTTAGGAGTGTTCAGATGAGATCTTTTGGATTCTCTCACAAGATCTCTCAAGAGCATCCCAGAGCCTTTGCTCCTCTGGGTGAAGGATAAGCAGTACCATTGCCAGAAACTTTATTGTCAGTTAACGTTTGTCAGTACTTGAGTCCAGCTTGGTGGGTTGTTTTTTCTTCTTCTTCCTAATATTGAATTTATTCTATATTTGCTGAATTGTTGATTTTTACTATTTTGCATTTGTTGACATGTTTTGTATTTTGTATATTCGCATTTCCACAGTTCTCTGTTTTGATGTTTCGAATGTTCATTGTAAGCTGCTTTGGGCATGGCACATTGTGGAAAAGTGGCATATAAGTAAAATCAATCGATCAACAAGCATTAGCAGGTTCTCCTTTCAGTACCTTGCTGATGATGACTGAAAAAGGTTGTGAAATATACTTGGAGTCAAGAGTGGATTTCATGCTCTTTATTCAGCTCATAGTGGTGAGGAGGAATGGAAGTTCCCCCAGAATGTCTGCTTTATATACATTATTTACACAATGGGCCCCACGTGATTGGCTATTTCCAGGATTCACCTGTAGGCCAATCAGGTTGCGGATTTACTTCCACCTGGAGCTGGATTGGGTGGCTCCTGTGGACCAATCAAACTGCTGTATTCTGGATCCTATTGTTCTAGGACCAATCAGACTGCTGCATTCTGAATCCAATTGTTCTAGGGCCAATCAGACTGCTGCATTTTGGATCCTATTCAACTCAGTACATAACAGGTTGCCACATACAGGTGGTCATAACAGACCTCTCAAGTGTTCTGACGGGGGTCTTGTTGGGGATAAGCAGTGTCCAGTGCACAGCGGAATGATGAGAAGTATGTGCCAACATGCTCTATACTACTTTATTTACAGTTCAAAGCTGGTAAGTTACAGAAAAACATCTTCCCTCTGCCGGAGCAGAGAAAGCGTCATCTCTCCTCTAAAGCACGGAGAGAATCTCAAACTGAAACTGCAAAGAACTGTGAAAAACAGGAAACCAGTGTACGTCACATCCAGTCTCCTTTCCCGTGAGAAACCCAACAGTGCATTTACTGTGGAATGTAAACAACCTGTCTCGTGACAAGCACTTCGCTGCACAGAGAAGAAAGCAGAAACCAACATCCTCCCCCTTTCTGTGAACATCTCTGGGCAGCGTGTTCGTACAATATCAGTACAAACCCAACTTCTGCACATAGGTACAGTGTTGATCCCTTGATACAATCTTGGACAATACATCAGCAGGAATTTCATTACCTGGCATATAGGACACCGTTACGAGTCCCTTCTGAATACGTTCCCTAGCATGTTGCAACTTCAATTGTAAGTGCTTCGTGCTTTGCTTACAACCTTCAGAATTCAGCAAAGCCAAACATGCTTTGTTGTCCTGGTAAACCTGGATTGGACATTTGACAGGAATTTTCATGTCTTTGCACAATTGTAACAACCATTCACAATCCTTAAGTGAATAAGACAGTGCATTCAGTTCAGCTTCACAAGTACTTAAGCTAACTGTTGTTTGCTTCTTGCATGACCAATCAAATAGACCCTGATTGTACTTATAGCAAACTCCAGACGTACTTTTCCTGTCTGTAGTGTCACTTCCAAAACTTGCATCTGCAAATATCTCAAGACCACCAGACTTCTGATTGTTAAATCTCAGTCTGTAATGCATAGTGCCTTTCAAATACCGCGCTATGCGTTTCAGAGCTTTCCAATCCTTAACAGTAGGATTGTTGACTTGTCTGCTTAGCAAATTACAGCTAACAGCAATGTCTGGTCTTGAACATCTGGCAATGAAGTTTAGCTTGCCTAGCACACTTCTGTACAGTGTAGTGTCAGAAAATGCTTCTTCAGTGTCATCTACCTGATAACTTGTTGTCATCGGTGTGCCCACAGGGTTAGCATCCATCAGGTTTAGTTTGCTTAACACATCAGCAATTTTCCGTGACTGGTGTACTAGAATGTTACCATCTTGATCTCTCTCTATTTCCAGAGATAGGTAGTTGTTTACCTCACCAAGATCTTTCATGTCAAAGTGCTCTTTCAGTTGAGCTAGGGCGTTATTGTACATTGTGACATCCTCCCAAAAGAATAAAAGATCATCAACATAAAACAAACAGTACAGTTTCTTTTGCCCCTCCTCTTTGACAAATACACATGGATCAGCTTTCCCTTGCTGAAAACCTAGAGAAAACAATACTTCAGTGAGTTTTGTGTGCCAACACCGTGCACTTTGTTTGAGACCATAAAGGAACTTTTTCAGAGCATAAACAAATCCCTGTTTTACCTGTACGCCATCAGGTGGAAGCATATAAAGTGATTCATTTAGAGATCCATACAGAAAAGCTGTATTCACATCATGGTGACTAATGTGTAGATTTTCCTCTGCAGCTAGCTTGAGCATAAGCCTAATGCTCTCATACCTCACTGTAGGTGAGTAGGTCTCGTGATAGTCTTCACCTGGTACCTGAGCAAATCCTCTGGCTACCAATCTGGCTTTGTGTCTGACTATCTTGCCATTTTGATCAGTCTTCGCTTTGAAGACCCATTTGCTTCCAAGCAATTTCATTCCTGGAACTACTGGAACTAGGTCCCATGTTTTGTTCCTTTCCAAGGAATCAAGCTCAGCCTTCATGGCATTTAACCATGGCTCAGCTTCCTTTGAATCCAAATCCTGGATTTCTTGGAAACTTGAAGGTTCAAAAACCTTCTTGGAGCTTTTAACAGCTGTTACTGCTATCTTAGCAAACTCATCAGCAAATCTCTTTGGAGGTCTGCCTTTTGTGGCTCTCTGTGACCTACGAATTAGCCTTAAGTCTTCAACACTTTCCTCTCCCTTCTTGGGAGAAAAACGACCTATTGTGAACAATGGTTCTTCCAATTCTTGATCAGAGCTTTCAGAGGGTCGCATAGAGGCTTTCGCACTCTTGAAATCCTCTGAATCATCTGATTCAGTTTCAGACTCAGAATCAGAACCTTCATCAGTGGGTGTGGGTTGTTGTGGTTGCTTTTGACTATCCTCAGTCTCATCATTGTCATCAGGATAACATTGGAAAATTCCCACATTCTCCCCCCACTTGGCATTGTACTCAACACTTCTTGTGAGCCTAATCTCCTTAGAGTCAGTCATCATTATTCTGTAAGAACCTTTCTGATAACCTAGAAAGATACCATGCAATCCACGCTTGTCTAACATGGAGTTTTGTGGTGAGTGAACCCACATGTCAGAACCAAAAATTTTCATGTGTTTGATGTATGGCTTCTTGCCAAACATCTTCTCATAGGGGGTACAACCAATCGCTGAAGTTAACCTGCGATTATAACTGTAAGTGAAACATGAGAGAGCTTCGGCCCAATAACTCTCTGGAAGATTTGCATCATGCAGCAAGGTTTTTAACCCTTGAAGCAATGTCTGATTTGCCCGTTCCGCAAGTCCATTCTGCCATGGCGAGCGAGGACTAGACAAATCGTGTTGAATTCCTTTCTCAGTCAGAAAAGCTTCAAACTGCTGAGAAGTGAATTCTCCCCCCCGGTCAGTGAAAAGAATCTTTATCTTCTTACCATGCACATTTCCCAACCAAGCACAGAATTCCTTGAACCTAGGAAAAGCCTCTGATTTCTGCTTGAGATTGTACACAAAAATATACCTTGAAAATGCATCAATAAGAACCATGAAGTACCTATTTCCACCCAAAGAGGGCGCTAGTGGTCCAACCAAATCAGCATGAATAATTTGGTATGGTTCTGTAGCTTGCCTACTAGACACCTTACCTTTCGCAGCCATTTTCACCTTGTTTGCTGCGCATGCCTTGCACTTCATGTGGTACCTGCAGGGTTTAATAGTCATACCTTCAACCAAGGCAGGCATTTTAGATACTGCCTCAAAATGCAAATGACCAAATTTCCTGTGAAAATCATGAATACATTCTGCATGCAAACTTTTGTTAGAACCTGCAATGCAACAAGTGTCATCCTGCACAACATCATCATAATACAAAACAAACAAACGACCAACAAATTCAGCATACAATTGATAATCATTTTTCTTGGTGATGATGCATCTATTGTTTTTAAAGGAAACGTCAATCTTCTTCTCAATCAGCTGTCCAACGCTGAGCAGATTATGTTTCGCATCCGGCACATAAAGAACATCCTGTATCGATAAGTCCAAACTGTGAAGAACAACAGTTCCGTAGCCTTTACTGGGAATGGTGTGGTCATCCGCCTGGTGAATCGCACCTTCCTGCGGTGTAAAAGACACGAACAGTCGCTTATCGTTGCACATGTGATGCGTTGCAGCTGAATCAACAACGAAGAAAGATCTAGACGTCTTCTGGACCTCTGCAACCTCTGCAACCTTTGGAGCGTAGCGTGAGACCATTGCCTTGTGCTGCGTTGTCCTGGACACCGGACCTTTGCCTTTGCTCTGGCCTTTTCCACGCGATGAGCTTCCGCTGCGCTGCTCTGTCTTGGCCCTGGGATATTTGCATTCCCTCTTCATATGGCCTAGACGTCCACACGAGTAGCATTTCACTGCCTTCAAAGCTTTGGCGCCATCTGGTGGTTCCACTGCACTATGGGATGACGTCTGTGAAGTCTCCCCATTTCCCATGCAGCCAGCACCCCGCCGATCTGCTTCATTCTGAATCATGGCAGTATCACAAGCTACTGTGAGTTGAGCATTTGGCTGATCAGTGGTATCAAATTCCCCACTTGCCTCATCCAGCCTTCTGCAGCTAGCCATCATGACTCTGGCATTTGCCTCCTGCATCATCTCTGCTGCTTTAAATCAGACTGCTTTATACATGCTGCATCTGTGTACAGCTGCTTCAATTCATAGGCAAATTCAAAAAAACCTCTGCCTATGAGCCTGTGCCGCTCTTCTGTTTATTTGCTTTGCTTATCTGCAGCTGCTTCAAACTGCATTCCAAAAGCAAGTTCAAAAGCGAAAGTCCCCAAGTGCTTTCTCTATGTTGCCCTTTAATTCTTGCTGCATCACATCTGCAGCTGCTGTGAAACAACAGCACTTCTAAAAGTTACTTTCGATTTCCCCCAGCATAGGAAATCCTTTTCTTTTAGCCTTTTGCCTGTGCCACGGCAAAAACCGGCTATTAAAAGTTCAAAGTCCAGCCATAAAGCCATTAATTAGAAGCTGGCAGGCTGCCCGGAGCAGTAGCACATACCTTCATCAATCATTTTGACGCGCAGAGCAGATACCTTGCGTTCCGTCCCTCTGCTTTCCGATGCTTTGCCGGGACTTCGTCTCTTTGCTCCTTTGTTCCTTTGCCAGGAGCCCGACTTCTGGAGTCCATCCTCAAAACACTGCGTTTTTCTGGGCCCGGAACCAAATGTTGGGGATAAGCAGTGTCCAGTGCACAGCGGAATGATGAGAAGTATGTGCCAACATGCTCTATACTACTTTATTTACAGTTCAAAGCTGGTAAGTTACAGAAAAACATCTTCCCTCTGCCGGAGCAGAGAAAGCGTCATCTCTCCTCTAAAGCACGGAGAGAATCTCAAACTGAAACTGCAAAGAACTGTGAAAAACAGGAAACCAGTGTACGTCACATCCAGTCTCTTTTCCCGTGAGAAACCCAACAGTGCATTTACTGTGGAATGTAAACAACCTGTCTCGTGACAAGCACTTCGCTGCACAGAGAAGAAAGCAGAAACCAACAGGTCTAAGGTTTAAAACTACTCCAAAATCTGGTCACTTTACCTCACTCTCATCTTTGTAGCGGGAGGTTACCACAGATCACATAGAAATGAATTAACAGTTAAATATAGGGACATGGGTGGCGTTGTGGGTTAAACAAACCACTGTGCTGCTTGGGCTTGCCGATTGGAAGGTTGGCGGTTCGAATCCCCGCAACAGGGTGAGTTCCCGTTGCTTGGTCCCTGCTCCTGCCCACCTAGCAGTTCAAAAGCACGTCAAAGTGCAAGTAGATAAATAGGTACCGCTCCGGCGGGAAGGTAAATGGCGGTTCCGTGCACTGCTCTGGTTCGCCAGAAGCGGCTTAATCATGCTGCCCACATGACCCGGAAAAACTGTCTGCGGACAAGCGCTGGCTCCCTCGGCTTATAGAGTGAGATGAGCGCGCAACCCCAGAGTCGTTCGGGACTGGACTTAATTGTCAGGGGTCTCTTTACCTTTACCTTTTTATACAGTTAAAGCAGTGATTTTCTTTAGGGGTATGTGTACCCCTAAAAAAGCACTGAGTTAAAGCACTTAAACCCACAATCATGAAGCAATTTCCCTGCTTTTGCACTGTTACTCTGAATATTTCAAAGTATTTTGCACTTCCCTCCAGGTCTGGTTGGCTGGCAACAAGTTGTGGGGATTTGGTAAAGTTTGCTTAAACTGTAGGGTAATCTGGTTTCTCCTCCCCCCTCCCTTTTGCGAAAATGTGGTACTTTTCCTGTAAACCGCAGTGATGGTTTCTACCTTTCTCCCCCTGGTGGTCAGTATGTGTGACAGCAGCCAATCAACTGAAGGATACAAATACTTTCTAAAACCTTAAATGACCTTCAAAGGAGCATTCCAAAGCCACAATGCACCCATTTCCCCAAAACGCACAGCCCTGAAATAATAACCAAGTGCATCTGATCGATCGCCTTGCGCTGATGAGCTGTAGAAAGGGAATTTATTTTATCTCCCTCCATCCCCTGTCCTACGAACTCAGGGATTTTTCCATGTGTTTCTTCCCACTTATCCTCAGGACAACCCTGTGACGCTGATAGGTATTTATTTATTTCGTTTAAAACATTTGTCGTCCCCCCCCCCCCCGGCCAGGAAAGGATCAAGGCAGCTAACAGCGAAATCAAAGCATTATATAATCATTATATATTTTTATAATAGAGGAAAATGCATCAACTTTCTAATAGGCTGGAGGATGTAATGAAAAATGTACAGACCAATTAGATTAATCTAATTAGACACAACAATACAGTAAGAGTAATTTTTTTGAGGTCTTAGAACAAAGGAAGGAAGTCAATTTGTGTTTATGTACGTAATGATATGGTTTTGTTCTGTAGATGTATGCTTTTTCGTTTTTGTTTAGTTTTGTTTTGTTTCCTTTCCTTTTTTTTTCCTTTTCCTTTTCTGTTTTTTTTCTATATGTTCCGGGGGTTTTTGTCTGTATAGTATTATTTTGGATTCAATGTTTGTAATTTTTGTTATGATTCTGCATTGAAAATTAAAAAAATCAAAAACAAAATATGCACAGACCAGGCGTATATCCCCCAACCAGCAGAGTCTTTTCAGCAATGGCACCCTGATAACATCTCTCTCTCCGTATCAATTCCAACAATCATTTAACATAGCTCCTTCTTATCCTATACAATGTTTTAGACTTCTGTCAACAACCTCTGAAGATTTCTCATTCTTTATCACTTATTCTGCATTTCTTAATTTCTCTATTGTCCTTAACGAATATTTTCCCCCAAAGTCTTCCATGCAATATTTCACAGAGTCCTCCTTATAGAACTTCTTGCAGTCTTACTAGCGTAATCTGTTTATTACAAGGGCTTTTCAAATAGTTCAAATATTTACTCCAGTCCTCCAAGAATCTCTGATCCCAAGAGATCTAATTCTGTACAGTCCATTAATTTCGTTTGCCATTCTTCTTTCGTCGGTAATTCTTCTTGCTTCCATTTTTGTGCCAACAATACTCTTGCTGCCTGCACCCTGATAACATCTTGCATCTTCTCTCTGCAAGACAACTCTCTCCAAATCGAGGATGGTACAAGATGGCGTCGTTAGTGGTAGCTCTATTTTGTGCTCCGCGTTGATAATATAGATTTATCAGTATTTATCAGCACTTTTAAAGCTTTTTTTTTTCTTTTTCCTTTTTTTTAACCGAGCTTAGCAGTTTTAAACTATCACTCTTTTTTTATTAACTGCCAAAGGCCTATTTTTATCCAAAAGAGGCTCAGCAAGCCGCCCTATCTTCACGAAGCTGGTAATTAGCAGACGGGGAAGCCAGCTACTCCTTTGGAAGGACGCCGAGCTTTTTATCTATAAAAAAAAGGAAGGAATTGAAGCAGCTATAACCCCAAGAAACACAAGGCAAGTTCAACCCGATAATTATTCCAAGGGACTTTTGGGTTTTTTTTCTGCTTTGTTATACTGCCTAGCTACTTTACTGGTTACGTCGTGAGGCTGTTGAATGAGGGAGAAAGACCTAGTTGAATTTTAAACGAAACAAGGCACAGTATGAAAGCTTAAGACCAGTAATATTTTCTAACATTTTAAATGACTGATACCTCACAAGCCCCGATGTAAATTGCTGGAGAAACTAACAAGTTGGAGAGGTTGGAGAGGTTTAGGAGGCAACTTCCACAAATCGGCATTTCTGCTATTGTTTACTCCAGCTTAGAACAAAAGATAAGCCGCCGTTAAGCAAGCACCCCCTACCATATATCCATATATACCCATATACCCACTATGGTCCTCACCAGGAAAAAATACAAGGACCAAGGAATTTTGCCTAATTCACCACAGAGCCCGATGGAGCGCCGAAGGAGACAAAGTAAAATTACCAGCTACTTTCCTCAAAAAGACTCGAGCAAGAGAACTCAGAATGAGAGTATCCTAGATGTAGCTATGCCTTTGCCACTCACAGTGTTGGATTGGTCAACACAGCTAAAGGACTTGCAAACAAACAACAAGAGGACAAACCATCCAACAAATTTGGCCCAAGAACTTGCCATAGCAGAGAATGCTACAAAGGCTAATACAGCCAACACACCTGATGCCAATCCTCATTTGTCACCGCTGGAACTTGGAGGTAATCTTTCAACCCATTGGATGAAAGCCAATGACTGCGGAACAGAAATGTGGGGTGATTATCTTCAGGAGCAGATATACCAGATTTCTAAGGATCTCCTTAATGTTAAAAATTTTTTAGCGATAACAAACGGGCTGCTCCTGACCCTAGTGGATAATTTCAAACAACATGTGAGCGCTTCAGACCAGAATACAAATCCCCTAGCCAGCCCGGATCCACCACTCCCCAGCAAACCCCGGAGGAAAAAAGCTGAGCCTAAGATGAAGAAAAGCAAAAATATGAAAAACCTAAGGCGGCTTAAGACAACTCACCGTACCTGTAAAAAATATTGGCAGAAGCTCTTTAACCTTCTTCCATCCCTTTCTACAAGTGGAACAAACAAATCCAACTCGAGTGCCATCAAAGAGACACGTAAAGTAGATACACCCATAAAAGAATCTAAATCAAGTTTTGAAGAATCAACACCGAGCTGGGACAAAGGAACTAATCCATCTACAGTTATACCGCCCCAGAGTCCTCTTATGGCCAGCACAGAATCTGTAGACAGAGGTGAGCAGGCGACCCAAACTATTGAGGGGAACCACTCCTCCCAAGCTCGACAGATGTTGTGTCCCAAAAGAGAATGGAGTTTAGTCCTAATCCCACAAAAGCTTGTCTTTGCTAATTACCCCAAACCGCCTAGATTTTATGCAGGGTTGGACCGTATAGACCACTTTTTGTCCATTATAAGTGGCATTTTACCGGGGGTAGTAAAAGCAACTGACATAGCCGCTATAGAGTATCTACATCAAGATGATTGCTCGGTACGAGCATTGATTACTTTTTTAGACCATAATCTGGCCAGTTTCATTTTTAGAGCTAAAAACCTATTCAAAAAAGAAAGAATAGTCCTATTAAGAATATTTGAAAATAGAGCACCTGCAACCTCTCTGATGGGGCCCAAGAGCATAGGAATGGAAGTTCACAAAAGGGAAAAAACCAACCACCAAAACCATCGAAATAGAAAGCATAAGTTCCAGCAGGATCATCTCCATCAAACAGTACCAAATGAAAAAAAGGAAGCCCCACATCCAACTGGCGTCTGGCCTCTCACGTGTGATAGTGAGGACTCCGCTTTGGAGGAAGAACTCTCGCTGATAAAGCGATTCTGGTCACTGCATTCTCCAGCTCAAACTGAGATCCTGAAAAGACTTGATTTACTTCGAAGCAGACTAGAAAAAAAGGATGATCAAGGTGAGACAATGAAGGACCCTTATGTGCAGCCCATATCTCCCAAATGTCTGGTGGATAAGAAGACAGTGGGAGGCACCTTTAAATGTGTAGACGTGGAATTACAATCTGAGCCCCCTGTGATGTACAATAAAGTAAGACCAAATCAAGGTGTGAAACCTCAAAGCTCCTGGCACAGCTATCTTAAATTGTCTCCGAATGAATTAGCCTCCCCCCCAACTCCAAAATCTAGCCCCAAATCACCAAGAAAAGAGGATCACTACACTCTCTCCAAGCAGTCATCCTCGAAAAGAGCCAACGGGTGTGGTTTTTTAGACACCAACGAATTGCTGGACGTGGTGGTGACATAGATCCAGCTCCCCGAAGGGCCCGGGGCCTAAAAGTGCTGTCTTGGAATATCGCGGGTTGGCACGCCAAGAAAAATAATCAACAATTTTTGTGCTACCTTAAGCAATTTGACATCATCTTCTTTCAGGAGACATGGCAGAATGACCCTATATTTCTTAATGGGTATAACTGCCACTACCTGCCTGCCTCTCCATCTCTAAGGGGCGGCAGATCTAGTGGTGGCCTAGCCTGCTTCATTTCCACGGAGCTGGCGCATTCTCTAACAGCCCTACCCAGCTGCAATTCTTTAGCAACAGCCGCTCTACTTAGCTTCAAGAGAACTACTCTCTTGCTGGTCAATGTCTATATTCCCCCAGGCCAAAAAAACCCCGTTGTCAAGGCTACATGGGCTGAGCTAGAGGCGTTTTTAGAGCCTCTCGAATCTACCTACCCGTCTGCCCTGACTATTGTGTGTGGAGACTTCAACGCTCGTATAGGAACAGATGACAACAGTCTATACACTCATTTCAACCAATTTATGGACCCTGAAGAACAGACGGATATTGGTGCGACACGACTGTCCAAAGATAGTAGAAGTAATTTCCCAGGTCTCTGCTTAGTGCAGGCTGCCAGACGGAGGGAACTGCTGATATTAAACGGCAATATAGAGGGGGACCGCCCCGGGGAATATACCCATTTCTCCAAGGCTGGGGGAAGCGTTATAGATTATATCTTAATCTCAAGATTTGCTCACAGCTTTGTAAGGAAGTTCCAAGTGGGCCACAATACTCTGAGTGATCACCTACCTCTAATTTTAGAGCTTGCAGGTCGGCCTTTTGACTATTCTATTGCCGAGCCACAATATATACCTTCTGTAAATTTGGATATACCTGCCCCCAAAAGACTCAAATGGTCCCCAATACTGAATGAAAATCTAACCCTCCTTCTTCAGTCAGTGGAGTTAAAGCTTATTCGCTCCGCTATTGTATCAGGCAATTCAGTAGATGCGATTATGGAACGCTTTAAATTACTTTTGGAAAGATTGAAACCCCATTTAACAACAGTGATACATAGCTCCGCTACAAAGAGGGCAAAGGACGGAGCTAGCTGGTTTGACCTGGAGTGCAGGCAAACAAGGAGACAAACGAGAACAGCCTACCAGAGATACAGGAAATCAGGGACTGCCCTCCTACTTAATGCTTATATTTATCTGAGACGGTCTTACAAACAATTACTAAGGAGAAAGAAACTGGAAGCTGAAAGAGCCGCATGGCACAGTTTGGTTAAGGCATCGCACGAGAAAGATACTACTTGCTTTTGGCGAACCATATCTGGTCTACTGGACCAGGAGCGTACTAATTCCATCTGTACAGTGGAACCAATGGAGTGGTTGCGCCATTTTCAATCTTTGTTCTATGACCAGGAAGCCCAACATTACAAACTATGCATTCAATTGGAGGACCTACCTCATTGGCCACTAGTAACTGCAAAGGAAGTTGAGAATTTAATCGCACAATTAAAGAACAACAAGGCCCCAGGGAATGATTACATCCCTGCCGAACTTCTGAAGTCCAACATTGGCTGGTGGGCCCCCCTGCTGGCGTCTTTATTTTCTTGGATCGACTCAACGGGTTTACTCCCAGATGGTTGGACTGAGGCAATAATTATCCCAATCTATAAAAAAGGACCCATGACAGACCCGGCGAGTTATAGACCAATCAGCCTTCTGCCTATACCCAGCAAACTATATGCCAAACATCTTTATATCAAGCTAACTAGCTGGCTGGAAACTGAAGCTATTCTAGCGGAAGAGCAAGCGGGTTTCAGGCAAGGCAGATCCACCATAGACCATTGCTTCACCCTAGCCTATTTAATTGACAAATATGCCAAAAAATCCCGTGGGGTGTTATATGCAGCCTTTATCGATCTAAAGGCTGCTTTCGATTCAATTCCACGTGTAAGACTCTGGGATAAATTGAGCACATCAAGTATAGACAAAAGACTATTATTTCTGATCAGCTGTTTATATAAAGACACGGTGATGCATGTAAGAACTTCGTTAAATGGCCATCTTATAGGACCAGTTCCTGTCAGTAAGGGGGTCAAGCAAGGTTGCATCCTGGCCCCAGTTCTATTCAACATCTACATCAATGATATGGTTAACTGTTTGTCATCTCCGGACTTCCACGCCCCCAAACTGGCTGACAAATCAATATCAGTGCTTTTGTATGCTGATGATGCGATACTCCTATCTCGAACAAGAATAGGCTTAAATAGGCTCATAGGTGAATTTTCAGCATACTGTAGGAGAGAGCAACTTGCAATAAACTATCAGAAAACCAAAATTATGGTTTTTGCAAGGAAACACAGACAGTACAGCTGGAGGATGGATAACCAGACAATTGAACAGGTTAAAGCCTTCAAATATCTGGGTATCGTTTTCCAGTCGACCGGGTCCTGGGATGTCCATCAAAAATGTGCCAAAGAAAAAGCAGCTCAAAGTATCAAGATGCTGTCCCGCTTCTTTTACACGAAGGGGGGCAGATACATCCCAGCAGCCCTTGAAGTTTTTCAAGCAAAACCTCTGGCGCAGTTACTGTACGGGGCACAAATCTGGACGGGGAACCACTGCTCCAGTCTTGAAACTGTGCAGTCTAAATTTCTAAGGCAGATATTCGGCGTCCCCTCCTGTGTTCCAAACGCAGCATTACGACTCGAGGCCTGCCTTCCATCTGTGGAAACTCGGACCTGGCAGAGAACATTCAACTATTGGCTTCGTCTTAATCTGAATCCACCTGGTCTACTGCCTCTAGTAATGCAAGACCCTCACAAAAGCAAGTGGTTCAAAACTGTGCATCAAAAACTCCTTACATGCGGTCTGCATTCACAGTCCCTACTATCAATGGGCCTCATTAAAGCAAAGAGTCTAATAGGCCAGCGCCTGAAAGACATTGAACGACAAAACAACCTGATTATCTTAAAGAAACTGTGCCCATGGTATACCTACTTTCCCCCTTCTCATTTTGACTCTCCAGCTTCATATTTGTTTAAACTAACCATCCCAAAATACAGACGTGCCTTTACATTGGCTAGATGGGATGTTCTTCCCTCTGCTGTACTCGAAGGTCGTTACCAAAAGACTCCATTTGAAAAACGACTTTGCCCATGTGGAGATGGTAACACGGAAACAGTGTCCCACGTCCTTCTATCTTGCCCCCTTTACAAAGACCTAAGGAATGAGATTATTACTCCACTCATTCTCTCCAACCCCGGCCGTTCACCAGACATTACACTGTATTTTCTATTATCTGATACGGATAGTCAGATAACAGAGAAGGTCGCGAGGTACATCGAGAGAGCTGCGAAATTGAGGGCCACCATCTGAGTGACAGACTTGTTCATCTGACGGACCTCCTTTTGCTTGTTCTTTTCTTCCTTTTATCCCTATTTTCACTTTTAACTCTTGTATAGCTGTGGCCTGTTGGCTTTGCTAATAAAGTTTTGATCTCTCCAAATCAGACAGAAGGATGTGCCAGTGATGTGTTTTCTTCCTATACACATAAAAATGTAAGATTGTCATTGTGTGCAAAGGAGCCTGCAAAGGAGGAGTTGTAGTGCTTTTTACAACCCTAGCCCAGCCAGGGAGGGGAGCAAAAGACAAGGCAGGTTTCAAAATGAAAGTTTTAAACAACAGCAGAGGCTTGAATAAAACAGGGATGGGGGGGGGGATTATGAACCTATGTGGACCCTGAGATCATCCTTTGAGGCCCTTCTTTATGTACCCCCTCCATGTGAGGTCCAGAGGGTGGCAACACGAGAACAGGGCCTTTTCTGCAGTGCCTCCCCGTTTGTGGGAAGCTCTCTCCAAAGAGGCTCACCTGGCGCCTTCATGATATAGTGGTACCTTGATTCTCAAACTTAATCCGTTCCAGAAGTCCGTTCCAAAACCCAAGCTTTCCCATAGAAAGTAATGCAAAATGGATTAATCCATTCCAGACTTTTAACAACAACCCCTAAAACAACAATTTAACATGGATTTTACTATCTAATGAGACCATTGAGCCATAAAATGAAAGTAATCAGCAATGTACTGTACTATAAAACAAATAAGACAGTATTGTAGATGATAAAAATTTTAAAAATACTTTTTTTCTTACCTGCACTGATGATAGCCATTGTTTGGATGGGGGGCTTTTATCCATTTCCGCAGTCACTCAATCAATCAATCAGTAGCAGAACTGGGTTCCACACAGTCACAAAAACAAATTAACCAAAAAAGCCTCAAAACCAAAAACGCAAAATAAATAGCAAAAACTAAAGCGCAAAACTTAATCCGCTCTGGAAGTCCGTTTGACTTCCGAAATGTTCGAAAACCAAGGTGCAGCTTCTGCTTGGTGCAGGTGGCCCAGAAACAATAGACATTTGGCTTCCAAAAAACATTCAAAAACCGGAACACTTACTTCTGGGTTTTCGGCGTTTGAGTACCAAGGCGTTTGAGAACCAAGGTACCACTGTACACCTTTAGGCTCCAGGCAAAAACATTCCTCTTCAACTAGGCCTTTGGTTCTGATTGACATCTGACAATCCTTTTAAATGTGGTGATTATGTATTTTTTTATATGTTGTAATTTTATATTGTGAACTGCCCTGAGATCTACAGATTTAGGGCGGTATACAGATTTAATAAATAATAATAATAATGTTGATGCGTTCCTGGTGTTGGTGCGTGAAGCACCGGGATTAGCTACCCCCACCGTCCTGCCATAGCTGAACCGTCCGCCAGTCACTCATCCCAAGAGCAGCAATGCAGGAGATATGGTCCCCTTGATGGACACATCTGGAAGAGATGTGAACAATTGGCTTAGGTGGACCTGATCCAAACTTCATGAAGATCATTAAGGGGGTGGCAGGTCCCCATCTTCCAAACAGCAGATTTGCAGCTACTGGGGAAACCGGCACACTTCATCTGTGATTCAACAAGACATTTCTAAAGCCTCAGGAAGGCCACTGGGGAGGCACTGTCCATGCAATTGCACCGTGCTTCTTCATAAGTCTTTAAGGAGCTAAGAGGCAGTGGGAAAACAATGGCAGAACACCAACAGGCAGTCAATTAAAGTGACACAAAAGCCCAAGGGGAAACACTGGCTGCCTCACTCACGCAGATGTCCTGGGTGAGAGGCAAGAGTCGCAATTCTCCCACAATGCACAGGGGGTAGAGAGCAGCCAATTCACTTCCTTCGCGGGCAGCTGTGACTGGTATCCCTCCCTGCCTGTCTGTCCTACCCAATCACAGATTCACAGCCCACAAAATGGACTGGCAAGTCTAACGCAGTGAATCGTGAACAGGGAATTTAGCTGAAAGCGAAAATTCAGGGGTTCTTTCTCCTCTGGTGAAACTTCAGAGACATTTAGAGGGAATTCAGCAGACTTCAGATGAGAGTGGACAGGACACCTGATTTTTTTTGGGGGGGGAGGATGTGTGTGTTCTGTCCATCTTTAGTTTGCTAGGGAACTTTTAACGAAAGGAACGCTGGTGTGACTTGATGCAAATGGAAGCATTTCAAGGGATTTCAATACACTGAATATATTCCCCCTCTATTTCCAGGGGCTTAAAATAGTAATTGTTGTTGTTGTTGTTTAGTTGTTTAGTCGTGTCCGACTCTTCATGACCCCATGGACCAGAGCACGCCAGGCACTCCTGTCTTCCACTGCCTCCTGCAGTTTGGTCAAACTCATGCTGGTAGCTTCGAGAACACTATCCAACCATCTCATCCTTTGTTGTCCCCTTCTCCTTGTGCCCTCCATCTTTCCCAGCATCAGGGTCTTTTCCAGGGAGTCTTCTCTTCTCATGAGGTGGCCAAAGTATTGGAGCCTCAGCTTCAGGATCTGTCCTTCCAGTGAGCACTCAGGGCTGATTTCCTTAAGAATGAAGAGGTTTGATCTCCTTGCAGTCCATGGGACTCTCAAGAGTCTCTTCCAGCACCATAATTCAAAAGCATCCATTCTTCGGCGATCAGCCTTCTTTATGGTCCAGCTCTCACTTCCATACATCACTACAGGGAAAACCATAGCTTTAACTCAGTGTTTCCCAACCTTGTGCCTCCAGCTGTTTTTGAACTACAACTCCCATCATCCCTGACTAGCAAGACCAGTGGCAAGGGATGATGGGAATTGTAGTCCAAAAACAGCTGGAGGCACAAGGTTGGGAAACACTGCTTTAACTATACGGATAAAATAGTAGTTAGTATTTATTTATTTAAAGCCCTGTCTGCATTATACAGTCATAGCAGTTATAGACGCTTCAGGTTGCGGTTTTTTGGGTTATGGACCCGCTGAAATCTGGAAGTACCGGAATGGGTTACTTCCGGGTTTCGGGGGGGTTGCAGATGCGTAGAAGCGCTAAATCGCGCTTTGCACATGTGCAGAAACGCCAAATCGCAATCCGTGCATCTGCAGATGCGCCGCTGTGGGTTGTGAATGCTGTGGGTTGCAAACGTGCATCCCACACGGATCATGTTCGCAACCCGAGCGTCCACTGTACATTGAAAAAGGCACCATACCACTTTAAGCCATCATGACTTGCCCCAAAGAATTCTGGTAGTTCTCACTTGGCATAGGGCACTGAGAGTTGTTAGGCCATTCCTATTCCCTTCACAGAGCTACAATATCCAGAGTTCCTTAGGAAAAGGGGTAGACAGTTAAACCACCCTGCAAAATGACAGCTGACTTGATTTGAGCAGCCTGGAGGGAACTGGGCCGCTTAAGAAGATCTGTGTGGAACAGGGATTACTTGGCACAAAAAGAGACAAGTATGGAGATGTAAACTGGTTTTGAGACCTGACAATAGAGGTTTTTGATGGGAGGAAGATTACTCCCAGAAATATCCCTTACAGTGGTACCTCGAGTTAAGAACTTAATTTGTTCCAGAGGTCTGTTCTTAATCTGAAACTGTTCTTAACCTAAGACACCACTTTAGCTAATGGGGCTTCCCGTTGCCACTGCTCTGCTACCATGCAATTTCTGTTCTCAACCTGAAGCAAAGTTCTTAACCTGAGGGTTCTTAACTTCTGGGTTAGCGGAGTCTGTAACCTGAAGCGTCTGTAACCTGAAGCGTATGTAACCTGAGGTACCACTGTATTTCAAGGGGAGGCTTGTATGGCCGAACCATACAAAGATCAGCCAGGACCATTTCTGTTGTCATGGTCCAGATTCCCAGCAGTGAGCTGGACAGAGGCTTGGAGAGGTTGGGACTAGATGAGTAATGGCCACAGTAGCCCCGGATCTGGGACCTGACACTGAGCTTGAGTCCAGAAACCAGAGACCATTGGAATAGGGCACCTGTGAAGCTACACAGCTTGAGCCAGGAGCTCCTGGAGCTCCAGAGACTGCTGCCCTCGAGTCAGGAGGACTCACCAAGGAACCAGCATCCTTGCCCCACCCAAAACCTTGCTTGCCAAATCTCAACACTACTGCAGGCAGTGTGCCTGGCGAGAAGCAATGTCCCTATGAGGACTTCCATTTTCCAGGAGGCGGGCAGAGCCTGGGCAGGGTAGTCAGGCTGAATAATTTATTAGAAACATAATTGTTGGAATGAGATGCTGGGCCAGATAGAGTTTTGCTCCGATGCAGCAGGGCTTTTAATGTTCTTATGTTCAGAATGTGGCTGTTTTCTAGAACACCAGTCATGCCGCTGAAGTGTGAAATTTGGATCTGGCGAGCAGGCACTGAACAAACTTGATCTCCGAGCGCGGAAGGGAAAAAACGTCGCCTGGTGACACAAGGGCTGATTCCAAGAGCACTTTCTCTTAATTAAGTCTTCAAAGCCAAAAACACAATTTTATATTACCTATATATATATCAGCTAGTTCAGGCAGTACTTCTAAAATGTTTTAAGCTCATACCCCACATCCTAAATGTAGGCTGTCCTTCTGGGGCACGGATTTGCTGCCTGTGTGAGGGTGCAACATTTTTTGCACGTTGCCAGGAGATATTGAATCTGTTCAGATAGGGGAGGAAGAGAAGCGCACCTCTTGAATTAACTGTGCACGTGTTGAGCTGTAAGAATATACGATGAGCCTGCATGATCAGCCCAAAGGACCATCTATTTGCCTGTAGGGAATCCTCAAACAGAACTCAAGCAAAGGAGCACCTTCTCCTCCTGTGATTTCTCTCTTTTTTAATAATAATAAGGGTAAAGGGACCCCTGACCATTAGGTCCAGTCGCGGACGACTCTGGGGTTGGGGCGCTCATCTCGCTTTATTGGCCGAGGGAGTCGGTGTACAGCTTCCGGGTCATGTGGCCAGCATGACTAAGCCGCTTCTGGCGAACCAGAGCAGTGCACGGAAACGCCGTTTACCTTCCTGCCGGAGTGATACCTATTTATCTACTTGCACATTGACGTGCTTTCGAACTGCTAGGTGGGCAGGAGCAGGGACCGAGTAACGGGAGCTCACCCCGTTGCGGGGATTCAAACCGCCAACCTTCTGATTGGCAAGTCCTAGGCTCTGTGGTTTAACCCACAGCGCCACCCATGTCCCTTTTTTAATAATAATTTTTATTAATTTTAACATATATTTATTAATTTTAACCACAAAACTTCACCACTTATACAATCTTTTTTGGACTTCCATCAGCACCTCTGAAGATCCACCGTTTTTATCACTTCTTATGCATTTCTTAAATTCTCAAATATATCGCCTTTAATTATCTTAACTAACCATCCTCCCCTTTATTCATTTTTGCAATAGTTCCAATAATTCACCTCACAAAACGTCTTGCAAACCTACAAACGTAGTCTGATCATCACAATTACTTTTCAAATAGTCTGTAAATCCTATGATTTCTCAACCTGCCTTACAGGTTTGTTGTGATGGAGAGAAGGTGAGAACCATGCCTGCCACCTTCAGCTCTTTGGAAGAAAAGTGGGGTATGAATGTATTAGTAATAATAATTCAAAATATAAATACATAAACAAGCCAGGCTGCATAAATATATGCCAAGCACTTTCCCTGGAAGGAATCCAATGTTCTCCTGGAGGGAGGCAAGGAGTCTCTTGAGACAAGGCTCGAAACAGAATTTATTCAGCTAAATAGATTCCAACCTTTGGCCGGCGCCAGGAAGCGAGGCGGATTGCTTGCCTCATTTCCAAAGCGCCAAGCAAATTCCATGTACAAATCCAAATGTAACATCTGTCGAAAATGATGTACCGGTGGTATTTGACTCCTAGCAAGCTGGCAAAAATGTATAGGGCAAGTGGAAATGTCTGCTGGAAATGCAAAGAAAAATAAGGTACTTTTCATCATATGTGGTGGACTTGCAAGGTGGTAAAAGCTTTCTGGGAGATGATATACAATGAAATGAAAAAAGAAATGTTTAAAATAACTTTTGTTAAAAAAACAGAAGTGTTTTTTATTAGGAATTACAGGTACCGATATTCCAAAGGACCAGAAACGGCTACTTATGTATGGAATAATAGCCGCTCGTTTGCTACTAGCCCAGAGATGGAAAGATGACAAAGTCCCTACCAGAGAAGAATGGCAAACCAAGCCGATGGACTATGCCAAAATGGCAAACCTGACTGGAAAACTCAGGAACCAAGAGGATAAAAACTTTACAAAAGAATGGGAAAAATGTATAAGCTTTTTAAAAGACCACTGTAAGCAGATGGAAAGACTGGCAGGATTTCGATTTCAATTGTAGTGTAACAATTACCACGGAAAATATGGATTGATATAATAGAGTATGGGAGAAGATGCAGTTGTAATTGATCAAAACGGGACTCCGGGGAAGGGATGGGAGGGGAAATCCCTGAGATTCGGGGGAATCTCTGTATATGGTTATGTTTTCTGAATTAAAAAATAATAATTTTGTATTGTAGAATCAAGTAAAAATGATTTTTAAAAAACACAGAACAAAAACAAATGTGGCATCTGTAGCTGTTTCCATGCACCCAAATGCAAGGCTGGTCTCAGGTGGACCACTTCTGCAGGTGACTTGTTTTTCTGCTGATTTATTAAAAAAGCGGGGGGTCTGCTGCCCCTGTTCCCCCAAAAGGAAGGCAGCTCATGAGATAAGAAGGCCTCGAAAGGTCTGGAGCATTTCTAAGCAACTAGCACAGAACTGTAGAGTTAGGAAGGACCCCCCAGAGAGCCAGTGTGGTGTAGTGGTTAAGAGCGGTAGACTCGTAATCTGGTGAACTGGGTTCGCTTCCCCGCTCCTCCACATGCAGCTGCTGGGTGACCTTGGGCCAGTCACACTTCTCTGAAGTCCCTCAGCCTCACTCACCTCACAGAGTGTTTCTTGTGGGGGAGGAAGGGAAAGGAGAATGTTAGCCGCTTTGAGACTCCTTAAGGGGAGTGAAAGGCAGGATATCAAGTCCAAACTCCTCCTCCTCCTCCTCCTCCTCCTCCTCCTCCTCCTCCTCCTCCTCCTCTTCTTCTTCTTCTTCTTCTTCTTCTTCTTCTTCTTCTTCTTCTTCTTCTTCTTCTTCTTCTTCTTCTTCTTCTTCTTCTTCTTCTTCTTCCAGTGTGGTGTGAGAGCCAGTGAGGTATAGTGGTTAAGAGCGGTAGACTTGTAATCTGGTGAA
Source organism: Podarcis melisellensis (assembly GCF_964234715.1). Lineage (NCBI taxonomy): Eukaryota > Metazoa > Chordata > Lepidosauria > Squamata > Lacertidae > Podarcis > Podarcis melisellensis. The sequence continues at coordinate 9,857,990 of NC_138528.1, read as the reverse complement.
CGGGGTTCGCTTCCCTGCTCCTCCACATGCAGCTGCTGGGTGACCTTGGGCTAGTCACACTTCTCTGAAGTCTCTCAGCCCCACTCACCTCACAGAGTGTTTGTTGTGGGGGAGGAAGGGAAAGGAGAATGTTAGCCGCTTTAAAACTCCTTAGGGTAGTGATAAAGCGGGATATCAAATCCAAACTCCTCCTCCTCCTCCTCTTCTTCTCTTCAAGGGTCATCTAGTCAAACCTCTGAAATGAAACCTACTGCAAAATGATGCAACTCCATGTGATGTGTAAGAAAGATCCTTTCCTTAAGTACCACCAGGCTTCTCAATGTTACCTTACCATATTTCTCATTTCAGATGTGATGTGTCCCCTGCTTCCCTCCTCCCCATCTGGCCCTACCAAGCAGTTATACAGGGATTTGTGACGTATCCCGTGTGTTTTCTTGTTCAAGCTCTTCTTAAATTGGATTCCCTCTCCCCTCTCCCGGGCTCCCAATCTCACGGGCAGATTTGTAGGAATCCTTTAGAGATATGACATGGCATTACTGTAAAAGCTCTTCCGCCCTTATTGTCACAGCCCTGCAGGGTCAATGCGGATGACATGGGAGGATTAACGTCAGCAGCCTTGCTCCTGAGCAATTTATGCCGACTGGATTTGACGAAACACTCTTAAACAAATAATTCAGATCCTCCTTTCGGTTTATCCCTCGTTCACCTCCCTGCGCAAGTTGGCTGTCGAGGTTTCCCAGACACGGTTGAAGATGTTTTAAGGGGTGGAGGAGAAGTTTCCTACAAGTTTCCTGTTTTTCAAACACACATGGGGGGGGGAAGTACTGCAGCTAGATCCGTGGTTATGTGTGCTGGTCCCAGGGGGGGTTACTGTGTGGCGTAGTCTAAGTCCAGTCCTAGGTCGAGGGTATGGAGGCTGTCCATCAGGGGTGAAGTGAGGTCCAAAGCGAGGAGTCGGGTGTGGTCAGGAACTATGGCAGGAGAGCAGGTCAGGGTGCCGGCAGGAACAGGTTACCAGTGATGTTGCTCCCGCAACCTGGGACTGGCTGACTGGCCTTTATCTCCTCTGAGGCCTAGGGCGGTCCCAGTCCACAGGTGACTCGCCTCTCCTGGTCTGGAGGCGAGCACTCCTGCTGCGAGAATTTAGTTTCCCCGCCTCTCTGCCCTGAGCATCTGCAGCTCAGGAGAGGTTGGAGGGCTACCGGACCCAGAGGCAACCTCACCTTCCCTTGACAGGGCTGGGAGAGGAGCATCTGCAGGCAATGGGTCCTCAATCACCTCCGGAGCCAGAGCGGATTCAGCTGGTGTCTGCTCCTGAGGATCCGGCACAGGTGAGGGCCCTCCAGGCTCAGGCCCCAGCCCTGGCTCAGCCAGCCCTGGAGGCGGGGACTCCTGTGCAGGCTGGGATTCCTCAGGTTCAGCCTCTGAATCAGATTCCCAGGCCATCACATTATGCAAAGAATCATGGACATAGAAAGACAACAGGACTGTACAAGGGTCCCTGATGATAAAATCATAGAAAGCAGGAGATACGTAGCCGCTCCAGCAGCATATCTCTATTTCCTCACATCAAGAAATGCAAGAAGGGCTTTTACTCTTGCTAGAGTCTCGGCCTTGCCCTCACTGGTTCTGGAAGGCTCCTATAGAAGGGTCCCGTATGCACAGAGACTTTGCGCCTGCCCCTTAGGGGAAATAAGAAGACTCAAACATATATTTTTTAGATGTCCTTTTTATGTTGAGATTCGTAGAGACACCATTGATCCTTTGCTGAAGAGGCTCGCCGATCTTTCAGACAAGTCTAAACTTAATTCTCTCCTCTTAGGCAAAGATCATAAGATGATCTGGTTGGTAGCCAGATTCTGCGCCCAGATTTGTAGGCACAGATTATCCTCTAGAATAAAATTGCTTACTAGGGAAATGCTGAAGTTGCCCTTTGGGGCACCTCAGGGTCAATTTTTATGATAGCCCAAATCTCAGTTGTACGGGTGTATGTATATATCTCAATTTTAACTCATGAGCTATTGCTGCAATCTGATCTGATTGTATATTTTATCTTTATGAACGCTGTTTTTATTGTGTTATGTAATGTGAGCTGGTCTTTGACCGTAATAAATTATCTATCTACTGCACTGTGTGAGTGAATTTTGCTGGACTCCTTAGCAGGACTGAAACGACACATGCTTTTCTAGATTTTTGCCTTGGATTATTTCTGCAGAAGCAGTTTGGCAATTTGCAAACTCAAGTTTCATCTACTAGGCTGGTTGGGGCTAGGATATCTGAAGGACACACTTGCATCCATAATAGCTTCCCTTGGCTTTGCAATCTGCTTAAGACACCCTCATCACTGTCCCACCAGTGTGGGCTGTTGGATTGGAAGGCATTGGGGACAGGGGCTTTTCAGTCGTGGCTCCACACCTTTGAAACTCCCTTCCGAGGGAAATATATATGGATGCATCTTTTCCATTCTTCAAGAAGTCCTTAAAGACATTTGCATTCCAGTTTGTGTTTGGTTAATGTAAAACATTTTATTGGTGCTGTTTATAGGTTAATGGGGTTGATGCTTGCTTGTTGTTGTCAATTATGGTGTAATTATGAAACAAATGATGTGTGTTTTACATTTTTGTAAATTACCTAGTGAGGACAGAGTGCCAAATATTTAAAATAAATCAACGCATAAGCTAGTGCTTCCATCTGTATGAATTTTCAGTGTGTGCTTTGTAATTTTTATTCAAGTGGATTAGGGGTTTATAATTAAAAATGTGAATTCATTTTAAAAGAAGAAGAAGAAGAAGTAAATGGAAAATGAAACAAATGAGCCTCATTTGCTTAGTTTGCTTTAGCTGGGAAAATGAATGGAAATCCAAAGAAATTGATTCTGAATGAAAGTTCATTCATTTTTCATGCACTAGACTCTCTTTCGCTCTTTTCTATTAGAATGAAAAAATAAATGCATTCTGCAGCAGTCAGTACAGGTCACATAAAGGATACAAAGGTGTGGGCAGAGAGGGGTGTGGGGGAAGGTAAAGGTAAAGAGACCCCTGACCATTAGGTCCAGTCGTGACCAACTCTGGGGTTGCAGTGCTCATCTCGCTTTATTGGCCGAGGCAGCCAGCGTACAGCTTCCAGGTCATGTGGCCAGCACGACTAAGCCACTTCTGGCAAACCAGAGCAGCGCACAGAAACTCCATTTACCTTCCCGCTGGAGTGGTACCTATTTATCTAATTGCACATTGACGTGCTTTTGAACTGCTAGGTTGGCAGGAGCTGGGACTGAACAACGGAAGCTCACCCCATTGGGGGGATTTGAACCGCTGACCTTCTGATCAGCACGTCCTAGGCTCTGGGGTCCCTTTACCTTTACCTTTAATCTTCATACAGTGAAATTCTGCTGGTGAAAAAAAAGAACTCTACAGCTCCATCTGGTGTCATAGTGTTATAACACATATAAAGCGCTTTATCTTTACAAATGTAGCTGAGTCCTTACCTTACAGGGAAGTGCTTTGAGATGCTGTAAGTGCTATAAAGATATATTTATTAATTATTATAATTATAGTTTGTTCGTTTCAGATAACGAGAGGAATATAATTTCCTTAAAAAGATGTTGAACCATCCCTCGCATCTCAAACAGCCATGCTTACTCTGGACCAGTGTTACCAGTATAAATGGTTATGTTATTTAAGCACCCAGTGGAACAGCAAATTAGGGACACTTTCCGTGTTAATTAATTAGTCATGTCTGACACGGCTGCAGGTCTAAAGGAAGAAGCAGCAGCAACGGAATTAATACAAGCGAGATCATATATCAGGAGATCCTGTGTCCACCTTGCATTTTAGCCATAGTGTGAAGCAATTAAAAAAACCACAGGGAAACAGTCACAGAGTGATGAATGGAAATTCAATATTCTGGAAACATCAGGTGTTTGAGGTCTTTAGCATTGGCTCGGAAATTCACCTACAGCAAATGGGTCTTATTTTCCATGGCAGATGGTCATCTAATATCAGGATTTGGGGAATCCTAGGCCTCCTACAGTGGCAGCAAAGAAGCAGAGAGAGAAGAAAGAGTTCTTACCAATTAGTTTATTCAATAATCACAGCGAGAGACAAAGGAATGCAGTCTCTCTCTAAATAATGGCGTTGCTCCAAGTAAAGTCCCACCCCCTATGTCAGTGTGGTGTAGTGGTTAAGAGCAGTAGACTCGTAATCTGGTGAACCGGATTTGTGTCTCCGCTCCTCCACATGCAGCTGCTGGGTGACCTTGGGCCAGTCACACTTCTCTGAAGTCTCTCAGCCCCACTCACCTCACAGAGTGTTTGTTGTGGGGGAGGAAGGGAAAGGAGAATGTTAGCCACTTTGAGACTCCTTCGGGTAGTGATAAAGCGGGATATCAAATCCAAACTCCTCCTCCTCCTCCTCCTCCTCCTCCTCCTCCTCCTCCTCCTCTTCTTCTTCTTCTTCTTCTTGTTCTCTTCAAGGGTCATCTAGTCAAACCTCTGAAATGAAACCTACTGCAACATGATGCAACTTTGAGACTCCTTAGGGTAGTGATAAAGTGCGATATCAAATCCAAACTCCTCTTCTTCCTCCTCCTCTCCTATTCTACATCACCTTTGTGTCAGCTAATTTGAGCTTTCTGCCTCTGAGCTCTCTGTTCTGATACCCTCAATGCCCGCCTGGTCCTGGGAGAGGGGCGGGTCAGGAATGCTTTACAAGGACACTGTGTCTGCCAGCTGTTTCTCCCCAAGTGCTTCTTCTTCCTGCTGTTTCTCTTCCAATATTTCCCAGCTTCTCCCTTCTGCAGCCTCTGAACTATGCCCTTCTGCAAACCACTGTTCTAAATCTATACCATGGGTGGGCAAACTAAGGCCTGGGGGTCAGATCTGGCTCCATCGTACCTACGGGACCGCCTCTCCTGGTATGCCCCGCGGAGGACATTAAGGTCCACAAATGACCTTTGCAGGTTGCAAAGTGGTTAAATTGGTCTCAACTAGGGCCAGGACCTTTTCAGTACTGGCCGTGACTTGGTGGAATGCTCTGTCGCAAGAGACTAGGGCTCTGCCGGACGTGACATCTTTCCACAGGGCCTGCAAGACAGAGCTGTTCCACGTGGCCTTTGATTTGGACTCAGTATGACCCTTATATTTCCCTCCCCTTATGGTCTTGATTTATCGGCTACTTTTAAAATGAGACTGCATTTTAAATTGCATTTTAACCTGTATTTTAATTTTCTTTTCTTTTCCCCCTATTATGTTTTTACTGTGATTTTATTGGTGTTAGCCACCCTGAGCCCGGGGAGGGCGGGGTATAAATAAAAGTTATTATTATTATTATTATTATTATTATTATTATTATTATTATTATTATTAAATCTGGCCTGTGGATGGTCCGGGAATCAGCATGTTTTGACATAAGTAGAATGTTTCTTTTTATTTAAAATGCATCCCTGGGTTATTTGTGGGGCATAGGAATTTGTTCACCCCCCCAAAAAAAATAGTCTGCCCCCCCAAGGTCTGAGGGACAGTGGACTGGCCCCCTGCTGAAAAAGTTCGCGTTTCCGCTCCTCCACATGCAGCTGCTGGGTGACCTTGGGCCAGTCACACTTCTCTGAAGTCTCTCAGCCCCACTCACCTCACAGAGTGTTTGTTGTGGGGGAGGAAGGGAAAGGAGAATGTTAGCCGCTTTGAGACTCCTGAAGGGGAGTGAAAGGCGGGATATCAAATCCAAACTCTTCTTCTTCTACTCTTCTTAAGCACCACCATTCTCCAGCTGATGATGTATGCTGAAGTCATAAGAAGGGCCTGCTGGATTGGGGCAATGGCCAGTCTGGTCCAGTATCCTGTTCTAACAGTGGCTGCACAGATTACCTGTGAGAAGCAGGCAAGCAGGATCAGAGCACAAGAGCATCCTCCTTTCCTGTGGTTTCTAGCCAGAGGCATACCTAGGGCTTAGTGAAACTGGCCCCTGCTGGTGTGTGTTTATGTGTGCGCAGGTCCTTCTGCTTTACAGGTGGAGCTGGGAAGCTGCTGTGCAGGAGATCTGCTCCTGCCTCTTATTTATTTCACAGGTAACCAAGGTAACACAGGTAAGTCTCAGAACAACACCACAAGCGCTCTGGAATAAGTTGCATCAGTTCTTTCCACCGAAGGAAGAACTAAGACCTTTGATGTGTTTAGCATATTTAAATGAAAAGGTCCTTCCATAGGACGAGGAAGCAAAGGACTTCTCGGTGCCTAAAGCCACTTTGCAGCTGCCCCTTCCCAATGATGGTTCTCTGGTGCTACAGAAGGCAAGAAGAGCAGCATTTCAAATCCTGCGTGCGGCGAAGTTATGCAAATGGAGAGAGAGAGAGAGAGAGAGAGAGAGAGAGAGAGAGAGAGAGAGAGAGACTATGACCCATTTTAGTTTGGGTGGTATTTTGGGAATGGAGAACAGCAAGCACTACTTTCCTCTTCTTGCACTGGCTATGCTGCACTGCCCTTTTAACATGCCTTTTGGCGCTCATCTCTTCCCTTGATGTCCAAACTATATTTATAATTGAGATGGACCTTTGTTTTTAAATATATATTTCTCTAGGCTGAGATGGTTGAGGCTGGAATGTAGGGCAGCTCTAAGCATTCCTGACTGCATTTTGCCTCTTAGTGATGCATATCTGGTCATGTTTATAGAACTATGTGGGCAGCTCTTGCCTGATGCCTGGGCAGGCAGCTCCGTATGTGCCTGTCACACCATGCCATCCCTTCTCTCTCTCTCTCTCTCTCTCTCTCTCTCTCTCTCTCTCTCTCTCTCTCTCTCTCTCTCTCTCTCTCTCAGATAGATAGCAGCAAATGACCCAGGAGCCCAGGAATTTGCCTTCCACTGAGCCAGGCAATTGGTCCATTTGACTCATTGTTTTCTATACCGAATGGCAGTCACCCCAGTGGCGTAGCATGGGTTGTCAGCACCAGGGGCAAGGCAAATAATTTGTGCCTCCTAACCCGTGAATTTGCGCCCCCTAACCCGTGGATTTGCGCCCCCTAACCCTAACCCCCAGATGTTGTGCCCGGTGCGGCCGGCCCCCCCTGCACCCCCACGCTACGCCACTGAGTCACCCTCTGGGGTTTCGGGCACAGGAAATCCTCAATCCCATCTGCAGATGCTGGGAACTGAACCTGGGACTGTAGCCTTATGAGGCTTTGCCCTCGGGTGGGAAAATATTGCGCCTGGGAAAGGGAAAATGGGAGTCAACAGACACTCAAGGAATAGTTTCGGAGAAAAAGCTTTTATTTCTACCAGCCATGAACTGGTAGAAGGAGCATGTGTGATAACTCACAAAAAGCATGCACCAGTTCACAGTCATATGCACAGAGCATATATACCCCTTCCAGTTCCCTCCCCTTTTCTGCTCCTTCTCCAGGAGTCCTGCTCATGAGTTCCTCTGAGCATGAACAGAAAGCTCCTGTCTTGGGACTCTTCCCAGGAAAGGGGGGGTGTGAGAAGCCAAGGGGTTTCAGAGTATTCAGATATGTTTCAATCTCTTGTTCTGGCATAGTTCCCGGAAAGAAAGTTGCATAGGAGGTGAGGACAGGTGACTTAACCTCCTACAGGACCTTTTGCATGTAAAACTGGTGCATTTTTGCATGCAAAACATGTACATAGCTACAACATTTCCCTTAGAAAACCAACAGTAAGCTGTCAGTTCTCGTGGTTTTGAAGAGAGGGCTTAGGTAAACAGAGCTATCAGAAGATAGATAGATGATAGATAGATAGATAGATAGATAGATAGATAGATAGATAGATAATACTTTATTCGGCTATAAGCCCACAAGGTAAAACTAATCAATAAATAAAATAGCATTTTACATTCTAAAATATCAATTAAAATATTTCAACGCATAATCTCCTTCACATTACATACAATCTCTAGATGTACCGTATTGTGGCCTTGAATATAAAGATGGTGCATAGAGTTTACTAGATTTTTAATAGTCATGCAGCATTCCATGAAGTCTTTTATATGAAAGAACTGAAATCAGGAATCTGGCAACCTGTAATGTTCTATAAGAGTCAATGTCCTGGAGTAGATAGGCTAGATGTAATTCAGGTGGTTTAGCAACAGTTTCCCAAATGATTGAACTCAGAATCCTTGATTGGGGAGCAATATATAAAGGACAATTAAACAAGATATGATAAAGGGATTCTATTGATTTGTTGTCACATGCGCATAAAACAGAGGTTTTACCATTAGAAAATCTATTGCTCAGCACATTTGAGGGGAACACATTAAATCTAGCTCTAGCAAATGCGAATCTATGCGACGCAACCAATAAGGTAGACATCTATAAGAAGAGATCTTTGGTCCATCTAGCTAGCTATCATTTAACCTGACCAGCCCAGATGTGCTCACCTCCTTTTATTTCCAAGTCACTTCCCCACATAGGCCCAAGACCATCAGCATTTCCCATGGAAGAGTCTATAAACAATTTGTATAATTGGGAAACTGCTCCCGTTTGCTGCTTAATCAAACTCTTTTTGCGTTATGTTGGCATGTATTCCTAACCAAATGGGATACATTCATATCAAATATAATGCCCCCTACAGTATTCCATCTCATGCCTAAATTGGTTTATCTTCTGCTTCAGATAAACACTGTTTTCTAGCTGCTGGTGTATCTTCTTGCTCCCCCACTGCCCAACCTATATATTTGTTTTCAAAGAGATGTTATAAAAACACCTCAAGTTCCTGTGGCTCTATCCTTGCAAGGAAACCATGGAAGGCATGACACATCTCACCTCAGCTTTCTATTCTCGGGCATTGGCATTGCAAAATCTCTTGCTACGCTCAAGGAAAACAGAGCGATTAAGAGCAGCCAAGGCATCGACAATTGATTCGGGAAATGTGATGCTCTCAGGCAAAACAGTTACAATACAGCAGAGTTGCATAAGATTTGTAAATGTCTTATTATCTGTGGGAGCTAAGAATGCTGATCGATGTAGATTTCTTAGCGCTTTGGGTGGAAATGTGCTCACATAGAAAGACAGTATACACACACACACATATATATGTATATATATTCAGATTGTAAGTAAGATTATTGCATATTGAACACCGCTCCATCTAAAAATTTTAATGACTCAGCTCAGGCAAAGGCTAGAGATCTATTTGGGAGGATGCTGGTAGCTTCTACTGTTACATTGGCATGGAATTAAAAGAAAATGAACAAGCATTGAAAAATTAACTGTCCATTTAAAAAGCACATGGTGTACTGGAACTGAACCAGATAATTGTATATAATAATAATAATAATAATAATAATAATAATAATAATAATAATAAATTATTTATACCCTGCCCATCTGGTTGAGTTTCCCCAGCCACTCTGGGCGGCTCCCAATCGAGTGTTAAAAACAATACAGCATTAAATATTAAAACCTTCCCTAAACAGGGCTGCCTTCAGATGTCTTTAAAAAATAAGATAGCTGCTTATTTCCTTGAAATCTGATGGGAGGGCATTCCACAGGGTGGGCGCCACTACCGAGAAGGCCCTCTGTCTGGTTCCCTGTAACCTCACTTCTTGCAATGAGGGAACAGCCAGAAGGCCCTTGGCGCTGGACCTCAGTGTCCGGGCAGAACGATGGGGGTGGAGACGCTCCTTCAGGTATACAGGACCGAGGGCATTTAGGGCTTTAAATGTCAGCACCAACACTTTGAATTGTGCTTGGAAATGTACTGGGAGCCAATGCAAATCTCTCAGGACTGGTGTTATGTGGTCCCGGCGGCCACTCCCATTCACCAGTCTAGCTGCCACATTCTGGATTAATTACAGTTTCCGGGTCACCTTTAAAGGTAGTCCCACATAGAGCCCATTGCAGTAGTCCAAGCGGGAAATAACTAGAGCACATTCGATCCAATGGCACATTTACATTTGCCAGCAAATCCTCTTTGTTGGTTTCAAGGTTCTGAAAATCGAGGTGCGCATTAGATTCGATGGTGCATTAGACTCCAGTAAATATGGTATTCAGAACTTTGCGGTTTGGAAAAAAAAGATATTTTGGCTCAAGCACGAATTCATTAGATAGACCACTTACAATCTCTTGGCCTTAGTTCCCCATGCGTTAAATGGGATAATCATGTTAATGATAGCCTATTCCACTCTATTTCTGTGTGTGGAGGGCAGAAATGATTAATGAAATAATCACGGTAATGAACTTTATGTGGTAGAATACATATGGTAGTATTTTCCAGTACAGTGGTACCTCTGGTTGTGAACGGGATCTGTTCTGCAGGCCCGTTTGCAACATGAAAAGCCTGCAACCTGAAGCGCTGTATCTGCGCAGGTCTGTGGAGCGATTTGGCGCTTGTGCACATGTGTGAGTGGTGAAACCCGGAAGTAACCCTTTCTGCTACTTCCGGGTCACCGTGGGACGCAACCTGAAAAAACGTAACATGAAGCAAACGTAACATGAGGCATGACTGTACAGTGGTACCTTGGTATTCAAACAGCTTGCCTCCTGAACAAATCGCCTCCCGAATGCTGCAAACCCGGAAGTGAGTGTTCCAGTTTGTGAACATTTTTTGGAAGTCAAACGTCCAACGCAGCTTCTGCAGCTTCCAATTGAGTGCAGGCAGTGGCAGAGCTTCATGTTCTGGCACTATGGGGCGGAGAGCAGGTGGGGGCGGGATTGGCACGCATCCTGAGGGTGTGGCACCTAGAGCGGGCGGGGGGGCAGCCGCGATGGCACCCCACCGGGGTCGTGCTGCCGGGGGAGTTGCGCTCCCCCCGCACCCCTCTTCCCCACTGAGTGCAGGAAGCTCCTGCAGCCAAGTGGAAGCTGTACCTTGGTTTTCAAACCATTTTGGGTGTTGAACAGATGCCCGGAACAGGTTAAATTCAAGAACCAAAGTACCACTGTAATAGAAATACCCACTGTAATAAGCCATGTTTTGCTCTCATCCTGCTTGTGGCCTTCCTATGGGAATCTGGTTGGCCTCTGCGAGAAATGCGTGGGATATTTAAAATGCAGTCAAACCAACAATCTATGTTTTGCTAGGCAGGCACATGACGGGAGCTGAAGCCCATGGAGTTTTCCTGTCCACTTCCTAGAGAGAACTCTGTGAGAGACACTCTCACTGTGCAGGAGAGTTTAGCTATATATTCTCCTACCTTCCCGGGCACTGCCTCTTTCCATCTCTTTTCTGCTCTGCCAGCAAGCTCAGGCACCATTTTAAGCTAGACTTAAAATGCCAATCGCCCACTCCCACCACCCTTCTGAGAAATACCCCTCCCCACCTTCTCACTATATAGAAGGGTCTGGTAATTTCTGTTTCAGTGTATCTGAAGAAGTGTGCAGCTCATACCAAGAACTGACTTAGTTTGTCTTTAAGGTCCTACTGGAAGAATTTTTTTTTTGGTTTAAGGTAGACTTAAGTATGTCTTTGTAACCAAATTACCATTTTAAGCCTGCCTGAACAAAGCTGCTGTATCTATTCCTCTTCAACAAATATTCTGAGTGAGCAAATGCTATTTTTACCTTCTGCAAGGTTGTGTGATTGATGCTTTAAGTAGGAGAATAGGGGGAGATACCAGGAGAATCCAGTCTGCCTTAAAGCATCATGGATTACTTAAACCACAAGGCTAAAACTAGCCTATCTAAGCTTCCCTTTAAGGACTTGCTCACAAATTTATTGACAGCTGCATGAATTATTATAGCTAGGAAAAGTGGCAAGCGGAACATAAAATGAAAGAATGGTATAAAGAAGTGTGGGATATAGCTATTGATTAAAAATTAACAAGTGTCAGGAGGAACAGAAAGTGGACCAAACATTCCCTTGCATGTCCACTCTAGAAAAACAAGGAATGTGGTACTTGACTGCTCCCAGTGGATTACATTCCACAGGCAGAGCACAGTCTTTGTGGCTAGTAGCCACCGATAGCCCTCTCCTCACACCCATACCAACATCTGCAACATTTCAGAAGTTCCTCCTGGGAGCTGGCTTCTTTTCCAAACTCACCAGCCCAATTAAAGCTGCTGAAACCAGCTGGGAAGTCTCACCACTCAACCGCTCAGAGTTGGATGTGCAAAGCAGAGCAGATGGGGGAGAAGAACTGCGCCATTTTGAGGGTGAGGAGAAAAATGAAGCTGTGAAGCAGAGGCAGAGTTAGGGGCTTTGCTCCAAAAAGAAAATTAATGAGCCAAGGATTTGTTTAACGTTTCAGGGATGGTGAGCTAGAGGGGAGAAATGCAAGATGGAAAATAAAAGAGAACTTCCTGCCTAAGCAATTTGTTTTGGGTTGGTAACATCTGCCTGGGGTGAATCCTAGAATAACAGAATTGTGTAGCTGGAAGGGACCCAAGGGTCATTCAGTCCAACCCCCTTCAAAACATGGTGGACAGGAAGTGTGGATCAGTGGGGAGAGCACACGCTTGGAGCACAGAATGTAGAGCATGGTATGCTTCATCTCAGGGTTGTGGGTTGACCAGATTACTTAATGCAATAAGCTGGAAGAGACCTGTTCTGTTCCAAGAGCACTAAGAGACATTTTGCAAAGCTTGAGAGACTGTCTAAGCTGAGCCAAGAGGATTTCACCCATCTCTAGCTGTCAGTACAGCTAGTCTCTCTGCTGATTTCTCTTCCTTCACTTTTGGGCATCTGGGAGAGGCTAGGAGGTGGACAGATCTGGAGCCTCTAGCTACTGACCTTAATGCACAGGAAATGCCTAGAAAGCAGCTTCAGTATACAGGTGCAACAAGCAGGGGCTAAAACAACAAGAAATGCAACCAAGGCCTGCTGGTGTGGGCTTTTCCCAGTGCAATAACCATTGACCTGGTTTCTAGAATGCCTTGGGTGCAGAGGCTTCGTTCCCCCAGCTTGCAGAGCAGAAGCCAGGCTCATGATCTTGCCAGGCGGGGGAGGCTGCAATGGTTCGAGAATGCTGAGAAAGCCTGCGTAGCAATTAATGTCCAGCCTGACTCATGGATTCCATAGGGGCTCTCACTCTGAAAAGGGAAGATGCAGCAGATCTGTTCCCAGAAATAAAACGCTTCAATCTGCAGAGGCGATTGAGCGTCCTGCCCCAGCTGTACTGCCGCCTGTCTCTTTCTGTAGCCATCTGTAGCCTGTCTTGTTTCCCCAGATTGTCCTTTATATAGAACACGGAGGCCCATTGCCAAAACATATCCCAAAAGCTCTTTGAGAAGGCCTTTCTTTTTTTTATTGGAACTCATGTGCCAGGATCTCCTTGTGAACACACACCCTTTGTGCATTCAGAGCTTGTCCAGACATGCCTTTTAGCTTCAGGTAATACTGATAGACCTAGACAGCATCTTAAAAAGCAGAGACATCACCTTGCCAACAAAGGTCCGTATAGTTAAAGCTATGGTTTTCCCAGTAGTGATGGATGTAAGTGAGAGCTGGACCATAAAGAAGGCTGGTTGCCAAAGAATTGATGGTTTTGAATTCTGGTGCTGGAGGAGACTCTTGAGAGTCCCATGGATGGCAAGAAGATCAAACCTCTCCATTCTGAAGGAAATCAGCCCAAAGTGCTCACTGGAAGGACAGATCCTGAAGCTGAGGCTCGAATACTTTGGCCACCTCATGAGAAGAGAAGACTCCCTGGAATAGACCCTGATGTTGGGAAAGATGGAGGGCACAAGGAGAAGTGGATGACAGGGGACGAGATGGTTGGGCAGTGTTCTTGAAGCTACCAGCATGAGTTTGAATAAACTGCGGGAGGCAGTGGAAGACAGGAGTGCCTGGCGTGCTCTGGTCCATGGGGTCAGGAAGAGTCGGACACGACTAAACAACAACAAATACCGACTACTGACAGATAGAGTCTTGTCTCTATTTTTCCTCTGTGTTGTATTCGGGCACAATGAACCCATTATACAGATTTCTCCTTCCCCTCTAATCGTGACCCTGCTGCAGACCTGTGTCAGAAGATGTTCCAGGAAGCCTTAAGTTTGTCAATAGTTACCAACACCTCTATGAAGCCTGAGGCCAATGCTCAAGGTTTAACAAGCGACACATTTAGACCCTTCCAACCTTTCTTTCAGCTAAATGCAATCTGCTTTCCATCCTTCAGTCTACCTGTTTCCCTGCTGCAGGCATGTGTTAGCAGCCTTTCCAGGGAACTGCATAGAACACCATAACTAATTTATATTAGTTATCAACACTTTTATGAAGCCTGATTCCAACAATTAGGGCTTAACAGACAGCACAGTCCCAAATGATCCTTCATCTCCCCGTATTCTTTCACCTTCCAACATCCTTACCTAAAACTGGTTAGAGGTATTCTTACGACCAAGCAGCATATACAGTTTGTTTCATAAAAGAAATGAAAAAGCCTTGTCAAAATATCTAGTCCAGGTCCAACAAATTTTAGAAGTTTAGGGGAAAGAAACACAGAAAAACATTTCTCAGGTGTGACTGAATTTAATTTCCTGATCGGGGAATTAGATTTTAAACTTCCTTTCTATTAAATTAGCACATTCTGATGCTGGATGGTTTTCAATATTTGCTCTCTATCAGCTTTAACTTCTTTTCACCTTGATTGCCTCCACGTCTAGCTTTGCATTAACTTACCTTGATTCTTTGTGCATATTGATGTGCACTTTCAGAAGGTAAACGCTTGCTTAAAATGAGCCGGTTCAATCGAGATCAATACTTGGTGTCAACTAACAGCCAAGAGGGAGCTCCAGAATGACTGAAGTGGCCAAAAACGTGAAGGAGGTGCGGGGGAAGAAAAGGGAACTGTCATTGATTTCCTTGCAGAAAGATTCCAACAGGGAGCCAGTTTTCATTTGGACGGAGGGGAATTTGGAAACTGACAACCGTATCTGTTTTCAGATTACCTGGCTGGGTAATATGCAAGGTAGTCTTGAGCAAGAATTAGCAAGTAGGTAGAACAGATTCATCCCCTCCTACAGCACTTTGCATCTCCCTGATTTTTTTGGGAGCAGCTTTGGCGAGATCTGAATAGAAACTAGCAGGAGGACATTATTATGCACACAGAAGAAGGCTTCTCTGGACAAATCCATAGCTAGATGAGGAAACATGCATACATAGAGTGCTATGCCCATGATCCATGTCCTCATTCAGAGATGCTGGGAATGCATGTTTGGAATTTTCTTTTTAAAAAGCCATTTGGCAGGGGAAGCAGAGGGGCTGGAGTCTTATCCCCCTCTCCAAAATCTGATCTGCGTTACTCCAGGTTGCTTTGAAAGAGCTCCATAGACACACAGCTGGATGCAGATGTCTTCTATCAAATTTTATTTCATTTTCCTTTCCTTCTTCCTCCCTTCCTCCTTCATATCATCTGATGGGGAATAACTCCGATAAGGATACACAATCTTTCTTTAGACAGAAAAAGGGGGGGGGGCAAAGATCTGCCAGCTATACATTGGTCTAGAAGTGGCAAATAAGGATGGGAAAGAGAGGCTGTTAAAAAGGAGTGGCACCAAAACACCACCGTGACGCATCGGCTCCCTCCAAATGGCCGCAGAAGAAATGCTAAGAATATAAACTGAATGGCATTTAGTTAAATGTGTCATGAACCAACCCAAGTGCCTCACACTGAGGCAGGAAGGGAAGGCTGAAAAATGCTTTTTGGTAAATACTAATAAAATAAGCAGCAAGGGTGGTTTGGTACTTCTCACGTCCTGAAAGGGGTCGTTGGCAAATAGGAATTATATCTAGGATGAAGGTGTCTTATTTACTACTGTCTTTTGCCCAGACTAGACACGCACCAACCTAACAGATAACATACCAAGAGAATATAATTTAAAACTAGGAATAGGTGAGGGGTCTATGATTTAGTGCTTCCTGGACACCCGTTCTGGCAGATCTTGGATGGGAAAGGAGGAATTAGTTTTCCTCTGTTGTGTCTTTCACTTCCTTTGCAATCCAGTGATGACTCCCACGCTTGAAGTCTAGACTTTGCAGTGGTCCCCTTTCTCCAGTTAACAAAATCTCAGAGCTGGGACGGTCTTTGGAGGTCCAATAGTCCAACCCTTTGCTCTGTTCAGGGTATAACTAGTGCAACTTCACTGCCAGGTGGTTGCACAACCTCTTTCTAAATATCTTGAGCAGAAAAGGCTCAGGAAAAGCACCCCAGTGCCCTGGAGGCTGAGGTTGGATGGTTGGGCATAATTGGTTGCTCTGGAATGCCTGTTTGAAGGACTCAAAGTTTCAAAGCTGGAGAAGGAAGAGAAACAAGGACCTTTTGTGGGGGGGGGGATCAAGGAGCAGGTGAGGGCAAGGAGAAATTCACCTTAGTCTCAGGTTAGAGCCCCACATTGGGCAAAAAGATTTCTGCATTGCAGGGGGTTGGACTAGATGACCCTTGTGGTCCCTTCCCACTCTGCAGCTCTATGTTTCTGTGATTCTATGCAGTAATGCTGCAGTCGCTTGTACAGTTACTTAGGAATAGGTCCCAAGGCATTCTTCCATGTAAGAATGGTTAGGAACAGGCTGCATGGCTGTAACCCTGTGTACATTTACTCATGAGCAAGCTCCACTAAAACCAGTGGACAAGGAGCAAATAAATAAATAAATAAATAAATAAATAAATGTGTAGGATTGTGCTGAAAGGCTTTAAGGACCCCACAGGAACCGCTTGTTCCTCTTGACACTTCTCAATATTCCTATATTGGGTTGGTTATTTCTAATTCACCCGAGAACCAAAAGAAACGACTTGCTGGGTCAGGCCCGGGAGCTGTCCAGTCCAGCCTCCTCCTTTCCAGCAGAGACCAGGAAAGATGCCTCAGGGAAGCCCCCAAGCAGAGCTTGAGAGCAGCAGCCCCCCCCACCTCCTTGCTTGCGTCTCCAGCGGCTGATATTCAGAGTCCAGCTGCCCATTCCATTGAGCTATCATGGGCGACGACCAAGCGGTCAGTAGAGAAGACATTTCCAGATAGAAGCCCAACCACCTTCTCCTTGCGAGGCAGCTGCAAAAGCCCGCAAGGCCGTTCAACATTTCAACGCCCCCCCCCCCCGGCCCCGCAGCTCTTCTGAAGCAGAAAATAAAGTTGCATCTCCCTCCCCACCCATCCTCTTCTCCGTCTAAACCTCTCCTCCGTGCCAAACCAATGACTGGAATCATCCCCTAGCCTTCCGCCTCCCCACCCGCGCTCCTTTCTTCCCTTTGCAACCCCCCCCCAACTCTTCCTCAGCCTCCTCCCCTGGCGGAAGGGCAGCTGGGGCGCCCGCCTCGGAGCATCTCGGGCGAAGAACTTTCAGCCCTGGCGACTGACTGTAGAAAGGAAGCAGAGACAGAGAGAGAGAGAGACAGAGAATGGGATTCCGGATCAGGCTAGCAACTCAGCCCCGCCTCCTGGCGAGCCTCTGATTTCGGGGAAAGCATCCCATAGCCACTCCGGCTATTGGCCTCTTTCTTCTCCCCCGGCTCTCTCCTCCCCCCACCCTCTCTAGCGTGGGTTTGATGCTCCATCCTGGGACCTGCCCAAGTTGCGCTGCCTTCCCCGCCAGCCTCCAGCAGGTGTGCAGCCGCCTCAGCGCAGCCCCTCGCGCCGCCCGCCCTCCTCCTCTGCTCGCCTTGCTGGGCGCGTGTGGGTGCAGCCGCAGGTTCCAGAGGGCACCTGGGCTGGGAGAGGAGAGAGGGTGGGGTGGCGGCTCCCTGTTGGCGACGCTTGGAGCGGCGGCGGCGGCGGAGACCTCGGGTGGCGCTCGGTGGATTTCCTGCCCTCCGCAGTCTAGGCGCTCCGGGAGAGAGAGCTGTCCAGGGTGCTAAACGCTCCAACTTGGCGACGCGCTTTGGGATTAAAGCCGCTTCTCTGGAGCTCTTGGGATGCGAGTGCTTGGTTGGCGAGGCAGGAATCGTCTCTCTTCTTCTTCTTCTTTTTAAGGAAAAAGAGTACAGAAGAGTTTGGTGGCTTTTTTATATATATAAAAAAGCAGAGCCTCTCCGCATCTGTTGGAGTCCCCGTTTCCCCGACGCGCCCCTGTTGCGCCCAGGAACGCAAGAAGTGGCCAGATCCGCTGGCTGGGCTGGATTGACTCTTCGCTGTCCAGCCGCAGGCAGCCCGGTGGGCTTCGGAAGGGCGTGTGGTCATGCTGTCTGCCCGTTGGGGTAGCAGCAGCAGCAGCAACAGCCAGGCACACGCGCAGGCGCAATCCCCTCGGAGGCTGCAGTTCCCGAGCTGTGAGCGCGGCGTTGCCACAGTCTGGGCTTCACCAGCCGCTGGAGCGCTACTACCATGAACTGCCTCGTCCACCTTCCCACAGCTACTCTACGGCACTGGGTGCAAGAGACCTGCCGAGACCCTCCCAGCCGCCCCCGCTGCGACCCCTTGGCTCCAGAGCCCGGCTCTGCAGGCGCAGGATGCCGGGGGGAAAAAGAGGGCTGGTGGCACCACAGAACACGTTTTTGGAGAACATCGTCAGGCGCTCAAGTGGTAAGCGAGGCCCCTCTTCCTCTTCTTCTTCCTCCTCCTCCTCTTGACTAGGCAATGGAGCGGGAGAGCGGGAAGAAAGGGTTAAACAGCTCCCGAAGTTCGTAAAAGCGCCCTCACATTCCCGGACTTAAGTAAAACGTCTTAAAAGCTGAGGAGTGGTAGTTTCCACAGGGCTAGTTTCTAACCAGAACTTTTATAGGCATATTTAAAGGTGCAATAATTAATTTATTAATTCATCAATAAATTAATTTGTTCGACTCCTCAGCTGCATCATTCCTGTCATTCCTGTCCTTTCAGCACCTTAACGTACCTGGTGATTTTAAGAGTTCAAGGTGCTGCTCTCAGGGAGCTTGCAATCTAAATTTGACTGCGAGGAAAGATGGACTAGATGGTAGAGCAAGATTGGTGGCACCAGGGAAAGAGTTAAAGCAGAGGTGACAGCGGGAGAGACGGAACAGATACAGCTGTTCCTTGTTGTATGCCCTGAGACTCTTGAAAAAGTATGGGCATAGTGTCGGTGTGTGTGTGTGTGTGTGTCTTCCGTCATTGGAATTTCCTCTTGAAGTGGGTGGCTGCATTGTGGCGAGAAGGAAGATTTAATTGCCTTGGGTAAAAAACAACAACCACCATCTCTCAAACCATAGAAGCCAGAGGCCCAGAGAAGCCTCAGGGCGATTCTGTGGTTTGGAACATAAACTGTCAAACAGGTTCAAGGATCAGGGGATATTAAATCCTCATTTCCGCCCGCAGTTTACTTTCACTTCTCTCCTGGCCATTCCTGAAAATTCCAGCCCCTCTAGGAAGTTGAAGGTTTGCCTATGTGGTGAGACGGATTATTTGATAAAGTGCCTAGGAGTGTCCAGGAGTAAGCATAACGGAAAAAAATTAAAAAGCACACACTTTGCTGGCCAGAGGAAAATACGCTCAGTGTAAAATCTACAGAAAGAACTCACACTCAGCAGCACTTGATGTTAGCAAACCATTTACACTAAGTTTGCATGGTGCATTGCCGTGTGTGTGTGTGTATGTGTGTGTGTGTGTCTGTGCATAAATGCAGAATAAGGCATAATAAGCAAGGTGTACTCTGAATTTGTCTTAATAATGCTGCCTTTAGATGATTTCTGCTAGTAAACATTTGACATGACTTTAGGAACTTCGTGTATGTGGTCAGTCTGAATGCTATCACACCATAGTGATTTTTATTTTATTTCTAAGCACAAACTTCTTAATTTTATCTCAGCACTTTTGGAATTAGTGCCCATATCACCTGTGCAATAATTTATGGAACAACCCTCTTTAACCTTAACTTATTGGCTAAGTTATCATGTTTGTATATCTTACCTTTCACCCGAAGAGCTTCGGGCAGCAAAGATGGGGTTGTCCCACTTATTATGACTTTGACGGACAGGGTCGGTTTAGAGGAGTGTGTCTCCTAGCTCAAAGCCGTCAAGTGAATTCCCTTGCCGAGGCTGTGGTTCTATATCCACTTACCTTGGAGTAAGCGCTATTGAACTCTACAGGACTTACTTCTGGATTGTCATTTATGGAATTGCCCTTCAGTGAGGATCTGAAAACCAGCTTACTTGACTACATACCTACTAATACACACCAGCGGCTCATACTCTTTCTACATCTCTTTTCATCAATATAGGCCTTTTAAAAATACTGTCATTTAAATGTATCATTGTATTCTGTAGGGTGTGGTGTGTGTGTGTGTAGAATCATAAAATTGTAGAGATGGTAGGGACCCTGACGGTTATCTAGTCCAACCCATTGCAATGCAGGAATCTCAACTGAAGCATCCCTGACAGATAGCCACCTGACATCTCCTAATGTTTTTATGCCTTTAGACCAAGGTGTATGTTCAAAGCGCTTTGCCAAAGAGGTTATAAGGAGTTCTGCTCACCCTGTAATTCCTCTGCTTTGGATTCCCTTTAACAATAATGTTGCTTGTTTCCCCCTACCTGTTTTAAAAGTGACTGAAAATATTCCACACTGTCCCATTAATGTAAATATGTAAAAGAATGCAGATAATCCTTCAAACTGAACTAAGCAAAAGAGATGACTAGGAGAAACATTTCTTATATGGGTTTTAATTAAAGGATGGCATAATGAGACATTGTTTTATAAAACTTGTTTTTTTTTAAAAAAAATAATAATTGTTAGCCAAATCCAGGAAGGTTAGATTGAATGTTGGATTACCCAGCAGGCAGATTAAGCACATGTTTAGGGCACTAGCAAATCAGGGGCGCGCGCGCGCGCACACACACACACACACAAAAGAAGGAAGGAAGGAAGGAAAGAAGAAGAAGAAATGTGGAAATGTAGAAATAATTTTACATTTGAGGTTTCAAAAAAAGCATTGAAGTAGTTCATCATGGGGAAAATCTGAACTTTGTTAGTCTTCCGCTCCACGCTCTTCCCCCATTTTTCTGCATCAAAATCAGACCCTGTCATGCGTTGCACATGACATACATGCATGTGCATTTTGGCATACATGTAACTTTTGTCTCATTTTGAAAATGAAATGTTATTTCCTGTTTTGGTATTGTTTTTATTTTGAATTACATATGTGGGGCACTACAATCTTTTCAGTGCTTATGATCTCTAGAGGTCTTCCACTGGCCCTGGATTGATCTATCCATGGCTAGTGGTCATGATAAGTGAGACCTGCAACAAAATGTTGCAGTGTGGAGTGCTTCTGTTGAAAGTTATGGCCACTTACCCTACCCCAATTCCCCCTCCCCTGGACAATAAGTATTACATGGCCTTTGAGAATGTTAGGTCTTTGTTGAATTGTTTGGGGCTCCTTCCCATAGGGTTTTGAACCCCACTGATTCCCGATCTTGCAAGGCCTGATGCTGCCCAATCCTGCACGACTCTTACGCTTCCCCCTTAAAAATAATGAAGTTGCATGATGAAACAGAGGCTTGCATTCAGTGTTAACCCTGCTCAGAGTAGACCCATTGAAATTGATGGGCTAATGATTAACTTCACACTCCATTAATTTCAATGGGTCCACTCTCAGTAGGAGACAACCCACAGAAAAGAATTCATAGCAAACTAAAAATGCACACTCCTTGTCAACCACGTTAAATGTTGTGTACGGTTGCAAATTGGTACGATCGCTTTTTATTCTTGTTTTATGTCCACCAGAAGCAAATCTGAAACGTTCATTCCAGCAGCACAATTCGGTTGTAGATTGCATTAAGCAGAGATTGGAAGAAGCTGTGTACTTCAGAGGAGATGCTCTCCACTCCCTGCCCCACGAATAAAAAAGTTACCAAGCTGCAAATATGGAAATGCTTTCAAGCTCTTAATTCCATTTATATTTTCAATTACTTGGAGGCTCTTCACGTACACAGCCAGCTTATGATGACTGTCGTTACTTTTAATAATCTTCTTGATATACCACCGAGTGTAAGAAGAGGAACATGGCTGGATCGAGAACAGCTCCCAGTTTCTCTATAGGTGCAAAATTTTGTCTTTCTAAGCACAACAGGACTCTGGGACTTATCCCGAGATAGGAGCTTTGGAAGTCACCTTATAATGAGTCAGACCTATTGGTCCATGTAGGGCTGCCTTAAGATGTCTTCTGAATGTCAGGTAGTTGTTTATCGCTTTGACATCTGCTGGAAGGGCGTTCCACAGGGTGGGCGCCACTACCGAGAAGGCCCTCTGCCTGGTTCCCTGTAGCTTTGCTTCTCGCAATGAGGGAACTGCCAGAAGGCCCTCGGCGCTGGACCTCAGCGTCTGGGCAGAATGATGGGGGTGGAGACGCTCCTTCAGGTATACCGGACCGAGGCCGTTTAGGGCTTTAAAGGTCAGCACCAACACTTTGAATTGTGCTCGGAAACATACTGGGAGCCAATGTAGGTCTTTCAACAGGTGGGGAGCAGTTCTCTTGAAGGAAAACCTTGCCCTGTATGTGCCTATCTAACTGGTTTGATCTGTGGAACTTGCACTTTGACAAGTGCCTTATCATATTCAACCCACATTTTAAAGGAGCCATGCTCAGTTGGTAGAGCATGAGACTCTTAATCGCACGGTCATGCGTTCGAGCCCCATGATGGGCAAAAAAAGATTCCTGCATTGCAGGGGTGTGTGTGCACTAGATAACTGTTGTGGTCCTTTCCAATTCTAGTGATTCTTTGATTACAGTGGTACCTCGGGTTACATACGCTTCAGGTTACAAACACTTCAGGTTACAGACTCCGCTAACACAGAAATAGTGCTTCAGGTTAAGAACTTTGCTTCAGGATGAGAACAGAAATCGTGCTCTGTCAGCGCGGCAGCAGCAGGAGGCCCCATTAGCTAAAGTGATGCTTCAGGTTAAGAACAGTTTCAGATTAAGAACGGACCTCCAGGACGAATTAAGTACTTAACCCGAGGTACCACTGTATTATTTTTTAAAAAAACAACATGTAGCTGCTCTTACACTTTGGAACTCCCTGCCTATCTTAGCACTTTTGCTATATTGACTTGGACTCCTGATGATTCCCCCCCCCCCCAATTTCAGCCAACCTACCCGGAGATATAATTTAGTTGTGTATATTTGTTTGAAAACTTTTGGCTGGTTTTATTGATAATTTTACTCTAGCTGCATTTTATTGATAATTTTATCAAGCACACAGCTTGGAGAGGCCTTTTAAATATATAGAAAGCCATCGAGCATCCCTCTCCCCCACCCCGGATGTGAATAAATTAGCACAAATACACCCAAAAGCCATTCTGCAATAATCACAGTTCCAGCTGCTTCAGTCATATCAATCTCCATAACAGATAGATATCTTTGCATTGTGTTGGTTCTTGCAAATTTGTCCTGGGTGCTTTAGCTGAGATTCCTGCACTTCGGGGAGTTGACTTGGGCTCCCTTCCTACTCGACAATTCTATGTGATTCTATGAAATGATACCTGGTCATATTTGGGATGGATTGCACACAGAGAGACAGAAAAAAACAAAAATGTTATGTTAATTGAATATATATATATATAGGTAAAGGGACCCCTGACCATTAGGTCCAGTCGCGGACGACTCTGGGCTTGCGGCGCTCGTCTCGCTTTATTGGCCAAGGGAGCCGGCGTACAGCTTCCGGGTCATGTGGCCAGCATGACTAAGCCACTTCTAGCGAGCCAGAGCAGTGCACGGAAACGCCGTTTACCTTCCCGCCGGAGTGGTACCTATTTAACTACTTGCACTTTGACATGCTTTCAAACTGCTAGGTTGGCAGGAGCAGGGACCAAGCAATGAGAGCTCACCCCGTCGCGGTGATTTGAACCGCCAACCTTCTGATCAGCAAGCACTAGGCTCTGTGGTTTAACCCACAGCTCCACCCGCGTCCCGTATATATATACAATGGTACCTAGGGTTACATACGCTTCAGGTTACATATGCTTCAGGTTACAGACTCCACTAACCCAGAAACATTACCTCGGGTTAATAACTTTGCTTCAGGTTGAGAACAGAAATCGTGCTCCGGCGGTGCGGCCGCAGCAGGAGGCCCCATTAGCTAAAGTGGTGCTTCAAGTCAAGAACAGTTTCAGGTTAAGAACGGACCTCTGGAATGAATTACATACTTAACCTGAGGTACCACTGTAATATATATGCACAAATTCCCATGCAGTCGGATGGAAGTTTGGATGAATCAAGTCACACATCTGGTTAGCTGTTGAAACTGTGGATGCATGTGGATTCTAAGGGGGTTGATGTGCACTAACAATGTTGGACAACCTGGCCACCGTGTAGAAGCAAACTGCACTCTCTCTTAGCGTTCTACCCTTGAGCTTTGCTAGGTTCAGGAAGGGGTTCTCTACATTGGCCAAGGCCAGCCAGGCTGGATGGAGGGGCACCATTAACCCTCCCTCCCCAAGAGCTGCAGAGTTGGGCTGCTTTGCCAGACAGGGCTATCCCTGTAGCAATTGGTTCACCCTCTCTGATGTCAGTGGAAGGTTCACAAACTTACTTTCTTTTTATAATTATATTTTTATTGATTTTTACATATAATTTCCAAAAATCATATAACATATTTTCTTATCTTATTCACTATTTTGGACTTCCATCAACCACATCTAAAGATTTTTCAATCTTTATCACTTAATCTACATTTCATTATTGCTTTTCATAATCCTTAACTAACAATTCTCTTCATAATTTTCTCTGCAATATTTCGCACAGTCCTCCTTACAAAACTTCTTGCAGTCCTACTAGCGTGATCTGTTTATTACAATTGCTTTTCAAATAATTCAGATATTTACTCCAGTCCTCTGAGAAACTCTGGTCCCGCAGGTTTCGAATCCTTCCCGTCATCTTATCCAATTCTGCATAGTCCATTAATTTCGTCTGCCACTCTCCTTTCGTCGGTGGCTCTTCTTGTGTTCACAAACTTTCTAACTGCGGAGGGAGACAGTCAGTCGTTCCGTTTTGACTGCCACCGCTGTGAAAATAGGCAGAAAGTTGCTTTGGCTGAGAATATCTTTCAGTGCAGAGGCTGGGAGCGGAAAGGGATGCAGGTAGTGGGATGGAAGAAAATGCGTGGAAATCAAATAGATTGGAGCCCTTGTGCTGGGGAGCCACATAAGCGGACAGCTAAAAGGGTGTTGCCTTTGTGGTAAAGGTAAAGGTAAAGGGGCCCCTGACCATTAGGTCCAGTTGTGACCTACTCTGGGGTTACGGCGCTCATCTTGCTTTATTGACCGAGGGAGCCGGCGTACAGCTTCCAGGTCATGTGGCCAGCATGACTAAGCTGCTTCTGGTGAACCAGAGCAGTGCACGGAAATGCCGTTTACCTTCCCACCGGAGCAGTACCTATTTATCTACTTGCACTTTGATGTGCTTTCAAACTGCTAGCTTGGTAGGAGCAGGGACCGAGCAACGGGAACTCACCCCGTCGCGGGGATTCGAACCACCGACCTTCTGATTGCAAGCCCTAGGCTCTGTGGTTTAACCCACAGTGCCACCTGTGGTAGGGAGCCCCATAAGAATAGTCAGTGGGGGAGGACAGTGGGTCCAGTTGTAATAAAATCTGAGTTTACCTTGTCATGCTGTAGTCAGTCTGTGCTTGACCTACTTTCCCCTTACTTATTCCAAGTCTCTCTTCATTGCTGCATTACCGAACAGGGCAAAGAGAAAGGACAGATCAGTTGGAAGATGTGAACGACTGTAATTCTGACGTTGTTTTCGGGATGATAGTCAGATGGGGCCACTTTTCAGGATGCACCAGAGAATTGGGGTGTTTTGTTTTTTTCTGTTTTTATTATAGGTGCTGGAAATGGTGCAAAGAAGAAGAAAAAAACCCCCTGTAAACCTGTAGTTTGCAAAACCTCCCAGGATAATTGCATTCATTCTTTCATTCTGGCCATTTCCTCACCCCCCTTTTTCTTCATGGCCGCAGTCTCCCCCTTTTCTCAAACGGGGAATTTGCACCAATGCACCTGTGTGTTCATTCTGCTTCCGCAGGCCTTGGTTTCTTCAGTTAATTTGTTCTCTTTCTCAGAACCTTGACGCAACTACTTCATTATGATCCCAGATCTTTAGCACACGAGGTTACAAGGCTGAATTCATTAGATGACAGCGAGGGCATGTGGGTGCGATACTAGACATTCAGGGTTACCTTTGGGTGGACTGCGGTGGTGGAATAAAAAGTCTTGTGCCAATTTGAGAGGAAGAAATGCAAATAAATGGGGGAAACAAACAAAAATTATGAAAGAGAACTGATGTGAAAATACCCTCATTTCCTACAAAGTCCCATAGTTCTTCTCAGTGATGCTGAGCATTTCCCCCATGTTTGAGTATACATAATTAATTTATGCAAATTATGCAAATCACACTGCCCTTACATCATTCCATCCCATTTATTTCAGTGCAAAGGAAGCTCAAATGCCAATGGAGAGAATGTTTTTCCATTACATATTGGCTGTGGGCCGAAAGGAACAGCAACAGCGAATTCCAATTTTATTTGCCGGATTGATTTCCATCCCAGACATGGGAGGAATAAGGGGACACCGGTAACTGCAATTCCCGTTTCCACTTTCGATTAGCCACATTGGATATGTTCTTGCTTTGCAGTTGGAGGCAGCAATGGTGCTGAAAGCCAATTGCTTGGAACCAGAGGAGAGGAGAAGACTTTTGTGTAGGTTTCCCATTGAGGCATCTAGCTGGCCACTTGAGATGATATTCTACGAGATGGGCCACTGGCTCTTCTTATGTCCTTATGGGATGGGCAACATCCCATATCCCCTTTTAAATGTCTTTGTGGGAGGCAGGCCACTGGTTTTTGCTTTTATTATATATCTTCTGCTTTTTATCTTGCATTTTGATGTTCTGAACCACCCTGCAATCCACGGATGAAGGGCGGTATACAGATTTAATAAATAAATATGCAGACCTCAGTCATTTCCCCTCCCCTTTCCACTTTCATCCTGCTCAGTGCTGTGTGCATAGCACTTTTTCCACAATGAGCAGAAACAGGACAAATTGTGGTAAGAAGCACATATTTGTATTCAGGTTATTGGTAAATTCTCAGTGTAGAATTTAGGTTACCTTGGTAGGTAATTTTGGAATAATAATAATAATAAATACAGCCCAGAGTCCTTTTTTTTACATAAAGTTTGTTCCACATTGTGCTGAACACAGGTAGAGGCCATCTCTCTCTCTCTCTCTCTCTCTCTCTCTCTGTGTGTGTGTGTGTACTAATTTGCCGATTAGTACAGCTCAGCTATTTGTGCACACAGACTGCACACTCGTCGAGCCTCATATATGAACACCCCGATTCTGTCTGGGAAACCAATGTTTTCAATCTTAAAGGTAAAGGGACCCCTGACCATTAGGTCCAGTTGTGACAGACTCTGGGGTTGCGATGCTCATCTCACTTTATTGGCCGAGGGAGCCGGCGTACAGCTTCTGGCTTATGTGTCCAGCATGACTAAGCCGCTTCTGGTGAACCAGAGCAGCGCACGGAAACGCCGTTCACCTTCCCGCTGGAGTGGTACCTATTTATCTACTTGCACTTTGACGTGCTTTCGAACTGCTAGGTTGGCAGGAGCAGGGACCGAGCAACGGGAGCTCACCCCGTCGTGGGGATTCGAACCGCTGACTTTCTGATCGGCAAGTCCTAGGCTCTGTGGTTTAACCCACAGCGCCACCCGCGTCCCTTTTCAATCTTAGGACACTTTTAAACCGGAATAAATCCCATCAGTGCCATGCAGTGGTGTAATCTGCAATGCATGCTTTTGTGGCAGTGATGAAGTCTCTGAGTCGTGACGGGGTGATGCATCCTGGTGTCCCAGTAGGGCAAGGCGAAGGGCAACAGCAGACGTTCATGGGAGGGGTTCACTGGCTAAATATCAGCTCCCACCATTGAGCACCACTGAACAAGGGAGAGAGTGGCAGCAGCCTTTCTGGAGCGGAATTGGAAGGAAGTAGCAGATGTACTTTGACAGCTATGTAGCAACAGGCAAGGATGCAGCTGCAGAGTGGATAGCAGTACCTGGAACAGGTGCAGATTATGACACTGCTGGTCCCTTCCAGACTCTGCTGCCCATCCAATAGGCGTAGCAAGGGCAGGTGGTACCCGGTGTGGAATTTTTTTGTCACCCCCCCTTCTAATTGAAATTATTAAAAGAAGGGAAAATAAGATACTTACAGTTGCAAGTGTTATTTTCTGGTTTATTTACTGTGACCTTCTGATCGGCGAGTCCTAGGCTCTGTGGTTTAACCCACAGCACTACCCACGTCCCTATAATGATTATATATTGATAGTGTATATTGATATTGTATCATTGTATTTGGGCATTGTGTTGCCTTGGATATTACTGCTTCCTCCAGCAGCCCAGGAGTGCGGGGCAACCTCAGGCCACCCACCCGCGACTCCCAAGCCTCCCCAGAGCTGTCAAAACAAAGGGGGAAGGCCACCGGCAAAAGTGGCGCAGCTCCCTCGCTTCCCCCGATGGCTCGGGGTAGGCTTGGGAGTTGCGGGGCAGGCAGCATGCCGAATGTCACCCCCTCAGCGATGACACCCAGGGCGGTCCGCCCCTACCCCCCCTTCCTACACCTCTGCCCGCATTTCACTGAACCAGAAGCCCTGGCAATACTGCTATCACCTTGCCTGACACCTTTTGCTAAGAGCACTGCATCCCCGCTTCTCGGGCAGCAGAAGCTGGTAGCTCACCAACTAATGGTCTCTTCCAAGGCTGCAACTTGCTTGCCTGAGAGTATGCCCTGTTGAATTCAACAGGACTTACTTCTGAGTAGACGTAGGCTCTCACTGTAAGATGCCATTCACTGAGGTCCTCTGAGCATTTTGAAGGTGCCACGGACTGAGCTCTCAGGGTCTCTAAACTTGCTTGGCTGAGCTTTACTGGAAGTCTAGCTGCCATTGGCTGAGCTTCTCTCAGGGTCTTTAGCTGCCTTGGCTGTCTTATTCTGGGGTGGGGTTAAGGCGGGAATCAGTAAGCTGCCATCGGCTGACTCCCCAAGCATCACCCTCTGGAATGAGCCATCTAGGTAGGGCTGGAACCACCGCAAAGCGGTACCACCCACCCCTAACTCCAGAAGGATATCACGGTTGATGGTATCAAATGCCACAGAGAGGTCAAGGTGAATTAACAGGGACACATTTCCCCTGTCTCTCTCCCGACAGAGGTCAACATACAGGGTGACCAAAGCCATTTCTGTGCCAAAACCAGGCCTAAACTCCAATTGAAATGGATCTAGAAAATCAGTTTCCTCCAAGACTGCCCTGATCTTGGGCTCAGGATTTCAGCCTTAATCTCTACAATACTCCACGACTCACTCTTTTAAAATCTTTCTGGGCCTTTTATCTAGTCCTCTTTCATGATCATGATCCTCTTTTGTGTTTTGGATCTCACTTCGTATCTTGACCACTGTTTGCAACCGGAAATTTTATTCAGTTCAGAGATGATTGTTTCGATCATAACAATGCAAAGAATTACAAAAACCAGGTAGACAAAGCAAGAAGATAAATGAGAAAGAAGCTTCAAAACATGTATACAGTAAGACAGACAAATGAATAATTATGCAATTAAACAGCCTTAAGACAATTTGCAGCATGACTAGGCATGGAACGCTGTCATGATTCCTCCGCTGCCTTTGCAAGTGAAACAACTTTTTGGATTATGTGCCTGTCTTCATTTGCCATCAAAACTCTCTTTCTTTTTTTGCCGATTAGACCAAAAATTAAAGCAAAGGGGGAGCTGAAGGGGAACCCCACTAATATCTAGCTTCCTTATAAATGGGGCAACCCTATTGCTAATACAGTGGTACCTCGGGTTAAGAACTTACTTCATTCTGGAGGTCTGTTCTTAACCTGAAACTGTTCTTAACCTGAGGTACCACTTTAGCTAATGGGGCCTCCCGCTGCCGCTGTGCTGCTGCCGCACAATTTCTGTTCTCATCCTGAAGCAAAGTTCTTAACCCGAGGTACTATTTCTGGGCTAGCGGAGTCTGTAACCTGAAGCATCTGGAACCCGAGGTACCACTGTAGAAACAATTCCCTCCAACCCTGCTCTTCATCTCTACCATACTGTAGTTCCTCAGATCAGTAATGACCATCAAGAACAACAGATGACATTTCTTGGAGCCTGAGATAAGCAGGCACTCTCTTTTCAGAAAGAACAGACCTGGAGCTAGCACACAGCACCCTTGGACAGTTGCCAGCACCCAGACACCCTAGATGGGCCCACAACTAATACTTGCCTGAAACCCCTCTTTGAAAAATAGCTGAGGCTAGGACCTTCGTGTGAGCTTCCCATGGGTGCTTGGTTGGCCACAGTGAGAACACAAGGCTGGACTAGATGGGCCTTTGACTCTACCAGCAAGGTTCTTCTTATATTTCCCACAATGCCACTGACCTACATGCTTTAGGTCCAAGCTACCTGAAAAACCCTTTGTTGTTGTTGTTTAGTTGTTTAGTCGTGTCATGACCCCATGGACCAGAGCACGCCAGGCACTCCTGTCTTCCACTGCCTCCCGTAATTTGGTCAAACTCATGCTGGTAGCTTCGAGAACACTGTCCAACCATCTCGCCCTCTGTCGTCCCCTTCTCCTTGTGCCCTCCATCTTTCCCAACATCGAGGTCTTTTCCAGGGAGTCTTCTCTTCTCATGAGGTGGCCAAAGTCTTGGAGCCTCAGCTTCATGATCTGTCCTACCAGTGAGCACTTTGGGCTGATTTCCTTCAGAATGGAGAGGTTTCATCTTTTTGCAGTCCATGGGACTCTCAAGAGTCTCCTCCAGCACCATAATTCAAAAGCATCAATAATTCAAAAGCGGAGATATGCCCATAGGAGCAGGCTTGGCTTTTTATGGCCAGGTCTCTGGGGTCAGTGATCAGATGCAGCTTTTGCCCTACTCATCTCCTTGCCTTCATTTGGGTGAGTAGATGCTGTTTATTCTTAGGAGGAAAAGTATAGGCATCACACCACTTCCTAGGTAAAGGGGACCCCTGACCATTAGGTCCGGTCACGGACGACTCTGGGGTTGCGGCGCTCATCTTGCTTTACAGGCCGAGAGAGCTGGTATACAGCTTCTGGGTCATGTGGCCATCATGACTAAGCCGCCTCTGGCGAACCAGAGCAGCACATGGAAACGCCATTTACCTTCCCGCTGGAGTGGTACCTATTTATCTACTTGCACTTTGACGTGCTTTCGAACTGCTAGGTTGGCAGGAGCAGGGACCGAGCAACGGGAGCTCACAACCTTCTGATCGGCAAGTCCTAGGCTCTGTGGTTTAGACCACAGCGCCACCCGCATACACAGGGTTTAAATCGCCTAAAGTGTGGATCACCCTCTAAACACCCTTTAAGTGCCCTCTCTGCCACTCTCTCTGCGATCCATACTTGCAGGCTTGCAGATCCACCTGACCCACTTAGAATTGTGTTTTACAATTGTAAAAACAGGCTGTCTCCTGAGCCCAGGGATGTCATGACAAAATTCCCTCTTACGAAATGATAGCCTGCAACGCCAGTGCCAGGCACCAGGGGTCACCCTGTCTGACATTGCCAGTAGGATTTAGAAAACACTTGTGAAGTAGAATCACTGGGCAATATTGCCAGTGAATTGTAGAGTGGAGGCAATTGCACACTTGAAGAACAACTCATTGACCTTCTCTCTACTTCATGGCTAGCCTGAGTTCAATGTTGGGCATGCGGTTATTCCATAAAACATACTGAAACCTAACACCCCAAAAAAGCAGTGTTTCCTCTTGAACGGGCAGATTTAATAGATGGCACAGATGTGGTTGTGCTGTTTCTGTTTTATTTTCAAACTGAGAGCTTCCAAGAGGATCTCAGGAAAAGTTATTTTGACAGGCAGGAATTTCAGTCCGTTTCCAGTTCTCAGTTGCTGGCAGTGAACGGCTGACAATATTTTGACAGCCTGGAGGCTGCACAGAAATGGTAGTTGAAGAAGCAGGCCTTGATTTCTTCTCTGGAGGGTGTATGGGGAAGGAACTGCGTCAGAGCCAAAGTCCACAGTCTGGAGCCAGCTAAGCGCTGCTTCTCTGAACAAGGTTGAGGCAGACAGAGGTTCCTGAATGCACAATAGACTTTCGCAAGCTAGCAAAGAAATTTTCCTTGCTATATTTCCATCTGAACTGTTTTTAGTATTGCCTTTCAATGTTATGGGACCTTAGGGTGGGTGATACTTTCAATCATCACCATCACCGTCATAGTAATACTAGTCTGCTCACAATAGAGATTGGCTTGACTATGGCTTTCCGCTTAGTCACTGATGAAAGACAGGCTATGTGAAGAAATCGAGAGAGCCTTAGTCATGTTCAAAGGGAAGAACCTGACCTTTTCATTCCGTTGTTCCCTCTGATTTTCTCTCTTGTGACTGTACATAGAAAACTAGCTGTCAAAGGAGATGTGCTCTGGTCTGGCTTTCCCCCTGATGAACTACTTTTCTCTGTGCAGGATATATACACTCAGTCTGAAGCAGTATAGCCCAGAAAAAGGATGACAACACCTGCCATTTGGGAGAAGCAGGATGAAGTTTCTCTTTAAAGAGGAACTTAACTTTCTTTGAAAGTATCTGAGCATATAGTGTGTGGCAGGTGAAGTCTCCTGGCTGGGTGGCCTCTTCTGCCCTCCAGCAGCAAATGGAGCTGCCCTCACAATTGACAGATGTGCCAAGGGCGGATGCCATGCTTTGGTGGCAAAGCAGATTCAATGCCAGGCATCTCCAGGCAGGGGCGTATGAAGTGGGGGGCAGAGGGGGCGGTCGAACCCAATTGCCACTCTGGGGTGTGTGTGACAAGATGGCCCCTGCCTCCCCCCAGCTGTAGAGTAGCCGAGGGTGTGCGCAGTCCATATGGGCACTGCCCGCGCAGCATCCATACAGGCTGCCGCTCTCGTGCGCCGTCCATACAGGTGACTGTACAGGCTGCTGTGTGTGCACACTCCATACGGGCCGCCTCTCACACGGTGACGGTACAGGCTGTCAGGCATGCACACTCCGTACGGGATGCCGCACATGCGCAGTCCATATGGAGTGTGCATGTGCAGTATCCTGTATGGAGTGTGCATGTGCGGCATCCCGTATGGACTGCACATGTTCATCCCGTATGGACTGCGCATGTGTGGCATCCCATATGGAGTGTGCATGTGCGGCATCCTATATGGACTACAAATGTGTGGCATCCCATAAGGAGTGTGCATGTGCAGCATCCCATATGGATGCTGCACATGGACTGCGCATGTGTGGCATCCCGTACAGAGTGTGCATGTGCAACATCCTGTATGGACTGCGCATGTGTGGCATCCCGTACAGAGTGTGCATGTGCAACATCCTGTATGGATGCTGCACATGGACTGCGCATGTGTGGCATCCCGTACAGAGTGTGCATGTGCGACATCCTGTATGGACTGCGCATGTGTGGTATCCCGTATGGACTGCGCATGTGCGGCATCCCGTATGGTCTGTACAGGGTGCCGATCGCAAGCGGCAGCCTGTACGGAGTGTGCATGTGCTGCATTCAGTACAGAGTGCGCATGCGCGGATGCCACACATGCGCACTCCGTACGGGCTGCCCCGTCCCGGGTACTGGAGAGGGTTTCTCCCCCACTGTCTCCAGGTTGGGCTGGGAAAGACTCCTGTGCTTTGGGCTACAACTCCCATCAGTGCCAGGCAGCATAACCAATGAAGAGGGATGATGGGAGTTGTAGTCCTAAACACCTGGCAGGTGTGAAGCCTTGTGAAGCTGCTTCAGAACAAGCCTGTGTGATGCTTCACTGAAAGGAGAGAGTCCGCCCCCAAATCATCAAGTTGTTCCAGCAACCAGGGAGAATCTTTGGATGGTTGTGTTGGAGCCAAAATATGCACACCTGGGGGAAACAGCCATGGCACTAGAGGGAAGACAGATCACTTAGTGTGCCTAGAGAAGCTCACTGCCTAATTTTGCATGGACTCATTTTTCATCCTGATGCATCTTTCGAAAAGCTAAAGCAGGCCCGATGAATTAGCCAAAGGTACTGCCACTTTCTAGCCACAGACCCCCCGTATCTGGATTTTCCCTCGCTCCTGAACATACACCGTTATCTTAATTTTGTTTTGTTTTATTCATCCATTCCACTTTCAAGCTGCTCCCCCAGGTGTGTATGTCCTGAGGCAGCCTACAAAACAATCAAACAAGCTCTCAAAATAATTCTAGTTAAAACAGAGCGTTGGGGGAGCGTGGGCTTGTCGGTTCTCCCTGGCTTTTGAGACCTTCGGCCACGACGTTCTTCTGGAGCAACTTGAGGAGAAATATTCCTCCTTTCCCAGATGTTTGATGCCTGAAAGACCCTGGAAACCCTGAGATCACTGTTTCTAGAATGCTTTAATTTTTTTTAAAAAATGTTTTCTTATTGATGAGCCTGCTCTGGGCTCCTTCAGAAGGAAGGGTGGGATGTACCATATTTTTCGCTCTATAAGACGCACTAGACCATAAGACACACCTAGTTTCTGGAGGAGGAAAACAAGGAAAAAAATATTCTGAATCTCAAAAGCCAGAACAGCAAGAGGCATCGCTGCGCAGTGAAAGCAGCAATCCCTCTTGCTGTTCTGGCTTCTGGGATAGCTGCGCAGCCTGCATTTGCTCCATAAGACACACACACATTTCCCCTTACTTTTCAGGAGGGAAAAAGTGAGTCTTATAGAGCAAAAAATACGGTAAATTGAATTGAATTGATTGATCAATTGCCCTTACCTTGCTATGTTTTGACGATCCTACATGTTGAGTACTAACAACAGTAGCTTGGACAGTTTGGGGGAGTACAGCACTTATTCTTCTCCCCCCGCTTTCTTTCTTTCATTTTAGAATCAAGTTTCTTACTGGGCAATGCACAAATCGTGGACTGGCCTG
Source organism: Podarcis melisellensis (assembly GCF_964234715.1). Classification (NCBI taxonomy): domain Eukaryota; kingdom Metazoa; phylum Chordata; class Lepidosauria; order Squamata; family Lacertidae; genus Podarcis; species Podarcis melisellensis. The sequence continues at coordinate 9,823,246 of NC_138528.1, read as the reverse complement.
TAGTTTATAGTAATGACGGATTTTGTAAACTCTCTGGTTACCACCGAGCCGACGTCATGCAGAAAAGTAGTACCTGCAGGTAAGTCGCCTTGGATTGATTTTCTTGGGTCGGGGGCATTGGGGGCCGAATCCTGCTGTGCTTTTGAGCTTCCTGTTTGTTGTGTCAAAAAGGCTGATGCCCGAAAGCTGCCACCTCCGCCTCTTCGCCACCCCATTAGGTGTGCATTCATTTTGCAACAAATGGAAAAGGAACCCCTGTGGGCCTCATTCAATTTCCATTCATTCCGAAACAAATTCGCCAAAGGGGGAAAATGGGTGGCAATGGCTAGGCTGTTTTTCAGTAAAAATGGAGGAAAAGGCTGTTCAGACCACATTTTTTTTAACCACACCAGCCTAATTCATATCTCCCAGCCCACAACAGAGAGAGGAATATAATTACTCTTCAGATATATTTTTTTGCACTTCTCTGAATTTTGCAATTCAGAGTCATCTTTTAAAAGAAAAGTACCAAAATGAATTAAAAATGGATATCTTAGGATAAAAAAGTAGAAATTTGTACATTAAGAAAAATTATCATCATCATCATCATCAATTTAATTAACTATCATAATCATTATCATAATTTCTATACCACTTCACTACTTCTTCTTTTTTTAAAAAATAAAAGCTTGGTTGTCTACAACCTAGCAGAACATTAGAAAATATGAAAAGAAAACATTAAAAATTAAAATCAAAGACAAAAAATGCAATTGAGATCTACATTTAAATAATCAATTAACAGAAAACTACTAAAATATTATCTTGAACATAAAAACAAATTGCAAATAGAAGTCAAGCACAAATTTAAATATGTCTTTAAATTACTGTATTTTTGTATAAATACAAAGTATATTGTATAAGACCCTCCATGTATAAGATGCCCCCTATTTTTGGGGACTCCAAATGAAGAAAACATCGCCTCAGAACTACCCGTGTATAAGACGAGCCCCAATTTTAAAAGTAATTTTTTGGTTAAAAAACCTAGTTTTATACACAGAAAAATACAGTATATTTTGTGGCTAACTATTTTGCGATGTTTAAATACAAATATTTATATAAAAAGCACACATATTAATGTATAAATGGGGTAGGATAGACTTATGAATTAAGTCACATGGAACTGACTCTTAATGGAAATAAACTGGCCCTCCCCACTTTTCAGTGTTCTCATTTGTCTCTATCAGTTCCACATTCATCCCATTTCAAGCTGGGTGGGGTTATCCCTCCCTGGTGGAGAGTGGATTCTGCCAGATGCTACTTTATCTCCCAGTGATGCGGGTGGCACTGTGGGTTAAACCACAGAGTCTAGGACTTGCCGATCAGAAGGTTGGCGGTTCGAATCCCCATGACGGGGGGAGCTCCCATTGCTTAGTCCCAGCTCCTGCCAACCTAGCAGTTCGAAAGCACGTCAAAGTGCAAGTAGATAAATAGTTACCACTCTGGCATGAAGGTAAACAGCGTTTCTGTGTGCTGCTCTGGTTCGCCAGAAGCGGCTTAGTCATGCTGGCCACATGACCCAGAAGCTGTATGCCAGCTCCCTTGGCCAATAAAGCGAGATGAGCACTGCAACCCCAGAGTCGTCCGCGACTGGACCTAATGGTCAGGGGTCCCTTTACCTTTACTTTACTTTCTCTCCCAGAATGCTCCAGATGTGATGTTCTTCCAGTGCATTCTGTTGTTGTTTTTACTGCTTTATTGGTTTTAAAAACAAAACAAAACAAAGCAAAACAAATACAATACAATACAATACAATACAATACACAACCATCAACAAAAGGCAATCCAAGATCAACATTCATTGTTACAAAAAGAAAAGATTGAATTCACATGTCATGAATTCCAACATGACTTCCAATCGCCAAACTGTGACTCCTAATTTACATTACAACTGCGCACTTAACTTTATCTCTCCTAGGTTATTCGGTTGTGTTAATTTTGCAAAGTTCTCTTATTTTCATGCAGAAATCAGTCAAGGCCTGCCAAAGACTTTAGATTACCACAATGTTCTTTTAAGTACTCTCCGTAAATATTCCACTCTGTATTAAATATTTGATCTGTGTGGTCTTGAAATCTTGCTGTCAATCTGGGGCATTCTAAGGGTGGAAAAATGTGGTTGTGCATTGCACAGTCCATCTCATCTCTCCCATCGCCCCAATCCAGAGTTGCAGGCCGGGAAAGGAGGGTCTTGTCATCTGGGCAGTCCCAAGACCTCTTTAGATACTGCTCAGGGTTGTGTTATTAGTGTCGAAGTCAGCAGTTGCAAGTTACCATTCTCCATACGGTCAGGGAAAAAACAATGCTGTCCAGGGTTGTAAAGACTGTGGAGAGAATAACTGGGTGCACTCTTCCCACCTTGGATCAAATCTATGCTTCCAGGAGTCATAAGAAAGCTGCAGAGATAGTGCAGGATAGTACGGACCCCGGAAACGATCTCTTTCAGCTTCTGCCTTCTGGAAGAAGGTACAGGATTATAAAGACTAGGACTAGCCGCCTGAGAAACAGCTTTTATCCAAATGCGATTTTGATTTTAAACGCAGTGTAAGGTAGTCTCTGTGGGAGTATATTGTATTTTATGGGGTATCAGAGTTTTTAGGGGTTAACCAGGCTGGGATAGCTGGGATAGCAGGCTTGTTGGTTTTTGAATGTCTGATGTGCTGACCTTAAAAGCCCTAAACGGCTTCGGCCCAGTATACCTGAAGGAGCGTCTCCACCCCCATCGTTCAACCAGATACTGAGGTCCAGCTCTGAGGGCCTTCTGGCGGTTACCTCATTGCGAGAAGTGAGGTTGCAGGGAACCAGACAGAGGGCCTTCTCGGTAGTGGTGCCCACCCTGTGGAACACCCTCCCATCAGATGTCAAGGAAATAAGCAGCTATCCTATCTTTAAAAGACATCTGAAGGCAGCCCTGTTCAGGGAAGTTTTTAATATTTAATGCTGTACGGTTTTTAACACTTGATTGGGAGCTGCCCAGAGTGGCTGGGGAAACTCAGCCAGATGGGCAGGGTATAAATAATAAATAAATAAATAAATAATAATAATAATAATATAGATTTTTTCAATTTCGTTGTTCTGTATGGGACAATGACAATAAAGATTATCATATCGTATCATAGTCTCTCGAGACAGATCGATGTCAGCAACCCTGAGCCAGCTCAGAGTACACCTGCCCCACCTTGGATCTGATTCTGAATTAGTTTGCGGGTGGGGCAAATGTTTAATTATTATTATTTTAATTTCCTAGGGTGGTGGGGGAGGGAGATGTTGTGTCTCCTTCCTCTCCACTCCTGACCGAGAGAGTGTGTGCCACTTCTGCTTTGCAAACTGCTCCCTTTGCAGAGAAGGTGTTTGCAGAAGTGCACCCTGCAGGATCTGCAATTGCTGAACAGCACCCTGCAGAATTTATCTCCCCTTGCTGTCAGTCCAGTGTGTGGGGGGGGGAGGGGAAGAGGCTGATGGGAGTTGTAGTTCATCAACATCTGCAGGACCAAAGGTTCCCCAAACCTGTCCTTAAAAAAAACCAATGGAAGCAGTCAAATTATCGCAAATCATTCTCGAGCTCCATCCCCTAAAATGTGGCATTTGGGTTTCAGCTTTCCTGGTGCTCAGCAAGACGCTCTCCGTTTTCCCAAGTTGAAACCTGTGTGCATATTTCAGAAAATAAATCTTTTATGTCTTGTCAGCTTTCCCTCTCTCTCTTTTTTTGAAAGCATCACACTCTGGAAAGTGTACCCAGAGCGTCACTTATATTGAACGCTATAAGGCAGCAATATAAATCCTTTCCCCCCGGCAACAGACCCCGCCACAATTATTTGCTTTAGAGGGCTTCATAACAATTTTGCAGCTGTAAACGTTGAGCAAAACAAGGTGTAAATCATAGTTAAGCATACATAGGTTGCAATTACACTGCAGTCTGGACCGTAAATACGCCTGTAAGGGTGTTGTTATGCTTGTTTGTTTGTGAAGCCCATGAAAATGTGTATTCCCCCTCTCTCTCACTCTCTCTCTCTCCCTTTCCTTTCTCCAGTTTTATGTATGGTGAACTCACAGACAAGAAAACCATTGACAAAGTCAGACAGACGTTTGACAACTATGAATCGAACTGCTTTGAAATCCTCTTGTACAAGAAAAACAGTACGTATAAACGTGAAATCATTTATTTGTTTTTGTTTAATGTATCCCACCTTTTTCTCCAAGGAGTTCAAAGTGACATGAATGGTTCTCCCCCTCCTCATTTAATCCCCACAACAACCCTGTGAGGTAGGTTAGACTGAAAGGCAGCGACTGGCCCAAGATCCATGACTGGGTGGGGATTTCAACCGCAGTCTCCCGGGTCCTAGTCAAAGGATTTGTTGTTGTTGTTTAGTGGTTTAGTCATGTCCGACTCTTCGTGACCCCATGGACCAGAGCACGCCAGGCACTCCTGTCTTCCACTGCCTCCCGCAGTTTGGTCAAACTCATGCTGGTAGCTTCGAGAACACTGTCCAACCATCTTGTCCTCTGTTGTCCCCTTCTCCTTGTGCCCTCCATCTTTCCCGACATCAGGGTCTTAAATGGACATAAATCTGACACCAGGAATCACAAGACAGAGAAACCAGTAGGAGAACACTTCAATCTCCCAGGACATTCTATACAAGATCTCAAAGTAGCTCTCTTATTACAAAAGAATTTCAGAAATCGACTGGAAAGAGAAGTTGCTAAATTGCAACTTATTACCAAACTTAAAACCATGGACCTGGTCTGAATAGATACACTGGATTCTTATCTCATTATACATGGTAAAGCTATTTTTAGCCATCTCACACATTGCATTTTTCCTGTAAGACCAATTGCAGTTGTTAACAGTTGTCAACAGGTCTACCACACCTATCAGCCAGTCACCCATCTCCCACCACCCTTCTGAATAATACCCCTCCCCACCCCCCCCACCCCACTATATATAAGGGTCTGGTGACTTCTGTTTCAGTGTATCTGAAGAAGTGTGCATGCACACGAAAGCTCATACCAGTAACAAACTTCTCTAAGGTCTCTAAGGTGTGGGAGTCATTAAGGTGCTACTGGAAGGATTTTTTTTTATTTTGTTTCAACTATGGCAGACCAACAAGGCTGTTGTTGTTGTTTAGTCGTTTAGTCGTGTCCGACTCTTCGTGACCCCATGGACCAGAGCACGCCAGGCACTCCTGTCTTCCACTGCCTCCCGCAGTTTGGTCAGACTCATGTTTGTAGCTTTGAGAACAACAAGGCTGCCTACCTGTAACTAGGTCCTAGTCTGACACTCTAACCTTTGCACCACACTGCCTTGCTGCATGGTTACATTAACAGCTTGTTGCCTTTGAAATCACATACCAACTTTTAGGTGTTTGGGGCTCCAGTGCTTAAAAAATGTCTGCAGAGCACTCAGTTGGCAAAGGGGGACTTATATGGAGTATGAGGATTATGGGATGCTAGAAATTAGCGGTGTCACTGAAACCTGCTAATTACCTGGCACGGAATGTGACTTTGTTTCACTCATACTGCTTGAGGAACTGCAAACACGGCACTGCACCTCTGAAATATCTTTTCTCCTGCTCAGAATGAAAAAGGGGATTCTGCACCTGGCCAAAGGAGTCTTTTTTGACTTAAATCTGTTTTTAGTCCAAAACCTGGACATTGATTTGCACTCACACGGAGGTAAGGTAAAGGTAAAGGTACCCCTGCCCGTACGGGCCAGTCTTGACAGACTCTGGGGTTGTGCGCCCATCTCACTTAAGAGGCCAGGGGCCAGCGCTGTCCGAAGACACTTCCGGGTCACATGGCCAGCGTGACATCGCTGCTCTGGTGAGCCAGAGCCGCACACGGAAACGCCGTTTACCTTCCCGCTGGTAAGCGGTCCCTATTTATCTACTTGCACCCGGAGGTGCTTTCGAACTGCTAGGTTGGCAGGCGCTGGGACCGAGCAGCGGGAGCGCACCCCGCCGCAGGGATTCGAACCGCCGACCTTTCGATCGGCAAGTCCTAGGTGCTGAGGCTTTAACCCACAGCGCCACCTGCGTCCCTATACACGGAGGTAAAGGAATGCTCAAATGCTGACCCATTTCCAAATTGAGCCAGAGGGAATTTCCTTTACTGACTCTTCTTGTGTTCTTATGAAAGAGGGAGAAAAACTCTTCGACTGCATTCACATGGTGCTTCGCTCCATTTTCATGTCTTTCCCCTAACTGTTAAGTTCCGCATTATAGTTGAGCATCTACAGAATGTGCAAGCAGCTTCTCAAACTATAGTGGAACATAGTGAAAGTTTAGTTCTCATTTCTGTGGTATTTTCTTGCAGGAAAAAAAATATCCATGTATTTATTATTATTTATTTATTACATTTATATGCCCCTTTTTTTTCTTCCAAGGATCTCAAAGTGGTGTATATGGTGATTGGCCCGAGCTCATTCATGGCTGAGTGGGGATTCGAACCCAGCTCTCCCAGAGTCCAACACTCTAACTATGACACGACACTGGCTCCCAATAGTTTTAAAGCCATTGACACCATTCCTGGCTGATATTAACAGCAGAATGAACCATTCGCAACCTTATTTGCAAATAACCTGGATAGGGGCACTAAGCTTGTGCTATGAGGGCTGGCCAGATCATCAGAAGTTGCCTTACATGAGGTCAAAGCATTTCGCAGTCTGGTCCAGCCTTGCCTTCTCTGACTGGCAGATGTTTCCTCTCGCCCATCACATGACTCATTTCCAAACTGGAGATGGCAGGGATCGAATCTGAGCCTTTCTGTACACAGAGCAGATCAGACCCTCCCAGTGTCCCTATTTTCCAGGGACAGTCCCGGGTTTTCAGAAGCCATCCTGGGATAAAGGAGTTTCCTGCCAAATAAGGGACAGTTGACAGCTATGCTCTGGCCCCCCGCGATGACCTCTTCTGCTTTGCGTTTCTGCTTGCCTGCCCTTTTGTCTGTGCTGGCCACCTGAGTGCTCCTGTACATGTTAGGCCAAATCCCCGTGGGGAACAGCTTGTCCGGATCAGCTGCGCTGGTCACAGTCTCAAGCCCTGTCATTCTTTTCTTTCCAGCTGGTTGCATAGCAATATCCTGACTTTAAAAAACAAACAGAGATGCGCCGCAGGATCTTCCTGCAGGCTGGATTTCTCGAAAGGAACGGGGTGGCTCTGCAGTTTCTGAACACGAAAGGCCAAGATCTGATAGGAAGAGGCAAATGCGGCCCTCTAACCTCTCTGTCTGGCCCTGGGGACACCCTTTCCCAAGCCACACCCCTGCATTCCAGGCCACGCCCTCACTGGCTTTGCTCCACCCCTTCCTGTCGGTGACTCATAGAAGTCATTTGGTAGATGACCACACATCTGCTTGTGTGACGCATCAGCAGATTATATGGAGCTTAAACAAGTCTTTTTTTTGTATATAATTTGTTATAAAATTTTCTGTTTTACAGTTTAAAATATGCATTTTACATCCTTAAGATATCAATGACTTCCTTCTTCTCTTTCCATGGTTCGTTTTACATATAATAAATCCCTGCATATTTTACAAAAACTATACCATTCAGTATTCCATCATTGCGTCCATCAAAACTTATTTACACTGTTGAATTTATCTTAACACTGCCAGCGTTTTCAGCTGTACACAATTATTTCCCATATATTCAATAAATGTTTCGCAATGTTCTCTAAATGTATGTTCTACTTCTTCTCTTATTCTATATGTTAAGTCTGCAAGCTGCGCATATTCCATCAGTTTAAGTTGCCATTCTTGTTTGGTTGGGACCTCGCTCGCTTTCTATTTTTGGGCTAACAAAACACGGGCTGCGGTAGTAGCATACCTAAATAACATTTTTTTGGCATCGGGGAATTTCAATCTGAATTATCCCCAACAGAAAGGACTCCGGGTTTTTTTGGGAAAGTACTTTTAAATGGGACGCGGGTGGCGCTGTGGGTAAAATTGTAGCACCCTGCTTGTGGTTAACGCTTAGCTGGAATGAAATATTCAACGCAGCAAGAGAGAAATTAAAATAATAATTTATTTGTCAGACAAATAAATGAGAGGCACAGTGGTATATGGTTACCAAGCTCTGGCCTGGGCTCCTGCCATTATGGCCAGCACTTATATTCCCTCAGCCCAGCCTCCTTGCTCCTCCTTTGGCTGCCTCTGTCCAATCAGCCTGGTTGAAATTCCCATTGGCTGTTTGCTAGAACCAATCACAAAAGATACACCCATTTCATATTACCTTTTATGGGAGACAAAAAGCTATATATTCTTCTATCTATAAATAACAAATAAGTAATCATATATCTTACATTTGTCTCAACAAGGAACCTTAATTACCAGCTCACCTCTTGCCCTCCTTGCCCTATTGCCCTCCAAAACAGATCGTTAATAGTTTTAAATTTTTATCTTAAACAGATGTCAAGGATCTTGAGTTTATCATTGAAAGATCTCCTTCTTTTGGAGGTCTTTAAACAAAAAGCCTGACAACCATATATCAGGAGTGCTCGATGGCGTCTCCTGTCTGGCAGGGGGCTGGACTCAATGGCCCCTGTGGTCTCTTATAACCATGATTCTATGAAATAAGAATTTAACATTTCTTTCTTTCTAGATCCTTTGCATAATTACATTTAAGCTAATATATTTCATACATTATAATAGGTAGCCTTTTAACAGAATAAACCTTCTCAAAGTAAAAAGGAACAGTTTACAGCCTCAAAATAAAATAGGAAGAAATCTCTTCTTCTGTTTACACCCCCCTTCCAGCCAGTTGCTTTCTTTTCCATTTGCTCTTGGCCTTTTTAACCTTAGGAAGAAGATATGGCTCATTTTACTATTTGCCAAAGCTTAATTTGTAGGGTCAGTGTAACCTTGCTCTTCGCCTGTAATTCCCTTTTTATGACTTTGAGAATTGTTTTCTGCTATAAATCAAGGGGCCCCTTGTCCAGGAGAATAAACATCTTGCCAAGGTTCTTAGGCAGCTGGTCTTCCTGGCATGAAACATTTGAAAATCTTTAAGCTCATTTTAAAATACAGATCCTGATCAATATATAAGCTTTGATAAAAATGCAGGCTATGATTAGATGCCTCAAAATCTCAGCGCCTAGGACTTGCTGATCGCATGGTCGGTGGTTTGAATCCCTGTGGCGGGGTGAGCTCCCGTCGTTTGGTCCCAGCTCCTGCCCACCTAGCAGTTCGAAAGCACCCTTAAGTGCAAGTAGATAAATAGGTACCGCTTTATAGCGGGAAGGTGAATGGCGTTTCTGTATGCTGTTCTGGTGCCGGTTCACAGGAGCAGCTTCGTCACGCTGGCCACGTGACCCGGAAGTGTCTGTGGACAGCGCTGGCTCCCTGCCTCTAGACTGAGATGAGCACACAACCCTAGAGTCTGGCAAGACTGGCCTGTACGGGCAGGGGTACCTTTACCTTTACCTTACTTTTAAACACCCCCCCAATTCATTATAGATCATTTCCCAATACTCTGTTTACCCTTTTCCAAGTCCACCACATATGAAAGTATGTTCCCTCCACCTCTTTGCATCTCCAGCACTTTTCTGATTCAGTCTTATACATTTTAGCAAGCCCAACCAAGTCTTCAGGGATTTCCTGCTCCCAGCAGAACAACTTATTCCAGAGTTCCTGATTAAGGGGGAAACTCCTCTCCCACACAGTTCAGAATAAGAAACTGATTATTGTCTTCAGACATAAGACAAAGCTAAACACTACAATGTACTATACATTGTTGCTCTGGTCTCTGAAGTCAAGATACTTAGGCACCCACTAACAATATCAACATGCTAGCTAACGCTGCTGTGTAAAACCCACAGCCTTTTCCCCTGACCCCAAATCCTAGAATTCCAGAGTTGGAAGGTAGATCAAAGGTCTAGTCTAACCCCCTGCAATGCAGGAATCTCAGATATCCCTTCATAAACAAAAATAAAATTATATTGGGCCATGGACGCTCCTTTAATCCCCACACAAAATGAGTCTGTTATATGGTTAAGCAATGTTAGGTTTGCATTTCAGTGTTTAATTCTCCCACTCTGTTCAATGAGACTTTGATTAGTTTAAGTGTCACCTAGGATAAGCGGTAATCATGAATGTGAGCCTGCCTCTATGTTATGATTGTGCTCCATGCTGTGAGTGTGTTTATTTTATATCCTCTTATTTATTTATTTTTTTAATTACAGGAACACCTGTTTGGTTTTACATGCAAATTGCACCGATAAGAAACGAGCATGACAAAGTGGTTTTATTCCTTTGCACTTTTAAAGATATCACTTTATTCAAGCAACCCATCGAAGATGAATCCACCAAAGGTAATTTTTGAAAGGAATGTTTGCAAAAGGGTCAAAGAGATCGGGGTGGGTGGGGAGAGGAAAGTGGTTGACTCTAGCCCAGTTCTTGCATTACTTGTGTGTAAGGGACTCGTGAGTTCGAGCCGGAAGGGGCTGTGCTTTTTGCCACACCCAGGAAAGCACATCAAAGCACTAGCCCCAACCCCAATAGCCACGTGTTGGGTGGGGTTGTCTGCAAGGGAACCGCCACTGCTTCCATGAAAGGTTGACCTTATTGACATCTGACACCCTTTTAAAATGTAGCTTTTGGTTTGATTTTATATGTTGTGGCCTTGTTTGTGAACTGCCATGAGATCTCTGGGTATGTTGTTGTTTGGTCGTTTAGTGATGTCTGACTCTTCGTGACCCCACGGACCAGAGCACGCCAGGCACTCCTGTCTTCCACTGCCTCCCGCAGTTTGGTCCAACTCATGCTGGTAGCTTCGAGAACACTGTCCAACCATCTCGTCCTCTGTCGTCCCCTTCTCCTTATGCCCTCCATCTTTCCCAGCATCAGGGTCTTTTCCAGGGAGTCTTCTCTTCTCATGAGGTGGCCAAAGTATTGGAGCCTCAGCTTCAGGATCTGTCCTTCCAGTGAGCACTCAGGGATGATTTCCTTCAGAATGGATAGGTTGGATCTTCTTGCAGTCCATGGGACTCTCAAGAGTCTCCTCCAGCACCATAATTCAAGAGCATCAATTCTTCGGCGATCAGCTTTCTTTATGGTCCAGCTCTCACTTCCATACATCACCACTGGGAAAACCATAGGTTTTACTATACGGACCTTTGTTGGCAAGGTGATGTCTCTGCTTTTTAAGATGCTGTCTAGGTTTGTCATTGTTTTTCTCCCAAGAAGCAGGCGTCTTTTAATTTCGTGGCTGCTGTCACCATCTACAGTGATCATGAAGCCCAAGAAAGTAATATCTCTCACTGCCTCCATTTCTTCCCCTTCTATTTGCCAGGAGGTGATGGGACCAGTGGCCATGACCTTAGTTTTTTTTATTTTAAGCTTCAGACCATATTTTGCGCTCTCTTCTTTCACCCTCATTAAGAGGTTCTTTAATTCCTCCTCACTTTCTGCCATCAAAGTGTACCCTGGTCCAACTCCAAACCACAGGTGCTTTACCAGGGCCAGATTTATGTTTGATGAGGCCCTAAGCTACTGAAGGTAATGGGGCCCTTTATAATGTAATTTTATAATGGGATCAAAATAAATAAATTATGTTTTACATGAAATCAATCAGTGGGCATAAGACTCATACCCTTAGTCTATGCTGCCTGATCACCAGTCCACAAACACTCTTTAATATTAGATAACAGGTACAACAGCTTGACCTACATTCAACTGAGCTGCACTGCAGTCTGCAGCTGCATGCTACATATTGCCATGCAACCAGTCCATGCAGAATGTAAAGGTAAAGGGACCCCTGACCATTAGGTCCAGTCGTGACCGACTCTGGGGTTGCGGCGCTCATCTCGCTTTATTGGCTGAGGGAGCCGGCGTACAGCTTCCGGGTCATGTGGCCAGCATGACTAAGCCGCTTCTGGCGAACCAGAGCAGCGCATGGAAACGCCGTTTACCTTCCCGCCGTAGCGGTACCTATTTCTCTACTTGCACTTTGATGTGCTTTTGAACTGCTAGGTTGGCAGGAGCAGGGACTGAGCAACGGGAGCTCACCCCGTCATGGGGATTTGAACTGCCAACCTTCTGATCAGCAAGTCCTGGGCTCTGTGGTTTAACCCACAGCGCCACCCGTGTCCCTATGCAGAATGTAGGCACCCTATATATAGAAATGAGCAAGCCAGTGATGTTTTAGGGAGCAGGCTAGCAGGCAGCCCATTACTTACATCACAGGAGCCTACGCAACACAAAACACTGTTGCTGTATGTAGGTTTTGTTATTTTATTTTATTTATCTTATATTTTGGAAACGTACATTCAGTTTTTTCTCGCTTTAATGTTTTTGGGGGTCCCCAAGAGAGTAGGGCCCTAAGCTATAGCTTGCTTAGCTTATATGTAAATCTGGCACTGTGCCTTACACATGAGTAATGGGTAGAGAAATAGGAAAGCAGAGATTTCTGTTCTGACTAGTATTTGTCCCATTCAGTCCTGTTTCTTTTCTGCTGCAGTTCAGTTTCCACCAAAAAACACACACGTGTTATTCATCTTGCTGTTGTTATAAGAATTTTAATGTCTCAAATTGTCAGGGAACTGACATCAGAGCGAGAGGCGGAGGCAGGGCTCCAGAGCGATGCCGGAGAGGGGACCAGCAGGGGGGAAGGAATTCAGCGCAACACCAGTAGAGAAGGGAGGGAGATGGAGGAATTGGAGACTGGTCTCCAAGACCCTGCATCAGAGACTAGTGGAGCGAGCGCTGGCACACCCCTGCATTCCCCTTACTTGTGCAGACGAGTTCTGCGCAGGGAAAGTAGGAGGAGACTTGGGGTCAAACAGCTCTTATGCTGGAAAAGGTTCAAGAAACGCCCACTGACAGATTCTGCAAGTGACTGACCGGCCACGGAGTGTGGGCTGTCAGCCAAGGCATGGTGAACCAGGCAATCGGACACAACTAGCAGGCAACTTACGCACAAGTAACCCCTTACAACCATTACACAAATATAGAATAAATATTCACAAATGCACACATATCTAAACATATAAACCATGGGTTGGTCTTTGGCTAAGGGGGATGGGCAACGTCAAAAGTCTTTTAAGGTTCCTGCACACTTTTGTTCAGGGTCTCTCCCTCCTTGGGAGGGGAATGGAGGGAAAGGAACTTTGTGGCTACAGAAAAATAAATATCTGCCTCGCTTTCCACTGGATCCTGCCTCCCTCCATTCTTCTCTGACCGATCATGGACTTAGGGGACTCAGAGTCTAAGGGGAAGTGGGCAGGAAAAGCTAAACTCCAATTTTTACATCACTGTCCTTTATTTAATCTAAGTTGCAGAACGTAGCTTCAGTTTAACATTGCGAACTTAAAAACAGCAAAGTCAATTAATGTCGGTCGTATTTGCCTGGTTGTTTTCCGTACCTGACCACAGGATGAGCATGTGAAATATAGCCATTTCCACTTCCCTTTCCATTTCCATTAGAATTCCCTGACATTCTTAGTAATGTTTGCTATCTCTCTGTTCCTAAAGTGCTATTAGAAATGTAACTAGAATTTCTTCAGCTTGCGAAGAGAAAACGGATGCATTGCTTTCTCCTCCTTGTCCAGTCCGTTTCCAAGACAGATTTCAAAAGGTTAAACGTTATCAAGAGGATTTAGGGAATCAGGAAATTCAGGCTGCAGTTGTTTTCCAGGACTGAAGAAATATTTTCTTCCCCTGTTCTGGAGATGCTAATGGACAAGGTGGACTTATGCTCTGGTCCTGCATGTGACAGCTTTTGTTAGATGAACTGGCCCATGTTAAACTTGTATCTGAGACGGGCAGCTTTATTTTGTCAGATGTTGCACTCTGGCGTATGCATAATTCATCTTCTGTCTCATTGCCACACACACAGAGGCTTTCCAGCTGGGTTTATTTTGGAATTATGAACCACAAAGATACATAAATTACAATGGTACTGGGAAATGTAAGAATCGGAGGGAAGGGGGAAGATAGGAAGGCACTAGAGTGAAACATCACTGAAAAGGAAGACAATTCTTAGCTGGAAAGCCATATTTCATGTAGAAAAAGATGCCATGATTCTCCCCTCCCACACACCCTGGGTCTGTGAGATTTGTATATAATACATAAGGAGAATGTCAGCATCTCACAATAGTGGAAGAGTATATAAATATGAAGGAGCATCCATTATTCATGGAAAGGGTAAGTTTCGGTGAAAGTAAAATAAACAGAACTAAAATATGGATGCTATCATTCAGCAGACTCCCTGTGCCAATGTCATAGAATTAAAGAATTGTAGAGTTGGAAGGGATCCCGAGGGTCATCTAGTCCAGCCCCCTGCAATGCAGGAATCTCAGCTAAAGCATCTATGACAGATGGCCATCCAACCCAGTGGCGTAGCGTGGGTTGTCAGCACCCGGGGCAAGGCAAGTAATTCGCACCCCCTAACCCGTGGATTTGCGCCCCCTAACCCGTGGATTTGCTCCCCTAACCCTAACCCCCAGATGTTGTGCCCGGTGCGGCCGGCCCCCCTGCACCCCCCACGCTACGCCACTGGACCAACCTCTGCATAAAAACCTCCAATGATGGAGAGTCCACCACTTCTCATGGGAGTCTGTTCCACTGCTGAAAAGCTCTTACTGTCAGAAAGTTTTTCCGAATGCTTAGTCGGAATCGCCTTTCTCGCAACCTGAAGCCATTGGTTTCAGTTCTAACCTCCAGAGCAGGAGAAACAACCTTGCACCATGCTCCATAGAGCTGCCCTTGAGATATCTGAAGATGGCTATCACATCTCCTCTCGGTCTCCTCTTTTCTGGGCTAAACATACCCAGCTCCTTCAACCACTCCTCATCAGGCTTGGTTTCCAGACACTCGATCATCTTGGCTGCCCTCCTCTGCACATGTTCCAGCTTGTCAACATCCTTCTTAAATTGTGGTGCCCAGAATTGGACACAGTATTCCCAGGCCCAGACGGGGGGTGGGGGGGTGGGCATATGGACCACTTGGCCCGGGCCTCCGATTCCAAAGGGGGCCTCGGTCAGCATATTCACAATCGCAGGGGATACACTGGGGCGAATGCAGAGGCGCAAAGGAGGCCACATTATCTACCTGGCCTGGGCCTCTGGCTGGCTCTGAGTATTCCAAGTGTGTTCTGACTAAGGCAGAACAAAGTGGTACTATAACTTCCCTTGACAGGGACACTATAGGTTGATGCAGCCTAGAAGAGTGTTAGCTTTTTTTTGCTGCTGCATCACACCGTGAATTCCTGTTAAGCTTGTGGTCCGCCCTAACCTTAGATCCTTTTCACATGTACTTTGCTATATTTATTTATCTGTTTATTTATTAGCATTTATATACTGTTAAATATCTCAAAAAACTCTAAGTGGTGTATACTCTAACAAACAATTTATGGAAGGCATCAATAATGGAAGACATGCTCATTCCTTGCAGTGGCGCTGTGGGTTAAACCACAGAGCCTAGGACTTGCTGATCAGAAGGTCGGCGATTCGAATCCCCGCCATGGGGTGAGCTACCGTTGCTCGGTCCCTGCTCCTGTCCACCTAGCAGTTCGAAAGCACATCAAAGTACAAGTAGATAAATAGGTACCACTCCGGCGGGAAGGCAAACGGCGTTTCCGTGAGCTGCTCTGGTTCGCCAGAAGTGGCTTAGTCATGCTGGCCACATGACCCGGAAGCTCCCTCGGCCAGTAAAGTGAGATGAGCGACGCAACCCTAGAGTCGGCCATGACTGGACCTAACGGTCAGGGGTCCTTTAAGTGGGTGGCGCTGTGGGTTAAACACTGGTTGGCAGGCCATCTGTCAGGGATTATTCAGTTGAGATTCTTGGTTGCCCTCCTCTGCACACGTTCCTGGCAGAGGTGAGGTTGAAACGAAGGGCTTCCTCTTTCTGAGCTCAGTCCCTTATTCTTATGCACATGGAAATCAGCCTATTCAACACGATGTTCATTAGCGTTTTGCAGAAAGGAGGAGGGGTGAGCAAAAGAAGAGGCTGCTGGATCAGGCCAATGGCCCATCTACTGCATCTCCCCCTTCTGACCAGACACACACAAGCAGGATCTGAGCACAAGAGCCCTCTTCCCTCCTGTGGTTTCCAGCAATTGGCATTCAGATGCACTGCCAGAGCATAGCCATGGTGGCTGACAGCCATTGATGTCAGTACGCCCTTCAACCGATGTCAGCGACTGGGCTCAATAACTGGTTCTGCCCCGACTGGGCTAGGCGACTGGAGCACTTTCAGAGACCTTCCAATCCTGGAAAACAGGTCCTAGTGCACTGGAGCCACAACTGTGCGTTGTAAGCACCAGACTCATGAAGAGTATACCGTATTTTTTGCTCTATAAGACTTACTTTTTCCCTCCTGAAAAGTAAGGGGAAATGTGTGTGTGTCTTATGGAGCGAATGCAGGCTGTGCAGCTATCCCAGAAGCCAGAACAGCGAGAGGGATTGTTGCTTTCACTGCGCAGCGATCCCTCTTGCTGTTCTGGCTTCTGGGATTCAGAATATATTTTTTTCTTGTTTTCCTCCTCCAAAAACTAGGTGTGTCTTGTGGTCTGGTGCGTCTTATAGAGTGAAAAATACGGTAAATAACGTGGAAGCTAGCTGTGAAGCATAACTCCTTTTATTTCTAATAGCTACTACAAACTAACGAACTACAGTGGTACCTCGGGTTACATACGCTTCAGGTTACATACAGTTCAGGTTACAGACTTTGCTAACCCAGAAGTAGTACCTTGGGTTAAGAAATTTGCTTCAGAATGAGAACAGAAATCATTCTCTGGTGGCGCAGCAGCAGTGGGGGGCCCTATTAGCTAAAGTGGTGCTTCAGGTTAAGAACAGTTTCAAGTTAAGAACAGACCTCCGGAACGAATTAAGTACTTAACCCGAGGTACCACTGTACTGGCTTGCATGTGTGTTACATCTCCCACTCAGCCATCTGGTCACTACATAGATAAGACTCTCCACACACAGAGTCAGGCAGTCACTCGGGAGCGGAAGAGTAGAAGAGCAGTTTCCGCCCCCTCCTTTCTCAAAACATCAGGAGATTCTGTCAATGGGAAGAGTGAAAATATCAACAATTGATACCCCTCTCCTCCATGAATTTGTCTAATCTTCCTTTAAATCCACCTCAGTCAGTGGCCACCATTGTTTCCTGCATCAGAGAGTTCCATAGTTTAACTACATGCTATGTGAAGAAGTAGGGACATGGGTGGTGCTGTGGGTTAAACCACTGAGCCTAGGGCTTGCCGATCAGAAGGTCGGCGGTTCAAATCCCTGCAATGGGGTGAGCTCCCGTTGCTCGGTCCCTGCTCCTGCCAACCTAGCAGTTCGAAAGCACATCAAAGTGCAAGTAGATAAATAGGTACCGCTCCGGCGGGAAGGTAAACGGTGTTTCCGTGTGCCGTTCTGGTTCGCCAGAAGCGGCTTAGTCATGCTGGCCACATGACCCGGAAGCTGTACGCCGGCTCCCTCAGCCAATAAAGCGAGATGAGCGCCGCAACCCCAGAGACTGGTCAGGGGTCCCTTTACCCTTTACCTTATGTGAAAAAGTAGCTTCTTTTATCTGTCCCGAATCCTCCAAAATTCAGCTTCATTAGGTGCCCATGACTTCCAGTTTTATGAGAGAGGGAGGAAAAACCGTTCTCTATCCATGCATGATTTTATAAACTTCCATCATGTCACCTCTAATCTTTTCTCTAAACTAAAAAGTCCCCAATGCTGCAGTTTTCTTTATAGGGGAGTCACTATCTTGTTGCTAGTTTTAGTTGCCTTTTCTGAAAAGGGTTCCCTACCTCTGCTATATAAGGATAAGTCTGGTAAATATGAAAAAAACTTTGAAACTGCTCACATAATCAATAGCACTTTGACAAGGCCAATATTGTGTCTTTATGCTGTTGGTTCCTAAAAGATCTTGGCACAGAATTCTGGGCTGTAGAACAATACCGTGCATCTATTCCTTAAAAAATAAATAAATAAAAATGTCTGGGGGAGGAAGACAGCAGAACCAGAGTTATTTCAAGATACTATCTTTATTAAGGCAATTTGAAGAGTCTGGGATCAATAGCCGCCAGTTATTCCTATAGCAAAATCCCCTTATGCAACCAGTTTTCTATCGTGACGTCTTTTGAGAGCGGTAACAAAGCAGATTTTTTTATTTTTTAATGTTGGAAGAAATAGCAGTGGGATAGCTCATATCCTTACACACAGCACCCTTTCAATGATGCTTTCAGTTTTATGGGAGGGATCAGAGCTGCTCTCTTAGATAATAAATGCTCTTAATAAGTAGAGCTGCCGTGTTTAATTGATTCATCGTTTGTGTTTTCAAAAGTACATTGCAGACCTATGCATGTCAGTCCCGCTGAGTTCAATGCTCCTTACTCCCAGGTAGCGATGGGCATATCTATCAATTTCAGTTTCTCTCATGCTGTATTCATGGAAGCATAGAATTGTAGGGTTGACAGGGACTCCAAGGGCCATCTAGTCCAACCCCCTGCAATGCTAGAATCTCAACTGAATAATCCCTGACAGATGGCCTGCCAACCAGTGTTTAAAAACATCCAGTGGGGGAGAATCCATTGTCTTCCAAAACATTCTGTTTCACTGTTGAGCAGCTCTTACTGTCAGAAGGTTTTTCCTGAAATTTCTTGGAATTCAGGGTTGCCATATTCCAAAAAGTAAAAACCAGGACACCCCAAAAGTTTCTGAACCAGAGCAGCACACGGAAACACCCTTTTACCTTCCCGCCAGAGTGGTACCTATTTATCTACTTGCACTTTGACATGTTTTCGAACTGCTAGGTTGGCAGGAGCAGGGACTGAGCAACGGGAGCTCACCCTGTCACTGGGTTTTGAACCGCCGACCTTCTGATTGGCATGTCCTAGGCTCTGTGATTTAACCCACAGCGCCACCCATGTCCGGATGGAAGTTATACTCAGTGCTTTCTTCTGGGAGTATTCAAGGGTACTCAGTACTGGCACTTTTTTCTTTCTTTCCAGAAGAAAAGCACAGGTCATATTCTAATAGCACCTGGAGGATTACAATTCCCCATCCCTGTTATTGTGTGTGGATGGTGCCATTCTGGTTCTGTAAGGATCTACATGCAGCATAAGAAATTTGCTATTAGTATGTTGGATCCTGGATTGTTGCCCTGATTCAGCTAGGCATGTAAGAAAGCAGCCATTTCCATTCCAACGTCTCCAACAGCCAGTTCTGTTTCCATTCCACTGAAGCCTAGGTTTCGCTAAGTACTTCCTTGCTCTACTTCACCGCACAATTTTATTTAACATGCATAATTATTTACATGATTTATGTAAGTTGTGAAATTGGTGTAACTATCCCCATGCCATTCATTTCATTGCAGAGGCCAGTCGTTTCAGTGGAAAGGAAAACACAATTTAAGTGCTGTCATTTATGTATCGTTTGTGAACTGAAAACAGCGGCACTGGCGTATATTGACGGTTGTTCCCTGGATTGATTTCTGTTCCGGATACGGGACAAATAAGCAAACAATGGCAATTTATAACCCTTTCCCATTTCCATTAGAATTCTCCCACATTCTTCGATTCAGCACAACACAGTACTCTCTTTTCAAAGGCAGAGCTTCTTTGCATGCAAAACAAGGCAACAATTTGCATTTATTATTAAAGCTAATCTTTAAAACATTTAGCAGCAGAATCATGACACATCTAAAAAATTGAACGGGGAGAGGCTTCTGAAATGCCTGTTTTGTGTTTTTAATGAGTTGGCATCCTATAGAATTTCAGTGCCTGTAAAGCGAGGCTGCAAATGTTCCCTGTCTCTCTTCCTACATAGATGATGGGGCCCCAGTAGAGCACTAAGTACGTTTTACACTCTGCTGGCTGACAGGTCCTCCATCATTTGAAAACTCTCATCTTCTTCCATGAGTAGAGTTTGGCTCAAGGCAAGGCGTCAGCTTAAACAAGTCTTTCCTTTTGCTTGTCTGAGATGAGGATGCCGCCAGCCGCTGGCATCTTGCAACTGGCTTCTTTGACATTAAAGGAGGGTGGGAGACTGGACCTGGCTTGGGGGCCAGATTGTTATCTCCTCCAATAACCTTTATGGGTGGTGGGAAGCGTCTCCCGCTTGTCAATCACCTGATGCCACAATGATGTCAGGTGACCCTCTTTTGCCCCTTTCAAAGCGCTATCTTGACAACTGCTCTGCAGAGGGTTTTTCATGTGCTGCTGATCAGCAGTGTCCACAGAACTCTTTTCAGCACAGCTTTTTAAGTCAGCTAAATAATAATAATAATAATAATAATAATAATAATAATAATAATAATACAGTTGTACCTTGCATCTCAAATGCCTTGGCTCCCAAACAAATTGGCTCCTGAGTGATGGAAACCTGGAAGTGAATGTTCCGGTTTTCAAACGATTTTCAGAAGCCAAATGTCTGGTGCAGTTTCCATGGCTTCTGAATGGCTGCAGGAGCTGTGAGAGTTCGTATAGAAACGAGCATTTTGTTGACGGAAGACCAGCCGTCACGAAATGGTGCTTAGCATAGAAAAAACACACAGAGAGCCATCAATATTCTCAGGACGGGATGAGCAGCTCCTTCGACTACTCTCCTCCAATTTTATTATCCTTTGTTCCCCTCTGTCGCATAGCCGTCTGCCAATGTCTCACGTTACAGTGGTGCCCCGCAAGACGAATGCCTCGCAAGACGGAAAACCTGCTAGACAAAAGGGTTTTCCGTTTTGGAGGTGCTTCGCAAAACGAATTTCCTATGGGCTTGCTTCGCAAGACGAAAATGTCTTGCGAGTTCCTGCGGGGCTTCCCCCCCCCTTTTCCCAAGCCGGTAAGCCGCTTATCAGCTGATCCGCTAAGCTGCTTAACAGCTGATCCGCTAAGCCGCTTAACAGCTGATCTGCTAAGCCGCTTATCAGCTGATCCGTTAAGCCGCTTAACAGCTGATCCGCTAAGCCGCTAAGCCGCTTATCAGCTGATCCGCTAAGCCCACTAAGCCGCTAATAGCGCTAATCCGCTAAGCCACTAATGGGCTTGCTTCGCAAGATGAAAAAACCGCAAGACGAAGAGACTTGCGGAACGGATTCTTTTCGTCTTGCGAGGCACCACTGTACCTCATCCGGTCATGGCTTTTACTACACCCATCACCATATAAGGTAATCACTGCCCAGAGGAAACACAACTCCATATAAGGTCAATACATTCTATACACTGCCAGGCACAGAGTGCTGGTCACCAAGGTCAGGAGGCACCCTGCAGTATTACAAGCCTCTGCCATGGCTTTATAACTCCCACATTTTCTATTAAGGTAAAATCACATTTCTTGTTTTGCCTACATTTGCCTCTGGCTCCACCCACTACTTATTGCATTTATTGATATTGTGCATTTGGAAGCAACAGGATGAAGAAAAACTGACTTGGAATAAAAATTGTCCAGTCCAAAAATAGGTTTCAAAAGCTTTACTAACAGAACTTGCTCCAAAACAGACACTCAAAACAACCATGTTACATCCAAATAGTTGTAGAATATCACCTGCACAGGTGCAGCATTTTAGAAATATGAAATTACTTTACCCAGAGCCCGAAAACAAAACTCTGCCTCTCTACACACAGCCTGCATTCGAGCCTGAGGCTGTGTTCCTGGAGATAGTCATTTGCACAGCATCCTCTTTGGTGGTTTAAGAACAAAGACTAACTCACACACTCAACATGGGGATTTGCAATAGAATACCCCGTGTGATTTAAGTTAAACACCTCGTGGCAGAGTAGCAGAGATACATTCTAAGTTAATTATCAATGGTCAGGCTCTCTGCAACTCTTTTTGTTTAGCTTCAGTGGAAGTTTCCATGCTATGCATTCAGAAGTATACATACACCCTTGTACAAATTAATTGAAACAAAGCACGTTTTCTATCTTACTCATAATTCTGTACTCAAAACAAACACGAAAAGTCAGTTGATAATTATGGTGTCAGAAGCCTGCAGCCCATAGAAGGAATGATGCGCTCACCACAATATATTGAGGTTCTATGAAAGAGAGTTATTCCAGAGCTGGAAAAAAGGTATACTGACCGTACTGGGATATGGCAGTCATGACAGAGCAGCAAATACAGGTACTTGATTGGCCAGGGAATTCCCCGGACGTAAATCCCATTGAGAATTTGTGGGCTATATGCAAAAGTCGTCTCCGTGCTGTAGACTGTATGACTATGGAGAAGCTCATTCAGGCGCTGATTCAAGTGTGGTACAGGGATCCGATAACCAACAGTGACTGTTCGGAACTAGTAGACTCTATGCCAAACCATGATCAATTGCTGCTGAAAAATGTGTTGTTTAGTCATTTAGTTGTGTCCGACTCTTCATGACCCCATGGACCAGAGCACGCCAGGCTCTCCTGTCTTCCACTGCCTCCCACAGTTTGGTCAAACTCATGCTGGTAGCTTCGAGAAACATTGTCCAACCACCTCGTCCTCTGTCGTCCCCTTCTCCTTGTGACCTCCATCTTTCCCAACATCAGGGTCTTTTCCAGGGAGTCTTCTCTTCTCATGAGGTGGCCAAAGTATTGGAGCCTCAGCTTCAGGATCTGTCCTTCCAGTGAGCCCTCAGGGCTGATTTCCTTAAGAATGGATAGGTTTGATCTTCTTGCAGTCCATGTCATATCCGTTACTAATGTACATATACATGAGTTTTGTACATGTATATGTGAGTTTTGTACAATAAACTACATTGTTTGTTTCAATTAATTTGCACAAGGGTGTACAGGCAGTTGTTTTCCATTTCAATGTACAATTAAACAATTATTTTTAACACCGCTAGCATGTGGTGACTGGGAGTTTGCCCCTGTTAAGTTGTGGGTGGACATATCAGACGACACAGCGATTCTTCAAACAGCTCTTGTGTATTCACAGGCCAGAACAGAACTGGACTGAAGGGTTCAGTCAGCCTGCTTATATAGAGCTCCAGTACAATGTAACTGTAACAATTTTCTAAAAATATCCAATCACTGAACGTCACTTTCGATCCCTTATTTGCATAACTATCTACAGTATCCCCCTGCTAGCCCAGGGTGAGAACTTCAGTACATTAACAGCCCCCAAGGAAGTGCATTCCTTGGGCTGTTCTCTCTGCTGTGCATCAATGTATACATGTTGCTTCCAGCATTGCGTGCAGCTGTTGTGCACAGGTATGGTGGACTGCAAAACAAGCCCAATGACCCTCCCACTGTCTCATGGTGTCACTTCCACTTGTGTGGCCAACGGTCAGCCTGAGAATTGCCATCATTACTCTCCCGCAGTCCTTCTACCCTGATCATTGTTGTTAACCCAAGCATTTTTGTTACCGATTAAGATCTCGAATGCCACTCTGACACATTGATTTAAATGCCTTCATTATTTCCCTCGCTTTCAGAGATGAGGCAATCCATGACAAAGAGGTTAATTGCAACCCAATAGAGCTACGCTAATGTTTTATTAAGGAAAGAGCTAGTCACGGTGGCCTTTTTCGGCAGAGGAAACCTGCTAACAATAACGGAGCCAGATGGAACCCAGTTCCCGAGACAGCCTTGAGGACAGTGCTGTAATTCGCACCAGTCTGCTTTTGGCAAAGAACGAAACAGAAACACTTCCCTGGTGATGACATGCTTGGCAGTGGTTCAGGAAAGAGCAATATAAGAAGGTGCCCTGTTCTGGATCAGACCTTTTCGTGTCCATCTAGCCTAGCAACCTCCAGTCCAGGGGTAGGCAATGTGGATTTCCCTAGCTGTTAGAGTTCAACTCCCATCAGCCCCAGCCAGCAAGGGTCAGGGATGATGGGACTTGTAGTCTTTAGGCCACCACACTGGGGAAGACAGCCCTTGAGAGGTTCCACCTTTGCTACTCATGGTTTAGTTGGACCGGCAGCGGTTCTCAGGTTCCACAGGAAAAGTCATAGAATCATAGAATCATAGAATCATAGAGTTGGAAGAGACCACAAGGGCCATCGAGTCCAACCCCCTGCCAAGCAGGAAACACCATCAGAGCACTCCTGACATATGGTTGTCAAGCCTCTGCTTAAAGACCTCCAAAGAAGGAGACTCCACCACACTCCTTGGCAGCAAATTCCACTGTCGAACAGCTCTTACTGTCAGGAAGTTCTTCCTAATGTTTAGGTGGAATCTTCTTTCTTGTAGTTTGGATCCATTGCTCCGTGTCCGCTTCTCTGGAGCAGCAGAAAACAACCTTTCTCGCTCCTCTATGTGACATCCTTTTATATATTTGAACATGGCTATCATATCACCCCTTAACCTCCTCTTCTCCAGGCTAAACATGCCCAGCTCCCTTAGCCGTTCCTCATAAGGCATCGTTTCCAGGCCTTTGACCATTTTGGTGGCCCTCCTCTGGACATGTTCCAGTTTGTCAGTGTCCTTCTTGAACTGTGGTGCCCAGAACTGGACACAGTACTCCAGGTGAGGTCTGACCAGAGCAGAATACAGTGGCACTATTACTTCCCTTGATCTAGATGCTATACTCCTATTGATGCAGCCCAGAATTGCATTGGCTTTTTTAGCTGCCGCGTCATGATGCCAGACTTTTAGACTGGTGATACCAGGGATGAAACCCGATACTTGCACACAAAGTGTGCGCTGAACTACCCCCTGCAAAAAAAAACCCACTCTCTCAACTGATAAAGACTCTCCATCCTTGGGACATCATCATCATCATCATCATCATCATATATTATTTATACCCCGCCCATCTGACTGGGTTTCTCCAGCCACTCTGGGCAGCTCCTAACAGAATACTAAAAGCATGATAAAACATCAAATATTAAAAACTTCCCTAAACAGGGCTGCCTTCAGATGTCTTCTAAAAGTCAGGTAGTTGTTTATTTCCTTGAGGGCATTCCACAGGGAGGGTGCCACTACCAAGAAGGCCCTTTGCCTGGTTCCCTGTAACCTCACTTCTCACAGTGAGGGAACCGCCAGAAGGCCCTTGGAGCTGGACCTCAGTGTCTGGGCTGAACGATGGGGGTGGAGACGCTCCTGCAGCACCAGCCCAGTGCCAGAATCTTCCTTTTATGGATCATGGAAAGGACTTTCCCCATTTTCATTCCTGCTTTTATTCATTCAATAAATCCCACTGGACGCCGTTTTTTGAGCACGCTTAGCTCAGATCAGATATGTTAACCCTATAACCTCCCTCTCAGGCAAACACCCCTTCTAGCTATGCCCCTTCAGAGCAAGGCAAGGGCACCTCCACCATGGGCCAACCTATATGCCATGGAACTGGTTTATACTGTAAGTAAAGGAACTGAACCTACCTAGTACCGTCTGGTGTTTTTCCGTTCCATTTGGCACATTCCTCTGGCATGTTGAATGGGCACTCTGCACATGCCCCAACATTTTGATGGCAATTCTGCTTATCCAATGCACAGAGCAGCTTCCCGCGGCATCCAGTCTTCTTAAAGCTGAGCGTCATTAGAAAACATTGAGTTTGATTTATGAGTCAGAAATAATAATAATAATAATAATAATAATAATAATAATAATAATAATAATAATATATTATTTATACCCCGCCCATCTGGCTGGGCCTCCCCAGCCACTCTGGGCGGCTTCCATAAAAGCCAAAAATACAGTAAAATATCACACATTAAAAACTTCCCTGAACAGGGCTGCCTTAAGATGTCTTCTGAATGTCAGGTAGTTGTTTATCGCTTTGTCATCTGCTGGAAGGGCGTTCCACAGGGTGGGTGCCACTACTGAGAAGACCCTCTGCCTGGTTCCCTGTAGCTTTGCTTCTCGCAATGAGGGAACCGCCAGAAGGCCCTCGGCGCTGGACTTCAGCGTCCGGGCAGAATGATGGGGGTGGAGACGCTCCTTCAGGTATACTGGACCGAGGCCGTTTAGGGCTTTAAAGGTCAGCACCAACACTTTGAATTGTGCTCGGAAACATACTGGGAGCCAATGTAGGTCTTTCAAGACCAAAAGAGTGTTTGATGTCATGTTCAAGGTCCACGAGCAGATCTCCAGGTCATGATATCTTGAGAGGCATCCACACTGGTGCAGCTTGGAATGATTTGGTTCACCATCTGTATTCAAAATGGCACCCAGTAGGCAAAAAATCACCTCCTCCACCTCAGGAACCATCATGCCAAACTGGGTGATGATCTTTCTGAGGGGCATCTGAAACCAATAGAGAACAGACAAGACTTTCCAAAATAATATAGTAGATTCAAGCAAACTCTGACCAGAGTTAACGGACACTTTCTAGCCAAGCAAAAACATTCAAGAAGAGTGAGCAGCCAGCCAGTGAGGGTTGGGGCTGGGCAGGATCCCAACGGATCCTGACTGGTGGGCCTCAGTCAGCCCCTGGTCCTGAGCTTCTGACACCTGATTTAGAGCTTTAAAGGACAGAACTAGCACCTCGAAATGGACCCAGGAACAAATCTAGAGCTAACAATTTTAAAGAAACATTAATATTATGTGATATAATGAATGGACTTCCTTTCTGAATCACCCTTCAGCTCTCAAAGACAATGACAGATGTCCAGATTGATTTTCATTGTTCTGGATCAGGTCTCCTCAGGCTTCCTGGCCCTGGAACACTCCATAATCAGTATAATCAGACGAGAAACCAATGGAGAGGCATACTTTATGTTTCGGACTGGGAGTCAGGACGACACAATTACAAAACTGCTCTATTGATTTTTGGCAAGTGAGAGCATTTTACTTTCATTAGCTTAAATGAAGAAGAAGGCTGGAAGCACAGTCTTTTGCCCTGTGTCCTGCCAAGCAACTGCACAAGAAGTCGTTTTCAGAAGGCTCATTGATTTGGAGGGGGCGAATGAACAGTACAGGCTCCAGTCCATGGGAGAAAAAAAGTTATTCCCTCCCGAAGGCTAGATTGATCCCATGCTTCTGCAGTTGCTTCAGAAGTCTCAGAGTGGTACCAAGTCAAGGCCATGTCCCAGGCATCTCCATGCAGAAGGCCCTGATTAATGTGTTCTGAGCAGCCAAAATGCTAAATGAATGTTGAGGAAATGTTCCTTTTCTGCTTGAAGAGGTTAACCGCATCAGTGGTGCTCCACCACTGCCAGAGAAGAACCTTAGGGCTTAGCAGTTGCTGAAGTGTGATGTGAGGGATGGAGTTTGCTTCCACAAGCAGCGGTGATGGCCACCAGCTTAGATGGCTTTAAAAGAGGATTAGACAAACTCATGGGGAACAAGCCCATCCACGGCTTCTAACCCTGAGGGATATACTTTACTTCTGGGAGGTAGATATGATAGCTTCAACCACAATTTAAAAAGGATATTTACAAGGTGTGCAGAAGAAGGCAACCAAGATGATCAAGGGTCTAGAAATCATTCAGAGGAATGGTTGAAGGAACTGGGTGTGATGGCCTGGGACTCGGGCTTGGAACCAGAGGAGACTCAGTCTGCACTGGATCCTTTGCCTCAGGCATCACCTGAACCAAGTCTGGGGCCTGATCCTGAAGAGTCCCAGTCTGCACAGGTTTCCCTGTGCTGGCCTGAGCCTGCCCTGGCTCCATATGTGGGGAGTACCTCATTGCCTTCAGCTGGGCAATCACTTACAGCTGCTCCACTGCCAGTTGGGTCAGGAGAGGCTGAGGCTGCCTCTGGGTCCAGTAACCCACCGACATCTCCTGAGCTGCAGAGACTCAGGTCTGAGAGAAGGAGAGACCTGAGTACTTGCAGGAGGAGTGCTCACCTTTGGGCAAAACAGGGAGGTGAGTCGCCGGGGGATCAGGACTGGCCGTTATCCCGACACAGATAAAAGGCTGTCGGGCCCTGCCCCAAGTTGTGGGAGCAATGTTGCTGTATGCTAGATCCTGCCTGAGATCCTGTACCTTTCCTTGCTTGGTTTCCTGCCTTGGCCCTGTCGGACTGACTCCTAGTGGAACCTTCAGATTCTGGACCAGTCCTGGACTGCATTGCATGGGTTACCCCCAGGCCCAGCACACAGGGTATGCTTAGCCTGGAAACGAGGAGACTGAGAGGAGAAATGATGGAGCAAGCTTGTATTTTGCTATTCCAGAGGGTAAGACCCAAACTAATAGATTCAAGTGACAAGAAAGGAGATTCCAACTAAATTAGGATGAACTTTGACAGCAAGAGCTGTTCAACAATGAAATGGATTATCTCAGAAGTTGGTGGACTCTCCTTCCTTGGAGGTTTTTAAACAGAGATTGGGTGGCCATCTGTCAGAGATTCTTTAGCTGCGATTCCTGCATGGCAGAGGGTTGGGCTGGATGATCCGTGGGGATCCTTCCAGCTCTTCAATTCCACGATTCTGTGATTCTATGTAAATATATCAGCAACAGTAATAATACCTATCTGCAGCACCCAGTGTTGTATTTCTGTAGTGGAAGTGGGGTATTTTGCATGCAGAAAAAGAGTTCCTCTTGATCTTTCAGAATTAGCACCTGCATTTTTCATTTTTCTCTTCCCTTCCTGTCCTAGTTCCCAAACCCATCTATTCTCCCTGCTCCATTATCCATTTTGTGTAATGTGTTTTAGATTGTTAAATCTGCAAGCAGGGACCACAGTGTTTTCATTGATTGTATGCAACCCACCCTGGGAACTGGCTGAAATGCGGGGTACGGATTCCCTTAATCAAATGAACCAAACAAATCAAGGGAATTCATTCCTTCTGTGTTCCTGTCACCTTAAGCAGCCCAAGGTTCTTAATTTTTTTTTTTAAAAGGTTATTCTGTATTCAGTAAGCACTGGCTCTGCTGAATGACCAAGGAGGAAAGGGTCAGGCAAAAGCATGTTCTATCATTTTGAGTACAAAGAGGAGGAAATAAAATATTAAAAGCTTTAATCTGATCACTATGCAGATTAATGACCTAAACTTCTGGGAATAAGTATTGACTGACTGACCATCTGCCATCCAAAATTCAAAATAGCTGACTAAGCTGAGATAATTCAGATAAATGTAGGAGTCATAAACAGCATCCAAATATTGCCCTGCAGCAATGCAGCAACCACCCTCTTCCTGTAATCCATGGTTGGGGGACATTTTACACCCCAAAGGACCTGTTTGCTCATGTACCACCTTCAAATGGCTGCATACTGGGTTGAGTGGGGCCAGAAGCAAAAGTAAGTGGAGCAACAGATGCCATTTGGTTCAGTAGGCTACATCGAAAAGGGAAGAAGCTTGTCTTCTCCTGCTCTGGAGGGTAGGGCTCAAACAAATGGCCTTACAAGAAAGAAGATTCCGCCTAAACACCAGGAAGAACTTTCTGACAGTGAGAGCTGTTTGACAGTGGAACAGTCACCATGGGAGGTTGTGGACTCTCCTTCCTTGGAGGTTTTAAAGCAGAGATTGGATGGCCATCTGTCATGGGTGATCTAGTTGAGATTCCTGCATTGCAAGGGGTCCCTGTCAGGAATTCAAGCCCATATCAGGAGAAACTGGCAACAATCCCAGGCACCCGGCTTGATTCCCTGTTCACCTCCCTGGCTGCATTCCCCAGCAAGCACAGGCTAGGTCTTGATCGGCGATTATTCTCAAACGTGAGAAGACCCCCCCCCCTTTCCTGCACCCTGGCAGGGGAAAGAGATAGACAGAAACGTATTTACATGCCTTTATTTCTGTCTTTGCAGCGTTACAAAAAACATGACTGCTCTCTTCAAACTCCAGCAGTGTAGTGACAAACACTTCCTGTACTTCCTGGACAGGAACAAACGGAAGAGCTCATATTACACTCTGAGCTAATTCCGGTGCTTCACACTGTGAATTGACTGTCCCTGTTTCCCACGGGCAGTCCCAACAATCCCATCATGTTTACTTTTCAAGCTAGCACTTTGCAGCAGCATTGCTTCAATATCGTAACAGTCCCTTCCAACTCTGGAGTCTACGATTCTATGATTCTAGCCACACCATAAGGAATGCCAGAGGAGGGAAGGAGGGCCAAGCACTCCCCACAAACAAAGAGCTCACCTGCCCACTTGCCCCCCATTTCTGAACTCTTGTCATTAATATGTCACCCACCTACGAATATACTTTGCCCATTCTGTGCCTGCCCAGATTTTTTGTTTCTGGTGCCACCACTGAAACACACAAAGACCTTCTACACCCCCATCTCTCCATTCAGGGCAAGTGGCATTATCATGGTTCAATTAAACTTTCCAATTAAGCAAAAACATTCAAGGGCCTAGATGGAGTCTGAAGGCTCGTTAGAGAGGGCTGCAATTGAGCCCTGGACCTGAGGTTCCCCACTCTTGCTATAATAGCAGGGTAGTTACTCTCTGTTAACCTTCCATCCTAGACTCTACTAGCATCAAATCTAGTCCTAGCAAGGCTGGACCATTCATGGCATGCCTTGGAGGGGTGTCTCAGATGATGATCTTATATAGTTGCTGAGCTAGGATACATTTTGCCCCTTCTACTTTCCAGCTCTAAATATGATTGTCCTCTGTTTGTTCTCTTTTATGTTGGTCGAACCCCTGTAACTGCATAGTAAGATTTAAAACTCTTAAGGAAAAGAATTTTGACTACATTGATCCAAGTCCAGTTAGCTTTTTGTTGGCCAAGGAGACTGATGGAATTCATCGCTCATGGTTTCTTCCTGCATAAAATCTCACTGAATGAACCCCCAACACTTAGTTGGGTTCATTCTATGGTCTATTTTGCAGGTACTGATGAATTATCCCCTAAATCCTTGTAAATAATGCTAGATTTATGTAGGTCCCAGAGTGTGGATGGGGAAAAGATGATCAGGAAAAAAAGCTTTTCAGTTCATCAGACAATTTTTTAAATCAGTTTAATCCTACCTATAGATTAGCTAAACATTGCAGACCTTAACATTCTAAGATGGACTGTAGGAATAGCATTTGGATACCATTGCTGGCACTGGGACATTGTTGTGTCCACTATGTTCTGAATGAGAAGATGACCGATGGCCATTGCCAACCACTGAACCTCACAATGTTCCCCTTCCTCTTTGCAGGCTGGACGAAGTTTGCTCGATTGACACGGGCGTTGACGAACAGTCGGAGTGTTCTGCAGCAGCTAACACCTATGAACAAAGCCGAGGTGGTCCATAAACACTCACGGTTAGCTGAAGTAAGTGTCAGACATATGCTCTCCTCTCCTGATCTGAAACTCTGTGTGTGTGTGTGTGTGTGTGTGTGTGTGTGTGTGTGTAACATTGCAGACAGAAAGAACCACCAGCCAAAGTTTCAGGTATAAGCTGCAGGGCCACATTTCCTTTCCCAGGAAGAAAAGACCTCGTTGAGATGGAAGCAACACCAAGAAAGAGAGATAGAGAGAAAGCTTTGATTGTTCTAGGATGGAGATGGAGTAGGATGGGAAGCCAGTGGAGCAAAAGGGCAAGAATGAAAAATATTTATACTTACTCATGATGATGGTAGTGGTGGTGATAATGATTATATCTATACTATCATTAGCATTAGAAGACAAGTCCCAGCCCCAAAGATTTTACAACTTATTTATTAGATGAAGACCTCTACCCCATCCTATGTAGGAAATATATAGAGCTGCCTTATGCTGAGTCAGACCACTAGTTTATTCAGCCCAGTAATGTCTATACCTACTGGAAATGGCTTTCTAGGATTTGAGGCAAGGGGCATTCCCAATGTTACCTGGAGATTGAACCTAGAACCTTCAGCATTCTCTACCACTGAGCTGCCGTCTTTCCTTGAATTGGGTTTGTGGGAGTTCATGATGTAATGAGCAATAACCCATGTGGTAACACCTGCATATCTTTTATTTTAAGGTTCTCCAGCTGGGTTCCGATATTCTTCCACAATACAAGCAAGAAGCCCCAAAGACTCCACCACATATCATTTTACACTACTGCGCTTTCAAGACCACTTGGGACTGGGTCATCTTAATCCTCACCTTCTACACGGCCATCATGGTTCCTTACAACGTGTCCTTCAAAACCAAGCAGAACAACATTGCATGGTTGGTTCTGGATAGCGTGGTGGACGTTATTTTCC
The DNA here is from genome assembly GCF_964234715.1 of Podarcis melisellensis. Classification (NCBI taxonomy): domain Eukaryota; kingdom Metazoa; phylum Chordata; class Lepidosauria; order Squamata; family Lacertidae; genus Podarcis; species Podarcis melisellensis. The sequence goes on along the minus strand of NC_138528.1, from coordinate 9,791,304 downwards.
TGGTGGACATAGTCCTGAATTTTCACACAACTTTTGTTGGACCTGGTGGAGAGGTCATCTCAGATCCCAAACTCATCAGGATGAACTACCTGAAAACCTGGTTCGTGATAGACCTTTTGTCATGTTTACCTTATGACATCATCAATGCCTTTGAGAATGTGGATGAGGTAAGCAATCTCAATCTGGTTTTGCCCAGGACTGCTTGAGGTTCTGTAGTTTATAATGTTCCGAATGTGGGTCATGACCAAATGTTAGAGCACTTCCAGTTAAGCTAATTCTCTCGCACTGAAAACACTGGGAACATATGAAGCCCACAAAATCCATAGTAGGTTGAGGTAAATGCCACAAAATATGGAACAAGCTTCTGGTCTGCAATGGTGTCAGTCTTAAGAGGGAGTGTGGGGGGAAGGAAGCAGAGTTATTAGGTGAAACTCTCTTGGGTTCACCAGTTTCTGGGGCCCATTGGAACTGGTGGGGCAGAAGGCTGGGTAGGTGTAGCCAGAGCCAAGCTTTCATCCTCATTCTCCTCTCGGCTCAGTTCTACAACGAAAGCACTGAAACGAAGGAGGAGGAAGCTGACTGGTGGTGCCACCCTCTGGACTGGTTGCAAGTGGGAAAGCAGGCAGGTAGAGGCTTGTGGAAGGCAGCCTGAGATTGGCGGGGCAGCACCCCATATGCCCAAATGGACCACTATCCACTGCCTAGGTGCCAACTAGATTTTAGGTTACACCTTGGGATACTGGCCTGAAGAAAGATACAATGACCCAGTTTGCATGTAATGCATAGCTAAACAATGGCTTAGCACAAACAAATGGGTTCCCAGAGCAAAGACAGCAGCTGCTGCTCTATTCCTCCACTCCTCCTGCTTCTGCGCTATCCAGGGCTAAACCATGGTTTGGTTTAGCATTACATCTATTCCCAGGTTTGTGGGTGGTCTCACTCCAGACAAGCTGTGAACTGTAGCCAAGGTTTGCTCTTGGTTTTTTAGTTTTCATGGGGAAGACAAACCACGAACTTGGTTTCAGGTGTAACACTAAGCCAAACCATCGCTTAGTCCCACGTAACATGGCAACAGCAGGACTGAAGGAAGAGCCCAGTGGCTGGTCTTCTCAACGAACCATTGTGTTTGCTTGTTTCTGCCAAACCATGGTTTAGTGTTATTTGAAGACTGGGCCAGTGGCTGATTCCCCTTTTCTGAAAATATATAATCCAGCAATTCTCAAGATCTGTCAACAGAATGAAACAAGGCAGGTTCATTGGGAGAAAGAATAGCAGAGACCCTGTTAATTCTTATATTAGCAAAGCAGGATATTATTTTTAGATGGAACGCCAGGTTAAACAAGTCAAAAGTGGCAAAATAAGGTAGCTTTACCTGGTGGTTGGAGGGAACAGATATTCAGAATAAAGTCTGATGAAGCTAGCCTCACTCTAATATCTAAATCTGGAATTAAAATGAAAAACTGGCAACAGCTAAAAGCCGATCAACATGAAAACAACAGCCGTCAGGCCCACAGACAAAGGCTTTTAATAAGCATATTATTTAAGCATTCATTATAACACTACAGATGTCGAGCTTGACACACGAGCAGGACAAAGAGTAAATAATATGCCAAATTAAGAAGTCTTCTTTCTAAATGAAGATGCATCATCTCCTCAACATAAGGCATTAATTCACCCAGTCAAGTAACGTTTCATTTTTAATGCCCACCCTCGAGGCCTGAGCTAAAATTTTAGCATTGCTTATCGGCACCAGATTTTGTCCATGCCGAGAAAACTTGGTCTTTCAAACAGCAGCAAGAATCATTTTTGAAGGGTGATCAAGACGTGCGACCAAGAAACAGATCCATGATGTCTCCCTCGGGAGGTGATGGACTGTCCTTCCTTGGAGGTTTTTAAGCAGACGTTGGATGGCCATCTGTCATGGATGCTTTAGCTGAGATACCTGCATTGCACGGGGTTGGACTAGGGATCCCTTCCAACTGTACAATTCTATGATTCTGCTTCGGGCTGCAGCTGGGAATCTCAGGTCTAGGGGGACAGATTCTGGCCTTTTTATCTGGCATCTGGGTCTCTTCCCAAGCCATACCGCTTGGTGACCTCCCTCTTTGATCTCCCTGGGTGCTTGTTCCTGCCCGGAGTGTGTCCTTGAGCTGTGACCATGCCTGGCTGCAGGATAGGGTAAAGTGTGTGGCTGTACCCTGTTGCTCCGCCCACTTTTCCCTCAGGTCCCACCCACCACAGGCATACAGTGACCTGAAAATTGACCATAGAGGAGTCTGGCCCCTCAACTGAAAAAAAAGGCTCCCCCATCTTTGACGTAGGGCAGAAATGTCCAACAGGTTGATTGCAAGCTACTGTTCGATCGTGGAGGTGTTTTTGGTCAATCGTGGTATTAATATAAGCACTTCTAGATGGGCTTCCCCCCAAAATAAGCTCAATAACCGGAGCAGTACCTATTTATCTACTTGCACTTTGACGTGCTTTCGAACTGCTAGGTTGGCAGGAGCTGGGACAGAGTGACGGGAGCTCACCCCGTCATGGGGATTTGAACCGCTGACCTTCCGATCAGCAAGCCTAGGCTCTGTGGTTTAACCCACAGCGCCACCCGCATCCCAATGTACCCAGACTACCTTACACTGCATTTAAAACCAAAATCGCATTTGGATAAAAGCTGTTTCTCAGGCGGCTAGTCCTAGTCTTTATAACCTTTTACCATCTTCCAGAAGGCAGAAGCTGAAAGAGATCATTTCTGGGGTGCGCACTATCCTGCACTATCTCTGCAGCTTTCTTATGACACCTGGAAGCGTAGATTTGATCCAAGGTGGGAAGAGTGCACCCAATTATTCTCTCTGCAGTCTTTAAAACCCTGGACGGCATTGTATTTCCCCTGACCATTGTGACTAGTAGCCACTGATAGCCAATCTCCTCCATGAATTTGTCTCTTTCTCTTTTCAAGCCATTTAGGTTGGTGGCCATTGCTGCCTTTTGTGGGGCAAATCCCACAGTTTGACTAATATGCTGTGTGGGAAAGAGCCTCCTTTTGTCTGTGCTGAAGCAGCAAATGTTCAGCTTGCTTCGTTGGATGGTGTTAGGTTTTCGTATTATGAGATACGGGGAGAGAGAGACTTCTCTCTATCCACTTTCCTCCACACCTTACATAATATTTGTACTGCAACAATGCCCAGAATCCACAGCCGTGTTGTACAAAGCAACACAATCTGTTGTTGTGCGGATAATTCTAAATACATATTCATCTTTTGGCAGCCTGTGATGTTTCCATTGGCAGCTGCCTTTGTGTTACTGCTAGGGCTGTATTGCTTAACTAACTCTTCTGTTCTAGTCTACAAAAGGCATGCAAACATACGCACACAGCTACAAATAAACATAGTTTGGGGAAAGAAAGAAAGAAAGAAAGAAAGAAAGAAAGAAAGAAAGAAAGAAAGAAAAGCAGGAATGGGGGGGGGGGATCCACAGTGTGGAAACACAGTCCCTGGAGGTGAATTCAGAGTTTGCATCCTAGAATTGTAGAGGTTTATATGACTTGTACCATGGGTGCTTCCTGGTGACTCGTTTATTGAGCCTTCATCCTGATTGGTTTGCAGGGAGATTAGAGAATGTTGACTATTTAACAAACCTTCACTCTGATTTGTGGGGAGGTTAGATGACGTTGCATCAAAGTATGGGTTATCCCATGTGTTTCCTCCTCAGTTTCCTTATCAAAGAAAAATCCGATCATTTAGGGGGAGGGGTTTTTGTGCAATCAACTATAATTGTGCAACCTGAATTTCCTGGTAATTTGTGCGAATCCCACCGGAAAATAATGGCAGGCTATGACTCAGCCAATGCACAACCCTCTGGTGAGCTGGTGTAGTCTTGTGATTAGGAAACATGGCTAAAAAGCAGGGGCTCTTGCCTCTTATATTGACCCTGCAATGGATACACAACAGTATTATTTGTTTATTTTTACATTTGGCTATTAAGGTTCTGTCCTTCCCTTTCTCTCAGAGGAGCCTGGTACAGCAAACAATTAAACTGCAAAGCAATATAATTTGCAGGGTTTCTAAAACACAACTGAGCACACAAACACACAAACAATTTTATATTTGTTCTTAATGCTGATCGTTGGTGATTGCAATGGTGACAACAACAACAACAAGCGGAACTGAGTAGTTTGGAAGGCTGTGGACTCTCCTTCCTTGGAGGTTTTTAAAGAAAGTTTGGATTCCACCAGGGGTTCTTTAGCTGGTGATTCCTGTATTGCAGGGACTAGATGAAGCTCTGCGCCCAACTCTACAATTCCATGTTTCTATGAATAATAATAATGCATATTTGTTTTCCATTGATCTGTGGATTTTAGCCATGTCTTTGCCATAATTTTATTTGTAGACAGTTTGGAGGGCCTTTTGACCAAGCATTTAATACCTTTTCTAAATAGAAAGATCAAGGCCCACAATAGCGAAATAATTTCAACGTTGCCAGGAGCAGTATTTTTCAGCCATGAGTGAACAGGATTCTCTCCCCCGCCCCATTCCACCCAAATGTTAATACTGAGGGAGACAGACACACCTCACCAAGAACTGTATTCCACAGATGAGGAACTGCCACCGCTAAGACCCTGCCATCGTGGCACCACCAGCAGAGAATGGCATTCGGGGTGGGGTAGGGGATGGCTGTGGTCTAAACCACTGAGCTTCTTGGGCTTGCCAATCAAAAGGTTGGCGGTTCGAATCCTCGTGACGGGGTGAGCTCCCGTTGCTCTATCCCAGCTCCTGCCAACCTAGCAGTTCGAAAGCATGCCAGTGCGAGTAGATAAATAGGTACCGCTCCGGTGGGAAGGTAAACAGCATTTCCGTGCACTGCTCTGGTATCGGTGTTCCGTTGCACCAGAAATGGATTAGTCATGCTGGCCACATGACCCAGAAAAACTCTCTGCAGAGCGGACAAACGCCGGCTCGCTCAGCCTGTAAAGCGAGACTCGCAACTGTAAAGCGAGTGCCGCACCCCCAGAGTAGTTCGCAACTGGACTGAACGGTCAGGGATCCCTTGACCTTGACCTTTAGGGGATGGTAACCCTTTGGCTAAGCACCGCAGTGGCAAATGGAGCTATCATATCTTTGGAAGGAAATTTAGGTCAACACACTTCTGAAGACTCCTCACTATCTGGTGCACAATGTTATCTAGCTATAGAGAAATGGAGAATCGTGGCTCTGTCGTATGGAGGAAATGGGATTTGAGTACAGTACTTAGATTCAGAAGGGAAGTTCTGCAGTGATTTTGATGCCAGCAAGGAGATGTAGCTTTACCTGGCAGAAGATGCTGAGACAAGAAGATAATAGAGAGCTTAGAGGAATTTGGACAATCTGACAAGTACTGCAAACAGTACAAGGAGGAGGAAAAAACCAAATCCACATAGCAATGGAGAGCTACATTGACATGGTAAATGAGAGATTAGGTGTAAGACAGAAGAACTATGAGGAAGACAGCAGAACTGCGTGGATGAATATTTTCACAGAAATGATGCGTGGTGCCAAATGCAGAGAGGAGCATTTCTTTTGCTTCCTAATGACCAGTAGTGGACAGATGATGTTTCTGGAACAGGGCACAGCCCTACCATGCAAGTGGAGGAGGCTGCTTCAGGTGGCAGAATTCAGAGGGATAGGAGAAGGAAGAAATCGATGGCTAAATGTTGCTGTGATGTTTAAAAGTATCACCTCAAACATAAGTACTACTACTACTACTACTACTAATTTATTATTTATACCCCGCCCATCTGGCTGGGTTTCCCCAGCCACTCTGGACAGCTTCCAACCGAATATTAAAAACAATACAGCATCAAACATTAAAAACTTCCCTAAACAGGGCCACCTTCAGTTGTCTTTTAAAAATAAAATAGTTGTTTATTGCCTTGACATCTGCCGGGAGGGCGTTCCACAGGGCAGGCGCCACTACCGAGAAGGCCCTCTGCCTGGTTCCCTGTAACTTGGCTTCTCACAGTGAGGGAACCGCCAGAAGGCCCTTGGCGCTGGATCTCAGTGTCTGGGCTGGATGATGGGGGTGGAGATGCTCCTTCAGATATACAGGACTAATGCCGTTTAGGGCTTTAAAGGTCAGCACCAACACTTTGAATTGTGCTTGGAAACGTAAGGGGGGGGGGAACAGGTGCTGCTCTTGAGGTAACAAAGCGTCTTGGGCCACAAAGTTCTGGAGGAAGCTGAAAATAATTGCTCAGCAGCTTTTGATGACTAGAAGATTTGTTTTTTAAAGAGCCTTGATGGCTCGTGGTTCCTAGCTGTTACATATATGCTTGACCGGGATGAGGGTGGTGGCTGGTGAGAAAAAGTTGAATGTTGAAATGTATCAGAAAAAAAGACCTAGTCTAGTCAAAGGTCCTTCCGGTCATAGAGGCAGTGTGTACCTCCATAAACAAAGGTGGATTAAAAGGACCCCAGACTACATACTTGATCCTTTAGGGGGAGTGCAACCCCACCCAGAAAAACGTTGAATATCACATCTTTCTATAAAACATCCAACTATCTGAAAATACACCTTATCCCATACTACCTGCCCATGCATTAAGATCAGGAGATGAGATCTACTTGGTTGTCCAAGCAGATACAAGATTTGGAAGCCCAGAGAAGAGCCTTTTCAGTGGTGGCCCCTCGCATGTGGCACTCCCTCCCTACTGAGGTGTGTCTGGCCCTGTCTCCTTATACCCATTAGGCAGCTGGTTAAGGCTCACCCTTTCTGCTGGGCATTAGTAGGAGGAAACATCTGATTAAACAAATGGATTTGTTTCGGTTGCTGGGACTGGTAATTGCTATTTGGAGATTGGTTATGCAAATGTTATTTTTAAGGATTGTGCTATTCCTTGATTGTATGTATTCCTTTTATCTGATTTGCCTTTTTTTTGCAAACCACCCTGTCATGTGTGCAAAAGGCGGTATATAAATAATCAAAATAAATGAATCCAAAGCTGGCCCTATTGTTAGACAGAGTGAGGCTGGTGCCTTTGGCACCTAATTGGGGGGTTGGGTCTTATGAAAGGGCTAGTTATTTAATTTATCATCATTGTATTTTTACTGCCGGGGAATGGTGGAGTGATTTGTGGGATTATCTGCCTCAGGTGCCAAAATAACTTGATTTGCCTTGGACATTACATATCTTGACTGTTTGTGTGTATTTGTTGCTTTGCTGCAGGCAGCAAAATGTATTGGGCAAGCCCTGGCTTCCTTGGCTGGTTGTTTGAAGGAAGTTTCTGCTTGCCACCAGGTGAACAGCAACTTATGAAGCCTGGTTAGGATACAGGAGACCAGTTCTCAGGGAAACTGGCTTCTGTTGCTGATTTGATGGATGTACATGTAGCTTGCTTCATTTCCTCAGCAGCAGCTCAGAAGACCTCAGTGTATTAAGGTTCCCTGTGAAAACCATGAGAAGCCTTACAAATGGAAAACCAACACAATTAGCTCTGAAGTACTCCCATTTCCTATAGCTTCCTGAGAAAGTGCTACTTCTGCTTAAGCCCTTGAAGGAAAGTTTATGAGCATTGATTCCTGTATGCTATAGAAGAGGGCAATGAATTCTGAGTGGAATAAATATATATGCCATGGGTGGAGAACCTGTGGTTCTCCAGGTGTTGCTGGACTCCAGCTCCCACCATTCCTGACCATAGACCATGCTGGCTGATGGGAGTTGGATGTCTCTAGAAGCTCCTTTTATTGTGGTACATAAGGATGTGGTACATTGTAGGAAGTGGCCTCACACCCAGTCTGACCACTGGTCATAGCTGTCAACTTACAGATTTGAAAATAAGGGACCAGCAGCCTCGAAAATAAGGGATCAGTAGCCAAAATAAGGGATTTTAGTCAACCAGCTCCCGAGCCAAAGGCAGAAAGCCCAGCCAGGAGCCAAAGAAGCCTCAAGCGGTGGTTCCCACAGTGCAGCAACCCAGCAAAGGGGATGCAGCAAGGAAAACCACCGTCACCTCTCCGCTGGGAAGCGCTGAGCAAAGGAGAGTTCCCAGGCAACACGGCCAATTTGATTGGCACAAGGCATGCAAGCGCCACCCCCCCAGTCATCCTTAGACTCCTTATTGGGTGAGCAACGCAGCCAAGCAACACAGTTGGAGCCTCCCTCCTCCTTGGCCGGCAGGGAGGGAGGGAGAGGAGCTGCTTCTTTTGAAACCCGGGAAATTTAAGGGACATCATCAATAAGGGACAGCAGCAGGACACAGCTCTGGGATAAAGGACTTTCCCACCAAATAAGGGACTGTTGACAGCTATGCCATTGGTCCTTCTAGCTCAGGGGTCAGCAAACTTTTTCAGCAGGGGGCCGGTCCACTGTCCCTCAGACCTTGTGGGGGGCCGGACTATATTTTGAAAAAAATATATGTATGAATTCCTATGCCCCACAAATAACGCAGAGATGCATTTTAAATAAAAGGACACATTCTACTCATGTAAAAACATGCTGATTCCTAGACCATCCGTGGGCCAGACTTAGAAGGTGATTGGGCCAGATCTGGCCCCTGGGCCTTAGTTTGCTTACCCATGTTCTAAATATTGCCTACACACAGTGGCGTAGCGTGGGTTGTCAGCACCTGGGGCAAGGCAAGTAATTTGCGCCCCCTAACACGTGGATTTGCACCCCCTAGCCCATGGATTTGCACCCCCTAACCCTTACCCCAGATGTTGCGCCCGGTGCAGCCGCCCCCCTGCACCCCCCACGCTACGCCACTGCCTACACAGAGGCAGTAGCTTTCCAGGTCTTTAGGCAGTTCCCCCAGTCTTACTGGGAGATGCCAGGGATTGAACCAGAAATGCTCTGCATGCAAAGCAGATGTTCTACCACTGAGCTCCATCCCTCCCTTGAATTTCAGCAGATGCAACTTTTCCTGTAAGTGGGACCAACACCCCCTTGGCTTCATCACTATGACACAGGAGCCCCTTTCATTCTGAGACTGAATCTGTGGCTTCCTTAACTCTAAAAACAAAGTGGAGCGATCTAGTGAAAGAGGCACCGTTCCCAGTGATGTGTGTCTTCTGATTTCGTGCAACTCTTAATGCCGTTGGGTGTTCAGTAGTCTACTATCTGCCAGTGCTAAGCTGGTGTGGGGTGGAGAATACTTAAAAAGATGGGATGGGATGAATATTCTATGGAGAGCCGGAGGGAAAGGAAAATTTAGTTTGTACAAGTTGCTCTTAGGCAATCCCCAGAGACAGACCGCAAAAAGTTTGCAGAGGTAGCCTGGGGGTGAAGTGAGCCTGAAGCATTTGTTTAGTGTCTCAGTTTATGTAAGATTTATAACCGAGCATTTAAGCTATAGGATATTTAATTTGAATTACCCTTCTCAGACACTTCCCTCCCTCAAATGCACTGTATATGTTAATGGGGAAACAGATGTTGGTTGCACAATATTTAATTTCAAATCCTATGTGAGAGAGACATGCTAACAACTGACAGCTTTAAACTGAAGGCTCGTTCGGCCTCTGAAATGTCACAGGGGACCATTGTTGATCCCTCGTTTCCCCTTGGTATTGGGCCACGAGGAGTGGTGTGGCGGCAGAAAAGAGAAGGGAATTTTGCTCAGGAAACAAGGGAAATGAAGTAATCCTTTTGGACGCCGGCTTAGAAGAAAGCTGACGGCAGCAAAGCTGATTTGTAACATTTGCTGCTGTACACAGCGGGGAATTGGTAGAGGAGGAAAACGGCATAATGCTTGGAGCATCTCCAGAATGGTAATCAAGATGCAGCATGGGAAGAAGAGGGGGAGACAGGGAATAATCCACATTGCAGTGCGCAAAGGGATTCTGCGCTGCTGAATGAGCTGCTGTGAAGTTAGGGAACAGTGGGCAAAGGACCTCTTGTTGCCATTGGCTGAGCAACTCAGGGCCTCAGAGAGAGCAGGGCAGGAAGGAAGAAAGAGTAGGGTAGGACAAAAACAGGGAGAGTGAGGTCAATAGAAGGAAAGGCAAGGAGAGGGGCAAAGAAAACAAAAGTCCTGGGAATGCAGGAAGCCCAGGAAAGGGGGGTTGGGGCAAAGAGAGGAACAAAGGCTGGAAGGAGAAGTTTGTAAGGGAAAGGAAGACTCAGAAGAAGAAAGGGAGCTCAAAATCGTATAGTCAAAGTCTCCTGGTCTTCTCAGTCATTGGTGGAAAATGGTTGAAGGGAAAAGAAGCTGGATACTTTTTCTGGTGCGGCACTGCTACTTCTGCCACTGGTGTGATGTGCTCGTTGCAGTGAGAAAAAGCTTGCTGCCACGTTTTCAACCAGCTGTATCGTATTAAACAATAATCTAGGCTGCATATGAGCAACGCAACAGCAAAGTGTTCCTTCTCCTAGAAGGGACCCCCGACTGCCCACCGAATTCATGGGACATTCAGCTTTTCTGCTCCCATCTAAGCAGATGCTTCTGTGCTCCGCATGTACTGGAGATTCCCTGGTACTAAAGTATCAGTTGAACACTAGAGGAGCCCAAATGAACCACACAACAATGGAGAGCAGTGCTTATGGTGCAGCACTCAATCTACTTAAATTGCTGCATCGCAGCAGTCATACCCAAAGTGAGCTCAGGTCTCCCAGCTATATGTAAATTCTGGCTCTGAGATCACATTGCTCATTCCTTAGGCTGGCCCCAAATTTGGCTTTCCAAAGGAAGGCCACTAGAGCTTTGTAGCGTAAGTGCACTTAATCATTTACCTTGAAATGAAATCTCTCTGAATGAAGAGGGGGGATCCTTGAATATGTATGCTGCTAACATTAACACCAGAAAAGAAGGATTAAAGAGCTCATGGGGCTTTAGGGGCTAAGCTCTTTATAAGTCGCTCAACTTGAAATGTCTCTCTCTGTGGGTTCATTTGCTTGCAGAATTCCCACCCGCTTATGATTTACGGCTCTCAGCAGTCATGCAAACACTTTAAGTGTCAATTGTGGACAGAGGTGGGCCGGGGAATCTCCAAGCTCCAAAGCCCACCTGTCCCACAGTGACTTCTCCTTTCACACGCATTTCTTTCTTTAGATTTGTCAGGTAGGGTAAATAGCTGGTTTTTCTCTTTTATATAAAAAAAAAATATATATTGATGTTTCAAAGATTATACAAAAAGAAAAAACAAAATATAACAAAAATACAAAAAATACAAAACTAAAACAATTTAAAAACACATAAAATTCCATTCACTTATTTTCTTTTAACTTACTTCCCAGACCTCCTCATACCTCCCCTTTTTGTATCCCAATTCAAATTATTAATTCAGCAAATCCTCGCCATCAGTTTTCACTTAATTTTCAACCTTTCTTTCTCCCCCCCCAATTTATCTTATTCATTACAGCTGAAAACCACTTAATTTCTAACCAACATCATTCTAGCATTCACTAATTTTGTAGTATTTCCCAAGATAGTCCTTAAATTTCTTCCAGTCTTCTTCCGCCGTCTCTCTTCCCTGGTCTCGGATTCTGCCAGTCATTTCTGCCAATCCCATGTAGTCTATCACCTTCATCTGCCATTCTTCCAGAGTGGGTAGATCTTGTGTCTTCCAATACTTTGCGATGAGTATTCTTGCTGCTGTTGTTGCGTACATAAAAAATGTTCTATCCTTCTTTGGCACCTTCTCTTGGGGCTGGACTTGCCTCTTTGTGTCCAGTTCTGTGGGCACTTGAGGGTTTGCAAGGGAAACAGGCAGCGTCCAGTCACAAGTCCAAACTAAGCAGAAAACTTTCAGGACCTTGGAGAGCTCCAAGGGGCCCTGCTAAGAGAAGTTGTCCCTGCAGGGAGCCGGAGCCAACAGGGTCTGAACTGGCAGTGACTGACCAGGAATGAAACCTCATAATAGGCAGCTCAACAAAGATGTTGAACCACTGTGCAGCAGCTGTGAAAAGGGCACATTCCATTTAAGGAGTCATTAGGAGAGGAACTGAAAATAAAATTGTCAATATCATAATGCAATTATACAAAGCTATGGTGTGGCTGCACTGGGAATACTGTGTGTACTGTGTACAGTTCTGGTTGCCTCACCTCAAAAGGGATATTGCAGAGTTGGAAAAGCTTCAGAAAAGGACAGCCAAAATGATCAAAGGGAAAGGTAACAACATCTGGGGCTTTTTAGTTTAGAGAAAACGCAAGTGAGGGGAGACATGATAGAGTTCTCTCTCTCAGAACCCTGGAAGTCATTGGCACTAAAAGATCACAGATCTACATAGGGATCGTAGAATTGTAGAGTTGGAAGGGACCCTAAGTATCATCTAGTTCCAACTCCCTGCCATGCAGGAATATGTAGCTGTCCCTTACGGGGATCAAACCTGTAACCTTGATACTATCAGCACCATGCTCTAACCAACTGAGCTATCCTACTGCCAAAGAGAATTAAGCAAATTCATGGAGGATAAGGCCATAAATGGCTACCAGACATGGTGGCTTTGTCCTGCTCCCACAGTCTCAGTATGCCTCTGACTACTAGCTGCTGGGAGTTGCAAGTGGGAAGAATGCTGTTAGGCTCCTGCTTGTGGGCTTCCTCCACAGGCACCAGGTTGGCCACTGTGAGGATGCTGAATGAGGTGGGCTGTGGCCTGATTCAGCAAGCTCTCGTTAGGTTCTTATGAAGCCTCATGTAGGCCAATCAGGCCTGAAGTGGGGGTAGGCTTTGCCTTAGAGCAGTGTTTCCCAACCTTGGGCCTCCAGCTGTTTTTGAACTACAACTCCCATCATCCCTGACTAGCAAGACCAGTGGCAAGGGATGATGGGAATTGTAGTCCAAAAACAGCTGGAGGCCCAAGGTTGGGAAACACTGGCTTAATGTACTGGGGATGAAAAATAGCAAAATGTGTGGGACGTTTTTTTTAAAGAAGAAGAAGAAACATTGCAGACAAATAAAGGAGCTTCAGTTTGACTCCTGTACTGAAATAAACTCCAGTGTTTTACAGGTTTGTAATATAATTATCCAAGATTTTGACTAGACTGATTCGATAATGATGTGTAGAAAAGGGCAATTTAAACTTGGCATGGGAAGAAGGAACACTTGCCTCGTTGCTTCCTGCTAAATGAAACATCTTCAGCTGTTGAATCGCTCCCCCCCTTTTTTTTTTTGCTGTGGAATTCGTTTGCCGGAGCGCTCCTGCAGTGAGTCAGTAATGATTCCGAATGCAAGAGCTAGTTATTTATAATTTAGACTGTAATTAATTATGAGCCCGTGGCTCCCTCTCCTTTCACGTACAACTTCCAGCATAAGGCATATGGTCACTTAAAGATGAAAGAACAACAGCGTCGAAGGGGGGGAAAACAAAACACTTCTGTAAAGCAATTGCATGTGGTTGATACCGTTCAGCAATCACCATGATAGTTAATTAGTCTTCAGTGGCTAGACATATGTTCAGTTGAGAACCATGTAGGAAGGCAAGATTATGTGATCTGACCATCTTCAGTTATTCAGAATCTCAGAAGAACATAGGAAGATCCCCTCTCTTTCAGAACCACAGTCTTATAGAAACAAATGAAATCAACTCACTTTTAAAGCACCACTAACTCAAGCTCCAAGTGGGTGGAAGCCCAAGCGAATCTTTACGTTGCTGAGCTTTTCCATGCCAGGGCTAAGTTTTGCATTCCTGGTGGCTCAAAATATTCCACATACCATAAATATTAGAGGAACATTACAGGTCTTCTTCAGCAGAAAGTGCAAAATCCAGCCTTTGTTCTTGGCAGCAGAAGAGTTCCGTGTTTCTGTTCATTTTTAGTCAATGTCCTGGGCATTAATTAGCATTCATACAGAACTAAGCAAACAATCCACAATGGGGGGGGGGGGATTTTAATTCCCTGGGGACCAGTTGGGAAGCTCACATGTTCCCAAGGCAAACAAAGAAAGGAAGGAAGGAATCTGTGCAAATTCAGAGCTTTCTCAAACCAACTAGCCAACAGTATAAGCAAAGTCTTTTCTAACAAGCCCTGCTTACTGTTCCCCTATCATCTGTTTCCAAAATAGCTCATCAGCAAAGCATCTATTTTGTATGTGGGAGGTCCCAAGTTCAATCCCTGACATCTCCAGTGAAAACGAAAACAAAATCTTCTGAGGATGGGAGGACCTGCCAATATTGGTTCTCTCATGGTTCCCAATTCACATTTCTGCAGCAATATGCATATTTTTTTTTCACAGTAAAAAGATCACATGAAAATTCTTTATCATTTTTGTGTGAATATCTCCTCATAAACTTTTTTTTTGTCTGCAGTTTTGACTAAAGCACACATTTTTGCAAGCAATTTCCTCTAATGTGATGAACGTTTAATGTTGTGTTTTAATTGTTTTAGCCCACCCTGGGATCTTAGGGTGAAACAAAAATGATAAGAGAATCATAGAATCATAGAATTGTAGAGTTGGAAGTGTCCCCAAGTATCATCAAATCCACACACACACACACACACACACACACACGCACACACACTTCAATTCCGGAATCTCAGCTAAAGCATCCATGACAGATGGCCATCCAACCTCTGCTTAAAAACTCCCAAGAAAGGATAATTGCATAATATGGAGCTAAAGCGTATAAGTAATTATTGTATGTTGATTTCACTAACACATTCATTTTTGTGCACCATTTCCTCTAATATACGTATTTCCGTAAACACTGCTTGATTGGAGAACTGCATTGCAAAATTCAATGATGTGTGAATTTCAGAGGAAGGCTATGTTTCAGTACTTGTGTTGTTTTCAGAAATTGTGGGTTTAAAAGATTTGCCTGTGAATGTGAACTGAATCGAATTTCTCCCCCACCCCTACTCCCAGATGCCTCAGCGCAAACAAGAGCACGTGGTGTTTATCATTTTGCAAGTGAGTAAAGCTTTCCCTCCTTCCTTCTTAGGGTATCAGCAGTCTCTTCAGTTCCTTAAAAGTGGTGCGTCTCCTGCGACTGGGCCGCGTGGCCAGGAAGTTGGACCATTACCTGGAATATGGTGCTGCGGTTTTGGTGCTGCTGGTCTGTGTCTTTGGACTAGTAGCCCACTGGCTCGCTTGTATATGGTACAGCATCGGGGACTACGAGGTCATCGATGAAATCACCAATACCCTCAAGAAGGACAGCTGGCTCTGCCAATTGGCGGAGAGCATTGGAACGCCATATCGGTACAACTCTACGGGATCAGGGCAGTGGGAAGGAGGACCCAGTAAAGACTCGCTTTATATCACTTCCCTCTACTTTACCATGACAAGCCTTACCACAATAGGATTCGGGAACATAGCTCCGACCACCGATGGAGAGAAGATCTTCTCAGTGGCCATGATGATGGTGGGCTGTAAGTAGGATGGTCAATTTTCTCCTCTTTGCATTTCTCATAATTGGTTTTCCTTACGGGTTCTCTTTTTGCATGGGACTGGTGCATCGTCGCAACTGAATCATGAAAGCTGGGCTCCTTGCATTAGCACCGAGTGGTCGGGAGTTTGGTCTGTAGACGTTTGACTCAGTTTTGGGGGTAGGGAAGCTGTCCTGGAGGTCTAATCTGTCGCCCTCTGCAGGGGTAGAGCAAATCTCAAGCTCAGGGGCCAAATATGGGCTTGTGGGCAGTGGCTAGACCTACATTTTGGGGTCTCTGAAGCTTGATTTGTTATGGGGCCCTCTTCTCAACCAGCAATGAGGTCTGGGTAACCACTGCTATCTTCTTCAATGGTAGATCAGCACTTAAAAAACAAACTACTAAGTCTCAGCTTTTGCTTAATCTTGCTGTATTGTGACACCCCACTATTGACTCTCAAATTTTAGGACTCTTGAAATACATGCAACAACAAAAAATGATCAATTTAAGTTGTGCCTCTCAAATTGGGTCTATGTTTTTAAGCAATGTGAAGTTGCTTCTGGGGCCCCTCCATGATTAGGGGCCCTGTAGCTTAATTAGTTTCAAAACATCTCTGCCCCTGTCAATGTAGACAATACAAAAACACCAATGGCCTAGCTTTGTATAAGGCAGATTCCTAAGGGAGAGGTTGTCCTCAGTGCTAGGATGAGCTGAAGGTCTTAGATCCAAGAGGAGGGACCAAGAACGGGGTTAGGCCTTGTCCTCTGGTGTGACAGGAGGCTAAGAATGCTCTGAGGGTTGTGGTCTTGTGGAGAGAAGTGAACAGGAGAATAGCTCAAAGTCCTCTCCCTAGTGCAACTGGTCGGTTGGATAGCACCTCTAATTAGAAGAGTGACTAGTGGGGTGCCACAGGGTTCTGTCTTGGGCCCGGTCTTATTCAACATCTTTATCAACGACTTGGATGATGGACTCAAGGGCATCCTGATCAAATTTGCAGATGACACCAAACTGGGAGGGGTGGCTAACACCCCAGAGGACAGGATCACACTTCAAAACGACCTTGACAGATTAGAGAACTGGGCCAAAACAAACAAGATGAATTTTAACAGGGAGAAATGTAAAGTATTGCACTTGGGCAAAAAAAATGAGAGGCACAAATACAAGATGGGTGACACCTGGCTTGAGAGCAGTACATGTGAAAAGGATCTAGGAGTCTTGGTTGACCACATACTTGACATGAGCCAACAGTGTGACGCGGCAGCTAAAAAAGCCAATGCAATGTCAGACCTCACCTGGAGTACTGTGTCCAGTTCTGGGCACCACAGTTCAAGAAGGACACTGACAAACTGGAACGTGTCCAGAGGAGGGCAACCAAAATGGTCAAAGGCCTGGAAACGATGCCTTATGAGGAATGGCTAAGGGAGCTGGGCATGTTTAGCCAGGAGAAGATGAAGTTAAGGGGTGATATGATAGCCATGTTCAAATATATAAAAGGATGTCACATAGAGGAGGGAGAAAGGTTGTTTTCTGCTGCTCCAGAGAAGCGGACACAGAGCAATGGTTCCAAACTACAAGAAAGAAGATTCCACCTCAACATTAGGAAGAACTTCCTGACAGTAAGAGCTGTTTGACAGTGGAATTTGCTGCCAAGGAGTGTGGTGGAGTCTCTTTCTTTGGAGGTCTTTAAGCAGAGGCTTGACAACCATATGTCAGGAGTGCTCTGATGGTGTTTCCTGCTTGGCAGGGGGTTGGACTCGATGGCCCTTGTGGTCTCTTCCAACTATGATTCTATGATTCTGTGAATCCTGTTTATACAACCACAGCCATGTTGCAGCATCAGTGCATCTCTCTAGCCCTGTGGCTCCCGAACCTTTTAAAGCCACTTTCCCCTTGGTCCCATAAACACATCCCCAGTGCCTGCTACTCTATGAAAAGCATTATTCAGAATAGTGGTTTCCATGACCCACTAAAAAAGGTAATAACACAATGAAATTCAGAACAGTAAAGATTAATTGCACATTTATTCAAAATCCAATTAAAACTGTTTAGCTTAATTAATTCAACAAAGCTCTTGAGCTGGATCCAGTGATAACAGGTTTTAAAAGTATGATACTCATTTACCCCTCTGGCACCCATCCCATCTCTGTCCCCTTGCCTCTTAGTGCCCCACTAGGAAATCCCCCGCCCTGGGGTCGCTACCACTATTGGGAACTATTGATCGAGCCAATTATTTTATTTCACCTGCTCTTAAAATGTCTTTACTGGTTTAAAATGGCACACCATGCCCCAGCTCATCGAAGGTCCAGCTGAAATAATTTTGATGGCTTGGAAATGACGTTGGTGTCGGAGGCGTTCCAGTGAGTTCTCGAAAAATGGGCAAAGGCTTTGCTGCTTGGGCTGGGTTTGCGAAGGCGACATCTATTTTTATCAGCTAAGAATGGAATCCCATGTTGCCACCATGGGAGCTGGAGGCAAGTGAGACGGTTTCTAGACACAATAGATTGTAGGGGTTCTTCTCCTCCCTGCTTTCATTTTTTGTGGCAGATCTGCAGCTCCTCTTAGAGCATCCTTAAATCTGACAGGACAAAGGAGACTCATTTCTTCTTCTGTGTGCTCTCAAAGCAGCAGCGATTCCGCTGGATGAGACTCTTCAAACCATAGTATAGTTTTGAGTGGCTGGGAAATGCTGTCGCAAGGTTGTGTGGATGGATGTAAGGCATGCTGATAGGATTCAGGAAGGAGCAGATCACAATTTTAACTGCTTGATGTGTCGCCATGCCTTGCATAGTTTAGGGAAAAGGCGAGCAAGAGGACGTGAAAGAGGGGTCTGGAATTATGCATGGTGTCGAGAGACCTTTATTTTCTCCCCCTCTCTCAACTCAGGGACATCCAGTGAAGGTGAATGTTAGATGATTCAGGACAGACAAAGGGATGATTAAACAGATGGGGTCCCTAGCTTGATCCAGCAGGATTTTCTTATGCTCTGATGTTCTCATGCTTTGCATCCAGGCAGAACATCTTGTGACACATTAAGCCCAAATCAGTCCATAAGCCATGTGGCATGCTCCGTCTCATACCCCTTGTCCTATTTGACCCTGTGTGTGCATGGGGACTGCATATCAATATGACTTATCCACCCCCCACCCCACGAAAAGGTTGTGGTTGTTAACTAAAGGATCTTGGGTCTTTGAGCTAGGAAAACTGTGTGAGACCTTGGAGACCGGCTGTCAGTCTGAGTAGACAATATCAGGCTGGTTGGACTGATGGCATGGCTCGGTACAAGTCAGCTCTGTCTGCTATAGAGCACGTGGCTTTGGTACAGGAGGTTCCACGTTTACTCCCCACCAGCTCCAGTTTAAGGGGGGGATCTCTAATGGGGAATAGACGAGTTCGAGGAGGATCTCAGTGGTCATGATGGCGATGGTCTAGCTCCAGAATCAGGGGTAGCATGCCAGTTGAACACCCATTGCTGAAGAACAACAATGGCTGAAGGATCTGCTTGTAGGCTTCCCATCTGTTATCTAGCTGGCCAACTGGGGGAAGCAGGATGCTGAATTAGATGGGTCTTTGATCTCTGGTAAAGCAGGGCTGTAAAGGTAAAGGTAAAGGGACCCCGACCATTAGGTCCAGTCGTGGACGACTCTGGGGTTGCGGCGCTCATCTCACTTTATTGGCCGTGGGAGCTGGCATACAGCTTCCTGGTAATGTGGCCAGCATGAATAAGCCACTTCTGGCGAACCAGAGCAGTGCACAGAAATGCCATTTACCTTCCCGCCGGAGCGGTACCTATTTATCTACTTGCACTGTGACATGCTTTCGAACTGCTAGGTTGGCAGGAGCAGGGACCGAGCAACGGGAGCTCACCCCGTCACGGGGATTTGAACCGCCGACCTTCTGATCAGCAAGTCCTAGGCTCTGTGGTTTAACCCACAGCGCCACCCGCATCCCTGTAAGCAGGGATTTCCATATGATCTAAGTAATACTGGGCAAAACTCCCACCCCATGAAGGTCTGTCAATACTTGGCTGCAGAGCTGCATTCACTTGAATGGGTTACAAGTCACACTGGCCTGCTTGAGGGTGTCATTTTTTCATAACCACTTCACCCTTTTACAAATTGGAACTTGCTGCATTGTCTCTTTCTTTCTTTCTTTCTTTCTTTCTTTCTTTCTTTCTTTCTTTCTTTCTTTCTTTCTTTCTTTCTTTCTTTCTTTCTTTCTTTTTTAAAACAAAACAAAACCCAGTGGACACTTTGAGCCCATTGTTTCAAAACAGCTGACTGCAAAAATAAAAAGTGAAATAAAATTAAAAAGAAAGAAAGAAAGAAGAACCAAGAGGTATGTGAGCAGCCTGGGGATATTGTGCTAGTTTGTGCAAAACCTTTTCAGCTGACCTCGGAAATGTTCAGATGGCTATGCTCTGCCTCTACAGTTAGAGGGTCCAGCTCTTCAAACTTTTGCTTATTTTGGAATTCAGCACTGCAAATGAACGTCACTCAGCAGAAGAGCATCTGCTTGGCATGTAGAAGGTCCCAGGTATAATCACAACATCTCCAGGTAACGCTGGGAGAGGATCCTCTCTGAAATCCTGGAAAGCCACTGCCAGTCAGTGTAGACCAAGTGTTTCCCAAACTTAGGTCTCCAGCTGTTTTTGGACTACAACTCCCATCATCCCTAGTTAACAAGACCAGTGGTTTGGGATGATGGGAATTGTAGTCCCAAAACAGCCCAAGTTTGGGAAACAATGGTGTAGAGCAAAACTGATCTGGATACTGACTTCGCAGTAAGAAGGCAGCTTCCTCTTTCCCTGTCTTTGGCTATTGGCTTTGCTGCTGCTCTGAGGGTAGAGTTGATTGTTCTGCTTGCAAAGCGAACATGTCTTTTGCTTTCCTCTCTGGAGATGTTCATTGTGCGGGGGATTAAATTCCTTGTTGTGCTTGCAAGTGGGCCGTTGAACCTCCATTTGCAACACGGTGATGAATAGGCCCGGCTAGAAGCATCTGTTGTAATAGGATAAGCGATGCCAAACCGGCACGCGGCGTGCAGATGGTTCTGCACAAAGGAGAACCTGATGTCCCAAAACAATTATGGCAAAAGGGACCATTTGTAAAGTGGGATGAGATGGTTCTTCCTTCCTCTCTCTGCCGCCACTCCTGCACCTTCCAGTTGCATCTCCAGAAGTTGGAAGTTGGAAGGAGGAAGGGAAATGGAAATCAGCTCCCCCCCCCCCAAAAAATAGAGCAAGCATAGGCAAACTCTGGCCTGCCAGATGTTTGGGACTACAATTCCCATCATCCCTGACCACTGGTCTTGTTAGCTAGGGATGATGGGAATTGTAGTCCCAAACACCTGGAGGCTACTTCAGCCTATGCCTGAAATAGAGCAAGGGAAAAAACCACACATCTGGCCAATGGTTCCTTATTCCCTCCCTGGCAGGAAAAACAAAAGCCACTCTTGCAGGAGATGAGCTGATGTGGAGGCCCGCTTCAAACCCCTGAATACCAATTGCTGGGAATCACAAGTGAGGAGATCACTGTTGCACCCAGGTCCTAGAGTCATAGAATTATAGAGTTGGAAGGGATCCCAAGGGTCAACTAGTCCAACCCTTTGCAAGGCAGGAATCTCAGCTAAAGCATCAATGACAGTCCTGCTTTTAGGCTTCCCAGAGGTTGGCTACTGTGATGCTGGACTCGATGGGCCATTGACCCTAATCCCGCAGGGCTCTTCTTATGTTCAAAACTGCTGCCACTGCCCCCATCACAACTCCTTGTGAACATGTCGTCCTCCATTGCATGCCCTGTTTGATCTTCTGGAAAAGTTATTCTGGGCCTCCTGTGAATGGGGTTGGTGTCACGTGGAAGATGGAGCAAGGCTGTTTTTTGCTGCTCCAGAGGGAGGAACAGAACATATGAATGGTAAGAGCTGTTTGAAAATGAAATGGGCTACCTGGAAAGGTGGTGGGTCCTTCTTCCCTGGCCATCTGCCAGAGATTCTTCAGCTGTGATTTTCCTGCATCTCAGGAGGTTGGGCTAGGTGTCTCTTCCAACAATTCTACAATTCTATGAGATTGCATTCTTTATTGCATACCCTCCAACATTTCTCTGATGAAAATAGGTATGTCCTAAATTGTCTGGTGGTGGTGTGGTTGCTCAAGAGCAAACAGGCAAGACTCTTTTCCAGGCTTTATTACTAGTATAAGCTATTTACAGTGCAGAGCGTCGCAAGTCCATGTCTGCTCAGTCACTAGCAGAATCTGGGCATGGCCGGTCCTTGCACCGTCCCCAGCATAACAGTCGTGTGACCCCCATCCTTTTCCTCCTCTCTCTGCGCCCAAACCTACTGCTCAGAGTGGGCGCTGGCAAAGGGAGACTTGCCTCCCCTCCGCTTTGCTCAGGCTCAGTGTTGAGGCTCTCCCTAACATGTCCTGGTCCCTGCACCCCCTCCCCACTGGAGGAGAAGAAGAAGAAGAAGAGTTTGGATTTGATATCCCGCTTTATCACTACCCGAAGGAGTCTCAAAGCGGCTAACATTCTCCTTTCCCTTCCTCCCCCACAACAAACACTCTGTGAGGTGAGCGGGGCTGAGAGACTTCAGAGAAGTGTGACTAGCCCAAGCAGCTGCATGTGGAGGAGCAGGGAATCGAACCCGGTTCACCAGATTAGGAGTCCACCGCTCTTAACCACTACACCACACCGGCTCACTGGAGGTGGAGCTTTCCTCCTTGCCAGAGGAGGAACTGCTTCACAAGATCTTCGGAGGCTCCCTGTAACACAACTGCCCTTCCACCTCTCGCCTCTGAGCTTATGGCAATTCCCTGACATAAAGAATAACAATAACAATAACAATATTTATACCCTATCCATCTGACTGGGTTGCCACAGCCACTCTGGGCAGTTTACAGCACATATAAAAACAGAAGAAAACATTAAACATTTAAAAAAAACTTCCCTATACAGAGCTGCCTTCAGATGTCTTCCAAAGGTTGTATAGTTACCTATCTCCTTGGCTTGGGGGTCGTTTAACTCCATATCCCCCAACATTTCTCCCATGAAAATAAACTCTCCTAAGGAAAAGCAGGACATTCTGGGATCAAATCAGAAACTAGGAAAGCTTCTGTAAATCTGGGACTGTCCCTGGAAAATAGAGACACTTGGGAACATGATTTTGGTGGTTTTTTTTAAACAACCCTACAAACAGCCAAGCTTTGGGCCTGGCACTCAATTGCTGCCACCTGTTCCAAGAGAAATACGCCAGGTTTGCTCTTGGGTTCCATCTGCAGAAAATAAATCTGTGAAGCTTTTTTTCATCACATGGAAATAAACATGGTCCCCGGGACTCCTGCCTGCAGACTGAGGTGCTTTAAAGGTATCACTGGAGAAAGCACTGGCCAGAAAAAAAAAAACAGTTGGCAGCCGTATGGTTTGTCTCCTACACGCTCCCCAAATCCAGCTGCCTGAGGATGATTCACACCTTACACTTTTTGAAGGCTTCTTCAAAGTCCCTGCCACGAGGATTCTCACATTTTCACAGGCACCGGGGTGTTTGCAGCACTGCGGCAATCCCTAAATAAATGCAAGGAAAACATTTCTGTGTTATTGAGGACACCTCGGGCTATAAGCATTGCATTTTTAATCAGGCCCTCTCCGACTCTGAATATATAAACCCCAGAAGGGTTTATTTCGCTCCCCACCTCCCACCCCGCTTCATTTCTAAGAGCTTTAGAAGTGCCTTGAAGTTCGGTCTTCTTTTCATGGGGCTTCTCCCTTTCCAGATAAGGTAGCGCGCACGTGCGCGCGCGCGCACACACACACACACACTTAGGATTATGGTGGGATGTGGGTGACTTTCTGGAAACTCCAATGATTCTTCAACTATCCTACTGAAAGTGAAATTTATTGTCTGCCTGTTGCCCCCACCCTTTCCATCTCTCCCCCCCCCCCACCGTAGAATACAGAGCTTGGGGATACAAAATGCAAACAGGTTACACGAAGCCTTTCTCAACCTGTGGGTCCCCAGATGTTGTTGAACTACAACTCCCATCACCCCTAGCTAGCAATGAAGGGCCATTAGAATATTGTTCTATATACGATCCCAAAAACTGTTTGAGGCATTTTCTCTTCTCTCATATGTTATCCCCAAACCCCTTCCTTAAAGGGGGAGGGAGGGAGGTTTTTACACCAGCCAGAAGAACAAGGCTTTTTCTTGCTTAGATGTTACAGTGAAAATGGGCCTGTCTCTCTGGAATGTCCGGCTTAGGTAAGAGATAAAAGCAAGGTTGATTGTGTGCTATTGTAACCCAGACAGGGGTAGGCTGAAAAGGAGGAGGTGAACTGAAAAGGAGGAGGGTAACACAAGAAACAAGGCTATATCCTATTGCTATTAGTGTAAATCACATGTTTTACATGTGAACACGTGTCTATGCATTCTAAGGGGTATAAAAAGCTGGCACGCTCAGAATTGGGTTTGCAGATTGCGAGCTTATCGCTCTGTACCTTTGTTCTGCATACGCATTTCAAATAAACCCTGTTAATAACCTGCAAGGACGTTTTGCCGCTTTGAGTGAATCTGTGCTCCGGGGACCCAATACAGTGGTACCCTGCAAGACGAACGCCTCGGAAGACGAAAAACTCGCTAGACGAAGGAGTTTTTCGTTTTCTTAGCCGCTTCGCAAGACGCATTTCCCTATGGGCTTGCTTTGCAAAACGAAGCTTGCCCCGCAAGCTCCGGGGATAGCGGGGAAGCGCAGTGCGTCTTCCCCGCTGTCCCCGGACCTCTTTTGAAGCAAGGGGCGGCAGGGAGAAGATTGCTTCTCCCCGTTGCCAGCCCTGCAATCTCCGGGGACAGAGGGGAAGGCGAACGCGCCTTCCCCTCTCTCCCCGGACCCCTTTTGAACCAAGGGGTGGCAACGGGGAGAAGCGATTCTCCCCGCTGCCCCTTCCCTTGCTTTAAAACAGGCCCGGGGACAGAGGGGACGGCGCGCAGCGCTTCCCCTCTGTCCCCGGACGGTCTCCATAGGAACGCATTGATTGATTTTCAATGCATTCCTATAGGAAACCGTGCTTCGCAAGACGAAAAACTCGCAAGAAGAAAAAACTTGCGGAATGAATTAATTTCGTCTTGCGAGGCACCACTGTAGCAGATATGGAACAGGTCCAACAGCAAGGCCAGAGTTCAGGGATGATGGGAGTTGTAGTCCAACAACATCATAGCCCCCCAACATTCCTCTGATGAAAATAGGGACATTCCTGAATTGACCCTCCTTTTCCCCACATTTTTTGTTGTCCCCCACCCCCGCAGAACATTTCCAAAACCACTACATGAACAGGACATGCATCTCTCAAGAAGGCCAGGTATCAGAGTCCAAGGACACATTCTTCAGAGAAGGGTGTGGCTTGTGGAGGGGGCATGGTCTCAGGAGAGCCCTGAGGTCCAGAGAGAGGGGCTTGGGGGGGTCTGTTCAGCGTCTGGGCCTGGGATTCCCGCTCCTTGCTCTTTACAGCCATACCTCGGGTTACAGACGCTTCAGGCTGCGTTTTTTTTGGGTTACGGACCCGCCGAAACCCGGAAGTACCGGAACAGGTTACTTCCGGGTTTCGGCGGCCATGCATGCGCAGAAGCGCTAAATCATGCATTGCGCATGTGCTGAAGCGCCAAATTGCAACCTGTGCATGTGCTGTGGGTTGTGAATGCTGCAGGTTGCGAACGTGCCTCCCGCACAGATCACGTTTGCAACCCGAGCGTCCACTGAATTTATGTTATGTATTCAGTGATCTGTGCTTGCTTGAGCTTGAGTCTGGACTAAGAATTCTGAGCCCCTGTGTTCTGATTCAAGACATGATATCCAACTACAGTGGTGCCCCGCAAGACGAATGCCTCGCAAAACGAAAAACGGCAAGACGAAAGGGTTTTTCGTTTTTTGCGTCGCTTCGCGAGATGATTTTCCCTATGGGCTTGCTTCGCAAGACGCTTAAAGCCGCTAAGCCATTAATAGCCGCTAAGCCGCTAAGCCGTTAATAGCTGCTAAGCCGCTAAGCCGTCAATAGCCACTAAGCCGCTAATAGCCGCTAAGCCGCTAAGCTGCTAATAGCCGTGCTTCGCAAGACGAAAAAACTGCAAGACGAAGAGACTCGCGGAATGGATTAATTTCGTCTTGCGAGGCACCACTGTACAGAACATTTCTGAAGCTGAGGCTCCAATACTTTGGCCACCGCATGAGAAGAGAAATCTCCCTGGAAAAGACCCTGATGTTGGGAAAGATGGAGGGCACAAGGAGAAGGGGACGACAGAGGACGAGATGGTTGGACAGTGTTCTCGAAGCTACCAGCATGAGTTTGACCAAACTGCGGAAGGCAGTGGAAGACAGAAGTACCTGGCGTGCTCTGGTTCGTGGGGTCTCAAAGAGTCGGACACAACTAAATGACTAAACAACAGCAACAACATGGAAGTAGATTGAGCACAAAGCTCTTCTGGTTCCTCAAACAAGAATTCAGTGGATGTTCGCTCCATGTCCCTAATCCTATAGCAAGGTACCGTTCTTTGGAACCAGAAGTTGTTACGCAGCACTTTCTCTCCGTCTCCTTCCCACGTAGGCAGGAGTCGGACACTTCACTGCCTTTGCAGGCATTTGACTACTTCAGAAAACCTGAAACCACTCTGCAATTTGGCACAAGCCCCCAGGACTGGCACCTGTCCAGGGGAGGCCCAGGACTGGAGCAGGAGTAGACTTCCAAGCCATGGTTGAAATGCAATGTCAGGAGGAAGCCTGTACTGTGACAGATAAGTCCTGTCTTGCATTGTCCCTGGCTCTGAGTCAGGCTATCGCACCTCTCCCTTAAGTAAGTACAACATTGACACAGAAACGTGTATGGCTGAATAATCCTCCTGCCCTTGCAAAGCCTGACAAAGGCCAGGAGGCTGGGCATGAGGAATTTGCAGGAATTAGTTGCGGGGAAGCTTCCAAAATCCTTCCTTTCCATGTTTCTCCCCAGATCTTGGAGTTCTGAATAATCTAGAATTAATTATCTGAAATTAAGTTTGCAGTGGAACCCTGAGATGCACTATGAATGCCCCACTTTGCCTTTCCAAATGTTGTGTGGGGCAGCTTCATGCACAGTTTTGTCATGAACTTTCAGTTCCTTCGTGTCTCTCCTTCCACTAAATTACTGATGTGCATGCTAAATCATGCCCCCCCCCCAAAGCAATCTTGGTGTGACAGCATAAATAAGCAATATTAGGGTCATTGCATTTCTGATCATTTGTCTCTTGCTTAACTAACACTCACATGTGCATTAAGATTTCTTTTTGGAAGTGTTCCCTCACTGTAGATATGAATAGTAGTAATGGTTGCTCGAGCTTAGTTTTGTGGACCCTCCAAGTATCCCTATTTTCCAGGGTCAGTCCCAGATTTACAGAAGCCAACCTGGTTTCTGATTTTATCCCAGGATGTTCCATTTTCCCTTAAAAAGGTAAAGGGTAAAGGCACCCCGACCGTTAAGTCCCATCGCAATCGACCCTGGGGTTGTGGTGCTCATCTCGTTTTACTGGCTGAGGGTCATGTGGCCAGCATGACTAAGCATAACCAGAGCAGCGCACGGAAACGCCGTTTACCTTCCCGCCAGAGTGGTACCTATTTATCTACTTGCACTATGATGTGCTTTCAAACTGCTAGATTGGCAGGAGCAGGGACCGAGCAATGGGAGCTCACCCTGTTGTGGGGATTCAAACTGCCGACCTTCTGATCAGCAAGTCCTAGGCTCTGGGGTTTAACCCACAGCACCACCCGGGTTTACCATAGTTAAAAGCAGAAGTTGGCAAATGTGTCTTCTTTTTTGCTCTTCAAAATATGGCAACCCTAATCAGTCTCCACCTCTTCAGAGTTTCCGACAGGGAGATGTTGAAGACTGGACCTGGGGCCATTTGCATGCAAATCATAGGTGCTACCACTGATCTATAGCCCCTCCCTGAAAATAGCATGTAACTGCATGTGCTACTATTCCAGAACTGACCATGCTGTATCTTTATTTGACCACTTGCTGACACCTAACAAACTCATCTGTTCCCCCCAGATTATTTCCCTATCATAAATACGAGGCAGGGATTATGTTTCCATTTGGTAGCTGTTACAAGCAGTCCCCGCACAATAAAATTAATACGCAGGCTGGGCCTTGTTTTAGGGGCAGCTCTGAAAATGATGAGACCTCGCCACCCGAAGAGCATCATTATCTAGCGTGGCTGTCCTTGATTTGTATCTGCCATTGTCTCGGGGGCAGGTTTTTCATTATTAAAATGTTTCTGGCATTTTCAAGTGTAGAACTGCCTTTGTGCAAGCTCCTATTTTTTTCGGTCTTGCAAGGTTCCTGTAATGAAGTGGATTTGTGGGGAGATGAGATGGAGGAGGAGGAGGAGAGGGGAGAAACAAAGAGGGAATGGGAACCCTATTTAGCTGTGACTGTACCAGAATACAGAAAAGAACCCTGGGTTGTACAAACTGTGGTTTTTAAATCAATGGGAGCATACAGATAAGGGAGACCTTGAGGTGATGTGTCTGCCGATTTGCATTTTATGCAGATAAGCACCTGAAACTTATAGTAGCTGGTAATTCCTATTATACCTGTCTCATCATCTCGTCGTAAGCCAGGCTTTCTTTTAATTAATCCAGCTAGACTACGGAGCTCCCTATGTGTTAGATTAGGGGGATAAACAAATCCAAAGGGGGGGGAGCAGCAGAGATATTAGTCAAAATTGCTGCAGATGCTTAATTTGCAATCCTAGCATTTTGCTAATTCAAATGGGCAATTAATTGTTTTGCTGGGAGCGAGCCAGTGGCTGGGCTCTTCAGTCAGACTGGCACAAACGCCTTTTGCAGATTTTGTATTCATGGACTGCACATTGCTGGGAATTGAATTGCTGGATACCTAATCTCTGGGCATCAGTTTTTCCTCATGCAAAATGCCTTATGATTGTTGCTGCTGTTTTACATTTACATACCTCCATCCAAAGATCACAGGGCACTTTGCAACATAAACATACAAAATAAAAACACCAAATGCATGATATAATAACAACAAAACCCCCAGAACCAATAACTCTGCTCTCACAACCATTCAAAAGGCCATAGATGGTTTATTCAGCCAAAGGCCTGTTGGAAGAGGAGGAACGTTTTTTGCCCAATGCCTAACCATATGTAATGAGCCAGGTGAGCCTCCTTGGGGAGAGCAGTCCACAAAAGGGGGGCCAACACAGGAAGGCCCTGTTCTCGTGTTGCAGCCCTCCAGACTTCTCATGGAGGAGGCACATGAAGGAGGGCCTCAGATAATGATCTCAGGTTCCGGGTAGATTCATATGGAGAGAGGCGGTCCTTGATGTATTGTGGTCCTGAGCTGTTTAAGGCTTTATAGGTCAAAACCAGAACTTTGAACTGGGCCTGAAAACGAACTGGCAGCTGGTGCAGTCAGGCTAGGATTGCTGCCATATGCTTAAAACACACTGCCCCAGGGAGCAACCTTGTGGATGAAGGATAACAACAACAACAACAACAACAGTCCAGTCATGGCTGACTCTGGGGTTGCAGCGCTCATCTCGCTTTACTGGCCAAGGGAGCCGGCGTACAGCTTCCGGGTCATGTGGCCAGCATGACTAAGCCACTTCTGGCGAACCAGAGCAGCGCATGGAAACACAGTTTATCTTCCCACCTGAGTGGTACCTATTTATCTACTTGCACTTGGGTGCTTTCAAACTACTAGGTGGGCAGGAGCAGGGACCGAGCAACGGGAGCTCACCCCGTCGCAGGGATTTGAACCGCTGACCTTCTGATTGGCAGCTTTTGCTGATGGTTTTCTTTGCACCTCCTGCATGCGGCTTTGTTTTCAGTCCAACTTGATCTTGTTCGTGTATTCACCGTAACAAAAAAATAAGCTGACAAGAGAGCTTTGGGCACAGCAGTTTGTGTGCACACAGTCCCTGATCACACTTGTGGGCTTTATTCTTTTAATAGCAAAGCAGTGACAGATTCGTAAGAAATGACCAGAATAGGACCGGGACGGCATGTTGCAGAGTGAAAACTCTGGGGAGGAACTATGGTAATTCACACACTGTGCATGAGCAGCAGAGGGGGCTAGCTGTGCTTTAAAAAACAAGCCAAGATACTTGCCCCTCCACCCAACCTCCTTTTCCATGGGGAAGGGTTGTAGCTTAGTGGTAGAGCATCTGCTTTGAGTGCAGAAGGGCTTAGGTTTCAATCCTTGACACCTCCGGGTAGGAATTGGAACATCCTGTGCCTGAAATCGGGATGCGGGTGGCACTGTGGGTTAAACCACAGAGCCTAGGACTTGCCGATCAGAAGTTCGGTGGTTCGAATCCCCTCGACGGGGTGAGCTCCCGTTGGTCGGTCCCTGCTCCTGCCAACCTAGCAGTTCGAAAGCACGTCAAAGTGCAAGTAGATAAATAGGTAGCACTCTGGCGGGAAGGTAAAGAACATTTCCGTGTGCTGCTCTGGTTCGCCAGAAGCAGCTTAATCATGCTGGCCACATGACCCAGAAGCTGTACGCCGGCTCCCTCGGCCAATAAAGCGAGATGAGCGCCGCAACCCCAGAGTCGGTCACGACTGGACCTAATGGTCAGGGGTCCCTTTATCCTTTACCTTTTATGCCTGAAATCATGGACAATTCCTGCCAGTCAGAGTGGAAAGCATTGAGCTAGAGGGACCAGTGATCTGACTTGGTACAAAGCAGCTTCTGATGTTCCTATGTTCTGCTGCAGAAGCAAAATGAAGGGCTTATTTGCTGTTGGGTTTTGATTAGATGCCAGGAGAGGATACATTTATTAGATATTATCCTTCCTCACCTTTGTGAGCTCAGCAGAGTGCCATCCCTTTGCAGCTTAAAAGAGAGAGCCAGTGTGGTGGTCTGGTGGTTAAGAGCTGTAATCTGGTGAACCGGGTTCGCTTCCCTGCTCCTCTACATACAGCGGCTGGGTGACCTTGGGCCAGTCATACTTCTCTGAAGTCTCTCAGCCTCACTCACCTCACAGAGTATTTGTTGTGGGGGAGGAAGGGAAAGGAAATTGTTAGCTGCTTTGAGACTCCTTAAAGGTAAAGGTAAAGGGACCTCTGACCATTAGGTCCAGTTGTGGCCAACTCTGGGGTTGCGGTGCTCATCTCACTTTACTGGCCGAGGGGGCCAGCATTTGTCCACAGTTTTTCTGGGTCATGTGGCCAGCATGACTAAGCCGCTTCTGGTGAACCAGTGCAGCGCACGAAAACGCCGTTTACCTTCCTGCCAGAGCGGTGCCTATTTATCTACTTGCACTTTGACGTGCTTTCGAACTGCTAGGTTGGCAGGAGCAGGGACCGAGCAACGGGAGCTCACCCCGTGGTGTGGATTCGAACCACCAGCCTTCTTATTGGCAAGCCCTAGGCTCTGTGGTTTAACCCACAGCACCACCTGCATCCCATAAAATGGGATATCAAATCCAAACTCTTCTTCTTCTTAAAAGGGAAGCTTAGGCGAGTTTTAGTCTTTTAGTGTTAGAAATCCAGGATGCTTTGAGGCAAACTGGATTTTCTCCCCCTTAAAATTATAATCACACCAAGTCTTGTAAAAGGAAAAAATCATATTTGCTCACTCCATTTCGGAGAATAACAGATAAAGCAGCCAGACTTAAAATGCTAATTGAGTTACTAAGGTTAACTTAAAAATGGAGTCTGAGCTTGAGCTTCGAGCTACAGATGTTTTCACATTGCAGGCATGGTGAAAAAGAGAGAGTGCGTCCAGGCAGGGAGGAACATATATATAGCTATGCCCTCTTCCTGTCAGGGCACCATAGGGAAGTGTTCTCACAAAGTTCCCTCTAGCAAGCTTACAGGAAAGCTCTGTGAGTCTCAGCCCGTTCATGTGGCTATCTGGCAAAACATGAATTGTTAGTTTGGCTGCCATGAATACCCCACACTCACTGCCTCAAGCACAAGGGCCTCATGAGAACCTACAGGCCTCTCCATCTGGGCCTGGGGAGCCTTCCCAGGCCATGCCATGCCACTGCTTATCTATTGTTTTTAGATTGGAATAAAGGACGGGATAGAAAGTTAACAAATAGATGATGATGATGATGACGATCATTTTCAATCTATTAGCTGCTTCCCTCATAAGGCATCTCCAAGCAGCTCTCAACATTTTAGAAGTATAAAGCGTGACATAAAATCAGGTAAAAAAAAGAACCATGGGCTCCAATAAAAGCCATACAGTGAGCTATCAAAGAAACCCCATAAAACAGCAGCAACAAAAATTGAATTTCTTGATTTCAATAAGAGGACAAGAACAGATTGTACTGTAACCGCAGGTAGGCCAGTAAAAATGATGTCCCTCTGCTACAGTAACCTCATTCCAGCTTCAGCTCCTGCAGGTGCTCACCACATAGATGTGGGCATTTGACGGGGGTTTTGTTACGATTCTTGGCACTTCCATTCCCACTTGCCTGTTGGCTGCAGGGGACTTCTTGAAACAAATCAAGAAGAGCAATTTATATAGAAGGTTCCAGGTTCAATCCCTGGCATCTCAAGGGTAGGGTCCCTGGGAGAGAACACCTCCTGAAGCCCAGGTGAGCTTCTGCTAGTCAGGGTAGACAATATTGAGTTAGATTCAGATAGGTAGCCATGTTGGTCTGACGCAGTTGAAATAAATTAATAAATTTAAAAATTGTCCAATAGCACCTTAGAGACCAACTAAGTTTGTTCTGGATATAAGCTTTCGTGTGCATATTATCTGAAGAAGTGTGCATGTGCGCGACAGCTTATACCCAGAACAAACTTAGTTGGTCTCTAAGGTGCTACTGGACAATATTGAACTAGATTAGTGTCTCCCAAACTTGGGTCTCCAGCTGGTTTTGGACTACAACTCCCATGATCCCCAGCTGGCAAGACCAGTTGTCAAGGATGATGGGTATTGTAGTTGGAAAACAGCTGGAGACCCAAGTTTGGGAAACACTGAGCTAGATAGACCAATGAATCTGACTCAGTATGAGGCAGTTTCCTGTGTTCCCTAGGCCTAGAATGCCCATGGTTTGCCATGGAGAGATAATACACAGCAGCATTTCACTAGTTATGTGGATGTTGGGTCTTGCTTACACAAGCCATAGATCGTATGCTCACCCTTTTCTTGGACCGTATCCTTTCAGATTGCTGTTGGGAGGATTGCTTGCTTGCATGCCCTAGCACTGAAAACTCCTTACGCACAGAAAAATAGCGTGACAGAGGGAAGTCCGAGCTATGAGTTGCCTCTAACTATTCCCTACTCGGACTGGTCTCATTGAGATCAATGGGGATGACTGACTTGTCCATTAGTCAGGATAGAAGTTAGTTGGAGACAACTCTGGCCTTTCATGTGTGGGGTTTTTTGTGTTTTAGAAAGGTAAGATCCATTTCCCCACCTGCAACTGAAAGTGGTACAATCCAGGCTCAGTTTCACCCTCTGGTGCTGTCAACCCCACAGCTACAAAATATAGGTTATGCAGAAGTTTAGTTTTGCAAGGTGGCAGATAATTCTGAGATCATTTGCAGTTGCGTCCGCTGATTCGGAGACCTAATATTTTGTAGGCTCCCGACGATTCAGTTCAGTGTTAATTTTTTGCTCTTCATCCTTTGCAAACTGCCGTCTGCTGAACTGTCTCTCTCTCTCTGTTTGTGTGTGGATTAAGCCCTGAAGCTGGTTAGTGCATATGGTACAGTTCTAGTCAGGGTCACACGCCAATAATGATTAAAAGCAATGCTGAGCATGCCCAGTGGCGTCTGTGGCAGGACATCATACAGCCTTCCTCAGCTGGTGCCTCTTAACTCTCCAGTCGCCTGCACGCCCCCGAGTTAAGGGCAAAAGTTTCCCACCTCCAAAAGCTCAGTGGGCAGAGAGGAATTGGCCGTCCCTCGTGGAAGATGAACAGTTGTGTGTTTATAGTGCTGCTAGGCTGGATTTTCATAATGCAGAATTAGAGGGGATTTTTGCCTTCCCTCTGCACGCATTAGTCTGGCTTTCCAAGCAAAATAAAGTATTTTCTTCTCTCGGGTGTCTCTCTGCCTCTCTGTGTTTTATATGTCAGGGATCATGACAGCCATTGGTTGTTCACGATGCATTAAAAGAGTACTTTATGGGGATTAGAATTTATGGGGATATGTGACGTTCCAATCGTCCCTCCAGCACAGTCTGTTTTTACTGTCTGCTTGAAATGGGATTGAGGTTTTATGTTTCCAGAGTGCAGGGTGAGGCTGCGGGTTGGGGGGAAAGGGCAGCGATGGGGAAAGCGGCAGAAATGAGGAGCTAGTGCAGGCTTCCCCAACCTGGAGCACTCCAGATGTTGTTGGACTACAACTCCCATCATCCCTGACCACAGGTCATGCTGGGTGGGGCTTATGGAAGCAGCAGTCCCTCTAGAGCAGCTGGAGGGGAGCCGGTTGGGAAGGCTAATCCCGATGGTTGGAGCAATTCCATGATTAATAGCCAAATTTAAATGCCTGACAGTTATCCTCTTGATAGTTCACATAAGTTAAGCTCGCACTACAGCAGAAAAACGGGTCCTTTCCAAAGAGGTTATCTGAGATTCGTGCAGAGAGAGTGGGGCAGAATTAAAAGCCATATTTCCTAATACAGGGGCCAGGAACCTTTTACAGACGTCATCATCATCATCAACAACAACACCATCATCATTATTCCCCACTTTCCCTCCTCATAGGACTCAAGGAAGCATGCAGCTAAAAAAATAAGAGCCACTAAAAGAATACTGTTATATACTGAGCTTGGATCCTAGAACAATAGGCAGGTAGGATCCTAGAAGGCAGCAACCTGATTGGTCTGCAGGAGTCGCCCAATCCGGCTACAGGAGGAAGTGAATCAGCAACCTGATTGGCCTTGCAGGAACAGTCCAATCAGGCTCCAGGAGGGGAGTTGAATCAGCCATTCACACAGGATCCATTGTGTAAATAATGTATATATAGCCAGAGGTTTTGGTGAAAAGCACTCACTCACTGTTACCATGAGCTGAAATAAAGAGCATGAAATCAACACTGAACTCCGGGTTTATTTCACATACGATTATAATTATTATAATTATTTGCAGAATACTTAAAAGCTCAGTGTAAGTACGTCAAAACGCAAATAGTATTTGAGAAGGAACAGCAGTGGGGGTGAACTTTTCTGCTTTGCTTTTATGGTAATGTGAAGGTACAGAGCAACTATAATATGCAGCATAAATTGAAATTATGGGGGAACCAGGGAGGGAGGGAAAGTCATAGGTGGAGTGATTGATTGTTAAACTTGAAATGTTGTTGAATTGTTTACTTGTTTTAAAAAATATATTAATTTTTTTTAAATTAAACATTGATAGAATCAAAATCATGCACATATATAAAGTATATTAAAAACAAGGACCACATGTCCCTTCCGGGCAGCCTTCTGAAGCCCACATACCAATGATGTTGGGTGGAGGGCAGAGACACAAGTGGGTAAATGCACATTTCTACCTTTGTACCGTAGCTCTATGTAAGAAAATAAGGTGTCCCTGCAGGATCAGGCCCTTGCCCCATGTAATCCAGCCAACTGTTCTCAGTGGCCTCTAGGAAACCCACCGACAGCACCTGACAACAGGAGCACCCAGCAAGTGGAATTTGTCCCTCGTTTGCCCCCAGGGCTTGGATGGGAACCTTAGATGCAACAGGGGGCAGTGTGGTGGGGTGCTTAGACTGCCAGGCTAAGTCTGGCAGCACCTCCTATTGCCCATGGAAAATGTCCGTAAATATCCCCTTCAAAATCCACAATGCGCAAGAGACTGTCTCCTCTTCAGGATCAGCCTTGCAGTCAATTAGTTTCTCATATGTTGAACGCCACCCTTTCAACATGCTCACACTTCATTGGACAACAGGACGAGACATGCTGACACTCTTATTCTGACCAGAAGAGAGAGGCAAAAGAGCTTATCTCTGAGCAAGTACAGCAAAAGCTGATCTCTCCACAACTACTGATGGACAGGGAGGATGCGGGTAGCACTGTGGTCTAAACCACTGAGCCTCTTGGGCTTGCTGATCGGAAGGTCGGGGGTTCGAATCCCCGCGATGGGGTGAGTGCCCATTGCTTAGTCCCAGCTCCTGCCAACTTAGCAGTTCGAAAGCACACCAGTGCAAGTAGATAAATAGGTACCACTGCGGCAGGAAGGTAAATGGAGTTTCCATGCACTCTGGTTTGCATCATGGTGTTCCGTTGTACCGGTAGTGGTTTAGTCCTGCTGGCCACATGACCTGGAAAGCTGTCTGTTGACAAACGCCAGCTCCCTTGGCCTGAAAGCATGATGAGCGCCGCAACCCCGTAGTCGTCTTTGACTGGACGTAACCGTCCAGGGGTCCTTTATCTTTACCTTTACTTTTACCTATCATGCCCACACCATTTTGTGACCCTGCCTCTCTTTCTGCTCTTTTAGATGTGGAAGCCATTTTGTGTTAAGTCACCCCCCAAAGCAGCCAAAATCCCAAACGCGGCCGCTGGCTTTAAAAGGTTGGCAGCTGCTGATCTAATGAACAGAATATGAAGTGCAATGTTGATTGAACACACACATACAGACAGGAGCAGGAATGGAAAGCAAGTAAAGAATATCATCAAAAAATGTCTTTCCCACAGCTGGCAAAAGTTACCTGCTTATTGATAGTTACAGATAGGTAGCCGTGTTGGTCTGCCATAGTCAAAACAAAAAAAATTCCTTCCAGTAGCACCTTAAAGACCAACTAAGTTAGTTCTTGGTATATGCTTTCGTGTGCATGCACACGAAAGCTCATACCAAGAACTAACTTAGTTGGTCTTTAAGGTGCTACTGGAAGGAATTTTTTTTGTTCTGCTTATTGATACACACACACACAAAAGTACTATGCTCCTTTTTATAGTTCTGCACTACTGCATTAATGCCACTCTTCTTGTTGGACAGGGGGAGATAATGGATCACTGAGGAGCTATTTATCTTTGCCTCACGCTCCGTTATAAGAGAATTGCAATAGCAGCACAGAGAGTGGTTTTATATGCACTATCCAAAGATTTTCATAGAAGCCCGGGGCCAGTCAGCCCACTCGCTGCCAATCACCATGAGATCCAGGAAGTTGCACTCCTTGTATCATTGATCAGCAGTACCAGGAATTGATGAGGCAGGCATATTTTCTTTCTTGCCAAAAGTGGTTTGTTTGGTTTTTTTACAGTGGTACCTCAGGTTAAGTACTTAATTCGTTCCGGAGGTCTGTACTTAACCTGAAACTGTTCTTAACCTGAAACACCACTTTAGCTAATGGGGCCTCCTGCTGATACTGCACCGCCGGAGCAAGATTTCTGTTCTCATCCTGAAGCAAAGTTCTTAACCTGAAGCACTATTTCTGGGTTAGCGGAGTCTGTAACCTGAAGCGTATGTAACCTGAAGCGTATGTAACCTGAGGTACCACTGTACTTTGAAGATGCTCCCCCCCCCCGGTCCGGCCAGCATCTCACATTGGCATGATGCAAGCTAGGGCAAGAGTTGAATGCTATTCGCTTGGACCTGTCTTGCATTCTCTTAATGATGACCAGATTTTTCAGTCTTAAGAGAGCAGCCTGCACATTCATTGAACCCCATGAAGTTGGCTCATGCTGGTGGCCACAGTGATTCATGGTAGGCAATAGTGTCCTCTTTGTAACCTTCAGGATGAGGAAGGGGCAGGGCAAGGTGGGGATGAGGTCAGGCAAAATCTGGCTTGGCGATGGTCCTGCAGGTATGTTCAGCACATTTCAGAGGATGCCACTAGCCTCCCCCCTCCCCCCTACACACATGGCAGGCACACAGGAAGCCAGCAGAGCAGGAAAAAGGGGTTGCTGACACCCTAGCCTTTTAAAAATAAATTAATAATTAAGGGTGTTTCACCACAGGTGAGCATTCTAGTGTGTGTTACAGGACATGGTTGGTGCTGTGGTCTAAACCATTGAGCCTCTTGGGCTTGGCAGTCGGAAGGTCAGCAGTTCAAATCCCTGTGACTGAATGAGCTCCCATTGCTCTGTCCCAGCTCCTGCCAACTTAGCAGTTTGAAAGCACACCAGTGCAAGTAAATAAATAGGTACCGCTGTGGCGGGAAGGTAAACGGCGTTTCTGTGCACTCTGGTTTTTGTCACGGTGTCCCGTTGTGCCAGAAGAGGTTTAATCATGCTGTCCACATGACCCGGAAAGCTGTCTGCGGACAAACGCCAGCTCCCTCGGCCTGAAAGCTAGATGAGCGCCACAACCCCATAGTCACCTTTGACTGGACTTAATCGTCCAGGAGTCCTTTACCTTTACCTTAGGTGTGTGACACATACACCCTGCCCCCAAGCTCTCATGGGCAATCTGAACTAGCTCAGGGTGGGAAGAGCCCTCTATCCAATGCCCACTAACCAAATTCGCATTTTTTTTTAAATAAAAAGACATACTTGTTTAAAACCTATAAAACTTAAAAAAAACTAAAACAGATTTAAATTACCCAGAAGGCTTTCCTGCAAAGGTCCAGTTAAAATTTGACATATATGTCCTCGTCTGTAAGCAATTACCATCACCAGAAGATCATGGTGCGCAAGCCAACATCAGGCTGAAGTGCAGTCAGGACCCTGGACAGGGGACAAGGGGGCTGATAGGCCTGCAGAAGCAAAAGGTTCAGCACCATGGACAGCAATGCTGCAACTAAGAGCAGGGAGAACAAATTGTTTCAGCACTAAGTTGGTGCAACTGCTAGAGATTTATTAGCAGGGGAGGGGAATCTTTTGCTCTCCAGATGTTACAGAACTACAACTTCCATCACTTCTAATCATTGGCCTTGCAGGGACCTGGAGTTCAGGGCCCACGGTACAGATTCTGGTGTGGCTGAGTCTGTTGAGGATGGTCTCTCCCTTTGAGCTACTATTGCTTGGAGACTCTGAGGACTCAGGATCTAAGGCAGGTATGGGGAGCATTTGGCTCTCCAGATATTGCTGAACTACAACTCCAATCATACCTAATGAGCCAGTGTGGTGTAGTGGTTAAGAGCGGTAGACTCGTAATCTGGGGAACCGAATCACTGATGATGAGATTTAAAGGAGAAGAAAATGAAGAGATCTTGGAACTTGTTGAGAACAAAGGTGAGGACTGTCGCTTTTGGGCAACAGTGTACTTCTTTGGAGTATTATGGGATGGAAGTGCTGAGCTGGGGAGGAGGAAGGGCAGAGTTAACCTTGAGATACCAGCTCTGTACCGATCAACAACCGTATTAGTACTGTAGGCGCCCAGAATGGATTGTAACTGGAGATAATACTTAACGCAGTAATATTAGAAGATAAGGTCGCATCAGCAATGGCGAGTGGGAAGTCATTTAATCAAAATTGTAATAGTTTGTGAAGATTGGGTTGAAATTTGGAAAATAAAAAATAAATAATTGGCAAAAAAAGAAGAAAATCGTTCTGCAATCTATTTTTTTTATCGCTTTTTTTCTTTATGAAAGGCTCCCCTTTCTCCTCCTGTCATCTCCTGTCCTGTCAGTCAGCCACTTCCTTTGACATCCAACTATGTGTCCTGTGCAAGAAAAAAAAAATCAGGAAATTTCTTCTTGACAATTTATTGTAAATCGATGATGACTGCGACCAGCTTGAATTTCTGCGGTTGCCCTTCTTTGTGCAGTAACCACCCCCCTCGTTCCTGCAGCGCAAAGAGACTCTGTTCAGCCTTTCACACAGCAGTGGAAGAAGCAATTTTATATATATATATATATATATATATATATATATATATATATATATATATTCCATTAGAGTCCTGCAGGAGTTGCACACGCAAATTGGTATGTCCTGTTCAGCTTTAATAAAGTTACCAATATTTGGTTTTGGAATCCCAGGGCACACAGGACGCACCGTCAAGCAATTACTTCTTGATTGCTTTTAGCAGTAGTCATCTCTCCCCCCTGCTTCTCCCTCCCCCTGCCCAGTATTTGCTCGATAAGCCAAAGGGATGTAGTTGCAGGTCAAATGTTGGCAGGGAGCCCAGTTTTAAACAGCGGGGGTCCTTTTTCCTGCTCTTGAAGGTCTCCTTCCCCTTCTTTCCCAATAATTCAATAATGGATAGCTTGCCCACTGTGGGCTAAATTCAGCAAATGTGACTTTTTAAAAAGTGTTTTGAGGTGTTTTAAGTGTTTTTAAATATCTATTTTTGCTTTTAATGGGTTTGTTTTACTGCTTTGTTGTTGTTTTCTTGGCTGCCCCCTGTTCCTTTGCAAAGA
Source organism: Podarcis melisellensis (assembly GCF_964234715.1). NCBI lineage: Eukaryota > Metazoa > Chordata > Lepidosauria > Squamata > Lacertidae > Podarcis > Podarcis melisellensis. Next base: position 9,751,786 of record NC_138528.1, on the reverse strand, counting down.
AGGGTGAGGCAGTAATCACATTCATTAATGACAGTAAGGTAAGAACATAAGAAGATCCTCAAATCCTCTTTTAAAGTCATCCAAGTGGGAAGCTCCATAGTTTAATTTTTGCTGCGTGAGGAAGTATTTTTGTTAAGTTGTGGGTGAACATATGCGCGTAGTGGTTGCAGAGCTTCTCTTGAATCATGTCCCATGGTGTTGCCTGGACTGATTCAGGCGCAACCAATGCTCGGGCCATCTCAAACACCTTGAACACCTCAGGCCCACAGAGGCTGAGGAACAGGCCCCGCTTACGCTCCTGTGATACTTCCATCAGCTCGTTGGCTTGGAGGTAGCAGTCAAACTGAGCGAGGTAGGAGTCCCATGATTCAGAGGCTGGCGCCAACGGCGGTAGAGGCACAAGTGAAGCCATGGTTCTGATGCCGATGTGGGGTGATGAATGGAACACAGTGCTCTAACCAGAACAGTCAGCTCTGAATTGGTTCTGTTCAGTGATTTCGCTTGGTGTTTCAGCTCAGTGATTCAGCTTTGCTCAGAGGGTGGCTGCATCTGGCTGTGCTCTGTTGTCCATCAATCCCACCTTCGTCGCCAGTGTTATGTTGTGGGTGAACATATCAGACGACACAGCGATTCTTCAAACAGCTCTTGTTTATTCACAGGCCAGAACAGAACTGAACTGAAGGGTTCAGTCAGCCTGCTTATATAGAGCTCCAGTACAACGTTACTGTAACAACTTTCTAAAACTATCCAATCACTGAATGTCACTTTTGATCCCTTATTTGCATACCTATCTACAGTATCCCCCTGCTGGCCCAGGGTGAGAACTTCAGTACATAACAATTTTCTGTTATCTGTCTTGAATCTTCCAGCATTCAATTTGTTGAATGTTTGCAGGTTCTAGTATTATGAGAAAGGGAGAAAAAAATTCTCTATTCACTTTTCCCATGCCCAGAGGCAGAGCTAACTGCTCCGGCACCCAGAGCGGTGTGCACTTGGGGGGTGGGGCTAACCGCCCGCGGGGGAGGGGCTAGCCACCTGCAGGGGTGAGGCTAGCATCCAGGAGGTAGGGCAAGCATCCCGGGAGTGCGCGCCCCCCATTGTGAACAAGTCGGGGGTGCACAGCCACCCACCATGAGCGCAGTGATGTCACCCCCCTCAGAGATGGCACCTGGGGTGGACCGCATCCACCTTTCTCCACCTCTGCCCATGCCCATGTTGTAGCCTTATTAGACTTTACCAATTGGTGGGGTCTTCGTTGCTCCCAGACGGGAGGAAGGAAGTCAAATGACACCGAGAGGTTTGGTTCAGAGAAAGAGTTCTTTATTTCTTCTCTCCGGAGCAGCAGAAAGGCACTTGCTTGGTCAGTCCACAGCAAGTCCAAAGAAACGAGAAATTTCATGCAGTATATATATCCTCCAGGCACCCTCTCCCCCCTTCTCCAGGAATCCAACCATGTCAGCATATACACGTAAGTTGACATCCATGACCATAAACAGATATTCCTGTTCTGGTACTCTTGACCATAAAAGGTTGTTCCTGTTCCTATACTCTTATCTTGGGGCAGGCGGTCACCAACTCTAAGAGCACTCCTGGCGCCGTTCCCGGGTCTCTTGTCAGACCTTACAAAGTCTGTGCGTCTTTGTGGTCAGGATGTAAGATAAGACCCAAACGTGCCATCCCTGCTCCACTTGGAACTGGCAAGGCCATCCATTGCCGTCACAGACTGATAAAGGAGAGGACTTTGAGCACTTGTTTATACAGCTGGCTTTCTGTTTATACATTTACCCAAGAGCTCAAGTTAATGCATTTTAGAAATGCTCCCTTGGAGGAGGAAAATGGGGACTTTGGGTCCCGTTTCAGACTGACTGCACAGAAACTCATTCCTTCAATGTCAGCTCTTACTCAGCTGTTCTCTAAACTGCAAAGTCCCAAATGCTGCAACCTTTCTTCATATGGCAGTGGCTCTGTCCCCTTGACCATTTAGGTTGCCCTTTTCTGAACATTTCTCAGCCTTGAAATATCCTTTTTAAGCTGAGGTGACCAAAACAACAACCTTCCCCACCCTGTGTTCATTCTGAACCAAAACGTACAATCCTCAGGCTCTGGGATGAGAATTCCAAATTCACCAGGGGATTCATGGTCCATCCAAGTCATAGCTAAGCTGGCCCTGGCAGGAAAATAGGCAGGAGAATGAGGTTCATGTCACAATTGCTTGCTGCCTAGGGCATGGAAGTGAGGACAGGGCGAGCATCAGCACAGGTGGGCCCTGTCCAGATGTTGGGGCCCAACAGCTGCCTGAGGATGCTTAGTGAGGGCATCAACCCTAGTCTTTATTTTTCATGTGCGGGTTCTGTGTGTGTGTGTTTGTGTGTGTGCGTATATGTGTGTGTGTGTGTGTGTGTGTAATCAGGTCAGTGTGAGGGGTTTGCATAGGGAGGGGGGACTTATAACGACTGTTGAAATTTTATTTTATTTTTTAAAATATTTTTATTAACAGTTTTCTTTGATTACCATACCAAAAAACAAAACAATATCACAATATCACATCTTTTAGCTTAATTTTCTTAACTTCTTTGGACTTCCTCGCACCTCCCGCTCCTGCGTTCTTGTCTATAAAACTTTGTCCAGCAAATTGTACGTTATGTGAATATTTGCTCTCCTTAGATTTGCAGCCATTTTAGGGCCAGGGGAGCAAGAGTGAGTGAGTAATTAGATCGGCCCTGACGGCTTGCATTCCAGCATTACTTTAACTTGCTTTGACGTGCCTTTCGGGAAACGGGAAAGAGAAGGGGGACCAGTTAGGTTTCCTGCATCAGCCCTGCTGTGGAAATATATCTTAATCAGTGCAAGTGGAAACAGAGAAAACATGCTGTGTTTCATGTTCTGGTCCAATGCCAGAACTCAAAGAGGGAAAGCAGTGAGGCTAGAGACCAGGTAAGGCTGAGGATTGCGAGACCATGGACAGCTCCAAGGAAGCAACATGCTCTGATGGAGGCTGGTAGCCAACTTAGGCCTTCTATGCCTCTGGCTCTGGGCTCCAGAGCCGACTTTCCCATTGGTCTTAGTGGTTCGTTGCGCCAGGGCGCCGGCCTCTCAGGGACAACCTAGTGAGTGGGAGAGCTGCGCGGCTTTGCCGACAGCCTCCCCTTTCCCTGCATGCCTGCCAGCTGTGCTCCGCCAACTATATGGCTGGCGGGCGCACAGCTTCCCTCCCAAGCCTCTGCATCTGCTAAAGACAGCCCTGCTCCCGCTCGTTGTCCTTCTCCTGCTTCCTGGCGAAAGGCAGCGCTCAGCCTTCCTGGGCTGCCTTCTTGGGTGCCCCAACGCCGGAGAGCATGTCTGCCAGAACGTTTTCCTGCTTGATCGCCACTGGGGATCGGGGTGGTGGGGGAGGCAGAGGACATTTTCCATCACTCTCTTCCTTGTTTTGGAGTTGCTGGGGGGGGCACCGGAGGGATCTTTGCACCACGGCGCCAGATATGCTTAAGAAGGCCCTGCTGGGCTATCTCCTTTAGAGCCTTAAAGAAGAGGTAAAGAAACCCCTGACCATTAGGTCCAGTCGTGACCGACTCTGGGGTTGCAGCGCTCATCTCGCTTTATTGGCCGAGGGAGCCAACATTTGTCCGCAGACAGTTTTTCCGGGTCATGTGGCCAGCATGACTAAGCCGTTTCTGGCAAACCAGAGCAGCGCACGGAAACGCCATTTACCTTCCCGCCGGAGCGGTACCTATTTATCTACTTGCACTGGTGTGCTTTCGAACTGCTAGGTTGGCAGGACCTTTAGAGCCTTAAAGAGATAACTCCCTGGCCTGAAGATGGGCACTCCTCCTTTGTTCCATAGCTTCCCTCCTGGTACTGCCAGACTGGTCCCGACTGGTGATGTGCAGTGGGAGCCATCTGGCTTCACAGGCTCAGAGGGAGGGGTCTATAAGGGTCCAGGATGTGGCCTTTAAGCCCTGGTGCTCTGAGAGGTTTCTCTGGGAGTTCTTATCCAACTGCCTTAGGTGCAATGCTCTCTCAATCTTCCACAATTATCTCTGAGCCCTGACCTAGGCCCAGCTCCCCATCTGCTGCCCCCACAGCCTCCAACTTAGCTGTGATTTCTGTGCTGCAGTGGGGTTGGGCTAGATGACCCATTGGGTCCCTTCCAACTCTACAGTTCTATTATTCTGTGTCCAGATCACTGCTGGATACAGGGGTCACAACACCATGAGGCTTCCTTGATCTGCCCAGTTCTGTCACTCATGCTTCGCTGTGATACACAAAGTAAATTCTATTAAACTGATGAAACGGAATCTCCACAACAAAGATTTTCCATTTGGAAATGAATCTATGGAGAAGCAGCAGTTCACATCCATTGTTTACCAGAGGAATTAAGGGAAACAGTGAGAAAGCTGACATCGTCATAAAGAGAGGGTGGATTTATCTTTGCAAAAATAGTGTTATTGTTCCTTTTGCTGAGGCAAAGCATGTCTTAAAGATTGCCAGGCTTGGAATGTACTTCTAGACTCTAGGCTTGCTGACAAATAAGCTGCACTAGGCTGCCTCACTTTGGCATTTTATTGACCTATTTATTGGGTATTCATCCTGATTTGCTGCTGGGTAGGAAAGACACAGGTGGTGCTGTGGGTTAAACCACAAACCCTAGGACTTGCCGATCAGAAGGTTGGTGGTTCAAATCCCCGCAATGGTGTGAGCTCCCGTTGCTCGGTCCCTGCTCTTGCCAACCTAGCAGTTCAAAAGCACGCCAGTGCAAGTAGATAAATAGGTACCGCTCCGGTGGGAAGGTAAACAGCGTTTCCGTGCACTGCTCTGGTTTGCCAGAAGTGGCTTAGTCATGCTGGCCACATGACCTGGAAGCTGTACGCAGGCTCCCTCGGCCAATAAAGCGAGATGAGCGCCACAACCCCAGAGTCGGCCACGACTGGACCTAATGGTCAGGGGTCCCTTTACCTAGGAAAACATTTGAGTTTGAGTTTGATTAAACTGCGGGAGGCAGTGGAAGACAGGAGTACCTCCATGGGGTCATGAAGAGTAGGACATGACTAAATGACTAAACAACAACAGGAGAACATTATCCAGAGTGTGTGTATGTGTGTGAGAGACCTGAGCTAGAAAACAGGCTGGGAGCTGGAGCAACAGAGACATGCTAGCTTTGTGCTGAATCCAAAGCCATGATGAATGGAGAAGCAAGATCTGTTGAGTTGTTCATGCCGTGAACCCCTCCATCTTCTGCTCAGGTTGGATATATGTGTAAATTAAACCATGTGTCCTAAAGACACGGCTGTCCCTGATGACCTTCATTCCAAGGAAACTGAACCCTGGGTAAGAACGTGGAACCCCTGGATTCTTCAAATGCTCAGTTTTTGAGATGGTGTGTAATGAAGTTAGGTTCCAGCATCTGGGCCCTGCTTGTAAGTTGAAATCAATTGGTGAACAAAAGTGTTTATTCAGAAGAGACGCTGGCTTTCCCCCTCGGAGGGAAACAGAAGTGGCCTAAGCCATCTTTCCTGAGATATTAGTTACAAATAATGAATGGGTCAAGGAAGCCTTACAAATTCATGGCAATCAATGATAAATTTCCTAGCGAATGTGGTGAGTAATGACTCCTGGCCTCTGCTTTAGTTATTCAATGCACGATCCAGTCTAAGTTGAACATTGTTAAGTCCCATTGATTTTCATTGGGGGGAGATTTTAAATGGTGCTCATTTCTCCCACAGAAGTCGATGGGGCTTTTTAAAGAGGGTTTATCTTTTGGCTGGAGCATACATGCCATTCTTTATCCAATTAAGCAATTTTAGCCTGTCTTTTCTTAAACAGTCTCTAAAACTGGCCTGAGAGTTCTGTTTAAAACTGGAATGGCCCACATTCATCTGAGTCGTTCCTTATCTTGTTCCTTATCTTGTGATAACTTTGTTCTAGAGTACGTACATACGTACACACTGAACATGAGATCCCATGAGCCCACCCTTCTGCACTGCAAAATGAAGCCAGTGGATGGGGCCAGCAGCAGCTTTTCATCACCCCAAATGTAGAAATGTATTGCCAAATGACAAGACACAAGATCTGCATGAAAAAATAAATTCATCTGCTAATTTATATGTATAGAACACAAACTTAGAAATGATTACAGTGGTACCTTGGTTCTCAAACTTAATCCGTTCCGGAAGTCCATTCTAAAACCAAAGCGTTTCAAAACCAAGGCGCGCTTTCCCATAGAAAGTAATGCAAAACGGATTAATCCGTTTCAGACTTTTAAAAACAACCCCTAAAACAGCAATTTAACATGAATTTTACTATCTAACGGGACCATTGATCCATAAAATGAAAGCAATAAACAATGCACTGCAGTTACACAATCAATCAATCAATCAGTCAGTCAGTCAGTAGCTGAACTGGGTTCCACAGTTACAGAAACAAACAATAAAGCCACAAAAACAAAAAAGCAGATAGCAAAAACAGACAGACCTCAGAGTAACACTCAAAATGGAAGTTTGGCACTGAAATAGTCAGTGTAACGCTCAAAATGGAAGCGTAACACTCAAAACAGAGCACATTCGGCTTCTGAAAAAAGTTCACAAACCGGAACACTTACTTCTGGGTTTGCAGCATTTGGGTTCCAAGTTGTTCGAGTACCAAGGTGTTTGAGAACCAAGGTACTACTGTACTGTGGTCATGTCAACACCACACATTCAAAGTACTTTTATACCACTTTAAGAGTCATGGCTTCTCTGCAAAGAACCGAGAACTGTAGTTAAGGGTGTTGAGAGTTGTAAAGATAACATCGGCAAACCACAGTGCCCAGCATTCTTTGGGGAAAACCATGACTCTTAAAATGGTCCTTCAAATGTAGGCTATGGATGTGACAGATGGATTAAATGGAAATCCAATACACCTGGAGGAGGAGACTGTGACCAGGTGACTGTGTGCCTGCTCTCTGCTAATGGACAAGTTCAAAGTGCACCTCCTCTTATAATACTTCTTTATCTTTAAACTGGAACCAGACAGAAATTCAGGTCCAGATTGGGGTGGGGGCATGTGCCCTGGGCAGCAGGTTAGCAGGTTAGCAGGGTGGCAAACAGCATTCCAGCGCTTCCTTTTTTCACTGCCTGAAGCAATGCAGAAGCAAGCCCTTTCAAAATGGGCTTCTTTACAGGGTTTGCTATCTGCCTGGGGGAAAGGGAGGAAGGGAACAACTAGCTAAGGAAGGAAGGAAGGAAGGAAGGAAGGAAGGAAGGAAGGAAGGAAGGAAGGAAGGAAGGAAGGAAGGAAGGAAGGAAGGCTTGGGCAAAAGAAGGGAGGAGCTGGCCAGTGACAGCAGCAAGAAGAGCAGGTAACACAGAAAAGTGGAACAGTTTGGAAAAGCCTGCCATGTGAACCACGTCTTCCTAGAAATAAGCCCTATTGAATTCATTGGATCTTGGTAAAGGTAAAGAGACCCCTAACCATTAGGTCCAGTCGTGACTGACTCTGGGGTTGCGGCGCTCATCTCGCTTTATTGGCTGAGGGAGCCAGCGTACAGCTTCCGGGTCATGTGGCCAGCATGACTAAGCCACTTCTGGCGAACCAGAGCAGCGCACAGAAACGCCGTTTACCTTCCCGCCAGAGCGGTACCTATTTATCTACTTGCACTTTGACGTGCTTTCGAACTGCTAGGTTGGCAGGAGCTGGGACCGAGCAACGAGAGCTCACCCTGTTGCGGGGATTCGAACTGCCAACCTTCTGATCGGCAAGTCCTAGGCTCAGTGGTTTAACCCACAGCCCAGGTAAATGGATCGTGCCTCCTCTTATTGTGTTGGGAAAATGAGCTGCAATGTGGTGTATTGTTTCACAGAGGTGTAGCATGTGAAATCTGAGCACCAGTTGAGATTTGCTGTATGCGTGTGTGTTTATGCCCACACATAATTGATTGCATACAATTGTCAACCAGGCACTTGCCTGTAGGAGGTAAATTTCGCTGCCTGCCTGATGACCAGCGAGTCTTCCATGAGCCCTAAATATTTAGAGACAGGTATATTCCAGTACTGGTGCTCGCTCTGTATAGAGCTCATCCAAGTGGGAATCTGGAGGCAGAAATCCAAAGCTTCGGAAGGGGGAGAGGACCACAGCTCAGCAGTAGAACATCTGCTTTGCATGCAGAAGGTCCCAGGGAGAGAACCCTGGAGATCTACTGTCAATCTGTGTCAGCAGTACTGAGCTAAGTGTGCTAATCATTTGTCTGCTAAATTTTACCCAACCTTTTTCAAGTGTAGCTGGGTTAGGATCCCGCCACTGATTGAAGAAATGGCCACATTTTGTCTAAAGGGTGGGCTGGCCCTGAATGTAGGACACATGGTCCCCCTACCTTGGGCATAGGGGACATGTGGCCCTCTGCAGTGTGTCACAATCTGGGGCATGGGAGGCAAGAGTCCAGGGCTGGCACACTGGGGCTGGAATAAGGGCACTGGTACTGGTAGCAGAAGCGGTCTAATTGGTGGGTCCACAGTCAGGAACAAGTCCAATGGAGGAGGTCAGGATGCAGGATAACTGGAACGGGAGCGGGAGCAGACTACAGTTAGGCAGGAGACCACATTGCTGTGGCCAAGACCAAGGCTGAAATGCAGGCCTTATATATGGTAGCCAGTGTGGTGTAGTGGTTAAGAGCGGTAGTCTTGCAATCTGGGGAACCGGGTTCGCGTCTCCGCTCCTCCACAAGCAGCTGCTGGGTGACCTTGGGCTACTCACACTTCTTTGAAGTCTCTCAGCCCCACTCACCTCACAGACTGTTTGTTGTGGGGGAGGAAGGGAAAGGAGAATGTTAGCCGCTTTGAGACTCCTTAGGGTAGTGTTAAAGCGGGATATCAAATCCAAACTCTTCTTCTTCTACCTTCTGAGCTTGTCCCCAGCTGCAGCGCATCACATCATCTGATTGCGCCTGCCGGCCTTCACCGGATTCCCCTAAGGCAAGCACAACCAAGGCCTGGTTCCTGCAAACACTTACAATGCTCAGGAACATAGGCGCCGACTCCATGGGGCCTGAGGGGGCCCGAGCCCCCTCAAAAATTCGTTTGGGGGGGCTCTGCCCCCCCCAATAATTTAATAAAATTATTAGTTATATTATGCTTTGTAAAATCACAAAATTATGTTGGTATTTTTTATTTTCCTTGTTTGACGATAGCTACCTTTTAAAATACATTCAGTAATGAGTTAAAACAAAGCCACTCCCGATCTAGAGAGGGGGTGGGGTTGCGGGCTCTCGACCCATCAACAATCTCGCGGGGCTGGCGTCAGCCCCGCGAGAAGCGGGGATTCCCCCTAGCTCATTAATATTCACCGCCCACGGCGGCAGCCAATCGGCTGCTGCAAAGGGCGGGCCCTCACAGGTTCACTTAAGGTCGGGGCAGCCCGGGGCTCGCCCCTTTCGTTCCCCCAGCAGCAGCGGTTTGGAGGTCTTGGGCCCCCCCCAATATTTTTTATAAGTCGGTATGGGCCCCCCCAATATTTTTTATAAGTCGGCACCCCTGCTCAGGACCTGGCACTTGCAAACCCTCATGGTGCTCATTACACACTGTGACTTTCTGCTTTCCCCCTATGGTCCCTTTCCACCCTTCCTCCCTGTCTCTTTCCCTCTGTCCCCGTTGGGACTCTGATCAAGGTAGCAAAGCTCAAAAGAGTTCCTCTCCCTCTGCAGCCTCCAGGTGCCTCTCCCATTGGGACATTAAGCTTCCTCTGTTGTGTTCAGAGGGCCTGGAACTCATAGGAATAAGAATCTGGAAGCAGCTGAAGCTTCACAGATGTTGCGATGAATTCAAGGTCACACTACAGTGGTACCTCAGCATAAGAACTTAATTCGTTCTGGAAGTCTGTTCTTAACCTGAAACTGTTCTTAACCTGAGGTACCACTTTAGCTAATGGGGCCTCCTGCTGCCGGCGTGCAATTTCTGTTCTCATCCTGAAGCAAAGCTCTTAACCTGAGGTAATATTTCTGGGTTAGCGGAGTCTGTAACCTGAAGCGAGGAACCACTGTATTATTACCACTGTCTGTGCACACACATCAGCTCTCCAGACAAATGACCCTCCCTTCCCTGGCCTGCTGTTCTTGGGCATCTTACAACCCTAATTTGGTGTGGGGATGTGCAGGAGTTGCATTGGGGAGGAGGGGGGCAAGCCCCATTGAGCAAACAGAAACTCAGGGCTTCCACTGACAGTGTGCTGGTCCTGTGGGTTAACCGTGAGGCGAGGTCCAAGTCCAGTCCAAGGTCGAGGGTGCAGTATGGAGGCAGTCCGTCAAAGCTGAAGCTGGGTCCAAGGCAGGGAGTCGGGCGAGGTCAGGAGCTCCGGCAGGACAGAGTTCAGGCAGGAACTGGCTACCAACAATGTTGCTCCCGCAACTTGGGACTGGGGCTGGCCAGCTTTTATCTGCCCCAAGGCATAGGGCGGCCCTGATCCTCTGGTGATTCGCCTCTCCTGGCCTGGAGGCGAGCACTCCTCCTGTGGGAACTTAGTTCCCTCCACCTCTCTGCCCTGAGCCTCTGCAGCTCAGGAGAGGCTGGAGGGTTACCAGACCCAGAGGCAACCTCCGCTTCCCCTGACGGGGCTGAGAGTGGAGCACCTGCAGGCAATGGGTCCTCCATCACCGCAGGAGCCAGAGCAGACTCAGCTGATGCCTGCACCTGAGGATCCAGCACAGGTGAGGACCCTTCAGGCTCAAGCCCCAGTCCCGGCTCAGCTGGTTCTGGAGGCGGGGACTCCTGTGCAGGCTGGGATTCCTCAGGTTCAGCCTCCCAGTCCGAATCCCAGGCCACCACAGACAGGGTTCGTTAAGTGATTCCTGCCCATTCAGTTTCACATGCTGGTTCTTTCCTAGTTTACACCCAGAAACAAGACTCCTATTTTTCCTTTCAGAACCCCCCTTGACTTTTCAATGTAGCATAAGCCCTGGGCTGGATTCACCTATAGAATCCAAAGTTGCATTCTGGTTTAGCAACTTGCACCTGCATGACGTTGATGCCTGAGGCACCTTCTGCCTTCATTGCTCACCCCCCCCACCATGGATGCAGGTGAGGTTTGGAGTCCCCTCCCTCTTCCCATGACCCCTATGCTGGCAAAGGAAGAGCTGTTGTTGTTGTTTAGTCATTTAGTCGTGTCCAACTCTTTGTGACCCCATGGACCAGAGCGCGCCAGACACTCCTGTCTTCCACTGCCTCCTGCACTTTGGTCAGATTCATGTTTGTGGCTTCGAGAACACTGTCCAACCATCTCGTCCTCTGTCGTCCCCTTCTCCTTGTGCCCTCCATCTTCCCCAAAATCAGGGTCTTTTCCAGGGAGTCTTCTCTTCTCGTGAGGTGGCCAAAGTCTTGGAGCCTCAGCTTCAGGATCTGTCCTTCCAGTGAGCACTCAGGGCTGATTTCCTTCAGAATGGATAGGTTTGATCTTCTTGCAGTGCATGGGACTCTCAAGAGTCTCCTCCAGAGCGCAAATTGTCTGCTGTTTTGGCTTTACCTGCTGGCCTCGCAAGCCGAGGGCAGCCAGGTTCATGTAATTCCTGCTGAGACTTTTTACCTGCGCTCCCCAGCTCTGCTCACATGGTAAGGAACGTGCTTTAAAAGGGAGCCTATAAATATCTGTTCACTTATTTGTGAATCTGTACTCCCTGGAACGGCTTCACGAGCATCAGCATATTGTTACCTGGGTTTTTACGAGGAACAGCTGCCATATGTTTGCCCCGCTAGGTAATCAAAAGGAAAAGCCAATTACGGCGGCAGCGTTGCAGACATTAAATATGAAATACACAGCGAGAAGCTGTAAGAGATGCCCGCAGTTTAGTAATCGCACAGTTTTGCCATCAGTTTTAACCACCCCTCTCGTCTTTTTGATCCCTCTAAAACTCATCATAGCATTAATTAACTGCACTGACATCTGATGGTCCTCATTGTTTTGCTGCTACAGAACGATCTGTCCTCTGGTTTGACGAAGACGACTCATTAGTGGAAGTCGGAACAGAGTGGGGGTGGGGGAGAAATTGCATTTCAAGGTGAATCCACCTGAATCACACTCTCCAAAATAATACGTGAACCAAAAACACAGCCGTCCTTTGACATTTTGCACTTCTCTGAATTATGCGGTGCATTTCTCTAGCTGGGTAATGTGTGCAAAAGTGCACGTGCTAGGGTGAAGTGTGCATAGAAATGCATATAATAGTGAAAAATCACACACACACACACACAAACGTATATTGGGGAAATTGCTTTGCAAAAAATGTGTTAATTGGGCAAGATTACATACCAAAAATATTTGTTATCAGGAGAAACGTACACTAATATGCTGATTAATTATGACGAGAATTTAAAAAAAAAAATTGATGTGGAAATGTGGAGAACTCAATTGATGATTAGTAAAAATGAGAAACTGAGAGAAACCAAAATGGGCAAACTTACTCATTCCTAGAAAAAAAAGTGCAAACACACAAGATGGGAAAGAGAAAATTTGCACCTGAGAAACCCAAATCTTGTACTCTGAATCAACTGTGCAAACAGTATACTTCTATTAGGGCTGAGCCCAAACACGTCACAGGGTGGTTGATTTGCAAACATTTTTGACAGAAAAGTCTGTCCTTTTTAATGATTTTGCAAAAATAAAAATAAAATAAAATTGAATGCCCGTTTACACTGACGTCTTTGAGTTTCAGTGATGTCATCATTAGCCAGATCTGATTGGGGTGCCATCCTATGTGTCTCTCAAAAAGCATTACCTTTCCCAACTGATCTCATTTACCCTCAGAGATAACAAGATGTGGCAGGTACTGGCGCCCGCCCTGCGGAACGCCCTCCCACCAGATGTCAAAGGAAAAAACAACTACCAGACTTTTAGAGGACATCTGAAGGCAGCCCTATTTAGGGAAGCTTTTAATATCTGAAGGACTATTGTATTTTAATATTTTGTTGGAAGCTGCCCAGAGTGGCTGGGGAAACCCAGCCAGATGGGCGGGGTATAAATGATAAATTATTATTTTGTTGTTTAGCTGTGTCCAACTCTTCATGACCCCATGAACCAGAGCACGCCAGGCCTGGATCATTGTCTTGTCGTGGTGAAGGGGCTTGAATAACTCAGAGAAGCTATGAGCTATGACATGCAGGGCCACCCAAGACAGAAAGGTCATAGTGGAGAGTTTTGACTAAATGTGATCCACCTGGAGCAGGAACCAGGAAGCCTCTCCAGTATCCCTGCCAAGAAAACTCCATGGACAAATTATTGTTACTGTTATTATTATTATTAAATTGATATTTTTATTAAGAATTTCAACACAATAATTTTAACAAAAATACATCATCCACATTATTATTATTTTCCCCCACCTTCTCCCCCCCGAACATATACCCACCCTCCCTTCCCCACCCCCTGACTTCCCTCAGCTCCTATCACTGGTTTCTCAGCATATATTTTAATCTGAATGCTATAAAATTGTATAGATCCTTAATTTCTCTATCTGCATATTACCAATAAAAAATTTGTGAATGTTTATTCAAAACCTGCCAAAGAGTCCAGTTCGTATTGTTGTTTCTTCAAGTATTTCGTAAAAGGTTCCCATTCATCTTTAAAGTCACAGTTATCCTTGTCACGTAGTTTGTGTGTCAGTTTTGCCAATTCCGCATAATCCATCAATTTTTCTTGCCACAGTTCTTTCGTCGGGGTTTCTTCATTCTTCCATCCTTGTGCTATTATGACTCTTGCTGCCGTTGTCATATTGTTATTCTTACTAAGATGTAGCCAAACCTGTGCCATTATCCTTCTTGCCATGATGGACTGAGATCACTATTGTGACAAATCTGGGGGAGGGGAGAGAGAATAATCAAAACTTTGAACTGTTCCAACATGCCTCCCCTCCCAACTCTCCTCCCAAGATCTTTAGAAACCCACCAGAAACCTCTTTGCAACTTTCACCCATTATGAAACCCTTGGGAAATGGCTTTTGTAGTCCACATTCCTGCAGAGGGATGGATGGATAGAAAGTTTGAAAATGACTGAAGTAATGCATCAATGCATGTTCCTATATCCCTGGTTGTGCTTTAATAGGCAGACAGATTTGTTTTCCAGCGTGGGAGTTGTGGATTCGGGAGCCTGCCTGGGGCGACTACCTTGTCACCCAATTTCCCTCAAAATATGACAAGGGCTGTGTGTCCAAGTCTGAAAATTTGCTGGGAATAAATTAAAAGAGCAGCATGAGGAGCCCATCCCAGCAAAAATAAATAAATTTTAAGCTTGCTGGGCTCTCCTGAACGGCACTGATGACAGCTGCCAGAATGACTCATGGAACTTTTTGATGGAAACAGCTAATGTTGACCCCGTTGTCTTTTGGGCTGCCCTACAAGAGTGACACCGTGTCCCCCTTTGTGTCTCATACTTATTACCTGTGACATCCCTGGCACAGCAAGGAAGGTGGCAGAACAAACATGACATGGCTTTAATCCACAGATGTCAGCCGCGGCTCAGTAGCGATACCAGAGACAAGCACATTCCGCAGAAGCTGGTATATATATTTCCCTCCTCCCAGGCTTTGGACAGAAAACCAAGTTGCTGGTTTCTCATGACGTTAATGCTGCCGAGCGCTTGGCAAATGCAATTTAGATTGGCGCTGCCAGACAAAGTGAAGCGAACATAACTGGCAAGGTGTGCGTTTGTGTGTCAATGGCGATTAGACAGTGGTTGGGATACTTTTTAAGGAAGAGTGGAAATGACAGGGGAAGGGAAATGATTTAAAAACAAGTGTTTAAAACATAAATTTTTTTTAAAGTAATGATAAAAGGTAAAGGTAAAGGGACCCCTGACCATTAGGTCCAGTCGTGGCCGACTCTGGGGTTGCGGCGCTCATCTCGCTTTATTGGCCGAGGAAGCCAGCATACAGCTTCTGGGTCATGTGGCCAGCATGACTAAGCCTTCTGGCGAACCAGAGCAGCACATGGAAATGCCGTTTACCTTCCCGCTGGAGTGGTACCTATTTATCTACTTGCACTTTGACGTGCTTTTGAACTGCTAGGTTGGCAGGAACAGGGACTGAGCAACGGGAGCTCACCACATTGTGGGGAATTGGACCACCGACCTTCTGATTGGCAAGCCCTAGGCTCTGTGGTTTAACCCATAGCGCCACCCGCGTAATGATAAGCCAGATTAAAACACATGTCAACATTCTACATTGAATAATGGAATTGTAGAGTTGGAACGGACCCCAAGGCTCATGTAGGCCAACCCCCTGAATCCAGACTCAGCTTAAAAACCTCCAAGGAAGGAGAGTCCACCACCTTCCGAGGGGTAGACTGTTGAACAGCTCTTACTGCCAGAAAGTTCTTCCTAATGTTGAGTTGCAATCTCCTTTCTTGTAACTTGAACTTGGTTCAAGTCCTATCCTCTGGAGCAGGAGAAAGCAAGCTTGTTTTTTTTAGCTGGCACCGAAAAGAGCACAGCACAGGCCCCTGCCTGATGTTGATAGCCAAAGTATAGGCCCTAGATGGATTTCTTGCAAATGTGGGGAAAATATTGTGTGGCACTTAGAACAGATCAAAGAGGTCGAGTGGGCATATTGGGGTAAGGCCATCTCGTGAGTAAATGATCCCAAGCTGTTAAGGGCTTTGTTGTCAGGCTTTGGTGAATCTGTTCCTGCCCTGTGGCAGTAACAGAAGATCAAACGAAAGAAGCGTCTTAGCGCTTAGAATCTTTAATAATCACAGTGAGAGAACAAATAACACACGGTGGTGCTCCCAATTAAGGGTTACTCCCCCCATCCCTATCTACGTCACTCCTACGTCTTGTAACCTGAGCTTGTAACCTGAGCTTGTACCCTCTGCATTTTCTGTTCTAACACTTTCTGAGCTCTCCGTGTCCTTGGAGCACTCAGGGCTAATTTCCTTAAGAATGGATGCGTTTGATCTTCTTGCAGTCCATGGGACTCTCAAGAGTCTCCTCCAGCACCATAATTCAAAAGCCATACATCACTACTGGGAAAACCCTGACATTTATATACTAACAATAGCACCTTGAACTTGTCCTGGCACTCTTGGCCCAGAACTTGGTTAGTCCCTGTTGTTCAAGCAAAACGAGACAGCATTCACCAGCACACTTAGTGGCACGTAAAGAACATTGGCATCTATATCTACACCACATGACTGCATGTGCAGGAGCCCCATGTGGTTAGGGCCGCATATGTGAGATTTCAAACTGGGTTGCATGCCCCTCCCCTCCTTGCTTTGAACAAGGAGAGAGGAATCAAGGCCGAGGTGTTTCAGATAGGTTCATTATACCCTTTGCAAGCCTTTTAAGGCTAATCTAATATCGAGGAAGCCTTCGGGCAAAGGAAATAATTATGGAGATATGATGGCAGTGAGGTCAGCATCTGGGGGAGAAGACTGACAACGGAGCGTAGTGTTGTTTGAGTCATGGCTATGATGATTGTGATGCAGCCTGCATCGCGCACCATATGTTATATCCAAATTGGATAAGAAGGGGGAGGTGTGTATGAAAAATCTAGCAGGCCGATCTGAAATTGCAGCAAATGAGCCTGAATGAGAAAAGAGCTGAAATGTTCAAGTGACGTCCATTCGGCTCCATTGTGAGTTGATCGCCAGAAAGCTCAGGGGTATCCACAATGACCAGAAATGTGGTTCTCCACTGAAAGCAGATGTTCCATGAAGTTTTGCATCATTTAATTGACTGTTGGGGAGTTCTTCCGCCAGTGAGATTCCTGCATTCCAGGGGGTTGGACTAGATGACCTTTGGGTACCTTCCAACTCTAAGATTCTGTTATTCTTTTCTTTCTTTTTATTCTGGTTGCAAGTGCATTTAAGAAACAACCACCACCAGCAGCAGAGCAGTGATACCTGAGTAGCTTACACTGATGTGTGCACTCTTAATAATAATATAAAAAATTATTTATACCCCTCCCTCCCTGGCCAGAGTGCTCAGGGTGGCTAACACCAGTAAAATTACAGTAACATCAGTAAAATCATAATAGGAAAAAACAGCAACACCAATTTAAAATACAGGTTAAAATGCAATTTAAAATGCAGCCTTATTTTAAAAGTAGCCCATAGATCAAAACCGTAAGGGGAGGGAAAACATAAGGGTCAGACTGAGTCCAAACCAAAGGCCAGGCAGAACAGCTCTGTCTTGCAGGCCCTGCGGAAAGATGTCAAGTCCCGCAGGGCCCTAGTCTCTTGTGACAGAGCGTTCCACCAAGTCAGGGCCAGTATTGAAAAGGCCCTGGCCCTAGCTGAGACCAATCTAACCACCTTGCGACTTGGGACCTCCAAGGTGTTGTCATTTGTGGACCTTAAGGTCCTCTGCGGGGCATACCAGGAGAGGCGGACCCATAGGTACGTGGGTCCTGGGCCGTTGCAGTTTTAGGGGTTTGAGTGTCCTATTTTACAGGTGACCATCCTCTTGCGGATAAGAGTCCTAAATATATGTTATGAAAGTGTCAGGCGAGCCTTATTGCAGGGAGCATTCCACAAACGGGGAGCCACTGCAGAAAAGGCCTGTCCTTGTGCTGCCACTCTCATTTCTAGAAGGTGTTGTAAGTCTTCATAGAAGTGGTTGATTTTAGTTTCTTCAGCACCAGTAGTTGGTGCATAAACTTGGATTACTGTGATGTTTAAAGGTCTGCCTTGGATTCGTATCGAGATCATTCTATCATTTTTGAGATTGCATCCCAGTACAGCTTTCGTCACTCTTTTGTTGACTATGAGGGCCACTCCATTTCTTTTGCGGGATTCTTGCCCACAGTAGTAGATGTGATGGTCATCCGAACTGAATTCACCCATTCCCGTCCATTTTAGTTCACTGATGCCCAGGATGTCAATATTTTATTCTTGCCATCTCATTTTTGACCACATCCAACTTACCCAGGTTCATGGTTCTTACATTCCAGGTTCCTATGCAATATTTTTCTTTACAGCATTGGACTTTCCTTTCGCTTCCAGGCATATCCGCAACTGAGCGTCCTTTCGGCTTTGGCCCAGCCGCTTCATCAGCTCTGGATCTACTTGTACTTGTCCTCCGCTCTTCCCCAGTAGCTGTTGGACACCTTCCGACCTGAGGGGCTCATCTTCCAGCGTCATAACTTTTATATGCCTGTTGTCTTTGTCCATGGAGTTTTCTTGGCAGGGATACTGGAGTGGCTTGCCAGTTCCTGCTCCAGGTGGATCACGTTTGGTCAAAACTCTCCACTATGACCTGCCCGTCTTGGGTGGCCCTGCACCGCATAGCTCACAGCTTCTCTGAGTTATTCAAGCCCCTTCGCCATGGCAAGGCAGTGATCCATGAAGGGGAGGCACTGTGTACTATTTTGCTTCACCACACCTCATGAAAGCATGTTGTGGAACTGGGAAAGGTTCATAAGAGGATCTGCAAACCATGTGGGACTTCATCTCCTGCACCAACCACACCACAGTCTGCCTTCTGGTAGTTCCCCATTTGGGATTAGCCTTCTAACCAAATCCTTTGTTTTTGACTTTGCTCACACAGAAAGCCTGCTCACACCATCTGCTATAGAAAATAATGCACACAAACACCCAATCTGATTTTGGCCCTAATCTGGTGCTTTGGGGTGGATCCCAGACCTGGCTCTGCCCCTTCCCCAAATGGGGTGGGGGCTTGCAAATTCATGTGGTTAGAGGGGGAGGGAGAAGAGTTTGAAAACCTATTTAAATATATGATCAGGAGGGAGGGAGAAAGAGAGGCATGTCTGCTCCCCCCCCCCCGCCGCCCGTGTTTTTACACTTGTTTGTATTTTTCTTTTTGTGTCCGTTGTGTACGATTAATTTCTGTTCAAGTTAATAACCATAAAGTTTACAGGGAAGTAAAATAAACAGCACAGTTTTAAAGCGGTTAATGTTCATCATAAAAAAACCTCCATCAAAAGGCAAACGTCAAACAAACTCTATTCACTCATAATACTATTTCACTCCCATTCTGACATCTCGGTCAATTAAGTAAAATAAAATTCAGTGAATGCAACCTCTAAAAATCAAATCCAATCTGAGATGGCAGGAATCATAGAATTGTAGTAGTTCTGTTGACAAAATTGTGTAAAAGAAAACCAGATTCAGGTAGGTAGCCATGTTGGTCTGATGCAGTCGAAATATATAAAATAAAATAAAAAACTCTACCCACTATATAGAAGGGTCTGGTGACTTCTGTTTCAGTGTATCTGAAGAAGTGTGCATGCACATGAAAGCTTATACCAAGAACAAACTTAGTTGGTCTCTAAGGTACTACCGGACATTTTTTTAAAAAATATATTTCAAAAGAAAACCAGTTTGCCCACAATTTGCTCCTACAATCTCTTGTTGCTTTTGGTTAGATGGAATGTTAAAGGTAAATGGACCCCTGACCATTAGGTCCAGTCATGGCCGACTCTGGGGCTGCGGCGCTCATCTCGCTTTATTGGCCAAGGGAGCCGGTGTACAGCTTCCAGGTCATGTGGTCAGCATGACAAAGCCGCTTCTGGCGAACCAGAGCAGCGCACGGAAATGCCGTTTACCTTTCCACTGGAGCGGTACCTATTTATCTACTTGCACTCTGACATGCTTTCGCTGTGCTAGGTTGGCAGGAGCAGGGACCGAGCAACGGGAGCTCACCCCGTAGTGGGGATTCGAACCGCCGACCTTCTGATCAGCAAGTCCTAGGCTCTGTGGTTAACCCACAGCGCCACCCGTGTCGCAATGGAATGTTAAGACCCTGATAAAACATGTGTTGGGTGTGCAAGCTTGTGCCTCTTTTTCTGCCTCCTCCTTGACACCAGGTTGCCTTCTGCTTTTGATAGACCGGCATCAATCCAGCTGGTCGTGATCCTACTGGGTTGATTCAGCGCTGCTTCAACCTGATCCAGTTGAATTTCGGGTTATTTCAAATTGGTCCGATTTGGTCTGTGGGATCCAGGATGTGGCCAGATCCTGTGCTCAGCCCTAAAAATTAAGCAGTTGGCTCTTGTCCCAATCACTTTCTCTCCAAGCCAAGAAAAGAAGATTCACCTGCTTAATTTTTGTCTGTCAGCTGGCTGTATATTAGCATTAGAAACACACTCATAATTACCTAATAGATCTAAATGTTTTGCCAATTCCAGGCTCAGCATCTGTGGTCAGCGATGAGGATTTCAGCTGTGTAACTATTTTAATTGTGATTTCAGTAATCCTGTTGGAGGGAGATGTGGTTGTATCAGCCAGGTCTGACTCTGAGGGCATTCACCAGCTGCATTCACACGGCAGTTTATTCCATTTCCCTAACTTTTAATTTCCACATTATTTTTGACCTTTCACATTCCATATAAGCCACTTCTGGAAATCTAGCAGTATATAGCGAATGTTCAATGTAGAGTTCCATGTTATTTGCCTCCAGGAAAAAAGACCAAACGTTTGCAAATAACACCAAAATGTACATTGAACGTGCGCAATATTCTGCTAGATTTCCGCAAGTGGCTTTTACGCTGTGCGAAAGCTCAAAAGATAATGTGGAAACTGAGAAAAATATTGGAAAAATAGAATAAACTGTTGTAAGAATGCAGCCAGATTCTGCAGAACAAGAGGAAAGTCTGTCTCGGACAGTCTGTCGCAAAGAGAGATGCAAGTCTCCTTTAAAAACGAGAGCATATTAAAGATATCAATTATCTAAATGCAAACTACAGTAGCACAGCATCCAACCAGGTCTGGAATCACTATAGAATCCTAGAATTGTAGAGTTGGAATGGACCAAGGGTTGTCTAGTCCAACCTCCTGCAATGCGGGAATCTCAGCTAAAGCATCCATGAGAGATGGTCATCTAACCTCTGTTTAAAGGAAAGTCCACCACCTTCCGAGGAACACCATTCCATTGTCAAAAAAGCTCTTACTGCCGGAAAGTTCTTCTTGGTGTTTAGTTGGAATCTCCTTTCTTGTAACTTTAAGCAATTGGTTCAACTCCAACAAGCTTGTTTCCCCTTCCAATTGACAACCCTTCAGATATATGAAGATGACGATGGTGAATAATAATAATAATAATAATAATAATAATAATAATAATAATATTAATTTATACCCTGCCCATCTGGCTGGGTATCCCTGGCCACTCTGGGCGGCTTCCAACAGAATATTAAAAACAGGATAAAACATCAAACATTAAAAACTTCCCTAAACAGGGCTGCCTTCAGATGTCTTCTAAAAGTTAGAGAGTTGTTTCTTTCCTTGACATCTGATGGGAGGGTGTTCCACAGGGTGGGCGCCGTTAAAGAGAAGGCCCTCTGCCTGGTTCCCTGTAACCTCACTTCTCTCAGTGAGGGAACTGCCAGAAGGCCCTTGGTATTGAACCTCAGTGTCCGGGCTGGATGATGGGGGTGTAGATCATGGGTAGGCAAACTAAGGCCTGGGGGCCGAATCTGGCCCAATTGCCTTCTAAATCTGGCCCGCGGATGGTCCGGGAATCAGCGTGTTTTTACATGAGTAGAATGTATTCTTTTATTCAAAATGAATCTCTGGATTATTTGTGGGGCCTGCCTGGTGTTTTTACATGAGTAGAATATGTCCTTTTATTTAAAATGCATCTCTAGGTTATTTGTGGGGGATAGGAATTCGTTCATTTCCCCCCAAAATATAGTCCGGCCCCCACAAGGTCTGAAGGACAGCGGACTGGCCCCCTGCTGAAAAAAGTTTGCTGACCCCTGGTGTAGATGCTCCTTCAGGTATACAGGACTGAGGCTGTTTAGGGCTTTTAAGGTCAGCACCAACACTTGGTGTTAATATGGTACCCCGCTCCTTCAACCGTTCCTCATATGGCTTGGTTTCCAGATCCTTGATGGTAAATGCTTGGGGACACAAAAATGGAGGACTGAGGAGGGTCACCTGGGTGGGGGGGGGAATGAGAAATGTCCCTATTTTCATCTTTTAAAAAATAGTATTTATTTAGAGTTTTAAGGGGTACAAAAAGAAAAAGTAAAAAACATCATTTTAAACAAAAAACAATACAACACATCCCAATAGGTAAAGAAAAAAGAATAAAATACAAAAGAAAGAAGAAATAAAAAAAACAGAGAAATAAAACCCATTAAACAAAAAAGAAAAAACAAAGAAAAATACAGCAAATCTTCCCATTACTTACCTTTCATTAGCTTATTTCCTTGACCTCCTCACACCTCCCTTTTTTGTATTCTAGATCGATTATCCATTTCAGCAAATCCTTTCCCTCTTTTCAAATTTTAGTCCTGTAATTTATCTTAGTATAATGTAGGTTTACTTTCCCTCCTTTCACCAATTAACAGTCAGTTATTCCCAAATCCTTTATATCATTCCTGCTAAAATCACATAACATCATTCCAACATCCTTCTAACAGTCATTAATTTTACAATGTTTCTGTAAATAGTCTTTAAATTTCTTCCAATCTTCCTCCATCGATTCTTCTCCCTGGTCTCGGATTCTGCCAGTCATTTCCGCCAGTTCCATGTAGTCCATCACCTTCATCTGCTATTCTTCCCAGGTGGGTAGATCTTGTGTCGAGAAATCTTCCTCTATAAAAGGGTGTCACAGAGAGGAGGGAGAAAGGTTGTTTTCTGCTGCTCCAGAGAAGCGGACACAGAGCAATGGATCCAAACTACAAGAAAGAAGATTCCACCTAAACATTAGGAAGAACTTCCTGACAGTAAGAGCTGTTTGACAGTGGAATTTGCTGCCAAGGAGTGTGGTGGAGTCTCCTTCTTTGGAGGTCTTTAAGCAGAGGCTTGACAACCATATGTCAGGAGTGCTCTGATGGTGTTTCCTGCTTGGCAGGGGGTTGGACTCGATGGCCCTTGTGGTCTCTTCCAACTCTATGATTCTATGATTCTATGAAATGTCCCTATTTTCATCTGAGGAACAATGGAGGGTATGAGATGCTCTTCCACGGAGCCCCAGCCCCCCTGGCAGCCCTCCTGGAGAGATTCTGAGCTTCAGTTCCATCTGCTGTTTCCCCTTAAATTGCTCTCACCTCACTTAATAGGAATCCAGGAAGCACTGCATGCTAATGCATTGTAAATGTTGCAATATGCTTCCCATTTAGGACACTACGTGCCAGCATTAAGAAAGATCTTCAATTCTGCTTGGAAAACGATAGGAAGTCAGTGCTCTATGCTTTTCCTCTTTCTTGTTTGGTTAGGTGTGTGTGTCTTGGGCCAATCCCAGTTTTTAGCGCTGCTAGGAAGCACCGTGGAGAGCATTTAGTTCTTCTGTATAAATCTCCATTAAAAAACACCTCTGTCGAAACACTTTGCCCATTAGAGGATATTATTAACCTGGTGCTATTTTGCTTATTTTTAATAGAGGCAATTTGGAGCATAAATTGTGGAGTTTCCAGAGCGTAAAGTCGGGGAGTTCTTTGAGTGTTATGATGATATCCTTGCTACTGAAGGCTATTTAGCTAACTCTGCTAAGTATTCCACGCATACTTTCAACCTCAGAAAGACTCAGCTCATTATTTTATTCAGAGTAGTTGGCTAATGCAATACAGCAGCAAGTATCTTAGGAGAAAGCGACAATAATCACCTAATGGCAATTTCCTGATTAATTTGTGGTAAGGAGGCATGTTGGAGAAAACAAAGTGATTTCTCACAACTTCCACAAACGGTGTGTGTGTGTGTGTGTGTTTCGGGTCCTAATGAGTCTCATTGCATTATGGGTGAGATCCAGTTGTCGTTCCCCCCCCCCAGCAGAGCAGATTTCTGCTTGTGCTACAGAACCTCCACTCCCCCCCCTCATGCAGCTCCCTGGGGACACCCCAAATCTTCTCCAGAAGGCTGCTCTACCCTTCGAAGCACAGATGACAGGGCCGCCTCACCCATGAGGCAGAATGAGGCAGCTGCCTTGGGTGGTGAAATCCCACAGGGTGGGACTGCCAGAGAAGCGAGGAGAAGCAGCGTCTGCCAGTGAGATCTTGTGAGATCACGCAAGAGTTCCATGAGATCTCAGCAGTGGGGCGGCATTTAGCCTCAGTTCCTTGGTTCCCCTTCTAAAAACGGTCTATTTTAGAGTCAGTTACCTATGAAATCTCCGGCCAGCATCACTTAGATTCACTTTTAGTGAGCTGCGTTTTCAAGTTATGCCCTCCACCATCCTTATCGGATGATATAACAGGGTACCATATAAAGACAGCCTCTGTATATGTGGGCAACCGCAGGTGGAAGGCATCTTGCACTATTTTCTATATTGCTCACTATACATTGGACCCAGGAGGTGATTACCTTACTATCCATACAGGAAAGATGTCTCTTCCCAGCAGAGAAGGTCCTATGGCTTCTTAGTGATGTAAATGGTTCAGTGACTCATAAAATAAGGTTACCAGATTTTTCCAATGAATCCAGGGACACTTTTCAACTTCAATGGATTTTGTGAAGGGACTGATTTGTAAATCTGGGGACTGTCCCTGGGAAACAGGGACGTCTGGGAACCTTATCATAAAGTCACCGTTTTTGCTTTGCCAGCCAAAAAATTCAGAAAGGGAGACGCAGAGACCTCCTCCTCCTCCTCCTCCTCCTCCTCCTCCTCCTCCTTCTTCTTCGATCACTCGTAACCGAGTAAGATTGTCTTCCATGAACAAGCAGTGAGTCCGTAAGTGACTGTGGATTCTGGATCCAATTCTGGATCCCCACGTCCTTCCACAGTGGGGACCTAGGTTTCTGGGTGGGAGTTGCTCACAGTGAGGGTTTGCCAAAGTGTGCCTTCCTCTTAGCACTCTAAGATAGAGCCCATTACTTGTGGCGCTACATCCCTTTTGCTTATATTTATTTTTGATTCAGATTTGTCGTGGCCAGTGGCTGTGTAGTGCCAGTGTGGTGTAGTGGTTAAGAGTCTTGTAATCTGGTGAACTGGGTTCACGTCTCCGCTCCTCCACATGCAGCTGCTGGGTGACCTTGGGCCAGTCACACTTCTCTGAAGTCTCTCAGCCCCACTCACCTCACAGAGTGTTTGTTGTGGGGGAGGAAGGGAAAGGAGAATGTTAGCCGCTTTGAGACTCCTGAAGGGGAGTGAAAGGCGGGATATCAAATCCAAACTCCTCCTCTTCTTCTTCTTCTTCTTCTTCTTCTTCTTCTTCTTCTTCTTCTTCTTCTTCTTCTTCTTCTGGTGCAAAAACGTTATTTGGATTGGCCTCAGACAGTGGAGTGGGCTGGGCTGCCCCTGGCAATTGGGAGGGCTCAGGGGTCTACAGGGAGGTTGGGAGAGAAGAAGCCTTATTGAATGAGCAGACAGTTGCTCATGTGACAGATCTCCCTAGTATTTATTTATTTATTTATTTATTGCCCACTATAAGGCCACAGGTAATTTCTCTTTGCAAGCTGTCTTCATCTTGTAAGCATTCTGTGTTTGGGGAAGTTTCTCCAGAGTTCTGCAAGGAGAAGGAATCATTGATGAGTTTCCAAAAGCTCATGCAACAAGGGGAGGGGAGTCTTCCCATTGCGTTGCACATTGCCGCATGTATGACTCTCTTCCTGCTGGACAGAAGTCGTGTTGTGTCTTCAGTTTGGTGAGCTCCTGGCTCTTAGGTGATAGGCTTGTTCCCCTGAGGCTAAGGTGGCTGACCAGGAGAAACTGAGGAAGGCAAAGAACTTGGTGAAGGAAGCCTCTGGGGAGATTGTAGCTGTGTGTCCTGCTCCCAGATTGGCTCTCCCCTGATGCCATAGAAAAGGTGGGTCTTGGGAAATTGCAGTGTCACTCCGAGGGAGAGGAAAATTACCCCTTAGACCAGCAGTTCCCAAATGTTTTGGGGTCACCTTCCCCTTCGTTCCATAAACTCACCCCCAATTCCCCCTGCCCTGCCCTATAAAAAACAACTATCAAGAACGCTGTTTGCACGACCCACAAGATAGTGTCATTCTTGTTGGCATTTGTCCATCTCAAGAGACAATGGAAGATTGTTGTTGTTGTTGTTTAGTCGTTTAGTCGTGTCCGACTCTTCATGACCCCATGGACCAGAGCACGCCAGGCACTCCTGTCTTCCACTGCCTCCCGCAGTTTGGTCAAACTCATGCTGGTAGCTTTGAGAACACTGTCCCACCATCTCGTCCTCCGTCGTCCCCTTCTCCTTGTGCCCTCCATCTTTCCCAACATCAGGGTCTTTTCCAGGGAGTCTTCTCTTCTCCTGAGGTGGCCAAAGTATTGGAGCCTCAACTTCACGATCTGTCCTTCCAGTGAGCACTCAGGGCTGATTTCCTTCAGAATGGATAGGTTTGATCTTCTTGCAGTCCATGGGACTCTCAAGAGTCTCCTCCAGCACCAGAATTCAAAAGCATCAATTCTTCAGTGATCAGCCTTCTTGATGGTCCAGCTCTCACTTCCATACATCCCTACTGGGATGGAAGGTAACAACATTCAAAACAGTAACAATTAATTGCAGATCTATTCAAAACTCCAAATTAAACTATTTAGTTCAATTAAAATATTTAGTTTAATTAAAGTCTGATAGTCACTTACACCTCCAGCCCCACACACTCCAGGGTTGTTATCACCCACTTTAGGAAACCACAGTCTTAGAAGGATAATAGGCAGGATGGTCAAAGGCCAGGGGTGATGGGAGTTGAGTGGCGAGTTCCCTCCCCCTCCCAGGAAGAAATCAAAACACAGGACACAAAAAATTAAGGTTAATTAGCGAAATAGGCCACAACTTTATTGATTACAGGAATGAGCGGTATTGGCTTAGGCATTTGTCCTATTGACTAGCTGGCTTCAGCCCGCTTGCTTGAAGACCGGCAAGGGTTAACCACCAATAGAGGGAGCCCTGCTGAGGCACGTCAACTAGGAACTCCCCTGGAGTCACCGCTTGGGGGCGTGCCTTGGGCCCACACCTCCATAGGCTTCAGACAGGGCCACGCCCCCCAGACTCCTTTACTGGACTACCCTTTCCTGTGGGGGAAGGTGATGGCGCTTCCCTCTCCCCCCCACACTTAACCCTCCCTTTGCCAATGCCTAACCGCCAATACCGAGGAGTTGTGACGAGTTGCTACGAGGTAGGTGAAAAACCAGTTGGCTGTATATGCCAATTACCAATTGGAAAAAATTCCTACCAGGCCCTGAGGCGATCAACCGAAGTCCATAGCAAGTCAGGGAGCCTACCTAAAGGGGGGGAGGGGGGAAACAAATCAGCTGGCTGGTGTGGATGCAAGAGGGGGGAGCCTCGGCCACACCAGCTCTAAATAGGGCGAGCCACGCCCCCTTCTCCAACCAGCTGATTGGCTGGCGGAGAGGATGACGCGGCCGAGGATTCTCCAATAATAATAATAATAATAATAATAATAATAATAATAATAATAATAATAATAATTTATTATTTATACCCCGCCCATCTGGCTGGGCCTCCCTAGCCACTCTGGGCGGCTTCCATAAAAACCAAAAATACAGTAAAATATCACACGTTAAAACCTTCCCTGAACAGGGCTGCCTTAAGATGTCTTCTGACTGTCAGGTAGTTGTTTATCGCTTTGACATCTGCTGGAAGGGCGTTCCACAGGACGGGTGCCACTACCAAGAAGGCCCTCTGCCTGGTTCCCTGTAGCTTTGCTTCTCGCAATGAGGGAACCGCCAGAAGGCCCTTGGCGCTGGACCTCAGCGTCCGGGCAGAATGATGGGGGTGGAGACGCTCCTTCAGGTATACTGGACCGAGGCCGTTTAGGGCTTTATAGGTCAGCACCAACACTTTGAATTGTGCTTGGAAACATCCTACTCTTGCAGGGGCTGAAACAGCCCCCCACGCACGTAGGGTGGGCGTGAAGCCCGCAACCCCACCTCCTCCCAAGCTCGGAAGTAGCTTTATAGTCCAATATCTGGAGGGTGCAGGTTCCCTATCCCTGCTTCAAGAGGACCACAGTTCTCTCTCCCCCACCCCTAAACTACAGAGGAAACATAGTTTCCTGCACACGCTGTTCTTCTTTTCCTTCCTGAAAGGCCAATTTAGAACTGCTAGGAAATGCTGAAACAGCAACGAATCATTTTTTTTTTTTAAATAGCCAGGGATGCTCTGCCTGCTTTGTTTGGTAATTGACAAAACGGCCTTCATAGGGTTTTCTTGTTGGGTCCCTGCCCAACAGAGCAAAAGCGCTGACGGCAGCATGTGTAGCCAGGGGGACGCACACAAACACAGCTTTGTGGCGCTGGAAGCATCCTTCCAGACCGTCCTGCTCCGAGAGCAAGATCAAGAGTTGGATTTCCCTTCCCTTGATATTGTTGGGATGTGAATAGATGCTAGGAAAGGATACATTCATTAGGCATTATCCTTCCTCACGTTCATGAGCTCAGCAGAGTGCTGTCCCTTTGCAGCTTAAAGGGAAACTTACTTAGATAGGCTAGTTTTAACCTTTACATAATCCAGGATGGTGGGACGCAGGTGGCGCTGTGGGTTAAACCACAGAGCCTAGGACTTGCCGATCAGAAGGTTGGCGGTTCGAATCCCTGCGATGGGGTGAGCTCCCGTTGTTCAGTCCCAGCTCCTGCCAACCTAGCAGTTCGAAAGCACAAAGTGCAAGTAGATAAATAGGTACCGCTCCAGCGGGAAGGTAAACGGCATTTCCGTGTTGTCCTCTGGTTCGCCAGAAGTGGCTTAGTCATGCTGGCCACATCACCCAGAAGCTGTCTGTGGACAAACGCCAGCTCCCTCGGCCAATAAAGCGAGATGAGCGCCACAACCCCAGAGTCGGTCATGACTGGTCCTAATGGTCAGGGGTCCCTTTACCTTTTAATCCAGGATGCTTTAAGTCAGACTGGATTGCCCTTGTATTTCCCTCCTTTCTCACAAGTTACTATATACAGGATACAGAAACAGATCTTAACTCTCTCTGAACAAACTCCAACGAACTCTCAGAACAACACTGACCAACCAACCAACCAACCACAGGAAGGTCATGAGTCATCATGCCCATGTGGGTGACCTCGACCAATAGCAGAGTTGTATCCAAGGTCTCATATCTCTAGGCGGAATAACTCCCTCTGCTCAGTCTTCTTGGCCTTCAGCCAACTCCTTAATTGCTACTGTGGGAAGCTGCAACAGATAGCATGTAGGCAAAAACCCCAACAGTTGCAGCTGCTATAGCTGTGGATGCTGATAATTTTGGGTGAAAAGAACTTGGGGACATGGGGGAAGGGATGTGGCTCAGTGCCAGAGCATCTGCTCTGCATACAGAATGTCCCAGGTTCAATCCCAGGCTTATCCAAGTAAGACTGGGAATATCCCCTTGCCTGCAGCCCCAAAGAGCTGCTGCCATCAGAGTAGACAATATCAAGGTTGATGGACCTTAGGTCAGACTTGCCATGAAACAGAGCCCAATGTTTAGATGTTCCTATAAAACTGGCACCATAATTCAAAGTCAGTTTTGAATTATGGTGCTGGAGGAGACTCTTGAGAGTCCCATGGACTGCAAGAAGATCCAATCTATCCATTCTTAAGGAAATCAGCCCTGAGTGCTTACTGGAAGGACAGATCCTGAAGGTGAGGCTCCAAGACTTTGGCCACCTCATGAGAAGATAAGACTCCCTGGAAAAGACCCTGATGTTGGGAAAGATGGAGGGCACAAGGAGAAGGGGATGACAGAGGATGAGATGGTTGGACAGTGTTCTCGAAGCTACCAACATGAGTTTGACCAAACAGCAGGAGGCAGTGGAAGACAGGAGTGCCTGGCGTGCTCTGGTCCATGGGGTCACGAAGAGTCGGACACGACTAAACGACTAAACAACAACAACAACATAAAACTGGACTCAATGAAAAATGAAATACAAATCAAATAAACGTGTTGCATCTTCGCCTTTGCACCCTTGGGAGCGAGTCCTGATTATTTCATTGGGATGCCTGCAGGTCTTTGGGCCAGGATTGTAGTGGATTTTCTGCTGTGACTTGAAAATTACAGCGCATTCAGGTCTGCAGAAATCTGATCAACGCTGGGAGATGGAAAAATAGGGCAGCTTTTATAACAGGCAGGCAGCATTTTAAATAAACAGAGTTTAACACACGTCGCTATGTACCAGCCAGAGTGCCCACTTTCAAGCAAAGCTAATTCAAAAATAGCAGAGTTTATATATGCATGCTCCCTCATAAGCACCCCCCACACCCTTTCAGGGAAAATAATGTTCCACCATCATGTTGTTCAGCCCTAAACATTTTCCATTAATTTCAGTGACATTTGCTTGACTCTTCCAACAATTCCAGTGGAATTACAGCTGCAGGTTTTAGAAATGACTGAAAATCTTTGCATGGTGGTTCCCAATACATCTCAGCACTCAGGTGTATCTGTAATGGCTCAGATGATTAAACCTTTCACCTGGCACCAGTTTGTCCACTACACGTTGATACATGTTGTCTTTCGCGTCTGAGGGGGGATAGGTCACCTGGTTGCTGTTTTTTATGTTTTTATTAAAATATTTTCATGAGTAACAAAAGTACATTCAGTGTCTCTGTTTTCAAATCATAGAGTCCTTCATACAGGTCAGTTACATTCAGTTTGAGACATTTTTGATGTGGGTAGCATGGAGTTGGTGGGGGAAGATAATTGGAGAGACAAAGGGAGGAAACAGGCATGGGGGAGGACAATAAACTTCCATTCTTTTTTGTAATATATGAGCCGAGTGTTTGTGTTAGCGGCACATGGGTTGGTATCTTGATTTTGCTGGTGGAGGGCAAGAGATCATCATCATCATTTTATTTGTATGCCGCCTTTCCATAGTTAAAACAATGCTCAAGGCAGCTTACAACACAACAAGATTTACACAATTACCATCATAGGTAAAGGTAAAGGGACCCCTGACTGTTAGGTCCAGTTGCGGACAACTCTGGGGTTGCGGCACTCATCTTGCTTTATTGGCCGAGGGAGCCGGCGTACAGCCTCCGGGTCATGTGGCCAGCATGACTAAGCCACTTCTGGTGAACCAGAGCAGCACACAGAAACACTGTTTACCTTCCCGCTGGTGTGGTACCTATTTATCTACTTGCACCTCATGCTTTTGAACTGCTAGGTGGGCAGGAGCAGGGACTGAGCAACGGGAGCTCACCCCGTCGCGGGGATACGAACCGCTGACCTTCTGATCGGCAAGCCCTAGGCTCTGTGGTTTAACCCACAGCACCACCCGCATCCCTGTGATTTAACCCACAGCACCACCCGCGTCAAAAGGCACACAACCAAATGGAAAACAATTTCCACATAAATCATAAAATCTAAAACTAAAAATACAACATTAATATCAATTACAATTTAAAATGGCATAGATAAAACATAAAAACAATTTTAAAAAGGAGCCCTCTCTGTTGAGCAACAGCAGCAGCAGTCCTTTCTGGAGCCTGTCAGGCCCCGCCCCAAGCCAGGTGGAGAGAGGCACGGGAGTGCCCCTCGGGCTCCCAGCAGGCAGATCAGAGGGTATCCAGCATGGTTGCTTGCAATGTGCTTTGTTTGTGTGCGTGATTTGGGGAGGGGAGGTTGCTGTGAGGTTAAGTTAGCCCAATTGAGCTCCCGCTCAAAAAATTAGAATTTCATGTTGGAAACACACCCTGGGAAGGCTGCCAACTTCCCAAGTGTCTATCCAGGGGTCCCCTCTGGCTGTAAATCTCCCTCAGTCCAGAGAGACCAGTAATAAGCGACCCTTCTCTCCTGAGAAGAGCACGCTAGTCTTCTGGCATATCCTAGCAGAAGAAAGACTCAATCATGATTCTAAACTACTTTATTTACAGGCTTATAATACAGAGACTCCATCAGTACATGTGTGCCCTCTGAACACCTGTACAGAACTGCGACACAAACAGAAGTAAAACTAGCTTCCAACTAACTTCCAACAGTACTCAGACTTCCTGTCTCATGCTCACTCAGACACTGACATGATGTACACAAAACATAGTACCACTGCTGGAGCAGCTCAGATAGATAAAAATCCTAACATTTAGGTTCCTATGCACCTCCCTGAAAGCCTTCCCCTCTCCTCCCCTTTGCCAGGTGGTGTCATGGTGATGGCAGTCATAAGAACATAAGGGGATGCTTCCTGGATCAGACCAATGGCCCATCTGGTCCAGCCTCCTGTTCTCACAGTGGCCAAATGGGCACCTGTGGGAAACCTTCAAGCAGAATTTGAGCTCAAGAGCAGTCTGCCCCACTGTGGCTTCCAGCAGCTGGCATTCATCATCATCATAATAATAATTTATTATTTATACCCCGCCCATCTGGCTGGGCCTCCCCAGCCACTCTGGGCGGCTTCCATAGAGACCAAAAATACAGCAAAATATCACACGTTAAAAACTTCTCTGAACAGGGCTGCCTTGAGATGTCTTCAGAATGTCAGGTAGTTGTTTATCGCTTTGACATTCAGAAGCATCTTTGCCTCTGGCCATGGAGGCAGAGCGTAGTCACATTGGCCATCACAGCCATCACAACAGTGACAGTGTGGGTCATAGTGTAAAGCAAAGGTCCACACAGTCATACCTGCCAACCCATGTTTCCAAAGGCCCCACATGCTTCCAGAGGCACAGCTCTCTGGGAGGCCAAGATGGCGGGCGTGACTGGCATAGATGGAGCTTTGCTGCTCAGTGCATCCGGTGAAACAAGGAGCATGGCTTGGGCATGTTACGTGAACGCCGACCGCTTAGCGCTTCTAATTCTGCTTCTTGCTCTTTTCCAGCTCTCCTTTATGCAACTATTTTTGGGAACGTCACCACAATTTTCCAACAGATGTACGCCAACACCAACCGCTACCATGAGATGCTGAACAATGTGAGAGATTTCTTAAAGTTGTACCAAGTCCCCAAAGGCCTTAGCGAACGAGTAATGGATTATATCGTCTCCACCTGGTCAATGTCCAAAGGAATCGACACAGAGAAGGTACGATACGTGTGTGTTTGTGAGTGTGAGTGTGAAACCCCAGTGGCTGGTCAAGTTAAGCCAATGTGCATTTTCAGAGCAGAAGGAGAGGTGTAACAATTCAGAATCCCATTCTTATTCATTAAATAATGTTACTATGATGCATACTTGTTTTTTTTAAGGGTAGAATGGTCTGTGTTCTGTATACCCATGATAGCATGACACAATTGCAGTAATTGGCATTAAAATCAGTTGGTAACAGCCTGAGTTCGTTCGTTCGTTCCTTTTTTAAAACATCAACATTCAAGTCCTTAAGACTGAGAAGGTAAGCTTCAAAGTGTATGGGTAATATTTAGTAAAACCGCAGAAGAATTTTCTCTAAAAAATTCCAGCAGCTGGTTGTGCAAAAGGGCTTCATATTTCGCTACTCCCTCCTTGACTGGCAAAAGCAGAATTATGGAAGATAAGCAAAGATATGTAAACTGCTTAAGTGCATAATTAACTGGTACAGCACCAATCAGCTGATGGGCAGAGCAAACACACTTCAAAGGGACTCTCCCTCAGTGTTCATCAGCTGATCGTTGCTGAGAGCAAGCCCATTGCAATACAGGAAGTGTCACATACGACATCAGGTATTGGGCAGGAGGGTGTGGTTTGGGGAAAACTGGTGTCATGGGTCCTATTAGGACTTCACTTAGCCTAATTACACTAGCGGTCGGAGGTCCCCCACCATGGGGCTAATGAAAAAATGTGCAAGTCAGACTGATTTTTATTTTTTTTACAAATGGGTACAAAATTCATTTAATGAAAATAAATGCAGCACTAAAGCGCGCGCGAGAGAAAAACATATCACATTACCTAGTTTGTTGAACTTCTCAGGTACTGTTGCTTCTGCAAAAAATATTACTGCATAGCAGAAGTTGGGCGGTGTTTGGTTCAGAACTCACTATACTGATCCTTTAAAAGAACAATCTCTCTTTAACATCCTGAATCCTTTTTCCTTTATCAAATTACTTTGCATATTTTCCCCTTTAGTGCCACTGCTTTGCTCCTGGTGGATATTAAGCCCTGCTTCTAGTTGTTTCTTCCTTCTTTGAAATATTGGATTTCATATATATTCTCTGTGGCCTTTCTACGTATCGCCTTTTACTTCCCAGCTTCATGATGCTTAAACAAATACATCAGTGTATTTATCTATTCTCAACCGTTGGATAAGGTCGATAACCGCAGTGCAATATGTAGCAGGATTTTTCTTCTGCAAGTCTTGGGACCACGGGCCATTGGTAGCCAATGAAATGCCCTCCAAATGGACTACAACTCCCATCCCTCCCTGACCACTGGCCCTGCTGGCTGGGGCTGATGGGAGTTGTAGTCCCCGGCATCTGAAGAACATTGTGTTGGTTAGCCCTGCCATAAGCTCTGCCGCATCTGCAGTCAGTGGATGTCTCAAACAAGAAACTCATCTCGACCTGTGCAGTGGGATTTATTATATTATAGAGCATTCTTTACCCCAGCCTCACCTGGCACATTGCAGGCAGTAATGTCTTCTGTTATGAGAAGTTTAATTCCCTCCTTTACAAACCAAATAAGAAAAGGAGCAGCGAAGAATTGTATATCCCTGGGGGGTGGAAGGGGGAGGGGAGATGCTATATTTAAACCTTTGCAGCAAGGTTCCTATGGCGACAGAAAATGATAATCGTATGGGAACGTGAGGGTTTAAAAATAACGGCTGTCCAATACGTCACAGAGAAAGTGTGTCTTCTTAAAATAGCACCTGGCAGTACGTTTGTCCAGAGGCATGAGAGTCGGCGTATGAGTTTTCGGTTTAGACTAGGTAGACCTGCATTTGACTCAACACCTGAGCCAAATGGGATGCAGCCTTGTAGATGCTCTGATCTGTTTAAACCTGTTCAAATAGCAGGGCAAAAGCCCTGTAACACCAGTTGAGGTGTGCTGTGTCTATGCAGCTTCCTGCTTTAGTGCTGCAGGTTTCGCTCTTAGTCATTGGTCATAATACAGTAGCGGCCAGATTCCCAGAGACTGGTATTCAGACGTAAACTGCCTTCAGCAGTGTAGGCAGCACATAGGCGTCAGGTTCTCTGCGTAGATTTTCTTTGCGTGGCTGAAAATTGCGGCGTCTGGGTGAGATGCAAAGGGTAGGCATTTGGCAAGGGGGTTTGGGGTCTGGCAAAGGAGAGGGGGTAGGTGGGGCTGGTGAGCAGCAGCCCCTCGTATATCTGTGGATTCTCAACAGGGACTTGCAGCCTTTTCGGGCTCCTCAACAAGCATACATGTTGTTGTTGTTGTTTAGTCGTGTCCGGCTCTTCGTGACCCCATGGACCAGAGCACGCCAGGCACTCCTGTCTTCCATTGCCTCCCACAGTTTGGTCAAACTCATGCTGGTAG
Source organism: Podarcis melisellensis (assembly GCF_964234715.1). NCBI lineage: Eukaryota > Metazoa > Chordata > Lepidosauria > Squamata > Lacertidae > Podarcis > Podarcis melisellensis. The sequence goes on along the minus strand of NC_138528.1, from coordinate 9,716,600 downwards.
CTTCGAGAACACTGTCCAACCATCTCGTCCTCTGTCATCCCCTTCTCCTTGTGCCCTCCATCTTTTTCAACATCAGGGTCTTTTCCAGGGAGTCTTTTCTTCTCCTGAGGTGGCCAAAGTATTGGAGCCTCAGCTTCAGGATCTGTCCTTCCAGTGAGCCCTCAGGGCTGATTTCCTTCAGAATGGATAGGTTTGATCTTCTTGCAGTCCATGGGACTCTCAAGAGTCTCCTCCAGCACCATAATTCAAAAGCAACAATTCTTCGGCAATCAGCCTTCTTTATGGTCCAGCTCTCACTTCCATACATCACAACTGGGAAAACCATAGCTTTAACTATACGGACCTTTGTTGGCAAGGTGATGTCTCTGCTTTTTGAGATGCTGTCTAGATTTGTCATTGCTTTTCTCCCAAGAAGCAGGCGTCTTTTAATTTCGTGGCTGCTGTCACCATCTGCAGTGATCATGGAGCCCAAGAAAGTAAAATCTCTCACTTCCTACATTACCTCCCCTTCTATTTGCCAGGAGGTGATGGGACCAGTGGCCATGATCTTCGTTTTTTTGATGTTGAGCTTCAGACCATATTTTGCGTTCTCCTCTTTCACCCTCATTAAGAAGTTCTTTAATTCCTCCTCACTTTCTGCCATCACGGTTGTGTCATCTGCATACATAGGAGGACTCAATTCTTTGCTAACAGATGCTGGCTGCATTCTCTGCCTTAAGTGTGCACTTGACACGTCTTAAGAACATAGTGCCTGAAGTGGCCCAGACGAGTGCCAGAAAAGCACTCTTCAGATAAGATCTCTTAAGCGGCCATAATAATATTTACAGCAATTCTTGGGAACGGGGGTGGGGTGGGGGAGAGGGGAATACTCATCTTGGATTTAAATTCCTTGATTTTTAATTGAAACACACTTGACAGCAGTTGAAAAATTAATGGGTTACACGGGAAAATAGGTCGTTACACAGAGAACTGCAAACAGTGGTTGCTCAGCCAACATTTTCAATTAAGGGAGCTCACTGCTAGCAACAAAATGTTAAGTCCAGATAAAGATTCTCTCTCCCCCCCCCCCCGCTTTGGGCTTCTTGATTGCTGTCGGGCAGGGGAGGGGTCAGCAAACTTTTTCAGCAGGGGGGACCTGTCCGCTGTCCCTCAGACCTTGTGGGGGGCCAGACTATATTGGGGGGGGAATGAATGAATTCCTATGCCCCACAAATAACCCAGAGATGCAATTTAAATAAAAGGACCCGTCTACGGGCCAGATTTAGAAGGCAATTGGGCTGGATCTGGCCCCCGGGCCTTAGTTTGCCTACCCATGCTGTCAGGCTTTGGTGATGCTAAGGTACATAAAGATGAAGGATGGACTTTTCTGAAATGCTCGATATTGAGCGCATCTCCAGGGTCTTTCACCTCCAATGCTCATCTTGCTCCTTAATTTACATGAGAAGTGAATCCACCCACATCCCTGGGTTCCGCTAAAAATCTAAACAATTCTTGCGTACTACACATATTTCCTTCCACACCTAGCATTAAATGCATATGTACATTAAATGTGCATATGCAATGTTAGTAGGATGCTTTGAGTTGCCTGCGGCAAAAAAAGTGACTAATAAATTTAATTAATAAAGGCTAATAAAATATTTGAGACCTCTCCCTAAAGCTGGTGGGCATTGCCATTCAAATGGGGTGCCTGTTTTGCATCTTGTGGTCATTTATATGTGGGTGGGGCTTACCTTTCCCCCCATATTTTATTCAAGTTGGCACCCCTGGGCAGTCATTAGTTCTCTGTCTAACCTACCTCACTAGATTGTTGTGAGGATGAAACAGGGGGCGGGAGAGAGCGGGGGAAGAACCTTGTATGACACCTTGTCCTCCCTGGCGGAAAGACGGGATATAATAGATGTAATAATAGATATAATTTGGATTGCGGTTTCCATTACTTTCTCCCCTGCCCCCAAGAAAAGTTTTCATTGATTCACGCAATTAAAGAAGGCGAAAATACCTCTCTCCAGAAATACAGCAGTCTTGACAAGCTCTACGTGAGATTATTCCAATCAGATCTAGTCAAGCGGTTCATTAAATCAGGTTTTGTATATCAGGGTGCCATTTCAGGTTTCGCGTGGGAGCGAAAAGGTTTCAGCCTGTTCTTGGATCGACTCAGGATTAAAAGGCATCAAACACCTTGGTGTATTTTAAGAGCATTTACGGCTGCTCCTTTAATCTCAGAATGATTATATTGATGATATTCACACCCAAGAGTTCTGATCCTTTGAGGTGGGTACCCAGTATACAACATCTGCAGTTTGTTTAAAGCACATTGGCATTGGGTAAGGAGAAAGAAATGCTGCCTGTGCTCCCACAAAGAGCAGAGAAGATGCTAATTTGGGGACTGTGTGCCCTCTAAGTGTCCCGATTTTCCAGGGACAATCCCGGAATTGCGAAAGCGCATCTAGGCTTCTGATTTGATCCTGGAAAGTCCCTATTTCCCCCATCAGTGCCATCACCAGTGGAGGACAAGCCGGCACTGGTCCCAAGCCATGGTGGTGGTAACCAGTTTTGAAGGGGTCCACAATTTGCGGCACCCTGGATCCATACAACTGGACAAATAGGGACCTTATCCTATAGATGCGCACAGGTGTGGGGACCCTTTGGCTCTCCAGATGTGACTGAACTACAATTCCCATCAGCCCAGCAAGCATGGGCCCATGGCCAGGGATGATGCGTGCTGTAGTTCTGCCACATCTGGAAGGCCAAAGGTTTCCCATCGCTTAGCATATGGCATGCCACATGGACATGGGCTCGTCTCCAATGGCTTTTGAGCACTTTGGCTATTCCTTTCGAATACTAGATCTCATGTGAAAGCACACAGAGGATGCAGATAACAACAACAACAACAACAAATTTATAGCCCGCTCATCTGGCTGGGTTTCCCCAGCCACTCTGGGCAGCTTCCAACAAAAGATTAAAAATACATTAAGACATCAGTCATTAAAAGCTTCCCTAAACATGCTGCCTTCAGATGTCTTCTAAAAGTCTGGTAGTTGTTTTTCTCTTTGACATCTGATGGGAGGGCGTTCCACAGGGCGGGTGCCACTACCGAGAAGGCCCTCTGCCTGGTTCCTGTAACTTGGCTTCTCGCAGTGAGGGAACCGCCAGAAGGCCCTCAGCGCTGGACGTTATGTCCTTATTACTTGAGTCTCATGAAAATGTGCATAAGCAGAACGCATGAAGGTTATGGGCCTAATTTCAGCACGTTTTCTCTTGTCTTGTCCTGCATTTAAAAACAAAACAAAACAAAACAAAAACTGGCTTACAAACTTAGGAAGGACCAATTGCAATTCATAGAATTATAGAAGAGTTGGAAGAGACCACAAGGGCCATCGAGTCCAACCCCCTGCCAAGCAGGAAACACCATCAGAGCACTCCTGACATATGGTTGTCAAGCCTCTGCTTAAAGACCTCCAAAGAAGGAGACTCCACCACACTCCTTGGCAGCAAATTCCACTGTCGAACAGCTCTTACTGTCAGGAAGTTCTTCCTAATGTTTAGGTGGAATCTTCTTTCTTGTAGTTTGGATCCATTGCTCCGTGTCCGCTTCTCTGGAGCTGCAGAAAACAACCTTTCTCCCTCCTCTATGTGACATCCTTTTATATATTTGAACATGGCTATCATATCACCCCTTAACCTCCTCTTCTCCAGGCTAAACATGCCCAGCTCCCTTAGCCGTTCCTCATAAGGCATCGTTTCCAGGCCTTTGACCATTTTGGTTGCCCTCCTCTGGACACGTTCCAGTTTGTCAGTGTCCTTCTTGAACTGTGGTGCCCAGAACTGGACACAGTACTCCAGGTGAGGTCTGACCAGAGCAGAATACAGTGGCTCTATTACTTCCCTTGATCTAGATCAACCAAGGTCAACCAAGAATCCTAGATCCTTTTCACATGTACTGCTCTCAAGCCAGGTGTCACCCATATTCAAAAGAGACAGTGCACTTTTAGGAAGCATATCCTGGCCTTGTCGCCTGTGGTGACTCAGGACAGGGCACAAGGTGAGTGTCTGTTTTGCAACCCTGCTTTTAGCATGGCCGATTCAAGCCCCGGGACAAAGACTTTCAGTGGAGTTGCCTGGTGTTAATTACGCTGCCCCCATGTCTCTCTCATTAACTGCATTTAACCAATTCTGTAGCATTTGCTAAGCCGCCCAGAAGGCAGACCGTGGAGACAAAAGGAAATTGGGACAGGGCAAAGCCTTTTAGCAGAGGTTTGTCACTCTAGTACACAGCCCTAATCTTTGTGCTGGTCCTCCCAGCAAACCGTCCCACACCTTTCTTTTTATCTTCCCTGTTCCCTGCTGAGCTCTTTTCAGCTGCTCTGGAAGCTTATCTTAAACTGCCTGTGTTAAGAAAATGCCAGAGGAAAAAGCAAACAATATGAGATGCATCTCCTTGGGGATTTGAAGCTTGCTTTCTCAACAGAGGCAAAATGGTATCTCTTTTTCCCACCCCGCCATGGATTGTTTCCAGGTTTTCCTCCAAGTACCACACATGTATTGATCCATTTAGTCAAAGTGCATTTACCAAAGCCTTAAAATCGTCGTATGTACTAATAACAAACTCGGTCTGTTTAGAAAGAAAATGAGGCCACTCCATAATAAGGTAGCATTTCCCCCCACTATACGCGCAGGGGACTTCTGAGTCAAATGGATCTCTCTTTTATATATAGAGAGAGGTGGCTATAAAAGAGGGACAAGGTAGACAAACAGAATACAACAATCAATTGCTACTAGTTATGATGGTTGTGTACTTCCACCAAGATCTAGGGGTGGGTGGATCTGTCATCTTCAGCCCGCCCCCCCCCCGCCCCCGCCCCCATTTCTCATTTTATCAATCTATAATTCACTTTGAGAGCTGGACCATAAAGAAGGTTGATCGCCAAAGAATTGATGCTTTTGAATTATGGTGCTGGAGGAGACTCTTGAGAGTCCCATGGACTGCAAGAAGATCAAACCTAGCCATTTTGAAGGAAATCAGCCCTGAGTGCTCACTGGAAGTACAGATCGTGAAGCTGAGGCTCCAATACTTTGGCCACCTCATGAAATGAGAAGACTCCCTGGAAAAGACCCTGATGTTGGGAAAGATGGAGGGCACAAGGAGAAGGGGACGACAGAGGACGAGATGGTGGGACAGTGTTCCCGAAGCTACCAGCATGAGTTTGACCAAACTGTGGGAGGCAGTGGAATACAGAAGTGCCTGGTGTGCTCTGGTCCATGGGGTCACAAAGAGTCGGACATGACTAAACGACTAAACGACAATTCACTTCTCCGTGTTTCTGCAGTAATTTGTGATTATTATTGTTATTATTTCAAAACTCCCATGAAAATTCATCAGCAGTTCATTGCAAATGTCTCCTAATTAACACTTTTTACTAACGTGCACATTTTTGCAATCAGTTCCCCCTAGCATAATGCATTGTTGCCTATTATTTCCACTAATATCCTCACCCTTCTCCCTATACCTACCCTTTTTTTTTGTCCGAGAACTGTATTGCAAAATTCAAAGAAGTGTGAATTGCAAAGTATGGCTGTGTTTTGATTCTCGTCTTCTTTTGGAAAGTATGAGGTAGGTAGGTTTGCCTTTAAACACAAGCTGAATCAGATTTCTTCACCATCCTTTGCAGATTCAGAGGCACCAATCACCAATCCCAGTCATGAGCAGGAAAAAGCTATTGTGATTCTGCTCTGCTTCTGGATTCACATTAAGCACCTGATTATCTGCTGGGGGTCGGTGGGATTCTGAACCAGAAAGGCTGTTGATCTGATCTGTCAGGGCTCTTACCAGTTTTTCTTGTGATAGCTCTGGGGATGAGGTTTCCACCACCTTCAGAGAGGCTTATATTTTGCACATTTTCTGCATGAAGAAGGTACAGTCACTGACTATGATCATTGTGCTTCAGATTTGTTACATGACAGCCTTTTTGATAGCCTCAATAACTGGTCTTTGAAAACCATGCACTCCTAGTCTTCTGGAATCGAGCAGCGAAGCAGCAAAGGCAGTAGCCGGCTCGTTGTTGGTTGTTGCGATGAAATAGGATTCCACTGGGTGAAAAGAGGCGTCATGCCGCATGCTTAATTCTGTAATTTAGTAGAAAGCTAATAACACCCCGGGTTGGGGAGAGCATCTATCCAATACCCAGACATTTATGTGGTTCTTCTAGACTCATACAGTGGCGAAAAAACTGCAGAGAGCAATAGAGTGGTTAAAGACAGCATCTTTCACTGGGTCAACCCCAGGGATGCTGAGAGTCGTCCTTTCAAAAACAATATCATTCACAGTTCACATTATCCACGTTATTAGCTGATAATGTATAGGACAGAAAGGCTAAAAGGAATCGAAACAGGATTTTCTGGGTTTTCTTTGAAGCAAGAGCACAGTGGTTGTGTGTCCTACTTTAAGGAGGACATCTCTCTATTTGAAAGTGCTGTCTGTTTGAAGGCATACCCAGTCCATGTCTGGTTTAAAGATAAGGAATTTAGTGAGTGGCGATTGAGGCTGTCAATCTACACAAGGAACAGCTGGACCATAGACTGAGCAGGTCACCTGGTCACAGCCTATCCCACTAGGATGTGATGCTATTATTATTATTATTATTATTATTATTATTATTATTATTATTATTATTTCCATACCGCCCTTTATCCAAAGATCATAGAGGGGTTACAATATAGAAACAAAAAGATATATAACATAGTAACAAACCAAAACAATACCCCGCTCCCAGTTTAAAAGGCCATAGATTATTTAATTAGCCAAAGGCCTGAGAGAAGAGACATGCAGTGAAGGCACCAGGCGAGGTTCCCTGGGGAGAGCATTCCACAAGCAATGAGCCACCATAGAAAAAGCCCATTTTTGTGTTCCTGCTGTCCGGACCTCTCAGGGAGGAGGCACACAAAGAAGGGCCTCAGATGATTTTTGCAGGGTCCAGGTAGGTCGGGCATAGGCAAGCATCGGCCCTCCAGATGTTTGGGACTACAATTCCCATCATCCCTGACCACTGGTCCTGTTAGCTAGGGAAGGATGGGAATTGTAGTCCCAAACAAATGGAGGGCTGAAGTTTGCCTATGCCTGAGGTGGGTTCATATGGGGGGAAGCGGTGCTTGAGATCTTGTGGTCCTGAGCCCTTAAAGGCTATATAGATCAAAACCAGCACTTTGAGTTGGGCCCAGCCAGTGCAATCAGGCCAGGATTGCTGTTATATGCTCAAGCCATCTAACCCCGGTGAGCAGCCTGGCCGTCAGATTCTGCACAAGCTGCAGTTTCACAGCTGCACAAGCTGTGTTCAGATGCAGCCCCATATACACATGGCAATATTCTAAGGTTACCAGAGGTTACAAGAGCAAAGTCAACAGAAGCTAGGCTATCCCTGTCCAGATAGGGGCGTAGCTGGGCCACCAGCCAAAGCTGATGGAAGGCTCTCTCAGTGGCGTAGCGTGGGTTGTCAGCACCCGGGGCAAGGCAAGTAATTTGCGCCTCCTAACCCATGGATTTGCACCCCCTAACCCATGGATTTGCGCCCCCTAATCCTAACCCCCAGATGTTGCGCCCGGTGCGGCCAGCCCCCCTGACCCCCCACGCTACACCACTGGGCTCTCTGCCCCACTGAGGCCACCTGAGCCTCAAGCAACAGCAATGGACCCAGAAGCTGGATACCCGCTCCTTCAGAGGGAGTGTAACTCCATCAAGAGCAGGCAACTTCCCATCCAGTCTGGGGAACCACCCACTAACAGTGCCTTGGTCTTATCTGGATTGACACTCATTCAGTCTATTACCAAGGCAAGACAACGGTGCATCACATCCAATTTGACCTATAGTCTAAATTTGCACCCATCTGCATCTACTTATAAATTAGCATATGCAAACTTGATCCGACTGTGCCTTCCTTTCGCCCTCCTCCACCCCACCCCCCTTCATGGGCTGACAGAGGAATCATTGTATAATGATGACAGAGCATTGGTAGGCATACCTAAAATTCACAGCATAGATGGGGAACTTGTGGTCCTTCAAATACAGTGGTATCTTGGTTCTTCAACGTAATCCGTTCTGGAAGTCCGTTTGACTTCCGAAACGTTCGAAAACCAAGGCACGGCTTCCGATTGGCGCAGGCGCCCCAGAAACAATAGCCGACAACTGCAAACCAAGGCGTTTACTTCCGGGTTTCCGGTGTTCGGGTTCCAATTTGTTCCTCAACTAAGCTGTTTGAGAACCAAGGTTCCACTGTACTACAAGACCTGGCATAGCACCCATCATGGATGACTACTGGGCATGATTTCCTGGTGCTGATGGGAGCCGGCGTCCAGCCAGAAGGTTACAGATTCTCCTTCCTGGATTAGACAGTGGGAAGAACTTGGCGAAGTTGTCCCTTGCGTTGGGCCTGCACCCTCTTAGGTTGCTGGAGGGAATGCACATAGCTCTGAACTGCTCCCCCAATGAGACAGATTTCCCCCATGCTGAAAACTAGGGAGAAGGCTAGGCTAGCATCCCAGCCTATGCAGAGAATTCAAAGTATGTGTGGTTCCCCTGGAGTATATTGAATAACACCGATCATCCCAGCCCAGCTGTAATGTTCAGTCTACTCCACTCCACGCCACTGGTTATCTGAAAGGAGGGTCCTGGGTTCAGAGTCCTTGCCTTTTTAATTGAAGCATACACTGTTTTCCACTTATCTCTCCCTCTCCCTTTTGAAAAGCCAAATCCATTTCCAAAAATGGCATTTTTTAAAAAAACCAAGCACATATCCTGGGGCTAGGCCTTTGTTCCCTTGTTCTTTAGAGGGGCTACCTCTCTTTCTCTGCATCTTCAGTTGGAGATGGCTTAAGGCTGGCTGCGCAAATAGAACCTTTTTGGCTCGTCACTTCGGTTAATTACTGGATTCTTCCTGATGGATTTAGCTGGCTTTTTTCTTCGGCGCAGTGGAGGTCTCGCCTCCCCAACTGCTGGAGAACATGATGAAAGTGCCACTATTGTATCTACAAAAAGGAACGCCGCTTGCAGTGATGACACTACTAAGATATCTGAGCACATCAGGATTCTTCCCTCACATTCATGCTCTCTCTCTCTCGCTCTCTCAACACACTAGAGCTCTTTATGGCAGCATGAAAAGGATAACAAGAGCTGTTAAAGGCCTTTCTTCAGTGATATTTTACAATATAATCCTAAATGCACTTCTCAGGGAGTAACAGAGCAATGCATTGCCCTTTGTGCTGGGCTGGGGTATGACTGGGTGGAGGTGTCCCTCTGCCAGTCTTGATAGCCTGTGTTGACAATCCCACAGACCACTGCCTATGGAGAGATGCCAATCTCATTCCACCGTCATTGACCTCCTGTTTCCTTCTGCCAAATGGGCAGGTGGAAATACAGTCATACTTCGGGTTACAGACGCTTCGAGTTGCGTGATTTTGGGTTGCGCACTGCACTCAACCTGGAAGCACCAGAACTGGTTACTTCCGGGTTTTGGCGCTTGCGCATGTGCAGAAGCACCGAATTGCAATCCTTGAGTGCGCACATGCAGTGCTGCGGGTTGCGAACGTGCTTCCCGCACGGATCACGTTCGCAACCCGAGCGTCTACTGTAGAATCATAGAATGGTAGAGTTGGAGGGGACCTGGGGGTCCTCTAGTCCAACCCGCCACAATGCAGGAATCTCTGCTAAAGCATCCATGGCGGATGGCCACCCAACCTCTGTTTAAAAACCTCCAAGAATTCTACTGGCCCAGAAATGGAAACAAGAGGAGATACCGACAATAGAAGACTGGAGACTGAAGCTGACTGACTATGCAGAATTGGACAGATTAACCGGAAAAATTTGATATCTTCAAGACCAAAAGTTCATCGAGGACTGGGGGAAATTTGTTGAATATCTGAAAAGAACATGTGATGTGCAAACAACACTGGTGGGATTTCAAGAAGCACTGTGAAAACAGAGATATATTGTTAAAAAAACAAACAGGAGTGGGAGGGAAGTTTAATGGCAATATAAACAGAGAAATGCGTAAACTGAGAAGTAATTATGGATGATTGTCAGAGAAGCCGAAGGAAGTCTAAAAAGAATCAAATTTGTGAAAATCTGTGAAAATTTGGCATAATTGTATTTTTGTATTGGAAAATAATAAAAATTATTAAAAAAAAAAAGGAAGGAGAGTCCACATCCTCCTGAGGGAGACTGTTCCACTGTTAAACAGCTCTTACTGTCAGAAAGTTCTTCCCATGTTTAGTCGGAATCTCCTTTCTTGTAACTTGAAGCCTTTGGTTCGAGTCCAACTCTCCAGAGCAGGAGAAAACAGGCTAGTGCTGGTTTTCTGTGGCTTTCCAGGGGTGAGGAAGACATGGGGCTGAGCTGACCCCACTGCTGTCCTATAGTGGCTCTGGGCTCAATCTCTGTGCCAGAGATTCCACCATGTGTGGAAGGGGTGAAGTTTAAGTGGTGGCTCCACAGCTCAATAAAGCCCCAAGGTAGGATGGCACGGTTCTCACCCTCAGTGAGCCATGTTTGGGATCATTCTCTAAGCCCCACTGGACTTGGTGACGCTTACTTTATACTGGGCTGGAAGAACCCCAAAAAGAAGCTAAATAATTAGGAAAAGGCAAGGTCATAAAATCATAGAATAGGAACCACAACTAAAGAATCCCTGACAGATGGCCGGCTAACCTCTGCTTAAAAACCTCCAGTGAAGGAGAGTACATGATCCTCCAAGGGAGTCCGTTCCACTGCCAAAAAGCTCTTACCCTTGTTTAAATTGTGAAATATGGAAGATGAGGTTTGGATTGAATAGCTTCTAACGCTCCCCTTGGGCATTCTGCATGAGATTTTAAATCAGGGGTCGCCAACATGGGGTGCAGAGGCATCTCTGTGTTAGAATTCCTGCTCCATGATTGCAGTCATGGGATTGTTGTCTTTCACATGACGGTGTATGTTTTGACTCCACAGAGTGGGAAGTGACGGAGACAGGATGTTTGTGTTACTGTGTTCCGTGAAGTGGGACTATTCTCCTTTGTTCTTTCTCTCTTTGCTGTCTGATGCTAGAGAGAGAGGGAGCCATGTTGCAGTGCTCCGTGTGTGTTTATATGTAAATAAAGTAGATTAGCTAAAATGCTGAGTTGCTGAGGTGTGTTATGCAACTGCGCAAACTCTGCGGGTCCCTAAGTGTGCATCGTCAGTGTGCATGTGTCAGTTGGCATCGGTCGCTGTGATGTTCAGGCTGAAGAAAGCTTTTGAAGCTCCTGAACGATTGACCAAGAGGGAGGGAACATGCCAGTCGGGCATGTGTCTCTGCCAGGGTCCTACTCGAGTGTAGGCTGAACTCCTGACACTGTGCACCCTTAGAGGGTATATTCACCTATCCCTAGCCGTGTCTCACCCCATCCCAGATGACAAATTTAAACAACCGATATCAACATGTGCAGAGCTTAACCCACCGAGAACAGCGAAAGAAAGTTCTTGATTTGCTAAAAGGTTTCTGTTTGATTAGATTTCATGTTTATAGACTCCCCGTACGAATGGCATTAGAGTAAAGCAATAAATCAAAGATAAACGAGCCTGTAGTCTTGTCTTCAGGAAGCTGAATTGTCTTGCATGTGGGGAAAAGACTGGTGATAAGGGCGCAGTGTGAAGACATGTGAAGCTAAGTAAGCAGGTCTGGAACAAAGGCTTGTGCTCAAGTATTTCTTCTGCCATGAATTCCATGGCGTGAATTTCATTGCCATAAAGGCAGGGTGGTGTAGCAGTTAAAGAGCTGGACTATGACCTTGGAGACCAGGGTTTGAACCCCAACTCAGCCATGAAATTCAGCTCTGAGGGCCTTGTGGCAGTTCCCTCCCTGTGAGAAGTGAGGTTACAGGGAACCAGGCAGAGGGCCTTCTCGGTAGTGGTGCCTGCCCTGTGGAACACCCTCCCGTCAGATATCAAGGAAATAAACAGCTCTCTGACTTTTAGAAGACACCTGAAGGCAGCCCTGTTTAGGGAAGTTGTTAATGTTTGATGGTTTGTTGTGCTTTTAATTCTGTTGGGAGCCACCCAGGGTGGCTGGGAAACCCAGCCAGATGGGCGGGGGTATACATTTATTATTATTATTATTATTATTATTATTATTATTATTATTATTATTATTATGAATCACAGACAGGGAATCTCCGCCCCAAGGAAAGAATATTGGCTTTTCCTTTCGCCTGTCACTGCCACGTTTCCACTCTTTTCCCAGGTCCTTTCGATTTGTCCCAAAGACATGAGAGCAGATATCTGTGTACATCTCAACCGGAAAGTTTTCAACGAGCACCCGGCCTTTCGGCTAGCTAGCGACGGCTGCTTAAGGGCCCTGGCGGTGGAGTTCCAGACAATCCACTGTGCCCCCGGAGACCTCATCTACCATGCGGGGGAAAGCGTGGACGCCCTCTGCTTCGTCGTCTCGGGATCCCTGGAAGTCATACAGGACGATGAAGTGGTGGCTATTTTAGGTAAGGCGCTTTCTATTTCATCATCCCTATTCAGCGGAAGCGCTTCGCCACAGTGTGGAACTCGTTCCCGCAGAAGCCAACGGTGGCCGCCATCTTGGATGGCTTCAAAAGAGGATTGGACAAATTCTTGAAGGGTAGGGCTATCAATGGCTGCCACACCCAGTGCTGGATTTACTTATAAGCTAAACAAGCTATAGCTTAGGGCCTCTCTTGGGGGCCCAAAAAAAATTTAAAGGGGAAAAAACTGGATGTACATTTCCAAAATATAAGATAAAAAACAAATAAAATAAAACCTACATACAGCAACAGTGTTTTGTGTTGTGTAGGCTCCTATGATGTAAATAATGGGCCCCGCCTGCTAGCCTGCTCCCTAAAATATCACTGGTTTGCTCATTTCTATATCAATTACTTCAATAAAATACATACAGTGGTACCTCGGGTTACATATGCTTCAGGTTACATGCGCTTTAGGTTACACACTCCGCTAACCCAGAAATAGTCCCTCGGGTTAAGAACTTTGCTTCAGGATGAGAACAGAAATCGTGCTCTGGCGGCGCGGCGGCAGCAGGAGGCCCCATTAGCTAAAGTGGTGCTTCAGGTTAAGAACAGTTTCAGGTTAAGAACAGACCTCCGGAACGAATTAAGTACTTAACCTGAGGTACCACTGTATGTTGTTATGTGCAAATAGCTTTAGATACCTATTAGGTCCATAAATTACCATATAGCATATGTTCAACACAAAAAACAGCCACAATTTGTTGTTGACAAAGGACAGCTGGACATATAAAGGGCTCCATTACCTTCAGTAGCTTAGCTTTGCCACAGTGTGAAACCCGCTCACACGCAAGCCAACAGTGCCCGCCATCTTGGATGGTTTCAAAAGAGGATTGGACAAATTCTTGAAGGGTAGGGCTATCGATGGCTGCCATACCCAGTGCTGGATTTACATATAGGCTAAACACATAGCTGTCAACTTTTCCCTTTTCTTGCAAGGAATCCTATTCAGAATAAGGGAATTTCCTTTAAAAAAAGGGAAACGTTGACAGCTATGGCTAAACAAGCTATAGCTTAGGGACCCACACTCTTGCCCCCCCCCCCCAAAAAAGGAAAAAACTGGATGTAAATTTCCAAAATATAAGATAAAAAACAAATAAAATAAAAACTACATACAGCAACTGTGTTTGTGTTGTGTAAACTCCTATGATGTATGTAATGGGCCCCGCCTGCTAGCCTGCTCCCTAAAATATCACTGGTTTGCTCATTTCTATATCAATTACTCTGATAAAATACATATTTTGTTATGTGCAAATGGCTTTAGATACCTACTAGGTCCATAAAGTACCATATAGCATATATTCAACAGAAAAAAACAGCGACAATTTGTTGTTGACAAAGGACAGCTGGACATATAAAGGGCCCCATTACCTTCAGTAGCTTAGGGCCTCATCAAACCTCAATCCGGCCCTGCCCATACTGTCCAACTTTTGGAGACTCTAATCAAGATGCGCTCCTGGGTGGGTCATGTGACCTGTGCCTCTCTTTCTCCCCCCCCCCCGGGCGAGAGCATAGCATGAGAGCTTGGCACCCAAAATGGCCACCACAATCTTGTGTGAAAAAAAATAGGATGTCCTGGTTTTTCCCCAGGGCACTTGGCAGGTGTAGTGGATCCACCCTTTACCACCAATAAATAGTGTGGTGGACTCACCCCACTAACTGCCCCCAATTCTATATAGCTCCTACACCTCACTGTATGCCAATTATGCAAATTTCTACAATTTACCATGGGCTATCATGTCCAGAACTTGTATGAGGGGAAATTTAGAGATTAGAGTCTCAAGCCGGAGTTGATCAAACAAACAGGGAAAGTTTTATTAAGCAAAAAGAAGTGGGGTTAGAAGTTGCGTGCTGTCAGTTAAAGGTAAAAGTAAAGGACACCTGGATGGTTAAGTCCAGTCAAAGGTGACTATGGGGTTGTGGCACTCATCTCGCTTCAGGCCAAGGGAGCCGACGTTTGTCCACAGATAGGTTTTCCGGGTCATGTGGCCAGCATGACTAAACCACTTCTGGTGCAACAGGACACAGTGACAGAAACCCGAGCAGCGCTTGGAAACGCCATTTACCTTCCCGCCGGAGCGGTACCTATTTATCTACTTGCACTGGTGTGCTTTCGAACTGCTAGGTTGGCAGGAGCTGGGAGAGAGGAATGGAAGCTCACCCCGCCACATGGATTCAAACTGCCAACCTTCCGATCGGCAAACCCAAGAGGCTCAGTGGTTTAGACCACAGCGCCGTCTTCTGTGAATCCCTGCAACGGGGTGAGCTCCCATTGCTCTGTCCCAGCTGCTGTTCTGATAGTCTTGTATTTTGTGTGGCATCCGATTATCAGAGGTATACTGCACTTGAATGTGGAGGCTCCATTTAGCCAGCATTTCCAAGAACTGTTTATCATCCCTTTGCTCCCCAAGTCTGTCCAATCCTTTTCTAAAGATATCTAAGCAAGGAGTTCCTTTGTGCACTTACAATAGCAGATTTAAAACAACAGTGTGACTATTCAGAGCTAAGAAAAACAACAGGAACAGGGTCAGCTGGGTGTCTGGAAATTAGTTGCTGATTTCTAGTAATTTGACATAATTTTCTAGCCGCGTGAATACTAGCTGCAAAACGATATTAGAATCAACAAAGAAAAATTAACAAAATAGGTGTTGGTTTCTTCCCTCCTTTTGTTTTAATTTAGCAGTAAAGTTAAATATGTAGTATACTTGGCTATCGTAACAGATCTCTAATGTGGTGGTAATGAAGTGTTGTCCTCCCTAGGGAACCATGTTCACAGAGTGCATCCCTCAGCTCATCAGGCTCAGATAATATTGTTCTGGAGCTTTGCCCACCAGAGTTAAACCCTTTAAGATATACACACAGATCTGTGCACTCAGAGACACGAATATGTGAAACACTATCAATTCTCTGATATAAACATCTTGTAAATATATATATATATTTCCCTTCCAGATTCTTTATCTGTTAGGACCCCTGTTATAAACCACTTCCTGTTTTTATCTCATTTCCCCCCATAATACTGTTTTACTGTTTGCATTTTCCTACACTATTTAGAGATTTAACATATGAATGGTTTTAAAAGGTGCGTGTGTGTTGGAAAGTCGCTTGTCTGGACAACTCTTAAACTATCATAACCAAATTTGCATGACTCCTGAGACGAGAAGATTTTTGGTCAATGTTTGGCTGCGATTGGTTGCTATGTCGAATCAAGATGGCGAACTGAACCTTTTAAAACTCCACTGATTCCAAAACTGTGCTGGTTCTTTTTTGGGGAGGGCTGAGAATTCCCGAGCAACGCCCCATACAAGAGTGGAATTGTTTTATATTTTGAAATGTTGTAAGTTGCTCTGGGAGTTTTTTATTTTCCCCATGATGATTTCACACCTCCCCATTTCAGCATCAGTTTGATTTTTTTTTTTGTAAGTCTGCACAAAAAATTGAGTTTTCATGCCTCCAAATGCATGCAATTTGTACACAATTTTGCATACTATACACGTTTGCGAGCAATTTCCCCTAATGCAATGCATTTGTGTTCACCGCTATGTTTGTTTGTTTGTTTGCTTTTATATTCTGTAAATGGAGGCAAATATGAGGCTTGGGATTCCTACTGTGGAGGGGCGAGGGAGGTATGGCGGTGGGGGCAGATGTCATAGGCGAAGGGGATCGAGATACGGATATGCTCGTACCCCTTCCAATCTGCGCCCCATCCCGAGAGACGAGGGTAGGGTGAGCAAAGATTACTCACCTCCGTCACTGGTGTTGTGCAATGCCAGGTCTATAGGCAACAAAACCGCCACCCTGCGAGATTTCTTCATCTCGCAGGGGGTCGACCTGGCTTGTGTGACGGAGACCTGGGTGCGCGAAGGGGATACTGTTACTTTACGAGAGATGGCGCCCCCAGGTTTCTCCGTCCTCCACCAGTCGCGGACTGTGGGCCGGGGGGGAGGGGTGGCATTATTAATCCGGGAAGATTGTTCTTTCAGGGCTCTACCATCGCCATCGATCCCCGGCATTGAATGTGTTGGCCTAGTGTGGGGCTCCGAGGTGAGCTTGGCTGTCTGGCTGGTGTACCGGCCACCTAGCGCACCAGCAGCCACCCTGCCAGGCCTGCTGGAGGCGGTGGCCGGCTGGGCCTTGGAGTCCCCTAACCTATTGGTATTGGGGGACTTCAACATCCATGCTGATGCCACTCCCTCCTCACAGGCTCTGGACCTGGTGTCTTCCATGGCGACACTAGGGCTCTCCCAGTTTGTTTCGGGCCCCACACATCAAGCAGGCCACACGCTGGATTTGATCTTTGGCGCTGGTATAGATGTGATCATGTTTCCTTCGATGAAGGTGCCATGGTCTGATCACTACGCTCTGAAAGCCAGGATTGACGTTCCACCCCCACCCTGCTTAGGTGGCGAGCCGATTTGGGCTCGCCCGCAGAGGCTGATGGATCCTGATAGATTCCGTCAAGCCTTGCGGGACCTTTCTCCCCCTGGCGACTCATTGACTGAGCTTGTTGAGGGCTGGAATACCCATCTCCTGGCAGCCATCAATGAGATCGCACCTAAGCGCCCTCTGCGACCCCGCAGAAACCGGGCTCCCTGGTTTACCGAGGAGCTCCGGAAAATGAAGCGGGACCTCAGACGGCTAGAGCGAGTATGGCGGCGTGCCCGTGACGGAGCTTCAAGAACATCTTATAGGGTTTTTATGAAAACCTACGAGATGGCTGTGAAGGCCACTAAGAAGTCCTACTTCTCGGCCTCCATTGCATCCGCTAGCTCTCGCCCGGCGCAATTATTTAGTATAATTCGGTCTTTAACGTCCCTCGAAGGACAGCCAAATTTAAATAACAAATTGACACACAGCTGTGAGGCATTTGCGAGCTTTTTTGCGGAGAAGGTCTTGTCACTCCGCCATGACCTCCCTGCCAATTTGGATACAATAAAGGAATTGGAGGCCCCTCGACTGTCCTCGGGTCCAGTATTGGACCACTTCGACCGGATATCCCCAGCCGATGTGGACAGACTCCTCCGAGCTGGAAAGCCCACCACCTGTCCTCTTGACCCGTGCCCGTCTTGGCTGATTAGAGCGTGTCCAGACGAGGTGCGGGCCCTCCTGGGGGATATCATCAATTTGTCCCTTGGCACGGGGACATTCCCAGGGGAACTGAAGGAGGCAGTGGTGCGCCCGCTCTTAAAGAAAACATCATTAGATCCTTTAGATCTATCCAATTACCGCCCGGTTTCGAATCTTCCGTTCCTGGGTAAGGTGATTGAGAGAGCGGTTGCTGAACAGCTTGGTGGGTTTCTGGATGAAACATCGGCTCTGGATCCATTCCAGTCCGGCTTCCGCGCTGGCCATGGGACCGAGACGGCTCTGGTTGCCCTAACAGATGATCTTCGTAGACAGCTGGATCGAGGCGGGTCGGGGCTGCTGATTCTTCTAGATTTGTCAGCAGCTTTTGACATGGTCGATCATGAACTTCTGGACCACCGCCTTGCCGACGTGGGGATCCAGGGCACAGTCCTTCAATGGCTGCGCTCGTTTCTCTCTGGTCGGGGTGGCGCTTGGGGGGGAATTGTCATCGTGCCACTCCTTGGTGTGTGGAGTGCCTCAGGGTGCGATTCTCTCCCCGATGCTTTTTAACATCTTTATGCGCCCCCTCGCCCAGCTTGTCAGGAGTTTTGGGCTGGGCTGCCATCAGTATGCTGATGACACCCAACTCTATCTGTTGATGGATGGCCATCCTGACTCGGCCCCAGACACACTGATCAGATGCTTGGAAGCTGTGGCTGGATGGTTGCGTGGGAGCCGGTTGAAGTTAAATCCTTCGAAGACAGAGGTCCTCTGGCTGGGACGGGATGATATGGGACTGAGGGGGCAGCTCCCATCTCTTGCGGGGGTGCAATTAGTGCCAGCACCGTCCGTTAAGAGTTTGGGTGTAATCTTCGATACCTCCCTCTCCATGGAGGCGCAGATTGCAGCTATTACAAAGGCGGCATTTTTTCATCTCCGCCAAGCTAAGCAGTTGGCTCCTTACCTCTCTCGCCCTGACCTAGCTACTGTGATCCACGCGACGGTCACCTCCAGACTGGATTATTGTAACTCGCTCTACGTGGGGCTGCCCTTGAGACTGACCCAAAAACTCCAGCGGGTGCAGAATGCCGCAGCGAGACTCCTTACGGGGTCTTCGCTGCGAGATCACATTCATCCAGTGCTATACCAGCTGCACTGGCTCCCGGTGGAGTACAGTATCAGGTTTAAGGTGCTGGTTTTAACCTTCAAAGCCCTATACGGCCTAGGACCCTCGTACCTACGGGACCGCCTCTCCTGGTATGCCCCACAGAGGAACCTACGGTCTTCAAACAAAAACACCTTGAAGGTCCCAGGCCACAGAGAGGTTAGGCTGGCCTCAACTAGAGCCAGGGCCTTTTCGGCTGCGGCTCCAACCTGGTGGAATGCTCTGTCACAAGAGACAAGGGCCCTGCAGGACTTGACATCCTTCCGTAGGGCCTGCAAGACAGAGCTGTTCCGCCAGGCCTTTGGTTAGGGCGCAGCCTGACTCCCTCCTCTGGCAACCTTTACAAAACTTTATGGCTGCCATCAATCTTGATTTTAATTAATTTTTATAATGTTTTTATAATGTCGCACTATTTTGGTGTTGTTAGCCGCCCTGAGCCCGGCTTCGGCTGGGGAGGGCGGGATATAAATAAAATATTATTATTATTATTATTATTATTATTATTATTATTATTATTATAAGCATTTTGTGGATGCTTTCCCCCAGTATAAAGACTTCTGTATGCAATTTTTGGACAACTGCATCACGAAATTCAGAAAAGTGTGAATTTCTGGGTGTTTCATTTCGTATATTAGTTTGGAAAGTGTGCATTAGATACATTAGTATAAAAATCAAAGTACATTAATTCCCACCCACCCCATTCCTACTCTTTACTCTCCTTGAAAAATGGGGGTAATTTTCACTCTGGAACTGGGACTGCCCCTGTGTTGTCAAGGCCATTACTTTACTGCTAGCTTTTTCTGCAATATCTGCTTTTGCAGAGCAAATCTCAGGCATGGAAACAATCTCATCCCACTAGGTTCAGTGATGTTGTAAACAAAACTGGGATGATGTCTAAACAAGAATTACAGCATAAGGAGATTTGCATTTGCCCCGATAACAGTGTTTGCAGTTCCTTTCATCTGGAATCAGGAAAAGTATTTTCTTTTGTATTGCCAATTAACTAGTTCTGATCCACTGCTTGCAAAACAGAGCTGGGCTCCCTGGCCAGTTTATTTCCCTGCTATATACAACAAGGTTTGTGGTGGTTTTTTTTTTTTACTGTTGGGCGAATAATCCATTTTATGTCAAAATACAGAACAGAGACCTGCAG
The DNA here is from genome assembly GCF_964234715.1 of Podarcis melisellensis. Classification (NCBI taxonomy): domain Eukaryota; kingdom Metazoa; phylum Chordata; class Lepidosauria; order Squamata; family Lacertidae; genus Podarcis; species Podarcis melisellensis. Next base: position 9,696,666 of record NC_138528.1, on the reverse strand, counting down.
ATTGATGTAGCACAAGAAGCACAGAACACGACGCAAACTTCTAAACCTTTCCAATCCAGCACTGGGGAGCTTGCTTTTAAATTGGCACCCAGGTGGTATCTGGCACATAAAATGTCACTTACTAACAAGCAATTCATGAAGTATTAGCAGGGAAGATGCGGCAAAACAGGCATGCGTATTTGCCCTTGGTGACGGTGTTATTGTAAGAGATGGGAAACACTGTGAATAAAAACCTCACATTCATTAAAATAATGTGCTCTTTGGGGGGAACGGTTTCCCGCTCCAAATGTAATTGACTCAGTTAACTAGAAACTAAGCCTGTGAACCAGATTCAGCTGAGTCTCGAAGCCCCAAACAAATTGGGCTGATTTGGGGGAATCTTGGCCAGGTTGAGATAGTCCTGGATTGCCATGGGTTGCGTGGCCCAGAGTGCTCTGGGGCTGTTAGAGGGCAGGACATAGGAAGAAGCTAGACCCTCCAAGTGTCCCTATTTTCCAGGGGCAGTCATAGTTTTACAGAAGCTGCCCTGGTTTCTGATTTGATCCCGGAATGTCTCATTTTTCCTTAGATTAAAGTAAAGGAACCCCTGACCATTAGGTCCAGTCGTGACCAACTCTGGGGTTGCGGCGCTCATCTCGCTTTACTGGCCGAGGGAGCTGGCGTACAGCTTCTGGGTCATGTGGCCAGCATGACTAAGTCGCTTCTGGCGAACCAGAGCAGTGCACAGAAACACCATTGACCTCCCCGCCGGAGCGCTACCTATTTATCTACTTGCACTTCATGCTTTCGAACTGCTAGGTTGCCAGGAGCAAGGACTGAGTAATGGGAGCTCACCCCATCGTGGGTATTCGAACCGCCAACCTTCTGATTGGCAAGTCCTAGACTCTGTGGTTTAACCCACGGTGCCACCCGTGTCCATCATTTTTCCTTAGGACATCCCTATTTTCAGTGCAGAAATGTTGGAGGGTATGGAGTTATGCAACCTCCAAGCCAAGGAGATAAATAACCATACAGTGGTAACTTGGTTCCTGAATGGCTTAGTTGTCGAACAAATCAGCTCTTGAATGCTGCAAACCTGGAAGTAAGTGTTCCGGTTTGCGAACGTTATTCAGAAGCCGAACGTCTGATGGCAGCTTCTGCAGCTTCCAACTGAGTGCAGGAAGCTCCTGCAGCCAATCGGAAGCTGCGCCTTGGTTTTCAAACGGTTTCAGGAGTCGGACGGACTCCCAGAACGGATTAAGCTGAAGAACCAAGGTAGCATTGTACAACCTTTAGAAGACATCTGAAGATAGGGAAGTTTTTTTAATGTTTAATGTTTTACTGTGTTTTATATATGTGAGAAACTGCCCAGATGGCTGGGGCAACCCAATCAGATGGGTGGGCTATGAACAACATCTGCATGCAGCCGCTGGGAGAGATCATCAGGGGGTTTGGACTGGGTGTCCATCAATATGAAGATGATCCCCAGCTCTACCTCTCTTTCAAGTCAGAACCAGTGAAGGTGGTGAAGGTCCTGTGTGAATGCCTGGAGGCGGTAGGAGGATGGATGGTGGCTAACAGATTGAGGTTGAATCCTGACAAGACAGAAGTACTGTTTTGGGGGGACAGGGGCGGGTGGGTGTGGAGGACTCCCTGGTTCTGAATGGGGTAACTGTGCCCCTGAAGGACCAGGTGCGCAGCCTGGGAGTCATTCTGGACTCACAGCTGTCCATGGAGGCGCAGGTCAATTCTGTGTCCAGGGCAGCTGTTTACCAGCTCCATCTGATACGCAGGCTGAGACCCTACCTGCCTGCAGACTGTCTCACCAGAGTAGTGCATGCTCTAGTTATCTCTCGCTTGGACTATTGCAATGTGCTCTATGTGGGGCTACCTTTGAAGGTGACCCGGAAACTACAACTAATCCAGAATGCAGCAGCTAGACTGGTGACTGGGAGTGGCTGCCGAGACCATATAACACCTACACTGGCTCCCAGTATGTTTCTGAACACAATTCAAAGTGTTGGTGCTGACAGAAATGCCGTTTACCTTACCGTTGGTGCAGTGCACGGAAATGCCGTTTACCTTCCCGCCGGAGCGGTACCTATTTATCTACTTGCACTTTGACGTGCTTTTGAACTGCTAGGTTGGCAGGAGCAGGGACCGAACAACGGGAGCTCACTCCGTCGCGGGGATTCGAACCGCCGACCTTCTGATCGGCAAGCTCTAGGCTCTGTGGTTTAACCCACAGCGCCACCCATGTCCCTTTTAGAGTAGCAGTAGATCTCTCTTTTTGCTGCTGCTCTCTTGCATTTTGCAAACTCAGTATGTGTTCCATGCCTTGAGTTACTTGGAGGATTTGGGCCTGCCCCGAGTTCAAGGCACGCAGCTTTAATTACTGTAAGTGCCTTTCATTCTTTTTTTCCCGTCGTCATGGGCAAGCCGTTCTGGGCATTAGTTACCTTTATGGTGCAACGTAGAAGCCGAGAGGAGATATAAATCTCGCTCAGAGGGAATTGAATGGGGAGAGTCTGACTAAGGCCTTTTCCTCATGTACTTTGGCAGACCATTTAGCAGAAGCAAGCTGTGATTAATCGTGCCGTTTTCCTCCAAACAACACAGAAACGGTGGCATTTTCTTTTTTCTTTTTCTTTTCTTTTGCAAGTGTGGAAGAGAAACTATGCCAGATGAATATGCAAAAGCCTTCCCTCCTGATAGCTACCATGCATGTGAGGGCAGAGAAAACCTTTCTCTCTGCCTTCCATGAATCTGCCCCACATTGAGCAGTTCAAGCAGAAGGCAAGAAGAGCATGCATTAGATCGAAAGTGGAATTTTAAGGCTTTCCAGCACTGAAATTAGTCACTCTCTACCCTCGCTACATTACAGTGGTAACTCAGGTTACAGACTCCGCTAACCCAGAAATAGTGCTTCAGGTTAAGAACTTTGCTTCAGGATGAGAACAGAAATTGCGCGGCGGCAGTGGGAGGCCCCATTAACTAAAGTGGTGCTTCAGGTTAAGAACAGTTTCACGTTAAGAACAGACCTCCAGAACGAATTAAGTTCTTAACTCGAGGTACCACTGTATATGCATGGTTTTTTCTTGGGAAAGGCCTTTAATAATGTTGATCCTCTCCCCCGCCCCCCAATCTCATTCAGTGACATTTTTTCCCCTTATTGGCTGTGTCTTCTTGCCCCTGCTGGTTTAGGGCTTCTTTTCCTTTCCTAAAAAATATCATCCCAAGCAAACAGGGATGTTGAAGTGAATGTGATGGCATCACAATGCTATGTGGCCAGATTTGGCCCCAATGACACCGAGGCCCCATCTGCACTAGACATTTAAAGCACTCCTACACCACTTTAAGTAGAGACGTGGGTGGCGCTGTGGGTTAAACCACAGAGCCTAGGACTTGCCGATCAGAAGGTCGGCGGTTTGAATCCTTGCGATGGGGTGAGTTCCCGTTGCTCTGTCCCAGCTCCTGCCAACCTAGCAGTTCGAAAGCACGTCACAGTGCAAGTAGATAAATAGGCTTTGGTCTGCCTCCTCCTCCTCCTTCTCACCCAGCTTTCCCCCTCATCTGCCTCTGAGCTCTGACTTCCTGCAAACCACTGTTGCAAATCTATACTGCCTTCCTCTTCCTCCGCCCTGGAAGGGTCATGTCAGGGAACTGCCATCGGAGAGTCAGGTGGTGGAAGGGCTCAAGGAGGCTAGGAGACCTTCGGATGCTGAGGAAGGAACCAGTAGGGGGAGAGGGAGAGTTCCTGCAGAAACTCAATCGGAGGAATGGCTCCAAGATGTTTCCAGTGAGAACAGCGGGGAGGGCTCAGGACCTCCGCTGGGGACGCCCACTCCGCGGAGGAAACTGTCATGCAGAGAATCCAGAAGGAGAGTTTCCGTCAAGGAATTCTTATGTTGGCGTAAATTCCGGAAATGCCCACTGACGGATTCTGCCAGCGATTGAGGTGGCCATGCACCCATGGCTCCTCGAACTGGGAAAGTTTAGGAACTGATGGTAAAGCTTGGAGGACTTAAACGCTTACACACGAGCAGCCCCCTTTTCCCATTACAGGTCAGGATGGGGAGGCAGTCTCCACCACTCCTCCTCTGCCCAGTGCCTGTCAGGGGAGTGTAGAAGTCCCAGTCCAGTCACTGCCATGGTGCCAGAGCTACTCCATCATGCCGTTGATGTGACCTCGTCACGTCCTGTCGCAACGTCATCAAAGTGTGGGATGGTGCTTGCAGATGTTGGACACCCACAGTGGGGGCCCAAGTCATCACAGAATGTTTTCTGGCATTTTTACTGATGTTCAAGGAGGGTCAGCCATAGTCTGCTGGTGCATACTGCAGCTTCTGTGAGGAGAGAGGAAAGTTAGTCTAAGATAGAGGATTGTTGTTGTTTAGTCGTTTAGTCATGTCCGACTCTTCGTGACCCCATGGACCAAAGCACACCAGGCACTCCTGTCTTCCACCGCCTCCCGCAGTTTGGTCAAACTCATGCTGGTAGCTTCAAGAACACTGTGCAACCATCTCGCCCTCTGTCATCCCCTTCTCCTTGTGCCCTCCATCTTTCCCAACATCAGGGTCTTTTCCAGGGAGTCTTTTCTTCTCATGAGGTGGCCAAAGTATTGGAGCCTCAGCTTCAGGATCCGTCCTTCCAGTGAGTATTCAGGGCTGATTTCCTTCAGAATGGATAGGTTTGATCTTCTTGCAGTCCATGGGACTCTCAAGAGTCTCCTCCAGCACCATAATTCAAAAGCATCAATTCTTCAGCGATCAGCCTTCTATATGGTCCAGCTCTCACTTCCATACATCACGACTGGGAAAATAGATAAACCTCCCCAAAGGAATGGGAAAGGCTGGTGGTGTTAGTGCAAAGACAATGGAGGGTGTGAGGAGAGAGAGAATTGGGGCCATTAGTTGCGAAGCTGGGGGAGGGGCCTAGATGCCAAATTGGCTACGATGATAACAACTTGGAGATGTGCTGGTTCTCTCATCTCTCTTCTTAAAAAACTTGATTTGAGTGCGAGGCTTAATTATGTTTTTGTTTCATTTGTTTTATGGGGTAACATTGAGCAAGTTTTCTGTACCTAAAGTGGCAACTGCTTTGGCAACATGCCCTGCAGAAATGAGCATAAGAAGTAAATAATTCACAATAAGTCCCACAGAGCTAAGTCTTCTTTAATGACAGCTAACTGATGTGCCATTAAGATTCCTTCGTCAACATTTTATTTCCCCAAGAATGCTGTATCTTCCTCGTTAAATGACTGCTGGTCTAATATCTATGGCACCAGATTTAGCTGTGAGGCAGTTTAAGTGGAACCTATGTCTTCCAGTAAAGAATCTGTGACTTTTCCTGTAAAGCAGAGATAGAGAACCTGTTGCTACCCAGATGTTGTTGGACCACAAGTTCCATTGTCCCTGACCGTTGACCATGGCAGCTAGGGCTGATGAGAGGTTCACATCCATTAATGTTTGGAGATCCTTATGCAGAATGGTTGAAGGAGCTGGGTATGTTTAGCCTGGGAAAGAGGAAACTGAGAGGAGACAGGATAGCCATCTTCAAATATCTAAAGGGTTGTCACATGGGAATTGCAGCAAGCTTGTTTTCTCCTGCTCTGGATGGTAGGACCCAAACCGGTAGCTTCAAGTTACAAGAAAGGAGATTCCGACTAAACATCAGGAAGAGCTTTCTGACAGTAAGAGCTGTTTGACAGTGGGACGGTCTCCCTTGGGAGGTTGTGGAGGTTCCTTGGAGGTTATTAAGCAGAGGTTGGATGGCCATCTGTCATGGATACTTTAGCTGAGATTCCTGCATTGCAGGGGGTTGGACTAAATGAGCCTGGGGAACCCTTCCAACTCTGTGATTTTATGATTCCTCAAGATCTTCACCCTGATCTAATTCATATTGTCTGCACTAGCCTTTCTCAACCTGGGTTCCTTCAAATGCTTAGAACTACAATTCAGTAAGCCAGTGGTCAGAGATGATGGGAGTAGGAATCCAACATCTGGATGGCATCAGGTTGGGTTGTGGTGTTTGTGTCAGTCATGAAAACTGAGTACTCAAAGGGAGTAAAGGTAAAGGGACCCCTGACCATTAGGTCCAGTCGTGGCCGACTCTGGGGTTGCGGTGCTCATCTCGCTTTATTGGCCGAGGGAGCCGGCGTACAGCCTCTGGGTCATGTGGCCAGCATAACTAAGCCGCTTCTGGTGAACCAGAGCAGCACACAGAGACACCGTTTACCTTCCCGCCGGAGCAGTGCCTATTTATCTACTTGCACTGGTGTGCTTTCAAACTGCTAGGTTGGCAGGAGCAGGGACCGAGCACTGGGAGCTCACCCCGTCGCGGGGATTCGAACCGCCGACCTTCTGATCGGCAAGCCCTAGGCTCTGTGGTTTAACCCACAGCGCCACCCAGTATGTTGCCATAAATCAATCTTTCTTTCTTTCTCTCTTTCTTTCTTTCTTTCTTTCTTTCTTTCTTTCTTTCTTTCTTTCTTTCTACCTTGTCCATCTGGGCGGCTTCCAACAAAAGATTAAAAATACATTAAAACGTAGAACTGTATAGTTGGAAGAGTCAACTAGTCCAACGTCATGCGTTGCAGGAATCACAACTATTGTTCAGATGAAGGTGCCAAATGATAGGAAGCCAAATAATTGGTCCACCTAGCAGTCTTGCTTGTGCTGGGGTAGCCAACATGCCCTCCAATTCCTATCAGCCCAAGTCAACATGGCCAAAGATCAGGGATGAAGGGAGCTAGAGTTCATCAACATTTGGAGGGCACTATTTTGGCTGCCCACTGGTCTAATGCCAAGCATCTCATCACACTTTGAGACAGGAGCCTTTTACAGCCCTACCTGCAACTACGTATGGACAGATCAACCTGTTCCTAGCCCGTGGCTATCTCAGATGTGTTCATTCATAAATCTGTCCCATCCTTTTCCTTCATTAATCTTCAGCTTGAAAAACACACACAAACAACTCAAAAATCCCCGGAGAACTTGGAATGAGGAAAGCATATTGCTGTGCTTGAAAGCAGGACCAAATGCAACCTTGTATCTACTGGACCTGACCAACTTCGTAATAAACGACAAGGCAGTTAATCACCAGCTCAGCAAGCATTTTTGGGGGGACAGCCTGCAATAACATCAAGTAATATATGCTGGTGTCCTTGCTGTGTTCCTTCTCCTGCTACGGGAGTTTAGAACTCACTTTGCTGCACAAAACAGATTTGTTCCATCTTTCTTTCTTATAAAGTGGCAAAACTTGGCCCTGTTTAGCTTGTGATGGATTTGGTCACGTTTAGGGCATCCTTTTTCACCTGGGTGACCCTCCAGATGTCTTCAACTGCAACTCCCTTCAGCTTCAGCTAGCATGGCCAATGGCCAGGGATGATGGGAGTTGTAGTCCAAAATATCTGGAGAGCTGCAGGTTGGGAAAGGCTGGTCTAGGGTTTGGAAAAAAATGTTAAGGTTGGCTTCCTGGAAGAAACGTACTCTACTGCTGTCCTTCAGAGATATTTGGATCAGGGATAAGGAACCCATAGCCCTCCAGATGCTGTTGGACTACAACTCTCATCATCCATAACCATTGGCCAGGCTGATGGGAGATGGATACAATTTTAATCTCAAATGACATTCAGAAGGAAAGGGAACAGCAAATGGACAGAAACTTCACAGCACAGACAATTTCAGGGGGTCTCCTCCATTAATTACTGATTTTCTTTTGGACCTTGTCCTATAGCAAAGCAGCTTGTAAAATTCTGAATCCCTTTATCATATCTTGTTTAATTGCCCCTTATACATTGTTCCCCGATCAAGGATCCTGAGTTCAATCATTCTGGAAATTGCTGCTAAACCACCTGAATTACATCTAGCTTATTTACTCCAGGACATTGACTCGTATAGAACATTACAGGTTGCCAGATTCCTGATTTCAGTTCTTTCATATAAAAGACTTCACGGAATGCTGCATGACTATTAAAAATCCAGTAAACTCTATGCACCATCTTTATCTTCAAGGCCATAACACGGTACATCTAGAGATTGTAAGTAATGTGTAGGAGATTATGCGATGAAATATTTTTGTTGATATTTTAGATTGTAAAAACGATATTTTATCTATTGATTTGTTTTACCTTGTGGGCTTATAGCCGAATAAAGTATTATCTATCTATCTATCTATCTATCTATCTATCTATCTATCTATCTATCTATCTGAATGCTGAGGGATGGGAGATAACAAGTGCCACAAAGTCTCCTTGTTGCATTTGCATTTGCTACAGTAGACTAAACATGACTACCCGTCTGGAGTTTGCCACCTTTCAACAATAGACCAATCCCTATCCTCTACCCACAACTATTTGCATTGTTAGTCATGACTGACAGCAAATGAGTAGGGTTCAATACTTTGGAAAGTTCATTTGAAAAAGGAACCTGTTCTAAGTCTTGTTCATCCTGTCCAAAAAGGAACTAGTTCCACTTCCACTTTGTCCTTTCCCAAAATGAACCAGATTACTTAAAATTCATTTAGATGAACTTTCTAGTTCATTAAAAGGTCAAGCGTCATCTACTGTACCCAGCATTTGGAATTTTACAAGTTTATTGCTAAAGGTTAGGGTCCAAAAATAAATCAGGGAACCACGTTCTTCCTATTTGTATACTGTGGTACCTCTGGTTATGTACTTAATTCGTTCCAGAGGTCTGTTCTTAACCTGAAACTGTTCTTAACCTGAAGCACCACTTTAGCTAATGGGGCCTCCCACTGCTGCCGCGCTGCTGCCGCACGATTTCTGTTCTCATCCTGAAGCAAAGTTATTAACCCAAGGTACTATTTCTGGGTTAGCAGAGTCTGTAACTTGAAGCGTATGTAACCTGAAGCGTATATAACCCGAGGTACCACTGCACTTCAAAAGCTGTTCCAGTTGGAAGAGAATTTCTTCCAGCGAAGATACAAGATATAACTCACACTCCTTCTTTCTGATTGCCTAGCAACAGTGATTAAATTACAGTACTAAGCAAGTTTAGCAACAGCAGCGCTTCCATATCTGCCTAATAAACCGTAGAATATAGCCTCCACATTTTGTTTGCTAACTTTCTTTATAGGTATGCCGTTGACTTTTTCTAAATATAAAAAATGAAAATGAAAGCTAAGCATCCTCCTGCTTTGGAAACAGTGAATGAAGATGAACTAGAAATAACTCCAAGTTCTGCTCCAAATGAACTTAATTCACCTTTAGTTCACCCAGGAATTATGGGAACTACTTTCAGGTGTAGTTTGGCAATTTTGTAACCAGTTCAGTGAACTGATGTGGCTTGGAGAGGGGCCATAGCACATGCTTTGTTGTCAGAAAATCCCAGATTCAATCCCTCGCGCATTGATGCAAAACAATCTTAGCTGGCAGAGCTGCTGAAAGTGCCTCCCCTGGGACCTTTAGAGAGCCACTACCGTTCAGAACAGACAATACCAGCTGAGCATAAGACATTTCTTTTATTGTTAACTTACAAAATTCAGGTCTGGGTTACCTTTGTGCAAAGTGATGTTTTCAGGGTTTGGGAGGGTTTTTTAGGTCACAATATGCCTAGAATACGATAGTGCAGTCGAACCAGTCTACCTTTCTCCAAAAGTAGTTGAAAGATGGCAAGTTCAGAAGAGGGCTTTGAACTGCTTACTCAGATGTTCCTTGAACACAAGATCATACAATGCTACCATCCCATCCCTCGGGACCCTACTGCTTTGGCAAGGATGTTCTTCTGACATACGTACAAGGTTCTAACAGCCAGGCAGATGTTTTGATCCTGCTTTGCTTAAAAGATGCCAGAACATTATTGAAATCAAATAGCTCTGTGACTTCTGCATAAATAAACCTGTCTAGACACTTGATGATATCTGGTGAAGCTAACCATGAAGCAACCCCCAACCCATATTTTTGGAAGAAAAGATGGCAGGAGATCTATGTACATTCCATAACTGTGTTTTTATGCAGACCCATCTCCTTATTTAAAGGGACGCAGGTGGCGCTGTGGGTTAAACCACAGAGTCTAGGACTTGCCGATCAGAAGGTCGGTGGTTCGAATCCCCACGACGGGGTGAGCTCCCGTTGCTTGGTGCCTGCTCCTGCCAACCTAGCAGTTAGAAAGCACGTCAAAGTGCAAGTAGATAAATAGGTAGCACTCCGGTGGGAAGGTATACAGCATTTCTGTGCGCTGCTCTGTTTAGCCAGAAGCAGCTTAGTCATGCTGGCTACATGACCCAGAAGCTGTACGCCGGCTCCCTCGGCCAATAAAGCGAGATGAGCACCGCAACTCCAGAGTCGGCCATGACTGGACCTAATGGTCAGGGGTCCCTTTACCTTTACCTCCTTCTTTGGCCTTTGGTCATGTCCCCTTTTTAATTTGGATCCTGTTATTTCCTTAAATATAGGGGTTCTGTTTTAGGAATGAGGAACCCGTGGCCCTCCATGTGCTTTTGGTTTCCCAACTCCCATTACTCTGTACCAGCATGGTCACCGGTCAGGGATGGTGAGATTAACATCTGGACGGTTACAGATTCCCCATACCTGGGCTAGATGGCTAATAGGTGTGGTCCCAAAGTATGTTTTGAAGGCACCTTGCCTAAACTAAGTAAGTTTGGGTCTGGGAAGTACCTTATCTGGAGCACCGTAGGCTCAATGATTGAAGGAATGCAGGACATGAATAAAGGCTTACAAAAGTTACTAGCAGAATCATACCAGTGTAAGTTATTAGTGAAGATGCTTATCTGGGTTAAATAAACTTCTCTGTTGATCACCTGGAACCAATTTTCCCCCACCATGGGAGAGTAGGCAAGTGGCTGTTTACAAGCTTGGTTTCTTATAATCAATTTTCTGTTATTTAACTACACACACACACACACACACACACAGTTTCTAGACAGATGTAGAAAACAGGAGTTACTTGCAAATAAGTGGCCTCACCTTTTAGTAAGCTTTGTTATTCCGGATTTCTAAAGAAAAACATTCAACTACTGAGCAAGTACATCTTGAAACAGCACACCACGCAAGGAAGGACATTTTAGCAGGTTTCGTTACGCTGCGGTTATGAGCAAGAAGAGCACTTAACCAACGGGAGAATAATTTTAACTACCATAAATAAATAAATAAATGTTAAAGCAGTACACCATGTAAGCCATCCATTAGCAGCGCACTCAGCAATACAGACATTGACTTTCTGCCATGTTGTTATCTAAAAAATCATTAGTGGGATTATTTTATTTCCCAATTCCCTGTGTTCCTCCCCTCCCTCTCCCCCCACCAAAAAGCTATTAAATCCTTTCAAAAAGATCCATCTAGAATGTTCCTATAAAATGTATTATATCAGCAGTAGCTGCAAAGCCCACAAACAAATTTAAAGAACCCAAACAAATGTAGTACTCTACCACCCGTATCATGTTAGCTAGTTCAATGCTGAAGGCTGGATGTGTCAGGGATAATCTCGGGTATCTTCAAACAGGGCTTGGAAGCACCCTGGACTGCCGGGGGTTGGACTAAATGATAATAATAATATAATAATAATTTATTATTTACACCCCGGCCATCCAGCTGGGTTTCCCCACAGGCATCTAGTTGACTACTGTAAGAACAAGATGCTGGACTAGTTGGACCACTGACTTGGTCCAGCATCTCTTCTGAAGTTCTTATTTTCTTGTGCAAGGAAAAAGGGACAGGGAATAGGTGTGGCTTGCAGTTGAGTGAGGAGTGTCCTTGCATAGCCTAGTTTTTGCCCTAGGCTTCCAAATACGTTTCCCCATAGGGCTAAAACCCCTACAAGACAGAATGTTCTTTGAATCCAGATTCTTCCCTTGCGTGACCCAGGGGAGGAGAACCCTGTCGTAGCGTCCCTTTCTTCAGGATGTTGTAGGTTTTAACACCGAAACCAAAAGCTGTGGCACGGTGGTGCTTTTTCTTGCTTCGGTTTCCCTTGCGTACAAATGAAGACCCATCATTTCCCCTTTGGCAGGCGCCTAATTAAAGGGAGGGTGGGGATATAACAGATGCCTTCTCTGCAGTTTGCCACTCCGCACAACTTTGGAACAGTGGCTATTTTTAATGTAGCAGTTGGTGAATTAAATGAGGTGAAACCTATTCCGGTTTCTGCAAGAAGCTCCCATAAATATTTATTTTCAGGGCTGTGTGCATTCTATGTATCTTTAGAATAGCTGTGGATGTGTCAGGTCCAATATTTGCCATGATCTTTGGATTAATGCAAATGTTTTCTTAACCCTGGGCCTCAGCCCAGTATACCTGAAGGAGCATCTCCACCTCTATCGTTCAACCTGGACACTGAGGTCCAGCGCCAAGGGCCTTCTGGCGGTTCCCTCACTGAGGTTACAGGGAACCAGGCAGAGGGCCTTCTCAGTAATGGCTCCTGCGCTGTGGAACGCCCTTCCATCAGATGTCAAAGAAATAATAAACAATTATCTGATGTTTAGAAGACACCTGAAGTGAGCCCTGTATAGGGAAGTTTTTTAATGACTGATGTTTTAATGTATTTTTAATCTCCTGTTGGGAGCCACCCAGAGTGGCTGGGGAAACCCAGCCAGATACGATACGATAATCTTTATTGTCATTGTCTCATACAGAACAAAACTGAAAAAATCTACATCAGACATTCAAAAACCAACAAGCCTGCTATCCCAGCTATCCCAGCCTGGTTAGCCCCCTAAAAACTCTGATACCCCATAATTAAATACAATATACTCCCATAGAGACTACCTTACACTGGGCGGGTAATAATAATAATAATAATAATAATAATAATAATAATAATAATGTTGAAGTCACAAGTGTCCCGCTCCGCCCTGCAGAGGTGTTGTAAAAGTGCCTCTGCTCCCCCTACCAAAGTGGCTAAAATCGGGGTGCAAAGGGGAGACCCCTCTCCTGAACCCAGGTTCTCACCTTCAGCTCTTTATTTCTTCCTCTTATTCTGACCGATCCTGCCAGTCCAAACCCGATTCCAACAGCTCTGTGGGGCTCATGACACCAGGCATGTTTTAACTGAACTTTCCCTGCTGCTTTCCCAGGTAAAGGTGACGTGTTTGGGGACATCTTCTGGAAGGAGACCACTCTGGCCCACGCATGCGCCAATGTGCGGGCCCTGACCTACTGCGATTTGCACATCATCAAGCGAGAAGCCTTGCTGAAAGTCCTGGACTTTTATACAGCTTTTGCAAACTCCTTCTCCAGGAATCTCACGCTCACCTGCAACCTGAGGAAACGGGTAAGATATTGTCGTTTTGATTTTGATGGTTAGGCATTCATTTATGGATCACATGTGTCTCAAGGAAATTTGCAAACCTGTGGCAAGACAGCTAAGAATACTACTGAAAACACGAATGCAACACAAAGTAAAGATAGGTTTAACAGCAATGCAAAATGAACACTTAAGGCACATGCGTTTTCACTTAGCAAGAGAAAATGTGTTGGTGGGGGGGGGATGTCTTCAATTGTTTCTGGAAAGCAAAAATCGTGGGTGTGTCTCCTATCTCAACGGAGATGCTATTCCATAAAACAGAGGCAGCCCCAATGAATGCCTTTCTCTGGGTTACTCTGGAGCAGGTTTCTGATATTTAAAGAATTTTTAATAAAATATGACCTGAGAGCATGATGCAGAATGGTCCTCTGAGTTGTAATTTGGTGAAGGCACTAAGATTAGACAGCCTGCAGTCCCATAATCATGTCACAGAGGATGATTTTGTATTAGACACAGCATCCTAAGAATCATAAAAGTACTACTACTTTTAAAGCAAGTTTCTAGTCCTTAGGATGACAAAGATAGAGCTGCAAGTATGTGGCAATGTCTAAAACACCCCAGATGCTATCCTGCCCAGGATAGAATATCTAGATCTTTAGTAGCTTCTATTGTTTTTAGAGCTCATGATGATTAACAACTGCAGAATGAGTTATCCAAAATAAATAAGCAGTTGCCTCCTTGACAGTAGTGAAGGAGGAAATGTGGACCAACTTGGAAGACTGTTGGGTTTTTGTTTTGCTTTGTTTTTCGCTTGTTTGTTTTTCAAGATTTTATTTGCTTTTTTATTTAATCATGTCATCAATGCATACTGTGTTACAGTCAAGTACAAGGTAATAAAGAGGGGGGTGGATTTTAAAGACAGTTAAGATTCCAGGCGAGGGACGCGGGTGGTGCTGTGGGTTAAACCACAGAGCCTAGGACTTGCCGATCAGAAGGTTGGCAGTTCGAATCTCCACGACAGGGTGAGCTCCCATTGCTCAGTCCCTGCTCCTGCCAACCTAGCAGTTCGAAAGCATGTCAAAGTGCAAGTAGATAAATAGGTACCACTCTGGCGGGAAGGTAAACAGCGTTTCCGTGTGCTGCTCTGGTTCGCCAGAAGCGGCTTAGTCATGCTGGCCACATGACCCGGAAGCTGTACGCCGGTTCTCTCGGCCAATAAAACGAGATGAGCGCCACAACCCCAGAGTCGGCCACGACAGGACCTAATGGTCAGGGGTCCCTTTACCTTTATATAGTCATTAAAAGCGCATATTTTGTGACTTTCAGAGATTCATAAGGTACCACTCTGGCGGGAAGGTAAACGGCATTCCCATGCGCTGCTCTGGTTCGCCAGAAGCGGCTTAGTCATGCTGGCCACAAGACCCGGAAGCTGTATGCCGGTTCCCTCGGCCAATAAAGCGAGATGAGCGCCGCAACCCCAGAGTCGGTCATGACTGGACCTTATAGTCAGGGGTCCCTTTACCTTTAGCTTTTTAAGATTCCAGGCAGAGTCTCAACACAACCAGAAAGCCTTGCATAGGTGCTTCTTTCCCAGGGAGATCCTGAGAATAATACGAGTAGGTGGGGCCAGTCCAGAACCTGAGAACACATTACTGCCCAGGCATGTGCTCTCAACCACAGTCCTTGTAGCGCATTGCATGGTGATAGCTCTGTAGAGAACAGATGGCTTCCTATAGGAAAGATGCACATGGGCAGATGCTATGGGGGGAAGAAGATCAAAGGTCACAAATGAGTTTGAAACAGCCTTTCAGTTTTTTGGCTGTGTGCCTCTAGCTTATCTGGGGATCATGAAACCCAAATCTTTATACCTACGGGACTGCCTCTCCTGGTATGCCCCGCGGAGGACATTAAGGTCCACAAATGAGAACATTTTGGAGGTCCCTGGTCACAAGGTGGATAGATTGTTCTCAACTAGGGCTAGGGCCTTTTCAGTACTGGCCCCGACTTGGTGGAACGCTCTGTCACAAGAGACTAGGGCCCTGCGGGACTTGATATCTTTCTGCAGGGCCTGCAAGACAGAGCTGTTCCCCCTGGCCTTTGGTTTGGTCTCAGTCTGACCCTTATGTTTCCCTCCCCTTATGGTTTTGATCTATGGGCTACTTTTAAAATGAGGCTGCATTTTAAATTGCATTTTAACCTGTATTTTAAATTATATTTTTTGGGTTTTTCCCCCTATTATGTTTTTACTGTAATTTTACTGGTATGAGCTGCCCTGAGCCCGGCTCTGACCGGGGAGGGTGGGGTATGAATTATTATTATTATTATTATTATTATTATTATTATTATTATTATCATCATCATCATCATCATCATCATACAGGGTGAGTCCTTTAAAAGAGGACCTCTTCCACGGGGCCTCTTTTAAAAGACTCACCCTGTATAAGTAAATATGTATCCTTATATCCGTGAATAGGCTCAGAGCTGCCTTAAGAACAGAGAGTGTGTCAAAAAAGGGTGTTTATTTTGTAGTCAAGCTGCAGATCTCCCTGTAAATTAGACTATGTGGAAATAATACAATATCTACACATGAATTAGCTATTAACGATATGACTTTGGGACTGGGTTCAGAGATGCCTTCATTTTTATGCAGCTGGAGGGGGGGAGCGAAAGTTCTTTTTTTTATGTGGGTGTTCCTAAAACCATATTAATGAAGGTCATATAAATGTTATCTGCATGAAGAAATCTCATAATTGTGATGAATAGATTTATGGAGCATTAACTCTGGCGCTTTTATGGCTGGAATGAATTTTTCTCTTCTCTGTAGCTCTACTTTTTTATCGTGAGATAAAGAAATTTGAAGCAGGCAAAACAAAACAAAACAAAAATACCCTCCAAATATTATAGTACGCTGTAATGCAATCCCCATATTAATACACAGATGGTATCAGTGGTACCTGTGAATTAATGTCTGCAGAGCACTAGGTGTAATTCCAGAAAGGTGGAAGATATCGGCAAAACCTGTTGCTGTTTCGCAGCTTTCTGACTAGTTGCAGGACCTTAGCCAGATCTAGCAGAGTAAACGCAGAATCCACGGAAGCAATTGGTGACTTGACTGCAGACAGGATAGACGAAGCAGGAACCAGGAACTTGTAGTTAGGTGTTTATTATATACAGTGGACTATTTACAGGAACAGAACAGAACACGGATCTTTAACTTGCTCTCTCATACACGACTCACAACTCCTGAATTCAAACTCGTACACTGACACATTCCAGTTAGTGGGCCATTAATCATTATTCCCATGAGGGAGCTTGACCAATCATGGAGCTGTCTCCATGCCTCTGCATCACCAGGCAGACTTACTCCTTCACATTGCCTTGGCTGTCAGCCAAACCCTTATTGACTCTGTGTGTGTAGCTGCACGTATACAGATTCCCAACAGAAGAACCATCCATTAAGTATAGGGTCACTTCCTCTAGATCACTGGACTTCAGCTGGTGGGTTGGGACTGTACCACCAGTAGTGTTGTTATGGTTAGAGTGTTGGACTGTGACTTGGGAAACAAGGGTTCAAATCCCCACTCAGCCAACCCTACCTGACAGGGTTGTCATGAGGCTGAAATGGGGGCGTGGAGAATCATGAGCTCTTGGGAGGAAAAGGTGGGATATAAATGTAGTGTTAGGATATAAATGTGGGATATAAATGTAGGATATAAATATGAAAGTGAGGAGGAATTAAAGAACCTTTTAATGAGGGTGAAAGAGGAGAGCGCAAAATATGGTCTGAAGCTCAACATCAAAAAAAGAAGATCATGACCACTGGTCCCATCACCTCCTAGCAAATAGAAGGGGAAGAAATGGAGGCAGTGAGAGATTTTACTTTCTTGGGCTCTATGATCACTGCAGATGGTGACAGCAGCCATGAAATTAAAAGACGCCTGCTTCTTGGGAGAAAAGCAATGACAAACCTAGACAGCATCTTAAAAAGCAGAGACATCACCTTGCCAACAAAGGTCCGTATAGTTAAAGCTATGGTTTTCCCAGTAGTGATGTATGGAAGTGAGAGCTGGACCATAAAGAAGGCTGGACCAGAGCATGCCAGGCATTCCTGTCTTCCACTGCCTCTTGCAGTTTGGTCAAACTCATGCTGGTAGCTTCAAGAACACTATCCAACCATCTCGTCCTCTGTCGTCCCCTTCTCCTTGTGCCCTCCATCTTTCCCAACATCAGGGTCTTTTCCAGGGAGTCTTCTCTTCTCATGAGGTGGCCAAAGTATTGGAGCCTCAGCTTCACGATCTGTCCTTCCAGTGAGCACTCAGGGCTGATTTCCTTCAGAATGGTGAGGTTTGATCTTCTTGCACTGCATGGGACTCTCAAGAGTCTCCTCCAGCACCATAATTCAAAAGCATCAATTCTTCAGCGATCAGCCTTCTTTATGGTCCAGCTCTCACTTCCATACATCACTACTGGGTAAAGGTACCCCTGACCCCTGACACTCGTGGACGACTCTGGGGTTGCGTGCACATCTCGCTCTATAGGCCAAGGGAGCCTACTCTTTAGCTAAAAAGTCCCAAATGCTGCAACCTTTCTTAATGGGGCAGTCTCTTGATCGCTTTGCCTGCCCTTTCCCAACTCTGAAGTATCCTTTTTGCGGCGAGGCAGCCAGAACCGTACACAGTACAGTGGTACCTCTGGTTGCGAACAGGATCCATTCCAGAGCCCTGTTCGCAACCTGAAAGGAGTGCAAACTGAGTCTGCACACACACAGGTCGCGATTTGTCACTTCTGCGCATGCGCGTGATGTCATTTTGCGTGTCTGCGCATGCGCAAGTGGCAAAACCCGGAAGTAACCCTTTCCGGTACTTCCGGGTCGCCGCCGGACGTAACCTGAAAGAACATAACCTGAACCGAATGTAACAAGAGGTATGACTGTATTCTAAATGTGGTTGCACCCTAGATTTGCATAACAGCATGAGGATATCAGCAGTTTTATTTTTTATTCCTGCATTGCAGGGGGTTGGACTAGATGACCCTTGGGTCCCTCCCAACTCTAAGATTCCATGATTTTTAGTTCCATCCCTAACGATCCCTTTCCTAACGATCCCTAGCATGGGACCTGCTCAGACAATATGGAGATTAGTGTATACCTATGGTCTGCCTTCCTATAACCATCTGCTTCCTGAGCTTAGACTTGGGCCTTTAGAGAGATGGAAAATCAGGGGAGATGAGAGACATCGTATGGCTTTTACAATTTTTTTCCGAGGGCTAAGGTTCCTCCGTTCTTCCACAAGCTCATTTTGGCTGCGTATGTTGCTACGCAGCACCATTAGCTTGTTTTTGGAACTAGCACACCTCACCACCTGCATTCTGGTAGTCGTGTCTCTGCAGCATCAAATTAGCTCCAGTGTGATTTCTCTTGTGATTCTTTTACAGCTTGCTCCACAAGGCAAGAACACATAATGACAAAATAAATTACACACTGCATTTTTTTATTTTTTAGTTCAAATGATGGCAAAGAGACTCTGCCGAACAGCAGAAATAGAAACACTGGCTGGTTTCTCAGCTCTGGTTTGACTGTGGCCATCTTGAGGGGAAAGATTCAGTGACATGTTCTAGACCTGCCTGACTTTGAACCCTTTCCAGGGACCCAATTTGCTACTGACAATACTTTTTGTTCTCAAACAGTTATTTGCTCTTGCAGCTGTTAGAAATAAGAACTGGAAACATGTGCAGTGCTATTATTATTATTATTATTATTATTATTATTATTATTATTATTGGATGTTTTTAATGTTTTTAATGTTTGATGTTCTATTGTGCTTTTAATTCTGTTGGGAGCCACCCAGAGTGGCTGGTGAAACCCAGCCAGATGGGCAGGGAATAAACAAACAAACAAACAAACAAACAAATAACAATAATTAGCCACACATCTGACTGGGTTGCGCCAGCCACTCTGGGCAGCTCTCAACAGAATATTAAAAACACAATAAAACATCAGCCATTTAAAACTTCCCTATCAAACCTGCTCCGACCACAACGCCTTGAGAATGGAATTGAGACTAAATACAACCGGATCGTTCAGATGGAGAATGAATGACGCCTTGTTAAGAGATCAGGAGATTGTTAAGAAGGCCCAAAAAGTTTTAAAGGACTATTTCGAAATAAACTTAAAGACAAATGTGGAAAAAAGAATAGTTTGGGACGCAAGCAAAGCAGTGATAAGAGGGTTTCTAATACAACAGAACACGATTAAAAAAAGACTCTGGAATGAAAAGAAGGAGAAGATCTTGGAGAAAATAAGAGAAGGAGAGAGAAAACTGAGATCCAGGCCTAAATCAAAGGAAGTATTGAGAGAAGTGAAGTTTTTCCAGGCACAATACTCGAAACTGATAAATCAAGAGGTGGAATGGAAAATTAAACAAATGAAACAAAGATCCTTCGAATCTGCAAACAAATGTGGAAAATTGTTAGCCTGGCAGTTGAAAAAGAGACAAAAACTTAACACAGTTACAAATCTAGAGATTGAAGGGAGAATGGTTCAGAAACCCGATGAAATTAGAAGGTCCTTTCAGAGATATTTCAAAGAACTCTACTCTCAAAGGCCACAAAAAAGCTTAGAGGTGGACCAATTTGTTATAACTAATGGATTACAAAAAATACCCCAGGAAATGAGAGCAACCCTGAACTGTAATATTACAACCCAAGAAATTGAATGCGCCATTCAGAACCTCCAACTGGGCAAATCTCCGGGACCTGATGGGCTTACTTCCAAATATTATAAGGTACTGAAGGACTCATTGACACAACCATTGCTGGAAGTTTGTAACCAGATTATGGAGGGGAGGAAGGCACCGGAAACGTGGAAAGAAGCTTTCATCACGTTGATTCCAAAATTAGAATCTGAAAAAACACAACTTAAAAACTACCGTCCTATCTCACTCCTAAATGTGGATTACAAAATTTTTGCAGACATCTTGGCAAGTAGGTTTAAGAAAGTCTTAAATGAAGTGATTCATAAGGACCAAGCAGGCTTTCTCCCTGGTAGGCATTTATTTGACAACACAAGAAACATCATTGACATTTTGGAGTTTTTACAGATTAATTCAAACACAAGAGCGGTGTTGATTTTTATTGATGCGGAGAAGGCCTTTGACAACATTTCTTGGCTGTTTATGAAGAAAAATTTGGAAAGGATGGGAGTAGGGCGGGGGTTTGAAAATGGAATAGAAGCAATTTATTCAGAACAAAAAGCCAAATTGATAGTAAACAACGTGGTGACAGAGGAGTTTAAAATTGAAAAAGGGGCACGACAGGGGTGCCCTCTATCTCCTCTGTTGTTTATTTCAGTCCTGGAGGTGCTACTGAACATGATTAGAAATGACCGGTTGACACAGGGAATTGTGGTCGGAGAGAAACAATATAAACTGAAAGCTTTTGCAGACGACTTGGTATTAACATTACAGGAGCCAGCCTCTAGTACTAAAAGAGCGTTAGAATTAATTTCTGATTTTGGTCGGGTGGCGGGATTCAAGCTGAATAAACAAAAAACTAAAGTTCTAGCAAAAAACTTGACAACTACTGAAATAGAGGAGTTCAGAAAAGAAACAGAACTAAATGTGGTTAAAAAAGTAAAGTACCTAGGGGTGCACTTGACCTCCAAAAATTTGAATTTATTTAAGGATAACTATGAGAAATGTTGGTCAGAGATAAAAAGAGATCTGGAAACATGGTCAAGATTAAAACTTTCCTTGCTGGGCAGAATAGCTGCTATAAAGATGAATGTATTGCCGAAAATGCTATTTTTGTTTCAGTCCCTCCAGATCGTGGATAAGGTGGAATGTTTTGGAAAATGGCAGAGGGATTTATCTAAATTTGTCTGGCAGGGCAAAAAGCCCCGAATAAAGTTTAAAATACTAACAGATGCGAAAGAAAGAGGGGGGTTTGCCCTGCCGGACTTGAGGCTATATTATGAAGCTGCAGCCCTCTGCTGGTTGAAGGATTGGATTCTATTGGAGAACACCGACGTCCTTGACCTGGAGGGATTTGATAATGCTTTTGGGTGGCATGCATATTTGTGGTATGACAAGGTTAAAGTTCATAAATTGTTCAAAAACCATATTGTCAGAAGGGCAATTTTCATGGTCTGGTCAAAATATAAAGACTTATTGGAGAGTAAAACTCCGAGGTGGCTCTCACCGATGGAGGCCAAAGCACGTAAAAGACTCAATATGGAGGCCCACTGGCCTAAATATTGGGAAATAATTGAAAAAATTGGAGATAAATGGAGGTTACAGAGTATGGAAAAGTTAAAAAACAAGGTGCGAGATTGGTTGCATTATGCTCAAATCCAGGAAGTTTTTAAAGCAGACAAAAAAGTGGGTTTCCAGGAGGAAAAATCGAAACTAGAAACAGAGTTGCTTGAGCCAAAATCTAAGCTAATTTCGAGAATGTATAACTTGCTGCTTAAATGGAACACACAGGATGAGATTGTCAAATCCTCTATGATAAAGTGGGCACAGGATTTGGGGCATAACATTATGTTTGAAGACTGGGAAAGGTTATGGAACACCGGAATGAAATTCACGGCATGTACTGCCTTGAAGGAAAACATTATGAAAATGATATACCGGTGGTACATGACCCCAGTCAAGCTTGCAAAGATATATCACCTGTCCGATAATAAATGTTGGAAATGTAAGGAAGAGGAAGGGACATTTTTACACCTCTGGTGGACCTGCCCGAAAGTGAAGGCCTTCTGGGAAATGATACATAATGAACTAAAAAAGGTGCTGAGATTCACCTTACCTAAGAAACCGGAGGCCTTCCTTCTGGGCATGGTAGACCAGAGGATGGTCAAGAAAGATAGAACTTTCTTTATGTACGCTACTACAGCAGCGAGGATTCTGTTGGCAAAGCACTGGAAGACACAAAATCTACCCACATTGGAAGAATGGCAGACGCAGCTGATGGACTATATGGAACTGGCTGAAATGACTGGCAGAATTCGAGACTCGGGAGAAGAAGAAACGGAGGAAGTTTGGGAAAAATTTAAGGACTATTTGAAAAAGCATTATAAGTTGTATGAATGTTAAAAAATGCTCCTCTCTAGGAAGGTATAGCTTCAGTATCGGCAAATTTCTGAATTGATAAATAAGACACTATAAGACAGAAGTGAGGTAACGAAATATTTTTATTGTGTGGAAATTAAAAATTAATGCAATTGTATTGAAATGTTCACATCAGATAACACGATAAAATGGAAGATATATTGTTATGTATAAAACAAGTTAACAAATTGCTGAGGTTTTGGTTACACAGGGAATGCAGTGCCCGGGAGATGGGGGGAGTCCATTGGATTCATGGAAGTATGTATTTGAAAGTGGAAATTTGTTTATTAAAAACCTAATAAAATATTTATAAAAAAAAAAAAAAAAAACTTCCCTATCAGAGGTAGCATTATTATCAATTTACAATGGACTGGAAGGCTCACAGGCTACGAAGGACTTGCTCACATATTTACTGACAGCTGCACAAGTTATTATACTTAGGAAGTGGAAGGGGCAAGCAGAATATAAAATGGTATAAAGAGGTGTGGGATATTGCTATTAATTATAAATTAACATGTGCCATTAAGGTAAGACAGGAAATATGCAGGAGAAATGATTTTGAGGAGATATGGAGGGTGTTTGTAGAATTTGTACAGTTAAAACAGAAAAGGGGTCAAAGAGGTGTTGAAATTTCTGGTGGTTGGATAGTTACAATGGAATAGTACTGGTGGTGGGGTGCACATTTTTTATTCTTATTCATTTATTATTATTACTTTGTCAAAATAAAATAAAATAAAAATTAACAACAACAACAACTTCCCTATACAGGGCTGCTTTCAGATGTCTTCTGAAAGTCAGATAGTTGTTTATTTCCTTGACATCTGGTGGGAGGGTGTTCCACAGGGTGGGCACCACCACCGAGAAGGCCTCTGCCTGGTTCCCTGTAACCTCACTTCTCACAATGAGGGAACCGCCAGGAGCTGGACCTGAGTGTCCGGCATGAACGATGGGGGTGGAGAGGCTCCTTCGGGTATACAGGGCCAATGCTGCTTAGGTGGGACATGTTCTGTCCCCCCATGGCTTGAGGCTCAAGAGAAGCTAGCTGCACCAGAAGCACTTACTGGCAGGGAAAAGTTACATCCAGGTTGGTTAGGACCCTGGACAGCACCCTGTGAAAGGTAAGGGGAAATGTTGCTTCAGCAGAGCAATGAGGCCTTGTTAAAGCTGATTGGTCTAGTCCTTCTGTTGGCTCTCACCACCTGAAAAGCATCCTGTGTTCTTAAAGGGTTGTTGCCTGATTCTGAAGCTGTAGGTGTTTATGGCGTGATAGTGAGGACTCCAGAAAAAATAGTGAGGACCCGGGAAAATGGTCTGCGGACAAACGTCGGTTCCTTATGCCAGTAAAGTGAGATGAGCGCCACAACCCCAGAGTTGTTCGCGACGGGACTTAACTGTCAGGGGTCCTTTACCTTTACCTTTTTATTTTATAGGAGGATTCAGTCACATAATGGAAAATTCAGTCTTGTGCAACAAACAGGGTGGGGATGGGGGTGGGCGGTTTGTGATAAGAAAAGCAAGGGGAAAATGCACGGGACTTGGTTTCACACAATGTCACCTAACCTTGCAAACCGACCAGAATTAATGCCCTACATTAATGTCCTTGTGAAGGCCCCCGAGTCCTACAGTTTGAATCAGTTGCCATGTGAAGTTGCCTTAGCCCATTATAGCACACATGGATGTCCTATAACCTCCTGCCAAGCTAGCAGTTTGAAAGCACGTCAAAGTGCAAGTAGATAAATAGGTACCACTCCGGCGGGAAGGTAAACGGCGTTTCCGTGCACTGCTCTGGTTTGCCAGAAGCGGCTTAGTCATGCTGGCCACATGACCTGGAAGCTGTACGCCGGCTCCCTCGTCCAGTTAAGTGAGATGAGTGCCGCAACCCCAGAGTCGTCCGCGACTGGACTTAATGGTCAGGGGTCCGTTTACCGTTACCTTTCAGTTATTGACCTTGGGGGGTTAGGGGAAGTTGTTTATCTTTTTTGAGGGGGGGAGCCGAAGTTTTTGACTTCTTTTAGGAGAGGGAAATCGCTCACCTAAAACAACGATACGGCCTCGGTCCTGTATATCTGAAGGAGCATCTCCACCCCCATCGTTCTACCCGGACACTGAAGTCCAGCACCGAGGGCCTTCTGGCAGTTCCCTCATTGCGAGACGTGAGGTTACAGGGAACCAGACAGAGGGCCTTCTCGGTAGTGGCGCCCACCCTGTGGAACACCCTCCCTTCAGATCTGAAGGAAATAAGCAACTATCCTATCTTTAAAAGACATCTGAAGACAGCTCTGTTCAGGGAAGTTTTTTATATTTAATGCTGTACTGTTTTTAACACTTGATTGAGAGCCGTCCAGAGTGGCTGGGGAAACTCAGCCAGATGGGCGGAGTATAAACAATAAATTATTATTATCATCATCATCATCATCATCATCATCATCATGCAGTGCTGACGACTACTTTCGTTTTCTATACCATTTGATGCTACAGACTAACACAGGGGCAGAGGAAGGGCATAGGGAATTTCCTTGCATTGCTTTTCACTTCCGCCAATATAGGGGTCCCGTGATTGACCATGATTGACACCGATCGCGGTCAACCAGTTGGACATCCCTGTTGTACTACAATTCCCACCAACCCCAGCTAGCATGGACAATGGCCAGGGCCCCTGAGTGTTGCAGTTCAGCCATTCTTGGCGGGGAGCATGTTGGCTGCCCATGTTCCAGAGATTGTATTTTGCAGGCAACTGAGCTACTGCAGGCGCAGTTCTGCTTGATTATGGAGAAGCTATATTTGACAAGAATCAATGTTGTTTCATTTTTGCTCACCTCTCAGCAGCCCTTGAAGGATTTTGTTTTAATGTTCTAAAATGTCATTGTTTTCAGCACACAGTGCTTGGGGGGATGTCTTTATTTGAGTCTCAGTTATTGCCAAGTCCCTTCTCTGCCATCCAGTTTGCTCCTGGTGATTAACCTTTGCAAAGCATGTGTGGGTCTTCGTTAACTACTGGGGAAAAAAGAAAAGCATCATGATTGTGATTGTTAATTATTTACATAGAGCCGCCCAGGGGCACAGCACTGCCAATAAAAGAGATCCTTTGTAAGAGCAACAAAGTGAGTTGCATCTGTGAGTCGTATTATTTAAAGCTGCAGGCTTGAAGGGCTTAACTGGCAAATTATTTATTTACTTGCAGTTTTCTTCCCCTGCTGTTTTAGCTGCCGTCCCCAAAGGCAGCTCACAATAACCAATAATGAGGCAGTCCCTGCTGTGGGGTTTGCATTCCAAAAGACATGGCAAGAAAGGAAAAGGGGTTGGGAGGGAGAAGGAAAAAAAGGAAACTTGGGCCCTAGTTCTTCATTACAAAGTTCTGGTAGTAATAATAATAATAATAATAATAATAATAATAATAATAATAGGGTAGAACGATGGGGGTGGAGACGCTCCTTCAGGTATACTGGACCGAGGCCGTTTAGGGCTTTAAAGGTCAGCACCAACACTTTGAATTGTGCTCGGAAACGTACTGGGAGCCAGTGTAGGTCTTTCAAGACCGGTGTTACATGGTCTCGGTGGCCACTCCCAGTCACCAGTCTAGCTGTCGCATTCTGGATTAGTTGTAGTTTCCAGGTCACCTTCAAAGGTAGCCCCACATAGAGCGCATTGCAGTAGTCCAAGCGGGAGATAACCAGAGCATGCACCACTCTGGCGAAGCAGTCCGCAGGCAGATAGGGTCTCAGCCTGCGTACCAGATGGAGCTGGTAAACAGCTGCCCTGGTAACTGTGTTCTTTCTAACAGGGTTGAGTGCAGAAAGCTCTCTGCAGTTGCTTCATGTCACGGTTCTCTCTTCCTTGTTGTATGCTAGAGCTGTAACTCTGTGGGGATGTGCACAGAAACTAGGATAGGATATACCTTATTTTTCCGTGTATAAGACAACCCCTATTTTTTCAGCCCAAAGTTAAGAAATAAATAATTGCAACATTCTGTGTATAAGACGATTCCCAATTTTAAGCTTAAAATTTTTGGAGGGAAATATAGTCTTATACACGGAAAAATACAGTTATTTCTTAGATATTATCTTTCCCTACTCACGTTTGCGAGTTCAGCAGAGTACATCACTTTGTCGGCAAAAATAAGGAAGCTGTTGATGTGCTAGCTTTAGCCTTTTAATTTAAGTAATCCAGGATGCTTTGCTGCAGACTGGATTTCCTGGTCTTTCTCTTCCTTAGAACAATAAAAACGCGAAACAGTCTTCTTATAAGTAAAGGCAGATTCACTCGCTCAGGGTCACAGTAGCAGTCTTGAGGCAGGCTTAAAATGTAGTTACAGAAATATATTATAGTTTAGATTAGGATTGGGGTCTGAGCTGTGACTCAGACTCAACACATGTCCTACATCCCTAGTCATTGATGGAGCATCAAAGAGAACAGATCAGAACACAGGGATCAGAGAGAGAGAGCAGGCCGGGGATGTGAATCAGTTTATATAGGTTGTGCCTCTTTACATGGCTGGACACAGTGGGAGTGGATCTCACAGGAAGGATGTCTTACAGACCCTGTGAGATCCAGTTTCCTCTCTGTGTGTACCTTTCTAGCATTCAGAAGTAGTTGCTTTTGGCTGCCTTCTTTTAGATATCCCACAAACTTGGTGGCAGAGTGTCTGCTTTGCATGCAGAAGAACCTGAGTTCGATCCTTCAACATCTCGAGGTGTGGCTGGGAAAAGCTGCAGCTTGAAACCTTGGAAAGCCACTGCCAGTTGCCATGGATGGTACTAAGCTGGGTGGACTAATGATCTGGCAAAATATGATGCTGGTTTGCTCATTTCTATATACAGTGGTACCTTGGTTATCAGACTTAATCCATTCTGCAAGTCTGTTCCAAAACCATTCCAAAACCAAAGCGTTCCAAATCCAAGGTGCACTTTCCCATAGAAAGTAATGCAAAACGGATTAATCCGTTCCAGGCTTTAAAAAACAGCCCCTAAAACAGCAATTTAATTTCACTATGAATATACTTCATTGTATTTCAGTTCAACAATTACTTTGATAAAACAACATATTTTGTTATGTGCCAATAGCTTTAGATACCTTTTAGGTCCATAAATTTCCATACAGCATATGGAAACAGTGGCAATTTGTTGCTGACAAAGGACAGCAGGACATATAAAGCTACCTTCAGTAGCTGAGGGCCTCATCAAACCTAAATCCGGCCCTGGGTTGGCCACTGCGAGAACAGGATTTTGGATGAGATGGGCCCTTGGTCTGTTCCAGCTCTTCTTGTGTTGTTTTGTTATTGTTCCAGCTAACTCCGGCTCACAAGCTCTCGGGTCTCTTGAACTCTCTGACAAGCATTTATATTTCCAAGGCAACTTATAATTCCATCATTTTGTAACAATAGCAAAGTAATTGAGGGACTTGCAATTAGCATAACTATCAAGTCTGATGCACTCAGGTCTGATTACAGCTATGAGGGGGCCCTGGGCAAGGTGCCTCCCCCCCCCAAAAAAGCAGTGGTATATAGGGGAAAATTCAATGTAAAACTACATGAAATGATATAGACACTGAAATGCAGCCAGCCTTTTATTGTTGTTGTTTAGTTGTGTCCGACTCTTCGTGACCCCATGGACCAGAGCATGCCAGGCACTTCTGTCTTCCACTGCCTCCCGCAGTTTGGTCAAACTCATGCTGGTAGCTTTGAGGACACTATCGAACCATCTCGTCCTCTGCCATCCCCTTCTCCAACATCAGGGTCTTTTCCTTTCTCTTCTCATGAGGTGCCCAAAGTATTGGAGCCTCAGCTTCAGGATCTATCCTTCCAGCGAGCACTCAGGGCTGATTTCCTTCAGAATGGATAAGTTTGATCTTCTTGCAGTCCATGGGACTCTCAAGAGTCTCCTCCAGCACCGTAATTCAAAAGCATCAATTCTTCGGCAATCAGCCTTCTTTATGGTCCAGTTCTCACTTCCATACATAACTACTGGGGAAACCATAGCTTTTACTATATGGACCTATGTTGGCAAGGTGAGGTCTCTACTTTTTAAGATGCTGTCCAGGTTTGTCATTGCTTTTCTCCCAAGAAGCAGGCATCTCTTAATTTCGTGGCTGCTGTCACCATCTGCAGTGATCATGGAGCCCAAGAAAGTAAAATCTCTCACTGCCTCCATTTCTTCTCCTTCTATTTGCCAGGAGGTGATGGGACCAGTGGCCATAATCTTTGTTTTTTTGATGTTGAGCTTCAGACCATATTTTGCACTCTCCTCTTTCACCCTCATTAAAAGGTTCTTTAATTCCTCCTCACTTTCTGCCATCAAGGTTGTGTCATCTGCATATCTGAGGTTGTTGATTTCTTCCAGCAATCTTAATTCCTGCTAGGGATTCATCCAGCCCAGCCTTTCGCAGCCAGCTTTAAAAAGCCACAATTCTGCAAATTTTGCAGTGCAGTTTTCTAACAAAGTAATGTGTCAACAAGGCATATACTAGGATAAAGTGTGCATATCTATGTATAGATTAGTGAAGATAAGATACCGGGGAGCTTTGTTTTGCAAAAACATGTACAGTGGTACCTCGGGTTACATAGGCTTCAGGTTTCAGATGCTTCAGGTTACAGACTCCACTAACCCAGAAATAGTACCTCGGGTTAAGAACTTTGCTTCAGGATGAGAACAGAAATTGCATGGTGGCAGCGTGGCGGCAGCAGGAGGCCCCATTAGTGATAGTGGTACCTCAGGTTTAGAACAGTTTCAGGTTAAGAACGGACCTCCAGAATGAGTTAAGTTCTTAACCCGAGGTACCACTGTATGTTAGGGGGCAACTGCACACACAAATGTGCATGTTAGGAGAAATGTGTAACAAAATGCTGACAAATCTTCAAGGGGCTTAAAAAAAATAAACCACAAGCAGATGTGAAATGTGAAAAACGGAAGACTTTGGGAATGGGCAACAGAGAGAAACTGAAATCGACATATTCAGTCATCTCTAGTGTCTCACAGCATCCTAGAGGAAGAATTTAAACGACTGGTGCCAACTTATGTGTAAAGCTTAACCCACAAAAATCAGTGAAAGAGAGTTCTTGGTTTGCTAAAAGGTTTCCGTTTGATTAGACTTTATGTTTATAGACTCCTCGTGCCGATGCCATTAGGGCAAAGTGATAAATCAAAGATAAATGGCCCACTAGCCTGCAGTCTTGTCTTTTGGAAGCTGAATTCTCACTCGTCTATGGAAGATGCTGGACATCAAGCCATGATCAGAGGGCATGTGATGCCACAACCTGGCTGAAGCTACATCAGCAGGTCTGGAACACAGAGTGCTGCTTTCTACTGAGTGAGGCCACTGGTCCACCCACCTCTGTATTGTCTACACTGAACGGCATCAATTCTCTAGGCTTTCAGAAAGGGGAGATTCCCAGTTCTGTTCAGAGATGCCAGGGACTGAACGCAGGACCTTCTGCATGCAAAGCAAATTCCCTACCACTGAGCTAGAGCTCCCAAGGCAGATTCAAACTCGAGTTCTGGGAGAACTCCCTTCTAGTGCCGTTCAGAAAAGGGTCAGATATTGCAAGTGGCTTTTTAAAGAAAGCTCTCACCAGAAATGTGTGTGTGTGTGTGTGTGTGTACACACACACACAGTTACACACACACACACACACACACACACACAAACACACACACACAGTGAGGGGGGAAAGTTGTTTTTTTATTATTAAAGATTTTCTTGTTTTACAGAAGTAAGTGCAATGTCTCTCGTATTTTTTCCCTGTAACATTTTTACAAATCCGTTTCATTTGTTGAGACATTAGGGGGAGAAAAAAAAGGGGTGGAGGGAGGGAAGATGGGTGGGGGTGGGGTCGGGGGTGATGTTCCTATAACACTTAATGTGTGTAGGGTTTGGTGTCAGCATTGCTTGTGCTGTTCACTTGTGTTCCTTTGGTGGTGAGAGAGGTTGGGGTTGGCCTAGGGTGTGGTTGTTTGTTTGTGATTGGCTGTGGTGATCTTTGTTTTCGTGTGTGAGTGGGGTGGGTGGGTGTTTTGGATCAGGTTAGCCATATTGATTTGTATGCTGTTGGTGGATTATTGTCATGGTCTTGTTGGGCTGTGTATGTGATAAAGGGGAGCCATAAAGGCGTCTTCTTCTGTTTGTCCCTGTGTCAGTTTCATGGTTAATTTTTCTAGTACGGCTGTTTCCCATACTATTTGGTACCATTGATCCATGCTTACTCCTGACAGGTCTCTCCAGTGTCTGGTGGGGGGAAAGTATTTGATGCCCTTCTAAATTTGCCCATTAGCCATCTGATGAAGAAATGACCAGTCCATAATTTTAATGGTACAGGTTTATTGTAGCTGTGAGAGACAGAATAACAACAGGAAAAAACCCCGGAAACCCAGAAGACAAAAGTCAAAGATTGATGTGCATTATAATGAGTGAAATAAGTATTTGATCCCTTTGCAAAAGACGGCTTAGTACTTGGTGGCAAAAACCCTTGTTGGCAATTACAGAGGTGAGATGTTTCTTTTAGGTGGCCACCAGGTTTGCACACATCTCAGGAGGTATTTTGTCCCACTCCTCTTTGCAGATCCTTTCCAAGTCAGTAAGATTTCGAGGCTGATGTGTAGCTACTCAAACCTCCACAGCTCCTTCCACAGATTTTCAATGGGATTAAGGTCTGGAGACTGGCTAAGCCACTCCAGGACCTTAATGTGCTGTTTCTTGAGCCACTCCTTTGTTGCCTTGGCTTTTTCTTCCTCTTAAGAGTGCATTATAGTGTTTGTTGCAGTATATCAGAGTGTGTCTGTGTAGCTCTGCATGAGTACTAGGGCAGAACTTTAGTACTCCAAGGAGAATTTGGTTTGATTGACAGCCAATTGCCACTTCTGCTTCTCCCAGGTGCATGAAACAGCCTAGAATGGGGGCAAAGAAGTGTTTTTCAGTATTTTGTGTTTGTGTATTTTGTGTTTTTCATCTTGCATTTTTATGGTGTGAACCGCTCTGGGATTTGCAGGTGAAAGGTGGTGTACAAATTTAATTAATCAATTGATCGATTAATTAATTAGCGGTGATCATTTGAACACCGGATGCTAGATTCTTGGGAGCCATTCTCAAAGAACAGGTTCTTCAATATGGGAGCATTGATCAGAGGTAATGTTGGTTGTACAAATGCCAGCCCAGGAAGAACACAAGAAACAATGACCTTCCAAAACAATGTGCTTTTTTATGGCCAAAATATAATTGGATCCTAAGGGAAACATTGCATGCATTAAGTTTGCTGAAAAAATTAGGTAGGGGAAGTAAATGAAAGAGTTCTTGGTATAACTGAGTCACAATTGGAGTTCAGGAGCTGACTGCATTCCAAGAAAGGCGGCTGGAAAGGCTATGCCAATACTTGTGGTGAAGAACTCTATGTGCAAAGACATTTTGATAAATCTGTTGCTAGGCCTGCGCTGGACCTCACTTATTATTTACCAGAGGCACCAGCTTGCAAGAGGGGCCAGGGTGGATCCAAACTTGGTGGTCTGTCAGGCTTTGGGGAAGCGGATCCCTCCCCTGGGGGCAGTAAATAAGCAGATCAAATGAAAAGAGCATTTTTACCAGATTACTAGATAAGTTCTTTAATAATCACAGCAAGAGACAAAGGAATGCATATCTCTCTAAAAATGGCGTTGCTCCCAGTAAAGGTTTACCCCCTCCGTCCCCATTAATCTACATCAGGCATGTCCAAGTCTCTAGAGACTGCAGTCTACCCCTAGTATAATAAAACTGGCAGTGATCTACCCATTGTCATTGCCCATAGTTGAGCTTTTTTTTTTAGGGGAGAGGGAGCAGAGTTGTTGAGCTATTTTTATGAAGGCTTGACAAGAGTTATTGAGCTTTTTTTGGGGGGGGGACCACAGTTGCCCAGCTTTCTTTGGGAAGGATTCCATAAATTCACATTGCAAGCACTCAGGAGCAACTGGGCGATCCCTTTTTTAAATCCTGCAATCAACCTGGAGCACTTGGCAATACACCTGTCGATCACAGTTGGACATTGATGTCCAAAGCCCATACCGCGGGGCCTAATCCAGCCCGGCGGTTGGTGTAATCCAGCCCCTGTGACAGTTTATTTCCTGGGGTAAAATCCCCCCCCCCAAAAAAGCACTAGATGACCCTTGGGTCCCTTCCAAATCTACAGTGCTATGATTCTATATAATAGTCATAATAGCATGGCCAAGCATTATATTAGGGGAAGTTGCTTTGAAAAAAATGTGTATATTAGGCAAAAGTTCGCAATGAAAATTCAGATGAATTTTTTTTGGGGGGGGGGGATAATTAATTACAAATTAATGTAGAGGACTGAACTGGAAAAATGGAAAGGAATTACAGTTAGACAGATCTGCATGCCTCATAGCTTAGGAGCAAATGTCAAATTTGCAACTGATTGGCAAATTTTGAACTGTGCCCAGATGCAAGCCTTTTTTTTTTTTTAACCCCCACCTTTTTATTTGCATACGCCAGTATTTGAGAAGCAAGGATCAATGACAATGTGGAAAAGGCAATTATCTTAGGTATATTTCAAACAGTCTGTGGAGGACTATCTGGCAGAAAAATCTCTTTCTGCAAAAGCGCCAGTTTGAAGGAGGGCAGGTGTTTATGCAAGGGATCAGCTATAATGGTGCAGTCAGCTCATTACATAACCCAGAGCAGGGCGCTCTCCCCCCCCCCCTCCCCAACATCTCCTCTTGCAATTTAAGGGCATTGTTTTAATGGCAAAATGTAGCTTTTCGTACACGGAGGATTATGCTGAATTTATTGGGAGGGCAATTTAAGCGCCAGAGGGATAGTTTGTTTTAAAGGCCGGCTTGCAAATCAAAGCGAAGCAACCTGAGAAAAACAGCCAGTTTAATAGCAGCTAAGGAGCGTCGCTTTGGGTCATCCATTAGCCGTCCCAAGACTTCCAATTAATAAAATGAGAGGAAGGTTTTCGTGAGAAATAAGAGGAATAAAAGAGCCAGAAGCTGGATTTTGCGAGCACTCGTAGTGTTATTTCGTTCGCTGCACACACAATCCAGCCACTTTGCTGGTCCACAGGGGCAGAGCTAGGATGGGGCAGGAGCTGAAAGACTGAACAGGGAAGCAAGAAGTTTGGGGAATTCAAATGTTGCCTCTGCCATGAATAAACTATACAGCTTGAAGCAAAACCATTACCTGTCAGGCTCCGTCTCCCAACTCTCAGCTGCAAACGGGGATAGCAATACTGTACTGACTTGCATTGCAGAGTTTTTGTAAAGATCACTGAGATAATGAAGGTGAAACAAATAATAATAATAATAATAATAATAATAATAATAATAATAATAATTTATTATTTATACCCCGCCCATCTGGCTGAGTTTCCCCAGCCACTCTGGGCAGCTCCCAATCAAGTTTTAAAAACAATACAGCATTAAATATTAAAAACTTCCCTAAACAGGGCTGCCTTCAGATGTACTTTAAAAATAAGATAGCTGCTTATTTCCTTCACATCTGAAGGGAGGGCGTTCCACAGGGCAGGCGCCACTACCGAGAAGGCCCTTTGTCTAGTTTCATGTAACCTCACTTCTCACAATGAGGGAACTGCCAGAAGGCCCTCGGCGCTGGACCTCAGCGTCTGAGCAGAACGATGAGGGTGGAGACGCTCCTTCAGGTATACTGGGACGAGGCCATTTAGGGCCTTAAAGGTCAGCACCAACACTTTGAATTGTGCTTGGAAATGTACTGGGAACCATGCTTTTTAAAACCATGAACTGGAGGTTTTTAAGCAGACGTAAGGGAAGTAATAATACCACTCTATTCTGCCTTGGTCAGACCACACCTGCAATACTGTGTCCAGTTTTGGGCACCACAGTTTAAGAAGGATATTGAAAAGTTGGAAGATGTTGCAGAGGAGGGCGACCAAGATGATCAAGGGTCTGGAAACCAAGCCTTATGAGGAATGGTTGAAGGAGCTGGGCATGTTTAGCCTGGAAAAGAAGAGACTGAGAGGAGATATGGTAGCCCTCTTCAAATATCTGAAGGGCTGTCACATGGAAGAGGGAGCAAGCTTGTTTTTTCCTGCTCTGGAGGGTAGGAAGAAGATTCTGACTGAACATTCTGGAAAATTTTATGACAGAGCTGTTTGGCAAAAAGAGCTGTTCAGCAGTGGAACAGACGCCCATGAGAGGTGCTGGTGTCTCCTTCCTTGGAGGTTTTTAAGCAGAGGTTGGATGACCATCTGTCATGGATGGTTTAGCTGAGATTCCTGCATTGCAGGGGGTTGGACTAGATGACCCTTGGGGTCCCTTCCAACTCTGCAATTCTGCGGTTCTCTGTATATTTGATGAAAGACTCAGCCGTTCTCCTTTGCCTGTGCAACAGCAGGCAGTTGACACCTCAGCGGAGCTTTGCCAACCTTCTTCAGCCGTTCCTCAACAGACACTTCTTATTTTTAGTCCCTTGTGATCTTGCAGTGCCACTGGCTGTGTATAAAATTTAAATCCTTCGCTCAGCATTTCCAGCATTGCCCAGTGACATTTCTCAACATTTCTCTAATTTTCACAGGTCTGTGATACCACTGAAACTGAATCTTGTGCAAAAATGATAAATAAACAAGAATTAAAAACAAGAACAACTAAGAATCTTACAGCGCAAGTTGTCATGCCATCATTAGACATGTTTCCTCCACTAATTCTACTGTGGAATGTGAGCTTCTAGAAGCCAATCCTATTCCATGTGAAGGCAGCACACAGTTACATCGATACCATATAGAAACTTAGAAATTAGGAAAGCCACTTGACCTGTGTGGAAGGGAAGACCTGACCTGACCTGTTGCTGTTTCTCCAATAAGGGAGAAAAGAGCTTTGAGCACAGGTGTGTGTGTTCCTGAGCATGAAGCTTAAATGTGCCATGTCTCAGTTCAGAGCTCATTGGGCACATAGAATAGAATAGAATTTATTATTTATACCCCGCCCATCTGGCTGGGTTTCCCCAGCCACTCTGGGCGGCTTCCCACAGAGTATTAAAATACAGTGGTCTGTTAAACATTAAAAGCTTCCCTAAAGAGGGCTGCCTTCAGATGTCAGGTAGTTTTCTTCTCTTTGACATCTGATGGGAGGGTGTTCCACAGGGCGGGTGCCACTACCAAGAAGGCCCTCTGCCTGGTTCCCTGTACCTTGGCGAGGGAACCGCCAGAAGGTCCTCAGTGCTAGACCTCAGTGTCCAGGCAGAACAATGGGGGTGGAGACGCTCCTTCAGGTATACTGGACCAAGGCCGTTTAGAGCTTTAAAGGTCAGCACCAACACTTTGAATTGTGCTCGGAAACGTACTGGGAGCCAGTGTAGGTCTTTCAAGACCGTTGTTATGTGGTCTCGGCTCCTGCTCCCAGTCACCAGTCTAACTGCCACATTCTGCATTAGTTGTAGTTTCCGGGTCACCTTCAAAGGTAGCCCCACATAGAGCGCATTGCAGTAGTCCAAGCGAGAGATAACCAGAGCATGCACCACTCTGGTGAGACAGTCCACAGGCAGGTAGGGTCTCAGCCTGCGTACCAGGTGGAGCTGGTAAACAGCTGCCCTGGGCACAGAATTGACCTGTGCCTCCATGGACACCTGTGAGTCCAAAATGACTTCCAGGCTGCACACTTGATCCTTCAGGGGCACAGTTATCCTATTCAGGACCAGGGAGTCCTCCACACCTGCCTGCCTCCTGTCCCTTCAAAACAGTATTTCTGTCTTGTCAGAATTTAACCTCAATCTGTTAGCCACCATCCATCCTCCAACTGCCTCCAGACACTCACACAGGACCTTCACCGCCTTCACTGGTTCCAATTTGAAAGAGAGGTAGAGCTGGGTATCATCTGCATATTGATGGACACCCAGTCCAAACCCCCTGATGATCTCTCCCAGCGGCTGCATGTAGATGTTAAAAAGCATGGGAGAGAGGACAGAACCCTTAGGCACCCTACAAGTGAGAGCCCAGGGGTCTGAACACTAATCCCCTACCACCACTTTCTGAACATGGCCTAGGAGGAAGGAGTGGAACCACTTTATGACAGTGCCCCCAGCTCCCAGCCCCTCTAGACAGTCCAGAAGGATGTTGTGGTCGATGGTATCAACTCTCTTGGTTGCATGGAAGAAGCATGGAGTTCTTCACTTTAATTCACATATGACGTAGAATCATAGAAGGGAGTTGGAGGTAAATCTAGTCCAAATCCTTGCAATGCAGTAACTTAAAATCCTCCAATGAAGGAGAGTCAACTGCTTCTTGAGGGAGATAGATAGTTCGGGGGACGGCGGCAATTGGTTGCATCCGCGAGCAGGAGATTGTCAGCAGTGATTGTGCTGGTGATTGGTGGCTATGGGCAAGGGCTGCTGTTGATTGGCTGTTGCTGCGGCAATTGGGTGGATGATTAGCCTCAGTCCAGTATATCTGAAGGAGTGTCTCCACCCCCATCGTTCTACCTGGATACTGAAGTCCAGCACCAAGGGCCTTCTGGCGGTTCCCTCGCTGCGAGAAGCCAAGTTACAGGGAACCAGGCAGAGGGCCTTCTCGGTAGTGGCACCCGCCCTGTGGAACGCCCTCCCACCAGATGTCAAAGAGAAGAACAACTACCAGACTTTTAGAAGACATCTGAAGGCAGCCCTTTTTAGGGAAGCATTACTGTATTTTAATATTTTGTTGGAAGCCGCCCAGAGTGGCTGGGGAAGCCCAGACAGATAGGCGGGGTATAAATAATAAATAATATTAATAATAATTATTATCATTGGCTGTGGGAAGCCCTGCTGTTGATTGGCTGCCGCTGCGGCATTAGGGCGGGTGATTGGCGGCTGCTGCTGGTGAGCGGGCAGACAATTGGTGGCTGTGGCGCCGTATGCAACTTGCAGCTCAACAACTCTGGGCAATCATCCCCCCCCAAAAAAGCTTAACATCTCTAGGCAATCTCCCCCCAATTTCTTAATTTGGAGTCCGTCTTATACATGGGGGGGGGGTGTTATACACGGAAAAAATACAGTATAGTTTTAAGTACAACGTTGCAGTCTGAGGCTGCTGTGCTGTGCCCATTTACCTGGGAGCAAGCACCCACTGGATTTAATGGGGCTTGCTTCCTCGTAGACAGGATTGCCCTGAACATTAGGCAAAATAGCCTTGAGTAACCCTCAGCTTCCCTTCTGCCTTTCTGCCCCTCCGGAAAACTTTGACTGGAAGCTTTGAAATCCCCTTATCATTACTTAATCCAGTTCCTGGCAGTTTTCTGCCTGCATTTTGAATTTTATGTAACATATGATGCTCTATAGTTGCTACATTTGGGCAACCGAAATGCCCCGGCCCCTTTGAACAATTCTGCTTGCTCACTTTTGATGGGTGTGGAATATTTATAGTCTGTGTTATGTAATGAGGATTACTTACTTTTGTTCAACCAAGTCTGTGTCCCATTTGCAAAACGGAGAAGGGGAAGGGTGGGGGAGAGAGAGAGAGAGAGACTCATCTCAATATGCTGTTTCATTTAATGCATTTGATGTTTTCAAACCTAATTGGAGCTTGGGGGGTTCTCAACTTGCAGTTTTTCAGCACACGTCTCCCCCAAATCAGATTTAATTATTTGAACTAAAGCGGGGGGGGGGGAGAGGTGAAATTCAATACAGGAAAATAAAAGAGGTGTTGTTGTTCAAATAACCTGCAGGCAGCACTTCTAAGGTATCCAACATCTCGTTCTCCGTTGGACCACATCAGTGAGGCCAAGGGGGGGTGGTCTTGTTGTCTGGGCAGCCCAAGACCTCCATACACACTGTCCAGGCTTGCATCTGGGAGAGGTCGCTCCAGTGCAGCTAACACAGTGGTTTGACTTCACCCCCAGAGGCATACTCCATTTCCTCCAAAAGGATGCCAGATGCTCTTTGAGGAGACAAGACCTAAATACCTCCAAGAGCCAGTGTGGTGTAGTGGTTAAGAGCAGTGGACTCGTAATCAGGTGAACCGGGTTCGCTTCCCCGCTCCTCCACATGCAGCTGCTGGGTGACCTTGGGCCAGTCACACTTCTTTGAAGTCTCTCAGTCCCACTCACCTCACAGAGTGTTTGTTGTGGGGGAGGAAGGGAAAGGAGAATGTTAGCTGCTTTGAGACTCTTTCGGGAAGTGATAAAGCGGGATATCAAATCCAAATACATACACATTGCCCTGGGGAGGTTGCTGCTGACGCAGCCAAAAACCAATGCAGGAAGCATCTGTTATGAGTTACCGGTCTCTACAGCCACAGCAGGTGCTGTGATTCTACAGTGGTTTGAATTCACCCTTGGAGGTGCGCTCCATTGTCTCTCGAGACAGCTGAGTGCTAGCTAGGCCACTTTAGGGAGGTGAGAATCCTTGCCTGAAAGGTAGCCCATCCCCTCTTGCACCTGGTCCCACCCACCAATGGAATGTGGCCCCCGGAAAGTTCCCCGCAAGGGAATGTGGTCCTTCATGAGATCTTAAGAATGGGGCGAGATGGTAGATGAAGAAGCGCTCTGGATGTAGGAACCCAGCTGGCTATCTGGGAGTACAGTGGTACCTCGGGTTACAGACGCTTCAGGTTACAGATGCTTCAGGTTACAGACTCCGCTGACCCAGAAATAGTACCTTGGGTTAAGAACTTTGCTTCAGGATGAGAACAGAAATCGTGCGGTGGCAGCAGTGGGAGGCCCCATTAGCTAAAGTGGTACCTCAGGTTTAGAACAGTTTCAGGTTAAGAACAGACCTCCAGAATGAATTAAGTTTTTAACTCGAGGTACCACTGTTTTCCGCCTTGATGCCAGAACTGCTTCACTCGACGAAACTGACTTCTGTGCGCAAGTTGCTCATTCGGCTGGTGTGAAATGAGACTTGTGTCGGGGTTGGGTTAATGTCCAGGACTGAATTACCTTTCATTACCTTAAAGGAACCCTGCGAGAAAGATGGGGGTTAGGATAACAGCTGTAGAGCATCTCACATTACTGCTATCTTCATCACCCCTGCGTTGTAGATAAAGAAACCTCCTCAGTTTTCCAGGGCTGACAACCGGTTAACTTTTACTTAACCTTCGCTTGCCGCACCGACAACCTCCCTCTCCCTTCCTCACCCCAAGCCGCTTTCTAACCATCCCCCAAATAACCCTTAAACCTAAGCCACTTGGGAGGACAGGACCTCAGTGGCAACCCTTCTTCTTAACACACAAACCTGCGACAAAGGACCCGCCTTCTTAGACTCCCGCCCACGGGAAACAAATCCTGACAGCAAATTCCCATCACATTAATGAATGTTGATCTTGCCATACAGCGTAGTTTTTCTCCATTTCCCTTGAGAAGGTGTCTATGCAGCAATTAATTTAGTTCTCCCCTGCCCCCGTCCTTTGGGGCTTAACTTTTAACTCTGGGCTCCTCGTTTTGAAATGTTTCTCTCTGTGTGGGAGCCTGTAATCTCAAGGAGGCCAAAGGAACGACAACGGGAGCTTGTTCTATTATTAGGATTCTTTTATTTTTCTTGTAAGAGAAATCTCGTCTAATTTCCCATGGAGCAGATACACTTGTGGGCTTGGGGACTGTTGCCCTTTCGTTTGGTTGGATGTCCATTTCAGACAAAGTGAAATTCCATTGCAATTTCAAACGTTTGGAAAGTCTGCATATGAAATATCAACTTGTGGAGAGAAGCTTGCTTCCTTTCCGTTCCTCTCTTTTAACATTAATTTTACACCAGTAATATAGGTTGCTTTGTTGGCCGAGGGAGCCGGCGTACAGCTTCCGGGTCATGTGGCCAGCATGGCTAAGCCGCTTCTGGTGAACCAGAGCAGCGCACGGGGTGGCGCTGTGGGTTAAACCACAGAGCCTAGGGCTTGCTGATCAGAAGGTCGGTGGTTCGAGCTCCCGTTGCTCAGTCCCTGCTCCTACCAACTTAGCAGTTCAAAAGCACATCAAAGTGCAAGTAGATAAATAGGTACCACTCCGGCAGGAAGGTAAACGGTGTTTCCGTGCGCTGCTCTGGTTCGCCAGAAGCGACTTAGTCATGCTGGCCACATGATCCGGAAGCTGTACGCCGGCTCCCTCGGCCAATAAAGCGAGATGAGCATCGCAACCGCAGATTCGGTCACGACTGGACCTAATGGTCAGGGGTCCCTTTACCTTTACCTTAATATAGGTTGCATCAGTTTGACCATGAACATAAACCACTTTTTTCCATTTAATATATAAAAAAACAACATCTGTATTCCATGGCTCGGAATCAAAAGTGGGGAAACTCCTCGTGTCCCGCTTGCCATTTGGGCTCTTCTTATATTCAACAGATTGCATAAAGAGGGACTGAAATACTACTCATATTAGAAGAACATAATTGCATTTTTCCCCCTGCAAGCAAAAGGAAAAACTAAATAATTTGATTTCCACCCCCCTGCCCCTCAAATTAGATCCATGGTTAAAAAAGGAAAAAGGTAAAGGTAAAGGTAAAGGACAGAGCGTTCCACCAGATCGGGGCCACAGCCGAAAAAGCCCTGGCTCTGGTTGAGGCCAGCCTAACCTCCCTGTGGCCTGGGATCTCCAAGATGTTTTTATTTGAAGACCATAAGGTGCTCCGTGGGACATACCAGGAGAGGCGGTCCCGTAGGTACGCGGGTCCTAGGCCGTATAGGGCTTTAAAGGTTAAACCCAGCACCTTAAACCTGATCCTGTACTCCACCGGGAGCCAGTGCAGCTGGTATAGCACCCGGTGAATGTGATCCCATGGGAAGGACCCCGTAAGGAGCCTCGCCGCAGCATTCTGCACCCACTGGAGTTTCTGGATCAGTCTCAAGGGCAGCCCCATGTAGAGTGAGTTACAAGTGATGGACTTCCTATTCATGAAAAAACAGGCATATCAAGGACTTATAATACTGGAAATGACCTTGAAACCAGCGTCAGTTCATGGGGAATATTAACATGGAAAATTATTTTAGTGGGAATTGTTTTCCAGAGATAAGTCTGGGAATAAGATCCAATAGGAATCTGCCTTCTTGTTCTCTGATCCCTCCTCTGAATAGTGCGTTCCCCATGAAATGTTTCCACGGGGCGGCACTCCTGTGATGGCTTTCAAGAGGCTCACCATGGAACTCACACACATTTCCTGTTTGCACATAAATCCTATCTTCTGCGTATGCTATCTTTAACTGAGATATTTATGTATGTGTGCATATGGTAGATACTGTTGGAATCTGCACGCCCTACGCCAAGATCTAATTTAAGTCTGCTGCAGCAACAATCTGCGCATTGGAATTAGACTTGTCACTGGGATTTTGCAGTGTACAACCAAACGTCTGCCGAACAGATAGATCGCAGGTGCAACATTTATTTATTTCATTTCATTAATGAAGCGCTTCCCACAAAGCATCCCAAAGCAATTAACAATAAAATCATGAAAACCGCAATGATAAAGACATCCATAAAAACAATGCCAAGTCTAATACAGGCATAAAAATTTCCTCTTGTTCAATAAGTGCCAAAAAATAAAAAATAGAGAGGATGCCTGTCCAATCTGTAAAGGGAGTTCCAAAGGAAAGGTTCTAAAGACCCAATTTCTGCATCGTATGGAATGGAAGTCCTGATGAGATGGTGTCTGCAAGAGGTCCTCATCTTCAGAGCTTAGTGATCAACTGTTTATATAAGGGATGAGTATATAAGGTCTCAGGGACGCGGGTGGCACTGTGGGTTAAACCACAGAGCCTAGGACTTGCCGATCAGAAGGTTGGCGGTTCGAATCCCCACGACGGGGTGAGCTCCCATTGCTCAGTCCCTGCTCCTGCCCACCTAGCAGTTTGAAAGCACATCAAAGTGCAAGTAGATAAATAGGTACCACTCCGGCAGGAAGGTAAACGGTGTTTCCGTGCGCTGCTCTGGTTCGCCAGAAGCTGCTTAGTCATGCTGGCCACATGACCCGGAAGCTGTACGCCGGCTACCTCAGCCAATAAAGCGAGATGAGCACCGCAACCCCAGAGTGGGTCACGACTGGGGTCCCTTTACCTTTACTGCTATTCTAGGCTGTCTCACGAGGGACAATAGCTCAGTTGTCAAGCATGTGTAGCCTACAGAGAAGTCAAGGAAATATAGTGGAGCATATGCCTGCTGGATCAGGCCAATGACCTGTCTATTCCAGCATCCTGTTCTCACAGTGGCCAAACAGACCCTTGATCATCTTGGTCGCCCTCCTCTGCACACGTTCCTGTTTCATAGCTCAGTCCCTTATTCATATGCACAAGGAAACCAGCCTATTCAATGTAATGTTCATCACCATTTTGCAGAAAGTAAGAGGGGTGAGCAGAAGAAGAGGCTGCTGGATCAGGCCAGTGGCCCATCTACTGCATCTTCCCCTTCTCACAATGGCTGACCAGACACCCACAAGCAGGACCTGAGCACTAGAGCAAGTCTCCCCTCCTGCGGTTTCCAGCAACTGGTTTTCATAAGCCTCCAGCAGTAAAAGTAGAACATCGCCATTGTCCTAGTCCTCTTTTTAAACCATCCAAGTTGGTGGCCATCACTGCATCTTGTGTGCTGAGAGCCAGTGTGGTGTAGTGGTTAAGAGCGATAGTCTCGTAATCTGGTGAACCAGGTTCGTTTCCCCGCTCCTCCACAAGCAGCTGCTGGGTGACCTTGGGCCAGTCACACTTCTTTGAAGTCTCTCAGCCCCACTCACCTCACAGAGTGTTTGTTGTGGGGGAGGAAGGGAAAGGAGAATGTTAGCTGCTTTGAGACTCCTTCAGGTAGTGATAAAGCGGAATATCAAATCCAAACTCTTCTTCTTCTTCTTGTGGGAATGAGTTCCACAGTTTAACTATGCGCTGTATGAAGAAGTCCTATCTGTTGCCTGTCCTGAATCTCCCGACGCTCAGTTTCACTAGATGTCCCTGAGTTCTGTGTTGTTGTGAGAGAGGGAGAAAAAATAGTTTCTCTACTCACTGTCCCCATTCCATGCAGAATTTTATGCATTTCTTCCTCTTTCTCCTCCTCCTCCTCCTTCTTTGGCAATCCCTCGTAGCCAAGTAAGATTGTCTTCCATGAACACGGTCTTAACAATGAGTCCATAAGTGACTGTGGAGGCCAATTCTGGATCCACATGTCCTTCCACAGGGGGGACATTGGTTTCCGGGTGGGAGTTGATCATGGTGAAGGTTTGCTAAGCGTGCGGTCCTCTTAGCACGTTTCTCCCTTACATCCTGAGTTCAAGTGTATTCAAAGCCCATGACACCTTTGGCAAATGCTGCTCTCCAATTGGAGCACTTGCAGGCCAGCGTTTCCCAGTTGTCTGTGTTTTTATTCTACATTTTTTTTATTTCCCTTGAGAGAGTCTTTAAACCTCTTTTGCTGACCACCAGCATTACACTTTCCATTTTTAAGTTCGGAATAGAGTAGTTGCTTTGGAAGATGATCATCAGGCATCTGTACAACATGACCAGTCCAACAAAGTTGATGTTGAAGAATCATTGCTTTGACACTGGTGAACTTTGCTTCTTCCAGTACACTGGCATTACTTTGCCTGTCTTCCCAAGTGATGTGCACAAATTATTTGGAGACACCGTTAATGGAAACTTTTGAGGAGGATATTGGCAGTCTGCATTCAGTTCCTTTCTTAAAGATTCCTAGCATGGAATTCTCCTTTTTCACAGCTGCTGCACACTCAGCACCAAACATTCCTTGCCATTATTGTTCTCCAAGTACTGTTGCCTCTTTTTAGCATATGTTCCTTTACATACCCTTTTTGCCTTAAAAAACACGCTTTAATATTTTAAACATGATTTTATTCTTTTTTCTGGTTGCGTAGGAATCGCTGAGTATATTAATAATATTTTTTTTTTGCAAAGGGCCCCAAACCCCAGGTGGCAGCAGGAGCGGCGTGACACGTATAATTAAAAATATTATTTGCCATCCCCTGCAGCTTTCGTTGTAGACTATGACAGCCAAATGAAAGCAAGAACAGCTCTTAATTGAAGATCCATGCACACTCTATTTGGGTCATAGCAGGGAGATAAAAGCACCAGCCTGTTCCCCCCTGCCATAGACGCACACACCCACACCCCGCACACTTTTTGCTGTTTCGACTCATTACTAATAAACATGTTGTGGTTCTAAATTATGCTAAGTAGCTGCGTTAACTCCAGGCCATCACCCGTGTCCTTACTGTAGTTGGGAAAAGGCTTATGCGTGGTGCATTTCAATGAAGCCAAGGGGAGCTTTGATCACGGAGTTGATTTCCTAGATTAACTTTCAGTGTGTCAAATTCCC
The DNA here is from genome assembly GCF_964234715.1 of Podarcis melisellensis. Classification (NCBI taxonomy): domain Eukaryota; kingdom Metazoa; phylum Chordata; class Lepidosauria; order Squamata; family Lacertidae; genus Podarcis; species Podarcis melisellensis. The sequence continues at coordinate 9,652,143 of NC_138528.1, read as the reverse complement.
CCAGCACCCCCGCCCAGTCGCCTTCCAACGTCATCGAAATCAGCCTTGCCTGTGACGAACTACGGTTTTGTGGAACGGGCAGAAACTTCTGGTTGCTGGCTCCAAAAGAGGCGAGGAACTGGGTGATGACTCCTTTGCCCTGAACCCCTGAATAGTTAGAATGGGGTCGTAGAACAGCATCTGAACTAAAACACAGCCATCCTTTGAAATTTGCGTTTCTTCCAAATTTTGTCACGCAGTTTTCCAGCCAAGTCATGTGTTCGAGATGCATACACTAAGTTAGAATACATATGTTAGTGAAAATGTTGTTGTTGTTGTTCAGTCGTTTAGTCGTGTCTGACTCTTTGTGACCCCATGGACCAGAGCACACCAGGCACTTCTGTCTTCCACTGCCTCCCGCAGTTTGGTCAGACTCATGTTTGTAGCTTCGAAGACACTATCCAACCATCTTGTCCTCTGTTGTCCCCTTCTCCTTGTGCCCTCCATCTTTCCCAACATCAGGGTCTTTTCCAGGGAGTCTTCTCTTCTCATAAGGTGGCCAAAGTATTGGAGCCTCAGCTTCACGATCTGTCCTTCCAGTGAGCACTCAGGGCTGATTTCCTTAAGAATGGATGTGTTTGATCTTCTTGCAGTCCATGGGACTCTCAAGAGTCTCCTCCAGCACCATAATTCAAAAGCATCGATTCTTGGGCGATCAGCCTTCTTGATGGTCCAGCTCTCACTTCCACACATCACTACTGGGAAAACCATGGCTTTAACTATACGGACCTTTGTTGGCAAGGTGATGTCTCTGCTTTTTAAGATGCTGTCTAGGTTTGCCATCGCCTTTCTCCCAAGGAGCAGGCGTCTTTTAATTTTGTGGCTGCTGTCACCATCTGCAGTGATCATGGAGCCCAGGAAAGTAAAATCTCTCACTGCCTCCATTTCTTCCCCTTCTATTTGCCAGGAGGTGATGGGACCAGTTAGTGAAAATAGCATGCAGCAATCATGCATTATATTATTTTATTGGGTGTGAGTGTGTGTATTGTGGGGAACTTTGCAAAAATGCGTATTTTAGGAGAAAATTGCATTCAGAAACAGGTGCATGGGAAGAAATTTGCACTAAAAGGCTGGTGAGTTTTCCTGAAGGCTAAAAAAGGAAAATGCAAACTGATGTGGAGAACTGGACTTTAGGTTGGAAAAATGAGAAACCCAAATCAACAGATTCACCTATACCTGGGAATTGCTTCCACATAAAGGCACATTGAACCAGGTGTGGGGATTCTGTTACTTCCTTGCATAATCTGCAGCCTCATCAGCTTGCCACTTTTGGAAGCGCTACAAACAGGTTGATTGTGTGTCATGCTCAAGGATTATCATAATACACATCAACAGATGTCAACGCACTTCCTTCTTAACTTGATACTCTCCAACAAGAAGAGGGCTGTGTTGCTGGACTCCTATTATCCCTAAACATTGGCCATGCCAGCTGGGGCCCATGAGAAATGGAAACATCAAGACTCGGTTGTTACAATATGCTCTATATGGGGTGCCCCTTTGGCCTGGACTTGGGAGCTCCAGTTGTTGCAAAATGCCGCAGCTATACTGTTTAAGGGAACAGATTATCACCAGCACTCCAGTGTTTTAAACCCTGCACTGGCTGCCCATAGGCTCCTGGCTCAGGTAGGATGCGGGTGGTGCTGTGGTCTAAACCATAGAGCCTCTTGGGCTTGCCGATCAGAAGGTCAGCGGTTCGAAGCCCCACAATGGAGTGAGCCCCTGTTGCTCTGTCCCAGCTCCTGCCAACCTAGCAGTTCAAAAGCACACCAGTGCGAGTAGATAAATAGGTACCATTGTGGCGGGCAGGTAAACGACGTTTCTGTGTGCTCTGGCTTCCATCACGATGTTCCGTTGAGCCATAAGTGGTTTAGTCATGACTCAGAAGCTGTCTGCGGACAAACGCCGGCTCCCCCAGCCTGAAAGCGAGATGGGCGCCACAATCCCATAGTCGCCTTTGACTGAACTTAACTGTCCAGGGGTCCTTTACCTTTTACCTTACCTGGGTCAGGTTCAATGTTATTGTATTGATTTACAAGGTCAGTTACAATTTGGATCCAGGATACCTCAAGGACCACCTGATCACTTATATTCTTGCCTGATCATGAAGGCCCTTGAGGGGAATCACTGTTTTTGGTCTCAAATGGTTCAGATGTTCATACCCTCTCTTAGCTGTTTATTCAGTATTGTGGGCACAATTTTATGGTACTCCCTTCCAGTGGGGGTCAAACAGGGTCACTCAGTACTGGACACCTGGAACCCAAGGAAGACTTTATGGTTGATATTATTCAAGCAAACATTTTAATTTTAATTTGATTTAATGGTTTTAATTGATTTATATTTATATTTATTTCATCTTACAAACCATTTAGAGACCATTGCAGTTAAGCAGAATATAATTTCTTCAAATAAAGAAAGGTAAACAAAGATCTAGGGAGCCACAGATATCCTGCCTTGCTTCATCCTTGTAAGGAAATATTGTAGCACAACATATGGATGGTTGGAGACAGGAGCAAACAAGGGATAAAATGAATTTGGATATCTGTCGCCACCCAATTTGGATATTGTATTCACTTGCAGAGAAAATACCTAAAAGAAACAAGGAGGAATTTCCCCTACTAAACCAGCTTTTGCCAACCTAGTGCCTTTTTGGACTATAACTCCCATCATCCCTGACCGTTGGGCCTTGCTGGCCTGGGCTAATGGGAATTGAAGTCCAACAACATCTGGAAGGACATCAGGTTGGGAAAGTTGCATTAAACCCATGATATTTGGTCCCACTCAGAAAATATTTGCTCACCAAGGAAAGCTGTTTTGTTGGTTTGTTTCTTACTACATGTTGGATTTTTGTCCCTTCCAGATTATTTTCCGGAAAATCAGTGATGTCAAAAAAGAAGAGGAGGAACGCCTGCGTCAGAAGAACGAAGTGACCTTGAGCATCCCCGTGGACCACCCGGTGAGAAAGCTCTTCCAGAAATTCAAGCAGCAGAAGGAGATGCGGAACCAAGGCACAACCATCATCGACCCAGAGAGGAATAGCCTCCAAGTGGAGACCCGGACCATGCAGAATGGGTCCTCCATCACTGGCACAAGCGTGGTCACCGTGTCTCAGATCACACCCATCCAGACTTCCCTGTCTTACGTGAAGACCAATGAGGTCATCAAACAGAACAACAGGGATGCTATGGAGCTGAAGCCCAATGGCAACAGTGAGCAGAAATCCCTCAAGGTGACCAGTCCCGTGAGGATGAAAAATGGGAATGGGAAGGGGTGGCTTAGGCTAAAGAACACCATGGCGGGGCAGGAGGAGAAGAAGGAAGACTGGAACAATGTCACCAAAGCAGAGTCCATGGGGTTGTTGTCGGACGACCCCAAGAGCGGTGACTCGGATAATGGCGTAACTAAAAACCCACTGCGGAAAACGGACTCTTGTGACAGTGGGATCACAAAAAGTGACCTTCGTTTGGACAAAGCTGGCGAGAACCGGAGCCCCCTGGAGCACAGCCCCAGCCAAGCGGATGCAAAACACCCCTTTTACCCCATCCCCGAACAGGCCTTACAAACTACCCTCCAGGAGGTCAAACACGAACTCAAGGAAGATATTCAGCTGCTAAGCAGCAGGATGGCTGTCCTGGAGAAACAGGTGGCCGAGATCTTAAAGATACTGTCTGAAAAGAGCACCCCACCGACACCTTCTCCCAAGTCCCATTTGCCCCCTAAGCTGCCGTCCCAAATACCTTGTCAGGATATTTTTAGTGTTTCGAGGCCCGACTCACCTGAATCAGAAAAAGATGAGATCCACTTTTAATAGATATGCCTATTTCTCTTTCTGTACTCTGCGTTGTCTCCGACTAAGTTGGAGTAGGTCCATTAGACTGAATGGGCTTAAGCTGGTCACGCCCATGCATTTCAATGGGTCCTCTCTGGATATGACCAACATTGGATACAACTATACGGGTATGCTGTGAAATGAGCAGGCACACACAGAGAGAGACATACACACATGTATATATAACGTACCAGAACAGGTGTATATGTTCATGTGTGTGTGCATATATGTGTGTGTGTGTGTGTATATATATATATATATTGACTAAATAATATATATATATATAATATATATATAAACATATATATTTTCACTTGCATTCGATATGACTTGAACACACACACAAAAATGGATTTTGATATGTAAATATTGCATGTCCAGCTGGATTCTGGCCTGCTAAAGAAAACAGTTATTAACATAGATATTGCTTGTATAATATGCAGTTGACTGCATGCACACTTTCAATTTATTTATAATCTCTATTATAAAATAAAAGGATGAATTTTGTTTTAAAAAAAGCAAGCAACGAAGGCGACAGTGTGCTGTTTAAAGAATCACGGACCAGTTTGCCAGTAAATAAACTGAACGTGTTATTTCAAGTGTGGGGAACATGGGTGTAGCCAGGGGGACAGGGGGCAGCTGTCTCCCCAATCAATCCGAACAATAAAATAATAAAAAAATACTAAAAGTAGAAATTACTTACCTGGCAGGGGAGATACCATGATCAAAAAATACTAAAAGTAGAAATTGTAGAAAGATTTCGACAGATTTTTCTGAGTACTTGGGGTCAAAAGTAATTTAAAATGACCGTTGTTGAGACATTTCATTCTGAATCTGCTAGACAGAGCCAGATGGAGGATGGTGACAGGTGGGTGTCCTGACACCCCCCAAAACCCCCCCATAAATCCTGGCTACGCCCATGGTGGGGAAACATTTCGGGCTGGTATCAACTAATAACATACTAATTTATGGAATGGTATGGGATGTCAAAAGTAGGCCACAAACAATCCCTGGATTCTGTCTCTTTGTCAAACTCTTGGACCAACAACCTGAAATGGGCTGGGGGACAGAGCTAAGCAGATATGTCAGTGGTGCTCTTTACACTGTATGGTACTAGGTAAATGGCCAATATCAGCCTTCCTCAACCTGGTGTCTTCCAGTTGTTTTTGTAGTCCAGCTCCCTGATCATTGGCTCTTGCTGGCAGGGGCTGATGGGAGTTGCAAGGCATCTGGAGGCTACTGGGATGGGAAAGGGTGATCGCCAACTCTGAGCTGGGCACCACAGTTCAAGAAGGACACTGACAAACTGGAACGTGTCCAGAGGAGGGCAACCAAAATGGTCAAAGGCCTGGAAACGATGCCTTATGAGGAACGGCTAAGGGAGCTGGGCATGTTTAGCCTGGAGAAGAGGAGGTTAAGGGGTATGATAGCCATGTTCAAATATATCAAAGGATGTCACATAGAGGAGGGAGAAAGGTTGTTTTCTGCTGCTCCAGAGAAGCGGACATGGAGCAATAGGGGGCAGTGGGAGGGAGGGAAATGGGTGGAGTACGCATGCGCATTCAACTGCCTAGCAGTGTCCACATCACCCAGGAGATCGCAGTCACAGAGATGAGAAAAAGAAGAGTTGCTTCCCCATTGCAAAGCGAATGCAATTCTGGGCTGCATCAATAGGAGTATAGCATCTAGATCAAGGGAAGTAATAGAGCCACTGTATTCTGCTTTGGTCAGACCTCACCTGGAGTACTGTGTCCAGTTCTGGGCACCACAGTTCAAGAAGGACACTGACAAACTGGAACGTGTCCAGAGGAGGGCAACCAAAATGGTCAAAGGCCTGGAAACGATGCCTTATGAGGAACGGCTAAGGGAGCTGGGCATGTTTAGCCTGGAGAAGAGGAGGTTAAGCGGCGATATGATAGCCATGTTCAAATATATAAAAGGATGTCACAGAGAGGAGGGAGAAAGGTTGTTTTCTGCTGCTCCAGAGAAGCGGACACAGAGCAATGGATCCAAACTACAAGAAAGAAGATTCCACCTAAACATTAGGAAGAACCTCCTGACAGTAAGAGCTGTTCGACAGTGGAATTTGCTGCCAAGGAGTGTGGTGGAGTCTCCTTCTTTGGAGGTCTTTAAGCAGAGGCTTGACAAGCATATGTCAGGAGTGCTCTGATGGTGTTTCCTGCTTGGCAGGGGGTTGGACTCGATGGCCCTTGTAGTCTCTTCCAACTCTATGATTCTATGATTCTATTTTATGATTCTATGAGCTACATTCAGGAGGTGCAAGTGCTCCAGAAATCACCGTCAAGGATTCCTACATATATTAGCCACCCCTCTCTTAAAGTATTAGAAATATTTACGGCAGATGAGACCAATAGTGGGTCCAAGGGTCAAGAAGGCGGTTTCTGCCCGTGCTGTAGAGGGACGTGAGGGGCAGATGGGGCTCATCAGCCCACCAAGGAGAAGGAAAACTCTGGTCCTAAACCTCTGCTGCCTTGCGGGTTATACTCATTCATGAGTTAGTTTATTGGGAGTAAACCCTGCGGGGAAATCTACCCTTGTGGGACGTCTTCAGGAGAAGAGAAGAAAAGTACTAAGGAGCGAACTCTATACAAATCTGCAGGAGAGTCCCTAAGACAGTTGGATAACTCCTTGTACGCCTCCTTCCAGCAATTCCTTCAGCCAAGCTGGTGCCAAACATATCACTCGGCTTTCCTTTCCTCAGTGAGGCTGAGAGTGGGAGTTTGTTGTCTCCATACACATTATCTCCCCCTGCACCCACCATAAATCTCCTCTAGAAGGTTGAGAGGGAACGCAGAAGTATATGGGGGTGACAGGGAGAGAAGAAGAGGGCAGGGAAGTTCCATTGATTGATTGATTGATTGATTGATTTTACTTATATGCTGCTTTCCCACGACGAGCTGTGCCCAAAATGGCTTACAGCAACCATTTAAAACATCAGGACGTCAAAGCAGAGGACGCTGGAAATACAAATATACAAATTGCATAACATGTCAGTAGGTTCAAAAGAACAAAAACCAACAATTTAGAAAGCACAGAACAACATAAACAAACAAACAAATGTATTATTTGCATCCCATCCATTTGACTGGGTTGCCCCAGCCATTGAATAGCACCCAAGAACCAGTTAGGCTTATGTACATACCGTATTTTTCGCTCTATGGGACTCACTTTTTCCCCTCCAAAAATTAAGGAGAAATGTGTGTGTGTCCTATGGAGCGAATGCAGGCTCCTTGGCTTCAGCGATAGCAACGCGAAGCCTCCGAAGCACAGAGGGAGCGCTCCCTCCACGCTCCTGAGGCTTTGTGTTGCTTTCGCTGAAGCCTCTTGCTCTCCAGGCTTCAGGGATAGCCGCCTGAAGCCTCAGGAGCGCAGCGGGAACTTGCGCTGCACTCCGGAGGCTTCGGGTTCCTTTTGCTGAAGCTGGGATTGCAAGACTCTCCTGGCTTCAGCAGAGATGGAGAGCTGCACAGCGCCCCTTCAACCAAGCGGGAGGAGAAATGGAAGGGGCTCCGTTTCTCCTGCCGCTTCACTGAAGGGGCGCTGAGCAGAGAGGGGGAGATTTTTTTTCCGTGTTCTCTCCCTCTATAATAAGGTGCGTCCTATGGTCGGGTGCCTCCTATAGAGCGAAAAACACGGGAAATACAGAGCAAAAACAAAAGTAAAGATTCTGCTGTTGGTCTTGCTCCACTCCCAGGAGACTGGCTTAAATACAGTTCGGGGGGGGGGGGCGTTGATGGTATGATGGTATATAGCTGCCCCCCCCATCTTTCTCTTCCAGAGGAGGCTGACAGCATCAAAAGGCAAAAGTGTTGTGGTGACCAGTGATGGCAACTACCAACTGCAGGTGCAGATCTTGCTTCACTTCAAAGCCATCTCAGCTAAAACTCCTTGCACTGGCAGAACTGTTTACCCAAAAACCACGGGTGGTATTCATTTACTATCATTTATTCATCTGCAGTCTTGATGGGTAAGGATAGAAGTAGTGAAAAATCAATGCTGACAATGTTCTCTGCATTCTGCATTCTTTTTCTGATCTTTGGTAGACAACAGGAAAAACAACAACAAGCCGTCCATGCAGATATTTATATCTATGCATGCATGCGTATGTGAGAGAGAAACACACACCCAGGATGCCCAGCACACCTTTTAGGGGGTTTTAACAGTTCTCAAAATCATGGCGTGGATGTGTGGGTATTGCCCATCAAATCTATTTATGCTGCATCATTTAAAAAAAACAACAACATTGGAGGAAGGGAAATGTTTGTGATGCAAACTGCCTTCCACATGCACTGGGTTGGATACAGCCTACTTAGAGTCACATCTATGGCTTAGCTCAAGTATCTACCTACCTACCTACCTACCTAATATCATTATAACACACCTTTTCCTCCAAAGAACTCCTGCTGGTATTAGGGATGTAGAAACGTATCATTTTCCACTCCATCCTGTATTTGTTGCATGCAGATCACATTTTCTGACCGTACAAAGCACTGTGCTTTGTTCCAGGGCTATAAAAATGCCTTTCTCTCTTCTTGTGATCGGAGGACCAAAATGACCTATCTTTTGGAAAAGGTAAGTGTCAGGGAACTGACATCGGAGCCAGGAGTGGAGGCAAGGCTCCCAAGCGATGCTGGAGAAGGGCCCAGCAGGAAGAGAGGAGACTCAGCAGCTGGGGAAGGAAATCAGCGTAACACCAGGGATAAAGGGGGGCGGATGGGGGAATCGGAGAGAGGGCTCCAGGACTCTTCGCCGGAGACCAGCAGGGAGAGCACAGGTCCTCCGCTACCCACACCCACCCTGTGCAGAAGACTTCTGTGCAGGGAAAGTAGGCGTAGACCTGGCGTCAAAGAATTTCTTTGCTGGAAGAAATTCAAGAAACGCCCACTGACGGATTCTGCTAGCGACTAAAAGCCACGAAGTGAAGGGCTGTCCAGCCAGGAAAGGTTTAACCAGGCCACCTAGCCAGGAGTGGAGGCAACTTACGCACGAGCAACCCCATATAACCATTACAGTAAGTTTCTATATGGGGTGAGTGGGGCAGCGTGGCACCCGTGGGTGCCTGCTTGCCCACCAATACCTCCAATGGTGCCCACGGATGGTCTCAGTAAATATTGCCCAAAGAACCTACAACGCATGAGATACTGTCCTATAGGCAACACAACACATATAGGCTTCTGCCAAAATAGGCTGCATACCTTCTATAAAACCACTTCTCACTTTTGCACAAACCACTTGAAAAGCCCTGTTCTGCAAATCAACACACATATGTCATTTGTGTTTTCATAGCTTTCCCTCCTTCAATTCTTGCATCATTGTCAAAGCCAACATCATATTATAAAAAGGATGAGAACTTGGATGATAGGAAGTGTGGTTCCAAACATCTGGAGCCACTGGGTTGGAGATGGCTGATATAGGTCAGGATTGAACCAACTGATGGATAAACAGGCTTGGGGGGAAATGTTGTATCTGGCCCCTGACAGCTATACCAAATTTCAATCCAGGTATCGTAAAATATGTATTCAATGTTTCCTGGTGAATGTAAAATTTAAAAAGTTAAGAACAGAGATGTTCTATAATTTGACGTTGCTTCTCTCATTGGGGTGTTACACCTCTCATTTGTACCTATTTGTATGTAATGTTATTACTAAGCCCATATGTTCCAAAGAACCGTGAAGCTCTGAATGCTAGATGCCATTAATGGTGCCTAAATATTCATGTGATGATTCATTCATGTAGCAAAATGCATTTCTAGCTTCCGGAGAGACTCTGTTTGGAGAATAGGGAGGACCTCCTGAGACCAATTATTCGTGGCATATCTTGTTTTGAGGATTTTTCAACCTTCGTTCAGATTTCGAATTGAGTTCCTGCCCCAGAAAGGTGCAAAATAAGACAGACAGACAGACAGACAGGCAAGCAGACAGGCAGGCAGGCATGGATACCTACCTCCCCGCGGACTGTCTCGCCAGAGTGGTGCATGCTCTAGTTTTCTCACGCTTGGACTACTGCAACGCGCTCTACGTGGGGCTACCTTTGAAGGTGACTCAGAAACTGCAATTAATCCAGAATGCGGCAGCTAGACTGGTGACTGGGAGTGGCCGCCGGGACCACATAACACCGGTTCTGAGAGATCTGCACTGGCTCCCAGTACGTTTCCGAGCACGATTCAAAGTGTTGGTGCTGACCTTTAAAGCCCTAAACGGCCTCGGTCCTGTATACCTGAAGGAGCGTCTCCACCCCCATCGTTCAGCCCGGACACTGAGATCCAGTGCCGAGGGCCTTCTGGCGGTTCCGTCATTGCGAGAAGTGAGGCTACAGGGAACCAGACAGAGGGCCTTCTCGGTAGTGGCGCCCGCCCTGTGGAACGCCCTCCCATCAGATGTCAAAGAGATAAAGAATTACCTGAAATTCAGAAAACATCTTAAGGCAGCCCTGTTCAGGGAAGTTTTTAATATGTAATGCTGTACTGTTTTTAACACTGATTGGGAGCCGCCCAGAGTGGCTGGGGAAACTCAGCCAGATGGGCGGGGTATAAATAATAAATTATTATATTATATTATTATTATTATTATTACCTGTTCATTGATTCTGGATCTGCACAGAATGAGAACTGAAAAACTATTAGTAGGACCTGTCATGAAATACTGCATCACGGGATACTCCTTTTCAGAATTCCAACCAACCCTACCCAGTTTCAGAACACTCCATTCCATTCCTCCTTCACATTTGCTTTCTAGTCTCCCCGACCACCTCCAAAGGCCAGCCAGAATTCTATGGGCACGGAACAGGCTCAGTCCTCATTCCACTATTTGGCGGTGGGGGAAGTGGTAGTGTCTGCATTAGGGTGTTTTTAGCCTAAATACTGGGACGCGAGTGGCACTGTGGGTTAAACCACAGAGCCTAGGACTTGCCGATCAGAAGGTCAGTGGTTCAAATCCCCACGATGGGGTGAGCTCCCGTTGCTCGGTCCCTGCTCCTGCCAACCTAGCAGTTCGAAAGCAGGTCAAAGTGCAAGTAGATAAATAGGTACCACTCCGGCGGGAAGGTAAACGGCGTTTCCGTGCACTGCTCTGGTTCGCCAGAAGCGGCTTAGTCATGCTGGCCTCATGACCCGGAAGCTGTACGCTGGCTCCCTCAGCCAATAAAGCAAGATGAGCGCCGCAACCCCAGAGTCAGCCACGACTGGACCTAATGGTCAGGGGTCCTTTACCTTTACCTTTATCCTAAATACTTACTGTACCTCGGCAAACCTTGGGGTATTTTGCAAGCCCTCTGCTATCTCCCTCTTGAGCATGGTTGGTGTCATTTTGTCTAACTTGAAGGGTTGTGTTTGCTCTGAGTATACAGGATTAACCTTAAAGATGATGTCTGAACTTTGTCCTCAGATGCCTTTGGCAGAAAACTCTTTCTGGTTTCCGGTGCTGCTTGGTGTGTAAATGGAGAGAGTGGCCTTTCTGGACATCCGTGCTAGATGATACTTCACACCTCTTTGCAGTGAGGGAACATGTCGTAAAATGAATCCGACCTTGCAAATTATTTGCCTCCACAGTGTTGATTACAGTTCAGGTGGTATCCTGGTTAAAAGCTTCCAGAAGGAGGACCTTCTGAAATGTAGGCGAGGTGTTTCCGGGGTCAAGGTCAAGTCAGTGAGCCTGTAGTGCTCTTAAGAAGAGCCTGTTGGATCAGGCCAATGGCCCATCTAGTCCAGCATCCTTTTCTTGCAGTGCCCAACCAGACACCCACAGGAAACCAGAAAACTGGAATTCCAAAGCATTCCTATCTTTGACTGTGGAGGCAGAAGATAGCCATCCTGGCTCGTAGCCATTAATGAAGAAGAAGAAGAAGAAGAAGAAGAAGAAGAAGAAGGGGAGGAGTAGTAGTAGTTTGGATTTGATATCCCACCTTTCACTCCCCTTCAGGAGTCTCAAAGTGGCTAACAATCTCCTTTCCCTTCCTCCCCCACAACAAACACTCTGTGAGGTGAGTGGGGCTGAGAGACTTCAGAGAAGTGCGACTGGCCCAAGGTCACCCAGCAGCTGCATGTGGAGGAGCGGAGACGCGAACCGGTTCCCCAGATTACGAGACTACCGCTCTTAACCACTACACCACACTGGCTTTGTTGTGTTCTCGGGGCCACTATCTACCCCCCCCCAACCGGTCCTCCAAACTTTGGCAGAACCTGGCAGGGAGAGGGAAAGGACCCAAGGTCTTGCAAGTCATAAGCCAAAGCGTAGAAAGCTGCCACCACCTCCTTTCCGGGCTCAGCCCTAGAATGGGGTCCAAAGAGGAGAAATCCAACAGGTAGATGCACCAAGGGTCAGGCACCAGTTTAGCTTCTCTGGCAAAAGGCACAAAGTACAAAAGGCAAAAGTCATTTCCCAAATTTATTGAAAAAGCCACTTACAAAGTAAAAGCTTGCACATTTCTTAAAAAGTTACAAGCAGAAAAATAAAAACATTGTACAATACGGCTAACTAAAACATACTCACAAAGCATCAGTAGTTCAAAGCATAGCAAGAAGTCACAAAGTCCGTTCTTTTGGTCAAAGCTGTGACGCATGAGAGAGGAAGGGGGTTGAAGACTCACTCGGGGCAACGCCATTATTCCAAGAGGCAGCATTTCCAAGCCTCTCTCTCTGTGAATATTGAATAAAAAGCAGTTGGTAAGAACTTTTCCTTGTCATATCAGTTCCTGCCGTCCTGCCCTGGAGGTTGGATCTTCTGACAGCTCCTATCTGAAGTGAGGCAAACAGAACTGTACATAGTATTCCAGATGCGCTCACACCATAAATTTGTCTCATGACATTTGTGTATCAACAGTTTTAACTTCAGTTCCTTTCCTAATGATGCCTACCATGCAATTTGTCTTTTTCACAGCTACTACACACTGGGCCAACATTTTCATTAAGTGACCTCAAAGTCTCATTCCTGCTGTCACGGCCGACCAGTTCAGACCCCATAAGTGTGTACGTGAAATTAATACCCCCTCCCTCAACATACATTTCATTTTACACTTGTTCCATTTGCTCACATCCTGTCAGGGAAAGGGATTGGGGAACATTTTAATTGGACATTTTCATAAGAACTTAAGTCCTCGTCGTAACACCATTTCCTTAAATGCATGGCATTTCGCTAAGGCGGCATCGATATATGATCAAGAATAGGCAGCGAATAGAAATGGCAAGTGTTCCACAGGGGATTCTCTCAATACACAAGCAAGTGACGTTTGCTTGTCATATAGCGAACGGAGTAATTTGATGCCCCTCTGACATCAAGGCGAAGTACATTTCAAGGAGATGATCCATATCAATGGCTGGCTGCCGAAAGCGGGCAACTTCTAAAAGGGCAGATAAATAAATAAATTAGCAAGCATTGAGTAAAGTCACCTCTTGAAGTCAGACATCAAAGAAAGTTGCTAATGGATGTGTACACGAGATATATAAAGCCCTTTCTCCCAGACAAATATTGTTAGTCATTGAAATTTTGTTGGCTTCCCTTGAAATTTGTGCAGAAATTCATGGAAGCTGGACAAATGTTGCTTTGTTCAAAGCTCTGTGGAAATCTAGTGAAAGCGTGTGGTGCTTTAAAGCGTTTGTTACTGTTTATCACCCCACTCAAAGTCTATGGGTCTTAACAGCGCTTCATTGGGGCGAGAGTCTGCTCTGATTTCTTTGACAGTTTGCAAACGGTCAGGGTATTTGTAGCTGTGTTGGCCCTAAATATTGGTGTTTAAAACCATGTAGCATCTAGCACAGAGCATTAAAATTTCTACAAGAGGCAGAAAAACAATTAAGTTAGGGGTTTGGGGGAGGGTTGTGTGTGTGAGCTATTTTTAAAGAACTTCACCAAAATCTAGACTTCCCACATCGGTTGCCACACGTCCGAATTTTCCCAGTCATCTAAGTGATTTCCACCCAGAAACTGCTTCCGACTGCAGTATTCCAGCTATGCCTGGGAAATTCTGGGCATTTGGCAACCCTAATTAAGAGGCCCCCCAAGTCCCTCAGCAATTTTCAAGTGGTCCTGGGCTGCTATGGGGGGAGGGGAATTTGTGATTCACTGTTGTAGAGCAAATCTGAATTCATCCCCAGCAGGAACTCTGCAGCTGCTGGGTGAGACACGTACACCGCTAGAATAGATGTAAATGAAATAAGCGCTGGAAGAATTCAGGGGAATCCTTTCAACCAGAGTGGCAAAGTCCAGTGGAGAAGTTGGACATGATCTCTTAACATCTGTGCTGCCCAGTGCAAGGATGGAGAAACTGTCGTCCTCCAGATGTTGCTAGAGAACAGCTCCACTGTCCAGGCTAGCTGGAGCTTGTAGGAGTTCTGCTGTTTGACAGCGGAACAGTCTCCCTCAGGAGGTTGTGGGTGTCAGGAGCTCACCCTAAACTTGAGTAGGACCCTGATTGAGACACATGCCCGACTGGCATGTTCTCTCCCTCCTGGTCAATCGTTCGGGAGCTTCAAAAGCTTTATTCAGCCCGAGCATCACAGTGACCGATGCCAACAGACATCGGCACACTTAGGGATCTGCAGAGACTTCGCAACTTGCGTACCAGACCTCAGCATTTTGGCTAATCTACTTTATTTACATATAAACACACACGGAGCACTGCAACATGGCTCCCTCTCTCTCTAGCATCAGACAGCAAAGAAAAAACAACAACAAAGGACAATAGTCCCACTTCACGGAACACAGTAACACAAACATCCTGTCTCCATCACTTCCCACTCTGTGGAGTCAAAACATACACCTTCATGTGAAAGACAACAATCCCATGACTGCAATCACGGAGCAGGAATTCTAACAGTGGGCTCTCCTTCCTTGGAGGTTTTCAAGCAGAGGTTGGATGGTCATCTGTCATGGATGCTTTAGCTGAGAATTTTGGTGGTTTCATAGCTACTCATGGAAGGGCTACTCTGGATCCTAGCCAGAATACATTTTACTGACATCTATCAACACAGAGGGGACACAGGTGGCACTGTGGTCTAAACCTTGCCGATCGGAAGGTTGACGGTTCGAATCCCCGCGACAGGGTGAGCTCCCATTGCTCGGTCCCACCTCCTGCCAACCTAGCAGTTCAAAAGCACATCAAAGTGCAAGTAGATAAATAGGTACCACTCTGGCAGGAAGGTAAACGCCGTTTCTGTGTGCTGCTCTGGTTTCACCAGAAGCGGCTTAGTCATGCTGGCCACATGACCCGGAAGCTGTACGCCGGCTCCCTCGGCCAGTAAAGCGAGATGAGCACCACAACCCCAGAGTCGTTCGTGACTGGACTTAACTGTCAGGGGTCCTTTACCTTTTTATAAACACAGAGATGTATTTCCCCTGTGGGATAACAGTGGCCAAACTATATATCCTCATCAGGAGGAAGCTTCAGAATCAGTTCCCCTCTCTCCATCCCATTCTGTGCTTGAAAATAACTCTACTTTCTCGTTCTCTCCAGCCCGGTAATTGGGAGGGACACAGAGGCACCTATCCTCCGAGAAACTCATTTTACACTCCCTTAGCCAGAGACTTTCCAACTGGCTTCTTCCATCAATTGTGCCTTAAATAAATGTAGTTTACCACAGCGATAGCTCTACTTCCCTCCTGTCTAACATGCATGAATTTCCTCTTCATTTCCTTTGGCAGCCCTTAGGGCTTTGTTCCTGTCATCCTTCCCCCTCGACTTCATCATTCCCTTCCATTAGGACGAAGGTGGCTTCTCCCCTCTATTGCTGCTTTCTTTTGCTGTTCCAGCTTCCTCTCTCTCTCATTTTGCAAGCCCGCACCCTAAACTCCCTTGACAACTAGAACTGCATCTGCAACGATAAGGCTCTCTGCTTTTCAGGCTTGTGAGCAAAAGAAATTAAGTGATGATGATGATGATGATGATGATGATGATAATAATAATATTAATAATAATAATAATAATTTATTATTTATACCCTGCCCATCTGGCTGGGCATGTAATGTGGGCATGTATCTGTGAAAAGAACATGCAAAAGTGTGCTAGTTTAGGGGAAATATAGATATTAGGGAAAATGTGCCTTACCAAAAAAAAAGTGGATATTAGGAAATTGGCATATAAAAATGTGGATATAAGAAGAAATTTGCACTCAAATGCTATTGAATTTTTGAATTGACTACTGCAAAAGTTTTAGTTCATTGGTTGGCATCTGTCTGTCTTGGGAGACAATGGAGGATTGTAACTTTGGGGGTGAGGTGAAACTCTTGGATGGTTGCAGTGCCTGCTGGGATGTAATGATGCTGAACTGGACAAGTATCTTGGCAAGGCAGCTACGGCAATGGCTCACCTCTCCAAAAGGGTATGGGAGAATGTGATGCTAAGTCCAATACCAAGATGAAGGTCTACCAGGCTTGCATGCTGAGCATGCTTTCCACCTCAATGCGTTCCATATGCACTGTGTCAGCAAGAAATTAAGTGATGATGATGATAATAATAGAAATAATAATTTATTATTTATACCCTGCCCATCTGGCTGGGCATGCAATGTGGGCATGTATCTGTGAACAGAACATGCAAAATTGTGCTAGTTTAGGGGAAATATAGATATTAGGGAAAATGTGCCTTACCAAAAAAAAAGTGGATATTAGGAAATTGGCATATAAAAATGTGGATATAAGAAGAAATTTGCACTCAAATGCTAATGAATTTTCATGAGGTCTTACTTGTTAAAAATGCAAACAGGTGTGGAAATGGGTTTTCTCTCTCCTCGCTCAATCCCTACCACAACTCTGTGAGGTAGTTTAGGCTGAGAGGTAATGTCTGGCCCAAGTTCACTCGGTGTGGGGCTGTGTGAGTATTTGAACCCTGGACTCCCAGGTCCTAGTCCAACACTCTAACCAATACAGCGCAATGTCTTGAAATCACTTGCGAAAATGTTCATGTATTCATTTCCCTTGTTCTCACTTGCCCTCGCTTTCCCTTGCCTTAAGAAGCTCCGAGTGACATCATCACCATGGAGCCCAATCCTGATTGGCTATCCTCTTCATTCCGTGCTCGCTGATTGGATGGTGCCGCTCATGGGGCTGAGCCAGGAAGAAGAAACAAATTGAATCTACTAGGGAGAAACATCTGCTCCCAGCACATAAAGAGTGGGGAGCGAAAATTCCTAAAATAAAAATGGCTTCAGTTTTCAAGGGGGAAATGGCTATATCTTATTTCAAAATCGGCACTCAAGAACATTTGACACGAGTGTAAGAATCATGATTTCTCGAACCATTTGCATTCAGGGCCATCACCATTTAAATCAATGGCGGCCCTTGGAGATGCAGGCTGCATAATGCCGTCGTGCAGTAAATTCAATTTATTGAATGGGGCGAAGCGGCGGCTGGCGACGGGGAGTGCTGCTGCAGGTTAAAAATAAAATAGCCATGCTCTGGGAGTTTTTGGCCAGGCACCAGTAAGACAATAAAGATTTATCTGCAGATCCGTCATCCCAAGCAGGGCCGTGGAGCATGCAAAGCAAGGGGATTTATTGATCGCTACGAAATAGCTTACTTAACGCTAAAATGCACAAGTGGCTTTGCAAGATGTACAGTCCTCCCATTCCAGTAAAATGGCTGCAGAAGAGCTTGGCATTGATTTGCATGGCCAGCCTGGCAAAGGAAGTCTCTAATCCATCAGGGAGGAAATGGAGGATGTTGTAAACACATTTCCCTTCCTATCTCTTTTATTTTGCCTCCCTAACACCTCCATCATTAGGCTCAGACCCAGAAACCGGTTCTCCATACAGGTTTCCCCCCAGTATAGCTCAGTGGTTGACAACATGAACAACCATTGAGCTATAGTGTAAAACTGTGCAAAGAACCGGGTTTCCGGGTTCGAGCCTAATATGGCCACCTGTCAAAGATTCTTTAGCTGAGATTCCTGCACTGCAGGGGGTCAGACAAGATGGCCCTTGGGTGCCCCTTCCAACTCTACCATTCTCTCATTCCATGTTTTGCATGCAACAGGCCCATGGTTAAATCTCTGACATCTCCAAGTTGAAACTCAGGGGGAATACTCCTGGCTGAGCTGCTGCCAGTCTGTGTAGACAATATTGAGGTACGAGGGCAATAGTAAGGCAGCTTCCTATGTGTCCCTACTGGGTTTGGTGGCGGTAGGGGGAGAAAAGGTGAATCTGTTGCAGGCTCAGCCCCCACCTCCTCCTCTGCTGCCCGTCCTACGTCTGCAGTGCTTTCTGCCTCTTCTTCCTCTCTCTCACTCAAGCCTATTGCTTGCTCAGCATCCAACTATTCTGCTCCCGCCCTTCAAAATATAATAATAATAATAATAATAATAATAATAATAATAATAATAATAATAAATCATTTATACCCCGCCCATCTGGCTGAGTTTCCCCAGCCACTCTGGGCGGCTCCCAATCAAGTGTTAAAAACAATACAGCATTAAATATTAAAAACTTCCCTAAACAGGGCTGCCTTCAGATGTCTTTTAAAGGTAAGATAGCTGCTTATTTCCTTCACATCTGAAGGGAGGGCATTCCCTGTAACCTCACTTCTTGCAATGAGGGAACCACCAGAAGGCCCTCGGTGCTGGATCTCAGTGTCCGGGCTGAACGATGGGGGTAGAGACGCTCCTTCAGGTATACTGGACCGAGGCCGTTTAGGGCTTTAAAGGTCAGCACCAACACTTTGAATTGTGCTCGGAAATGTACTGGGAGCCAATGCAGATCTCTCAGGACCGGTGTTATGTGGGCTCAGTGGCCACTCCCAGTCACCAGTCTAGCTGCCGCATTCTGGATTAGTTGTAGTTTCCTGGTCACCTTCAAACATAGCCCCACATAGAGTGCATTGCAGTAGTCCAAGCAGGAGATAACCAGAGCATGCACCACTCTGGCGAGACAGTCTGCGGGCAGGTAGGGTCTCAGCCTGCACACCAGAAGGAGCTGGTAGACAGCTGCCCTGGACACAAAATTGACCTGTGCCTCCATGGACAGATGCACTCCCAGGCTGCGCACCTGGTTCTTCAGGGGTACAGTTGCCCCATTCAGGACCAGGGAGTCACCCACACCCACCCACACCCTGTCCCCCTTGTGTCTTGTCAGGATTCAGTCTCAATCTGTTAGCCATTATACATCCGCCAACCGCCTCCAGACACTCACACAGGACCTTCACCGCCTTCACTGGTTCCGATTTAAAAGAGAGGTAGAGCTGGGTGTCAAGCTGTCTCCAGTGTCCCACCACCACTCCCCTGGGCCGGAGCCTTCCTTTTCTTAGAATTCCCTAGGCGGTTCTCTGGCTGGAGCCGCACTCCTCATTGTCCAGCCCGTCCCCGACAGCCAGTTACTGTCTGACCAGCCAGTTTACATCATCCCACTTTGCTAGTTCAGCTGTAAAAACCTCCTGCAGCAATTCAAAAGCCAGATTACAAAAGAGCGGTGATTGCAGGTGAAAAGACCTGTGGATGAGCCCCCGGCTCCTTTCCTAAATGGTGAAAGCCCGCTGTCCCTCCGACAAAAGGCTAGCAACGGGAGAAGACCCGGCTGCAGCTCACCTTCCCAATTTTTCTGAGATGAAAATTAAGGCCTTTCATGACAAACTCTGTGGGAAGCTGCCCTCCGTTTCGTGTTTGGCTCGGGTACACTTTTGAGACAGCTGCAAGGAGATCGGAACTAATTGGCATGCCTAAACAAGGTGCACGTGTGTGAATCTATTTTTGTTTTATTTTTATTTTTTTTTAATCACATTTTCTCCAAGGAAAAATAGTTAAGGTCTGTATCCAGGTGTTCTCGTTGCCACAGGTGGTGGCAGGGATTTGGGCCCCAATCCAAACAAACAGAAACCTTTTGTCGAGGGAAAAGCGCGGAGAGGAGTGTTTTTCTCCCAATCTTCATATCGCTTTAACTCGCAGGGATCCAATGCAGCTGAATATTGGAAGACTTGGGGCAGACAGAAAAAAAGGACTACTTCATGCACCACATCGTTAAACTGGGGGACTTGGTCCCACAGTGGTGGGCATCAACTTGGGTAACTTCAAAAGAGAATTGGGGCAAAATCCTGGGGGAGAGGGCTATTAATGGCTTTCAGCCATGATGGCTACGATCTGCTTCCACGGTCAGGGGTAGTATGTCTGTGAATACCAGTTGCTTGGGAACTGCAGGAGGGCAGAGTGTTGTTGTGCAGAGATCCTGCTTTCAAGCTTCTCACAGGCATCTGGGTGCACTGTGAAAACAGCTGTCGACCAACTCTATCTGGTACGCAGGCTGAGACCCTACCTGCTCACGTACTGTCTCACCAGAGTGGTGCCTTCTCTGGTTATCTCCTGCTTGGACTACTGCAATGCGCTCTACGTGGGGCTACCTTTGAAGGTGACTCAGAAACTGCAATTAATCCAGAATGCGGCAGCTAGACTGGGGACTGGGAGTGGCTGCCAAAACCATATAACACCGGTCCTGAAAGACCTACATTGGCTCCCAGTACATTTCCGAGCACAATTCAAAGTGTTGGTGCTGACCTTTAAAGCCCTAAATGGCCTCGGACCTGCATACCTGAAGGATCATCTCTACCCCCATCATTCAGCCCGGACACTGAGATCCAGCTCCGAGGGCCTTCTGGCAGTTCCCTCACTGCGAGAAGTGAGGTTACAGGGAACCAGGCAGAGGGCCTTCTTGGTAGTGGCGCCCACCCTGTGAACGCGCTCCCATGAGATGTCAAGGAAATAAACAACTATCTGACTTTTAGAAAACATCTGAAGGCAACCCTGTTTAGGGAAGTTTTTAATGTTTGCTTCCATTTTTAACATTCTGTTGGGAGCTACCCAGAGTGGCTGGGGAAACCCAGCCAGGTGGGTGGGGTAAAATAAATTATTATTATTATTATTATTATTATTATTATTATTATTATTATTATTATACAGGATGGGCTTTGGGCTGTTATGCTTTTAAGGGGATCAGACAAACAGATGGAGGCAATGACGTACCATGGGTTGCCAGTGCCTAGGCTGCCCTCAGGCACGGCAGTGCATGCGTGCGACCGCCATCCGTCCTCCCTCCCTCAGAGCCTCCCTGCGCATTTACCTGTATCATTCGCCTTCGCTATGGCGCTGTTTAAATGGGGGCTGGGTATAGGGGGCAGTGGGAGGGAGGGAAATGGGTGGAGTACGCATGCGCATTCAACTGCCTAGCAGTGTCCACATCACCCAGGAGATCGCAGTCACAGAGATGAGAAAAAGAAGAGTTGCTTCCCCATTGCAAAGCGAATGCAATTCTGGGCTGCATCAATAGGAGTATAGCATCTAGATCAAGGGAAGTAATAGAGCCACTGTATTCTGCTTTGGTCAGACCTCACCTGGAGTACTGTGTCCAGTTCTGGGCACCACAGTTCAAGAAGGACACTGACAAACTGGAACGTGTCCAGAGGAGGGCAACCAAAATGGTCAAAGGCCTGGAAACGATGCCTTATGAGGAACGGCTAAGGGAGCTGGGCATGTTTAGCCTGGAGAAGAGGAGGTTAAGCGGCGATATGATAGCCATGTTCAAATATATAAAAGGATGTCACAGAGAGGAGGGAGAAAGGTTGTTTTCTGCTGCTCCAGAGAAGCGGACACAGAGCAATGGATCCAAACTACAAGAAAGAAGATTCCACCTAAACATTAGGAAGAACCTCCTGACAGTAAGAGCTGTTCGACAGTGGAATTTGCTGCCAAGGAGTGTGGTGGAGTCTCCTTCTTTGGAGGTCTTTAAGCAGAGGCTTGACAACCATATGTCAGGAGTGCTCTGATGGTGTTTCCTGCTTGGCAGGAGGTTGGACTCGATGGCCCTTGTGGTCTCTTCCAACTCTATGATTCTATGATTCTATATGATAGACCTTGCCTGAGATCCTGTACCTGTCCTTGCCTGGTTTCCTGCCTCATGTCCTGCCTCGGCCCTGTTGGACTGACTCCCAGCGGAACCTTCAGATTCTAGACCGGTCATGGACTGTATTTCATAGGTTACCCCCGGGGCCAGAAAACAGGCTATCAGTGGCTACTAGCCACAATAGAAAATATGGCTGCCAAGTGAGCAGTAATATTCCTGGAGCTAACAGATCCCATGGACTTTGGCATATTTTATGCAAGGACGAATCCACACATAGTGTAACAAAGGAGCAGTAGAACAGAGGTGGTGAATCTGCTTCTATTTGTCTGTTGATCTTCTCCTGATTTTGCCAATCTGATCTACTGCAGAGGAAAGACAGGACAGCCATCCATGATCTACTGCAGAGGAAAGACAGGTTTATTTGCTGAGATAATGATATCCATTTTCATATCAGTAAGTGCAAGGGAAAAATGAAACCAAATCTACCAAAGCTGATTCTCCCTGAAATATGTACAGCTTAACTGTGCTGAAAAGCTATTAGTCGGTTGATAGGGATTCACCCTCCCTCTCCCTCCTGCCCCAATCAAACGCCACACGTGATTTTGGGGGGAAGAAAATTCTTGCAAACTTGGAAGGCCATTAAAAAAATCCCCGCACACGTCCCAAGCGGGTTCAGATATTCTTCTATAATTATTCTGTCCCCTCTTTATTAAGAAAGGAAGAAGCAATTGGAAAAACATTCCTGTTTACCCATGCATTTGACAGCTGAAAGTTTCTGTTCCCGCCAGCCTTGAAACTATTGCTGTGAGACCGATTTGTTTTTAGTATGCTATTATTTCTAGATGCATTGTTTTAACACTAACATGCAGATAGATAGTCAAAGCTGGGGGGAAATATGGGAGAATCGTACATAAAAAATGTTGTCTATAAGAATCAAAGAAAATTATTATTAATTAGTTTGGAGATGGTATTTAACACCAGTCAGATTAAATCAAATAAACAGGGAATATTCGGTGTTATATTGGAGGGGATGCCAGGAAACCGGGAATTATGTTCATATGTGGTGGGGGTGTAAATATGTATAATTTTTCTTGCAAAGGGTATTTAAGGAGATAACAGAAATCACTGGGTTAAAGCTGGCCAAAAGTCCAGAGGTAGCATTATTATCAATTTACGATGGGGTAGAAGGTTCACAGGCTATGACGGACTTGCGCACAAATTTATTGACAGCTGCACAAATTATGATAGCTAGGAAGTGGAAGGGGGAAGCAGAATATAAAATGGAAGAATGGTATAAAGATGTGTGGGATATAGCTATTAATGATAAATTAGCATATGCCATTAAGGTAAGACAGGGAATACGCAGGAGAAAAAATTTTGAGGAGAGTGTTTGTAGAAGGTATTTGTGGAATTTGTACTGTTAAAACGGAAAGACATCAAACCATTGAAAGAGGTGTTGAAATTTCCGGAGTTTGGACAGTTACAATGGAATGGTCTTGGTGGTAGGGTGCACATTTTTATTCTTATTTATTTATGATTATTACTTTGTCAAAATAGAAATAGAAAAAACAAAACACTAACATGCATACCACCCAGGGCTCCTGTATTATTTGTAGCAATTACAATTATTTATTATTATTATTAATTATTAATTAATTATTAATTATTCTATATAAGGTCACAAGCGCATTGACTACTGCAAAAGTTTTAGTTCATTGGTTGGCATCTGTCTGTCTTGGGAGACAATGGAGGATTGTAACTTTGGGGGTGAGGGGAAACTCTTGGATGGTTACAGTGCCTGCTGGGATGTAATGATGCTGAACTGGACGAGCATCTTGGCAAGGCAGCTAAGGCAATGGCTCGCCTCTCCAAAATGGTATGGGAGAATGTGATGCTAAGTCCAATACCAAGATGAAGGTCTACTAGGCTTGCATGCTGAGCATGCCTTCCACCTGAATGCCTTCCATATGCACTGCGTCAGCAAGATTTGGGGCATCACATGGCAGGACAGAGTCTCAAACAAAGATGTGCTCTTCCCAAGCCCACATTCCTGGCCTGTTTGCGCTCCTGTCTCGGCAACGTCTACGCTGGTTTGGCCCTCTCAGAAGACTGGAAGATGGCAGGATCCCCAAGGATGAGCTCTATGGGGGAGCTGGCTTCAGGCATCAGGTCCAGTGGCAGACCAACTCTGCGCTACAGAGATGTCTGCAAATGTGGCATACCAGTCCCGCCGTGTGGGAATCCCTTGCAGATGACCGCAGTGCCATTATACGTGCTTCATTTGTGCATACAAGGTGTGACCGGAAAGTTCAGTGAACGGTCAGAGAAATAGGACAGCAAGAACTATTCGGACATGCAATCGGCATCAGAAACCCACAAAATGCTCACAATTGTGTACGGAGATGAAGCTGTAACTCAAAAGACAGTGTATGAGTGGCAAAGCATGGAAGATGACCCTCAGTCTGGCAGACCGCCGACGAGAAGGACAGCGGCAAATGTCGACAGAGTTCGTGAGTTATTGATGTGTTTGTCTGTCCGAATGATGGCGGAAGAATTGCATATTCCACATGAAATCGTTACTGAGGTTACTGAGTTGTCTCACCTACCATATCCTCCCCATCTGGCCCCACTGGGTTTCTTTCTTTTTTCCAAAACTGAAATCTGCACTGAAAGAGCACAGATTTCCCAGCATTTCACACATCCAAGCTGCTGGGACGAGGGAACTGAAAGCAGTACGAAAAGAGGACTTCTCCAGAGGTTTCCAACAGTTCTATGAACGTTGTCAATGGTGCATTGTATCAGAGGGGTCCCACTTTGAAGGCCTGTAAGGTATGTATGTCTGAATATTTCTCATTGTCCAGTTTCTGTGATCATTCATCGAACTTTCTTGTCACATCTTGTAGTATAGTGATATGATCTTCTGTGCATAAGAAGCAAACATATTGAGCACTGCAGGTAACATTCAGCTAAGTTTTACTGGGTAGACCCATTGTAGCATCCCTACATCACCATCCTATAACCTAGGCAATAGCTGTCAACCGTCCCTTATTTGCGGGAAACTCCCTTATCCCAGCGCCGTGTCCCGCTGCTGTCCTGGATTGATGATGTCCCTTAAATTTCCCGGGTTTCATGCTCGCCCGGCTCGGGAGGGAAGCAGCAGCTCAGGGTCCTCGGTCTCAAGAGAGCGAGAGAGAAAGTGTGCATGAGCTGCCGCATCTCCGTCTCTCCCTTTCCCCCCTCAGGGGGGCGTCGTGAGGAGATGGTTGGCGGCAGGTGGGCAGGCAGCCCCTCTCTTGTGATACTTCTGCCGCGCTGCCAGGGGAAGCCAGAGGCGGCAGCGGCTGCTGAGGAGGCGGCCTGAGGGAGGAGGAAGAGGAGGGAATGGGGAGGGACGCAGAAGGGTGGCGCTTCAGTGGCTGTGGCAGCGCCGCAACCACCTCATGCCGGGCTTGCGGGCGGCGTGGGCAAGAGTCTCTCTCCCTCCCTCTCGGGCGGGGAAGGGCTGATGGAACTCATAAGCTAAGCAAAATCCCTTATTTTGGCTGCTGGTCCCTTATTTTCAAATCTGTAAGTTGGCAGCTATGACCCAGGTATAGGCAAACTCAGCCCTCCAGGTGTCTTGGGACTACAACTCCCATCATCCCTGACCACTGGTCCTGTTAGCTAGGGATGATGGGAGTTGTAGTCCCAAAACATCAGCAGGGCCGAGTTTGCCTATGCCTACTATAATCTCTCCTTTCCACACATATCACCCATCACACTGGCAGGCATTTTGCTGGTTATATAATGGTAAACAAAGGGGGCAGGCCATCAGGTTTGATTGCAGTTTCAGTTAGGGAAACAGTAAGTAAACTTTTGGATTTGCCTTCCCCTCTGACTGATCAAATCCATCAATTACATAGCTGCACTGCACAGCCCATTGGCTCCAGAAGAGAACCATTTAAAGTCAATTGACCTCCTCTGGAGTAAATGGGCTGTAGATTGCAGGCACATCAGTGTCTCTTTGTTGAGCACGAAAGAACAGCTTTTTGCGCTGCTGGGGAGGCGAACTCCAAACAGACAGAATTTCAGGCGCATCACGTGTGATGCAGAGGGGGAAAGGGGCAATTTGTCAAAGATGACAAACGGAACATAGGGTAGGTCCCCGTTTCTTACAGAAAGACAAGCATGTAATGTGTTGCTTGGATCTAAGGAATGCTGGCCTTTAAATAAAGAAACCCATTTGCAGAGATAAAGCTCAGTGGTAGGAAAGCGAAGAAACGTCCTGGGTGAATGCCTTTTTAGCTTAGAGAAAATGCAAGTGAGAGGTGACATGATAGAAGTTTGTAAA
Organism: Podarcis melisellensis; assembly: GCF_964234715.1. Taxonomy (NCBI): domain Eukaryota; kingdom Metazoa; phylum Chordata; class Lepidosauria; order Squamata; family Lacertidae; genus Podarcis; species Podarcis melisellensis. Next base: position 9,626,121 of record NC_138528.1, on the reverse strand, counting down.
ATTATGCTGGGCATGGAGAAAGTGGAAAGTTTTTATTCCCCCCTCTCACAAGACTAGAACTCACGGACATCCAACAATGATGAATGTTGGATGATTTGGGGCAGATAAAGAAATGACCGCTCCCCACATTAAATGGAGGGCACTCTTTGCATGGTTGCGCTCAGCCCCCTGGACCCTATGTGGCACCATTAACACAGGCTTGGCATCGCCTCCCCCCAGGTGGGATACCTGGAGGTCTCCACCTACCTCAGCCGGTTGCCCAATCCTGCCTGGGGAGGCGTTGCCAAGGTGATCTGATCAGGCCAGGTAGGGGGAGAGACTACCTGCCCACACAACAGGGAGAGGATCTTATCTGGGAATCCTCAGTTGACTCCAGAGCTTCTCTCCCCCCCCCCACTCACCCTCAGTTAAGACTTCTTTTGCAGGTTAACCTTTTCTCCACAGGTACGCGGGCGCTGCTACGTTAAGGTTGCTGTTGAAGGGCCGGAAAGGAATTCTCCTGCATTGGCATGTTTGCCTTTCCCGTAGCAAAACGTCACAACTTTGGCGGTATCAGGCCTTGGCCGGAATCCTTTAGTCTATCTTCCCTGAATGGGGGGGGGTGCAGCAGTGACCCATGCCCCCCCTCTTTGTGATGGCGATACCAGGGTTCCCCGTTAAAGAGGTTGATTGAGGGGAAGTTCTGACCCTATGCCTAGAGGCCATCGTTGCTCTCCTCTGTGATGGCGGTGTAAACGGGGGCGGGCTCTCTCTGCTTGAACATATGTTCTCCAGAGGCAGCCCATCCCCCCCACACTGGATACCCCTGATGTTCCCCAGATCCCCAGCGGGGGACTGGGAGGGATAAACTATTGGCAAAACCTATTTGGTGTTTCGCAACTTTCTGACTAGGTCCAGGACCTTAGCCAGACCTAGCAGAGTAAATGCAGAATCCACGGAAGCAATTGGCAACTTGGCTCCAGACAGGATAGACGAAGCAGGAACCAGGAACTTGTAGTTAGGTGTTTATTATATACAGTGGACTATTTACAGGAACAGAACACGGATCTTATGCTAGCTCTCTCTGATATGACTCACAACTCCTACACTGACACACAGAACTCTGAACCTCTGAACTAACACATTCCAGTTTGTAGGCCATTAATTATCTCTCCCTTGAGAGAGCTTGACCAATCAGGGAGTGGTCTCCATGTCTCTGTTATCACCAGGCAGACTTACTCCTTCAGATTGCCTTCTGGCTGTCTGCCAAACCTTAATTGACTCTGTGTGAGTAGCTGCACGTACACAGTTTCCCAACATAAACGCCCAGTGCCTGAGCCAAGGTCTACCCACATCTGAAACATAATAAAGTTGTGGCCAATTTTAATCCCATAGCACGTTGTCTTGAGTCGTTATTCCACACGGGGGCCGCCCAGGATTTGGGGGACTCCACCTGTCCATGCAAAGGATTTCTTCATGCAGCACACAGTTAAATTGCTGAACCTGCTCCCACAGGAGGCAGTGATGGCCACAAACTTGAATGGCTTTGAGAAAGAATTCAACAAATTCGTCGAGCAGAGGGCCATCCATAGCTGCTGGTCATGAGGTCTCTGCTCTGCCTCCAACTGCTTCGGCCTCCTTCCAGTTGCTATAAACCGCTGCATTTAGGGAAAATGTACAAAACTAGTTCAAATATATGTTGGAAGTGTAAGGAAAAGGAAGGGACATTTTATCATAAGTGGTGGGATTGTAAGGTAATTAAAAAAATATGGGAAATGATATACAATGAATTGAAGAAAATGTTCCATTTAACATTTGTTAAACCTGAAGCATTCCTATTAGGGATTGTAGGGAAAGATCTGCCAAAAAAGCTGAAAAACATCTTCATGTATGTGACAATGGCCGCAAGAGTTTTAATGGCACAAGGATGGAAGACTGAAGAAACCCCAACTAAAGAATCATGGCAAGAAAAATTGATGGACTATGCAGAACTGGCAAAACTGATATACAAGCTACAGGACAAGGATAACTGTGACTTTAAAGATGAATGGGAACCCTTTACAAAGTATCTGAAGACGCAACAAAGCGAACTGGACTCCTGGGCTGGCTTTGAATAAACATTCACAACCTTTTTATTGATAATAATCAGCTAAATAGTTTGAGGATCTATACAACTGTGAAACATGCAGAAAACAGCATTTTTAGAGAAATCAAAGACTGGAACTGAGGGAAGTCAGGGTGGGTGGGTTCTGTGTGGGGAGAGAGAGGAGGGAGGAAAAATGGGGGGAATAAGGATGATATGTTTCTGGATAATATGTTTTGTTTTAATTTTGAATAAAAAATAAATAAAATAAATCGCTTGTGGGTGAAAGGGCTCTTGTGCTCAGGTTCTGATTGCTGGTTTCCACAGGCAACTGGTCCACCACAGTGAGGACACGATGCTGGACTAGACCCTAGCCTGGGACCCCTTGGAATCTTGCATAGAGTGGGGGCACCCAACTTATTGTAACAACGGTTTACATAGACCTCATTGCTGGCTGAGAATTGTCCCCCACGACTGTTTCAGGGCCCCCAAAATGTAGGTTTGCTGCTGCTCCCTAGTGAGGGGTGCCTGTCTCCATTATTACAAATTTTCAGGAGGAAGTTGGAAATGCTCCTGTTTACCCAGGCATTTGGCGGCTGAAGGGATGCTGTTCCAGGCAAGCCTAAAACGATTGGCTGGACTCATGTTTTCAACTGCTTTGAGGATTCTTATTATGTTTTAACTGATTTTTTTTAAAATAATTTTTATTCATTTTTTAAACACATAATAAGAAACAGACAAAACACAAAACGAAAACATACAAAACATTTAAATCATAATCTTATTTTCATACACCTTCTTTCCTCCGACTTCCCCATACCTCCCTTTCGCTGCATCCTTATTTTGCAGTTCTTTAGCAACCCTTTAGTCCGTTTATCTATTAGTTCCCTTTCATTAAATTTCCTTAGACTTATTAGTTACAGCTGTATTTCTCTACTTCTTACCCCTTGACATCTTAACACTCCTCAATTTTGCAACAATTTTTAAGATATATTTTAAATTTCTTCCAGTCCTCTTCCACTGTCTCTTTCCCCTGGTCGCGGATTCTGCTGGTCATCTCTGCCAATCCCATGAAGTCTGTCACCTTTGTCTGCCATTCTTCCAGAGTAGGTAGTTCTTGCATCTTCCAATACTTTGCCAGAAGAATTCTTGCTGCTGTGGTAGCGTACATAAAAAATGTTCTATCCTTCTTTGACACCAATTGGCCAACCATGCCCAGAAGAAAAGCCTCAGGTTTTTTAGGAAAAGTCCACTTAAGGACTTTCTTAATTTCATTATAGATCATTTCCCAAAAGGCTTTAATCTTTGGGCAGGTCCACCAAAGGTGGTAAAAGGTACCTTCAGTCTCATTACATTTCCAGCATTTATTATTGGGCAGATGGTATATTTTTGCAAGCTTGACTGGGGTCATGTACCACCTATAAATCATTTTCATTATGTTTTCTTTTAAGGCATTACATGCCGTGAATTTAACACCAGTGGTCCATAACTGTTCCCAGTCAGCATACATAATATCATGACCGATATCTTGTGCCCATTTAATCATAGCTGATTTCACCGTTTCATCCTGTGTATTCCATTTCAACAGCAAATTATACATTCTAGACAAATTCTTAGTATTGGGTTCTAACAATTCTGTTTCTAATTTTGACCTCTCCTTCTGAAATCCTATTTTCCTGTCCTGCTTAAATGTCTCATTTATCTGATGGTAATGTAGCCAATCTCGAACTTTGAACTTTAATTTCTCATAACTCTGAAGTTTAAGCTTCTCACCATCTTGTTCTAGGATTTCACAGTATTTTGGCCATTTAGAATCCATATTAAGTTTTTTCACCGCCTTAGCTTCCATTGGTGACAACCACCTGGGAGTTTTACTTTCTAACAAATCTTTATATCGAGTCCAAACATTGTATAATGCTTTCCTGATGATATGGTTTTTAAAACTTTTATACACCTTTGCCTTGTCATACCATAGATATGCATGCCAACCAAAGTTATTATCATACCCCTCCAAATCCAAAATGTCTGTGTCTTCAAGAAGTAACCAGTGTTTCAACCAGCAAAAAGCTGCTGATTCATAATAGAGTCTTAAGTCCGGCAGGGCAAAGCCCCCTCTGTCTTTTGCATCAGTTAAAATCTTAAATTTTATTCTGGGCTTTTTGCCCTGCCAGACAAATTTAGATATGTCTTTCTGCCACTTCTTGAAACAGTCCATCTTGTCCAAAATCTGTAACGTCTGAAATAAAAATAACATTCTAGGCAATACATTCATCTTAATAACAGCAATTAGGCAAGCCTAAAACGATTGGCTGGACTCATGTTTTCAACTGCTTTGAGGATTCTTATTATGTTTTAACTGATTTTAGATGCCTTTTGTCACTTCCAGGTGCCATAGGAAAGCTTTAGAGATAGCACAGGATAGTGCGCACCCTGGAAATGATCTCTTTCAGCTTCTGACTTCTGGAAGAAGGTACAGGGTTATAAAGACTTGGACTAGCTGCTTGAGAAACAGTTTCTATCCAAATGTGATTTTGGTTTTAAACACAGTGTAAGGAGTCTCTATGGGAGTGTATTGTATTGTATTTAAAAATGGGGTGTCAGAGTTTTTAGGGGGTTAACCAGGCTGGGATAGTTGGGATAGCAGGCTTGTTGGTTTTCGAATGTCTTATGTAGATTTTTTTCAATTTTGTTGTTCTGTATAGGGCAATGACAATAAAGATTATCGTATCATATCGTATTGCCTTGTTTTGATCTGTTTTTGAACGCTGGCATCTTTTTTTTTTGTTTTAAACAGTGCCTTTGTGGGCCACCTGCACCAGCTGGGGGAGGAAAGGCATGATATAAATTCAATAAATAAGTAAACAAACCATGGCTTGGGCAGGGCAATTTTAAAGCAGAAAAATAACTGGAGGGGAAAGGATTGAACAGGCTCTCCTTGGCTACTTTCCCTCTACTCTTGACTAGAAGCATCACCAGGCTGCTTGTGTTTATTTTTTGGGGGGCGGGACACCCAAAACTCCTCAAAACATGTAGCCTGAGCCCCAGAACAAAGCCTACGCAAAAGTGTGAAGATATTTTTGTGTTCCTGGGATGGCGCTTCCTATTGTTCTAATCATCCTCGTGTCTGAAAATAGATTTGGGGTTGAAGTGGTTGAAGTTTCCCTTCCATCTTATGCCATAATTGTTTCTCCAGGCAGATGCAGGAACATCTGATTTCTTATGGGATTCTATAACCATGACAACCGCTTCCAGGGACCGCCTCCCCCCTCCCCATCTTCCAGAGTTGGAACCAGAACTGCTTTCGTTATAAAAGGGTATGTGAGGAAATGAATACAGGTGAGCTGACATTTTAAACAATTTCCTTTTTTTATTTTTAAGAAATTCTCCTAGGCTCCCAAAGCTATTAAAATCTTCTCTCTCTCTCTCTCTCTCTCTCTCTCTCTCTCTCTCTCTCTCTCTCTCTCTCTCTCTGTTGCTGTAAAGAAGGATAACACCAACTTTTTTTAAAGGTCTGTTAAGGGGGGGTGTGCCCTGTCGTGTTTTCTTTTTTTAATGATTCATTTTTAACAATGCTGAAATGGAACCGTCACTGCTTAAATCGCAAGGCCCTGTAAATGCTAATGATGACATTTCCTACAGATGGCATCTTTGAAGCCAGCTCTTTTATATACACTTGAATGTTGGCAAGGCTTTACAAGGGGGAATTGAAAGGGATTAGGCAGAGCTAAAAATAAATCCTGAGGTAGTGATAATTTAGGTTAGTTAGACCTGGTTGTTTTTATCTCACGTGGGGAAAAAAGGGAAAGAAAACCTCATTAAGGTCCAGGAGGCCAGAAGCATCTCTTGCAATTGCCAGCTTCCACATCAAGTTTAAAAATGAAGTGCCAGTCAGCAAGATTCCATGCTAAATAATTTTAATTTGTGCCCGTCTTCAGCCTCAATCAAAATGGAGCCCATAGCTAGACCTTGCCATTGCAGCCACCACATCACTGCAAGGGCAACCCCCCGAGACCTCTTCTTCGTGTTGCCATCCCATCTCCAAACAGCAAGAGACTTCGTGGGAGCTGGCAGATAAAATCAAAGAATCTCAAGGTTCAGTCTAACTTCCTGCAATGCAGGAATCTCAGCTAAAGCATCCATGACAGTTAGCCGTCCAGCCTCTGCTCTAAAACCTCCAAGGACGGAGAGTCACAGAATCATAGAATCTTAGAGTTGCAAGGGACCCTGAGGGCCAGCTAGTCCAGCCCTCTGCAATGCAGGAATCTCAGCTAAAGCATCCACGACAGATGGCCACCCAACCTCAGTTTTAAAACCTCCAAAGAAGGAGAGTCCACCACCTCTCATGGGAGTCTGTTCCGCTTCCTGTTGAGTGTGTTCCATTTGTAAATCGAGTCTCCTGCTGCTATGGGAAAGCACACCTTGGTTTAAGAACGCTTTGGTTTAAGAATGGACTTCCAGAATGGATTAAGTTCGTAAACCAAGGTACCACTGTAATTAACTTTCCCCCTTTATCCTCTGTATACTGTGTTTTGTTTTATTGCTATAGCTGGTGGCTGATGCAAATATAGATTGATTGATTGATTCATTCATTTGCACAATGTGGGTGATGGGTTGGGAAGGATGCAGTGACATCAGCAGCCAATGGAGGAAGTGAAAGTGGGATCTTGGCCACGGCGGAAGGGGCCAGTGGCAGTGGCGTAGCACAGGGGGTGCAGGGGGGGCGGCCGCACCGGGCGCAACATCTGGGGGTTAGGGGGCGCAACATCTGGGGGTTAGGGGGCGCAACATCTGGGGGTTAGGGGGCGCAACATCTGGGGGTTAGGGGGCGCAAATTACTTGCCTTGCCCCGGGTGCTGACAACCCACACTACGCCACTGGCCAGTGGTGAGAAGCTGATGCTGGACTCTTCAGCAGCAGCAGCAGCAGCCTGTCAATCATGCCATTGACTTGAGATCTTGAAAGAGACCCCACAAATTCTGCTACAACAGGGACTGGGAGCCACCCATTTGTAGCTACAGCACTGCACACCCAGCAACACTCTGACTGACATCTTCCTACCCAAACAAGGATTGATTTGTGTCTAGTACTGCGCATCACAAACTTTCTCAACTTTATTCCCATGACTAGCAATTTACATTTGGTCTCATTAAAACTACCAGAAACCCCCCGGGCTAAGTACCTGCATATACCACATGTCTGGCAGATGAAGAAGCTCTTGCACAGTGTAGGCAATCACTTTCCATTTTGCTCAGCCAGTTGAAATATGAAACAGACATCAGTGCAGGGCTACCCGTGATACTTGCTGGCCTGTTTTTCCTAGCTGCGTTTAGAATGGTGGCAGCCTCATCGCTAGGCGGTTATGTTGTTTCAGCACCACAGAGCTGCTCCTCACAGGAGTAAAAGGAGGTCAGAGAGGGGCAGGGGGGAAAGGGGCAGTGGCAGCAAGGCTGGATCTGCTGCCTGAGGCAATTGTTTCACCTCGCCTCATGGGTGTGTCGGCCCTGATCATGACGTGTGTGTGTGTGTGTGTGTGTCCATCCTATCCTCATATCGTTCTTCAAATCCTTTATTATTTTATTCACTCAATATACATTCTTTACAACAAACAACTCCAAAATAAGCAGACAGCTCCAAGATAAAATCATATGTATCAAAACCATAAGTCTGTTTTCATTTACACCGAACTCCTCTCAGATACCTTTACTTCATATTTCTTGCTGCTTTCTGCTTTCCTTATAGAATCTTCATAAAAATTTAAATCTCTTCAATCCATTACCAATCTTTACTAATTTCAATTAATCCCTCCCTCCCCCACAGCCCAGTACTGTCCTTCCCTCCACCCATGCGCAATCTTCTTTACCTACTATTATTTTTGTTATTGTTGCGTTATTCACTATATTTGTTATTCCATCCTTAATATATTATTATCCTATCTCCTTGCGCCTTTTAAACCTCATGGGTGTGTCATATGTATGATCATGACATATGTGTGTGTGTGTGTGTGTGTGTGTGTGTGTATTCCTATTCCTAACCTATCCTCATATCTATATCTATCTATCTATATCTATCTATCTATCTATCATCTATCTATCATCTATCATCTATCTATCATCTATCTATCTATCATCTATCTATCTATCTATCTATCTATCTATCTATCTATCTATCTATCTATCTATCTATCATCTATCTATCTATCTATCTATCATCTATCTATCTATCTATCTATCTCTATCTAATCTATCTATCATCTATCTATCTATTTATCTATCATTTTTATTATTTTATTTTCTGTTTTAGAATTTAAAATACTCATTTTACATCCCTAAAATATCAATGACTTCCCTTCTTCTCTTCCCATGGTTCATTTTACATATAATAAATCCCTACATATTTTACAAAAACTATACCAATCGGTATTCCATTATTGCATCCATCAAAACCCATTATTGCATCCATCAAAACTTATTTATACTGTTGAATTTGTCTTAATGCTGCCAATGTTTTCAAATGTACACAATTTCCCCCCATATATTCAATAAACATTTTCCAATCTTCTTTAAATGTGTTTTCTTCTTGTTCTGTTATTCTATACATCAGGTCCGCAAGCTGTGCATATTCCATCAGTTTAAGTTGCCATTCTTCTTTGGTTGAGATCTCGCTTGTTTTCTATTTTTGGGCTAACAAAACATGGGCTGCAGTAGTAGTGTACATAAATAACCTTTTTTTGGAACCTGGGAATTTCAGTCTCAATTATCCCGAACAGAAAGGACTCCGGTTTTGGGGGGAAAGAACTTTTAAACATTTTTTTTCAATTCATTATGAATCATTTCGCAATACTCTTTCACCCTTTTCCAAGTCCACCACATATGAAAGAACATTCCCTCTGCCTCTTTGCATCTCCAGCACTTATCAGATTCAGTCTTATACACATGATGGTGTTTCTTATTATCTCGCCCTTCACCCTAAGGTCCCAAGTAGGTTACGAAAATTAAAACAAAATGTTGAAATCAGTTAAGAAGCAATTTTCAATCACAGAAATTTGGTGGATCCTAAACAGTCAGAGACATCGCCTTGCCAACAAAGGTCCGTATAGTTAAAGCTATGGTTTTCCCAGCAGTGATGTATGGAAGTGAGAGCTGGACCATCAAGAAGGCTGATCGCATAATAATAATAATAATAATAATAATAATAATAATAATAATAATTTATTATTTATACCCCGCCCATCTGGCTGGGCCTCCCCAGCCACTCTGGGTGGCTTCCATAAAAACCAAAAATACAGTAAAATATCACACGTTAAAAACTTCCCTGAACAGGGCTGCCTTAAGATGTCTTCTGAATGTCAGGTAGTTGTTTATCGCTTTGACATCTGCTAGAAGGGCGTTCCACAGGGTGGGCGCCACTACCGAGAAGGCCCTCTGCCTGGTTCCCTGTAGCTTTGCTTCTCGCAATGAGGGAACCGCCAGAAGGCCCTCGGTGCTGGATGTTACTATAAAGCATCAATGCAGCAGCAAGCAAAGGCTCTAGCAGCTCAGTCAGCTGCTTGTGGCTGGAAAGCCAAACAGGATGTTTGTCACTGTTGCCATGGGAACATAGGGGCAGTCCATTCTGTACTGAGCACCAGATGTTAGCTCAGTGTGTGTGTCATATGACCCGTACTGGAAGTACATGGGTGGAGTTTATTCTTACTGCTGTTGAGTGCAGACATGTTTCTCTGTACTGATGTAAGAGACAGAAATAAAGAATGTAAATAGATTTCTGTCTGCTTCTTTCCCCTCCCTGGGGAGACCAAAGGGGAGAGAGAAGAAACGGTGTGTTCTTCTCACATCTGGGAAGAATCGCCGAGACCTCGCCTGCTTATCTGCCGGGAGTAGCAGAGGGGAGGTCGCCAAGGAATATCTGCCGGTGCCTACGCTGTGGCACATTCCTCTGACCCAGGCAGAGTTCCAACACTGGATGCTATTGAATTATGGTGCTGGAAGAGACTCTTGAGAGTCCCATGGACTGCAAGAAGATCAAACGCATCCATACTTACCGTATTAACCCGTGTATAAGATGACCCTCAACTGATTTCAGAAAAAAAGGTCATCTTATACATGGAAAAATACGGTAAGTAACTATACAACCTCTAGAAGACATCTAATGGTTATAGGGAAGTCTTCTAATGTTTAATGTTTTATTGTGTTTTTATATAAGTTGGAAGCTGCCCAGATGGCCATCAGATGGGCGGGGTATAAATAATAAAATTGTTGTTGTTGTTGTTGTTGTTGTTGTTGTTGTTGTTGTTGTTGTTGTTGTAATGGAATAGGATGTCCCTATTTTCATCAGAGAAATGTTGGAGAGTATGCCCTGCACAGAAGTCAGCTGAATTGTACTTCCACCCTGGCAACAGAATATCATTATTATTAGCATTGCTCAGTGCTTTTTTCTGGGGGTACACAGGGGTATGTGTACCTCTAAACATTTTGTGTTGCCCCGACCGACCAATGGACAGGCAGACAGACTGATATGCCAGCTGTCTCTGCAGTATCAGTGTGGCAAGGCGGGTGGGGCAGCCGCAGGGCTGCCACCTGTTGGGCTTCCATCACTCGAGGCAGTTGCCTCCCCTTGCCTCCGAAGAATTGATGCTTTTTTTCATAATTGATGAATTATGGTGCTGGAGGAGACTCTTGAGAATCCCATGGACTGCAAGAAGATCAAACCTATCCATTCTTAAGGAAATCAGCCCTGAGTGCTCACTGGATGGACAGATCCTGAAGCTGAGGCTCCATTACTTTGGTCACCTCATGAGAAGAGAAAAGACCCTGATGTTGGGAAAGATTGAGGGCACAAGGGGACGACAGAGGACGAGATGGCTGGACAGTGTTCTCGAAGCTACCAGCATGAGTTTGACCAAACTGCGGGAGGCAGTGGAAGACAGGAGTGCCCGGCATGCTCTGGTCCATGGGGTCACGAAGAGTCGGACACGACTAAACGACTAAACAACAACAACCTTCACAGCAGCAGTCCGCTCAGACGTGGCTGGCATATGCTCCAGGGCCATTTGTATGTGAGCAGATGTTCCACGAGGCAGGCACAATCTGTACTCACAGAAGCATTTTAGAGATCGTAGCCCTGGCGAGCATAGCGTGCAAAACTTGAGTCCTCCCAGGTGAAGGACAGCAAAAGGAGCAGTGCCCAAAATAATTCAATTGGCAAAGGACCACCAGTGGATGAGCAGTGCAGATCTTGCATGTTTATATTCAGTAGCCCTGCGTAAGTTGGGGACGCCCAAAGCATACATTTAAAGAGAATGACTGCCCCTAAGAATCCCGAGAACCATAGTTCATTAAGAATCAGGGCTGTCTTTACTTAGGGGTGCAAGGGGTGAAGAGCATCCGGGCACCGAATTCCCGGGCATCAGCAGGTGCCCGCCGCTGAAACGACATAAGCTCTTAACTATCTAACTGTTATGAAATCACAATTTTGATCAAGCTAGAAAAACAAAATACATATATACCTAGGTATTGCCGAAATGTATACCTACTGTTTCACTAAAGGACTTTCGACTTTGTGAGCTCATTTACCAAAGACGCGCCGTGCCAGCGGCAGCGCTTGTCAGACTCAACGACGCCGTGCACACAAAATTAACTCTTACAATAAAAGTTAATTTGGGGGCTAAACTAAATTTGTGGGCGCTGGGCGGATCTTTGCACCCCAGCGGCGCATATGCTAAAGACTGCGCAGTTAAGGATGCTGGGGACTGCAGGTCTGCAAGGGACATACTACAGTTCCCAGGCTTCTTGGAGGAAGCTATGTGCCTTTCTCGCCCTGATCTGGCCACAGTGATCCATGCTATGGTCACCTCCAGGCTTGATTATTGTAACTCGCTCTACGCGGGGCTGCCCTTGAAGCTGACCCAGAAACTCCGGCAGATGCAGAATGCCGCGGTGAGGCTCATTACGGGGTCCTTGCCGTGGGATCACATTCATTCAGTGCTTTACCAGCTGCACTGGCTCCTGGTGGAGTACAGGGTCAGGTTTAAGGTGCTGGTTTTGACCTTTAAAGCCCTACGCAGCCTAGGACCCTCGTACCTACGGGACTGCCTCTCCTGGTATGCCCCGCGGAGGACCTTAAGGTCCACAAATGACAACATTTTGGAGGTCCCAGGTCGCAAGGTGGTTAGATTGGTCTCAGGTAGGGCCAGGGCCTTTTCAGTACTGGCCCCAACTTGGTGGAACGCTCTGTCACAAGAGACTAGGGCCCTGCGGGACTTGACATCTTTCTGCAGGGCCTGCAAGACAGAGCTGGCCTTTGGTTTGGACTCAGTCTGACCCTTATGTTTTCTCTCCCCTTATGGTTTTTATCTTTGGCTACTTTTAAAATGAGATTGCATTTTAAATCGCATTTTAACCTGTATTTTAAATTGCCCCACCACTATGTTTTTTACTGTGGTTTTATTGGTGTTGGCCGCCCTGAGGCGGGGAGGGTGGGGTATAAATATTATTATTATTATTATTATTATTATTATTATTATTATTATTATTATTATTTGCTTTAAATGTGCATTGAAAGTGCTTGTTGCAGATTATTATCACTTATTAAATTTGTATCCCACCCTTCCAAGGACAGCAAACATCAACATCCTAAAATAGCAGGATTAAATCAAAACACATTTTAAAAGAATTAAATACTCAGAACATCTAACAACCTTCTGAAGCGGGAGTGAAAATCATGAAACGATATCCAACGCTGACTTACTATTATCCTTAGCCTTTGTTTATAATATATGAGGCACCTCAATTAAAGATGCATTTCAAGATAACGAAAGATGACAGACTAGAGATGAAGATAAACTCAACTGTAACATGAAATATTTTTCAGATCTATTTGCTTTTTGTGAGATACTGAGTGTGCATGGATCTGTATACAGGAACTGCCTTTCATTTTGTTAACTGCATATATGTATTAAATAATGGGTTTTTTTACATTTATGTATATAATTCTTTTAGCTCATTCAGAAAAAACCACAAATGAAATATTAATTGTGCAAATTTCTGTGCAGTAACACTTAACAGAAAAAAAAAATCACCTGACCTGTTTCAAGGAGATATACATTTTCTTCCATTAAGATGTCTACAGTGTTGTTGTTGTTGTTGTTGTTGTTTAGTCGTTTAGTCATGTCCAACTCTTCGTGACCCCATGGACCAGAGTACGCCAGGCACTCTTGTCTTCCACTGCCTCCCGCAGTTTGGTCAAACTCATGCTGGTAGCTTCGAGAACACTATCCAAGCATCTCATCCTCTGTCGTCCCCTTCTCCTTGTGCCCTCCATCTTTCCCAACATCAGGGTCCTTTCCAGGGAGTCTTCTCTTCTCATGAGGTGGCCAAAGTATTGGAGCCTCAGATTCAGGATCTGTCCTTCCAGTGAGCACTCAGGGCTGATTTCCTTCAGAATGGAGAGGTTTGATCCTCTTGCAGTCCATGGGACTCTCAAGAGTCTCCTCCAGCACCATAATTCAAAAGCATTGATTTTTTTGGCGATCAACCTTCTTTATGGTCCAGTTCTCACTTCCATACATCACTACTGGGAAAACGATCGCTTTAACTATACGGACCTTTGTTGGCAAGGTGATGGACAGGTCATAGTGGAGAGTTTTTATCTATCTCTCTTTCTTTCTTTCTTTCTTTCTTTCTTTCTTTCTTTCTTTCTTTCTTTCTCTCCCTCTCCCTCCCCCCCACTCCCCCCTTTCATATCCTGAATGCCCAATTTCAAAGGTGAAATCTGAACGTTCACATGGCAATTAGTTAATTGAAGTGCTTTTGTAAGAATTGGACCTCCAAATCTCATGCAGTGGTCAGCTGATAAATAAGGCACTCAACTAGGATGAATAATCTTGTCACATATTTTCCACACATTTGTTTCCACACATTTGCACTGCAGGATTCAGAAAAGTCCAAAATTTCAAAAGATGGTTGTGTTTTGGTTCACATATTGTTTTAGAAAGTGCAGATTTTTGCCTTTCAGTGCTAACAGAAACAGGTTTTTCTCTCCCCATTGAGGCACGATCCAAAACTCCTCCTTCCTCATTTTCAAAAGTAAGAAAGGGTTGCTCTTCAATGACCCAACCCTCTTGCATTGCAAGATGTTTCCAAAGAACGCTTCAATCTCCCAGGACATTGTATACAAGATCTCAAAATAGCTGTCTTATTACAAAAGAATTTCAGAAATAGACTGGAAAGAGAAGTTTATGAATTGCAACTTACTACCAAACTTAAAACCATGGAGAGACCTGGTCTGAATAGAGACATTGGATTCTTATCTCATTATACATGATAAAACTATTTTTAGCCATCTCACTCCTTGCTTTTTCCTGCAAGACCAATTGCAGTCGTTAAGACAACAGTCAAAACAAAAAAAATTCCTTCCAGTAGCACCTTAAAGACCAACTAAGTTAGTTCTTGGTATGAGCTTTCGTGTGCATGCACACTTCTTCAGACTATGGCAGACCAACACGGCTACCTATCTGTAGTTAAGACAACAGGTTTACCAAACCTATCAGCCAATCACCCATTTCCACCACCCGTCTGAGTAATACCCCTCCCCACCCTCTCACTACAGTGGTACCTCAGGTTAAGTACTTAATTCGTTCCGGAGGTCCGTTCTTAACCTGAAACTGTTCTTAACCTGAAGCACCACTTTAGCTAATGGGGCTTCCTGCTGCCGCCACGCTGCTTCTGCACGAGTTCTGTTCTCATCCTGAAGCAAAGTTCTTAACCTGAGGTAATATTTCTGGGTCAGCGGAGTCTGTTACCTGAAGCGTATGTAACCTGAAGCGTATTTAACCCAAGGTACCACTGTACATATAAGGGTCTAGTGACTTCTGTTTCAGTGTATCTGCAGGAATGAATTTTATTATTTCGGTCACAGACCAGTTCCAGACCACATACAATATCAAGGAAGTCATAAAACACGATAGAGAAACATTTGAATTTGCAATTAGGTATAACAGGGACAGGGACGCAGGTGGCGCTGTGGGTAAAACCTCAGCGCCTAGGGCTTGCCGATCGCATGGTCGGCGGTTCGAATCCCCACGGCGGGGTGAGCTCCCGTCTTTCAGTCCCAGCTCCTGCCCACCTAGCAGTTCGAAAGCACTCTTAAGTGCAAGTAGATAAATAGGTACCGCTTTATAGCGGGAAGGTAAATGGCGTTTCTGTGTGCTGCGCTGGCCCCCGGCCTCTTAAGTGAGATGGGCGCACAACCCTAGAGTCAGACACGACTGGCCCGTACGGGCAGGGGTACCTTTACCTTTTATAACAGGGACAATACAGATATAGCAACAGTTAAATATATAAATTAAAATTTAGTCACTAACATAGAACCTAAAATTATCATTATGATAGCACAGCTTGTTCCCTAAGTTTTATGGCAATCTCACAGAATTTGGCTACCCTTAACATGATCTCAGGATCCTTGTCCTCTACCAGTGATTTTTTTATTTTTATTTTTTGAAAATGGTATTTATTGAAGTTTTACAGACAGGAAAAAGTTACAGAATAAAAAAAATAAAAATAAAAAGGTACAAAAATACAAAGGAAAAATACAAAATACATGAAAAATAGAAAACAGTTAAAAACAAATCAATCTTTTCATGTCTTATATTTCATTTACTTATTTCCCTGACCTCCTCACACCTCCCTTTTTTGTATTCCAGTCCACATGGTTTATTCAGCAAATCCTTTCCCTCTTTGTTTTTATCTTAATTCTATATCTTAACATATTATAGCTTCGTATTTTCATCTGATTATCAATCCATTTTTACATATTCTTTTTAACCTTGTTGCTAAAGTCGTTTCATTTCAATCCAACATCATTTTAACATTCGTTAATTTTACAATGTTTCTGCAAATAGTCTTTAAATTTCTTCCAATCTTCTTCCACCAACTCTTCTCCCTGGTCTCGGATTCTGCCAGTCATTTCCGCCAGTCCCATATAGTCTATCACTTTCATCTGCCATTCTTCCAAGGTGGGTAGATCTTGTGTCTTCCAATACTTTGCGATGAGTATTCTTGCTGCCTCTACCAGTGATTTTGAACATTGAAGTACAGATTCATTTGGAGATTTTTGCATAGCAGGGGTATTTTATTTGAATAGACAAACATTTAGTGTATCTGAAGAAGTGTGCATGCACACAAAAGCTCATACCAATAACAAACTTAGTTGGTCTCTAAGGTGCTACTGGAAGGAATTTTTTAATTTTGTTTCAAGGAACGACAGTTCTGCTGAGTTGATCTGGCTAAGAGAGAGCGGAAACCTGGGCTCCTTGCCTTGTAATTAAAATCCACCTCATCTTTTTCAAGTTTCTTCCTGAGACGCTTGTCGTTCAATGCATTTTGGAACCAAAGTACTCAGATATTAAGTCATATTGCAAAACGGAGCATTCTGACGTGTTAATTATTAAACAAAGCTTTCATCCTTTCAAAGAACACTATTAATCATGTTAAAAGTCTCCTTTTCATGTTGAAAGAATATAAAGTCTTCAGAGGTAATTGAATTTGTTTAAAAAAATCTTACTAAGAATTTTGTTTTGTTTCGCATTGCGCACCTACCCCCCCCAAAAAAAAAATCCGCCCCAAACCACTTCATGTGATTGACTGCCAGAATAGTGCTGTGGCATGCTCCTACGTAAATCTAATTAAAATATTGAACACAGCCCAATTAAGAGCTTATTCCCTTATAGCAACTTTTCTCTATTCAACTGAGCCAGAAAGCACCAGCTGTGCGAGATGGAAGGCTTTTTATTTATTTATTTATTTATTTATTTATTTATTTATTTATTTATTTATTTATTTAAAAAAGATTACAAAGAGACAACCATTGGCTCAAATGGTTCCCAAACTTCTGATAGCTGAAGCACGATCTTCCCTCGCGCCCTTTCCAGAATTAAAATTAGAATCACACTTCAATCTGACACCTACAAACATGCCAGGGGTGTGATAAGTCAGAATCTCCTGCCTTCAGAGGAGCCCAATCTGCTGTGCTGCTACATGAAATTCTGGCCTCCTAATGGGAAGAAGGGAAGTCCAGAACTCACGCAGAGAAGCAAAGGACAGCCTCTTCTGTGGATTGATCATCTTCCAACCGCTTTGCATCGAAAAGGACTGAATGCATGCTCCCGTTATAAACAGTGCAGAGGCAGCGGAATTCAAGCTGTACCGAAACTTCACATTTTTGAAGTTTTCTTTCCTAACAACTCGCAACTTATGAACAGACTGCTTACAGATACAGACTTTGTTTAGATAAATACAGACCCTCCAAGTGTCCCTATTTTCCAAGGATATCCCTGATTTAAAGAAGCTGTCTAGATTTCAGATTTGATTCCGGAATGTCCCACATTTCCTTAGGATGTCCCTATTTTCATTGGATAAATGTTGGAGGGTATGGAGTTATCTGACCCCTGAGCCGTCTGAAGGCAATCCTTTATAGGGAAGGTTTTTTAAATGTTTAGTTGTGTTTTCATATATGTTGGAAGCTACCCAGAGTGGCTGGGGCAACCCAGTAAGAGGTGTGGGGTACAAATGGGAAAAATGTCATTATGGAATGTCCCTATTTTCATAGGAGAAATGTTGGAGGATATGTAAATATGATAACATCTGGAATGAGTTTATACAGGATGTAGCAGGCTATTGAAGCTCCAATACTTTGGCCACCTCATGAGAAGAGAAGACTCCCTGGAAAAGACCCTGATGTTGGGAAAGATGGAGGGCACAAGGAAAAGGCGACGATAGAGGACGAGATGGTTGGATAGTTTTTCTCGAAGCATGAGTTTGACAAACTGCGGGAGGCAGTGGAAGACAGGAGTGCCTGGCGTGCTCTGGTCCACGGGGTCACAAAGAGTCGGACACGACTAAACCACAACAAACAACATTAACATCTACGTAGGTATTAGGATAGTGACACTATATCAATTTATATAAGAATGTATCAGAGAATCTCATATTGCATTTTTGTCTATACCTCAAATATGCAGTGGTACCTCGGGTTACATACGCTTCAGGTTACAGACTCCGCTAACCCAGAAATAGTACCTCAGGTTAAGAACTTTGCTTCAGGATGAGAACAGAAATTGCACGGTGGCAGCGCAGCAGAAGGCCCCATTAGCTAAAATGGTACCTCAGGTTAAGAACAGTTTCAGGTTAAGAACGGACCTCCGGAACGAATGATGTACTTAACCCGAGGTACCACTGTATAGTGTTCAGATCAAGGGAAGTAATAGTACCACTCTATTCTGCCTTGGTCAGACCACACCTGGAATACTGTGTCCAGTTCTGGGCACCAGAATTTAAGGAAGATGTTGACAAGCTGGAAGGTGCACAGAGGAGGGCAGCCAAGAAGATCAGGGGTCTGGAAACCAAGCCTGATGAGGAACGGTTGAAGGAGCTGGGCATGATAGACTTGGAAAATAGGAGACTGAGAGGAGATAGAATAGGCGCCTTCAAATATCTCAAGGGCTGTCACAAGGAGGATGGAGCAACTGTACATGAAACCCTCATCATAAAAACTTAAAACCATCTTCATCCAAACACAGATCAAATCAAAAGAATACAGCTAACTAATTTATGTTTCTGCATAGGTTTTCCGAAACAAAAAGAAAGTTTTCAGCAAACTTTGGTTGCACAAACCTAATGAAAATGGCTCTTAGAGAGGGGTGACACACGTCCCATTTATTTCTCCTCTGATCACCATCACTGCTAATGCTCTCGACACAAGCAGACCCTCCCGGGGTGTTAAATGCAGATGAAGAAACACAGGAGGTAACAGGCCTCACCTGATATGTCCTTTAGAGAAAGCCCATAGATTTTGCCCTGGGCCCTTCCTTTGAGCCCCCGTTGGAAAATTCCCCCAGAACCGGGTCACGTGCAAAACGGAGTCTGCAAAGCACATTCCGTCCTCAGACTGTTCTTGAGCTCACTAAGGCACGGGGAGTGCTGCAGCGCTAATGAGATGGCCTCGTCCAAACACATTAGCGAGCTTCGCGTCAGATTAAATCTGTACTTCTACGGGTAAGAAGCTTTTTTTTAAAAGGGGGGGGAGAGAAAGAAGGAAAGACTCTGCTAACAGGCTTTCAGGTTGTACTGATAAAAAAAATCCAACATGGAAAAAAAGAGAGAGAAGAGGGGCAGTGTCTTCCTGGGAGATGCAGGACAAAAGAAGAGCGAACATTGTGTTTGTGATGGACGTTTTCAAATAGGTTGCTGAGCGGCTTGCCAGAGATCTCGGAAGGCTGGTGGCAAAAGCCCAGAAAGCCAGCTTTGCAATGTCTGCACGAGACAAATTGGCAAAGCCAGCCACAGGTTGCAAGTCAGAGATCCCTCTTATGCTCTCACATTAAGTCATAAATTGTAGAGTTGGAAGGGACCCCACAGGCCATCTATTCCAACCCCCTGCAATGCAGGAATCCCAGCTAGAGCAACTGTCCTGATGACCTCTGTCCTGGTCCTGTCATGCCCCTCCTCACCTGCTGAAACAAACAGGGCTACCTGGAGGTGCCGAGTCTTGAACCTGGGACCTTCTGCATGCAAGAAAAATGCTCAGCCACTAACGTGGAAACGAGGAGAAGTGAGACTGAGACTGGACAAATGAGGAATGCAGAGCAACCCAAACTAACAAGAGTTGCCCATCTCTACCACCAGCCTGAAGTGGGTCCTATTTAGCACCTCAGATCTTCCCACATGCATTAACCAAGCCTGTATTACCTTGAGATCCCACTGTGGGATGTGAAACACAAGAGCAGTCAAGTACAACATTCCTAGAGTGAACAGGTTTACACATGGGGAGGAACGTTTGTCCAGCCAGCAGGTAAACTTCCTGTTTCCTTCTGGGCTGGGACAGACTTCCTCTGCATGTGGCTAGAGGTGGGCGTGGCCTCACCTGTGCAGGTAACAACAAAAGCACAGGGCAGGGCAGCCATGTCTCTCTTTTGACTACATGCATCGAAGAAGCAACATCTGCTTAGCCAAAGATGCCCTCTCTTCCAGCCAAGAGAGGACAAAGGGACTGTCTTCTTAAGGGATAGTTTCCAAGTGTATATTACTTTTCTAAGCTAAGTCTGCTTTCTGGGATCCTATTGTGAACAGAATGATATGTGAGTAAACTCTTTTTATACTTTTGTAGAAGACTGTGTTATGTCTTATTTTTTATGAGGGAATAAGGGGAAAATACCAGAACAGTTATTACAGAGGCTTTAGCAAGCCTGAGCAAACGCATCCACTGCAAGTTTAAAAAGGGGAATGTTACTCTGCTAAATTGTGGAACTTGTTAACACAAGTTGGAAAAGGATATAATCACACAATATATCTTCTCCTGCATCCCTGAACATTCCCATTCCCATCCCCACCCCCTTTTTTTGGCCATGTTTGCTTGTTGCTGAGTCTGGCAAAGCAGTCAGGAGGAGAGAGATGGATGAATCATGACACTTGAAGTCAGAGGGAAAAATTCTGAAAAGGAAAAACGTAATTAAGGGATAAATTGAAACGCGAAAACACCTGTGATCCAGTGGCCAGAAATGATTATTTTAGAAGAGGAAAATGATCCTCATCAGCTTAATTTTATTTTTATTCCATCACTCTGGGGGAAGATGAACATCTCAGTCATTTATGGAACATAAAACGAGCTCCTTCTCTTTGCTTTGTTAGCAGTAATGAGTGTTTCGTGGCAGTAAATTTTCATTAGGCGTGCGGCGGACAACATAACTGTCTCGGTGTATTCTGTGAGCTCTCACGCATGCCTGCGGCATTCGCCAAAGCTTGAAGCTAAACTTAGTGACCAGTGACAGTGGGAAATGTTTTCTTTTTTTAGCAAAAGTAGAATGGTGAGTGGAGAGATAAGTTTGTTCACGGCCAGTTCCAGGCTTGAGAAGATTTTCGGCAGGAAAAAAGAGCATCAGAAGAGCCTGGCTGCTGGATCAGACCAAAGACCCACCTAGTCATAGAATCATAGAATTGTAGAGTTGGAAGGGATTCCTGGGGGTCATCTAGTCCAACCCCCGGCAATGCAGGAATCTCAGCTAAAGCATCCATGACAGATGGCCATCCAACCTCTGCTTAAAAACCTCCAAGGAAGGAGAGTCCACCACCTCTCATGGGAGTCTGCTCCACTGCTCATACTGTCAGAAAGTTCTTCCTGATGTTGAGTCGGAATCTCCTTTCCTGTAACTTGAAGCCATTGGTTCAAGTCCTAACCTCCAGAGCAGGAGAAAACAAGCATGCTGCCTCCTCCATGTGACGGCCCTTCAGATATTTCATAGAATCATAGAATCATAGAGTTGGAAGAGACCACAAGGGCCATCGAGTCCAACCCCCTGCCAAGCAGGAAACACCATCAGAGCACTCCTGACATATAGTTGTCAAGCCTCTGCTTAAAGACCTCCAAAGAAGGAGACTCCACCACACTCCTTGGCAGCAAATTCCACTGTCAAACAGCTCTTACTGTCAGGAAGTTCTTCCTAATGTTTAGGTGGAATCTTCTTTCTTGTAGTTTGGAACCATTGCTCCGTGTCCGCTTCTCTGGAGCAGCAGAAAACAACCTTTCTCCCTCCTCTATGTGACATCCTTTTATATATTTGAACATGCCTATCATATCACCCCTTAACCTCCTCTTCTCCAGGCTAAACATGCCCAGCTCCCTTAACCGTTCCTCATAAGGCATCGTTTCCAGGCCTTTGACCATTTTGGTTGCCCTCCTCTGAACACGTTCCAGTTTGTCAGTGTCCTTCTTGAACTGTGGTGCCCAGAACTGGACACAGTACTCCAGGTGAGGTCTGACCAGAGCAGAATACAGTGGCACTATTACTTCCCTTGATCTAGATGCTATACTCCTATTAATGCAGCCCAGAATTGCATTGGCTTTTTTAGCTGCTGCGTCACACTGTTGGCTCATGTCACTGTTGGCTCATGTCACTGTTGGCCATTTGAAGATGGTTATCCTATCCAGTCTCCTCTTTTCCAGGTTAAACATACCCAGCTGCTTCAACTGCTCCTCATCAGGCTTAGTTTCCAGACCCTTGATCATCTTGGTCACCCTCCTCTGCACACATTCCAGCTTGTCAACATCCTTCTTAAATTGTGGTGCCCAGAATTGGACACAGTATTTGAAGTGAGGTCTGACTAAGGCAGAATAGAGTAGGACTATGACTTCCCTTAGGGGATGTGGGTGGAGCTGTGGGTTAAACCACAGAGCCTAGGGCTTGCCGATCAGAAGGTTCAAATCCCCGTGACGGGGTGAGTTCCCGTTGCTTGGTCCCAGCTCCTGCCAACCTAGCAGTTCGAAAGCACATCAAAATGCAAGTAGATAAATAGGTACCGCTCCAGTGGGAAGGTAAACGGCGTTTCCGTGCGCTGCTCTGGTTCGCCAGAAGCGGCTTAGTCCTGCTGGCCACATGACCCGGAAGCTGTACGCCGGCTCCTTCGGCCAATAAAGCAAGATGAGCTCCACAACCCCAGAGTCATCCATGACTGGACCTAATGGTCAGGGGTCCCTTTACCTTTATGACTTCCCTTGATGCTCTAACCAACTGAGCTATCCTCTTCTCACCATAGCCAATCTCCCACCTTGAGATTCCCAGCAACAGCCAACTGCCTCCAATAGTGGAGACAGAAGAAAGCCATCATGAAATTTTTGCTGGGTAAAATATTACCTTTTCTCAGGATTGTGTGATTTGGGGTGTAAATTGAAAACCCCACAATTCTTCTCGGCAAACCCATCTGTTCTGTGCTTTGATCTGACACCTAATCTCTCCTTAATACCTCGGTAAGTTGTCAAAATATTATCCAAGGCTGGTTTTCACATCACAAAATGCTCCACGGAGAAGGAACACGGCACCAAAGGGACAGGTGTGTCTTCCTGCCACACAAAATTGTTATATTTCTGTCTCTTTCGTTCAAGGGCTAAGTGGTGGAGGGGGGAAAGTGTTGTTCCAGGTGTGTATTTACTGCGCAGATTGCTACATCTACGTCAAATCAAATGATAACAGAATGGAAAGAAGCTGTTATTAAACAAATCAGCATATTCTGGGCGTCATCAGTTTTCGTGACACACAGCTCTCTAAAAGCACTCCTTAAAACATCGACCCTGTTATTTCCAAAACAGCGGTGCATATTTTGTGTGGTTGGATGGAAATGGGATCAAGGGTGGCAAGTTTTCTTAAACCCTTCTGGTGGCAGGGAAATGGATCCCTGCTTTCAGCGATTCTCTTGGGGTGTTAAACGGGGATCACCGCTGTAGACCACCCCTCGTTCAAGGGACTCATGATTCCACAGGAACTGCAACCAGGTAAATGGAAAGCATGGAGACTAGTAAGCTGGATCTTTATTTTTTCACAACAAAATTTTACTTCTAAAATAGCAGAAGCAGCAGCCCTGGGCAAAGGTTGCAACGCCTTTTAAAAGCTCAATTTCCCCCCCAAAAAGCTCAATTTTCCTCCAAAAGCATCATACAAACATCATAACATGTCACAGAAAGAGGTGGAAATTTGAGTCCTTAACTTTGTCAGTCAAGATCCCCATGAATGGCAAGTCCCTGCTTGTCTTTCACCTTTCGGGCAGTTGTTCATATTGTCCATTCATGTCAGTCATTTCCTTATCTGTGTTGCACATTTCTTTATTTGTGCATTGATAGCCAACATTTTCTCCCATTTCTTCTGCTGATGTGATCCTGCACCTTGGAGATTATAGCAGCTTGTGGTTTCGTAAACCTGGAACCTCTTTGGTCAATATGTGTGATCTTTGGTTTGACTTTTCTTTACAATTAAACCGTTTTTCATTCAATTTCTAGTCTTCACTCATGTTTTCCCTGAGCTTTCATTCATAAAACTGACTGAGAGTAATAACCACCACTAGTAGAAACCTTCTTTGACCATTTAACAGGTCTCTGTAGTTTTCCATTGCTATTAATGGAGGTGATGCTTAATAATAATAATAATAATAATAATAATAATAATAATAATAATATTTTTAGTACGCCGCCCATTGGACTAGCTTGCCCCACCAACTCTTGGCAGCTTCTACCATATATGAAAACATAATAAAACATTTAACCTTAAAAAGCTTCCCTATATAGGACTGCTTTCAGATGTTTCCTAAATGTTATATAATTAAAGATAAAGGGACCCCTGACCATTAGGTCCAGTCGTGACCAACTCTGGGGTTGCGGCACTCATCTCGCTTTATTGGCCGAGGGAGCTGGCATACAGCTTCCGGTTATGTGGCCAGCATGACTAAGCCATTTCTGGTGAACCAGAGCAACGCACGGAAACGCCGTTTACCTTCCCACCGGAGTGGTACCTATTTATCTACTTGCACTTTGACGTGCTTTCGAACTGCTAGGTTGGCAGGAGCAGGGACCCAGCAACGGGAGCTCACCCCGTCCTGGGGATTCAAACCGCTGACCTTCTGATTGGCAAGTCCTAGGCTCTGTGGTTTAACCCACAGCGCCACCCGCGTCCCTTCTGTTATATAATTACTCATGTCTTTAACAGGGCGGGCGCCACTATCAAGAAGGCCTTCTGCCTGGTTATCTGTAACTTCGCTTCTCGCAGTGTGGAAGCCGGTAGAAGGCCCTCGGTGCTGGATCTCAGTGTGTGGGCAGAACAATGGGGGTGGAGACGCTCCTTTAGGTATACAGGGCCGAGGTTCTGCTTGCAGTTCTTCCCAGAGGAGCTGTTGCGTAAGGGAGTTTAAAGTCTAAATTACCATTGGGTCTAATTGGATTGCTCTCAGCAGAGTCTTTAGTTGTCGCATGCTTTTGTGTGTGTGCTCATGCATGTGCAAATGCACTTACCTACATGCATTAATTCATAACAGGGGTGACATTGAAAAGAGACAAAAGCATTTGCCCATTTGGAGTGAGGGCAACGGAACCCCAGAAACATTACCTTCATTCGGAACTGGCTTCATTTGCCTTCAGTGGCATCATCATATGGTTGAGTCTGATTGGTTAGTATGATGACACCATCACATTCACAATGTGATCCTTGATTGGGTGTGATTACCATTCCGATTACGTTTCCGAGCACAAGTCACAGTGTCGGTGCTGACCTTTAAAGCCCTAAATGGCCTAGGTTCTGTATACCTGAAAGAGCGTCTCTACCTCCATCGTTCAGCCCAGACACTGAGGTCCAGCTCTGATGGCCTTCTGGCGGTTCCCTCACTGCAAGAAGTGAGGTTACAGGGGACCAGGCAGAGGGCCTTCTTGGTAGTGGCACCCGCCCTGTGGAACACCCTCCCATCAGATGTCAAAGAAATTAAGAGCTATCTGACATTTAGAAGACATCTGAAGGCCTGTTTAGGGAAGTTTTTAATGAATTATGTTTTAATGTATTTTTAACCGTTTGTTGGAAGCCGCCCAGAGTGGCTGGGGAAACCGAGCCAGATGGGTGGGGTATAAATAATAAACTATTATTATTATTATTATTATTATTATTATTATTATTATTATTATTATTACTATTCCTAGGAAGGAGACCACCCAGTTTCATGAAGTTGGCACCCAAGCACAACAACTGATGGCTGGAGTGACCATGAATGTTGCAAGGTGCTCAAAGCCCTGGAAATCTCTTCCACAGAGAGTACAGCCAGGATAAGGCCATTAGTCAGACTAAGTTTATTAAATTTAAATTACTTGCTGAAAAGTACTGATGAAAATTTAAATTTGTTGCAATTAATTATTTCTAACACTCCTAGGCTTCTCTCGCTCTTTTTGTTAACACGCCTCTGTGGAAGCAGCAGACTTTAATGATCCCTGAGACTATCTGATGCCATTCTTAAAACGAAGTGGCAAATTTACAATACTAATATCTTTTCTATCTCTCGCCATTAAAGATGCATGTGAGTTGAGGCAGCTCTGAAAACACTCCCAGCTTCTGTAATGGTCAGAAGCCGTGGGATTATTTGCGGAGAATTTCCACCCTAGCAGGTATTCTCAACCTTTGCCACAGTGTTTTGTGCCTAAGCAGTGATCAAAACAGCTTGAATTCCCCCCCCCCCCGAGCACTCAGCCAGTTAGCAATTATATGCTTGCATATTTGTGTATATTTGCACTTTTGCCTCATTCGTTTTATCTAATAGGCTGCAGCCCATATAAAAGTAATAAGTACATGGATAGGAGTGAACCGGTAGATTTTCTGAAAGCTTTTGACACTGGCTCTCCCCAAAGACTCCTGGTTAGGCATGGGCGTGGGGGGGGGGTTAGAATTCAATTCAGTTTGCATTTGCAGTCAAAACTACATCATATGCACTTTCTGAGACAAGAGGAGAACTGAGAAGCAGTGATGTAGTCCTCCAAACAAACAAGATGTAAGATCTTCTAGGACCTAGGGGTCCAATGCCAGTTTTACGTATAAGCTAAACAAGCTATAGCTTAGGGTCCCACTCTCTTGCCCCCCCCCCCAAATATAAAGGGAAAAAACAAACTGGATGTACATTTCCAAAATATAAGATAAAAAACAAATAAAATAAAACCTACATACAACAAGTGTGTTTTGTGTTGTGTAGGCTCCTATGATATAAGTACTGGGCCCCAACTGCTAGCCTGCTCCCTAAAATATCACTGGTTGGTTCTTTTCTATCTATAGGGTGCCTACATTCTACATGTGCAAATGGCTTTAGATACCTATTAGGTCCATAAATTGGGACGCGGGTGGCGCTGTGGGTTAAACCACAGAGCCTAGGACTTGCCGATCAGAAGGTCGGCGGTTCGAATCCCCACAACGGGGTGAGCTCCCGTTGCTCGGTCCCTGCTCTTGTTCACCTAGCAGTTCGAAAGCACGTCAAAGTGCAAGTAGATAAATAAGTACCGCTCCAGTGGGAAGGTAAACAGCGCTTCCGTGCGCTGCTCTGGTTCGCCAGAAGCGGCTTAGTCATGCTGGCCACATGACCCGGAAGCTGCACGCCGGCTGCCTTGGCCAATAAAGCGAGATGAGCGCCGCAACCCCAGAGTCGGTCACGACTGGACCTAATGGTCAGGGGTCCCTCTACCTTTACCTAGGTCCATAAATTACCCATAGCATATATTCAACACAAAAAACAGCGACAATTTGTTGTTGACAAAGGACAGCTGGACATATAAAGGGCCCCATTACCTTCAGTAGCTTAGGGCTTCATCAAACCTCAATCCGGCCGTGTAAGGTCTGGCCCTGTAGAGGTCTTAGTGGACTTCATGCTATTTTTCTAGAAAAAGAGATGCCAAAACTCAACACGCATGCCTCCTATGTTCTCTTTTAATGGCAATAGCCTGAGAGGTGCCAGAACAAAAAAAGCTAAGGCTAGGCTGCATCAACGGAAATACAGTGGTACCTCAGGTTACATACGCTTCAGGTTACATACGCTTCAGGTTACATACGCTTCAGGTTACGGACTCCACTAACCCAGAAATATTACCTTAGGTTATGAACTTCAGGACGAGAACAGAAATCGCACGGTGGCAGCGGGAGGCCCCATTAGCTAAAGTGGTGCCTCAGGTTAAGAACGGACCTCCAGAACAAATTAAGTTCTTAACCCGAGGTACCACTGTATAGTGTTCAGATCAAGGGAAGTAATAGTACCACTGTATTCTGCGTTGGTCAGACCACACCTGGAATACTGTGTCCAGTTCTGAGCTCCATGGTTTAAGAAGGATGTTGACAAGCTGGAAGGTGCGCAGAGGAGGGCAGCCAAGATGATCAGGGGTCTGGAAACCAAGCCTGATGAGGAACGGTTGAAGGAGCTGGGCATGTTTGGCCTGGAAAAGAGGAGACTGAGAGGAGATAGGTTAGGCGCCTTCAAATATCTCAAGGGCTGCCACAAGGAGCATGGAGCAAGCTTTTTTTCTTCTGCTCTGGAGGGTAGGACTTGAACCAATGGCTTCGTTACAAGAAAGGAGATTCCAACTAAACATCACGTAAAACTTCAACAATAAGAGCTGCTGGTCTGTGGAACGGACTCCCACAAAAGGTGGTGGACTCTCCTTCGTTGGAGGTTTTTAAGCAGAGATTGGATGGCCATCTGTCATGGATGCTTTAGTTGAGATTCCTGCACTGCAGGGGGTTGGACTAAATGACCCCTGGGGTCCTAACTCTACAATTCCACGGTATTTACAAGAATGCATATACTGGAAGGAAATATGTGCAAATAATAATAATAATAATAATAATAATAATAATAATAATAATAATCAGGGCAGCTAATATCATAAAACTAACACAGTATACAAAGAACATAAAAACAGGCAATCAATTAATTGATATCATAGTGATAATAACAAACACAAATGCATTGAGTAAAGTAAGGAATATTTCCCTCTGGAAAAGCTGGGAATGGAGTAGCTTAGAATTGTTAGCAGTGAGTCTTTAGAGAAGGAAAGTCTCAGGAGGTGAGATCTCCTCTTTCAAAAGTTTCTGTTCAGTAAGAAAAATAAAGACCCAAAAAATAAAAACAAAGTTGTTCTTGTACCCTGAGTCATATCAGCATCATCAAACTGTGCTCACCAACAAACGTAGCTTGGCATTTGTTTTCCATTCTCGCATATAAAAAAAAATCTTTTAAATTGTTAATCATGGTCTGTCTCCCAAGGAATTCATATTTTAATGGTCTAAGCACAGAGACCAAAGCACAGCATTCCTGCTAAGAGCAGGAGAGGAATTTGTGGGTAAATGGAGAAGGAACTAAAACCCCATCGGACATTATGTGTTGTGCACCTTTATAAAATAATGATTGAATCACTTGCAGGATATTTGAAAGCAGCTGAAAATGAACCTGAAAGGCATGTTGTTGTTTTACTGCTATGTTTTATGTATTGACTCATTTTAAAAGAAATGTCTAGACTGGCCTACATCCTACTGATTCCAGGGTGGTGTACAATAATAAAAACACAATATTTTAATACATGTTTTATTTTAAAAACCGCAATATTGTTTAAAAGCAATAAAACTTAGAGGAAACACAGATGCACAGGTATTAAGCAGAACAGAGGCACTCTAAAATGTCTGGGCAAACAAAAATGTCTTAACCTGCTGCCAAAAGGATTGCTTCATTTTTCCAATTGAGCCTCTCCGGAGAAGATATTCCAGAGTTGGGGTGCCACTGTGAAAAAGGCCCTACCTCTTCTCGGCCATAGCCTTGTACCTTCATACCTATCACTTAAGAAGCCAATGGAAGTACTGTCCTGAATAACACAGCCAATGGGCCAGTTGTCAGTCAACAACTTATACGGCAACTTTGTGAATAATGTAACCAGATCAGGCCAAAGGTACTGCAGATATTAATATTGTGCAGCTTGAAGTGCATTTAAAAAGACTTTTCCTTTTGAAATGAAGCATTGTCTAGAGTCATTAAAATATTCTTCAAAGTTTTACTTGCGGAACTCCTCAAAAGCAGAACAAAATATATAACATGATATATCCGGAACATCCATACAATATCTCGTGCTGTCCAGCACAGGCTCAGCATCTTAGAAATAAAAGGTAACTCAAAAATAAATTTAAAAACCAAGTGTCTTTCTCCCCTATTCCAGCTTGCCTACGCAGCTCTTAGTGAGCCATTTAGATGCTTTTGTTCTCTGTGACGTCCAGAAAAAGACTAGCAGCCACCAATCTTTATCAACATCTTTATTCAACATCTTTATCAACGACTTGGATGATGGACTCAAGGGCACCCTGATCAAATTTGCCGATGACACCAAACTGGGAGGGGTGACTAACACCCCAGAGGACAGGATCACACTTCAAAACGACCTTGACAGATTAGAGAACTGGGCCAAAACAAACAAGATGAATTTTAACAGGGAGAAATGTAAAGTATTGCACTTGGGCAAAAAAAAATGAGAGGCACAAATACAAGATGGGTGACACCTGGCTTGAGAGCAGTACATGTGAAAAGGATCTAGGAGTCTTGGTTGACCACAAACTTTACATGAGCCAACAGTGTGACGCGGCAGCTAAAAAAAGCCAATGCAATTCTGGGCTGCATCAATAGGAGTATAGCATCTAGATCAAGGGAAGTAATAGTGCCACTGTATTCTGCTCTGGTCAGACCTCACCTGGAGTACTGTGTCCAGTTCTGGGCACCACAGTTCAAGAAGGACACTGACAAACTGGAACGTGTCCAGAGGAGGGCAACCAAAATGGTCAAAGGCCTGGAAACGATGCCCTATGAGGAACGGCTAAGGGAGCTGGGCATCTTTAGCCTGGAGAAGAGGAGGTGAAGGGGTGATATGATAGCCATGTTCAAATATATAAAAGGATGTCACATAGAGGAGGGAGAAAGGTTGTTTTCTGCTGCTCCAGAGAAGCAGACACGGAGCAATGGATCCAAACTACAAGAAAGAAGATTCCACCTAAACATTAGGAAGAACTTCCTGACAGTAAGAGCTGTTCGACAGTGGAATTTGCTGCCAAGGAGTGTGGTGGAGTCTCCTTCTTTGGAGGACTTTAAGCAGAGGCTTGACAACCATATGTCAGGAGTGCTGTGATGGTGTTTCCTGCTTGGCAGGGGGTTGGACTCGATGGCCCTTGTGGTCTCTTCCAACTCTATAATTCTATGATTCTAATCTGTCAAGATGGCAAATTTGCCACTCAATGCCTTTGACGCCTGATCTAAGGTTAAAACAATGACATGTTAGCTAGCAGAAAACAACCATTAGTTAATTATCAACCTAGCAAGAGCTCAGAAGAAAACTACTGTGGAGAAACCCCAACATTAACAATACACATTTAGCCACTTTCCATTTCTGTGTCAATTAAACCAATTATACTTAACAAAAGGCCCACCTGTAGTTCTCACAGTGGCCAACCAAGTGCCTATGAGGTGCCTACAAGCAGGACCTGAGTGTCTTCTTTCTTTGGCGATCACTCGTAGCTGAGTAAGATTGTCTTCCATAAACACGGTTTTAACAGTGAGTCTGTAAGTGACTGTGGAGGCCAATTCTGGATTCGCACGTCCATCCACAGTGGGGACATAGGTTTCTGGGCAGGAGTTTATCATGGTGAGGGTTTGCCAAGCGTGCCTTCTGTCGGAATCTCCACCTGGCTAAGTTGATAAAGCTCATCTTCCTCCAGCCGAGCCTTCGGAATCACCCCCGACGAATAATTAATGACCTTGAGCCTTTGATGAGGCTCCAAGGCACGTTCCCCCATTTAGCAGAGAATCCAAAACAGCACAGGGAAGTGATGAGATTTATGGCTACATCACTATGCTTTATTTCTTACTACGCAGACAAAAATACATCCTCTCCCTGTGAGAGCAGAGAGCAACTGAAACAAAGGAACAGGAAACCAGTAAACATCACATCCGTCTCCTGCCTCCGTGAGACTTCCAACAGCCTGGAAGGTCTCTGGAATGTAAACAGAGTCTTGTGACTCCACGCAGCTGCGCTGTGGCAAACAGAAACTAACACCTTCCTCTTAGTGTGTTTCTCCCTTTTGTCCTGAGTTCAAGCATCTTCAAAGCCCATGACATCTTTGGTAAAGGCTGTTCTCCAACTGGAGTGCTCGCAGGCCAGCGTTTCCCAGTTGTCAGTGTTTATACCACATTTTTTTAGATTTGCCTTGAGAGAGTCATTAAACCTCTTGTATTGGCCACCAGCATTGCGCTTTCCATTTTTAAGTTTGGAATAGAGTAGTTGCTTTGGAAGACGAGAATCAGGCATCTGAACAACATGGCCAGTCCAACAAAGTTGATGTTGAAGAATCATCGCTTTGACATTGCAAGCAGGACCTGAGTGTAACAGCACCCTCCCCACTTGTGTTATGCAGTGACTAGTGTTTGGTAGAATACTGCTTCAGGCAGTAGAGGCAGAACACAGCGATCATGGATAGTAGCCTTACCCTCCATGAATTTCTCTAATACTCTTTGAAAGGTTTGTGGACTATTGGGTGCCCTTTTTGGACTATTTGAAGAAATAGTATGATGAACTCGCAAGCAGGATTTGAGCTATGAGCCACAGAAGTAATTAGATTTTGGCACTGTGGTTATCATTGGATAGCCAGAAGATAGAGAGCAGCAGAAGGGGAAAAACAGCAACTCCATGGGAAAAGGTGGGATCAACAAAAATAAGAGAAAAGACAAAATTGTGTTTTGACTGTAGAAGTCAAATAAAATGCAATTGAAAAGGGGGGGAATGCTCTTTTAAAGCCATCCTAATTGGTGGCCATCTCAACATCTTGTGAAATTCCTCTGCCATGCCCTCTCCTTCTTGACTGTTTTTTCTGAACTGAAAAGCCCCAGTTGTTGTAACCACATTGGGGAGTTGTTCCAACCCCTTGGTCACTTTAGCAGACCCTTTCTGAACTTTATTTCCAGTCCTGTAAGTTCCCTTCCTGAAGGGATGTGGCCAGAACAATAAACTGTACTTCTTCTCAAAGGCAGCTCAGGTTTGGTGCCGTATAATCTTCCTTCCTTGCCAACCACAAGCAAACAGAGTGGTGTGTGATTTATCAGCTCAATTACTGTGCTGTGAGGAGAGCAGAGGGGACAGTTCAGTCCTAAGTACTGTAGATTGCATTTTGCTGGCCAAGAAGTCTTCCTCAACCAATTTTGGTCCAAGTTCTACTTGGGCAGTTTATTCATCAAGTCGAATGCATCAGGGAGACCAGAGGAGAGGTGTGCAATCTATCTTCCTACGCAAGCTTTCTGTTCCTTCCTTTTCTTTTTCTAGACCGGCCTGTTCTAGGTGTGTTACCCATCAGCGTGATGAATCACCAAAATGCTTTGTTTGCCCTATTCTCTATGTGAATCACTAGAAAGGTTTGCTGGTGGACAGTTGAGGGAATTAGATCACAATATGATACGATATCCTTATTGTCTTTGTCCCATACAGAACAATGAAATTGAAAAATCTACATAAGACATTCAAAAACCCCTAAAAACCCTGAAACCCCATTTTAAAATGCAATATACTATAGAGACTCCTTATGCTGCATTTAGAACCAGAATTGCATTTGTGTAGAAACTGTTTCTCAGACAGCTAATCCTGGTCTTTATTGTTGGAATCAAGCCTTGTCAGAGGAATGTGCCACTCTTCAGGCTGATTTCCTTGTTGACCTCCCCGGCAGGATACAGACGAGGTCTCTTATCGGCGATCCTTCTCAAACGTGAGAAGAACACACCACTCCTTCACTCTCCTCCCTGCTATCCCCAGGGAGGGGAAAAAGACAGACAGAAATGTATTTACATGCCTTTATTTCTGTCTTTTGCAGCAGTACAGAGAAACATGTCTGCACTCCCTTTACATCAACAGCAGAGAGAATATAACTCCTCCCATGTACTTCCAGTACAGGTCAAATAACACACTGAGCTAACATCCGGTGCTCAATACAGTGAATGGACTGCCCCCTTCTTCCCACGGTAACAGTAACAAACATCAACATCCTGTTTGGCTTTCCAGCCAGCTGCAGAAGCTTCTGTTTGCTGCTGCATTGCTCCTTTTTGGTAACATTTATAACCCTATACCTTCTTCCAGAAGGCAGAAGCTGAAAGAGATCATTTCCAGGGTGTGTGTGATGGCCTGGGATTCCGATTCAGAGGATGAACCAGAGGAATCCCAGCCTGCACTGGAGTCCCCGCCTCCAGGGCCGGCTGAACTGGGGCAAGGCCTAGATGCTGAAGAGCCTGCACCTGTGACAGAGCTTCAGGAGCTGGCCCCAGGTGAAGCCCTTCTGGCCCCAGAGGGGCTTGACGACTCAGTGGCCACAGGTGAGCCTCCTCCAGGGCCCAGTAACCCTTCGGCCTCTCCTGATCTGCAGAGGCTTAGGGCAGAGAGGCGAAGGGAACTGGTTGCCCCCAGGAGGAGTGCTCGCCTTAAGGCCAGAGGAGGCGGGGCTCCTGGGGGCCGGGACCGCCCCCGGCCTTAGAAGAGGATAAAAGCCCAGTCAGCCTGGCCCCAGGTTGCGGGAGCAACGTCGTTGTTGGCTTCGGACCTTCCTGTGTTCCTGATCCCTGCTCGGCCTCCTGTTCCTGACTATCCGGTGCTCCTGTTCCCTGCTCAGCCTCCTGTTCCAGCGTTCCTGTTCCCCGCCCGGCTCTCCGCCTTGGACCTCGCCCCTCTTCGTGTGGACTCTGCTTACACCCACGGTACCTACCCCCGGGACCAGCACAGTGTGTACTATCCTGCGCTATCTCTGCAGCTTTCTTATGACACCTGGAAGCATAGATTTGATCTAAGCTGGGAAGAGTGCACCCAATTATTCTCTCTGCAGTCTTTACAAACCTGGACAGCATTGTTTTTTCCCTGGCCGTGCAGCTCCCAAACCACACACACAGACCATAAATTGTTTTTCCGGAGGATTCTGAGAAAATATAACCTCTGCTGTGCTCTCTTCATCAGGTCTTTGCTGTTTTCTCCCCAGGTTAGGTCATCTCTCAACTCCATTCCCAGAAATCGAAAGACTGAGACCTGTTCCACACACTTCCCCTCAATAATAAGTGGCTGAACAATAATTCTCACTGAACAATAATTATCTCAGCGTGGTCCCACATCCTTCAGGGAACAATCCACACCACTGCCCAGAAGGAGCGAATGGAGGCTGCCCTCCTTATCCTGGATTCTGCCACTTGAAGAGGGCAGGAGGGAAGGAGAATGAGGTCCAACAGAAAGGAAGAGCAGTGGCAGCAAGGAGTTAGAAGTGGGCCCCCTACAGGCATGTGGTCCTTGGCTGATACCCAGAAACGCTGACCTTTGACAATGAACTTGCCTAAGCTATGGCACTTCAGATTACAGGAGGGGGGCATGTATAGCTGAATGGTTCTCCATAAAACAGGGATACAAAAATTCTAGGGTAGACTTTTCTGCCAGTGTATCTTCCTGCTGGAGGAGACTCTTGAGAGTCCCATGGACTGCAAACCTATCCATTCTTAAGGAAATCAGCCCTGAGTGCTCACTGGAAGGACAGATCCTGAAGCTGAGACTCCAATACTTTGGCCACCTCATGAGAAGGGAAGACTCCCTGGAAATGACCCTGATGTTGGGAAAGATGGAGGGCACAAGGAGAAGGGGACGATGGAGGACGAGATGGTTGGACAGTGTTCTTGATGCTACCAGCATGAGTTTGACCAAACTGCGGGAGGCAGTGGAAGACAGAAGTGCCTGGCGTGCTCTGGTCTGGTCCATGGGGTCACGAAGAGTCGGACACGATTAAACAACAACAAGCTTCCTGGGGGAAAGGGTTGATTGTTAAACCTGGTTGGTCGGCATCCATCTGTCGTGGGAAACAAAGGAGGAATGTGCCTTTGGAGGTGAAGTCAAACTGTTAGAAGGTGCAGTGCTTGCTGTGGCTGTAGAGACCAGTACAGGAGAGACATGTTGTGTTGCAGCCGGGGCACATGAAGGCATCCGGTTGTTCTGCTGCAGATGCACCATGGCATTTCTTCTCTCTGCACTCCTCCCAATGGTCATTCTTCCTCTGGTCACTGCTGTGGATACACAACCTGTCTGTCTGTCTTCAGTTACTGTGGTTGCCTCAAGGGATTCCCACGGGGCAGTGTTGATGTTGCTAGACTTTGTGTCACATTTCCAGACATCTTTGCAATGCAGAGTTGGCCTGCCAACAGGCCTGGAGCCTGAAGCCACGTCCTTGGGGATCCTGCCATCTTCCATTTTTTGGAACATGACCAAGGCAGCGGCCGTTGACATCCCTGAGTCTGGGGTGCAAACATGCTGGGAATGTGGACTTGGAGAAGCACATCTTTATCTGAGACTTTGTCCTGCCATGTGATACCCAAAATCCTCCTGATGCAACGGACATGTGGATAGTGGTGGAGGAAGGGGGTGCGGGGGGTGCGGTCCGCCCTGGGTGTGTGTGTGTGTGACAAAATGAGGGTTTTTTAATTTTAAAAAATGGGCTCCGAAAACTTTTTAGGAGTGATGTGGTGGCTTAGGCGCCTGCAGGTTCCACATCTGCCTACTGCCTCTCCCTCAGCCAGTGTGGAGCCAGTGTGGTGTACTGGTTAAGAGTGGTAGTCTCTTAATCTGGTGAATCGGGTTCGCTTCCCTTCTCCTCCACATGCAGCTGCTGGTCTAGTCACACTTCTCTGAAGTCTCTCAGCCTCACTCACCTCACAGAGTGTTTGTTGTGGGGGAAGAAGGGAAAGGAGATTGCTCACCGATTTAAGACTCCTTAGGGTAAAGCGGGATATCAAATCCAAACTCTTCTCCTCTTCTTCTTCTCAACCACCCTATAGCTGAGGGGGAGGCAGCAGAGGGTCTCCAAGCATTGGAGAGGCTCGCTCCATCCCCCATGGGCAGATCGCCCCACCCCCAGCTGCAGGACACGCCCCTGCACCAGGCACCCGGGCAGCTAGCTACACCGCTGCATGTGGAAGAGGTTGAGGTGTCGCTCCTGACAGGTGTAAGTTGCCCACAACTTGCATCCGTAAAGCAACATGCTCAATGCACAAGCCTGGTTGACCTTCATCTGGGTATCTGTTACATCACATTTTCCCATACCCTTTTGAAGAGGCAAGCCATTGCCATACCATAGCTGCCTTGCCAATACGCCTGTTAAGCTCTTTGTCAATGGAGAGGTTGCTGGTTATGGTGGAACCCAGGTAGACAAAACTGTCACTTCAACCATATATGGAGGGCTGAAAATTCCAACCCCTGATCTAATGAGAACATGGGAGGAGCCCTCCTGCCTCAAACTAAAGACCAGTCTTTTCCATTTAAGGCCCCATAACTGCCTTACCAATAACTCTGGCATAAGGTAAAGGGACCCCTGACCATTAGGTCCAGTCGTGGATGACTCTGGGGTTGCGGTGCTCATCTCGTTTTACTGGCTGAGGGAGCCGGCGTACAGCTTCCGGGTCATGTGGCCAGCATGACTAAGCCACTTCTGGCAAACCAGAGCAGCACACAGAAACACCATTTACCTTCCCGCTGGAGTGGTACCTATTTATCTACTTGCACTTTGATGTGCTTTTGAACTGCTAGGTTGGCAGGAGCTGGGACCGAGCAACAGGAGGTCACCCTGTTGCAGGAATTTGAACCGCCAACCTTCTGATCAGCAAGTCCTAGGCTCTGTGGTTTAGACCACAGTGCCACCCGTGTCCCAACTCTGGCATAAGGATCTCCTAACAGCTCTCAGCACCCTTAAGAAACTACACCTCCCAGAATTCTTTGGGGGGCAGCCATGACTGTTTAAAGTGTTCCTCACTCTTGTCTTATGCAGTGGGGGCAGAGACCACAGATTCTGACACATCGCAGCGCTGAAGCGATAGGCCACAGAATTTGTGGCTGGATCGAGACACATTAAAAAAGCATTAGAGGAAAATGGAAAAAAACCCACATTGCTGAAACATCAAACTCCACAGCGCAATCTGGTGCCACACGTTTATGAAGCAATTATGACGATAGAATTGCCTGAATGCAGCTGAGTCCTGTGTCAGCTTTCAGGGTGTCACAGAGCTCTTTCTCCCCTTAGAAGCAAACACAAGGGAGCTTTCACAACATAATATTGCCACAGAAAGGAAGACCTGAAGGTCTAGCCCTTCTTCTAATAGAACGACTCATGAGCAAACTTGTCAGCAGCTAATTCTGCACCCCACAGCTTGTTAAGTGTGATGATGTTTGAGAGTGCCAGTGGCAGCTACACAAATTGATTTTTTTAATATGAGGGAAGCTAGCCTTGTAACACGCGTCTGCAGCTGTGGCTCTTGTCCTTTCCCATTTTGAAAAACGGCTGAGGAAACAATTTATTTACTTGATGTTATTCAGGAGAGTTTGTTTGCAGCCTGGGCATCTGAGTTGGCACACTGGTAGTTCATTAGAGCTTGGGATGAGAGTCTGCTCAGGAGGTTAGATTTCTGCCAGATGCTTTCACCCTCCTGACTTCTTACATATCAGGGTTCTCCTCCTCCTCTTCCCCTTCTTCTTCTTCTTCTTCTTCTTCTTCTTCTTCTTCTTCTTCTTCTTCTTCTTCTTCTTCTTCTTCTTCTTCCTCTTCTTCTTGCCAGCTTGAGAAATCAGCAAAACTCTCCTCTAGTCAATTACAAATGAGAGACGATGCAGAAATGCCACCTCGAATCCTCATGTAAGTTG
Source organism: Podarcis melisellensis (assembly GCF_964234715.1). Taxonomy (NCBI): domain Eukaryota; kingdom Metazoa; phylum Chordata; class Lepidosauria; order Squamata; family Lacertidae; genus Podarcis; species Podarcis melisellensis. The sequence goes on along the minus strand of NC_138528.1, from coordinate 9,588,017 downwards.
ATCAAAACCAATTGAGTTCCAGGAGGGGGAAGATTTCTCCTCCTCATCAGAACTCCGTTAGCAATCTGAAAATTAAACTTGTGCCAAAGGATGGATTGGCCCTGAGGGGACGACTCGGTGAGTCTGCCAGCCTCCAGAAAACCCTCAAAACTAATGGCTCGGAACTGTCACAGGAACAGCATCGAGGGCCAAGATTAGTTGCTTTCTTCCTTGGACTCGGAGGGTCTATTAAATGACCCCTGAGTGCAGCACGTCAGGAGAACACTACCTCTGAGTGCCTGGCAAGACATAATGGCTCAGATTCACAGAAAGTGAAATTGAAATCCATGACTATTTTGGTCTTTGGGAAAGATGATAGGCAAGAGACCTGGCATAGGGAGGGGACTGCCCCCAACAAATCTCTCTGGATTTCAGGGAGCATGCAGGTCTCTTATGAGCTGACTTTAAGGTGCCCAGCTGCTCATCACCAAACATGAGAATTAATAGAGCTATGGCATAGTGGTGGGGTATCTGCTTTTCATGAAGAAGGTCCTTGGTTCAATCCCCAGCATCTCCAGCTAGGAACGTCCCTGGAGAGCCACTGCCAGTCTGTGTAGAAAATAACACTTGGCTCACTTACAGACCTTCCAAGTGTCCCTATTTTCCAGGGACAGTTCTGGATTTACAGAAGCTGCCCCAGTTTCTGATTTGATCCCAGAATGTCCTACTTTCTTTAGGACATCCCTATTTTCATTGGAGAAATGTTGGAGGGGATGGAGTTATATGACCCCTGAGCCAAGGAACTTATTATTATTATTATTATTATTATTATTATTATTAGCCTGTTGTCTTTGTCCATGGAGTTTTCTTGGCAGGGATACTGGAGTGGCTTGCTGGTTCCTGCTCCAGGTGGATCACGTTTGGTCAAAACTCTCCACTATGACCTGTCCATCTTGGGTGCCCTGCACGGCATAGTTCATAGCTTCTCTGAGTTATCCAAGCCCCTTCGCCACGGCAAGGCAGTGATCCATGAAGGGGAAAGACTGAAGCTGAGACTTCAATACTTTGGCCACCTCATGAGAAGAGAAGACTCCCTGGAAAAGACCCTGATGTAGGGAAAGATGGAGGGCACAAGGAGAAGGGGATGACAGAGGACGAGATGGTTGGACAGTGTTCTCGAAGCTACCAGCATGAGTTTGACCAAACTGCGGGAGGCAGTGGAAGACAGGAGTGCTTGGCGTGCTCTGGTCCATGGGGTCACGAAGAGTCAGACACGACTAAACTTTTTGTGGCAAACTTTACTTTGCTGTTTCATCTTCACCTGCAAACCACTTTGCTCAAAACCCAATAACCCAATGGAGGATTGAACTGGCTGATAGGCTGGTGGTTCTCTCAGCCTCAACCTACCTCAAAGGGTTGTTGTGAGTGTGAAGGAAGAGGGCTGGTGTGCCTTGGAGGGGAGGCTGTCTTTAGCAGAAGGAAGCTGGAAGAAAGATAATGAGTAAATATGGAAGAAATTTATTTATGGGACCGCCTTTCCTGGTCTGCCCTGCAGAGGACCTTAAGGTCCATGAATAATCATAGTTTAGAGGTCCCGGGCCCTAAGGAAGTCAGATTATCCTCCACCAGGGCCAGGGCCTTCTCAGTGATGGCTCCGACCTGGTGGAATGCTCTATCCCATGAGACTAGGGCCCTGCAGGATTTAACTTCCTTCTGCAGGGCCTGTAAGACAGAGCTATTCTGCCTGGCTTTCAATCTGAACTTAGCCTGATCTTTTATTCCCCTTCCTTCCCTCCCCCTCCCCTTTTTATGAAGATTACCTGCTCTGGGATCCCACAGCTAATTCTCCCCTGGTCTCCTCGCTAGCACAAATAGGACTAATTTAGCCAGCTAGCTCTGGTGATCATCTAACGTTTATTGGATGGATTTCCCCCCTAAATTGATTTTTGAAATCTGAATTTATTGTTATTCAAGTTTTATACTGTATTTTATGCTGTTTTTTGTTGCATCAATTAAGTGTTTTAAATTTGTTGTTAGCCGCCCTGAGCCCGGTTTTCTGAACTGGGAAGGGCGGTATAAATTAAAATGTATTATTATTATTAAGAAAGGCATTGTTATAACTCCAAGAAGGCATTATAAAACCTTGGATTTTCAGAGTGATTGGACTTCCTTGCATTTGAGCCCTTGGACGGTCTGCTTTTTTGCTACCTCCTTAAACCCCTCTTGTTAGCAGAACACTCTAAACTTCTTTTGATTGATCTCCAATGCATCTGTGTGTTCACCGATAGCCGAGTCTGCTACTGGCCTTACTCGGGACTTATGTGTTAAGTTGTGGGTGAACATATCAGACGACACAGCGCTTCTTCAAACAGCTCTTGTTTATTCACAGGCCAGGACAGAACTGAACTGAAGGGTTCAGTCAGCCTGCTTATATAGAGCTCCAGTACAATGTAACTGTAACAATTTTCTAAAACTATCCAATCACTGAACATCACTTTCGATCCCTTATTTGCATAACTATCTACAGTATCCCCCTGCTGGCCCAGGGTGAGAACTTCAGTACATAACATTATGTAAGACATTTCTCCCCAACCTGGTGCTCTACAGATATTTTTGGACAACCACTCCGCAGCCGGCACAACTAAAGACACACAAGGAGCCCAGGGAGGCAGACACGCAATTAAAAACAAAAACCAAGCAAAAGCATTCTAAAACACCCTTAGAACAATTACGATTAAAAACATTCTAAAAGCAGTTACGAGTAAAAACATCCTTCCACCAGTTATCTTGAGGGTGCTAGAAGAAGTTCTGCATACCCTCCAACATTTCTCCAATAAAATAGGGATATTCTAAGGAAAAACAGGACATTCTGGGATCAGACTGGAAATTGGGACAGCTTCTGTAAATACAGGACTGTCCCTAGGAAAAAGGGACACTTAGTAGGGCGGTTCATTAAAAATGTTGGTTTTTTTTTGTTTTGTTTTTTTAAATGCCTGCTCCAAAGGTCTTATCTTACTACACTAGCAATTATATTCCGGAGTGTATATTTTGAACGTTCCGGAGCCCCGTTCGCAATATGAGCAAAACTCAACGCGCGTCTGTGCGTGTGCGCAGGTTACGATTCGCCACTTCTGCGCATGCGCGTGACATCATTTTGTGTATCTGCGCATGCACGAGCGGCGAAACCTGGAAGTAACCCTTTCTGGTTGCCACGGGACGCAACCTGAAAATGTGCAACCTGAAGCAAGCGTAACAAGAGGTATGACTGTATCTGAAATTTCATGCATATCAGTTAATATCTTGACCCTCTTCCACGAAAATAGCTGTTTACTTGGCCGTTTTCCTATATTGTAAAGGCTAAAATTTCAATTCATTGGATCAGGGTCAAGATATTAACTGATATGCATGAAATTTCAGATATAGCTATATAATCCCTAGTGTAGTAAGATCTTTGGAGCAGGCATTTTTTTTAAAAAAGTTTTTTATGAACCACCCTAATACTTAGAGGGTCTGATCAGCCACCACCTTTGTAAACCATCATATTTTCAAATTCCTCCTGAAAGTTGATAATGATTGAGAGCAGCACATCTTACTAGGGATGGCATTCCACAACCAGGGAGCCACCATTGAAAAGGCCCTGTCATGGGTAATCACCAACAAGGCCTACGCTTTATTTTTTAAAATGTAAAGACTCTAAGCAGTATGCGGGGACGCGGGTGGCGCTGTGGGTAAAACCTCAGCACCTAGGGCTTGCCGATCGCATGGTCGGCGGTTCGAATCCCCGCGGCGGGGTGAGCTCCCGTCGTTCGGTCCCAGCTCCTGCCCACCTAGCAGTTCGAAAGCACACTTAAGTGCAAGTAGATAAATAGGTACCGCTTTATAGCGGGAAGGTAAACGGCGTTTCCGTGTGCTGCGCTGGTGCTGGCTCGCCAGAGCAGCTTCGTCACACTGGCCACATGACCCGGAAGTGTCTGCGGACAGCGCTGGCCCCCGGCCTCTTAAGTGAGATGGGCGCACAACCCTAGAGTCGGACACGACTGGCCCGTACGGGCAGGGGTACCTTTACCTTTACTTAAGCAGTATGCACAATATAGAGATAGAAAGACGCACAGACCCCAAGTGGTCTCAAAAATACCTTCTAAAGAGTCAGGACATAGACATAGTTTTAAAATATCATTTTAAGGTTTTGGCTTTCTAGATCATTCGTTTCATTGACTTGTTAAGTGGGATTTTAAAAGGTTTTATTTTTAAAAGGAGAGGGAAAGGAATGAAGCCTTCAAGTATCCACCAAATGTTGACATTCTAATTTAATCAGTTTTAATTGTTATTCCTTTTAAATGTCAGCTGGATGCATTATCCGGAGCTGGAGAAGCTTGTTAAAATGACTTCATGAGCACTTGTCTTCAACAAGGAGTCAATGGCACTTTGCTGGCTGGGCTTCTCTCATAGATTTCCTGGAACCGAAAAGCGCAAAAAAGCAGAGAGAGAGAGAGAGAGAGAGAGAGAGAGAGAGAGAGAGAGAGAGAGCGCGCATCTCATGCATTTATTTTTATTTATTTACTTCTTTGACCACCCATTTCAAAGTAATAGCCATGACATGGTTGGCTCGGTGGAAGTAATCTAAAATAAGAGCCGGAACAATGCTGACGAATCCAAAAATATGCTATGTCGGCATTGAAACAATGGCCTCCCAGTGGAGTTTGTAACTGTCTCTCTGCTGTGGTTTTGCCATTCGGCATGCGGTTCAATCTAACTGCCCATAGCACTATTAAATTATGGAACTCACTGCCACTGGAGGCAGTATTAGCCACCAGCTTAGATGGCTTTGAAAGAAAATCAGTCAAATTCATGGAGGAGGTAAAGTTAAAGATAAAGGACCCCTGAACAGTTAAGTCCAGTCAAAGGCAATAATGGAGTTGTGGTGATCATCTCGCTTTCAGGCCAAGGGAGCTGGCGTTTGTCAACAGACAGCTTTCCAGGTCATGTGGCCAGCATGACTAATAATAATAATAATAATAATAATAATAATAATAATAATAATAATAATTTATTTATACCCCGCCCATCTGGCTGGGTTTCCCCAGCCACTCTGGGTGGCTTCCAACTGAATATTAAAAACAGTACAGCATCAAACATTAAAAACTTCCCTAAAGAGGGCTGCCTTCAGTTGTCTTTTAAAAGTAAAATAGTTGTTTATTGCTTTGACATCTGCTGTCAAAGTGACTAAACCACTACTAGTACAACGAAACACCATGATGGAAACCAGAGCACACGGAAACAGTGATACCTATTTATCTACTCGCACTGGTGTGCTTTTGAACTGCTAGGTAGGCAGGAGCTGGGACAGAGCAACAGAAACTCACCCTGTTGTGCAGATTCGAACTGCCAACCTTCTGATTGGCAAGCCCAAGAGGCTCAATGGTTTAGACCACAGCGCCACCCGCATCCCTATTGGTGACTATTAGCCATTGTCAGGAGTTCAGTGAAGATCTTACTTGGAAAATAAATACAACCCAGGTGGTTAAGAAAGCCCAACAGAGACTCCATCTCCTCAGAGTATTGCGGAAGAATGATGTCAATCAGCATCTGATGATCTCCTTCTACCGGTCAACAATAGAAAGTGTCTTTTCATATTGCATCAAGGTGTGGTACGCTGGTTTGACATCAACTGATAGGAAGTGCCTACAGAGCGTGGTGAATACAGCAAAAACAGACGGACCTCAGCATAACACTCAAAACGGAAGTGTGGCACTCAAATCAGTAGCAGAACACTCAAAATGGAGTACATTTGACTTCCAAAAAAAGTTTGCAAACCGGAACACTTCCTTCCAGGTTTGCAGTGGTTGGGTTCCAAGTTGTTTTGAGTACCAAGGCATTTGAGAACCAAGGTACCACTGTAAGAGGAAATGGATCACTAACATTGACATTGATTTGCATAAAATCTGCTAATTCTAATTTCTACCATGTAGCAATTGTTGCTATATTCCTATATAACCCACCCTAACACCCCTCTGTGGTGTTCTCTGTTCAACCCCTCTTGTCAGAAGGAATTGGTGACAGTTTATTTTGGAAAACCTATGAATTTTCATTGCCCCAAAAAGAGGGGGGAAAGAGGGACACACAGAGAGATCCAAGTCCCATAGATGCCTCAAGTCCCACTGCTATTCTTTTGAAAGTGTTTAAAATTAGCCGGCTGATTATTCAACAAACGGGAGTAAGATCAAACGAGGCCTGTCAATCAGCATGAGGGGAGGCTTGTGGCTGATTGGAAAATAATCCTTTATGGTCCCTGAACAACAACAACAACAAAAACCTCTGGATGCAGATGTTTTCTAGAACAAAGGAGTGGGACTTCAGGCCTGAGCCCTCTCTGTCTGGCCCTCCAATTTGCCCCAGGTCACGACCCTCACCAGCCCTGCTTCGCACCCTCATCAAGTTGTTTTTCTTGGCTGGAATACTTCCCTCCGCAGTTTAAGAAGGATATTGGAAAGCTGGAAGGTGCACAGAGGAGGGCGACCAAGATGATCAAGGGTCTGGAAACCAAGCCTGATGAGGAGCACTTGAGGGAGCTGCCTATGGTTAGCCTGAAAAAGGGAGACTGAGAAGAGAAGTCTGAGAGGAGATATGATATCCATCTTCAAATATCTTAAGGGCTGTCACATGGAAGAGGGAACAAGCTTGTTTTCTCTCGCTCTGCAGCAGGCATAGGCAAACTCGGCCCTCCAGATGTTTTGGGACTACAATTCCCATCATCCCTGACCACTGGTCCTGTTAACTAGGGATCATTGGAGTTGTAGTCCCAAAACATCTGGAGCGCCAAGTTTACTATGCCTGCTCTGGAGGGTAGGACTCGAAAATCCATGGCTTCAATTTACAAGAAAGGAGATTCCGACTAAACATTAGGAGGAACTTTCTGACAGTAAGAGCGATTTTGAGAGTGGAACAGATTCTCTTAAGAGCTGCATGCTGACTGGCAAATTGGAGGTGAAAGCAGACAGAATTAAAGAGGTGAGAGACATTGTTATCAGATTATTTTATTTGGGAGGTTTATACAGTGGTACCTCGTGTTACATACGCTTCAGGTTACATACGCTTCAGGTTACAGACTCGGCTAACCCAGAAATAGTACCTCGGGTTAAGAACTTTGCTTCAGGATGAGAACAGAAATCGTGCTCCGGCAGCACGGCAGCAGCAGGACGCCCCATTAGCTAAAGTTGTGCTTCAGGTTAAGAACAGTTTCAGGTTAAGAACGGACCTCCGGAACGAATTAAGTACCACTGTATTGCAAAATAATAATAGTAAAAATATTGTAACGAGTCGTGCAAATTATGGCTGTAGTCCTGTAGGCACATGAGAGTCAGTCCCCATCGAATAGGATTCTCCTACAAAAGTGCAGAAGCAAATTTACGAAGCAATGCTTCTCCAACCTGATGTCCTACAGATGTTCTGGACTACAACTCCCATCATCCTTGACAATTGGCCATGCTGGATGGGGCTAATGGGATTTGTAGGTCCAAACATCCAAATGGCACCGCATTGGGGAAGACTGTTCTGAAACTTCCTAGCAGGCTGCTCCAGAGATCAGGAATACAGATGTCCATTTCTTCCATACGCAAAGAGTGCTGCTCATTATAACTTTTCAGTCCCTGAGCCTATTTTTGCAGCAGAGGAATATTATATAAGCAGTCTTCGCATCACCTTTTCTCTCAAAACCCAGAGCAGTTTCCAGATGGTAGTCATGAGCTGCAGCCAGACACGTCACATAACAAATCGGCAGAGGCAACTTTCAGGTACTCCAGAGCCTGAGTAGACAGAGAGACATTTTTCTCTCCTTTCCTAACAATACAACCTGAGGTCATCTACTGAAATTGATGGGCAGGAGATTCAAGACAGACTCTTCTTTTCTTTTTCTGAAGCATACTTAACCGATGGAATTCTCTGCCACGCAGATGCAGTTTTGAATTCCACGCAAAAGGATTTCACAATAGGCATCCAGAAAATATTTTCAGAAAATATGAGGTGTTTGACAATGACCGCTCCCCACATAAAACGTACGCAATCAGCATAGGCTTGGCTTTGCCTTCCCTCAGGTGGGATACCTGGAGGTCTCCGCCTACCCCAGTCATTTGTCCAATCCCACCTGGGGGAAGCATTGCCAAGGAGACCAGGCCAAGTAGGGGAGGGATTACCTGCCCACACAATAGAGCGAGGATCTTACCTGGGAATCCTCACTTGGCTCCAGAGCTTCTCCCACCCTACCCACCCTCAGTTAATGTCTTATTTTGCAGGTTAACTTTTCTTCACAGGTTTTGCAGGTTAACTTTTCCTTCACAGGTATGTGGGCGCTGCTACGTTAAGGTCGCTGTCAAAGGGCTGGAAAGGAATTTCCCTGGCAGGTTTCGCCTTTCCCGTAGCAAAACGTCACAACTTTGGCGGTATCAGGCCTTGGGCGGAATCCTTCTGTCCATCTCTTTGCAGCGGCGATACCAGGGTTCCCTGTTAAACGGGTTTCTGAAGGGAGGCTTTGACCGTACACCGAAAGGTCGTCATTACTCTCCCCTGCGGCGGCGGCGGTGTAACGGGGGCGGGCTCTCTCTTCTTGAACATATGTTCTCCAGAGCCAGCCCATCCCCCACACAAACACTGAATAACCCTGATGCTCCCTAGGTCCCAGGCTGGAGACTGGGGAGGGAGAACGCCCAATGCCTGAGCCAAGGTCTACCCACATTGGAAATTTAATAAAGTTGTGGCCAATTTAATCCCATCGCACGTTGTCTTGAGTCGTTATTCCACATGACAGGGGGGGCGCTCGGGATCTGGGGACTCCACCTGCCCACGCAATGGAACAAGCTGCCTTGGAAGGAGGCAAACTCTCCTTTGCTGGAAATCTTTAAGCATCGTCTGTGTAGCCATCTAGGCAGAAGTGAATTTACCAGTTTGGCAGGGTTTTGGATTAGATTACCCTTTAGGATGCAGGAAGATTCAGGCTGGAAATTCCTTTCTTCACACAGAACACATTTCAGCTTAACATTCCCCTTTTTTTTATTTAAAAAGGAAAATAGTAGGAGTGTGAACATGTCCATAGATTTGTCTTATATGTGTATCTGTTGTTGTTTTTAATGGCGTGTTCTGAGTCACTCAGTGCTCTCTTGGTGTCAAACTATTTTTTTGTGTGTGTGTTGCAAGCGACTCTGCTTAGAACAAAGCTCTGCGTTTCTCATTCACTATCAGATAATCTAAGAACGGCTATAACTTTTTTTTTCACCTTTGGACAAAGTGGATGAAATTTGCAGGTGTAAGAGTCACTCCAGTGTGGATTAAGCCTGTCAGATTACAGACATAAGAGATCCAGGATCTTTTTGTGAGGAAAGCAAAAGTATTCAGTTTCATCTATCATCCATATTAGGACCATATTTTTATCAGGGTAACTGAACATCCAAAATCTATATTAGCGTCTATTTTCAAGGGCAGGAAAGGTTTCTCTCTTGCTCTTTCTTAGTTTCGGATAATTAAGAGTGGGGAAAATTGTGTGTATTCTTCCTTGTGCATTTTTAAAAACTTGACAGCTTCACAGCGGTCTTTTCTTACAGGACAGGCCTTTAATAGGCTTTACAACACTGCCTGACAAGTTCTGAAGAGCTCTAGCTTGCTCACTCTTTTTTGTTACATCTGAGTAATGTAGAATTTAAAAAAACAACCCTAAGATTTTTATTTATTTATTTTTTAAATGTTATCTGCTACTGTTTTAACAAGAAAATAAAGCAGAATGCTTCTGCGCTCTTCAGGCACCATTTTGCAAAACTCATTGACCTAGAGCAGGCATGTCCAACAGATAGATCGTGATCTACCGGTAGATCACTGGCCATCTGGTAGATCATTGGCTCCCCCCCCCCCAAAGAAGCTGAACAACTGTGGCTCCCTAAAAAAAGCTAAACGTTTTACCTCCTTCCTAAAAAAAGCTCAACAACCTGAACCCCCAAAAAGGGGGTAGATCGCTGCCAGTTTTTAACTCTGTGAGTAGATCGCAGACTCTTGGGAGTTGGCCACCCCCGACCTAGAGAAACATGCAGGAAATCATAGAGCTGTAAATGCAGAAATGCAGAGAAACCTCAGAGTGACACAATGCTTTGTGGGAGCCCTAATCTGATCCAGAGGCATAGCTGTCAACCGTCCCTTATTTGGCGGGAAACTCCCTTATCCCAGCGCCATGTCCCGCTGCTGTCCCGAATTGATGATGTCCCTTAAATTTCCCGGGTTTCATGTTCGCCGCCGGCTCGGGAGGGAAGCAGCAGCTCGGGGTCCTCCACTGTGAGAGAGAGCGCACGCGCATGAGCTGCCGCATATCCGTCTCCCTTTTGCCCCTCAGGGGGGCATCGTGAGGAGACGGGTGATGGCGGGCGGGCAGGCAGCCCCTCTCTTGCGAGACTTCCGCCGCGCTGCCAGGGGAAGTCGGAGGCAGCAGCAGTGGCTGAGGAGGCGGCCTGAGGGAGGAGGAAGAGGAGGGGATGGGAAGAGATGCTGAAGGGCGGCGCTTCAGCGGCCGCCATGGCGCTGCAACCACCTCATGCTGGGCTTGTGGGCGGCGTGGGCGAGAGTCTCTCTCCCTCCCTCTCGGGCAGAGAAGGGCCGATGGAACTCATAAACCAAGCAAAATCCCTTATTTTGGCTGCTGGTCCCTTATTTCCGAGGCTGCTGGTCCCTTATTTTCAAATCTGTAAGTTGACAGCTATGTCCAGAGGGAAGGGGGTTATTGACATCCCACTTTGCCTCTGAGGTGTGAGAAATACCCTTGAAACACCCCAATTTCCCTCAGCATTGCACTCTCTACAAAGACCTGAGAAATGAGATCATCACCCAACTCGTACTAACCATCCCAGGGCGCTCAACCACTGCCACAATGTCCTTTCTTCTATCAGATCAAAATGAGCAGATAACAGCAAAGGTTGCCGGGTTAATAGCAGGGGCAATCAGAATAAGGGCCACTAACTGACTGCTGATTCAGGACTTTAAATTGTGCTCTTATATCAAATTTCCCTTTCTGCGTATACTGTAATGTTTTATTGTTGCTATGGCCATTGGCTAATGCGAATCAAGTTTTATCTATCTATCCCTCAGCATTTGGTCCTCAGAGCTGATGAACACTGTAAAAAAAAAAGGTGTTGCCATAGCTAGGACACATGAAGAAATACATCATTGCACACAAGAATTAAACAAAGATTATGGTGTTCAAGTGTGAGTGTGTGTGGGGGGGGAGTGAGGACTTCTAACCTCCTATGTTGTATTCTGCAAAGAGAGGGGCATCACACTCTAGTCAAACCCACCAGAACCTCTTTTCGCTGAATTTGCAAAAATTCACAGCATTCAGTGTTTAATCAGCTTGCATTTTCCTAGTGCTGTCGGCCTGTGTCAGAATTTGCTGATCTCTGGAGTTTCTAGGGACCTTTTCATGTTCAATGAAATTCCTATCTGGAAGAGCACAATGAGCACAGCAGCTGCCCTAAATAAAGGAGCAGTCTTCCCAGGAGACCTCAAGGTGGCTTTGGGCAGCGCTTCCCTCCTTCCTTCTTCTGGCTTTTTTATGTCCTCTTTGACTTATATTAGGACTATTATTGAACAATATTTGTAAATGAATATAGACAGACAACAAGAACTTGTATATATAGAAAGATTTATTTGTTTATGGACATTTAATGGAAAAAATCTTATTGAAAATGGACAAAGACAATGCGAAAACTAATAAAGATTCAAAAGAAAAAAAGAAAAAGAAAATGTGTACAGTAGCACCTCGGCTTGCGCCCTCCATCTTTCCCAACATCAGGGTCTTTTCCAGGGAGTCTTCTCTTCTCATGAGGTGGCCAAAGTATTGGAGCCTCAGCTTCAGGATCTGTCCTTCCAGTGAACACTCAGGGCTGATTTCCTTAAGAAGGGATAGGTTTGATCTTCTTGCAGTCCATGGGACTCTCAAGAGTCTCCTCCAGCACCAGAATTCGAAACATGGATCTTTCATGGATCACTGCCTTGCCGTGGCGAAGGGGCTTGAGTAACTCAGAGAAGCTATGAGCTATGCCTTGCAGGGCCACCCAAGAAGGGCAGGTCATAGTGGAGAGTTTTGACCAAACGTGATCCACCTGGAGCAGGAGCCGGCAAGCCACTCCAGTATCCCTGCCAAGAAAACTCCAGGGACAAACCCTGCTAGTGAGTTGATTTCTTTACATTGATTCCGTAGATACAGCATAATTGGTTCCCAATCTTCTTTAAAATCTCTATTGTCTTTGTCTCTGAGTCTTTCGGTTGGCTTCGCCATTTCAGCATATTCCATCAGTAAAGACAACTCTGGGCCTTTTACTATGTTTTGTCCTATTATCTCTCTGATTTCTTTGAATGCATCCTCCCAGAGTGTGGCCACCTTATCACAGGCCCACCACATGTGCTGATGGAAGCTAAGAACCTCAGAAGGTCAGGCCAGAGACCTATTTAGTTCAGCATCCTGTTTTCACAAGTAGCAAATCAGATGCTTTTGAGAAACCCACGAGCAGGATCTGAGCACAATAGCAGTCTCCCCTCCTGCTACTGGTATTCGGAGGCATTGCTGTGTTGGAACATTCTAGAAGGAACTTGAAAATGGTCTTGAACAAGTTGCTAGGCAACGGAAAAATTCCCCAGCAACAGGTGTCCTTATAGGGCATGTGATCAACTAAGTCAGTGTAAATGAGTATGCGAATGAGTCAGTGTTAGGTCTCTGGCAGGATGGCTAAAAGAGAAAAAAGATGATGTTGCTTCATTTGTTTTTATTCATTTATCAATGTAAAGTTTTGTAAATAATAAAGGCTCTGAGAAACAGAACCAAATGGTGTTTGGTTGTAGTGGGAATTTCACTAAGAAAGAGCTGGAATGCTGCTGTTGTAAAGAGGTAAAAGTGCAGAAAAGCTTTTCTGTAAAAGGAACTCTACCTTATTTCTATGTTTGAAGCACCTATCACTGCATATTTGCAGGATATTGACTGTTGAATCCTACTACAATTCCTGTTGGTTAAGAAATTGCAGATTACAGGCTTCCTGATCTGCCTACATCATGTTTGCTCCTAAACATGTAAAACAGGTACCCCCAACAACAACATCTATCCCACGTCCATTCAAATGAGCAGTTTTTACAATTGTGGTATGTTTTATAATATTCATGAAGCATTTGAGCATGAGTGCTAGTGCTTAAACTACCATCTGCTATTTCTCCTTGTTATCTCAGGTCACCTCTAAACTATAAATCTATCCCTCTTTCAAGGCTAACAATCTACAGTGCACACTTGGGTTGCGAATGTGATCCGTGCGGGATGCACGTTCACAACCCGCAGCATCCGCAACCTGCAGTGGCATGTTTGCACACGTGCAGGTTGCGATTCAGTGTGTCTGCACATGCACAAAGCGCAATTTAGCGCTTCTGCGCATGCGTGACCACCGAAACCCGTTCCGGTACGTCTGGGTTTTGGTGGTCTGCAACCCAAAAAAATGCAACCTGAACATCTGTAACCCGAGGTATGACTGTACTTCTAACACATTCTTTACTTAATTTTAACATTAGCCAGAAAAAGAGCCTCTTAGGGAGTCAAGCTTGTGAGTCCAATATTTGCTTTGTCTCAGCAACTCAGGATGTAAGACATTTGCAACTCAGGTTGTAAAACATGCTGATAAAGAGTTCTGCAAAGGGGCCCTCATTGGGGATCCTTTGAACTTCGTTGTTCATAGAATTGGTTTTAAGACAGGCATGACCATCTTCACCATACCTTCCCAAAGAATAAAACTCATTTTCATTCGTTCATCCCACAAAAGGCTTTTGCCTCCATCTCAGTGTTCTTTGATAACTACTGGCTATTCCTAATAAGGGCTGCAGGTGGCGTTGTGGGTTAAACCACAGAGCCTAGGGCTTGCCAATCAGAAGGTTGGCGGTTCGAATCCTCACAATGGGGTGAGCTCCCGTTGCTTGGTTCCAGCTCCTGTCAGCCTAGCAGTTCGACAGCATGAAGTGCAAGTAGATAAATAGGTACTGCTCCGGCGGGAAGGTAAACAGCATTTCCGTGTGCTGCTCTGGTTCACCAGAAGCGGCTTAGTCATGCTGGCCACATGACCCGGAAGCTGCACACCGGCTCCCTCGGCCAATAAAGCGAGATAAGCGCCGCAACCCCAGAGTCATCCGTGACTGGTCCTAACGGTCAGAGGTCCCTTTACCCTTTACCTTATGCCTAATATTTCTGTTCATGTAACATTTCTTTGACTCCTATTATTTGTGATTTTTATGCACATTTTACATGTTTGCTGTTTATGAATTGTGAAACAATATAATTTTATAAATTTATTGCCAGTACATTATTAGCCGCGTGTTGCTTGTGGTTGCTCAGAATTTTTTTGGCCAAGGCTGGCACCAATTTAAAGGGGAACTTGCCGCATGGGGCAGCCCAATCTGCCTCTTCGACAGAAAATTTACCAGTCTGTGTTTGTTTCAAAACACAGGCATCCATGCAAATAGCAAGCTTAGCAAGGCCTGGAGTGATCTGCCACAGAGACGTCAGCTGTGTCCAGCTAACACTACCTCGGGCTTCTTGGACCTCTGGCCCCGGCTCCTTTTTAAAATTTTGTTTTAGAAGATGTCTGGAGCGTTTTTCAAACTGTGCGTGCAAAACCCTGCAGTTTTCAGAGCTAATCCACCCGATGCAAAGTTGGAGACATCTGTTCTGGATGCTGAACCTGCTGGGGGCATCTTGTGGCTCATTGGCCAAAGTCAAGACAGCGCCGAGCACCGCTTCAAGCAAGTTCTGGGCACCACAGTTCAAGAAGGACACTGACAAACTGGAACGTGTCCAGAGGAGGGCAACCAAAATGGTCAAAGGCCTGGAAACGATGCCTTATGAGGAACGGCTAAGGGTTAAGGGGTGATATGATAGCCATGTTCAAATATATAAAAGGATGTCACATAGAGGAGGGAGAAAGGTTGTTTTCTGCTGCTCCAGAGAAGCGGACACGGAGCAATGGATCCAAACTACAAGAAAGAAGATTCCACCTAAACATGAGGAAGAACTTCCTGACAGTAAGAGCTGTTCGACAGTGGAATTTGCTGCCAAGGAGTGTGGTGGAGTCTCCTTCTTTGGAGGTCTTTAAGCAGAGGCTTGACAACCATATGTCAGGAGTGCTCTGATTGTGTTTCCTGCTTGGCAGGGGGTTGGACTCGATGGCCCTTGTGGTCTCTTCCAACTCTATGATTCTATGATTCTAAGCCAGTGTGCCAGTTTGAGAGAAGGGAGAGAGGAAGCAAGTATGAAAGAGAACTCGGCATCCTGTCAAAACAAAACAAAAATTCCTTCCAGTAGCACCTTAAAGACCAACTAAGTTAGTTCTTGGTATGAGCTTTCGTGTGCATGCAGACTTCTTCAGATACACTGTGTATCTGAAGAAGTGTATCTGAAGAAGTGTATACAGTGTATCTGAAGAAGTGTGCATGCACACGAAAGCTCATACCAAGAACTAACTTAGTTGGTCTTTAAGGTGCTACTGGAAGGATTTTTGTTTTGTTTTGACTATGGCAGACCAACACGGCTACCTATCTGTAACTCGGCATCCTGTGTTGAACTTCTGCCTGCCCAGTACGTTTCCCTGCGCATAAAGCACAGCTTTTCCCTCTGTGCAATCATCTGGGAAATCTTCACCTAAGGCAGAGTAGCAGAGCAGCAGCGGTCACCTTCGTGTGGAAGGAGAAGGAAAAGAGAGTCCAAACACTGTACTTCTATTCTACACCGTTTTATTCACAAGCAAAGCAGCAAACTCCGTCAGAGCTAGAGCACATCGTGTCTTTCTCCCCTCACTCCCAGAGGAGTGCATTTCCATTGGACAACTGCGAATAAGATGTGTGTGACTGCCACACCAAAAACATCTTTTAGTGGAGGCGAAAGCTTTTACAGTGTTCTCACTGCTGCCTGCCACCACCACCCCACGCCTTCTAGGGGTACAGCCTGCGTTCTCTCTCACAGCCCCCCGCCTCCTGGCCTCTTCATCAATCAGTCTCCCGCTTATATAATCAATAGTCAGAATCATAGAATCATAGATTGGTTTCTAGTTACTAGGGTCCCAGAGATTTGGCTGGAATAGTATCTGGGAACACTGGCACTGTGCCTTGCATTTTGCTGTTTCAGCTGTCAGGATGGTCCAGTGATCTCAGGCGCTGTGTTCAGAGTGCAGTCTCCCCTGGAAGCATGGGTTTGAATCCCACTTCTGACAATAAATTTGTACCTGGACCACTGGATAGCTCAGTTGGTTAGATCGTGGTGCTGATAACACCAAGGTTGCCGGTTCGATCCCCAAATGGGACAGCTGCATATTCCTTCATCCTTTGAGTCGCTTCCAACTTTACAATTCTACGATTCTATGCCTGTTACAAACTGAATGGTTGCTGGACTGCTTGGCAGAATGAAGCTCTTCCTTCACTCTCTGCAAACACATTTGTTGTAACTCTGGTTTCAAAGTGCACCATTTAAGATTTGGCCTTGATTATTGGAGCTTACATGTATGAACCTACCAGTTAACCTATCAATCTCTCTTTTTAAAAAAATAATATTTATTAACAGTTTAAACACTAGAAAAGAAAAAAATTAAACAAAACAATACAGTACAATACAATACAAAAACACAAACACTACATAACACTAACACTAACACTAAGACATTAAACTAAAAAAACAAAACAGAAACAATTTAAGACACATCCAATAATTTCAATATCTTATATTTCATTCAACGACCTCCTCACACCTCCCTTTTTGTATTCCACTTCAGTTAACTGTTTCAGCAATTCCTTTCCATCTTCCTCTGTTTTCTGTCCTGTAATTATCTTAACATATTCTAACCTTATTTTTTCCCTTTAATACATTGATATTCTATTTGTACTTAGTTCCTTATAACATTTCTACTAAAGCCATATAACTTCATTCCAACATTTTTCTAACATTCATTGATTTTACAGTATTTCTGTAAATGGTCTTTAAATTTTTTCCAGTCTTCTTCCACCGACTCTTCTCCCTGGTCTCGGATTCTGCCAGTCATTTCTGCCACTTCCATATAGTCCATCAACTTCATCTGCCATTCTTCCTGGGTGGGTAAGTCTTGTGTCTTCCAATACTTCGCGATGAGTATTCTTGCTGCTGTTGTTGCATACATAAAAAAAGTTCTGTCCTTCTTTGGCACCAGTTGGCCGGCCATACCCAGGAGAAAGGCCTCTGGTTTCTTCAGGAAGGTATATTTAAATACCTTTTTCATTTCATTATAGATCATCTCCCAGAATGTCTTAATCCTTGGGCATGTCCACCAAAGGTGGAAGAATATACCTTCAGTCTCATTACATTTCCAACATTTATTGTCAGGTAAATTATAAACTTTTGCAAGCTTGACTGGTGTCATGTACCACCTGTAAATCATTTTCATTAAATTCTCTCTTAGGGCATTACATGCCATAAATTTCTTACCTGTGGTCCATAACTGTTCCCAGTCAGCCATCATTATGTTATGTCCAACATCTTGTGCCCATTTTATCATAGCAGATTTCACCATTTCATCCTGAGTGTTCCATTTCAACAGCAAGTTATACATTCTTGAAAAGTTCTTAATTTTTGAATCTAACAATTCTGTTTCCAATTTTGATTTTTCCACCTGGAAACCAACTTTTTTGTCCAAATTGTAACCTATCAATCTCTCTGCACTTCATATAGTTTCATCTTTGGAAGTAACGAAAGGTCACTTTGTGGTTCCTTATTAAACGTGTCTTGTTAACACAAACCCCTCCCCAAAAGCAGGTGTGTTGTATTTAAAAACCTGACTTGCGGGTCCCTTCCTTTCCCTCTAACCGATTTTAAGAAAACAAACTCAAAATGTCACTATCAAGACGGAGACAATTACTTGGTGTTCTAAGGAAGGATTGATTTATTGCTGTCACGAAATATATGTGCGGGGGGGGGGCTGGTTATACTTTATTTTGATGGAATTTGATGAATTGGACTTAAAATGTCAACCCACGACGAAAAAAAAGCATGATAAAATATAGTAAGTAAGGAGTGTCTCTTCCCCACATCAAGTTGCTGAAGCCAATGGCAATGTAGGACTCGCTTAGGATGAGTGAAAAGCAATCAATGAAACAAGCAAGACATTGGCAACGCCATCTCCCCAATCTTTCAATCACAAAACTTTCCGCAAGGCGTCTGTTGGATGTCTTCCAATGATGTGCAGGGAAGGGTATGGTCAGATTCTGCGGGGGACGGAGATACCAGTGCTTTCCACAGTCCCCATTCTGCCAATCCATCACTGAGGCCAGCAGGGATAGCAGAAAAGTCCGATGGGAACAGAAACGGGAGGGGGGAATTGCAGAGCTTTGCTGATTTGACTCATGTCCAGAACGGAAATCAATCCAACTAATAACAGTCAAGTGTTCCCTGCTGTTGTTGTTTTCAGCCTACAAAGGATGCATAATTGATTGCATTCCCTCATCCATTTCCATTGTGTTCCCTTTGAGTTGAAACAAACGGAGCTGAATTCAACACAATGCCAACGTAATTTACCTAATCACATAAATTGCATAAGGTACGTAAGCTATGTCATCTTGCCACAGTGGACAGAGAGGCGAATAACGTAATTTTGGGTGGTAGTTGAACTGCAGTGGAATGGAAACGTCGCTGCATGTGACAAATAGAGGACGGAATGGAAAAGAGTGCTTTCTTACGTTCCCAGAGGCCTGTGTCTCTGGCAGAGCATTATTTTATTCCGTCTAATGTGAGGCACCAAGAATCAAACCAGCCACCCGAATCTCCATAGTTCTGCCCTGGGTTCTCATTTCTTAGAATGCGATGACGTTGCCAGCCAGCTCTTTCTATCGATGTATGTAAAATATAGATATTAATGTGGCAGGGAAGATGTACGACACTACGATGGGCTACAGTTTAAAAGCCCACAAAACACACTTATGTGCTGTGTCTCTACAAGCCATAGATATATTGCAAAACAAATGAAAATGTCTATTTCCAGACCAGACAGGGGTGGGCAAAATGAAGGAAATTTTGCTCAGGGAAGTGTGCGTTTACAATTCAAAGGAAGGAACAACAAAGCAGTAAATCATCTACCTTGCTAAAGCCACACCAAAGAAATAAATATTGTCGGAACAGTTCCACAGCTTGCTAGCCAAGGCTTTCCCCTAAAGGAGTACAAGGAAGGAACGTCAGCCAGACACAGTAAATCTGAAGAATGCAACACAGTGTGAACTGAGGGGGAATAATGAAACAGAAACTGATCCCAAGCGATATGGTAAACAGGCAGTCAGGGACTGCAGGGCAGGGATTTGGTTTGTTTTGGATTGTTAATGTGCACCTGACCTAACTCACAGAGCTGAAGCACAGCTATCGGTTGAAATTCACACTTCTTTGAATATCTCTGTGCAGTTCTGCAACCCAAGAACATGTCCATGCACATTTGATTGTCCGGAGAAACCATAGGAGCCAACTCCTAGGGACCAAGATGCCTTGCCCCCCCCCCAAAAAAAAATCTGAGGAGGCTAGTCTCCCATGGTGTTTGTGTGCCGCATCTCATGATCGACTATGTGGAATGGGGCTTCCCTGGCCCCCTCCCCAGTATTTTATTGGGAGAAACGCTGCATAAATATTCATATATTACTGAAAGTCATATTCAGATATACAGGACATTTTGAGAAACTGCCTGCACAGATGTTTATGTTCAGCAAAATTGCATGCAAAACTATGTATATTAGGGTAAATCCATACTGCAATGCAGGTAGATTTTCAAGAGGACTGACACTGATTCTTGCAAACTGATGTGAAGATTTGGAGATCCGCACCAAACATGGGGGAAATGAGAAATTAAAGGCAGATCCACAACATTTAAAGCACAAAGCATCGCCCGAAGAATCCTGGAATCATCCACACACAGCACGCTTAAGAAACCAGAGTTCCCAGGATTCCTTGGGGGAGTCATGTGATTTAAATGCATTGTTGTTGTTGTTTCCAGGGAGTCTACTCTTCTCATGACGTGGCCAAAGTATTGGAGCATCAGCTTCAGGATCTGTCCTTCCAGTGAGCACTCAGGACGGATTTCCTTAAGAATGGAGAGGTTTGATCTTCTTGCAGTCCATGGGACTCTCAAGAGTCTCCTCCAACACCATAATTCAAAAGCACCAATTCTTCGGCAATCAGCCTTCTTTATGGTCCAGCTCTCACTTCCATACATCACTACTGGTAAAACCATAGCTTTAATTATATGGACCTTTGTTGGCAAGGTGATGTCTCTGCTTTTAAATGTATGGTGTGGTGCTAATTGCCCAGGTAAGGATGCGTAGGATTGCAGCCCTGTTTTAAATTCTAGTCTGTGTTTCCATTCTTATGTGTAGATGAAATGTATTTTTCACTCAAGTAGTCCAAGAGGTCCAGCAATAGGTGTGAGTAGGTTATTTGGGGGTGGGCTGATGCCCTCTCACTCCCCGGCCATTAAGTGCCACCCGTGTTTTCCAGTCAGAGTAATTCTGAAGACCCTACTGACAGGCTGTTCTAACTCCTGAGTGCATCAGATCATGGCAAAGCAGCTTCAGCTCACTGTGTTGTCTTTGGTTTGGGGGTGTGGATGCTAAATTTGCATGCCATTGAAATTACATGATGGGCTCAGAGCTCTTGCAGTGCTGCTGCTTTAGACAGTGGCTGTCCTAAAGGCCACTGGAGGAGAGAGACTAAAGCTTGCTTTTATGTCCACCCCCCCACCCCACCGTTCTGGTTTCAAACGCTTGTACCAGGTTTCTGTTTGCAGAGAGAGAATCGGGAAGAGGGGAGCAACAAGGAGGAGCCTGCTTATGTAACCTGACATGTTTATCTTTTTAGCCCTCCTGGCAATTCCCTTTGGAATTCACATTAATGGCCTGGGTTTGTTTCTGCTGAAATCACCGGCAGCAAATCCATGCCCCAAAGGAACAGCGCCAAACTATTTAAACTCAAGAGACAGCCTCGCTTTTGCCTAATAGTTTCATCAAAGCCAATTAAGCAATTTCTCTTGAAGTCCTCCCCTTCTCAACTCTACCGGCCTTGAACCATAGTTGCAGTTTTGCTTTCTTCTTATTCGGAGAGTCACAAGTGAGCGCAGAGACTTAACAAAACAGTCTCTTTCTTCCTCTTTTACATTGGTCCTTAAATGCTGCTTCATAGATGTGTGCAAATGGCTTCAGTCTAGTGTCCAGATCAAGAGAAGTAATAGTACTGCTCTATTCTGCCCTGGCCAAACCACACTTGGAGCACTGTGTCCAGTTCTGGGCACCACAATTTAAGAAGGATATTGACAAGCTGGTAGGTCCAGAGGAGGGCGACCAAGATGATCAAGGGTCTGGAAACCAAGCCATATGAGGAACGGTTGAAGGAGCTGGGTATGTTCATGCTGGAGAACAGAAGACTGAGAGGTGATATGACAGCTATCTCAGCTATTGGAAGGGCAGTCCCATGAAAGATGGTGCAAGTTTGTTTCCTGCTGCTCTATCTGCCTATCTTTCTATTAAAAACAAATAGATTGTATTGTTTTTGTAACATAAAACCATTCAATAATTTTTTTTAAAAAAAAACTAATAGATTGATAGCCCTTTCATTAAAAGCAGTCAGTCCCCCAAAGCCAGTTGGAACCAGGAAGTCTTCCTCAGCTGGCGGAAGTATGACAAGGACGGAGCCCGTCTGGCATCTCTAGGGAGGGAGTTCCAAAGTCTGGGAGCCGCCACCAAGAAGGCCCTCTCCTGTCCCCCCACAACCAAATGTCCCTGTGAGGGTGGCGGAACTGAGAGAAGGGCCTCCTTCAAAGATCTCAAAAGGGTAGGTTCATCTGAGGGAATATGGTCTTTCAGATAGCTTGGACTTAAGCCTAAGCAGAACTTTGAATCATGCCTGGAAACAGAAGACTGCCTGGAACAGAAAACTGAGAGGTGATATGATAGGTATCTCAGCTATTGGAAGGGCTGTCCCATGGAAGATGGCGCAAGTTTGTTTCCTGCTGCTCCTGAGGAACCCAAACCAATGGATTTAAAATGGCAAGGATTGAGGTTCTGAATAAACATTGGGAAGAACTTTCAGACAGTATGAGCTGTTTGATAGTGGAATTCAGAAATGGTGGACTCTCCTTCATTGGTGGATTTGAAACAAAGGTTGGTTAGCCATCTCTCAGGGATTCTCTAGCTGTGACTCCTACTGAGCTAGACAGATCAATGGTCTGACTTGGTATATTTCAGTGTAACAGTCATGCTGCTGCCAGGAAGAAAGATTTTACGTGGACCTGATAGTGAGGCTATGGATGAGTCTCTCTCCCACTCATCAGGCCAAATCCTCACTGCTTCCCAAGAGAAGTGAGAGGCAGAGCTTCATTCGTCTCACAACCATCACATGCCCTCCAACATTTCTCCAATGAAAACAGGGGTGTCAACAACAACAACATAATAACCTGCCCATCTGATTGGGTTGCCCCAGCCACTCTGGGCAGCTTCCAACAAATATAAAAACATAATAATATAAAAACATTCCTGCCACTCACCACCTGGCCCGGGGCAGGGCCTGACAGGCCTCATAAGGACAGTTGCTGCTGCTGCTGCCCAGGAGGTCTCAGAACAGCGCAGTTCTTTTAAAAATGTTTTTAAATTTTCTTTTTTCCCTTTAATTTTTTTGTGGGGGGGGTGGGATGGATGTTTAGTTGGGTTTGGGAATTTGTTTAATTTTCGTATGTTTGTATTTTTTTTACTGTTTTTGGTTTGTATTGAAGGAGTGAGGACCAGGGGTCCACCTGGGTCCACTTTGGAGAGCCAGGCTGGAGCCATTTTATAAGCTGAAAGCCATCTTAGAGAGCAAACTAAAAGCTAAAAAAGACATTTCTCTCTCCCCTGCTTGCCCCTGCTTGCAAAAACAATATTTTTGCAACACCGCGAGTTTGCAAGAGGATGCGGTCAGGGGATTTTGGAGCTGTTCTGAGAAACTGTTCGTTTGCCCAGGATGTCTAGCCCACCACAAGGTTCTAAGCCGAGCAACCTGTTAAAACCACAAACACAGGTGGGGGGCAGAGCAGAGCAGTTACTGGAACCAGTAAATGGGTCAGATAGATTTTAAACTCGCAGCGCCACCTAGTGTATAATGCAAGTTGGAACCGAAAGGCCACCATCAATTCTTTAATTGGTTGAGATGGGAATGATTAAGGGGTGGGTCAAGGGGGTTGAACCATTGTTTTGCCTGAGGGGATAAAAACTGTTTGCCCCTGGTGTTCGTGGGCATTCTCTCATTTCTTTCTGAATGCACCCCTTTTTGCTTTTTGTCTGACAAAAACCAAATTGAATAAAACTTTTGTTTTAAAATATTGCTGCCTGGATTTTTCCATTCTGGTCTGTATTCTGAAGTCTCTAACAGTATTGTTTTATAACTAATCCAGAATGCAGCAGCTAGACTGGTGACTGGGAGCGGCTGCCAAGACCACATAACACCGATCTTGAAAGACCTACATTGGCTCCCAGTACGTTTCCGAGCACAATTCAAAGTGTTGGTGCTGACCTTTAAAGCCCTAAATGGCCTCGGTCCAGTTTACCTGAAGGAGCGTCTCCACCCCCATCGTTCTGCGGGTCCAGCGCCGAGGGCCTTCTGGCAGTTCCCTTGCTGTGAGAAGCCAAGTTACAAGGAATCAGGCAGAGGGCCTTCTCGGTAGTGGCACCCGCCCTGTGGAACGCCCTCCCACCAGATGTCAAAGAGAACAACAACTACCAGACTTTTAGAAGACATCTGAAGGCAGCCCTGTTTAGGGAAGCTTTTAATGTTTTATAGATTATTGTATTTTAATAGTCTGTTGGAAGCCGCTCAGAGTGGCTGGGGAAACCCAGCCAGATGGACGGGGTATAAATAAATTATTATTATTATTATTATTATTATTATTATTATTATTATTATTAACATTAGACATTTTTTTTTTAAAAAACTTCCCTATACAGGGCTGCCTTCAGATGCCTTCTGAAGGTTGCATAGTTACTTATCTCCTCGGCTCGGGGGTCACATAACTCCACCCCCTCCAACATTTCTCCGATGAAAATAGGAGCCTCCTAAGGAAAAGCGAGACATTCTGGGATCAGATCAGAAATCAGGACAGCTTCTTTAAATCCGGGACTGTCCCTAGAAAAATGTCTCTGGAGAGGTAATATTAACCATTAATGTCTGAAGGACACTACAAACTGAACGTGATGTTTTTTGTGGGGATTTTATTATATAACTAGACTTGTCTCCAGCTATTGTTGGCAAAAGTTTTTATTTTGGAAAAGAAAGAAAATGTGTGTGGGAGTAAACCAGGCTAAGTAGGAATGGCATAGGGTCAGGGATCGATGCTTGGCTCTCCTGCACTGTTGTTGAAAGGCACTGACTTCTGACACCAGTCCGGATGCAACCTTCTCCAGTACGCTAAAAAACTAACTCAAAAGACACTTAATTGGAGCTGCAGAAGTCAGAAGCCCAAGGATTTGGCCTCAACTGGAAAAGCATGCTCTCCTATGTTGTGAACTTTATTCAAAAGGAAGGACAGTGCCCGCTTAAAATTCAAATTCTACAATCTTTATCCCCACGAGTCTCCTGGGAGCTGTGTGCAAAGGTCATTATGTGGAAACCAGCTGTAGCAAAGGGAAGGGGAACAACCTCTTTCATAATCCACCACAAAAACCTGACAGGCACACTGCTGTGAGAAGGTGCTCTGGGGCAAATGTAAAGCTGAGCTGTAGGACTAGCTCTGCTGCTTTGAATAAGAAGGATGCTGGCATTGTACAACAGGGGTCACCGATATTTTGGGTCCGGTGGGCACACTTGGAATTTTGAAGAAGCGTCATGGCCGCCTGCCACAAAATGGCCGCTGGGCAGGGCCACATGATACAGAACAGCAGCTGTGGGGTGTGCCATGACACAAACTGTCTGCCACATTTTAAAAAGTAGAAATAGATAGGAACACAAAATGTTGGGGTCATCCCCTCTCCCATTTTGTTCATTGTGGTTTTGGGGGAATATTGACTGAGAGCTTTAATGGCTATGATTCAGACCGATTCACGGCAAAAATATCCATGATAAAAACATCCAAAACAAAGTTTCTCTCTCTCTCTCTCTCTCTCTCTCTCTCTCTCTCTCTCTCTCTCTCTATATATATATATATATATATATATATATATTTTGGTGTCCTCGGGTGTCTTCCCGTGTAAAAGTTGGGGTGTCTAGGCGACGTTTCGACGAGGTCTCACTCGTCATCTTCAGGCTGGTGCTTTCGGCTTCTTGTTACTGGAACAGAGCAGGATCTCAGTGTTTGAGTTCCTATAAATACTGTTGAGGG
This sequence comes from Podarcis melisellensis, assembly GCF_964234715.1. Classification (NCBI taxonomy): domain Eukaryota; kingdom Metazoa; phylum Chordata; class Lepidosauria; order Squamata; family Lacertidae; genus Podarcis; species Podarcis melisellensis. The sequence continues at coordinate 9,562,653 of NC_138528.1, read as the reverse complement.
GGTGTGGTGTATAGCCTCCAATGTTCTGGGCAGAGAGGAAGTTCCCAGGCTAGTGTGCCTTTTCTTCTTTTGTTCCTTAATTACTTGAGGGATATCTTGAGTGATTTCTTGAGTGATATCCTGAGTACCACTTAGGTGGGTCATTAGGTGTGGATTAGTTGCTAAAGTCTTTGTGTCTTGACCTCTTGAACTTTGTGAAGAGTTTTTCTGAGAAGATGGCTGTACTGCACTTAGTTGTGCTCTGGCTTGGCTTCGTGTATAGGGGCGAGCTGTGGTTTTGTGGCCTGTGTCAGCCAGATCTGTGTAGGGATTGCAGGGGGGTGCAGCATCCGGAGGTGCCACCATGGTTTGGCTACTGGATGGTGTACCACAAGAGAATAATCATGGAAGCCACCGAGATAGAGAAACACCCTCACAACATGAACAAGCGTGACGACACATCCCGCTTGCCAGACATCTGGAAATTAGCCCTCCCCACAAAAACTGACACCAGATCCAGAGGCACACAGAACGCTATCACCAATCAACCACACCAGACCCAAACCCAGACCCTCTCCACAGATAAATTACAGACACCATCCAGTAGCCAAACCATGGTGGCACCTCCGGATGCTGCACCCCCCTGCAATCCCTACACAGATCTGGCTGACACAGGCCACAAAACCACAGCTCGCCCCTATACACGAAGCCAAGCCAGAGCACAACTAAGTGCAGTACAGCCATCTTCTCAGAAAAACTCTTCACAAAGTTCAAGAGGTCAAGACACAAAGACTTTAGCAACTAATCCACACCTAATGACCCACCTAAGTGGTACTCAGGATATCACTCAAGAAATCACTCAAGATATCCCTCAAGTAATTAAGGAACAAAAGAAGAAAAGGCACACTAGCCTGGGAACTTCCTCTCTGCCCAGAACATTGGAGGCTATACACCACACCCCCTCAACAGTATTTATAGGAACTCAAACACTGAGATCCTGCTCTGTTCCAGTAACAAGAAGCCGAAAGCACCAGCCTGAAGATGACGAGTGAGACCTCGTCGAAACGTCGCCTAGACACCCCAACTTTTACACGGGAAGACACCCGAGGACACCAAAACCTGCATTCCTGTACCCGTGAAAATCTACGAAAGCATATATATATATATATATACAGGGAGAGAAAGAGAGACCATACCTAAAACAACGTCACATATAAAAACATATATAAAAGTCATATGTGAAAACAATTAAATGCAAACTGGGATTTTAAAAAATCCACTTAGAAGGCTTGTGAAACAGGAAGGTCTTCTATAGGGATTGAAAATACAAGGTTGATTTTATTTTGCTCTCCCATTTTCCAGTGTAGATCTTCAATTCCCCCTTGTTCCTGTTGTAGATCATCACTCACCCCTTCATCCCTGGTGACGCGGGGCGCCATTTTGTGGTTCTTCTCCGGTGTCTAAATGTCTTGGGCCAGCTCTGGATGGTGTAGTTGTAGAGTTCCTGCACTGGCAGGGAGTTGATCTGAATAAATTTTGAGGTCCCTTTCAATGTCACAATTCCATAATTAGTGCTATTAATGTTTTCTTTTTTTTTAGTAATTTTTCTTTTGCTTTAAACAAATACAGATAAATATAAACAAGCAAAATTACAAAATGGAAAAGGCTATAAAACTACAAAAAAAAAATCAAAGTACATGGCATAGAACATAAGCCATTATGGGAAAGAAAAAAGAAGGAAAGGAGAAGGAGAAGGAAGAAAAAAAGGGGGAGGGGAAAATGAGCCAAAACACAAGAAGGTTTGTCTATTGTATGCTTCCGTCAAAGTCACAACAGATCATGATTCTTATCAATTCTCTCTATCTGCTTTCCATAGAATCCCTTTTCTTGGTATCAGGAAACTGCTATGAATGTTTATAAAAAAGGAGATGTAAGAATAAATGTTTAAGGGTCCCTCCCATGCCTAGTTTAGGAGGCTAGGCCCCAGCAGGATACAGGGCTAGGAGCAGAGCGAGAAAGTAGCTGAAGGAGAAAAGACCTGTTGCACATAGTTCTTCAACAAAACTATTTCTCGTTCAGCTTCTCTGACCTGCGCCTCATTAAACAGTGAGCGTTACATGGTACCTGGGAGTGGGGTCAGCAAGAAAGGTAAGGGGAAGGAAACTGAGATTAAAAGATGGAATGGCTCAAAGTCCCCCAGGGAGCTGAAACTCAGTGGCAATGCAACCGAATTCTGGGAAAGGTTTAAGGAAGGCTTTGCCATCTGCATGCAGGCTACAGGAAAGGATGAAAAAGAAGATTCTCAAGAGGGAGCTACATTTTTGCGTATAGCCAGGTAATGAGGCGGTAGACATGCCATGCAATCAAGCCAGGAGAAACAGGCTAGTTTTTCCAGCAGTTCTAAAGACCATTACATGCCTAAGAGCAATGAGACTTAAGGAAAGATAAAAAGTTTCACCTCAGAGTGCTGCAGGAAGGGGAATCAGTAGAGGAAGTCTTGACTGACCTTAAACTGGTGAATCAGACATGCAGCTTTGGGACCCTAACAGAGTCATCATCATCATCATCATCATCATCATCATCATCATTATTATTATTAAAGATTTTATCTGTGGCAAAGTTTTTATTGGTGGTTGCAAGAACAAATGAGCCCTATATTCTAAACAAAATGCTTGTTTAACCTGGAGGTTGGCTGTATGAATTGTGTATTGATTTGTAATGATTTGTTGGGTCTCTGGACCGTAATAAAGATTGATTGATTGATTGATTGTTGTTGTTGTTAAATTATTAAATACCACCCTTCATCCAGAGGTCTTGGGGTAGTTCACATTTTTAGAGATCAGATAGTGTTACAGATTCAAGACTGCAAGCTGCAAAAAAAGACTCCGGCAACACTGTCATCTGACTCTAGATTACACAAATTGTTGCTGCAACAGAGGCCAGAATGCAAGTCTCAGAGAGAGAGAAAACTACTAATGTTTCCACTGATACAATTAGTGGAGGGAGAAGCCTGGGGAATCAGAAATACAACAGGAGCAGGTACTTCAGAGAAGGGACAGCCTCTGGAGGGAAAGAATGCTAAGAAACAAGGAAATTGTGGACTTACTGGGCTGCAACATGCACTTATTTCTGAATGAACACTGCTCCAAGAAAATTGCATGCAATCAGAGACGCAATTTTTCCAGTTACCAAAAAGAGAGGGAAGAAGGAGAAGGAACACACCAGGAAAAACATCACCAGGGAAAGACTGAGCTGTTCATGCCTGTTCAGGAATGATTCAGCCCAAACCAAAAAGCTCCAGAGAGACATAGAGCATTGTTAAACAATTTAAGAGAGAGAGTGTGTGTATACACACACACACACACACACACACACACCCTGCCCACCTGGCTGGGTTTAACCTGTTTGGAAAAGGGGAGATGTATGGGTAAGAGGAGAGACATAGTCATGCGCTAACAAATGCATTTGTGCCACAAGCATCTGTGGTCGACAGCCCAATTCACTGCACACATAGATCTGTGCAATGTATTATGTATCTCAATTGGTCTCTTGTGGGCTCTTTGTTGTTTTGGCTTCAACAGAAGAACACGGCTGTCCCTTTGCGACATTGACACCCCCCACCCCAAATTTCATAACAGAGATGGGACTTCTGTCTCTGGCTGTGTAGGTAGGGAATCTGCCAAGAGCTAGCAATTAGGCCAAGGAAGAAGGGAAGCTCCCTGAGGGCTGGACATCTGGATCCGTCCACTGCCAAGCTAACAACTGAAGCCATGTTCCAGCTTTGGAAGCTGAGCATGCAAAAAAGGGGAGGCTTAACCATTCCCCACCAGACCCAAAAATCTAAGGCCTTTCTGGACCCCTGTAAAGGTGGGTCATAGTTACAGCGGAGCTTTGCTCCAACTCCACAGATCGTGGCATTCCCTGTTCACAGGGTGGATGTAACAGGCTAAAGGAAGCAGTTACAAAATGGTAGACAATGTCTGCACCCCTCTATTAAACCAGACCACAGCGCCACCCGCACTGAGCCCCTTGGGCCTGCCGATCAGAAGTCGGCGGTTTGAATCCCTGCTACGGAGTGAGCTCCTGTTGCTTTGTCCCAGCTCCTGCCAGCCTAGCAGTTCAAAAGCACACCAGTACAAGTAGATAAATAGGTACCACTGCGGTGGGAAGGTAAACAGTGTTTCCGTGCGCTCTGGTTTCCATCATGGTGTCCTGTTGCGCCAGTAGCGGTTTAGTCATGCTAGCCACATTGCCCGGAAAGCTGCCTGAAAGAGACATGAGCACCGCAACCCCATAGTTGCATTTGACTGGACTTAACCGTCCAGGAGTCCTTTACCTTTACCTTTTAAACCAGACACTGAGAATCCAGACATTGGAGGGGGGGGGTTCAAGGACTCATTGTGGAGTTCATTCGATAAACCCTGCTGGACCTGGAACTCTGTTTGGAGAGTGCAGCAGAATGAGACCAAGCCTGAGGAAGTACCATCCACCTCGGACTGGAAAACTACTGAAGTCTAGCTGTAGTCTAGTGCTCATTTCTACGTTATGAGCTTCCAGGGGGAAATAAATCCATTTGCAACTCCGCTAACCCAGGAAATTGTCAGAGTTTTATGTTGAAATTTCATGTGTTGAAAATTTTGGGTCAGAATCTGGCATACTGTTCTTTCCTGACATTTGAAAATTAGCACGTTGCAGCGATATATCAGTCAAAAAGCCATGGTTCCATAATGAAATGCCATGTAAAAGGAACATTAGAATCTGGGACAGAAGTGCCAGAATTAGAATCAGGGAAACTAACCCAACAACCCCCAATATCTGGCTTTTTCGGTGCCAGTGAGTCTGTATCACTAATCTGTTGTAATAAAGCATTAATGCCTTACTTATAAGTAAGTGCACCTACCGTTGTGTTTTAGGTGGGATCTGGGACAATCTGGAACGCCCCATGACTGAAAAGGAAAGAAAATGTTAGCAGGAGGGAAAAGAGCAGATTGGTTTAAGACCTTTGTGTCAGGAGCTTGGCCTACACTCGATTAGGACCCTGGCAGACACACATGCCCGACTGGCATGTTCTCTCCCTCCTGGTCGATCGTTCGGGAGCTTCAAAAGCTTTCTTCAGCCCAAACATCACAGCGACCGATGCCAACCGACACCAGCACACTTAAGGACCCGCAGAGTTTGCGCAACTTGCGTGACAGACCTCAGCAACTCAGCATTTTGGCTAATCTACTTTATTTACATATAAACATGCACGGAGCACTGCAACATGACTCCCTCTCTCTCTGGCATCAGGCAACAAAGAGGAAAAAGACCAAAGGACAATAGTCCCACTTCATGGAACACAGTAACACAAACATCCTGTCTTAGTCACTTCCCACTCTGTGGAGTCAAAACATACACCGTCATGTGATAGACAAAAATCCCATGACTGCAATCACGGAGCAGGAATTCTAACACTTCAAAGGCCCTAAGCCCTGAAAAATTATGGTACACCCCATAGGCAATTCAAAATAAAAACCATTTTAAAAATTACACAATGTGCAATATTTTCTCTCTCACACACACACAGTAAAGAAAATGAATCAAGTACATATAACTCCAGAAAATATATTGATAATAAAAACATAGATTTATTGCAACACACAACAGGATCTGGTTTCCTTACATTATATTGATCTACATTAGTAAGATGCCCTCTGGTTTAGGTGGGGCTAAGTAATAAAAGGAGAACAGAAAAATGGAAGAAGAGTGTGGAGTGTCGGAAAGACTAACAAAGTTTTGTTTCCCCCCCATGATGACTACTTTTTGGGGAAATATTGAACTTCTAATTCTTCCGAAGGAGGGAAATAATCTCATTTATTTCGGTTCCCCAGCTTTGCTGGTACTAACAGCACATGCTTAGTCTGCCTACTGGGCAACACAGCACAGGATTGACCCATCATGTCTTGCTCACTAATGCGGAAGACAAGTTAAATTCCTGCAATAAATTATCCCTAATGATCCATTCAGCCAGCTCTAATTGCCATCGAGAAATTCGATAACTAAATGATCCAGTTCTTCAGCCGTTGACCATGCTGGAAGCCCCACAGCAACGAAAGAACGAGTGGGGAGGAATGAGCGGCTGCTAATTTTGTAACAGAAGGCAGCCTGATGATTTGCTCTGTAAGGAGGAGGCATTTCCAGAATTCCCATGTATAATCAGATGCAAACCAATTGGTCTAACGCATGGACGGTGCGTGCTGTAGAAATGTAGGAAGCTGTATTAACACTAAGTCGGACCACTGGTTCCATCTAGTTTCCCCCTACAATGCACGCAATGGGGAAGCAGACCCGAGCAGGATTGAACCCTCCAGCAGGGGGGCCAACCGGAATTAAATATTGCGGGGACCAGGTAAGCCTGCACAATGGAACACAAGATGCAGCTCAAACACACCCCCTGTATGGCAATTCCCATTGACTTTGGGGGGAGGTGGTCCCCTCAAGTATTTTAGTGGGGGCAGCTGAAAGGAACTCAGCCACTAGGAGTTGGCTCCTAGGCTCTCCATTCACCAGCAGGATTCAACCCTGCAGGCTGCAGGGGTCTGTTTCAGATCAGGTCTTGGGAGCTGTGCTACCTATAAGTAGGCTTATAGGTTTCCCACCACAAGTACAGGAGCAGGACCAATAAAAATGGGATCAGGGCCACTGGTCCCATCACCTCCTGGCAAATAGAAGGGGAAGAAATGGAGGCAGTGAGAGATTTTACTTTCTTGGGCTCCATGATCACTGCAGATGGTGACAGCAGCCACAAAATTAAAAGACGCCTGCTTCTTGGGAGAAAAGCAATGACAAACCTAGACAGCATCTTAAAAAGCAGAGACATCACCTTGCCAACAATGGTCCATATAGTAAAAGCTATGGTTTTCCCAGTGGTGATGTATGGAAGTGAGAGCTGGGCCATAAAGAAGAAAGAATTGATGCTTTTGAATTATGGTGCTGGAAGAGACTCTTGAGAGTCCCATGGACTGCAAGAAGATCAAACCTCTCCATTCTAAAGGAAATCAGCCCTGAGTGATCACTGGAAGGACAGAACCTGAAGCTGAGGCTCCACTACTTTGGCCACCTCATGAGAAGAGAAGACTCCCTGGAAAAGACCCTGATGCTGGGAAAGATGGAGGGCACAAGGAGAAGGGGATGACAGAGGACGAGATGGTTGGACAGTGTTCTTGAAGCTACCAGCATGAGTTTGACCAAACTGCAGGAGGCAGTGGAAGACAGGCATGCCTGGCGTGCTCTGGTCCATGTGGTCACGAAGAGTCAGACACGACTAAACGACTAAATAACAACAACAACAGTGGCATAGCATGGTAGGGGGGTTGCCAGGGCAATGGCCTCGTGCTCATTTTTTCTGCAGGGCACTGGCAGAGCAGTGTGAGGAGGGTGCGACAGGCATGTGCCCTTCCAATCAGTCTGATCAGAATTATCGGAAGGGCACACGCCGCGCTCACAAAAACTCACAAAGCAGATCGGAGCTGGCATCGCATCATTGTCAGTGGCTAGGGACTGTTTCCGGGGTGGCGCTAGGTTATCCTTGGGCTCCATTCCTTGGGTCTACAATTCTGTGGGTGTCTTGTAATGTGCTGACATATGAAACTGGCCTTCCTCCTCCAAGGCTTGTGCTCTCTTCATCCATCGCTCAATTCACAAGACTCTACAATGTATGTGTATCAGCGGGTATGTGAACAGCCAAGGGAATCGGGGGAGATTGCTATTTAGGTTACAATAGACGGTGAGTTCAATAGCTGATGGCTGCAAATTGGCCATGTCCCCATTGAAATTTTAGCTATTAGCATTCAGCTTTTATTTTGTCCTTTGTGCCCTTTCGCGAACCCCATGTAGAATGAAGAGATGGAATGAAGTTCACGTCGTTCCCAAGATAATGAGACACACGGAGAGAAAAAAGTTTATCATATTAAGAAAGACTTAATTAGGCACATCACCTGGTGGTGTGCATTCATCTTCTAATAAACACAGAGGGCAGCTGCAGGATGGCAGGTCTTTGAGTTTACGGTTCCAAAAGATGTGCCTTTTAATGACTGTGTAGAAAAGGAGGATGGAAAGATAAGGTTGCCCTCAAGAGAGAAAGAAAAGAGTGCAGTGCTTGAATGTGATCCAGTCCCGTAAGACTCTTTTCAGCCTCCTTGATCAAGAGAGAAGGTGCCCGCGAAGTTTTCGAATGAAGGAAGAGGGAGGGTTTTGTAGCCTCCCTCTCTCTCAGATGAAGGCCCTCTGTCTGATTCCCTGTAACTTCACTTCTCTCAAAGAGGGAACCGCCAGAAGGCCCTTGGCACTGGACCTGAGTGTCTTGGCTGAATGATGGGGGCAGAGACACTCCTGCAGGTATACTGGGCCGAAGCCGTTTAAGGCTTTAAAGGTCAGCACCAAATTGATCTTTTAGGACTGGTCCCAGCGGCTGCTCCCAGTCACCAATCTGACAGCTGCAGTCTGGATTAGCTGTAGTTTCTGAGTCACCTTCAAAGGTAGCCCCACGTAGAGTGCATTGCAGTACAGTGGTACCTCTGGATGTGAACAGGATCTGTTCTGGAGCCCCGCTCGCACCCTGAAGCGAATGTAACACATGACTGTGTGACTGCACATGTGCAGGCCGCGTTTCACCACTTCCGTGCATGCGCATGACGTCATTTTGAGCATCTACGCATGCGCGAGCGGCGAAACCCGGAAGTAATACGTTCCATTACTTCCTGATCACCGCGGAGCGCAACCTGAAAATGCTTAACCTGAAGTGTATTCATCCCGAGGTATGACTGTAGTCCAAGCGGGAGATAACCAGAGCATGAACCACCATGCGCAAGCAGGTAGGGACTCAGCCAGCACACCAGATGGAGCTGGTAGACCCTTGGTCACCACAGATGCTTTTGCTTGGTTGGACAGTATCTGTAATAATATCCCTTTCTTGCCTGGATCTAGAAACACAAGTCTATTGTCAGGGGTGGCGTCAACCACTCACTGGCTACCTGCCTAACAAAATCAGAGATACAGATGAAATCCACACACATATAAAAAACCAAGTTACCACTGCACGTTGAATTTTCCATATGGCTCACCATCGCCATCTAGTGTCACCTTGCATATTGCACTTAAAGGACACTTAAAACATTTTATTTGCAGCTGTACAGCTGAGCTATGCCATGTAGGGCCACCCAAGATGGACAGGTCATAGTGGAGAGTTTTGACCAAACGTGATCCTTACCTAGAGCAGGAACCGGCAAGCCACTCCAGTATCCCTGCCAAGAAAACTCCATGGATTTCCCAGTAGTGATGTATGGAAGTGAGAGGTGGACCATAAAGAAGGCTGATCGCCGAAGAATTGGTACTTTTGAATTATGGTGCTGGAGGAGACTCTTGAGAGTCCCATGGACTGCAAAAAGATCAAACCTCTCCATTCTGAAGGAAATCAGCCCTGAGTGCTCACTGGAAGGACAGATCCTGAAGCTGAGGCTCCACTATGTTGGCCACCTCATGAGAAGAGATACTCCCTGGAAAAGACCCTGATGTTGGGAAAGATGGAGGGTACAAGGAGAAGGGGACGACAGAGGACGAGATGGTTGGACAGTGTTCTTGAAGCTTACCAGCATGAGTTTGACCAAACTGTGGGAGGCAGTGGAAGACAGGAGTGCCTGGCATGCTCTGGTCCATGGGGTCATGAAGAGTCGGACACAACTAAACAACTAAACAACAACAAACTGAGTCCACAGAGAGAGCTTTTCAATTCTTTTATTTTAATACACAGGAGCACAGGAAGACACGAAAGTACACCCTCACGCTTGAGCCAATGTTGCTTAGAGTGCCTCTCCACACACACACCCTCGGCAGTTAGTTCCTGGTGTTCAGAGCCCCTGCTGCTGCCTATGGTGGCTGCTAAGGGCATTTCTCTTTGGGGTTTCCTGCTCTGAGACATGCAGAGAATGTCTAGTCCTGGGGGAAGGAGGGAGCTCTGGCATACTCTCCAGAGACAGCGTGTCACTTGGCTGCTGTACTGATTCTGACATCTGACTCCTGTCTCTCTTCATGGCTATCTGGCTCCTGTTCTTCATTGCCCAGTATTTCCCAGCTCCTCTCTCCCTCTGGGGTGTGTCCCGTCTCAAACCACAACCCTAGCTCCTTACCCTCTCCTCCTTCCTGTTAGGATTTCATGCTCCACGATGCTGACTTTATGATTGGTATAATTCACACACCTGTCTAAATTGAGTGTGAGAAAGGAAGACTGTCCTATCTCTCTTCCGGTGTGTGTTTGTGAAACTGTACTTTCACTTTTACGCTGTTGTGTTTGTTCTCGGAGCTGGAGAGAACAGACGCCATAATGCTGTAGTCTGTAAATATTCTGTAAATAAATAGTAGTTTAGGACTACGATGTCTCTTTCTTTTGCTGTGTCAAGAGAGAAGGCTAGTGTGCATAAATCAAGCTGGTTTGTGTCGCTGCAGCACCCTGGAGAAGAAGGGGATGCCTTTTCCAGAGCTAGGCTTACTGAACGATGCTTGGAGATCCGGGGCAGGGGGTTGCAGATAGCCCGGAGCACTCTCCCAACACGTCCTCCCCTCGGGAAGTCTCTTGGGGTGGCGGTCTCCACCACTTCTCCTCATCTGCCCGGTCCCGACATCTAGAGAAGCCACAGATACGTGCATGGCCGTAACATAGCCTACTCTACAATTTGAAGAAGAAGAAGAAGAAGATGATGATGATGATGATGAAGAGTTTGGATTTGATATCCTGCTTTATCACTATCTGAAGGAGTCTCAAAGCAGCTAGCATTCTCCTTTCCCTTCCTCCCCCTCAACAAACACTCTGTGAGGTGAGTGGGGCTGAGAGACTTCAGAGAAGTGTGACTGGCCCAAGGTCACCCAGCAGCTGCATGGGGAGGAGCGGGGAAGCGAACCCGGTTCACCAGATTACGAGTCCACTGCTCTTAACCACTACACCACACTGGCTCACACTGGAAGCACATTTGTGACTCCTCCCACTTACTGGCTCCTGTCCCACCCACCAGTGAGTGGCATGTGACACCCCCCCAAAAAAATTACCATGAGGGAATAAGGCCCTTGAACTGGGGCACTGAGAGGTTCCCCACTCTTGCTGTCAATCTTAAATCCTAGTTTTGATTCTGTAATATCGTCCCAGTCAAAGACATCATCGGGGAAAGCGAAGGGAGGGAAGGGAGAGTGTGTATCTTTGGTAATTTTGCTCTAGTTAGAGATATTGTCTGTTCTGAAGTGGGGAGGGGAATGATTTATATCAAGGATGCTAACTCAATTTTGCACCTGTGTACCTTCTTCCATCAATCTTACAGCGCTCGCCCAAGAAAAATAAAACATCGGAATAATTTCCCAAAGAGCGTCTGCCGAGCTTCTCCTCTGTGAAGTTGGTGCATTATTGTGGCAGCCTCTTTTGAAATTATAAAGAGCCTCATTCTCTTCTCTTTTTGCAAAGTGAATTATATTTTCATACATTTGGTTTCGCAGGATCCTTCGATTGCTAGGCAACTGGGCTTGAGGATGGAAAGAAGCAGCTCAGGCTCTGCTGCGAAAAAGCTCGTGTTCACTGCCGGCAGCAATAATGATCCCGGTGGGGTTAACTCTTAAGTGCCGCTCTACACATTAAGCTTAATGAGATGGTGCATGGAGGTCGTAGAATTTTGGACTGTACCACTACAGACAGGAGGGAGATGGGGGGGTGTCATTTTTGGACCATTCTCCCGTGCAAAATAAGTTTCTTTGCATGCAGGATGCTGGAGCATTTGGGGAGGGAGGTTTAGGGTCAGGAATGCTTCCCCAATGTGCTTCGTTTTGTTTCGGTTCATCACCAGAAGTCACAACCAGAATAAGCAAGCTGAGAGCAGAGAGGGTTTCGCCATGGCAAGAGAGGTGCTCTGTTCTGCTTCTTGTTTTTGCAGTTTTTTCTTCATTATAAGCCCCTCCCTCCCATTCTGCAATGTTTTCTTCTCCCTGCAGGATGAGATGGAAGAAAGAGAGAGCTCTGGGAAGTGTAACGCATCTAGGGGTGCTTGCCTGCCTCCTGAGTCCTCACAATGCTCAAATGTTACATAAATCTTAAATAAATATTTGAGTAAAGAACTCAAATATTATGGAAATACTTCGTAGTGGGGGTGGGCAGGAGGAGACCGGGGTCTACTGTTACATCTCCAGGCGATTTGAAGTGTACCTGCAAAAATGTCTGGCTCCTAATTGTTTCACAAACTGGCTCTGCCTTTATTTTTCCTGCTGAAATAATAATAATAATTGTCGTTTAGTCGTGTCCGCCTCTTCGTGACCCCATGGACCAGAGCACGCCAGGCACTCCTGTCTTCCACTGCCTCCCGCAGTTTGGTCAAACTCATGCTGGTAGCTTCGAGAAGACTGTCCAACCATCTTGTCCTCTGCCGTCCCCTTCTCCTTGTGCCCTCCATCTTTCCCAACATCAGGGTCTTTTCCAGGGAGTCTTCTCTTCTCAAGAGGTGGCCAAAGTCTTGGAGCCTCAGCTTCACGATCTGTCCTTCCAGTGAGCACTCAGGGCTGATTTCCTTCAGAATGGATAGGTTTGATCTTCTTGCAGTCCATGGGACTCTCAAGAGTCTATTCCAGCACCATAATTCAAAAGCATCAGTTCTTTGGTGATCAACCTTCTTTATGGTCCAGCTCTCACTTCCATACATCACTACTGGGAAAACCATAGCTTTAACTATATAATAATAATAATAATAATAATAATAATAATAATAATAATAATAAATGGCATACAAAGGTCTCCCCCCCAAAAAAACTTTATCCTTACAGCAGCCCTAGGAGATATAGATTGGGCCAGTGATTCTCCAACTTTTTTCTCTGGGCCACACTTTCAGAATTAAAATTTGCTCACGTCACCCCAAGTTTTTTATTTCATAAGAAATAGGTTGAAAAACAAGAAGCAACAACTCCTAGCAGTGCTTGATATTATAATATAGAACACAACTACTTCATAAACTGATCGTGGGACAACCAGGAAGTATAACACAAGGCAGCTGCCTAAGAACATGAACCATTCCCATAATATAATTATAAACAAGCCTCTTACATATGTACCTTAAGTATGTATGCAAATTCAAGGAGAGGTATGAGCTTGCTTTTGCTGGGTAAATCTCATTTATATGAGGTCTAATTTGAGACAAACTAACTCATCTCCTCATCAACACAAAGAAGCCTTTCTCTTTCCTGATCTCTCCTATGCCGTGGAGAACTGCAGGAGAAGAGAGGCATGGATGCTGTTTGTGTTCTGCAAATTTGAAATATACTCAGAGTCGAGAGTGGATTTCATGCTCTTTATTCAGCTCATAGTGGTGAGGACAGAATGAAAGTCCTCTCAAAGTATCTGCTTTATATACATTATTTACACAATGGGCTGCACGTGATTGGCTAATTCTGGAATTCTCCTGTAGGCCAATCAGGTTGTGGATTCACTTCTATCTGGAGCTGGATTGGGTGGCTCCTGCCAACCAATCATACTGCTGCATTGTTCTAGGACCAATCAAACTGCTGCATTCTGAATCCTATTGTTCTAGGACCAATCAGACTGCTGCATTTTGGATCCTATTGTTCTAGGACCAATCAGACAGCTGCAGTTTGGATCCTATTCAACTCAGTACATAACAAAATTCTTTCCATGTGCTGCAAATAAAACATCTACCGTATTTTGATACTGTGATACGCTATACTGCACTGAAATGTTTAAAGGTCTCTTTGGTGGTCCTTGAATGGTTTGTTGGTGATGTTTTGGTGGGTGGGTATTTGTTGACTGGGAATAATAGAACTATAGAATTATAGAGTTGGAAGGGACCTCGAGGGGCATCTAGTCCAACCCCTTGCAATGCAGGAATCTCAGATAGATCATCCAGGACAGATGGCCATTCAACCTCTGCTTGAAAACCTCCAAGGAAGGAGAGTCCACAACCTCCCAAGGGAGACCATTCCTTGGTCGAACGGCTCTTACTGTCAAAAAGTTTTAGTACGGTCATACCTTGGGTTACAGACCCTTCAGGTTGTGTTTTTTGGGGGGGGTTACGGACGCGCCAAAGCCCGGAAGTACCGGAACGGTTTACTTCCGGGTTTCGGCGGTCACACATGCGCAGAAGCGCTAAATCGTGCTTTGCGCATGCACATGCACAGACGCATTGCTGCAGGTTGCAAACGTGTATCCCGCATGGATCACATTCGCAACCCAAGCGTCCACTGTATTGCTATTAAATTCCGTAAAACCTTGCACTGCTAGTCTTGAGGACCTTGCTTGCTGCATTACATTTGTACCGACAGAGAAGCAGGCATCAGAGAGCAATGGAATAATGTCAACAGCAAGTCGCCTGGCTTGTCTTTCAAAAGATTTGAGAGTCTCAACTTGTCTTAAATTGGGTCCTTTGATACCTTTGGCTGCCAAGAAATGCTGTCCTTAGACCCAAAAAAATAATAAATGATTCAATGAATGAATGAATGAATGGGGGGGGGGGACCTAATCACTGGCAAAGACATACTGCATGAGAGTCCATGAAGTGTAATCTCTAAATGTAACACTCTTCTGAACCAAGCAAGCAAAAAGGTACATCATTTATTAAATACACCAAAGAGGTGTTTGATCTATTATTCAATCGATGCTCTGCTGAACCAGATGGTCATTTTAAATATCAAAACCTTACAAAAGGCAGAGGAAATGAAAGGAAATAAACCTCTAGAAGGGGAGAGCTGAATGTCATTATAGCCATTCGAATGGAGAAGGAAGCGCCCTGAGGAAATCAACAACGGCAACAACAACAACTATTTGCATATCCCTTTTGAGTGTTGAAACAGCATCACCAACAGAAGGCCCTACTATAGCAACGCCGCAAGGCTGTTCAGTATTATTATTCCCATTGCACAGATGGTGAAACTGAGGCAAAAAGAGAGAGGCTTCCCTACCACTACCTAACGGGTTTGTGGCTGAGGTGAGATTGGAAGCAGGGGACACCCCAGAGCACAGTTCATATTCTTAGGGCCCCTCTGCACAGCACCTTGGTTGTGTAGCCACAACTTGAGGGAAAGGGAATGACCTGGGAAGAGTCCTGTGGACTTGCAACCTCCAGGCCTGAAACATCGTCCCGCTTCTGGTGTAGACAACACTCAATTTGACAGAGCAACCTCACATACCCTCCAACTTTTCTCTGATGGAAATAGGGACATCCTGTGCCATAACAATAATATTTATACCCTGCCTATCTGACTTGGTTTCCTCAGACCTTCTGGGCAGCTTCCAACATGTATAAAAACAGAATAAAACATTGAACATAAAAAAACTTCCCGATACAGGGCTGCCTTCAGAGGTCTCCTAAAGGTTGTATAGTTATTTATTTCCTTCGCTGGGGGCGTCACATAACTCCATACCCTCCAACATTTCTCCGATGAAAATAGGGATGTCCTAAGGAAAAGCGGGACATTGCAGGCTTAAATCAGAAACTGGGAAAATCTAGGACTGTCCCTGGAAAATAAGGACACTTGGAGGGTCTGACCTCAGTTCAAGGCAGCTTCCTTTGTGAGGAGAGGTGAAAGTGACTATAAAAAGGATTTTATTTAACAGCTTGGAAGTCTGAAAAATATTAGTGGGTCTGAGTGCATGTAGAGTATTTTTGCCGGTACACGCACGTACACACTTTGTTCCCGGCAAAGCCACCAAACAGCCCAATTCTTCCTGCCCTCCATTATTTAACTTCCCAACTGAGCCCCCCCACGGCATCTCTGATGACGCTCACTTTGTCAGAGAGCAGGACGAAGTCACGGGGGGTAAACAGGCCCTCGGCTCCCACCGGGAAGAATAAGTAGGCAGGAATGAGCGAAACCGGAGATCAGTCAAAGGAGTTTGGCATGCTGAAAGACCTCCTGCAGCACGCTGGAAGGGCGTTGGGGGGATAGGGTGCGCACATTGAAAGCAAAGCCTTCCACATATAAATCATTCTATTCCTCTTGCAGATTGCCAGCTTGTGTGAAAAGACAGCAATGTTGCATGATTAGATTTTTGACAGAGAGGCTTCCTGGTCCACAGTTCTGCCTTTTTGCCACTGCTCGCAAACCAGTGTCAGGATTACAGTGGTACCTTTGGTTGCAAATGGGATCCGTTCCGGAGGCCCATTCGCAACATGAAAAGAACACAACCCGCAGTGGTGCGTCTGTGCATGTGTGGGTTGCGATTCGCTGCTTCTGTGCCAGTTTGGTGTAGTGGTTAAAAGCAGCAGACTCGTAATCTGGTGAACCGGGTTCGCTTCCCCGCTCCTCCACATGCAACTGCTGGGTGACCTTGGGCTAGTCACACTTCTCTGAAGTCTCTCAGCCTCACTCACCTCACAGAGTGTTTGTTGTGGGGGAGGAAGGGAAAGGAGAATGTTAGCCGCTTTGAGACTCCTTCGGATAGTGATAATGCATGGTATCAAATCCAAACTCTTCTTCTTCTTCTTCTGCATGCGCGTGACGTCATTTTGCGCTTCTGCACATGCGCCAGCGGTGAAACCCAGTAGTAACCCTTTCCAGTACTTACAGGTCACTGTGGGATGTGACCTAAAGGAACATAGCATGAAGCGGACGTAACATGAAGTGTGACTGCACAGCTGTGAAAGGGTCTTGTGGTAGCCACACCTTGAGACACTTTCTTTTTTCAGTGTTTGACCTTTCAACATCCAGTTTCATCCAGGTGTCCAAGAGTTTTGGTGTTATGAGAAAGAGAGAATAAATTCTCCTACTAGCTTACATAAACACACACACAAAGATTGACCTCCAATGCCCTCTTAAATGTGTTGTAGAAGGGGGACGTTATTGGTTTGTTGTTGTTTTGCTTAATTTGTGCTATGTATTTTGTGGGGGGGTTATTAATATTGGTTTTCCAAATGATTACAAATCACTCAATTACTTTTATTACTAATTTAATACATTTTTTTTAAAAAAAAATCAGGTTTCACGCTTCTGTTACAAACATTACTTCCTTCAGTAGCCACATCATTCTTCTTTAATCTCCTCTTAATTCTTCTCTAGGGACGCGGGTGGCGCTGTGGGTTAAACCACAGAGCCTAGGACTTGCTGATCAGAAAGTCGTGGTTTGAATCCCCGCAACGGGGTGAACTCCCATTGCTCGGTCCCTGCTCCTGCCAACCTAGCAGTTCTAAAGCATGTCAATGTGCAAGTAGATAAATAATTACCTTCTCCGTCGAGAAGGTAAACGGCGTTTCCGTGCGCTGCTCTGGTTCGCCAGAAGCGGCTTAGTCATGCTGGTCACATGACCCGGAAGCTGTACGCCGGCTCCCTTGGCCTATAGAGCAAGATGAGCGCTGCAACCCCAGAGTCGGCCACAACTGGACCTAATGTTCAGGGGTCCCTTTACCTTTACTTTTAATTCTTCTCTTGATGTTAGTCCATTCTCACAGCTCACCTCTGTTGTTTTTCGTAAATGTAAAATCCGTTTCACATGTGTAGTCTGTACTTTGTGGTTTTTATCTTGCTGTTTCTGAGATCTACGGACGAGGGGCAGTGTATGGATTTAATAAATAAATAAAAATACATAAGAGCATTTGCATGCAAAAAAAAAAAAAGCTGAGCTTACACATGAAAATTTAACATGAAAATTCAACATGAAAAGTTTAAAAACCCTAGCTTTCTCGCTTGGCTGCCTCTTTCCATCAGGAACACCAACATGCCTTTCAGCTGATCGTTTCAGAAAGTGGGGGGGGGGGGCGGAGGCTACAAAACCACAGCAGGCGTGAAAAGAGACTCCCAAGTCACTAGTAGTGCCTGGAGCAAAGTCCACGTGACTCTGAATGAACTGCCTGTGCCCAAGGAAGCCAACGAGATTGGCTCTGGAGATTGCTGAGCCCAATGTCAGTCTGAAGGCACTGGAAGGCATCATTGCATCTATGTGTTCCCCATGCTCACGCTCCTTCCTTAGGTAGGCTTCAATGCATACTTCATGTGCGAGTAAATCATTCATTACCATTTTATTGTTTATTTAAAGCTGTTCTTTTCACCACACTTTCCCAGTGGTTTAATAATAATAATAATAATAATAATAATAATAATAATAATAATAATTATTTATACCCCACCCTCCCTGGCCAGAGCCGGGCTCAGGGTGGCTAACACCAGTAAAATTACAGTAAAAACATAATGGGGGGGGGGGGACCAACTTAAAATACAGGTTAAAATGCAATTTAAAATGCAGCCTCATTTTAAAAGTAGCCCATAGATCAAAACCGTAAGGGGAGGGAAACATAAGGGTCAGACTGAGTCCAAACCAAAGGCCAGGCAGAACAGCTCTGTCTTGCAGGCCCTATGGAAAGATGTCAAGTCCTGCAGGGCCCTAGTCTCTTGTGACAGAGCGTTCCACCAAGTCGGGGCCAATACTGAAAAGGCCCTGGCCCTAGTTGAGACTAATCTAACCACCTTGCGACTTGGGACCTCCAAAGTGCTGTCATTTGTGGGACACACCAGTTTTGGCTATTTTTGTTTTTAAACTGCAATCTCTACCTTCAGTGCGGGGAGGAAATCAAAGCTGAGCATCAGTTGCAGAGGGTTTTTTATGGTTAATTTGATTAAATACACAAATCAAATATCCTAAAGTGACACAAGGCTTGCAGGATGCACAAATAGGCAAGGGTGAGAATCAGGAACAGGAAAGCACCCTAGCTCATTTGCGTAATTAGGAGAGCACAGTCGTACCTTGGTTGACGAATGCCTTGTGAGTCGAACAGTTTGGCTCCCAAACGCCGCAAACCCGGAAGTGAGTGTTTGTTTGCGAACGTTCTTTGGAACCCAAACACCCAATGCGGCTTCCGATTGGCTGCAGGAGCTTCCTGCAGCCAATCGGAAGCCACGCCTTGGTTTCTGAGCATTTTGGAAGTTGAATGGACTTCCGGAATGGATTCCGTTTGACTTTCAAGGTATGAATGTACTTTATTTGTCTGGTCTGCATTTGTGCATGTCTTAAGCTCTCATAACCAAATTTTGCAGGGTGGTTCCTGAAATCAAGGAGCAGATTTCCATCTATGTTTGGATACAATTGGATAGCAAACTGAATCTTTTCAAAACTACACTGGCTTTAACTGGTGATTTCAAAACTGCACTGGTTTGTTTGTTTGTTTTTTCCTTAGAATTTTCAAGCAGGGTGAGGTAGAGTCATCATATGTTTCCGAAAAAAATCTGGAAGGAGGTGGGAGCTAAATTGGCGCCCGGCGGGAATGTCCAGGATTTCGTCTGTTCGCCAGTGGAAGTGCTCCCTGTTCAGGTCAGATCCCTGTTGCCTCCTAGGTGACAATTAAAGAAGCTCATTCACCACCCTGCCATCCACCACTGCCTTCATCCAAAAGAAACTCAACAGCTTTATGGACCATTGCCCAGAAAAAGCTGAGCAACTGTGTCGAGATTTTTACTTCTTGAAATACGGCAACCCTAGGTTAGGTAGATCTCAGGCCAGAACAAAAGTGCTTAGGTGAGATCATGGAAACAAAATGGCCGCCATTCTCTTGTGATAAGAATGGGATGTCCCAGTTTTTCCGGGACACTTGCGGAGTACGATGTAGTTTGGGACTTCAGCTGTGAGGCTGAGAAGGAGGAGGACGGCCCATTGTCTTTCACTGCGTTTTATCTACAATGTGCACCCAGAGGATGTGTGTGGGCATCTCCTGGATCTACCTTTTGTTTCCCATCACCTGTTTCAACTTAGGCCTGTTCCTGGTTCATTGTTAGTTCCTCCACGATGCATAAACAACGATAATTTTAGCAGGCCCCCATCACTATTTTAATAAAGCTTTGTCAGGCTGGTAGCTACTAATTATTCAGTCACTTTATATAATTCCGCTTATTGTCGAGGCAGTTTTTAAATGTATTATTAGCCGTCCGCAACAAAAGAGGGTTTCTTCCAAACTCATTGTGACAATCTTCATTGTGGAGCCTTTATTTCCTTTAAAGAAAGGTAAAGGGTGGAAGAAGAGAAGACGACATTTTCAAAGGATGAGAACATTGCAAGGGGGCTCCTCAAGATGTTCTCATCTTTATCCTTTGACGTCCAGGAGGATGATTCAAGTCCACATTCTTTGCTGTGTGGGGGTAAAAGGCTGGTTCTCCCCTCCCCACACATTCACGCAAATCGTGCCCGTTCTTTTTATAACTTGCATGGGTTGGCAGTTCATTTCCGGGCCCAATTCCAGGTGCCCACACTAATGTTTAAAGTGCTAAACCAGTGGTCTTCAGCTGGTCCAGGCCTGAGATCTGCCTCTAACTCTTGGCCTGAAACACAGGACCTATATACAGCGGTACCTCGGGTTAAGTACTTAATTCATTCTGGAGGTTTGTTCTTAACCTGAAACTGTTCTTAACCTGAAGCACCACTTTAGCTAATGGGGCCTCCTGCTGCCGCTGCGCCACCGGAGCACGATTTCTGTTCTCATCCTGAAGTAAAGTTCTTAACCTGAAGCACTATTTCTGGGTTAACAGAGTCTGTAACCTGAAGCGTATGTAACCCGAGCTACCACTGTATGCAAAGGAGAAGGCTTGCTGTTCCTAGCAAGCACTCACCTTTTCCTGCCTTCTCTGGGCATCTACATCTCCTGGCAGCAACTCTGATGGTAGACCATGTCTCCAGAATCGAATTTAAAGACTGGAACAGGCGCCATACATACAGGGGAGTGCATTTGCCATAGTGTTGATGAGCTAGACCAGAACCAGGATGGGAATCATTTCTGGATGTCTCCATGTCTCAGGTGGTCAGTCTGTCTATTATTATGTTGTTGTTGTTGTTGTTGTTGTTTAAGGGGGGAAAGTGCCAGTACTCACCATGAAGTGTCATACATTTAACATTTGAGAAAGCAAAAAAGGTGCCAGTGCTGCATACCTTTGGGTACCCCAGAAAAAAACATGATTATTATTAGTAGTAGTAGTAATAAAGGTAAAGGTAAAGGTACCCCTGCCCGTACGGGCCAGTCATGACCGACTCTAGGGTTGCGCGCTCATCTCGCTCAAGAGGCTGGGAGCCGGCGCTGTCTGAAGACACTTCCGGGTCACGTGGCCAGCGTGACGAAGCTGCAACTGGCAAGCCAGCACTAGTGCAGCACACGGAAACGCCGTTTACCTTCCCGCTAGAAAGCGGTCCCTATTTATCTACTTGCACCCAGAGGTGCTTTCGAACTGCTAGGTGGGCAGGAGCTGGGACCGAACGACGGGAGCTCACCCCGCTGCGGGGATTCGAACTGCCGACCTTACAATCAGCAAGTCCTAGGCACTGAGGTTTTACCCACAGCGCCACCCGCGTTCCCTAGTAGTAGTAGTAGTAGTAGTAGTATATACCATATTTTTCTTTGTATAGGACACCCCCATGTATAAGACACCCCCCTATTTTGGGGGACTCCACATTAAGAAAACACTCCTCAGTAGTACCCGTGTATAAGACGAGCCCCAATTTAAAACCTAATTTTTTGGTTAAAAAAAATCCTAGTCTTATACATGGAAAAATACGGTATTTATATATTTGTACCCCACCTTTTGTCCTGACAAGGCATCTTACCGATAAAATAAGAACAGCTAAGAACACAGGGGGAAACCCAATCGTTACAAAACAAACAGTAGTGGAATTAAAAATATATAAATACATAAGATCTATTAAAAACACGCAGATAAGCAAATAATAAAAACAATACTGCACCAACCCGTTCATTAAAAGTAGTCCATTCCCAAAAGCCTGTTGGAACAAGAATGTCTTCGGCTGCCGGCAGAAGGACAACAAGGAGGTAGCCAATCTGGCTTCTCTACGGAGGGAGTTCCAAAGTCTGGGAGCAGCCATCAAGAAGGCCCTCTCCTGCATTCTTGCCAAGGGTGCCTGTGATAGTGGCGGTACCAAGAGGAAGACCTCCCTCAAAGATCTCAGAACCCATACTGTCTTTCAGCACTTTGGACAGTGCCTGGAAACAGACTGGTAGCCAGCAGAGCTGTTGTAGCAAGAGACTCATCTGTTGGGAGAGCGCTCTGGGCTATCTCCAATCATCATCCGGTGAGCATAGCTCTGGAAAAGACAACCCCTTCTTCTTCAGGGCGCTCCAGCAACATAAACCAGCTTGATTTATGCACACTAGGCCTTCTCTCTTGACACAGCAAAAGAAAGAGGCATCATAGTTCTAAACTACTATTTATTTACAGAATATTTACAGACTACAGCATTATGGCGTCTGTTCTCTCCAGCTCTCCGGTTCTGAGAACAGAAAAAAACGATGTAAAAGTGAAAGTACAGTGGTACCTCGGGTTACAGACGCTTCAGGTTACAGACTCTGCTAATCCAAAAATAGTACCTCGGGTTAAGAACTTTGCTGCAGGGTGAAAACAGAAATCGTGCTCCGGCGGCACGGCAGCAACAGGAGTCCCCATCAGCTAAAGTGGTGCTTCAGGTTAAGAACAGTTTCAGGTTAAGAATGGACATCCGGAACGAATTAAGTACTAAACCCAAGGTACCACTGTACAGTTTCACAGTCTCACTTCGGAAGGGAGATAAGGCGGTCTTCCTTTCTCAGGCTCTACTCAGACAGGCTTGGGAATTATACCAATCATTAAAAAACCAGCATCAGGAAGCATGAAATCCTAACATCATCTGGTCCCCCCACAAAGTTAATGGGCATTCCCATTCAAATGGTGTGTGCGCACTGCGCCATGCGATCGATTGTGTAGAGCGGGGCTTTCCTGGGCCCCCACATATTTTATTTAAGTTGCTCCCCTTGTTGCAGCTGTTTGCACTCGCGTGGTAATTTTCTTTTTATTGAATCAAATATCCAGTTCGTTTAGCTGAGCTGTTTTCGCATCTCGCATTTGAAAGGCCCATTCTGAAGCAATACAATTAGCTTAATGAGATTACAAAGTGTGTTAATGCCCATAATTAGGAGAAAAAACGGTTTACAGCGCTTCCGCATTTAATATGCTTTGATTTAATACCACGGTATTGTCACACACACACACACCAAAATAAATAAATAAAAAACCGTTCTGCAACCAGTTTCTTCAACTATTACATGGCCATGGCTTGGTTTCTGGAATAATGAAAGAGACTCTGTGACAGTTGGCTTTAATGATTCAATAAATCATATTAGATAGAATTGAAGTACAGACTAATGCAGGACTCTAGGAAAAATGCTTTGCTTTGCTTTGAAGTCACTGTAATATAGTCATGGAGGGAGCAGACACAATATTTAAATTTCACATTAAAACTCAAGGTCCCATTTTGACAGCTATGGCTTGTCCTAGGCTACCCACCAGGTAGGTGCCCACTGTTACGATATAGAAGCAATGCAGCTGCAAACTGCTAGCTTGAAAGCAAAACATAATGGGAATGTTGGGACTGCCCGTGGGAAACAGAGGGACAGTCAATTCACAGTGCGAAGCACCGGAATTAGCTCAGAGTGTAATATGAGCTCTTCCGTTTGTTCCTGTCCAGGAAGTGCAGGAAGTGTTTGTCACTACACTGCTGGAGTTTGAAGAGAGCAGTCACGTTTTTTGTAATGCTGCAAAGACAGAAATAAAGGCATGAAAATACGTTTCTGTCTATCTCTTTCCCCTGCCGGGGGGGCAGGAAAGAGGGGGAGTGTTCTTCTCACGCTGAGAAGGATCGCCTATTGCGACCTAGCCTGGATCTTGCTGGGGAATGCAGCCAGGGAGGTCAACAGGAGATCAAGCCGGGTGCCTGGGAGAGCTGTCAGTTTCTCCTGATAAACGCTTGATTTCCGACACCCACCAGGTAAACTTGACTGCAATTTCCACTATTATTTCATTTATTATTTCCCTGCAGCATCTCAAAGCAATTTCATAGAATCGTAGAATTGTAAAGTTGGAAGGGATCCCAAGGGGCATCTAGTCCAACCCTCTGCAATGCAGGAATCTCAGCTCAAGCATCCATGAAAGATGGCCATCCAACCTCTGCTTAAAATCCTCCAAGGAAGGAGAACCCACAACCTCTCATGGGAGTCTGCTCCACTGCTGAACAGCTCGTACTGTCAGAAAGTTCTTCCTGATGTTCAGTCGGAATCTCCTTTCTTGTAACTTGAAGCCATTGGTTTGTGTCCTACGCTCCAGAGCAAGAGAAAACAAGTTTGCTCTCTCTTCCATATGGCAGCCCTTGCGATATTTGAAGATGACTTTCATATCTCTTCCCAGTCTCCTCTTTTCCAGGCTAAACATACCCAGCTCCTTCAACCATTCCTCATCAGGCTTAGTTTCCAGACCCTTGATCATCTTGGTCGCCCTCCTCTGCACACATTCCAGCTTGCCAACATCCTTCCTAAATTGTGGTGCCCAGAATTGGACACAGAGTATTCCAGGGGCGATCTGACCAAAGCAGAATAGACTGGTATTACAGTGGTACCTCGGGTTACAGACACTTCAGGTTACAGACGCTTCAGGTTACAGACGCTTCAGGTTACACACTTCCCTAACCCAGAAATAGTACCTTGGGTTAAGAACTTTGCTTCAGGATGAGAACAGAAATCGTGTGGTTGCAGCAGTGGGAGGCCCCATTAGCGAAAGTGGTACCTCGGGTTAAGAACAGTTTCAGGTTAAGAACGGACTTCCAGAATGAATTAAGTTCTTAACCCGAGGTACCACTGTATTACTTCCCTTGATCTTTACAATATTAAACTGTACATTTGAGAGAGGGCTGTAGCTCAGTCCTAGAGAGTCTGCATTGCATGCAGGGGGTCCTAGATTCAATCCAGTGTGGTGTAGTGGTTAAGAGCGGTGGACTCATATGAAATGAAAAAGGTATTTAAATAAACTTTTCTGAAGAAACCACAGGCTTTTCTCCTGGGCATGGTCGGCCAATCGGTGTTAAAGAAGGATATAATTCTTTTTATGCATGCTACAGCAGCAGCAAGAATACTTATCGCAAAGTATTGGAAGACACAAGATCTACCCACCCGGGAAGAATGGCAGATGAAGGTGATGGATTACATGGAACTGGCGGAAATGACTGGCAGAATCCGTGACCAGGGAGAAGAGTCGGTAGAAGAAGGTTGGAAGAAATTTAAAGACTATCTACAGAAACATTGTAAAATTAAGGAATGTTAGAAGGATGTTGGAATGAAGTTATGTGGGTTTAGCAGCAAGGTTACAAAGGAGTAAGTAAAAATGGATTGTTAACAGGTGAGAATGTAAAGTTACAATATATTAAGATAAATTATTAAGATAAAAACAAAGATGGAAAGGATTTGCTGAATTAACTAATTGAACTAGAATACAAAAAAGGGAGGTGTGAGGAGGTCAAGGAAACAAGCAAATGAAAGATAAGATATGGAAAGATTGACTTGTTTTTAATTGTTTTTATTTTTCTGTATTTTGTATTTTTTGTTTTATTTTCCTTTATTTTTGTAATTTTTTGAAATTTCAATAAATATTATTTTTTAAAAAGAGAAAAAAGAGCGGTGGACTCATAATCTGGTGAACCCGGTTCGCTTCCCCGCTCCTCCACATGCAGCTGGGAGACCTTGGGCCAGTCACACTTCTCTGAAGTCTCTCAGCCCCACTCACCTCACAGAGTGTTTGTTGTGGGGGAGGAAGGGAAAGGAGATTGTTAGCTGCTTTGAGACTCCTTCGGGTAGTGTTAAAGCAGGATATCAAATCCAAACTCCTCCTCCATCCCTAGATGCATTTTACATTGCATTTGTATCCTACCTTTCCTCCACGAAGCTCAAGGTGGCCTGTATCGTTCTCCTCCTTCCCAATTTAACTTCGCAACAACCCTGTGAGGTTGGTTCGGCTGAGAGCAGGTGACCAGCAAAAAGTCACCCAGTGAGCTTCGTGGCTGAACCGTGGTCCTCAGGGTCCCAGGCAGACACTTTAACCACTACACCACACTTCCCTACAACCTTCCACCCATAAACAGCATGTGTTGCTATTAATTACAAAGCACAATTCTGAAAACCCCAAACACCTGTGGTCCTGAAGACAGAGGTGCTTTTAAAACCCCACCCTAAACATGCAAGTTGCCATTTACGCCACAATACCCCATTTCACAGAAATGTATTTTCCCCTCCGTTGACTTGTTTACACAAATTCCAGGAGGCTTTTCCCTCCCTGGGGTTCCCGCATCATTAGGGCACATAAATGTTGGCTGTTACACATCTTATGACCGTGTCGGGGAATTGCTATGATGTGCTGCGCTGTAGTTTGACGCCTCGGGCTTCGTTTTCACCAGAGTAGGACACCCAAAAGCGACGCTAAATGCCAAGATGGAGGTTTGAAATGCAGAACTTCAAAACAGAGCGCTAGCAACGTGTCGGAACTCTTTTCAGAAACGTTTCGTTCTTTTCTGCCGGCGTCACTCGTTCAGAGCACTTCTCTGCAGAAGCCGAAATGTGATCTTTGCAAACTGGAAGTGAATCAATGCCATGCTCATTGCTATCATCTACGGTACCGCACACACTCCATAGCCTCGAGTAAGGATTTGAAGCACCGCTGTGCATCACATGCCCAATTGACTTAACTGCGCATCATGTTCCCATTCAAAGAGGCAATGCCCAGTATAAATGCAGGAAGACCTGAATTATCGTTGGGTATTGCATGCTCAGTTAGCCTAATGTGTCATGCTTCTGACAGGAGCATAAATAAGTTAGGAATGCATGAGGAATTCTTTTTTCTTTTCTTTTCTTTCTTTTTTTTGGCAAATTTCTATATGGACAGATCGGCTCTTCATCTCTCAGATTGACGGGTGGGTTTTACTCTCTAAATGATCTGACACAGTTTCCAGCTCAAAAAACACACACCAGGATGCGGGCCAAAATGCATATTTTAAGAGACAATGTGTTGGGAATTGTGTACTGTGGAGAGAAAATACATCTAGAAATGTGATTTCATAAGTATAGTAGATACTTTTAAAGATATCTATTGAATAGGGATATGTGTATCAATCAAAGATCTGATATTTACCCTACTTTGTCACATCAGGAAGCAGCTGCCCTCAGTCCAAAGTGCTTCAGAGACTACCGATAATAATTTTAATAATAATAATAATTTATTATTTATAGCCCGCCGATCTGGCTGGGTTTCCCCAACCACTTTGGGTGGCTCCCAACAGAATATTAGAAACACGCTAAAACTTCAAACATTTAAAACTTCCCTAAACAGGGCTGCCTTCAGATGTCTTCTAAAAGTCAGAGAGTTGTTTATTTCCTTGACGTCTGGTGAGAGGGCATTCCACAGGGTGGGTGCCACTACAGAGAAGGCCCTGTAACTTGGCTTCTCGCAGCGAGGGAACCGCTAGAAGGCCCTTGGCGCTGGACCTCAGTGTCCGGGCTGAACGATGGGGGTGGAGACGCTCCTTCAGGTATACTGGGCCGAGGCCGTTTAGGGCTTTAAAGGTCAGCACCAACACTTTAAATTGTGCTCAGAAATGTACCCAATTCATCTCAAAGTACATTCAAGTCTGCTTTATTCCTCCCTCTGTTTGATACTGAGAAAAAAAATGCAAGTTCATTACCTCATATCCTCCAATATTTCTCCAATGAAATTAGGGATGTTCTATTCTATCATAATCATTTTGTTACATTTGAGAGCCAATGTGGTGTAGTGGTTAAGAGCGGTGGACTCGTAATCTGGTGAACCGGGTTCGCTTCCCCGCTCCTCCATATGCAGTTGCTGGGTGACCTTGGGCTAGTCACACTTCTCTGAAGTCTCTCAGCCCCACTCACCTCACAGACTGTTTGTTGTGGGGGAGGAAGGGAAAGGAGATTGTTAGCCACTTTGAGACTCCTTCGGGTAGTGATAAAGCGGGATATCGAATCCAAACTCTTCTACTTCTACTACTACTACTACTTATACCTTGCCCATCTGACTGGGTTGTCCCAGCCACTATGGGCGGCTTCCAACATATATAAAAACATTAAAAAATTAAATATAAAAACCTTCTGTGCAGAGAGCTTCCTTATAGTAGGGGGCTGCCATATCTGGAAGAGCAGAACAGAGGACAGCCCAAGCTTCTGCCAGCCTGAAAGGCGGCACCTGAGGACCTCTTTTCCCAGCTCGGGCTAGCAGCAGCCAGGGCCCAAGCCCCCCAAAATGGACATTTCCTTTAAAATGTAAAGATCCACCTGGATGGTCATGCTTCACCCAAAAAGAGGACATATCCGGATTTGCCTGGATGTAAAGGTAAAGGGTAAAGGGACCCCTGACCATTAGGTCCAGTCGTGGCTGACTCTGGGGTTGCGGCGCTCATCTCGCTTTATTGGCCGAGGGAGCCGGCATACAGCTTCTGGGTCATGTGGCCAGCATGACTAAGACGCTTCTGGCGAACCAGAGCAGCGCACGGAAACGCCGTTTACCTTCCCGCCGGAGCGGTACCTATTTATCTACTTGCACTCTGGCGTGCTTTTGAACTGCTAGGTTGGCAGGAGCAGGGACCGAGTAACGGGAGCTCACCCCGTCGCGGGGATTCGAACCAGCGACCTTCTGATCAGCAAGCCCTAGGCTCTGTGGTTTAACCTACAGTGACACCCGTGTCCCTTGCCTGGACGTAGGGCAACCCTATTATAGTTACTTATCTCCTTGGCTTGTGGGGTATGCATAACTCCAACATTTCCGCATCCTGAGGAAAAAAGGCACATCCTGAGGAAAAGCAGGACTTTGCAGGATCAATTCAGAAACTGGGATGGATTTTGTAAATCTGGGACTGCCCCTGGAAAATAGGGACACTTGGAGGGTCTGCTACCCAAAGTAGAGATTGCCAATTTTCAGGAGCCAAAGTTAGGAGTAAGTTAACAATAAAACACCCAGTGTCAGTGCAGGCCTAGTGATCACAGCAACTCTTCCCAGTAGGTCTGCCCCAATCATGTTCTGCTCCCTGGTTTCCTACAGGCATCTGGGTAGCTATCGTGTGAAGAGAATGTTGATGGTCCATCGACCTGATCCATCAGTCTCTTCTTATGTTCTCAGCAATTGAGGATAAGGGATGAGGTGGCTCTGTGGTCCAAACCACTGAGCCTCTTGGGCTTGCCAATTGGAAGGTTGGTGGTTCGAATCCCTGCGACAGAGTGAGCTCCTGTTGCTCTGTCCCAGCTCCTGCCAACCTAGGAGTTCAAAAGCACGCTAGTGCAAGTAGATAAATAGGTACCTCTGCAGCAGGAAGGTAAACAGCGTTTCCATGCACTCTGGCTTCCATCACAGTGTTACATTGTGCCAGAAATGGTTTATTCCTGCTGGGCACATGACCTGGAAAGCTGTCTGTGGACAAACGCCTGCTCCCTCGACCTCAAAGCAAGATGAATGCCGCAACCCCATAGTCACCTTTGTTTTGTTTTTTTAAATATAAATTTTTATTAGGTTTTCAACTTTTTTATACACATAAAAAACAAACACATACACATACACAAACACAAGACAAAACATCTATTATTTCATAGCCTTACTTTCATAATCTTCTTTCCGTGACCTCCCCACACTCCCCTACCCACCTTCCACTTTCATTGAATATCTCAGCAAATTATTTGTTCATATCTCTTAAATGTTATTCATATCTTTTCTTAAAACTTATCATTTTTCCATTTTTACTTATCATAATTTTACATGTCCCATTTTACACATTAAATCCTTTCTCTAAGGTCGGCCTAGTTTCTCTCCCACAAATTCTTCCCTCATTATATTAAATCAATGATCATAATATTTCAGTTCTAAATCCCAGATTTTTACCTCCCTATACTCCCCTCCCCCCCTGTCCCGGTTCCCGCCCCTTCCCAAATCAGTGTCCTCAAAAAAGAAAAAAACAAATTTAACCCGGATTTCTCACATCAGAGGCTCTTAGGCCCCAGTTAGTCTCTTTCCACCAGTTTTGTTTGTAGTCCTTTTTGTTGGTCTTCTCTTCTCGAAGGAGTTCTATCACCAGCTCCTCATATTTTCCTCCTTCCACATCAAGCAAAAACAGTTTCTGTCCAGGATCAACAAATCTCCCATGCTCCAACTTGAAGAAAGAGTCCCCATCGTACTTGTTCATTCTTTTATAGCTCAATATTCTAGTTATTCCAGGGACTACCATCTTTCTCTCCTTTTGCAGATTTGTAATCCATTGGTTGTCTTCTTTATTTCTTTTGTTCCCAAAAGTTGCAGGCTTTTGATTACTCTTTTCCACCTGAACTTCCTCTTGTCCTTCTTCTTTTTCCCCCAATTCTAAAGTTATCTCTTCTTCTACAGCTGCTGATTTTTTTCCACCTGCTTAATTCCATCAACAGAGTTGCTTAGTTTAAGATTGAAGGTCACCAGTTGTTTACTCATGACCTGGCTTTGTTCTTGTAAAGTTCCCACAAGGAAAAACATTTTTTCTATCTCTGCCAGTAATTTTCCTTCAGCAGCCATTGCAATGTCTTTAGTTCCCTCTAGGGGGGTTTCCATCATGGTTCTTTTCCAACAATCTGTTACTTTGTTGTTCAGAATTAGTTTGTTTCCAATCAGTTCAATTTTTAAAGTAGCACTTTTAATCCAGAAAGATGTTTGTAACACAGTTCCAGGTTTTGGCTACCCGTTTGACAACTCTTTTGACAGCTGTCAAACTCCTTGTTCTTTTTCTCGGGCTCACACACAGGGCGCTTCTCAGGTCCGGGGGGGGGGGGTCAGCCAAGAAAGAAAAACCTCTGAAATTCCTCTCTCTTCCTCTCCAGCACAAATAACTTCTTAATCCAATTTATGAAAGTTATCAATTTAAGCACCAGAGTCTTTTCCGACCTAGTGCTCCTCTCTTTGCTTTAAGCCTTTAGGTGGGGGGGGGAGTGTGGACTTCCTTTTTAACACGTCCCCCATTCGTACTTAAATTCAGGGATAAAAACTTTTAGTGCCGAAATTTCCTTCTACTCACGGGTTACTTTTTTCAGTCCAATTTCAGGAAGAAAGACAGCGCTCTCCGGTCATGGCTCGCGGCTTCTCTCCGCCGAGGTAGCGATGGACTCTCAGCACCGCGCCGCTCCCCAGTTCACTCCGCAGCCTTTAAAAAGGCTCTTCGCGGGTCGGGGAGGGCGTTTAAGGTGCCCACCGAGTCACCAGGTCCGCAGGCTTCCGCGCCTGCGGTTTTTAAGGGTCCCTGTGTCGCCGGCACGGCAAGACCCGTCCTCAACGGAGCCGATTCCCTCCAGAGCTCGGAGGGAATCCGCCATTACCCGTTCGCGCTATCCCGGAAGTCCTGTCACCTTTGACTAGACTTAACCGTCCAGGGGTCCTTTACCTTTACCTTCACCTGCTTCTGTGAGACATCTGGTTGAGAAATCCTTTTGCTGGGAATCTTAGAGAGCGCTTTGTCTGTCAGAAGGCAGCTGAATTCATCTCTCCTATTTTCACTCTGTGTATGTGCTTGCATAATGCGTTCCTAGGTATACAGATTTATTTATTTATTTTAAAAAATAAAAATAATGCCACCTATATCCACCCTGAATTTATAAACTTGTCTATTTATAGTTTCTCCTAGCAGCTGATTGTTCGCATCATCAGTTTATGGCATTTCTCGTGATTTACTGCGTCTTTCATGAGATTGTGAATATTTCGTTTCCTGCTCCCATTGCATAGCAATCTTTCTACGCCCCTGGCAGCTTTGCTACTTATCTTCCATTTCCTTCGGGGGAAATCAAACATTTTTAAGAATCTGCTAAGAATGCAAAAGTGACCCATTTCGTCTGTGGGTGAGATTTCACAAACCTGAGTTGAGAAAAATAATTCCGTGCCCTTGTAGGAGCAAGCTTAATAGGGAAAGCTATGAAGAGCCACACATCTGATAACGAGAGGTGTCTTATTAGACGATTAAATAAAAATAGGACATTTGTTTTAAAAGTTAAAGCACTGTAATTACCTGAGGACTCGTTGCTCTGCAAATGAGGGCTACTAGTGAAACATTGTTTTGAACATTTTGCAAAGGAGCAAAATTATCTGCAAAGCTATTCCACCCACTCCACGGATACAATACGTGATTGATCACTACCAGCAGAGAAGCGTTGACCCTTGCTGCTGTGCCTTTAAAGGCAGCTTGATCTGCTGGCATTAGCAAATGATTGTGTTTTTATCTGCAGGTCTTGAAAAGCTTCACCTGCTAATTCTTGCAGAGCCAGCAGCTGATAAAAGCATAGGATAGCAAGTTAGGCTGGGGTATGTTTCAGGCCAGTGGATGAAGCTCTGGGCCACTGGGCCAGTGTTTGGTATAAGGCACCTTTCTGTATTCCCAAAAACCTCCCCTGCTATATTTGTTTTATTTATTTATTTACTAGATTTAGTGCATTGTACCCAAAATACATGGGGGACACAGGTGGCGCTGTGGGTTAAACCAAGGTCGGCGGTTCAAATCCCAGCAACGGGGTGAGCTCCCATTGCTCGGTCCCTGCTCCTGCCAACCTAGCAGTTCAAAAGCACGTCAAAGTGCAAGTAGATAAATAGGTACCACTCTGGTGGGAAGGTAAACGGCATTTCCGTGTGCTGCTCTGGTTCGCCAGAAGCAGCTTAGTCATGCTGGCCACATGACCTAGAAGCTGTATGCTGGCTCCCTCGGCCAATAAATCGAGATGAGTGCCGCAACCCCAGAGTCAGCCACGACTGGACCTAATGGTCAGGGGTCCCTTTACCTTTACCTTACCCAAAATACAAATGCTTTAAATACACACACTGTTTAGGAAGAAAACTGAAAGATTACACAAATAGCTGGATAGTACTTTGGGGACAATATTGATTCCAATACATAACAAATCGCAGCCACTTACCCGCCAAATTTGCTGATTGGCATATTCTCTGTCCTCTGCAATCAGCTTTAGCAAGTTTATCTTTCCAGCACGTCCACCAATTTCAACAACGGCTCGTGTAATGCGGGAGAGTATTTGGGGGGGAGTCTCCCCCCAAAAGCATATTCATGTGCATTATGCAGATGTTAGCAAGTATGATATCAGAGCATTAGAATTACTGGCAACATTTTCCTTCGTATATGGCAGTGTTTGGGTTTGTAGGGGGCTACATCTTATGACGCAAATGCCAGAAATAAATAAATATAACTCTCACATTTGGGGTGGGCGAATTCCTGCAAAGTTGTGATGTGCAGAACTCTCCAAACGCAAGCGTGCCAGCCATGAGCACTTTGTTACGGCCGTAAAGCAAAAGGCATTTCTCTACATTTAAAAGGGGGAATTGGCAGGATGCAATATCAACAGCTCGCTTGCGCTCTCCAAAGTGCCTCGGACTTACATCAATCTCCACCCACACAGGCCTTGAAGACAGCAGAGTTCTTGGGTAAACATGGGGAATATCGCAGTGGGAACTGTTTGCTTCTCAGTTCATCCCCGTCTGCTCTAATGAGGCACTTAAAAAATAATAATACCAGAGCTGCAAAATGTAGCCATCAGGAAGAACTGAGCTCAGTGGTGGAGATACTGATGAACAAAAAGTCCCAAGTCCTATCACAGGCATTTCCAGGAGCTCTGTCCAAAATGTTGAGCCAATGCCCGTCGGTGAAGAGCAGGGGTGGAGAACATTTTTTTGAAGCTAAGGGCCACCTTCCCTTCCGGGCCAGCTTCTGAGGGCCACATGGCAGTGGTGAGTGGAGACAGAAAGGAGAAAGTGGAAGGGGTGAAAGTGAAGGGCTTCCAGTGAACCTAGTGGCGTAGCATGGGGGTATAGGGGGGGCCGGTCGCACCGAACGCAACATCTGGGGGTTAGGGTTAGGGGGTGCAAATCCACGGGTTAGGGGGCGCAAATTACTTGCCTTGCCCCGGGTGCTGACAACCCACGCTACGCCACTGAGTGGATCTGAATTAAACTATGGAACTCAATCCCAGAAGAGGTGGTGATGGCCAACAACTGGAATTGCTTTAAGAGAGGACTGGGCAAAAATAGCCCAGATAACTCAGTGGTTAGAGCAATGTTTCCCAACCTTGGGTCTCCAGCTGTTTTGGGACCACAACTCCCATCATCCTTAGCTAGTAAGACCACTTGTCAGGGATGATGGGAATTGTAGTTTGAAAACAGCTGGAGACCCAAGGCTGGGAAACTCTGGGTTAGAGCATGGTGCTGATAATGCCAAGGTTGTAGATTCGAGCCCCGTATGGGACAGCGGCATATTCCTGCATTGCAGGGGTTGGACTAGATGCTCTTCAGGGTCCCTTCCAACTCTACAGTTCTATGATTCTGTGAAATTGCTTTGAGATGCTTCAGGAAAGTGATTAATAAATGAAAGAATAGGGGAATCCTCTCTATTTCACATTGTGCGGAAGCGGGAGGTGGGGGATACACATCTTTTTCAAAGCTGCATTTAATTTAATTTTATTTTTGCAAAAAAAAAAAAAATTACAATATCAATGACAAACAAAAACATAACAAACGTAAATCATAACCTTATTGAAAATAACAGTTATTTACTTTGTGAAACGATTGAATTTCAAAGCTGCATTTATAGAGTTCCTGGTGTTTATGTTTATGTGTTGCGATTCTTCAGGTTTCAGCCCCCTCCTCTAGAAGTTCAACTCTGAAAAGAGTCTTGGAGATGGGATCATGGCCGCATCTATTTCTGTCTCCAGCTAAAGATGCAGTGTGCAGGCTGCTCTTTCATGTGCTGCAGCTGGCAAGTTCGTTTTGAGCTGTCGATGACATATTACAGGACAATTATATACTTCTGGTGTCTCTTTTAATCATAAATACCCACCCCCTTTTTTCCTTTGCCTTTCTATCAATGCAGGCCAGGCTACCACTGAGCGAATTAATACGGCGCACAGCAGGCAGAGTGGAAGCTAACGTGTAATTGTGTGCCTGTGTGGGTGGGCGAAGGAACGAGTAAACAAATGTGCACATCTGGAGCTGCCCAGACTTCCCAGGGGGAGCGCTGCCTTGCTGGGAGGTGCATCTCATTGTTCCCCCATTGGCCCCTTGTGCAGGCATGCACCTGACACAGGTGTGGGTCCCTGAGCCCCATCTCTAAATTTGTGTGAGCAATGAGATGGAATGGGTCTGGCCTGCAGCAAAAGGTCACAACAAAATGGTGGTTCGTAGCTTCAGCCAGCCATGCTGTTTTCCAGAATCACTCTGTTCCGTTTCCCCTCTCCACAGCTTTCGGTTCCCCTTTCCTCTCAACAGTTAGCCATCAGCGAGAATATTGATGGCCCAAAAATGGAAACAAGAAGAACTACTGACTTTGGAAGAATGGAGAACAAAACTAACAGACTATGCAGAACTGGACAAATTAACTGGAAAAATCAGACTTCAAAGAGACCATACGTTTCTAGAGGACTGGGGAAAATTCAGAGAATATTTGAAAACTGTATGTGAGGAACATACAACGCTAGTGTGTTTTAAAGAAGCTTTGTGGAAAAAATAAGGAATATTGCAAGAATGTAAATGAGGACAGAAATTTTTTATTTAAAGGCGATACTAATTAAGGAATGTGAAGATAGAAATTTAACTACGGATGATTGTCAGAGGAGTTGAGGGAGGTTCAATAAGTCAAAATATGTGATGTGGAAAATTGTATGATTGGAGATATTATGGAAAAATTTAATAAAAATCTATTATAAAAGAGAATGCAAAAAAAACAAAAAACCAGTTAGCCATCAGTCCCTGCACTTGGTCTCTCTGGGCTGAGAGGTCCCCAACTGACACCTCACACTATCCCATAGATGACGTCATTTTGGCTACAGAAGGATAGACTCTTAGAGAATGAGTTTGCTGTTAAAATGCAGCAGGGATGTGCATAGGCCCCAGGATCAACCTAATACAGTCATACCTCAGGTTACAGACACTTCAGGTTGTGTGTTTTTGGGATACGGATGCACTGAAACCCAGAGGTACCGGAACGGGTTACTTCCGGTTTTCGGCACTTGTGCATGCGCAGAAGCACTAAATCACGCTTTGCGCATGTGCAGAAGCGCCGAATCGCAACCCGTGCATGCACAGACACTGTGCTATGGGTTGTGGACACTGCGGGTTGCAAACATGCCTCCCGCACGGATCACGTTTGCAACCCGAGCGTCCACTGTAACTGAAATTTTTAAGAGATTCTGATCTTGTTATGTACTGAAGTTCTCACCCTGGGCCAGCAGGGGGATACTGTAGATAGTTATGCAAATAAGGGATCAAAAGTGACGTTCAGTGATTGGATGGTTTTAGAAAATTGTTACAGTTACATTGTACTGAAGCTCTATATAAGCAGGATGACTGAACCCTTCAGTTCAGTTCTGGCCTGGCCTGTGAATAAACAAGAGCTGTTTGAAGAATCGCTGTGCCGTCTGATATGTTCACCCACAACTTAACAGATCTGTTTCTAAATTGCTTTGTTCTCTCTCTGCTTCTGCTTTTAATTGCCAGTCTCTGCTGCCACAGCAGGTGCTGTGATTCTCCAGCGGTTTGACTTCACCCCTAGAGGTGCACTCCATTGTCTTTTGAGACAGACAACTGCCAACAACAAATCTTGCAAGGAGGGCATGTGCCTCACCTTGGTTGTAAAGCTGGCTGGGCATGATAACTTGTTGGGACGACTTCACTGATTTCAGAGCGCTTTGAGCTTTGGGTTTCTGACTGCTATACCAGTGTACTCTGTTTAAAAAGGCATTTCTCTTACTCACGAGTAGAAGACTCTGCTATCGTGTCTGGGGTGGGAGCCAGGACACCCAGAGGTATCTGGCTGGGTACTGTAGGGGATCCTGACCACAAAATATCTGGTTAAGTGCCTGTCGTAGGTGAATAAAATAAAATCTGGCGAGAAAATGGGGATCATAGCACTGCTTCTCATTAATCTGAAAACAGGCAGAGCTTATGTGCACACCAGGTTTTCCCAGCGATGTTGATGTATTAATCTGATGTACTGATTTGTGATACATTTTGGATTTAGTTTTATGGATGAAATTTTATTGTTGATTTCATGCTGCTCACCGTGATTTTCTTCTCTTAGGGTGGTACTCAGCTAAGTTCGATTCAGAGCAAACCCATTCAAATCAATAGGCCTAACTGAGTCATGTACATCATTTTCAGAGCGTCTACTCTGAGTAAAACTTAGCTGACTAGCACTCTTAAATGTTGGCAGTATAGACACTGGGGAAATTAAAAAAAGAACAGTGGGTGTTTGGGCTGCATGCACACGATCCGGAACCCTGCAAAATGGAAGGTCCCCCCATACACAGAGTGAGGCTCTTCACACACAGCTTGTATGCACCCTGGCTTGGTTCCCAAATCAAACTCAAGGAAAGAAGTACTAGGGGTGCCTGTGGACCCATGCAGCTTGGGTACACATAGGGTAGAGCAGGGTTTTCCAGATGTGTGTTTTGGGACTACAGTTCCCATCTTCCCTGACCCCTGGTCCTGTTAGCTGGGGATCACCAGTGTTGAAGCAATGATTCTTCAACATCAACTTCATTGGATTGGTCATGTTGTGCAGATGTCTGATTGTCGTCTTCCAAAGGAACTACTCTATTCCCAACTTAAAAATGGAAAGCGTAATGCTGGTGATCAACAAAAGAGCCTTAAAGACTCTCTCAAGGCAAATATTTTAAAATGTAGTGTAATCACCGACAACTGGGAAACACTGGCCTGCAAACGCTCCAGTTGGAGAACAGCCTTTACCAAAGGTGTCATGGGTGAAAGGGAGAAATGTGCTAAGAGGAAGGCATGCTTGGCAAACCCTCACCATGATCAATTCCCACCTAGAAACCTATGTCCCCACTGTGGAAGGACGTGGGGATCCAGAATTGGCTTCCACAGTCACTTATGGATTCACTGTTATAACCGTGTTTATGGAAGACAATCTGACTTGGCTACGAGTGATAGAAGAAGAAGGAGGAGGAGGAGGGGGAGGAGGAGAAGGAGAAGGAGAAGGAGAAGGAGAAGGAGAAGGAGAAGGAGAAGGAGAAGGAGAAGAAGAAAGTTGTAGTGCAAAAACAGAAGGAGACCCAAGTTTGGGAAACCCTGGCACAGAGAGGCCACTTGACACCTTACAGGGCCAGCCCAATATATTTTGGCACCTCAGGCAAAAGCCACAAAACAGTGCCTTCCCTCTCCACCAAGGAAGACTGGGTGAGTGAAGATCTACAATGGTGGGAGGAGATCAGGAGATCCTGTTTGCCAGGATGCTGCTGTAGAGGCAGTGCTGGGGCCGCTGCCAGGAGACAGCAGATTCAGCCTCCAAGGAGCATGCAGTAGCAGCAGCAAGTGATACATTCCTTGGAGGCTGGATCTGCTGTCCCTGTGGATCCTGCCACCTGAGGCAGTTACCTCACCTTGTCTCATGGCTGGCATGGCCCTGATGCCTTGGATCTGATACCCGGACACTGAGGTCCAGCACCGAGGGCCTTCTGGCGGTTCCCTCACTGCGAGAAGCCAAGTTACAGGGAACCAGGCAGAGGGCCTTCTCAGTAGTGGCGCCTTCCCTGTGGAACACCCTCCCACCAGATGTCAAGGAGAACAACAACTACCAGGCTTTTAGAAGACATCTGAAGGCAGCCCTTTTTAGGGAAGCTTTTAATGTTTGATGTATCACAGTATTTTAATATTCTTTTGGAAGCCACCCAGAGTGGCTGGGGAAACCCAGCCAGATGGGCGGGGTATAAATAATAAATTATTATTATTATTATTATTATTATTAGGGAAAAAATATGGTCTGCAACCCCCAAAGGGGGGGGGTGGAATTAAAGGGGAAGCTCCAAGTAAGTAAGTAAGTAAGTAAGTAAGTAAATATCATTTTTATTAAGTTTCCATTTTATATAAATATAACACACTCAAATTTTTCACATTATATTCCACTCTCACAAGCACTCGACTCCCCTCCCTCCCGGCCCATGATTACCTTAAATTATATCTTTTTTTAAATTGCATTTCAATTTTCCCTCTTTACTTCTCTATTCAATTCCAATAGTCACTTAATTATATTAATTGTAAATCGGTGCTTTCTATAAACTATCAGGCTTTAAATCAGTCCTGTCAGTGCTGTTAAGTGTTTACAATTATCTTTCAAATACTCTATAAAGTCCTTTTAAAATGTTTGATCCCGCTGGTTTCGGATTTTCGAGGCATATTCCACCATCTTCGCCTGCCAGTCCTGGATCGTTGGTAAGTCGTTTCCATCTCTGTGCGAATAAAACTCCTGCTGCGACAGTTGCATACCTGAACAGTTTTTGGTCTTTCTTGGGTATTTCCTTGCCTCTTATTCCTAATAAAAATGCTTCTGGTTTCCTAACAAAAGTACTAAGTAAAAAAAAAATGATGAGTTTTGCTGTTTGCCTAGCTCATTGAATAAAGCATCTGGGATGAATCTAATTCAGCAACAATAGCTGTTATAGCAAAAACAGTGAAACGTTCGCTTTGTGATATATATATATATATATATATATATATATATATATATATATATACACACACACATACACATCCCAGTATGTGCACTTCATAGATTGACAGGGTGCGCTTTTATGAAATTTCAGAAGGATGGAAGCAAGGCGAGGCAGGGGAGGGAAGGAAAGCAATAAAAATGCTTTGATAAAGTGAAATGCAACCCCCCCTCGCCCGCCCCAAGCTCCCTTCGCCTCCCTGTGCAGCCTGCAATAAACTCTCTCTCCCCAGCAGAGGTTATGGAAGACCTGAAGTGAGAGAGAATGAGTGGCTTATGAAACATACTAAGAATGAAAAATCATTGGGTGGGGGGAGGAGACAGAGAGGTAAAATTTATAAATCCAAAGGGGACTTTTTTTGCAGGTTTTCAGGTACCCTGAGCTAACTCTCTTTTGTTTGAAAGTGACAGGGCAAGGTCTTGTCTGATCTTTGCTGGGGATTTATTTGACTCTCATTCCTCGCCTCTAGCGCTCTGTAAAGGTATGTATTGCTTTAGTAGCGGCTCCGCTGTCTGCCGCACAAGGTGTTGGGGGGGGGTATTGCAAATTTCAGCATCCGCCCCCCTTTGGGCATATTTTCACAGCCATGGATCTGAGATTAGACGCGGCAGGAGAGATTTTGCTGACTGCGTTATTCCAACAAAAAGGAAGGCACGGGATTTCCCCCCTCCCCCCAGCGCCAAGAGCTTTGCAAAGGAGTGCTTGTGATTCTGACAACCCTTCCCATCCCCACCCCACCCCCCTTTTACCTGGGTGGTTTCGTATTTGAAAAGTGATCAGTTGGCCAGGGCTGGTTATGGAGAGCATATGACGACCCAGTCTGTTTCCAGGCACGATTCAAAGTTCTGCTTAGGATATATAAAGCCCTATTTGGCTTAAGCCCAAGCTATCTGAAAGACCGTATTCCCTCAGATGAACCTGCCCTTTTGAGATCTTTGAAGGAGGCCCTTCTCTCAGTCCCACCACCCTCACAGGCACACTTGGTTGGGGGGGGAGCAGGAGAGGGCCTTCTTGGTGGTGGCTCCCAGACTTTGGAACTCCCTCCCTAGAGAAGCCAGACTGGCTCCGTCCTTGTTGTACTTCCACCAGCTGGTGAAGACTTTGGGGAACTGACTGTCGCAAATTCTCCACGGCACTTTAGCAGAGTTCCAGGTTCTTCAGTGCAGTGCAGTATATTTATTGTGAGCTATAGCTCACAATAAATATACTGCACTGCACTGAAGAACCTGGGACGCGGGTGGCGCTGTGGGTAAAAGCCTCAGCGCCTAGGGCTTGCCGATCGAAAGGTCGGCGGTTCGAATCCCCGCGGTGGGGTGCGCTCCCGTTGCTCGGTCCCAGCGCCTGCCAACCTAGCAGTTCGAAAGCATCTCCAGGTGCAAGTAGATAAATAGGGACCGCTTACCAGCGGGAAGGTAAACGGCGTTTCCGTGTGCGGCTCTGGCTTGCCAGAGCAGCGATGTCACGCTGGCCACGTGACCTGGAAGTGTCTCCGGACAGCGCTGGCCCCTGGCCTCTTAAGTGAGATGGGCGCACAACCCCAGAGTCTGTCAAGACTGGCCCGTACGGGCAGGGGTACCTTTACCTTTACATACATATATATATATATATATATATATATATATATATATATATATATGCTTTCGTAGATTTTCACGGGTACAGGAATGCAGGTTTTGGTGTCCTCGGGTGTCTTCCCGTGTAAAAGTTGGGGTGTCTAGGCGACGTTTCGACGAGGTCTCACTCGTCATCTTCAGGCTGGTGCTTTCGGCTTCTTGTTACCTCCGGATGCTGCACCCCCCTGCAATCCCTACACAGATCTGGCTGACACAGGCCACAAAACCACAGCTCGCCCCTATACACGAAGCCAAGCCAGAGCACAACTAAGTGCAGTACAGCCATCTTCTCAGAAAAACTCTTCACAAAGTTCAAGAGGTCAAGACACAAAGACTTTAGCAACTAATCCACACCTAATGACCCACCTAAGTGGTACTCAGGATATCACCCAAGAAATCACTCAAGATATCCCTCAAGTAATTAAGGAACAAAAGAAGAAAAGGCACACTAGCCTGGGAACTTCCTCTCTGCCCAGAACATTGGAGGCTATACACCACACCCCCTCAACAGTATTTATAGGAACTCAAACACTGAGATCCTGCTCTGTTCCAGTAACAAGAAGCCGAAAGCACCAGCCTGAAGATGACGAGTGAGACCTCGTCGAAACGTCGCCTAGACACCCCAACTTTTACACGGGAAGACACCCGAGGACACCAAAACCTGCATATATATATATATATATATATATACACAAACATATACAATAATCTACATGAGCAGTTCATATGGTCAAACAGAGTACCTGGCTGCGCCTTAAGGCAAATAGGAAAACCTTTCTATCTCTCTCTGACCACACTCTTCTACACCACCACCTTACTGCTGGACAGGTTTCCCTTTTAAACCGATGAGAGCCAATCAACTGACAGCACATTGCTGCTGAGTTTTTCTGACCCAGCACTTCCGTAGGAAGTATTGCAGGCTGATTGCATCAACCAGTTGCATCAGCTAGCAAACTTACTATCTCACACAGCATTCTGTGAATCCAGACCCTTACTGCTTTTAATGAAAGGGCTAGTGCTGTGTTGTTTTCATTACATGTTTATCTGTATGATTTCAATAGGTTTTATATTTATATATAGGGATGGTGCTGTGCTATCAATCTATTTGTTTTTAATAGAGAGATAGGCAGATAGAAACAAACTTGCACCATCTTTCATGGGACTGCCCTTCCAATAGCTGAGATAGCTGTCATATCACCTCTCAGTATACTGTTCTCCAGCATGAACATACCCAGCTCCTTCAACCGTTCCTCATATGGCTTGGTTTCCAGACCCTTTATCATCCTGGTCGCCCTCCTCTGCACACCTACCAGTGGATTATCAGCTCCACGTAAAATCTTTCTTCCTGGCAGCAGCATGACTGTTACACTGAAATATACCAAGTCAGACCATTGATCTGTCTAGCTCAGT
Organism: Podarcis melisellensis; assembly: GCF_964234715.1. Taxonomy (NCBI): domain Eukaryota; kingdom Metazoa; phylum Chordata; class Lepidosauria; order Squamata; family Lacertidae; genus Podarcis; species Podarcis melisellensis. Next base: position 9,520,292 of record NC_138528.1, on the reverse strand, counting down.
AGGAGTCACAGCTAGAGAATCCCTGAGAGATGGCTAACCAACCTTTGTTTCAAATCCACCAATGAAGGAGAGCCCACCATTTCTGAGGGAGAGAATTCCACTATCAAACAGCTCATACTGTCTGAAAGTTCTTCCCAATGTTTATTCAGAACCTCAATCCTTGCCATTTTAAATCCATTGGTTTGGGTCCCTCGGGAAATAAGCTTGCACCATCTTCCATGGGACTGTCCTTCCAATAGCTGAGATACCTATCATATCACCTCTCAGTCTTCTGTTCTCCAGCATGAACATACCCAGCTCCTTCAACTGTTCCTCATATGGCTTGATTTCCAGACCCTTTATCATCTTGGTCGCCCTCCTCTACACACCTACCAGTGATTTGACCAAGGCAGAATACAGTGGTACTATTACTTCCCTTGATCTGGACACTTTTGTTGTTGTTGTTTAGTCGTTTAGTCGTGTCCAACTCTTTGTGACCCCATGAACCAGAGAACGCCAGGCACTCCTGTCTTCCACTGCCTCCCGCAGTTTGGTCAAACTCATGCTGGTAGCTTCGAGAACACTGTCCAACCATCTCGTCCTCTGTCGTCCCCTTCTCCTTGTGCCCTCCATCTTTCCCAACATCAGGGTCTTTTCCAGGGAGTCTTCTCTTCTCATGATGTGGACACTAGAATTCTGTTATTGCCACCTTAAACTGCATTCACTTTTTTCCTCTCTCAAGCAGGAATCCTACCAACCCCCTACCTGTAAAATGCCTGGGATTTAACGTCAGTCAAATCTCCACTCCAGATGGGGCAGAGAGATGAGCTATCTCACATCTTAGCACATGGGACGCTAGTCCCTAAGACAGTCATGGACTGAAGTCATTTGCAAACATCTATGAAGCAGCATTTAAGGACCAATGTAAAGGAGGATGAAGAGGCTGTTTCGTTAAGTCTCCATGCTCACTTGTGACTCTCCGAATAAGAAGAAAGCAAAGCTGCAACTATGGTTCAAGGCCGGTAGAGTTGAGAAGGGGAGGACTTCAAGAGAAATTGCTTAATTGGCTTTGATGAAACTATTAGGCAAAAGCGAGGCTGTCTCTTGAGTTTAAATAGTTTGGCGCTGTTCCTTTGGGGCATGGATTTGCTGCCGGTGATTTCAGCAGAAACAAACCCAGGCCATTAACGTGAATTCCAAAGGGAATTGCCAGGAGGGCTAGAAAGTCCAAGATAAACATGTCAGGTTACATAAGCAGGCTCCTCCTTGTTGCTCCCCTCTTCCCGATTCTCTCTCTGTAAACAGAAACCTGGTACAAGCGTTTGAAACCAGAACGGTGGGGTGGGGGGGTGGACATAAAAGCAAGCTTTAGTCTCTCTCCTCCAGTGGCCTTTAGGACAGCCACTGTCTAAAGCAGCAGCACTGCAAGAGCTCTGAGCCCATGATGTCATTTTAATGGCATGCAAATTTAGCATCCACACCCCCAAACCAAAGACAACACAGTGAGCTGAAGCTGCTTTGCCATGATCTGATGCACTCAGGAGTTAGAACAGCCTGTCAGTAGGGTCTTCAGAATTACTCTGACTGGAAAACATGGGTGGCACTTAATGGACGGGGAGTGAGAGGGTATCAGCCCTCCCACCAGTAACCTACCCACACCTATTGCTAGACTTTCCTGTACATTCAAAAATTATACATAGTAGTCATGGGAAACTTCAAGTATCCTGATGTCTGTTGGAACTCAACCAAGAATGTAAGGTCCAACAAATTTCTCCATTGCCTCACTGGCAATTTCATTCCTCAGAAGGTAAAAGGAGTAAGAAGGGGATCATCTATCCTGGACCTGGTCCTCACCATCAGTGAGGAACTTCCTGATGAAGTGGAAGTACTTGGAAACTTGGGAGGAAGTGATCATGTTCTCTTGGGTTTCATGATACGAGGGCCAGGGGAAGCTGAGTGTAGTCAGATATGTACTCTTTACTTTAAGAAGAAAAGTGTACACATTGTTGCAGATATTAATATTGCACAGTTTGAAGTGACTGGAAGCATAAGAACTGACTCATGTTTTTGGAAGAAATCATTATCCAGGCCCATAAAAATATTATTCAAACTTTTACTTGGCAGAACACTTCAAAAACAGAACATAAACATCAAACATGCATCCCAAAATATTCACACAATGTCTTGTGTTGTCTAGCACAGGCTCAACAATTTAGAAAACAGGAAATAATCCAAACAGGTGTAGAAACAGAGGTCTCTCTCTCCCCCACAATCTGCATTGCAGCCTCTATTGGCCTTAGGCTGTTTATTTTCCCTTCAGGAGAGCTTCATTTACATCCTCACTCCATGGGCTTGGGAGACAAAAGCACAAAGGCAACTCCCTTTCAAAATGGAGATTTGCAACTCAATACCTTCACCGCATGATCAAAGGTTACATTCAGTTTACAGCATTTGGCCATTTCACATTTTTAAACCTTCAATTAAATCAATTATGTTTATCACACATGCACACCAAGGTGGGAAAGTCTGGGAAGGGGCGTCTCCACTGGGCCCTATAGGGATCCTTTTTGGCAAGTTGTGTTTATACTAGAAGCTATGGGACTTTTGTAAGCTTGTTTCTTTATTGAGAAAGGTCCTTGCTGCAAGCCATTAAAATCATGCTCTTGGTTGTCTGGAGAGGATGCCGAGAATAAACTCCAAGCAAGGGCCATAATTTAGCACTGATTGAACAGGACCAAACCTCCCACTCCAGGGTGAACTGAGAGGATTGGAAAATCCTCAGCCACTTCTGGCTGGGAATTGCAAGTGGGAGGTTTATGAAATTCCACAGCCTGTTTATTTATCAAGCTCAGACAGCAGACATTTTAGAGGGTGTTTGTGGGTGGTATCAATGTGATTGGACTGAAATTGGCGACAGGAGAACAAAAGGGCTTTTCTGAATCAGTGGGGACCAGCAGGGCAGACATTTACAGACCCTCCAAGTGTCCCTATTTTCCAGGGGCAGTCCCAGATTTACAGAAACTGTCCTGGTTTCTGTTTTGATCCCAGAATGTCCTGCTTTTCCTTAGGATGTCCCTATATTCATCAGATAAATGTTGCTGGGTATGGAGTTATCCGACCCTGCCCCCCACCCCAAGCCATCTGAAGGCAGCCCTGTATACAGAAGTATTTTTTAAAAAATGTTTAATGTTTTATTATGTTTTTATATACAGTCATACCTCGGGTTACAGACACTTCAGGTTGTGTTTTTTTGGGTTATGGACCGCCAAAACCCAGAAGTACCGGGACAGGTTACTTCCGGGTTTCGACGGTCGCACATGCGCAGAAGTGCTAAATCATGCTTTGCGCATGCGCAGAAGCGCCGGGTCGCAACCCGCATGTCTGCAGACACGCATCTGCGGGTTGTGAACACTGCGTGTTGCAAACATGCATCCTACATGGATCACGTTTGCAACTCAAGCGTCCACTGTATTCTGGAATCCACTCAGAGTGGCTGGGGCAACCCAGTCAGATGGTCGGGGTATAAATAAATAAATAAATTTTATTTTTTTAGGGTATGTATTTAGGAAGGGCAAAAAGGGATAACCACCAACCCTCTCAATCTATGTCCCCCATGATATTCTAGAGGAGAAGCTGGTAAAGTGTGAGCTGGATGAGGTAACTGTTACGTGGTTTTGTAGCTGGATATTGACAAGCTGTGGGTTAAACCACAGAGCCCAGGGCTTGCTGATCAGAAGGTTGGCGGTTCAAATCCCTCTGACGGGGTGAGCTCCCGTTGCTTGGTCTCTGCTCCTGCCAACCTAGCAGTTTGGAAGCACATCAAAGTGCAAGTAGATAGATAGGTACCACTCCGGCGGGAAGGTAAACGGCATTTCCGTGCGCTGCTCTGGTTCACCAGAAGCGGCTTAGTCATGCTGGCCACATGACCCGGAAGCTGTCTGCGGACAAACGCCGGCTCCCTCGGCCAGTAAAGCGATATGAGCACCGCAACCCCAGAGTTGGCCACGACTGGACCTAATAGTCAGGGATCCCTTTGCCCTTACCTTATTGACAACCTGGAAGGTGTGCAAAGGCAGGCAGCCAAGATGATCAAAGCTCTGGAAACCAAGCCTGATGAGGAATGGTTGAAGGAGTTGGGTATTTTTTTTCCCTGGAAAATATGAGAGCAAAGGGAGATATGATGGCCATCTTCAAATATCTAAAGGGGCTTTAAAGAAGTAGGAGGGTCTGGAATGAAGAGGGAGGCAGAAGTGGAAAAGGAAGAGTGTGCTTCTGCTGTTGCATGCCCTCCATGTAATTGTGTTTGTTCTTTAATCACAAAGTAACAGTTGTCTAGCTGCGAAATGACTGTCACTGCCACAATCGCCCTCCTCCTCCTCCAATTCCTTTCCAATTTTTTTGGCAAGTGCTGCATTTAGTTCAAAGGCAACTGCCGGGTTATTAATCACGTCTGTCAGACAAGGGCTGCAATCATTTTTCTGCCTGGAAACAAACCAGCCGGCTGACTTGCACAGTTTTAAGATGCGACCGCGATTATTCTGCAGAAGCACTCGGTGGCTTTCCTTGCTCATTGTTAACAGGAGGACCAGAACCTTCCCCTCTGCGAAACGAGGAACCACAAGTGGCAGAGCAACGGCTTTAGAAATAATAACTCATGTAACATAATAATTCAAGGGGGGAAATCACTTTGTGATTTTTGCACAGCACATCCACATCACGATTTGCAATATATATATTGCCAGGTCAAAAACTATGAAATCAATATCAAAATATGGACTTCAAACCAGCTTTGGACAATATATTGATATATTGCCCAGCCCTAGTAGTTAGGTTGTATTCTTGCGTCCATGACACTGGCCTAACAACAACAAAAATCCACCTCATTTTCTCCCTGCATAAGCTTCTGTTCTTTCCAAGATTTCAGTGGGAGAAAACCTGTGGAGTCCGTAATATTAGTGGGACAGTGAAACAAAATCAAATACTGACACTTTGTAAGTAACGTGGCAGGACCCAGCTATCAGATGCACTCTCCCTATACAGTACACAGCACCAGCAACAAACCTCGCTTGCAAAGGAGTTGATGCATATTCATGGGTTGGTATCATTTTAATTTATGAGCATACTTAATGTAGCATGAGCCTTCAGTTCACCTACTTAAACAAAGGGGTGCATTCTTTTTCCTAGGAATGAAAAAAAGAAAAGAAAACATAGATGAAATGTTTATTCCCTCGGGGACAAACCATTGGCTCTGAATTATTTTGCTCTCATTTTAATGTGTGTGAAGCTTCCGAGGGAGGACAGTTTGCTCACTGTTGGAAATCCAGGTTCATTTGTTTCCCATTACCATAATAGGACAGGAAGTTTTAATATTGCAGGCTCACTGGCTTTATATATTGAAGGCCTTTCCCCAAAAACAGAGGCTCGTTGAGTGACCCTGCTGTTTTTCAGCTGCGCATTGCAGGTTGCCAAAGAATTTGTACACTTGGTGTGTTGTTGCCATGTTCATCCTGCGTTCAAGCAGCTGGACACAAGACATACCATCACTTCTGATATACAGTAACAGTATATGCATAAGCTTATTCCCCATCATCTCTAAGCCAGGGATGGGGAGAGCTGCAGCCTTGTAGATGCTGGCGAACTTTAACTCCCATAATTCCTGACTACTGGCCATGCTGGCTGGGGTGCATGGGACTTGTAGATGGCTGGTTGTTCTGCCGTTGTGTCATTGTTCTGGCAAGTATGGAGAGTCCAATAGTATGCTGCCTAGAGGAGTTGGTGAGGACGGACAAGCTATAATTTATGGACTGCTCCAAAGGTGTTTTAGAAGCAAGAAGCAAAAAGACTCTCTCAATTGCATTAGATTTAGTATATACCGTATTTTTCCGTGTATAAGACGCCCCCATGTATAAGACCCCTATTTTTTTTTAACCCAAAATTAAGAAAATAAGTTGTTTAGCTTTGGGGGGGGTCACTTCTGCCAGTCGCTCACTGCCTGCCCGCCACTGCTGATCAACAAACCCCGGAGGTAATAAAGAAAGACAGGCATTTTACCACCTCCATGTGAACTCTGTTCCTGGCCCTAAGATCTACCTAAAGATTAACAAAAGCTACATCAAAGCTACCTCCTTCAAAGCTATCTTCTTATTTTTATGTACCCAGGATGCCTGGTAAGCAACTGGTCTGTGCTTGAATGCTTTATACGTGACTGTCAGGCATAGAGAAAATGGGGCAGAGATGCAGAGGCTTGTGGGATCGACCAGAAATTATGTCAGTGACCCAAACCTAGTCAAAGCGATGCTTTCACCGCTGACACAATGGCTTGCTTCATTTTTCATAATTCCTCATAGCAATCCTACATGACCACTACACCTTTCCTTAGCAGCAACTCTCCAGGGTCTCAGGCAGAAGGTCTTCCCCATTATCATTTAACCTTAAAGCTACCTGTGCCTTTTAATTCAGGAATGGGGATCCTGTGACACTTCAGTGCTAGACCCCCAACTCCCATCACACCTGACCATTTGCCATGCTGGTTATGGCTGATGGGAGTTAAGAAGTCTAACAACATTGAGAGGGCCACAGATTCCCCACCTTTTAAGTAGAGATGGCAGGGATTGAACTTGAAATCTTCTGCAAACAAACCAAATGCACTATCATCAATATGCTATTATCCTGCCACTATTTTTATCAGATGCAAACTTTTTTAAAAAAAAAAAAGTTTTAAATGCTTTACTTACAAAATGTTCCAAACGTCAGGTTCATGCATATATCTAAGCAGCAGCAATGAGAACACAGGCAGAAAATATAGAAAGATAGCTTCAAACATGGGCTCTAAGATTGGAGCTTGCTTAGGTACATCCGTGCCACGTAACCGATGCAAACTTCATCGAATGCGGCATTCTCTAGAACTGCAATGAATGGAATGTCATGCTTGCATAAAATGCTTTTAAAAAACAAAAACAAAACCCTTTAAAAATCATTCCAAAACATCACGCACAACTCTGTTAGGCTTAACTCTGGGAACCGAAAAGGCAGCCCAAATGAAAGTTAATCATGTAATGGATTTCCCCTTTGGATTTATGTCCTCCACTTAAGGGAACATTAATTTGGCTCCACTTGCTCACATACTATCACATTTCTGCCATTTATTTAAGTCGTCTCATCCTAAAAATGGTTCTAAAAATACCACAGGTTAATATATATATATATATATATATATATATATATATATATATATATATGCAGGTTTTGGTGTCCTCGGGTGTCTTCCCGTGTAAAAGTTGGGGAGAGTGCTTCCGAAAGCACCAGCCTGAAGATGACGAGTGAGACCTCGTCGAAACGTCGCCTAGACACCCCAACTTTTACACGGGAAGACACCCGAGGACACCAAAACCTGCATTCCTGTACCCGTGAAAATCTACGAAAGCATATATATATATATATATATATTTGAGAAAGCACATTAAAGCACCTTAAAATTCATCAAAGTAGCTTCAAGTTGATGAAAGGGCATTAAAAATGGATGGAAGTGTACTCTTTGTTTATTTTTGTAGCCGTTAAACAGGTTTGCACTGGGTGATATGGAATTGGGGAAGGGCTGCAGTGGGAGGGCAGCTATTGGCATGTAGAAGGTTCCTGGGCATCTCCGGGGGGAGGCCAGGGGTGGAATTCAACACCTTCCCTCATTGCTCTCTCTGTGCAAGCACGCCAGCTTGCCATACGCAATCACCCCCTTTCTCCTCTCCCCATCCAGGGGTTCTCCTGAACCCCCAGAGACAATTCTGGAGGGCAACCTGAACCTGAGGCATGCAACGCAATGCTGGCCACTCCCCAATCTTGGGCCCAAGCCGGCGCCTCTGGTGTTCATACACAGCCCTAGTAGATTGCTTCAAGTTCCTTCTCCTGCACAGCTAACTTGCTTCCTGATACCTCTCTCGGGAGATTGTGGTTCAGCCCTCATGGCACCTGCTACTGAGCAGACCTCAGGTGCATAATTTAGAGTGACTCTTGAGATGCAGCATGTCTGATGAGTCTTCACCTCGACACATCCTCTGAGGTACTTTTCTCCACACCGAAGGCTGGTGAATGCGATTTGGAATGAAGAGCTGAAGGCGGATTGGAGCTGACAGGACTCCATGTTTCTTTCTGGATGGCTGACTTAACTCTGCCAAACCCTGCTCCCTCAGAAGAGAGAGAGAGAGCTGTCTTTGGGGTATTTCGTGTGGCGGTAAACAAAATGGAGGACAGAGGAGCAAAACTGAGCTCAACGCCCTGTGACTTTCGCGTTGCCTCATTCACTTAACACAGATAGGAATGCAAAGAGGTTATGATTGAGCCAGTTGCTTTTTGTTTTGTTTGCTTGTTTTGGGTCTCATGCATGCTTTTTTCTTCTTGCAAATGGGTCGAGCGCTTTTAGACGGAGACAGAAACCCAAGAGAAACATGCCAAGTTGGTTTCCCCCCTCAGCTTGCTGTTGTTTACAGGACACCTTACAAGTTCATCCCGAGGCTGAGGTCGCATGAAGGGCGATCTGACAGCCAGTGCAGCGCTCTCGCACACCACTCTGAAGAGAAAACTGAAAAAGGGGAAAAGGAGCTGTTCCAAATGGTGCAGATCTCCCAGAGGTCATACCTTTTCCCTCCACATTGGAATCTCTCTACAGCTGGAAAGCTAACATGCCAAAGTCTCTGATATGCTAGATTTCCTGATACAGAGAATTAATTAATGATATCATTATGTCCACTCCAGTTCTCCAAACTATGAACATTTCCAGGGTTTTGTCTTCTTTGAAATGAGGTCACTGGAGGCTTACAGTGTGCTATGGTATTTATATTTATTGTACATACAGTGCTACCTCGGGTTAAGTACTTAATTCGTTCTGGTGGTCCATTCTTAACCTGAAACTGTACTTAACCTGAAGCACCACTTTAGCTAATGGGGTCTCCTGCTGCTGCCGCGCTGCCAGAGCCCGATTTCTGTTCTTATCCTGAAGCAAAGTTCTTAACCTGAAGCACTATTTCTGGGTTAGCGAAGTGTGTAACCTGAAGTGTATGTAACCTGAAGCGTATGTAACCCGAGGTACCACTGTACTCACACTGGTATTCTTTCGAACTGCTAGGTTGGCAGGAGCTAGGAGAGAACAACGGGAGCTCACTCCGTTGCAGGGATTCAAACCGCCGACCTTCTGATCGGCAAGCCCAAGAGGCTCAGTGGTTTAGAGTAGACCACAGCACCACCCACGTCCAATAGATATAACTAAGTGACCAATCACGTCAGTTCTGCCCCCCCCAAACAGAAAACTGCTCAGACCTAGGCTTTCTAAGTGTGGGACAAGCAGAAGTATGGGTGAGCTCTTACAATCTAAGTTACACAACTTACACTGAATAGCAGACAGCAATACAAAAAAGGTAGTTTTTGGCAGAAATAAAACCGCAGCAGGATGGAAACAGCACTGTTGATGACAAATACAGGTTGAAAGAAGCCCTGTGGAACGCCCTCCCACCAGATGTCAAAGGGAAAACAACTACCAGACTTTTAGAAGACATCTGAAGGCAGCCCTGTTTAGGGAAGCTTTTAATGTTTAATAGGTTATTGTATTTTAATATTCTGTTGGAAGCCAGATGGGTGGGGTATAAATAATAATAATAATAATAATAATAATAATATATTATTATTATTATTATTATTATTATTATTATTATTATTATTATTATTAGTTTGCCTTGCAACTGAGAAACACACTGTGTTCTTCTGAATACTATGCCTGTCTTCACTCCTGGTTTCATGTTTTATTTTACCCCCAAAGCATCAATGGATGCTGGCAGCCACTTCCAAGAGTGCCATGCAAATGTGCATTACAAAGATCAGAGTTGGTGCTGCTGCCCACATATTTTGTCCAACAGCATCATGTCTAGAGATGTCCATCCACTTCTTTTGTCGGCCGCTTGCGAGATGAATGAGCTGGGCAGCTGCCCCCATTCATTACAGAAGCGGAAGGATGTCAAAGAACAGTGGCGTAGAATTTCTCTCTTGATCTCGGGCTAATGGTACGGTGTGGGTTTTTCCTCTGCTGTAAAACAGATTACATTAATGTTAAGTGGGGAAGCTGTACCTTTTGTGAGTACCTGGATAGAATTGCCAAGTGACAGCAGAGGTCCAGTAGCAGAACTGTAAGGTCAGGAAGTTTAGAACTTTGCACCAAACTTTGGCTATTGTAATATGTGTCTTTACCAGGTATGAGGAAGCTTGGGTCTGGCCTTTCAATGTGGCCCTTCAGTCTTCTCCATGTAGTCCAGAATGGTCTACTCTTGAAGGAATGGGTTTCCCATTCTAAAATCTGACTGTGCAGTCAGTCTGAAACAAGCCCCCAAATCCCATTTTTCCTTCTCCAAGGATGCATTAGCTAAAAACCATTAACTTGAGCTCTTGAGCAAATGTATAACAAGAACACAGCTGTATAAACAAAGCTCTCTCCTTTATCAGTCCGTGGCGCCTAATGAATGGCCTTGCCAGTTCCAAAGTGGAGCAGGGATGACACATCTGGCTCTTATCTTACTTCCTGACAACAATGACGCACAGACCTTGTCAGCCCCCCGGGAACGCCAGGAGTGCTCTTAGAGTTGGTGACCTTCTTACCCCAAGATAAGGAATACAGGAACAGGAACACCCTTTTATGGTCAAGAGCACAGGAACAGGAACACCCTTTTATGGTTAAGAGTACAGGAGCAGGAACATCTGTGATGTCAACTTACGTGTATAAGCTTACATGTCTGGATTCCTGGGGAAGGGGGGATAGGGTGCCTGGAGGATATATATACTGTATGCAATTTCTCTTGCTTTTGTGCTTGCTGTGAACCGATTCACGCAGTGCCTTCTGCTATCCGGAGAGCAGAATAAACTCTTTCTCTGAACCAACCTCGGTGTCATTTGACTCCTTCCTCCCTGTTCTGGGAGCAACGCTCACCCTACCAATCGGTAAAGTCTAATAAGGCTACACTCTGACTGGCAGTGACTCTACCGGATCTCAAGGAACAAGTCTCTTAACCGGCAGCTGAATCTGGGACCCTCCCCAAGCAAAGTACAGTCATACCTCGGGTTGAAGTAGCTTCGGGATAAGTATTTCCGGGTTGCGCGCTGCGGCGATCCGGAAGTAACGGAGCGTGTTACTTCTGGGTTTCGCCACTCGTGCATGCGCAGACGGTCAAAATGATGTCACACAGAAGCGGCGAATCGCGAACCGCGCACACGCAGACACACAGATGCAGGTTGCATTCACTTCTGGATGCGACCGGGGCTCCGGAACGGATCCCGTTCGCATCCAGAGGTACCACTGTATGTGCTTTACAGCTGAACTATGGTTACTCTATAAAGGGATGCATCCAAAAATATATATCTTCTCTAGCTAACCCTCATAACTCTCCCTGGGCTGTTTCCCTCAACAGCTTTCCATCACACACCCAACTGAGTGTTTTTCTCTGGTTGGAATGCCTCATTGAACTCAATACCAGATGGAACTGAAATTGAATCCCAAAAAGGCAGAGGTGTTATGTGTTTCCCATTCTCAAATCCAAAAGGAGCGAAGACGGACTGGCCTGGATGGGGCTGTATTGCCCTGAAAGGAGCAGGTTCATAGCTTGGGGTCACTCCTGGATCCAACATTGTACCTTGAGCAACAGATGGTTAGGAGTTTTTCTGTTTTCCTATTTTTCTGTTGCTCTGGTAATATTTTGATATGTTTTTCCATCGCTCTGCTAACTTCCAGATTGGATTCTTGGACTGCCTTCTACATCAGGCTGACTCTGAAGACGACTGAGAAACTTCTAGAATTGTCAAGTCGGAAGGGACTTCCCAGCAATGCAGGAATCTTTTTGTCCAATATGGCGCTCAAACCCAAGACCCTGAGATTAAAAGTCTCATGCTCTACCAACTGCTGGTTTAAAACGCAATGGTGAGATCACGGGCTCGGTTTTCCTTGAAACTTGTATCATCTCTGTTTCAAAACAGCTCCATTGGTTACCAGTTTGTTTCTGGGTCCAATTTAAGGCACACAGGCTTGTGCTGGAAGCCCTAAATAACTTAGGCTACAGATATCCATAGCTGTCAACCGTCCCTTATTTGGAGGAGGAGGAGTTTGGATTTGATATCCCGCCTTTCACTCCCCTTAAGGAGTCTCAAAGCGGCTAACATTCTCCTTTCCCTTCCTCCCCCACAACAAACACTCTGTGAGGTGAGTGGGGCTGAGAGACTTCAAGGAAGTGTGACTAGCCCAAGGTCACCCAGCAGCTGCATGTGGAGGAGCGGAGACAGGAACCCGGTTCCCCCGATTACAAGACTACCCCGGATTACAAGACTACAAGACTATTTGGCGGGAAACTCCCTTATCCCAGTGCCGTGTCCCGCTGCTGTCCCTTATTGATGATGTCCCTTAAATTTCCCAGTTTTCAAAGGAAGCAGGTCCTCTCCCTCCCTCCCTCCCGGCCAGGGAGGAGAGAGGCTGCAACTGTGTTGCTTGGCTGCGTTGCTCACCCAATAAGGAGTCTAAGAAAGACTGGGGGGTAGAGCTTGCATGCCTTGTGCCCATCAAATCGGCCGCGTTGCCTGGGGACTCGCTGTTGCTCAGCGCTTCCCAGCAGAGAGGTGATGGTGGTTTTCCTTGCTGCATCCCCTTTGCCGGGTTGCTGCACTGTGGGAACCACTGCTTGAGGCTTCACTTGGCTGCTGGCTGGGTTTTCTGCCTTTGGCTCAGAGGGGCTCCGAAGTCGAACATACCTGTGTCCAGAAAATCCCTTATTTTGGCTGCTGATCCCTTATTTTCGAGGCTGCTGGTCCCTTATTTTCAAATTTGTAAGTTGACAGCTATGCAGATATCTGAGAGACTGCCTCAGATACTCTTGGATGCTGAGAAGAGCAGAGAGGTCATTCTGCTGCCCTCAGAAGTTCAGGGTGGATGCAAGAGAGCATTTTCTGTGGCAGCCCCTAAGTCGTAGAATTTCCTCCCCGCAGAGGTGCATTCATTCTGGCAAATGCTGAAAACACACCTCTTTACCCTGCCTTTGACACTTGACACCTTGTTCCTATAACTTGTTTTAACTGTTTTTAATATTGACAGCATCTTAAAAAGTAGAGACATCACCTTGCCAACAAAGGTCCGTATAGTAAAAGCTAGGGTTTTCCCAGTAGTGATGTATGGAAGTGAGAGCTGGAACATAAAGAAGGCTGATCGCCAAAGAATTGATGCTTTTGAATTATGGTGCTGGAGGAGACTCTTGAGAGTCCCATGGACTGCAAGAAGATCAGACCTCTCCATTCTGAAGGAAATCAGCCCTGAGTGCTCACTGGAAGGACAGATTGTGAAGCTGAGGCTCCAGTACTTTGGCCACCTCATGAGAAGAGAAGACTCCCTGGAAAAGACTCTGATGTTGGGAAAGATGGAGGGCACAAGAAGAAGGGGACGAGATGGACAGTGTTCTCGAAGCTACCAGCATGAGTTTGACCAAACTGCGGGAGGCAGTGGAGGACAGAAGTGCCTGGCGTGCTCTGGTCCATGGGGTCACGAAGAGTCGGACACGACTAAACGACTAACCAACAACAATATTGAATTTTGTTGCAACTCGCTCTGGGATCTCTTGGCAAAGGAAGGAGATGAATTAAATGATGATGATCATATCTGAATGTGGTTCCACTGTAGGGATTTTTTGTCAGGAGTTCAGCCTACACTTGAGTAGGACCCTGGCAGAGACACATGCTCGACTGGCATGTTCTCCCCCTCCTGGTCGATCGTTCGGGAGCTTCAAAAGCTTTCTTCTGCCCGAACATCACAGCGACCGATGCCAACTGGCACTGGCACACTTAGAGATCCGCAGAGTTTGCGCATTTCCCATAACAGACCTCAGCAACTCAGCATTTTGGCTAATCTACTTTATTTACATATAAACACACACGGAGCACTGCAACATGGCTCCTTCTCTCTCTAGCATCAGACAGCAAAGAGAAAAAGAACAAAGGACAATAGTCCCACTTCACGGAACACAGTAACACAAACATCCTGTCTTTGTCACTTCCCACCCTGTGGAGTCAAAACATACACCGTCATGTGATAGACAACAATCCTATGACTGCAGTCATGGAGCAGGAATTCTAAAATTTTTAGCCCAGGTCTTCAGGAGAAGTCCAAGACAATCAGCTGAAATGTGGCTACCTTTATCTTTCCAAGAGAAGCAGAATTAATCCAACCTCCACGTGCCAACCCATTTTCTGCAAAGGAATGCCCTGCTGCCATTTAAGCGGGAGCCTAATTGCCCATAAAATGGTTTCCCTTGGCCTGGTTGACAGGCACACACGAAAACACTGTCATTTTGCAAAAGTACAGCAGCTACTGTTGGTCAGGTTCTTCAGAGACAAATGAAAATCCATTATAATCACCCCCCGTGCAGCATAAGATTACAAAGGGAGAGCCTTGCTCAAAATGGCTTTTGCACAGCCTGGGCAACAGCATGATTTTCCCTCTGTGAAATGGCCTAGGTAGTCCAGGGTGCCAATTCAAATGACAATCCGCATCAGAAGACTAAGTGGCTCAGCAAAGAAAGTATTGTCCTCTGGGCTTTCATGGGGAAGCATATTAGGAGCAAAGGAACGCTGAGAGTGCTACCTTACTACCTGGGTTGGTGTCCCTCCAACCAAGCTAGACTTTGGAGCTCATTCTAGAGCAGGCATAGACAAACTCGGCCCTCCAGCTGTTTTTGGACTACAACTCCCATCATCCCTAGCTAACAGGACAAGTGGTCAGGGATGATGGGAGTTGTAGTCCCAAAACATCTGGAGGACCGAGTTTGCCTATGCCTGTTCTAGAGCTTACCTCAGGCCAGGTGTTTTGGACTTCAACTCCCATCAGACCCCACCCAGGATGGCCAATGGATATGGATGATGGGTGATGTAGTCCAGCAATATCTGGAGGGCACCATGTTTTTAAACCCATGCTCTACATGATCCCTGATTTGCCCAAGTCCTCCAAAATCTGAAACTAGAACTGGAGAAAAGTGGCGAGTGGGGTGCTGCAGGGTTCTGTCCTGGGCCTGTTGTTGTTCAACATCTTTACCAATGACTTGGATGAAGGAATTAAGGGAGTGCTCATCAAATTTGCAAATGACACCAAAGTGGGAGGGGTAGCTAATGCCACAGAAGACAGAATCAGAATTCAAAATGACCTTAACAGGTTGGAGAGCTAACAAAATGAATTTCAATAGGGACAAATGTAAGGTTGTACACTTAGGCAGGAAGAACCAGATGCACAAATATAGAATGGGGGACACCTGGCTTACTCATAGTACATATGAAAAGGACCTAGGGGTCTTGGTCAACAGTGTGATGCAGCAGCAAAAAGAGCTAATACTATTCTAGGCTGCATCAACAGAAGTATAGTGTTCAGATCAAGGGAAGTAATAGTAGCTCTCTATTTGGCCTTGGTCAGACCACACTTGGAATACTGTGTCCAATTCTGGGTGTCACAATTTAAGAAAGATGTTGACAAGCTGGAACATGTGCAGAGGAGGGCGACCAAGATGATCAAGGGTCTGGAAACTAAACCTTATGAGGAGTGCTTGAAGGAGCTGGGTATGTTTAGCCTGGAAAAGAGGAGACTGAGAAGAGATAGGATAGCCATCTTCAAATATCTGAAGGGCTGTCACATGGAGGAGGGAGCATGCTTGCTTTTTCCTGCTCTGGAGGGTAGGACTCGAACCCATGGCTTCCAACTAAATATTTGGAAAAACTTTCTGACAGTAAGAGCCGTTCGGCAGTGGAACAGACTCCCATGAGATGTGGGGGACTCTCCTTCCTTGGAGGTTTCTAAACAGAGGTTGGGTGACCATCTGTCATGGGTGCTTTAGCTGAGATTCCTGCATTGCAGGGGGTTGGACTAGATGACCGTCAGGGTCCCTTCCAACTCTACAGTTCTATGATTCCATGGTCCTAGTCCAACACTCTATCTCCGCTGTTCATGGACACCATGAAACATGACCTAAGTCAGTTCCGAAGCTTCATGATGAAGGTTAGATCTTTTAAAAAATAAACACAAAAAAATAGCTCACCCTTTCCCCTCAGTTGGTTAGCCCAAGTCTTTGAAGTGGAGGCATCAATGTGAAATTCTCTTAATGGGAACCCTGCAAGCCTTTTCTTTAGAGGCAAACATCAATAATAAACTGCATTTTCAAGATACACGCCTCTGTCCTTTATAAAAAAGTAATGCTGCCAAGTAGGTATTTATAGCAGTTTCTGAATCCAGAATGAGCAGGAGCAAATGCCTTTGTGCTCTTGCTTTGCAGAGGTTAGCCGAGCGATAGTAAATAAGGCATACAGGTTGGGGCTTCAAAGGATTCATATGATGTTTTCTCCTAATCAGTGGTTAAAAGCCATGAACTCAGAATTGTTAGAAAAATGCAACCTGTGCGGCTGGTAGAAGTAGTACGACTCATGCAACACATTGGCGACTAATATACATACAATAATTACCAAAATAATTATACATTAAGAGCCGCTGTTAAGCTTAAGCCAAGAAATAGTATTCTTTATGAAACTGAATATCAATATACCGTATTTTTTGCTCTTTAAGACTCACTTTTTCCCTCCTAAAAAGTAAGGGGAAATGTGTGTGCTTCTTACGGAGCGAATGCAGGCTGCGCAGCTATCCCAGAAGCCAGAACAGCAAGAGGGATTGCTGCTTTCACTGAGCAGCGATGCCTCTTGCTGTTCTGGCTTCTGAGATTCAGAATATTTTTTTTCTTGTTTTCCTCCTCTAAAAACTTGTGGTCTTGTGGTCTGGTGCATCTTATAGAGCGAAGAATACGGTACCAAAATAATTATACATTAAGGGCTGCTGTTCAGTCTCTTAAGCTTAAGCCAAGAAATAGTATTCTTTATGAAACTGAATATCAATATATGTATCAAGGCTTTGAGATTAGACAACTGAAGAAGCCTGGAAAACTATCTTGGGAGTGTGCTACCTGCAAGCCCCTGTAAACGGGCCCCATCGGGGGCAAACGACGGCCTCTTGATTACTTGGACTGCTAGGGTGAAACAGGTGCAAAACGCCGGCACACCTTCTACAACTTCATTAACATCCATTTACAACTTCACTAGCATCTCTCAGTATCTCTCAACACCAAACGTACTGTATTTTTCGCTCTATGGGACACACTTTTTCCCCTCCAAAAATGAAGGGGAAATGTGTGTGCGTCCTATGGAGCGAATGCAGGCTCCTTGGCTTCAGCGATAGCAACGCAAAGCCGCCTCCAAAGTGCAGAAGGAGCGCTGCCTCCGCGCTCCGGAGGCTTTGCGTTGCTTTCGCTGAAGCCTGGAGAATGAGAGGGGTCGGTGCGCACAGAAAAAAGAAAAAAAACACAAAAGGGATAGAAAATACAAAAAAGAATTAAAAAAAAACCAGTTAAAAACATTTCAATCTTTCCATGTCCTGTCTTTCATTTACTTATTTCCGTGACCTCCTCACGCCTCCCGTTTTTGTATTCTAATTCAATTAAATATTCCAGCAAATCCTTCCAACTTTGTTTTTATCCTAATAATTTATCTTAACATATTATAATTTTACCTTCTCTCTTTCACCAATTCATTTTTACTTAATCCTTTATATCCTTTCTGCTAAAACCACATAACCTTTTTTTCCCCAACATCTTTCTAACATTCCTCAATTCTGCAATATTTCTGAAGATAAACTTTACATTTCTTCCACACTTCTTCCACCAACTCTTCTCCCTGGTCTCGGATTCTGCCAGTCATCTCAGCCAGTTCCATATAGTCCATCAGCTTCATCAGCCATTCTTCCCAGGTGGGTAAATCTTGTGTTTTCCAATACTTTGCGATGAGTATTCTTGCTGCTGTTGTGGCGTACATAAAAAAAGTTCTATCCTCCTTTCGCACCAATTGGCCGACCATGCCCAAGGATTCTGGAAAACAGCATGGCTGGCTGAAGCAATGAACCACCATTTTGTTGTGACCTTTTGCTGCAGGCCAGATCCATCTCATTGCTCACACAAATTTAGAGATGGGGCTCAGGGACCCACACCTGTGTCAGGTGCATGCCTGCACAAGGGGCCAATGGGGGAACAATGAGATGCACCTCCCAGCAAGGCAGCGCTCCCCTTGGGAAGTCTGGGCAGCTCCAGATGTGCACATTTGTTTACTCGTTCCTTCGCCCACCCACACAGGCACACAATTACACGTTAGCTTCCACTCTGCCTGCTGTGCGCCGTATTAATTCGCTCAGTGGTAGCCTGGCCTGCATTGATAGAAAGGCAAAGGGGAGGAAGGGGGGGAAAGAGCAGCCTGCTCTTTCAGGAATAGATGCATCCATACTCCTACCCCAAGACTAGGAACTTCTAGAGGAGGTTGCTGAAACCTGAAGCCTAGCAATACCAGGAGCTCTTTAAATACAGTTCTGAAGATGTGTGTGTCCCCTCCTTGCCTCCACACAATGCAAAATAGAAATGATTCAGGGACCATAATTTCAATAGACACGCAATGTTGATGTCTCTTTCAATCTGTGATATTAGCCTGTCAGGTAGAAGCGAGCAAGAAGAGCCTGTTGGATCAGGCCAGTGGTCCATTGTAGGAGTGCAAATATCCAGAGTGTGGGGTCAGGTAGGATTACTATGAGGAATAATAAAATATGCATCAAGCCATTGTGTCCACCATGAACGCATTGTGTTGACTGGGTTTGATACATTGACAATAATTTCTGATCAAATCCCACAACCCTCTGCATCTCTGGCCATTTCCTCTACTGCCCATTTCTCTCTCTTCACAAGTCACGTACACAGCCCAGTTGCTTTGCCAGGCATGCATCCTGGGCCATAAAGATAGTGGGCAAGCTTCTTTGATGTAGCTTGCTGATATGTTAAGCTTAGGATGTTAATCTTAGGGCCAGGAAACAGGTTTCACATAAAGGTGATTATGATCACTGACCTCCTGACCCTCCTTCTTATCATGTGTATTGGTTGTTTATGACCTCCGGGGTTGCTGAATGCACTCCTTTGTCGTTTTCATTCATTTACCCCCAAAATATGCATGCTTAACTAGTGTTTGTAGCTTAGCTTTCTCCCCACGTGGGGTTTGTTGAAATGCTCAGAAGAAATCTGATTGGTTCTTACGAACACTCTGTAAAAGTTCTTTTGTGAATAAAATGACCTGGGCCGAGGGGCTGGGGGCAGAGATTATTATACACACCCTTCACAGAGTCTTGCTGGTTCAAGCCTCTGTGTGTATTCTTATTAATCAGAGTTCAATCCTTCCTTTACTTTGGGAACGCCTCAGTCCATCTTCTCCAGCATCCTGTTCTCACAGTGGCCAACCAGATATTGTAGGGAAGCCTACAAACCAGACCCAAGCACAAGAGCAAACTCACTTCCCTGGGCTTTCCAGCAACTGGCATTCAGATGCATTACTGCCTCTGACTGTGGAGGCAGAACAGAGCCATAATTGTTAGTAGCCACTGATAGCCTTATCCGAAACGAATTTGTCCAATCCTCTTTTAAAGCCATCTAGGGACATGGCTAGGACTGTGGTCTAAACCACCTAGCCACTTGGGCCTGCTGATCGGAAGGTCGGTGGTTCAAATCTCCACTATGGAGTAAGCTCCCGTTGCTCTGTCCCAGCTCCTGCCAACCTAGCTGTTCAAAAGCACGCCAGTGCAAGTAGATAAATAGGTACCACTCCAGCAGGAAGGTAAACGGTGTTTCCATGCACTCTGACTTCCGTCAGTGTTCCATTGCGCCAGTAGCAGTTTAGTCCTGCTGGCCACATGACCTAGAAAGCTGTCTGTGGACAAACGCCAGCTCCCTCGGCCTGAAGCCAGATGAGCACCGCAACCCCATAGTCGCCTTTGACTGGACTTAACTGTCCTTTATTGTTATGTACTGAGTTGAATAGGATGCAAAATGCAGCCATCTGATTGGTCCTAGAACAATTGGATTCAGAATGCAGCAGTCTGATTGGTCCTAGAATAATAGGATTCAGAATGCAGCAGTCTGATTGGTCCTAGAACAATAGGAACCAGAATGCAGCAGTCTCATTGGTCCACAGGAGCCACCCAATCCAGCTCCAGGTGGAAATGAATCCGCAACCTGATTGGCCTGCAGGAGAATCCCAGAATTAGCCAATCACGTGGGGTCCATTGTGTAAATAATGTATATAAAGCAGACATTCTGGGGGAACTTCCATTCCTCCTCACCACTATGAGCTGAATAAAGAGCATGAAATCCACTCTCGACTCCGAGTATATTTCATTTACCTTTTTTACCTTTGGGTTGGTACCCACCACTCCACAGTTTAACTATGCACTGCATGAAGGAGGATTTTCTTTTGTCCATCCCAAATCTGCCCAACATTCCACTTCGCTGGATGTCCACAAGATTTGGAGTTATGCATGATTTTATAAACTTCTATCATGTCGCCTCTCACTCACCTTTTCTCCAATTAGGGAGGTGTTTGGATCAAGGTAAGGATGGGTGAGCCTCCCCCTTTTGGTTTCTCATTTTCCCATTCTTCAATTCAGTTCTCCACATTTCTGCAGCAATTTGCTTTTTTTAAAAAAAAATCCTCATGAACATTCATCAGAATAATACAAATTTCCTGTTTTATAAAATCACATTTTCTTCCATGCTGCAGTCACCCAAAGCATATGGCATGATGGCTAGCTCAGTCAGTAGAGCTTGAGACTCTTAATATCAGGGTCATACTTTGCTGGAAGCAGCCCAGAGTGGCTGGGGAAACTCAGCCAGATGGGAGGGGTATAAATAAATTATTATTATTATTATTATTATTATTATTATTATTATTATTATTATTATTAAAGCTCCACATTGGCAAAAGATTCCCACACTGCAGGGCATTGGACTAGATCTGGCATCCCCAAACTCGGCCCTCCAGCTGTTTTTGGGACTACAACTCCCATCATCCCTAGCTAACAGGACCAGTGGTCAGGGATGATGGGAGTTGTAGTCCCAAAACAGCTGGAGGGCTGAGTTTGGGGGTGCCTGGACTAAATGAACCTCATGGTCCCTTCCAACTGTATGATTCTATGATTGTATGACTTATGTGCATGACGTTGAGCCATGGTTGCAAAGAAGAAGAAGAGGAGGAGGAGGAGGAGTTTGGATTTGACAGCCCGCTTTATCACTACCCGAAAGAGTCTCAAAGCGGCTAACATTCTCCTTTCCCTTCCTCCCCCACAACAAACACTCTGTGAGGTGAGTGGGGCTGAGAGACTTCTGAGAAGTGTGACTAGCCCAAGGTCACCCAGCAGCTGCATGTGGAGGAGCAGGGAAGCAAACCTGGTTCACCAGATTACGAGTCTGCTGCTTTTAACCACTATACCACACTGGCTCTCAAAGGAAGACTTATAAACCAGTGTTTTCGAAACTGGGGTTGCCAGCTGTTTTTGGACTACACTTCCCATCAAGCTTGACCACTGGTCCTGCTAGCTAGGGATGGTGGGAGATGTAGTCCAAAAACAGCCAGAGACCCAAGTTTGGGAAGCCCTGCTCTAAAATGATTATTTATTTGCAGCCACAGCTTGAATTTGCCACTTTTAAAAAGGCTTCCCATTCTTTCATTGCTTGAACTTCCCTACAGCTGATCTTGGGCATGTGATAAGTTGAGCATGACTCACCCAAAATGACCTCGCTGGCCAGAGATTCTCTACCACAGAAGCAAGCTTTACTTACTGCTGTGTAAAGTTCTTCCAGAATTTGGCCATGGTGGATTGAGTTGCTAAAAAAAGATGGGAAATCTTCTGAGCATCGTGGTTCGCAAAGGAAACTGCATCATGCTCCTATTAACCGGAGGACAAAAGTAGGTTCTGCTGTTCTTGTCCAGCCTTTCGGTGGAAACACGTTTTGCTTAATTGCAAAGAGGCAGCAATGTTCGTCCTAATCTAAGGCGAAGCTCTGTTGTCCTTTATGAAAAAATAATGGGGGCTTTTCTTCAAATGCGAGTTGTTCTCTTTGTGACTCCTGATGAATCGGGCACAAGGAATAGTCAATGAAGCAGATGGAAGTGAAGTGCAGGAGACAAATTTCTGATGTGACAGGTGAGTTGTCTGGTTCAGCTGAGAAGCATTTACCTTTTGAGGATTCGAGTCTTCCTAACTCTGCAGATGGGGCCGAAGTAACAGGGAGCAAGGCATTAGCGTACAATCTTAAGCATGTGAAGGAGACCCCCGAGAGGACGCGCATGTTTAAAAATACATGAATATTTCCACGGAGCAAAGAAATAAATGCATCAAATGAAAGGGCTTTATAGGCAGAAGCAATCCATTATGCAACCTCCAGAGGGAAGGAGAGGCTGAATGAGGAGAACAACTCCTGGATGCACCAAACCTTCCTCACAAAAAAGCCCATCAAAGATATGGTTACCAGACGTCCCCGTTTTCTGGGGACAGTCTCCGGTTTTTCAAATCTGTCCCCGGACAAAATCCGTCCCCGGATTTCATTTAATGTCCCCGGATGTATATATTAAGTGTTGTAGATTTATAAGCAGGGAATGAATGTTGTGTGATTGGTTCACCGGCACAAGACACATCATATGGGGACTTCCGGTGAGGCAAAATGGCGGGCACCACGGCAGTGAACAGCTCCTGAAGCCAGCCAGAGCCAACTGCGCTACCAGGCTGGCTCCAGGCTGCTGAGACTGCCACTGCCACCACCACCACAGGGGAACCGGGGACGCCTGGTGTGTCAACTGGGGGAACCACTGACCCCCCCACCCCACGACCCAAATCGAGCCAGGAGCGAGAGTGCCCGGCCATCCAGCCAACTGCCAAGCAGCGCTCCAGGGCCAGGAAAAACCCCAGAGCCAACACAGGGAGAAGGAGGAGAGGAGAAGGAGAAGGAAGAGAGAGGAAGAGGAAGGCGAAAAAAGAGAGGAGCCCCGACCTTGCTGCGCCACTGCCGCTGAGGAGAGGTAGGAGAACATGGGGAGGGCAAGGACATGTGGCTGAGCCCAGGCTCGACCCGAGCCTTCTCCACGCAGGCCGGGGGCCAGAGGTATGCCGCACGACGGAGGAGACCACAGAAAAGAAGATATTACTTATCTTTTTTAAAAAAAATCTCTTTTCAAAAAAAAAAAGTGTCCCTGGATTCTTTGAAAAAAATCTG
Organism: Podarcis melisellensis; assembly: GCF_964234715.1. Classification (NCBI taxonomy): domain Eukaryota; kingdom Metazoa; phylum Chordata; class Lepidosauria; order Squamata; family Lacertidae; genus Podarcis; species Podarcis melisellensis. The sequence goes on along the minus strand of NC_138528.1, from coordinate 9,497,154 downwards.
GTGACCTTAATTAAAGAAGCACTTTCATTGCTGTTTGTTGCAGTGGCAGTGCATCCTGTTTTGCCACATTCAGCCATTGCTGCCTCTGCTACTCATCCCTAGCCAAAGGCTCCCCCACCCCACAAATACTGGAGCATCCTGGTTCTACCATTGGGGCCCCCAGCATCACAAGAGATGCGGTAGCAGCTTCTGGGTTCCAGCGAGATCTTCCCAGAACTTGGAAGCCAACGTTGCAGTGGCGGTGGCAGCAGGTGGGTTGCCCAAGGGAGTAGCACCCCAGGGACGTTCTGCCTCCTGAGGCAGCTGCTTCAGCCTGTCTCCTGGGTGGGCCGGCACTGGTTATTTGGAAGAGGAAGAAGTATAGACAAGGTGATATCTCAATAGGGGACTCAGCTACATCAGTCAAAATACAGCGTTATAAATGCGTTATAACACTGTGACACCAGAGGGCGCTGTAGAGCCGAAATCGCAACTCAATGATACAGTGGAACCTCAGTTTTAAAGCGTCTCAGAAGCTGAACGATTTGGAACCCAAACGCCAAAAACCCAGAAGTAATTGCTTCCATTTTCGAATGTGCCCTGGAAGTCAAATGGCTTCTGAGGCGCATTTCTCCATTTTTTCAGTGGATTTTGCCAACCGCCCATTGATCCTCATTTTTCAAATGTTTCAGAAGTCAAATGGTCTTCTGGAACTGATTACGTTCGAAAACCGAGTTTCCATTGTATTTCCAATTGTGAGCTTTACAACGGTGTTTGTTTTGTTTTGTTTTGTTTTGTTTTGTTTTGTTTTGTTTGAGGTATTCAAAGCGTTTTTTATAGCAGTGTCGATCTAGCCAGGATGAGAGGAAGCAAGTGAAAGTGAGTGCAAGTGGGGACAAAGTAAACAACTCTGTTTTTGCACAGGGTGTCCAAAAATTGCTGGAGGGGAATTTTTTTTGACCCATGTAAAGAGTGTGTGTGTGTGTGTGTGTGAGAGAGAGAGAGAGAGAGAGAGAGAGAGAGAGAGAGAGAGAGAGAGAGAGAGAGAGAGAGAGAGAGAGAGAAATAATAGTTTCTGTTCAGTCCCGATGCAAACTAACACCATAGATATGAAATTATCTCCACAAAATTTGGGCTGCTGAAGAAACAGCTAAATTGTCTGAAGCCCAGGGCTCATTAGGGGAACAAAATGACAGGTTGGTTCAAGCTTCCCATTTGGGCTGCGAGATGCATTTGTTCTGACAAGATTAAAGATGTATTCCAGCTAGGAGTAAAGAGTATCCTTAAAGTCAGCCGTGCCTCTGGCTATGCAATTAAGAAATAAGAAATGGCAGCCTTCTAATCTGAGCCTGACACACCTCAGGTATGCCATGAAGTACTGAAAAGGACAGCACATCGTATCCACTCCCTTAAGACGCAGCACCGTAATAACCAAGGACTTGGGTTTAAAATATGCCATCTCTGCATGAGGTTAAATCAGGTGGGACACAAAGGGATACCTTTGTTATGGATCTCCTTTCTACTTCTCCAAGCCCAGACTTGAGCATCTTTGGGGAGAGAAGTTTCAGCTAGCTGTGGAAGCTTGGGATTTCTGGGAAAGGGTCAGGGGAACTGCTGGCGAGTGAGATGGAAGCAAATTCTGCCTTGCTGATTATCCACTCATTACCTGCCTTGAGCCTTCAGGTGTGGCATTTCTGTGGATGACTTCACTGTCAGACCTCCACTAACACACACACACACAAACACAAAAGTGTTAAGGAGCTTCCACAGATGTATAGGATTATTTTTACTGATCTTTTTTTCCGTGGCAAGGGGAAATCTGGATGCAAAAAATAAACAGTACAGTTTGGCATTTTAATAACATCATCATCATCATCATCATTATTATTATTATTATTTATACCCCGCCCATCTGGCTGGGTTTCCCCAGCCACTCTGAGTGGCTTCAAACAAAAATATTAAAAATACAATAAAACATCAAACATTAAAAATTTCCCTAAACAGGGCTGCCTTCGGGTGTCTTCTAAAAGTCAGAGAGTTGTTTATTTCCTTGACATCTAAAGGGAGGGTGTTCTACAGGGAGGGCACCACCACCGAGAAGGCCCTCTGCCTAGTTCCCTGTAACCTCACATCTCGCAATGAGGGAACCACCAGAAGGCCCTCAGAGGAGGACCTCAACTGTCTAGGCTGAATGATGTGGGTGGAGATGCTCCTTTAGATATACTGGGCCAAGGCCATTTAGGGTCAATGATGCCATGTGGGCACTGTGGAAAACATCCAAGCCCCCAGTCCACAAAAAAACCAGTAATATGGAAGCACCCTCTATCCCATTTCACAGTCCTCAGAAGGTCTACTCAGAAAAAGTCACAGGTATTCAGTAGTACTTAAACCAGGCTTCCTCAGCCTCGGCCCTCCAGATGTTTTTGGCCTACAACTCCCATGATACCTAGCTAGCAGGACCAGTGGTCAGGGATGATGGGAATTGTAGTCTCAAAACATCTGGAGGGCCGATGTTGATGACGCTTGACTTAAACCCTGTAGGGCAGTGATGGCCAAACTTGGCCATCCAGCTGTTTTGGGACTACAGTTCCCATCATCCCTGACCACTGCTCCTGTTAGCTAGGAATGATGGGAGTTGTAGTCCCAAAACAGCTGGAGGGCCAAGTTTGGCCATCACTACTGTAGGGGATGTACACCAATGGTACATCGGTGGTACACCCTGCAAAACTGCATAAAATCAGCCAAAATAGCTCTCCATTATGCTGGCAAGACTGCACACTTTCTGAATCACTGTGGCACATGTGGTGGTGCTGTCCAAAGATTATTACCCGGGGGTGGGGGGAATTCAGACCATAAACCAGATTATGAAATACCTGGTCCAGTCAGGCCCCAAAATAGCACTATTATTTTGTTTTCCTTTAAGAAATGCCACAGAATACCTAATAACGATCTTATTTCCCATTTGTTAACCGCTGCCAGATTAATAATTGCCCAGTACTAGAGGACTCGAGTGAACCAGATTGCATCACCGTGTCACCAAAACATGTGAACTGTTTCTGTTGGTTTTTTCTCTCTCTCTTTTAAAAAGAGCCAGTGGAATGCCATACCCCAAATTTGCAAAAGACATGTCAAATGACAGAGGGGGGCATTTTTGCTCAGCTCAATTATGCACTAGAAGCAATTAGAAAGAAAAATTAGATAGGTTTTCTTTTGCTTCCATTAATAATAGCAGAGATTTACATTCCCACCCCACCATCACTGTTAATGCAAATTTAACAAAAGCAGCTTGTGTTTGAACAAGCAAAGCATTTCACAGTCTTCATGCGAGCAAAGTTGTGTCGCTGAGACTTCATGCTGTTCAGTGTGCTCCAAGAGACAAATGGCTTGCTTGGCATCATTAACCCCAACCTGTCCCATATTATGTAACAGCAGAAACCCAAAGTCATTATGCTTTGTTCCAGGGTCACGTGCCCAGAATAGATCTGACGCAATAATGGTATGGAAAGTATCTGTAGCTTTAGCAATACACTTCGAATATGAGTGAAACCTTCCAGCATTTCTGGAATAGCCTCTAAGCTGACCCAAGACATTTTGCGGCTATCAACAGTTGCCTGGGATCACAGGCAGAAGAGGTCTTTCCTGTCAGCATCGCCCTTGAGCCAGTGCCACTAACTGGGCTCATCCACTTCAGCCCTGACTGGGCTAGGCGAGCTGGGTAGCACTTCCAGAGACCACCTTCTGGACAGGAACAGGTCAAAGTGCTGTGGACTCACAGCTTAGAGTTGTGAGCACCGGATTCACTGCAACAAGAAGACAGTCGTCGCACAGCAGAGTATAGCAGAGTCTAGCAGAGTATAAACGACTCAGAGAGCAGCTCTATAGAATATGTTCTTTATTCTATCTACAACTATTATACAACTATATACAGAGCTTAATGAGGTCTAAGCATAAATGAATGCTGCACTGCACTGAGTGTCTGCAGCTGCTCTTAGCAGCAACCTTATCTATACACACGATCTCTAACACTCAGTCTCTCTCTCTCCAACACACTGACTGACTGACTGACTGACTGACTGACTGACTGACTTTAGGCTGGAGCGGAATAAGTAGAGAGCAGAACACCGCCCCTCCTCTCTGGAGAATCAGCAGACTCATCAGGAGATTCTTGGATATGGGAGGGGTGAAATCTTCTCATTTCCCATCTCCTGCTACTTGATCCTTTTGAGAAACCAGGAATTGGACCTGGGACCCTGTACCTGCACAGCAAGTGCTCTGCTACTGAGATGTGGTCTCTCTCATCATTGATGGGGAATTTCTGCCCTAATGGTAGTGCTGGAAGTTTAACAGCAGAGATCATTCAGTGTGTAACTGAAGAGTTAATTCTGTAGTCAGTAAGACAGCTAACTGGGAGGGGGCGTTGCTTAGCAACCAAGCTAGGTGGCATGATCTTTGCTGAGGTACCATGCGATCTGATTGCCAGTGTAGTTCTAAGGGAGTTTTCTTCTATATCTTTGGTTGTATGTCTCCCTGCTATGAACAAAGACATAGGAAGGCAAAACCTTTCTGATCCTTTCTATTCAAATGATGTACAGTGGTACCTCGGTTTTCAAACGTAATCCGTTCCAGAAGACCATTCAACTTTCGAAACATTTGAAATCCGAACATGCATTTCCAGAAGCATTTACATCCGAAAAACTCAATACAGAAGTGGCATGAGTGGCATGTTCAACTTCCAAAAAGCATTCAAAAACCAAAGCATTTATTTCTGGGTTTTCGGCATTCAAAAGCCAAAACGTTCAACTTCCAAGATCTTCAAAAACTGAGGTTCCACTGTACTGTTTTCATTTCCTCAGTAAAATGTTATCAGGATTTCCTTTCTCTCTGGACTCTGTTATTGAAGTGATTTTGCTAACAGTATTCTCATTTTGCACTCAAAAAGGTTGAAGGCCACATGGCTTGCATTCCTCCATTTTTACTTTTAAGGTGTTGGGAATGCCTTTCCCAAAAAACTCTCAAAATTCTGGAGACGGCACCCGGAAGGATTCCATCCAGTATTATATCAGTTCCCACTCTGGATGGATCTACACACAGGGGAGAGAAAAAGTCACTATAAATAAGACAGAAATTAAATTGTTATAACAAATGGGGGCGAAACGTTATGTAAAATCTCATAGAAAGGTTTTGTGCTCTACAGCGCCATCTGGTGTTGCATAATGCATTTAAAATGCTGCTTTTTATGTAGTGTAGCTGAGTCCTCTGCCCTACGCCATGTTGATTCAGGCTTAAAGTCCGTTTCCTTGCTCCGTCTGATTCCGCAGGCTGTGCACATTGCAAGAAATCAACAGCTTCCCTCCAAGGCGCAAACCTTCAGCTACCTGATGAGGCTGAACCTGTCAAGCACCAACACGATACAAAAAAATAAATCCAGCCTCCAGCTGCCAAGCTTCTCTTTCTTAGGCTGGCTGGGGGATTTCTGTGGCTCCTATGAACTCCATCCATGTTTGTGTTGTCAAGATACTCCAAAAGCTTTGGACCCATTGTGTCAGAACGCAAAGAAATAATATCACTCCAGATGTTCTGATCTTTGACTGTTTTGCGTGCTATTTTAATCCACGTTGTTGTTGTTTAGTCGTTTAGTTGTGTCCGACTCTTCGTGACCCCATGGACCAGAGCACACCAGGCCCTCCTGTCTTCCGCTGCCTCCCGCAGTTTGGTCGAACTCATGTTTGTAGCTTCGAGAACACTGTCCAACCATCTCGTCCTCTGTCGTCCCCTTCTCCTTGTGCTCTCCATCTTCCCCAACATCAGGGTATTTTCCAGGGAGTCTTCTCTTCTCATGAGGTGGTCAAAGTCTTGGAGCCTCAGCTTCAGGATCTGTCCTTCCAGTGAGCACTCAGGGCTGATTTCCTTCAGAATGGATAGGTTGGATCTTCTTGAGACTCTCAAGAGTCTCATTTTATGCACCAGCAGATAAATTCAACAGTGTAAATAAGTTTTGATGGATGTTATCATGGAATACAGAATGGTTTTCAGTTTATAGAAAATATGTGGGGATTTATGTTGTGCAAAATGAACCATGGAAAGAGAAGGAGGGAAGTCATTGATATTTTACGATTGCTTCAGTGAATATTCTAAAATATAAAATAAAATTATAATAATGAGAAAATGTGGGTGATGGAAAACATATTGTAAAGCACTCTTTTATAGCCAGTTCTGCCTACTGACTATAAAAGTGCTGAAGCAAAGCTGGATGACTTTAGCTGAGATTCCTGCATTGCAGGGGGTTAGACTAGATGACCCTCAGGGTCCCTTCCAACTCTACAATTCTATGATTTTATGAGTCTTCTTCATATTTCAAAGTTTACAACACACTAAAAATATCACAGAGAAACGTCAAATGTGGGTGGGGGATGCAATAAAAATTCTCTCAAACAGCAATATAAACTGTTGTACCGAGTGCCTTGAGACTGAAACCATGGAGTCAATCCATCTACTGTTTTTAGAACAGTTTTCTTAATTGTCATATAACTTCAAGCCGGTAAGAAGGGCAGGATGCACTAATGATCATATGTATCTGCTGAATTGGCAGCGACGATTTCATGTGGGGAGGAAATAATGTCTATTGATTGGAGATAACAACTTCCTGTCTGCAGGAGATGCAGAACTTGTGCTTCCTTCTCAGATAAATGTGATCTGCACGCTCAGTGCTGATTAACTGGGGAAATTTCTTTCTTAAAGACATGACCATCATCATGTACCATGAGAGAGAGAGAAAGTTTAGGTGTATGGGTGAGTTACAGAGGGGCGGGAGGTGTGTTCAGATGTTTGCCTGAACATGCAAAGGCTCCAAATGTATAAAGGAACATGGGCAGGCACACAAGCCACACCTCACGACGTCCTCAAGAATTATGTCACACACACCCTCAGTCCTTGATCATCACCATCTTGATCACAGAAGAAGAAGAGGAGGAGTGTGGATTTGATATCCCATTTTATCACTCCCCTAAGGAGTCTCAAGGGGACGCGGGAGGCACTGTGGGTTAAACCACAGAGCCTAGAACTTGCCGATCAGAAGGTCAGCGATTCGAATCCCCATGACAGGGTGAGCTCCCGTTGCTCGGTCCCTGCTCCTGCCAACCTAGCAGTTCGAAAGCACACCAGTGCAAGTAGATAAATAGGTACCACTCTGGCGGGAAGGTGAACGGCATTTCCGTGCGCTGCTCTTGTTCACCAGAAGTGGCTTAGTCATGCTGGTCACATGACCCAGAAGCTGTACACAGACTTCTTCAACCAATAAAGTGAGATGAGCGCTGCAACCCCAGAGTCGGCCACGATTGGACCTAAGGGTCAGGGGTCCCTTTACCTTTACCTTTAAGGAGTCTCAAAGCGGCTAACAATCTCCTTTCCCTTCCTCCCCCACAACAAACACTCTGTGAGGTGAGTGAGGCTGAGAGACTTCAGAGAAGTGTGACTGGCCCAAGGTCACCCAGCAGCTGCATGTGGAGGAGCAGGGAATCGAACCTGGTTCACCAGATTATGAGTATACTGCTCTTAACCACTACACCACACTGGCTCTCTGCACTGGAAGGTCTGCAGGGGGGCTTCTACTCATGTTTGCAAGGTGAAAACCTCACACAATTGAGGTCCCTGACTGTCATAGACTGGCTGGGTGCAGAGGACCAGTGGAGGGGAGCAGACAGGGGAAGAAAGCTCAGAGCCAGGGGATTGGTGGTGGGACGATGATGAGTGGTCCGAGGGAGAAGAGGGGGCAGACTGAGAGGAGATGGTGTTGGAAACTGAAGAGGTAACAGGTCTTTGTGAGCTGGGAGAGTCTGTGGCAGAGAGGAGTCCAGAATCAGAGTCAGAAGCTGAAGCAGGAGAGGAGGGAGGCCAAGAGGCAGAGATGAGTAAGCCTGCTGAAGAGTGATGAGGGTCTCCTCTTCTGCTGCAACAAGCTTCCATCCACATTGTCTCCCAGAACCAGAAGAGGCATGGAGAGAGGGAGGAGAAATTGGCAACAAGCAGACACAGTGTCTGGTCCTGTGGGTTACCCAAGAGGTGAGGTCCAAGCTCGGTCCATGGTCAAAGGTGCAACGTGGAGGCAGTCTGTAGTAGCTGAAGCTGGGTGCAGGGCAGGGAGTCAGGTGAAGTCAGGAACCGGCATGCAAGCAGGAAGCCAGGGCAGGTCAGGAGCTCAGGCAGGGAAGCAGGACAGAGTTCAGGCAGGAACTAGCATCCAACAATGTTGCTCCCACAACTTGGGGCTGGGGCTGACAGGCTTTTATCTGCCCTGAGGCAGAGGGCAGCCCCAATCCTCTGTTGACTCACCTCTCCTGGCCTGGAGGCGGGCACTCCTCCTGCGGGAACTTAGTTCCCTCCACCTCTCTGCCCTGAGCCTCTGCAGCTCAGGAGAGGATGGAGGGTTACCAGACCCACAGGCAACCTCCTCTTCCTCTGACGGGGCTGGGAGAGGAGCACCTGCAGGCAATGGGTCCTCCCTCACCTCAGGAGCCAGAGCAGACTCAGCTGATGCCTGCACCTGAGGATCCAGCACAGGTGAGGACCCTTCAGGCTCATGCCCCAGCCCCAGCTCAGCTGGATCTGGAGGCGGGGAATCCTGTGCAGGTTGGGATCCCTCAGGTTCAGCCTCTGAGTCCGAATCCCAGGCCATCACACACAGTCTCTGACTGCTTGGGGAAACCCTGGAGAGGAGGAGACTTAGATGGCTGTGGAGAGGCAGGGATTTTCAGTCTCGGCAACTGATCCACGGGGGAAGACATATTGGGGATGAGTTGCTATGCTCATTTGGCCTGACACACCTGTGTCAATCATGCTTTTGCTAATAAAGTGTTAACTCCAACTTATACATTGTGATTTCCTGCTGGCTCGCTCCTAACTTACTTAGATTTGATGCATTCTCTGGACATTCAGCCATTGGGTTGCATTAGCATGCTGGGAACTGTGCCTTGTTCCCTCGTCCTTTACTGGGAAGGATAAGATGCAATAACCACCTTTAAATCTTTATATGGCATTACACTATAAATCTCACACTTGCATACAAGAAATGATTTCTTTTTTGCAGAATGATTAGCTTGGGAAATGTCCCAAGCTTTCTGCTTCGATAATTTCACCTGCTATTAGTTGATGAGATGGGAGATTTTATGAGCCTTTCTCTCTCTTTCCCAAACTAGCCTTGGTAATATTGTGAATGCTTACTCTAAAAAAAAAGTTAGCAAGGGTTTCCTGGGGGGTTCCCAGGCCAGCCAATTCTCACAGGGTTTCCACCTGGGAAGAGCAGGAACAGCAGACATCGTCCACATTTCATTATGTCATCATTCAGCATTAACATGGCATGTGTAACAGAGACTTGGTTGGATGAAGCAGATGGGCCTGTCCTTGCCGCTGCTTGTCCACCAGGTTTCTCTTACGCACAGCAACCCAGGCCTTGTGGGTGGGGAGGGGGGGTTGCAGTGGTTTTTAGGAAGTCATTAGTTTGCACCAGGCGTCCTATTGGGAAGACCCAGTTCTCTGAGTGCATGTTCTGGAAGTTGGGCAATAGGGGCAGTACAGGATTCCTTTTGGTATACCAACCTCCCCACTGCACCAAGGATTCCCTGCCCGAGCTGCTTCAGGTCGTGGTGGATGTTCTCCTGGAGACACCTAGTTTGGTTGTCCTAGGGGATTTTAATATCCATGCTGACACGACCTTACAAGGGGCCACTCGGGACTTCATGGAAAGCATGGCCTCCATGGGGCTGTCCCTGAATAAGTCTGGGAAGCCCAGCCAGATGGGCGGGGTATAAATAATATATTATTATTATTATTATTATTATTATTATTATTATTATTATTATTATTACATCCCACTTACTGTATGATTTCCCCTTTCGTGGAAGTTTGCATCTCAGGAAAGAAGTAAGGCTCTCCAGCCTTGGATAAAGCAACCATGAGGAGATGCCTCCAGTGGTATCCCAACCTCAAAGTCTTTCATTTATTTTGTTTCTAGCAAATCTTACACATGTCCACCTGCCCACCAAAGAGCCTTGACTCAGTTCTGCTGCTACTTTCCTTTTATTTACTGGTAACTCCAGTTGGTGGAAAGTTTCTCCAGCCACTGCCAGTGAGGAACATGGGGGACGGCTTTTGCTCAGGGGCACGGCATCTCCTTTTCATGCAGAAGGTGTCAATATCAAGCCCCAGCAGCTCCAGGTGGGACTGGGAGTAACCCCCTGTCAGAAATCTGGAAGAGCTGCTGTAAGTCAGAGTAGTCAACCCTGAGCTCGGTGGGCCAGTGGTTTTGTAGCACCTTCTGCTTGTGGTTAACGCTTAGCTGGAATGAAATATTCAACGCAGCAATAGAGAAATTAAAATAATAATTTATTTGTCAGACAAATAAATGAGAGGCTCAGTGGTATATGGTTACCAAGCTCTGGCCTGGCCTCCTGCCATTCTGGCCAGCACTTATATTCCCTTAATCCAGCCCCCTTTGCTCCTCCTGTGGCTGCCTCTGTCCAATCAGCCTGGTTGAAATTCCTATTGGTTGTTTGCTAGAACCAATCACAATAGATACACCCATATCCTCCTGTCCTTATATGGAACACAAAGAGCTATATATTGTTACATCTATAAATGACAAATAAGTAATAATATATCTTACATGGAATCTTAATTACCAGCTCACCTCTTGCCCTCCTTGCCCTATTGCCTTCTAAAACAAATGGTTAATCTTAAATTTTTATCTTCAACAGATGTCAAGGATCTTGAGTTCACATCAACATTGAAAGATCTCCTTCATTGAAGGTTTCTAAACAAATGCCTGACAACTATATATCAGGAGTGCTCGATGGCGTCTCCTGTCTGGCAGGGGGCTGGGCTCATTTGCCCCTCTGGTCTCCTATTGCAATATGACTCTAAGAATCTAGCATTTCTTAAATCCTTTGCATAATTACATTTAAGCTAATATATTTCATACATTATCATAGGTAGCCTTTTAAAAGAATTAAACCTTTGTAAAGTAAAAAGGAACTCAGTAAAAAACAGCTTTAAAAGAAGCCTCTTTAGTTTACACCCCTCCTTTCACCCCTCCTTTCCCAGCCAGCTAGATGCTTCTCCCATTAGCTCTTCCCAGCATTTATTACCCTTTAACTCTCTCAGTTTAAGAAAGAAACAGCTTTAAAAGATTTCCCAAAAATGCTCTCATTCTTCCAGCCAGTTGCCTTTTTCACTGCTCTAATGAGAGGCCCATGGTATCATTTTACTATTTGCCCATTCCTAATTGTGTTTTCTCAGCCTTTTTTATCTTCTGTAACATGCAGGATCAGTGTCCTTGCTCTTAGCCTGTATTCCTCTTTTACGACTTTGAGAATTGTTTTTCCTGCTATAAATCAGGGGGGGCCCTTGTCTTGGAGGAATTGCCAAGGTTCTTTCTGCCTGGCATGAAACATTTGAAAATCCTTTTTTTTTTAAGCTCATTTTAAAATACAAGCCTTGATTGAAATATATAAGCTTTGATAAAAATGCAGGCTTATGATTAGATGCCTCAGTTTGACTTAGTGTGAGTGCACTTCTTATATTCCTAGAGATATAGGGATGCGGGTGGTACTGTGGTCTAAACCACTGAGCCTCTTGGGCTTGCCAATCAGAAGGACGGTGGTTCGAATCCCCACTATGGAGTGAGCTCCTATTGCTCTGTCCCAGCTCCTGCCAACCTAGCAGTTCGAAAGCACGCCAGTGCAAGTAGATAAATAGGTACCACTGTAGCAGGAAGGGAAACAGCATTTCCGTGCACTCTGGTTTCCATCACAGTGTTCCATTGTGCCAGAAGGGGTTTAGTTATGCTGGCCACATGACCCGGAAAGCTGTCTGTGGCCAAACGACAACTCCCTTGGCCTGAAGGCAAGATGAGCACCACAAACCCCATAGTTGCCTTTGACTGGACTTAACCGCCCAGGAGTCCTTTACCTTTTACCTTTTCCTAGAGATGCAATCTCTGATATACCACGACTGCTTAAAACCTGGTACCAACTCTCCAAATAAAGCTAACAGGATATGTTTTTTTAATTTTAATTTATTTAACATAATTGTTACAAAATATAAGCAAAAGATTGCAAATACATACATATATATCTAATAAGCACATATATGAAAAAAGGAACAAAAGAGAAAAAGAGAAAAAGAAGGAAAAAAATAAATAGAAAAGAAGAAGAAAAGTTGGGAGAATTTCTTCCAAATTTATTCTACAAATATCTCAATATGAAAATTATAAAATTTCATTGATTGACTTCCATCGCTTACACTGCACTTCCTAGATACATTTTAAGCAAGATCGTATCTGTTATTCCGTATTTTTCCCATACAATCTCACACAAATATTCTAATCAATAAGTTTTCTAAATCTTTCATAAATCTATTCTAAACACAACCAATACCTTACATTTAATCCTTGTCTATATAAATAATCATTTAGACATCTCCATTGTTTCTGGATATGTTTGCATGCATGAGAAAAATGTGTGCAAATTCATTTTATTGACTTATCCAGACGCTCCTAGTGCCCTTATTTTCCGGATTTACAGAAGCCGTCCTGGTTTCTGATTTGATCCCAGAATGTCCCGCTTTTCCTTAGGACGTCCCTGTTTTCATCGGAGAAATGTTGGACCGTATGGAGTTATGCGAAAATTCTGCATAGTGACCATCTTCTTTTAACGGAAGGGAGGCCAAGGAAAAGGAAGGAATCCCATAATTTTTATGAGGATAAGATGTCTTCTAGCATGAACGGTAGGTTGGTTGTTCCAGCATGAGATGCCCACTTGAGAGAAGATCTTCGATCAAAGTCTGCAGCCTTGTAATATGTTGGCGGTGCTGGGATTAAAGTGAGTCTTTGGAGGCAATATTATGACAAGAGGCAAAAAAAAGAGGAGAGCAGAAATAATGAGTCGAGGCTGTTTGGCTCTGGGAAACCCTCCTAACGTTACTGACAGGAACACAATGCAAACCTTTTAATCTTGGGGCTCAACAGCGCTCCACGGTTATCAGACAAAATGTCAGGCAACGAGATTACTGGAAGAAGAAAACATTTCTAGTGGTGCATGTCAGAAGAAAAACGGGAGCTGTGTTGGGAATGTGGAAACAGAACAGCCAGGCTCAGCTGTGGCCCAGCAGCAAAAAAAAAATATGCTTTGGGAAAGAAGCGACTGCACATCCCATAACTAGCCTCAGAATTGTCCACATGTCTATTAGAACGGCCAAGAGGCGAACCCACCTGGCCTGCTCTGAATATTTTTTAGGTGGCCTTGCCAAGGCCTCTTATGCGTGGCCTGATTTGAATGAATTTTCTGTCTGAAGGATTGCCTGGGCCAAACCCTGTGGTTCCCTGTAGTTTCACTTTTTGCAGTGAGGGAATCGCCAGAAGGCCCTCAGAGCTGGACCTCAGTGTCCTGGCTGAATGATGGGGGTGGAGACGCTCCTTCAGGTATACTGGGCCAAGGTCGTTTAGGGCTTTAAGGATCATCAGCAACACTTTGAATTGTGCTCGGAAACGTATTGGGAGCCAATGTAGGTCTCTCAGGACTGGTGTTATATGGTCTCAGCAGTCACTAGTCTAGCTGCTGCATTCTGGAAGGCAACCCAAGTTTTGGAGGTAAACCCCATTTTGCTCAACGGTGCTTACTCCCTGGTACAGACGCAAAGGATTTCAGCCCAACACTTCAATCCTTAAGCATGCTTAAAAAGGTAAAGGGACCCCTGACCATTAGGTCCAGTCATGGCCAACTCTGGGGTTGCAGCGCTCATCTCGCCTTATTGGCCGAGAGAGCCAGCGTACAGCTTCTGGGTCATGTGGCTAGCATGACTAAGCCGCTTCTGTCAAACCAGAGCAGCACACGGAAACGCCATTTACCTTCCCGCCGGAGCGGTACCTATTTATCTACTTGCACTTGGACATGCTTTCAAACTGCTAGGTTGGCAGGAGCAGGGACTGAGCAACGGGAGCTCACCCCATTGTGGGGATTGGAACTGCCGACCTTCTGATTGGCAAGTCCTAGGCTCTGTGGTTTAACCCACAGTGCCACCCACGTCCCTAAGCATGCTTTGTTGTTGTTTAGTTGTTTAGTCATGTCCGACTCTTCGTGACCCCATGGACCAGAGCACGCCAGGCACTCCTGTCTTCCACTGCCTCCCGCAGTTTGGTCAAACTCATGCTGGTAGCTTCAAGAACACCGTCCAACCATCTCGTCCTCCATCGTCCCCTTCTCCTTGTGCCCTCCATCTTTCCCAACATCAGGGTCTTTTCCAGGGAGTCTTCTCTTCTCATGAGGTGGCCAGAGTACTAGAGCCTCAGCTTCAGGATCTGTCCTTCCAGTGAGCACTCAGGGCTGATTTCCTTCAGAATGGAGAGGTTTGATCTTCTTGCAGTCCATGGGACTCTCAAGAGTCTCCTCCAGCACCATAATTCAAAAGCATCAATTCTTCGGCGATCAGCTTCTAAGCATGCTTAGTTAGAAGTAATTCTTGCTGAATTTTGCAGGATTTACTCTCAGGTAAGCAGCCGTACAATTGCAAGCTCGGTAATACATATAATGCCTGTCTAAAGCAGTTGATCATTTCCTTCCCTCTTCATTGCTTTATTCCACCAGATCAAGGCAGATGCACTTGGGTTTATTTCATGCTTGATGGGAGCCTGCTGCTGGAATAAATGAAAGCTTCAACTTGCTGTACTCCCGGGGACAAGTCTGCAACTCACCTAAACTTCTCGTGACCTTGGGTTCCGCTTTGCCTCTGGCAAGAAGGCCTGTTTGTAGGCAAATGGAAGAGGCAGCAGGGATGGCTGGTCCATCTGGGCAAATGAGGCACTCCTTCACCAATCCCAGCCAGCCAGCCCCCTCACCCCACTTGCTTCCTTACAACCAATCCAGGAACTGAGACTCCCTCACAGCTTCCTCCTCCATGGTATCAGGGTATCGGATCCACACCAGACATCTAAAGCAGATGGGGGTTGGAGACTGACTTGGAAGAAGCTGTCAGTGATCTGGGGGATCCTGTAACAGCCGGGAGACGAGAGTCAGAGGCAGGAGAAACTGCAGGACTGGAGAGTGGAGATGTCAGGAGACCAAGTTCCCCGCTTGATAACGCAGTAAGCGTAGGTAATTAAAAGTGAGGATTTGTTGCAAAAACAAACAGATAGCTCCGGACATCTCTAATGCTTCCGGCGGCATTATCTCTCAAGATGACCCTTCTGAAGACTGCTTCCTGTGTCTACAGAATATATTGAACTTTCTCACCTTACATCTTTTGTTTTGCTTCCTGTCTAGAAGCCCTCTCATTTGCCAACTTCTTGGACTGATTGGATCATCTCCAACCCCTTCCGTTTCCGATAAACTCTCTGTTTGCACCTATTTGCTCTTCTGGAGAACTTTGGCTGAGTTCCAGTCTGCTCTTACCCACTGCTTCATCAGCCGGCACGTCAAGGTGAAGCAGGGCCAGAGTCTGAATCTGTCGGCTCTCCCCTGTCTGACTAAAGTCTCTCTGTTCCTGACTGCTTTCTGCAGTTGGATGCATACCTTTTCTTGGAGCTGGCTCATTCATGACAGCAGACCAGGAGCAGGAGGAGAGAGGGAGAAGTTGGGCTGGTGTGGAGTCAAGGGCTTCCACACCTCTTCCTCCTTCCCCATCCTCTCCTGCTCCACTGTCTCCCAGGACCAGAAGAAGATGGAAGACGGAGGAGCAGAAGCAGGTTCCATGCAGGCAGAGTCTACGCCTGCTGGCATGCAGCTCCTGTGGAGGAGATACTCTCAAGGGCTGGACTGAGGAGGAATGGTGGGGACAGCTCCCTCCCCCTTCCCCTGAACCATCCCTGAACAGGAGGACAGTATAGATTTAGAACAGTGGTTTGCAGAAGGGCACAGTTCAGAGGCTGTAAAGGGCAGAAGCTGGGAAATATTGGAAGAGGAACAGCAGGAAGAAGAAGAAGCACCAGGGGAGAAACAGCTGACAGACTCAGTGTCCTTGGAAAGCATTCCTGACCCACCCCTCCCAGGACCAAGAGGGCATTGAGGGTATCAGAACAGATAGCTCAGAGGCAGAAAGTTCAGATTCACCGACGCAGGAGTGACTTCGAATAAGGGGGACATAGAGGAGTGGGACTTTACTTGGAGCAATGCCATTATTAGGGAAGGCTGCATTCCTTCATCATTCTCTGTGAATTATTGAATAAATTGATTGGTAAGAACCTTTGTCGTTTCTCTTATTCTAGGCTGCCACCGGAGGGAGAGATCTGATTCCCCGAAGTCTAACAGATACGTAAGCTGAGGTCTTTCTGTTGTGGCAACTGCCTCACTGGGTGCACACCTAGGAGTAACTGAGAAATGCAGGACTGGTGGACATGCCTTTTTTAGCTTGTAGGTGTACTTTTAAAAAATTAGTTTATAATTAAGGATTTTCTTGAGTAACAAAGAAACAAGAAAAGTACATATAGCGTCTCCACTTTCAGCTACACTCACTTATATTGCTGTAATTCTGTTATAAAGATGCAACACCAGATGGTGCTGTAAAGCAAAAAACTTTGTCTATGTGATTTTACAAAGGTTTTTTCTTTTCTTTTCTTACAACGATCTAATTTAGGACTTATTTATAGTGGTGTTTTTTCCCCTGTGTGTAGATCCAGCCCTAGAGTCTTCCAGGAAAACAACACACATTCACACGGCAAAGAATTAATAAGCCACTTACGCCCAGCAACTAGAAACATCATAACCAGTCCCTGGAAAGGCCTATTCCAGGTGAATATAGATCACAGGTACCAAAAGATATGGAAAACTGCCCTATTGGAAAAGTTAATCAGCAAATTTAAACTAGCACAGGGACAAGCAAAGGAGGATGACTTTACGCCGGTGTGGTTCCCCCTTAATCACATATGCAGCAAAACAGGACAAAAATGTATTCGCTCCAAAAGCACCCAAATCAATATGGCTAAGCTGATCCAACATGTGACGGAGACAGAATGTTTGTGTTACTGTGTTCCTTGAAGTGGGACTATTGTCCTTTGTTCTTTTTCTCTTTGCTGTCTGATGCTACACAGAGAGGGAGCCATGTTGCAGTGCTTCGTGTGTGTTTATATGTAAATAAAGTAGATCTGGAAACATGGTCAAGATTAAAACTTTCCTTGCTGGGCAGAATAGCTGCTATAAAGATGAATGTATTGCCGAAAATGCTATTTTTGTTTCAGGCCCTCCAGATCGTGGATAAGGTGGAATGTTTTGGAAAATGGCAGAGGGATTTATCTAAATTTGTCTGGCAGGGCAAAAAGCCCCGAATAAAGTTTAAAATACTAACAGATGCGAAAGAAAGAGGGGGGTTTGCCCTGCCGGACTTGAGGTTATATTATGAAGCTGCAGCCCTCTGCTGGTTGAAGGATTGGATTTTATTGGAGAACACCGATGTCCTTGACCTGGAGGGATTTGATAATGCTTTTGGGTGGCATGCATATTTGTGGTATGACAAGGTTAAAGTTCATAAATTGTTCAAAAACCATATTGTCAGAAGGGCAATTTTCATGGTCTGGTCAAAATATAAAGACTTATTGGAGAGTAAAACTCCGAGGTGGCTCTCACCGATGGAGGCCAAAGCACGTAAAAGACTCAATATGGAGGCCCACTGGCCTAAATATTGGGAAATAATTGAAAAAATTGGAGATAAATGGAGGTTACAGAGTATGGAAAAGTTAAAAAACAAGGTGCGAGATTGGTTGCATTATGCTCAAATCCAGGAAGTTTTTAAAGCAGACAAAAAAGTGGGTTTTCAGGAGGAAAAATCGAAACTAGAAACAGAGTTGCTTGAGCCAAAATCTAAGCTAATTTCGAGAATGTATAACTTGCTGCTTAAATGGAACACACAGGATGAGATTGTCAAATCCTCTATGATAAAGTGGGCACAGGACTTGGGGCATAACATTATGTTTGAAGACTGGGAAAGGTTATGGAACACCGGAATGAAATTCACGGCATGTACTGCCTTGAAGGAAAACATTATGAAAATGATATACCGGTGGTACATGACCCCAGTCAAGCTTGCAAAGATATATCACTTGTCCGATAATAAATGTTGGAAATGTAAGGAAGAGGAAGGGACATTTTTACACCTCTGGTGGACCTGCCCGAAAGTGAAGGCCTTCTGGGAAATGATACATAATGAACTAAAAAAGGTGCTGAGATTCACCTTACCTAAGAAACCGGAGGCCTTCCTTCTGGGCATGGTAGACCAGAGGATGGTCAAGAAAGATAGAACTTTCTTTATGTACGCTACTACAGCAGCGAGGATTTTGTTGGCAAAGCACTGGAAGACACAAAATCTACCCACATTGGAAGAATGGCAGACGCAGCTGATGGACTATATGGAGTTGGCTGAAATGACTGGCAGAATTCGAGACTCGGGAGAAGAAGAAACGGAGGAAGTTTGGGAAAATTTTAAGGACTATTTGAAAAAGCATTATAAGTTGTATGAATGTTAAAAAATGCTCCTTTCTAGGAAGGTATAGCTTCAGTATCGGCAAATTTCTGAATTGATAAATAAGACACTATAAGACAGAAGTGAGATAATGAAATATTTTTATTGTGTGGAAATTAAAAATTAACGCAATTGTACTGAAATGTTTACATCAGATAACACGATAAAATGGAAGATATATTGTTATGTATAAAATAAGTTAACAAATTGCTGAGATTTTGGTTACACAGGGAATGCAGTGCTCGGGAGATGGGGGAGTCCATTGGATCTATGGAAGTATGTATTTGAAAGTGGAAATTTGTTTATTAAAAACCTAATAAAATATTTATAAAAAAAATATATGTAAATAAAGTAGATTAGCCAAAATGCTGAGTTGCTGATGGCTGTTACACATGATGCGCAAACTCTGTGGATCCCTAAGTGTGCCAGTATCGGTTGGCATCAGTCGCTGTGATGTTCGGGATGAAGAAAGCTTTCGGAGCTCCTGAATGATTGACCAGGAGGGAGAGAACATGCCAGTCGGACATGTGTCTCTGCCAGGGTCCTACTCGAGTGTAGGCTGAACTCCTGACATAGATATATATGAGAGAGAGAGAGAGTAAAGGACTGACACAAAAACCCTGCAAAAAAAAACCCATGCAATAGAATGAAAGATCATTATTCCTCCCCTTGCATCTCTCTCCCCTCCTCTTTGTCTCCTCTCTCTCCCCCAAACCCACAATGCATATGACAACAGTGTCTCATACTGAATGTAAAAAGGTAAAGGGACTCCTGACCATTAGGTCCAGTTGTGACCGACTCTGGGGTTGCGGCGCTCATCTCGCTTTATCGGCCGAGGGAGCCGGCGTACAGCTTCCGGGTCATGTGGCCAGCATGACTAAGCCACTTCTGGCAAACCAGAGCAGCGCACGGAAATGCCCTTTACCTTCCTGCCGGAGTGGTACCTATTTATCTACTTGCACTTTGACGTGCTTTCGAACTGCTAGGTTGGCAGGAGCAGGGACCGAACAAAGGGAGCTTATCCCGTTGCGGGGATTCAAACCGCCAACCTTCTGATCGGCAAGTCCTAGGCTCTGTGGTTTAACCCCCAGCGCCACCCGCGTCCCTTATACTGAATGTAAATAAAGCTTAACTCTTGACAATAAAGAGTTAATTCCTCTCTCAGGACATTCTTTGCCTGACAGCTCCATTGAAGGCTGCTAGCCATGGGTGCTCAGCTCTACCTCTGCAATTGGAGTCAGTGATGCTTCTGAATGCAAGCTGCTGGAAACCACAGGAGGAGAGAATTTCTCTTGTGCTGAAATCCTGCTTGAAGGATTCTGGCTGTCCACTGCAAGAACAGGGTGCTGGACTAGACAGTCCAGGGCCCTGATCCAGCAGGCTCTGCTCACATTCCTATGTTCTTAACTTAAAGGGGACAGGAAATTTTCCAGTCAATTAGAGTCAATGTCAAACCAAAAGGGACTTAAGGAATGGAAAATATTTAAAGAATATTTGAAAATGTGTTGTACGAACAATAAGATGCTTGCAGAAATAGAGAGATACTGATAACCAAGAATTAATTAAAATATAATAGTGGGTTGTATATCTATATACAAAATAAAATAATATGAATCTGTGCAGGTAATACAGATAATATAAGTAGCATAATGAGAATTACTGGAAGTTACATATTTTAAGTTGTTATGTAAATGTAATATAGCGTACTTGTTTATGCTTTCTTTATCTTTTCTTACTCTATTGTTTTTATTCTTTCGTACCCTTTTTTGTATTATATGTTATGTATATTGGTCTATGTGAAAATTAATAAAGATTTTAGAATGAATAAATAAAGGGAACAGGAAAGTAGAATTGCAGT
Organism: Podarcis melisellensis; assembly: GCF_964234715.1. Lineage (NCBI taxonomy): Eukaryota > Metazoa > Chordata > Lepidosauria > Squamata > Lacertidae > Podarcis > Podarcis melisellensis. The sequence goes on along the minus strand of NC_138528.1, from coordinate 9,476,822 downwards.
TTTTTAAATGTACAAAAAAACTACCTCTTCTTTGGATCACACACACACACACAAAAAAAATTTCTGCACAAAAGCAGCAGCAATATTAAACCCATCTGTTAGGATGTTTCTTAAAACCAGGACACTCAGCTTGCAGTCAGAAAACCAACAAGACAGCTGAATTATTGATATTGCCAGGAGTGGGATTGCGTACTCTGTGCCCTGTAAATATTCCAGCAATTCGTCGCTCAGTATATTTCGTCCTGTCTTCAGCTTGCCGTTTCTTTCCCAGTCACCTTCAGTAAACAAGGTGAGGAGGTAGAAAGGAACGGTGGGCTGCCGCACAATGTGTCTTGAGGTGAATCCATCGCATTACACGCACGCAAAACACATCCTCCAGCTTTTCTCATCATCCAGAAGGGCAACTTCCAGAAACTGGCCTTGCTGCCTTTAAATAACGCCAAAGAGTTCAAACACTAAGAGAGAGAGAGAGAGAGAGAGAGAGAGAGAGAGAGAGAGAGAGAGAGAGAGCGCCATTCAGACACAACTTGGGCAGAAAGGTTTTGCAATGGCAGTGAGACACTAAAGGACCATCGCAGCTGAATGAAGCCTCAATGAATTGGCAGCACTTGTTTTTTTAGAAGCGGAGGGTGCGGGATGCGAAACAAAGCTCAAAGATGCTATAGCGATCAATATCCTGTAGTGTGCCTGAGTGCGCGCACACGCACACATACACATAAGCAATGCCCTCCAGCTGGAGCACACTGTTTTCATTGCTAACCATTGCCACCCCCATCCTTGTGCCTTTTTATTCCTGCTTTGGGGCTGCTGGTATTGTAAGTGAGCAATGGGGAAAGCATTAGTCACTCACTGCAGGGCAGAGAACCGGCAGCTTCAAAACAGCAGCTAAGATGCCCTCGGAAATGCATCCTCTCTCCCCACACACATTGTCAGAAGCCTCTTTCATTCCAGTGTTTCCACCCCTGGCAAGGCAGATTCCTTTCTCTTTGACAAGGATGAGAGAGAGAGAGAAAGGTTTGGAAGGCCAGCGCTTCTGAAAAGGGAAAGCTCCTTAAGCGCAGCTCTTGGGGTCAGATGCCAACAAATATTGGATTTTATTTCTTTGCATACACATTGTAATGGTTCTAGGGGTTGCTCGTGCGTAAGTTGCCGCCACTCCTGGCTAGGATACCTGGGTGAACCCTTTTTGTCTGGACAGCCTCTCACCCATGGCTGTCTCAATCGCTGGCAGGATCCGTCAGTGGGCGTTTCTTGAACTTCTTCCAGCAAAGAAGTTCTTTGACGCCAAGTCTCCTCCTACTCTCCCTGCGCGGAAGTCTTCTGCGCAGGGAGGGTGTGGGCAGCGGAGTACCTGTGCTCTCCCCGCTGGTCTCCGGCGAGGAGCCCTGGAGCCTCCTCTCCGATTCCCCCATCTGCCCCCCTTCTCCACTGGTGTTACACTGTTTTCCTTCCCTAGCAGATGGGCTACCTCTCTCCCTACTGGGACCCTCTCCGGCATCCCTCTGGAGCCTTCCCTCCGCCTCTGGCTCCGGTGGCAGTTCCCTGACACACATCATATGAAGGGGCAAGTGAGAATCAGGAGATTCCTGGTGGGTCAGACCAAAAATCCATTGAATCTGGCTTCTTGTTTTCAACAGAAAAGCTCAGCGGAAGATCACCTGCTCTGCATGCAAAAAATGCCATTTCATTCAGATGAGATGAAATCCTGTAGTTTCTAGACCTCAACATGTAGGCTTTTACTCTCCTATCTGTCCTATTCACTCACCATGCGACCAGAACACCCAATAAAATGGGGGTGTATAACCAATTTTTGTCACAGAAGTTTAGAAGAAGAGTTTGGATTTGATATCCCGCTTTATCACTACCCGAAGGAGTCTCAAAGCGGCCAACAATCTCCTCTCCCTTCCTCCCCCACAACAAACACTCTGTGAGGTGAGTGGGGCTGAGAGACTTCAGAGAAGTGTGACTAGCCCAAGGTCACCCAGCAGCTGCATGTGGAGGAGCGGGGAAGCGAACCCGGTTCACCAGATTACGAGTCCACCGCTCTTAACCACTACACCACACCTTTATTACATACCGTTCCTTTCTCTTCAACCAGTTTGGTTGATTGACATTTTATGGCCTTCTAAATGTGTTTGTGGGCCGGGGGGGATAGTGGTTCGTTCTTGTTTTATTACGTATTTTGTGTTCTTGTTTTGTGTTTTTATGTTGGGAACGGCCCTGTGATCTTCAGGTAAAGGGTGGCATACAAATTTAACAGATAATAATAATAGTAAAACTCTCAACTAGTATTTGGTTTTGGTTTCATGAGGTGAGGGAGAGACAGACAAGCAAGAACTGCTTCCAAAACCTACTCATAAAGATGTTGTAAAGGAAATCTGCCCTTTTCCCCTTATGGGGTACCCAAAGGCCCGTATAGAGTCCTTAAGTTGGTTCCCTATCAGTAGGAGAAAATAACAAAGGCCAACCAGAGAATATTGAGAAGCAAAGCAGCTAGTAAGCCTGATCTTTATTAAAACAGTTGCAACAGGGTGCTCCCCTCAAACACAGGAGAGAGGAGGAAGACCCAGGATAAAGGTGTGCAAGGGATGAGTTCGTGGTGAGTTCTGGCACCTCTTTCTCCAGAGAAATAGCACTGTGGGGAAGAACACGTGTTTGGATTTTCGATTTGATATCCCACCTTTCACTCCCTTTAAGGAGTCTCAAAGCGGCTCACATTCTCCTTTCCCTTCCTCTCCCACAACAAACACTCTGTGAGGTGAGTGGGGCTGAGAGACTTCACAGAAGTGTGACTGGCCCAAGGTCACCCAGCAGCTGCAGGTGGAGGAGCGGAGATGCGAACCCGGTTCCCCAGATTACGAGTCCACCGCTCTTAACCACTACACCACACTGGCTCTCTACAAGACCAAAGCAAGCAAGCAAGACCAAAAGAGTGAGACTGTTTTAAAAGAAGAAAGCTCTGAACGATACTGGGGTCCTACAAAAATAAACCTGCCTGCCTGGAGGAAATATTTAAGCCCCCAACCCCACCCTGGAATGGGCTGAAAATGTATCACATCCTTCACAGCTCGCAAATGGGGCACATCTAAAATATTGTGCTAATTTCATACTTTCATTTATTAACCATTTAGAAAACGTTGCTAAATTGGCAAATTTTACGTTGAAGTTTATGTCCCATTTGCAAGATCAGAGCATTTATTGTTTCCCAGATTTTTTATTTTTATTTTTTTTGCTGCTGATCTAATTAAAATTGTTTCTGTTTAGCTTTCTAGAAGACGATGGCCAGAGAATAAACAAGATGGAAGGACATTAGTAATTATTAGAAGAGCAACATTTAGTCAATCGGGTCGATTAATTGATGTTGAGCTAGGATAGCAGAGCACTTTAATGCACTAATTGCACAAGCCCAAAGCGCTGGCCAGTGCATGCTTGAATCGCTCCCGCAAAATGCGGACAGACTAGATGGAAGCAACCAACCAGCCACAAATCCACCTAATGGTCGCATCAGCCAGCCCGCATTTTACCAGCTAACACTGCTGCTAGGATAGTGCTATTTTAAAAAATCGCATGATTAATTGGCTAAGATTTCTTTAATTGGGTGACAGCTCTAGTAATTACTGCGTACAACTTGGACTTGCCGCAGGCAAAAAGCTAATATTGGAATTAGGGCCTATTATGCGTTTTTATGTCCTGAGCTTTGCTGCCACCTAAAGGGAAAGAAGCAATTTCTTTCTAGGTTGGATCTAGGTTGGATCCTTTCTAGGTTGGATCCTGCCAACCTAGCAGTTCGAAAGCACAAAGTGCAAGTAGATAAATAGGTACCACTCCGGTGGGAAGGTAAACGGCATTTCCATGTGCTGCTTTGGTTCGCCAGGAGCGGCTTAGTCATGCTGTCCACATGACCCGGAAGCTGTACTCCAGCTCCCTTGGCCAGTAAAGCGAGATGAGCACCGCAACCCCAGAGTCGGCCACAACTGGACCTAATGGTCGGGGGTCCCTTTACTTTTACCTTTAAAGGGAAAGAATGGTGCTGGAGGAGACTCTTGAGAGTCCCGTGGAGTGCAAGAAGATCAAATCTATCCATTCTGAAGGAAATCAGCCCTGAGTGCTCACTGGAAGGACAGATCCTGAAGCTGAGGCTCCAATACTTTGGCCACCTCATGAGAAGAGAAGACTCTCTGGAAAAGACCCTGATGTTGGGAAAGATTGAGGGCACAAGGAGAAGGGGGTGACAGAGGAGGAGATGGCTGGACAGTGTTCTTGAAGCTACCAGCATGAGTTTGACCAAACAGCAGGAGGCAGTGGAAGACAGGAGTGCCTGGCATGCTCTGGTCCCTGGGGTCACGAAGAGTCGGACACGACTAAACGACTAAACAACAACACCATTTCAGACACATGGTTTATATACCTAGGGAAAGAAAGGGACAGCCACCAACTTGGAGGGCTTTACAAGTGGATTAGGTGAATTGATGGAGGAGACAACCATCAATGGAGGCATGCCACCATGGCTGTGTTGTACCTCCATTGTCAGAGTCAGTAGAACGCCATCTTCCAGGAATCATAAGGGAGAGGAGTGATTCATGTGGGAATGTTGAGGAAGGTAGGAGAGGATATATAGATTAAATATTATCACTCCTCACCCACTCTAGTGAGGAAGCAGCAGAGCACATTCCCTTGCAGATTGCTGGAAGCAAGTTGATGATTTGTTAGAATCCTTTAAATTAAGGAATCCAGTCTGGCTTGTCCAGCTGGGGTTGTTCCTGGTAAGTTTCCCCTTTACAGTCGTACCTTGGTTGTCGAACGCCCAGAACTCAGACGTTTTGGGTCCCAAACGATCGAAACCCAGAAGTGAGTGTTCTGGTTTTCGAACGTTCTTTTGGAAGCCGAATGTCCGATGAGGCTTCCGCGGCTTTCAATTGGCTGCAGAAGCTTCCTCAGAGGACATTCACAAATCATAGACCAGAATTTTGGAGAGGAAGTTCAATTCAGGATTTTTATTTTATTTTATTTTAATGTCACATCACTGTAGATAAAACAATAACATTATCGTTAAAAATATTAAAACCATAATTTAAAGCATACTGAAATTTAAAACCATAATAGAATAGACTTAAACAAATTAAAACTCATTCAAACTTTCTAAACATCTGGGTAAGCTTGTCTAAATAGCGTCTTCAGCAGGTGCCAAAAAGAATACAGTGGTACCTTGGGTTAAGAACTTAATTCGATCTGGAGGTCCATTCTTAACCTGAAACTGTTCTTAACCTGAGGTACCACTTTAGCTAATGGGGCCTCCTGCAGCCGCGACATGATTTCTGATCTCATCCTGAAGCAAAGTTCTTAACCCGAGGTACTATTTCTGGGTTAGCAGAGTCTGTAACCTAAAGCATATGTAACCCGAGGTATCACTGTACAATGAAGGCACCTGTCTGATGTCAATAGGCAGGGAGTTCCAAAGTGTTGGTGCTGCCACACTAAATGATTGATTTCTTACTGATGTGGTGCAGGTATTATGTAGCACCTATAAAAGAGCACCTGTTGTCTTTGTCCATGGAGTTTTCTTGGCAGGGATACTGGAGTGGCTTGCCGGTTCCTCCTCCAGGTGGATCACATTTGGTCAAAACTCTCCACTATGACCTGTCTATCTTGGGTGCTCTGCTCGGCATAGTTCATAGCTTCTCTGAGTTATTCAAGCCCCTTCACCACGGCAAGGCAGTGATCCATGAAGAGCAGCATCTTAAAAAGCAGAGACATCACCTTGCCGACAAAGGTCCGTATAGTTAAAACTATGGTTTTCCCAGTAGTGATTTATGGAAGTGAGAGCTAGACCATCAAGAAGGCTGATCGCCAAAGAATTGATGCTTTTGAATTATAGTGCTGGAGGAGACTCTTGAGAGTCCCATGGACTGCAAGAAGATCAAACCTATCCATTCTGAAGGAAATCAGCCCTGAGTGCTCACTGGAAGGACAGATCCTGAAGCTGAGGCTCCAATACTTTGCCACCCCATGAGAAGAGAAGACTCCCTGGAAAAGACCCTGATGTTGGGAAAGATGTAGGGCACAAGGAGAAGGGGACGACAGAGGACAAGATGGTTGGACAGTGTTCTCGAAGCTACAAACATGAGTTTGACCAAACTGCGGGAGGCAGTGGAAGACAGGAGTGCCTGGCATGCTCTGGTCCATGGGGTCCCGAAGAGTCGGACACGACTAAACATACTAATAAAAACAACAATAAAAGAGCACGGGTGTTATATGCTGGCTTGGCCTGCCTCTGGCAGTGATCATGCTGCAGCATTTGGCACTAACTGCAGCTTCCAATTTTGTAACTGATCTCACTGAGTGCTTTCCACCCTCCTGCTCCCCAGCCATTCTGGACTTCTCTTTTTCTACCTCTTGCATTTTGCAGGTTCCGTAGTTTAGAGTTTTGTAAACTGGAGAAATAAATATTAGTAGGAAAAGTCTCTTCCATCTCCTGCTGTAGAACAACTACTAATGCCTTGAAATGCAACCTCGGATGACCACCTGCGACAGCTGAGTGGCAAGGCGAGTCCTGCTGGCATAAAGGCCAGGAATTGTTGCCCTTGCAGCCACGCCTGGAGCGAAAGTACTTTAAGAGGCTTTAAGGTTAGCAGGATGCGGGTGGCGCTGTGGGTTAAACCACAGAGCCTAGGACTTGCCGATCAGAAGGTCGGCGGTTCAAATCCCCCCGACGGGGTGAGCTCCCGTTGCTTGGTCCCTGCTCCTGCCAACCTAGCAGTTCGAAAGCACGTCAAAGTGCAAGTAGATAAATAGGTACCGCTCTGGCGGGAAGGTAAACGGCGTTTCCGTGCGCTGCTCTGGTTCGCCAGAAGCGGCTTAGTCATGCTGGCCACATGACCCGGAAGCTGTAAGCCGGCTCCCTTGGCCAATAAAGCGAGATGAGTGCCGCAACCCCAGAGTCGGTCACGACTGGACCTAATGGTCAGGGATCCCTTTACCTTTAAGGTTAGCTAACAATCATGTGCTTTCTCTTCCTTACAGTCCGTGGACAGTCGCACATTGCCGTTTTTTGTCCTCAGGAGAGGAAAGCGAAAGCGCACAGCATTTAGCACCATGAACGAAAGGATTAACAGTCTGAGTTCTCGAAGCCTCTTAGTGCAACAGCTCCATCTACAGCAAGGAAGGTGCGGAAAGGGGATTTTGAATCAAAGCAATTGTGCGGAGGGGAGTGTTTCGCTTTAAAGGGAATTCATCAGAAATTGAAATGGGCTTGGAAGTTGCTGAGGTTTGCTTATTCATCCCGTCTGTGGAGCAGAAATTGATGCGGTGAATGTGTTTGGTGTTTACTGTGCTTCTTGCTTTCAGTCTGCAAATGATACATAACCAGGGCCGCATTTAGGTTTGATGAGGCCCTAAACTACTGAAGGGAATGGGGCCTTTTATATGTCCAGCTGCCCTTTGTCAACAACAAATTGTCACTGTTTTTTGTGTTGAATATATGCTATATGGTAATTTATGACCCTAATAGGTATCTCAAGCCATTGGCACATGTTGCCGTGCAACCAGTCCATGCAGAATGTAGCTACCCTATATATAGGTAAAGGTAAAGGTACCCCTGCCCATACGGGCCAGTCTTGACAGACTCTGGGGTTGTGCGCCCATCTCCCTTAAGAGGCCAGGGGCCAGCGCTGTCCGGAGACACTTCCGGGTCACGTGGCCAGCGTGACATCGCTGCTCTGGCGAGCCAGAGCCGCACACGGAAACGCCGTTTACCTTCCCGCTGGTAAGCGGTCCCTATTTATCTACTTGCACTCGGAGGTGCTTTCGAACTGCTAGGTTGGCAGGCGCTGGGACCGAGCAGCGGGAGCGCACCCCGCCGCAGGGATTCGAACCGCCGACCTTTCGATCGGCAAGTCCTAGGCGCTGAGGCTTTAACCCACAGCGCCACCTGCGTCCCACCCTATATATAGAAATGAGCAAACCAGTGATATTTTAGGGAGCAGGCTAGCAGGCGGGGCCGATTACTTACATCATAGGAACCTACACAACACAAAACACTGTTGCTGTATGTGTTTTATTTTATTAGCTTTTTTATCATAAGGGACGCGGGTGGCGCTGTGGGTTAAACCACAGAGCCTAGGACTTGCCGATCAGAAGGTCGGTGGTTTGAATCCCCGCCACGGGGTGAGCTCCTGTTGCTCGGTCCCTGCTCCTAGCAGTTCGAAAGCACGTCAAAGTGCAAGTAGATAAATAGGCACCGCTCCAGTGGGAAGGTAAACGGCGTTTCTGTGCGCTGCTCTGGTTCGCCAGAAGCGGCTTAGTCATGCTGGCCACATGACCCGGAAGCTGTATGCCGGCTCCCTCGGCCACTAAAGCGAGATGAGCGCCGCAACCCCAGAGTCGGCCACGACTGGACCTAATGGTCAGGAGTCCCTTTACCTTTTATCATATATTTTGGAAACGTAGATCCAGGTGTTTTTTCCCTTTACATTTTTTTGGGGGGGCCCAAGAGAGTGGGGCCCTGATCTATAGCTTCTTTAGCTTACACATAAATCTAGCACTGTGCATAACTGATTGCTCCCCCTGCCCCATCGCAACTGGGATAGCTCAGTCAGTAGACTCTTCCAGCATCACTGGGGGTAGAATTAGATTACCCTTGTGCTCCTTTTCCAACTCTACAATTCAGTGTGCATTGCATTTCCTTTGCCTTGACACGAATGGGGTGGAGTAGTGTATTGGCAATATTATTTGAGTAATTAATTACATAAGTTACATCATTTTTTCCACAGTGGATGGCGTGACAAATAATGCCGGTTTTGGCAGAAGGCGAACAGCAGAACGGAAACACCAATGCATGTGACAAGCGCCGGACATAATCGAAAAAGCTGCTTTCTTACATCCATAGTTACAGTAAACAGCTGCATCACAATAAACTGGCATAGATTTATGGTTTCAAATACCTGTGGCCATTTTTTATGGACACCTTTCTAAGATATGCAGAAATTTCATTTGGCCAGAGTCAGTCCTAGCATTAAGCAAGGTAGCTGCCATTGTCCCTGAGCCCCTGTCATTCCCCTATAGTGCCACATTATTTATCTATCTCTTTCTCCTCCTGTGTGCACCCAAGATAGTCCCTAAATCTGCTCCAGAAAATTGGGAAAACCTCTGGAACATATTTAGGGTAGCAAAGGAGGGAGGAGAGGGCTAGAATATTCTGTTGCACAAGGAGAAAACCTTGTATTGGTGGAACATTCACCTTAGCAATACAGTGGTACTCTTGTTACATACGCTTCAGGTTACAGACGCTTCAGGTTACAGACTCTGCTAACCCAGAAATAGTACCTCGGGTTAAGAACTTTGCTTCAGGATGAGAACAGAAATCGTGCTCCGGCGGTGTGGCAGCAGTGGGAGGCCCCATTTGCTAAAGTGGTGCTTCAGGTTAAGAACAGTTTCAGGTTAAGAACGGACCTCCGGAACGAATTAAGTACTTAACCTGAGGTACCACTATACATGGGATGCAACCCAGTGCTTTTATCCTGCCTTCCTGAACTTTTGCTCCCTCTGTTTTCTGTTCCATTCTTCCTTGTATACATTTGCACGCAGCATGGTTTCCGTTCCATTCCAGCTTGTGGCTTGACAGGGCCTCCTCTGTGGTGGCATCCCATTGATGGAACTCCCTCTCTTGTCGGTGATGCTGGCCTAAATGGGCCATTGGACTGATCCTATGTTTCTTAAACTGGGGGTATCTTTAATCATGCTTCTGGGGAGACTTCTGCTGCAGCAACAGGGCTTCTCACTCCTTTCCTCTCCTCCCTACCTCAAATTGGCTCCAGAGGGCTGCTCTATTTTTTGGAGGGGACTGCATGTGAGGTTGCAGGATGGAGAAGAGGAAGAGGAAGAGGAAATCCCTTCAGTTGGTGGGTGGACAGGTAGATGTCATGTGACCCATTGCCTTTTGCACACCGTCATTGTTCTTTTATCTATTAGAGAGAGTCAGCCACATTGATAAAGAGAAACAGAGTCCGACATCTTAAATGAAATGCATAATGAACACGCACTTGTTTCAATAGAAATAGAACTTTATTAGTAAGACCATGCACATATACATGTATTTATATATATTCATTTATTTATTTATATTTTAAAATACATCTATTTCCCACCCACCCACCCACCGTTCACTTAAAAAAAAGAGAGAGAAAGAGATAAAATAAGAAGAAAAGCATAAAAACCTTTCCGGTAGATCTCAAGTAGGTCCAAAATGTTGATTGTACAACACACACAAATAGTCACTCCAGCAAAGTGCCATAAAAAAAAATCAAACCCAACCCACACCTCCTCGACATCTGAAATCAAGGCCTATTCATTCTGTTAACTAGCAAGTGCATTATTGCATTTCTGATACCATCCAGGGCTGCAACTTCTTAATAAGCTAACGGGGTGATTGATTGACAAGCAGGGTCACAAGACATTTTAGCAGGAGCCTTGGTGGCACCTTAGAGGCTAAGATGTTTGTGGCATTATCCACAGCCCGACTCCTATCAAATTGCCGGTGATATCTTTGACACCGCTTACAAAGGCTGTTTTTCTGCAGCTGTGGTTTGTGGTGAGGAAGAGGCAACACCTGGGAGATTTAAAAATGAGATAACTGTTTTAATCTCCAGGAATCAGTGGCTCTGGCAAAGTACAGGCAAACAGACACAGTCCCCATGAATTCAAGCAGCTCATAAAAGAAAAGGAACATAAAGCAGACCCTGTGTTTCCTGGCCAAATTAAATTTCAGTTCTTGCCCATTGTACGTGGAAATCAATTTGCAACTGAAGTTGCAAAATGGTAGCAGAAATGCAAAAAGTGAAACAGAATAGAGCCACACTCAAACCATACATTTAAAGCACTATGAGACTGTTTTAAACAAACATGGCTTCCCCCAAGGAATTATGGGAGCTGTCGTTTCCTAAGGCTGCTGACAGTTGTCACGAGACCTCAATTTCACTCCCAGAGCTACAATTCCCTGGGAAGAGGGATTGATTGCGAAACCACTCTGGGAACTGTAGATCCATGAAGGGAACAGGGGTCTCCTAACAGTTCTCAGCACCCTTAACGAAGCACAGCTCCCAGAATTATTTGGGGAAAACAGTGACTGTTTAAAGCAGTAACATAATCCAGGCATGGTGTGAATGTGGCCTAGGTCTCAATATGTATGCGGAGTTTTGGGTCCAGGTCTGCTCTGATTACAGTCTGAAGTCCTATCAGAGTTTTGTACAGAACAATGGCTTTTTAGGGTAGACCCAAGGACCAAGCATGGATCTTCACAGAGCATCAAATCATCCTCGGCTGTAGCACGCTTTTTACAGTTATCACAGAGAAGAATTGAAGGCTCACATGATAAAGGGAACTTTAAGGCACAATATTCCATATACTCAACCACACACATTCAGCAACCACAGCAAAGAGCGAAAGAAAGAAAAAAAGAGTGAGCAAGATACAGGTTTTCTAGAATAACAGCTCATTCATAGCTTCCGACCTGAAATTGAGGCGTAACAAGATTCACCGCACTGACGACTTTTGCATTGCCACAGAGCAAAGCAGAAATGTTGATAGCATCCACCTTTCCAAACTGGCAAATTTGGCATGTGTCTTCTCCCCTCCCCCAAATTGTCCAGGTAGTCTCAACTTCTGTGGACCAAAGAAAGGACTTTGGTCTGTGTAATAGTCACCCTTAGGGAAAATCCATGCCTCCTCTCACACAAAGTAAGGGAAACTGCAATCTCCTACCTCTACAATTCCCATCACCCCTGACCATTGTCCATGCATGCTGGGGCTGATGGGAGTTGTAGTTCAGCAACTTCTAGAGGACCAGAGGTTCCCACTCCTGCTCAAGATGATGTGAGTTGGGGCCAAACTCCCTGTGAACAGGTTACTGGTTTCTGACTAACCCACAGACCAGCACTCTAAGATGGCAATGTTAAAGAGACCTGTAGAATGGCAACTTGGAAGGAAACCTAGCACTACCCTAAGGAGACATGTCACTAGTCCTCTTGAAACTATTTTAGCTTTCCTTGAAGCTCTTCAGATGTTTCCCCTAAGGAAGAACTGCCAGAAGGGCTTCAAGTTCAATTGCAGATGACATCCTACAGGCATGCAAACACCCCTCTGAGAAATTGCGCCTAGTCTTTTAGGCATTCCATGAGACTATGATTTATACTCAGAGTAGACCCCACTGAAATTTATGTACCTAAGTTAGCCGCATCCATTGATTTCAATGAGTAGGATTAATGTTGGCTGGAACCCTTAATTGTTCTGCCAGACTATTTGATTTTGGATGCAGTTCTGATGGCAACACGCTACCCATTCACAACAATTCGGGATGAATAGCCACACTAAAGGGTTATCTTATAATGACTGGAGAGAGGAGGTGGCTATGCAGTTGGTTCAGCTGTTTTTATATATGCAATTGTTTTACGTATGTTTTATTGTATCGTGAAATGGCTTCAAGATGCTTAATAATAATAGGTTTGTGGGGTCAGTATGAATGACACCTGCAGGTCCCTTCCAAACCTGTGACCTGTGAGGTCAGAAAGAGTAACAGGAAACCTGCTGAACTAGCCAAACCTGCTCCTTTGTTAAGGAGCTTATTTGGCCAGTTAAGTACCTCCATTTACATGTCCCAAGTGGCTGCCCTGCTTCCATGAATGGGTGAGTGTTTTCCCACAACACCTAATTGGATGCCACATCCTTCTAGAAGGGAGAACAATAGGCGAAGGGTGACCATGTGTTTCCTATTGTGAGTTTGGGTAGAACCACTGGGGAATCTGTGTCAGAAAGTCTGCAAACACCACCTTGGTAGTCAAGCTAAGCTGCGGACTAACTATTATTTGCTGCAAGAATATCTCACAAATGCTTATCAGCTTGGGAGCCTTTGTTTCGTTCAGTTAGTGGTGACAAGGGAGCTTCTCAAGCTGGCTACTCCTTTATCTGAGAGGTGGAAGGGTCCTCTAAGCCAGGGGTGAGTTAATAGGGCTATTGATGCCAGCCTACGTAGCTTGCTTTGTGTATAAATAATACTTAACTTTGCAGACAATTCATGATGGCCTCTTACTGCTCTGGTGCTTGCCCTGTGTCTGTAACGGCAGCAAGACTTTGCAGGCTGTGTTGTCAGTTTAGACCTCTTATAATAAAGCGCTAGAATTGACCCTTCTGGTGTTTTCAATAGCCTTCTTTGGCATCCCTACACCAAACCATGCACACAGTCCCTCTGTTGGGCCTGTGGATCAGGACAGAGTTTTGGCTGATGCTGGAAGCTGGAGACACAGAGACTTGTCTTGATCTGTGCTGGTCCCAAAGCTGTGGCTCACGGCTCCCTGGAAACCTAATGGAGGAGCAAGATATGCTGGGTTGTTGCTGCTGTGAGCTGTTCCATGCCATGCACAGGTTGTATATATGCGTAAATAAAGCCATGCATCCCAAAGACACCATCACCTCCATGGACCTTCATTCCAAGGAAACCGAAACCTGGGTAAGCACTGGAACCCCTGGAATCTCTCACCAGTTGGAAACTGGGATGAAAACAACGGTAATAACAATGTAAGCCGAACAACTTGGGACACTTAATTTAATTTTCCTTGGAATGTGCCAGAGCTGCCAACAGATACATTCAATGCAATGATGGCTGATGTGCATTAGGACTGGTAGGGCAGAAGGCAAGGAGACTAACAGCAGGTGGCGCCAGAGCCAATGGCAGGCAGAGCCATTCTATGTTTTGTCCCCCTCCTCCTGTCTGCTGAGCTGAAGAAGGAGCAACACAGAGGAGGAAGCAGAAAGCCAGAGCCACCCCCTAGACTGGTTGTAGGCAAGAAGGCAGGCTGGTGGGGGTTGGCTGTGGGCACTCTAAGGTTGGTGGGGCAGTGCCCCATTTGCCCTAAGTAAACCAGCCTCCGCTGATTCAGTGGTAAAAAGGTAAACCACCAGGGCTGATTGCTGCCACCGTGAATTTGACTGCTGACTCTAACTACATTGGGATTACCAATATTCTGAACACACTGCGATCAGTAGGGAAAAGTTCCTTATTTACAAGCCATTATTTTTTTAAAAAGAAAAAAGAAAGCAGGAAAAACATGCAACATTCCACTGAACGCTAAATAGCCACTTTCCTCCTAGACACATGTCAGTCTCGAATCCCACCTGCAGAGATGGCAAACTGTTTATACACTCTCAGATGCCTAAAGCGCGGCGCTCAACATTATTATTGAGTTGTGCAGAGGCAGTACAGAGGCAGCCTCTTTGCAAAGCTATTCTCACAAGGCGGCATCAAAGCACGAGAAATCTAAGGTCAGTTAAGGCTAACAGTGCGCAGAGGAGCCAGTATCTGGAGTTGGCTACCCTGGAGAGCTCCGTTGGTTACAGCATGGTGCTGACGATGCCAAGCTTGCAGGCTCAGTCCCCGTATGGTACAGCTGCATATTCCTGTATTTTCAGGGGGTTGGACTAGATGATCCTCAGGGTCCCTTCCAACTCTACCATTCTATGATTATGCCCCTGGCTCTCAATGGACCTCGACATCTGCAAACTGCTTTGGAGTTTTCTTACAACCGAGTGCCATACAAATGTTGTGAAACAAGCAATACGCAAGTGCGTGGGTGGGCGCCAGCCCTGGTACTCAAGCACATTCATCCTTCGCTGGCTGTAGCATTCAGGTGTGAGCGAGCATCACAAAATAGGATTTCCACATCGCCAAGCACCAGAGACACGCAATGAGGTCCATTCGCACGATCAGCTGGGAATCCTCACAAGTGTTAGCTGTGTGTGCAAAAACGAGCAAAAACACAGGCAAAAACGAGGCATTTTAAGTTGGCTCAGAATGATGGTCCCCTCCCTCCCCACCCCTTTGCTAGACTTCGCGGAAAAAAATTCTTACTTGCCCCCCTAGAAAAGAAACATTCAGAGACGGCTTTAGCTGCCCCTTGCATAAGAACGATGGCTTTGCTTGCGGACGTTAAGAGGACACCCTTGTATAACATCTGTCAGTATTAGTCCTTCTTGAACTTAAACTTTCTTTAAAATAAAAATAAAATAAAGTTACAATGTACAAATTCAAACAAAGAGATCCATATGCTTGCAAATGATGGCATCCCATTAGGGCCCAACCCTTTGGCTTGTTCTCCCGCCTAAGTACAAAGGAAATTCAGTAGGAGCCACGGAACAGCACAATATGGACTTCATCTCGGCAGTGCATCTTCAGGAAAATGTTGTGTCGTTTAATGCTGAATGATGCAACTTTCAAAGGTTCAGATAGAAGCTTCCCTAGATTGGAAGGCACACCCCCACTGCAGATGTAGGCCACATCCGCATCACACATTTAAAGCCCTATCAGACCTCTTTGAACAGCCACGGCTTTCACCAAAGGAATCTTGGGAGGTGTAGTTTGCTAAAGGTGCTGAGACCCCTATTCTGAACTGCAATTCCCTGAGTGGTTTAACCGTCAAACCCTCTTCCCAGGGAACTATGGGATTTATAACTCTGCAGGGGGAAACAAGCGCCTCCTAGGAACTCGCAGCACCCTTAACAAACTACAGTTCCCAGGATTTCTTGGGACTGTTAAAGTGGTATAAATGCGCTTTAAATTTGTGGTGTGGATTTGGCCTTCACTTCTTCTCCGAGTTTAATTTTGATGTAAGCCCAAAGGAAAGGCCCTGTTACTGCCTCCTACTGACTCTGCCTCCCTAGGGAACTGTGGGAATTGTAGTAGGAACTGATAGCAAAAACCTCAGCAAACTATAGTTCCCAAGATAATTTAGCAGAAGTCCAGAGTAAAAATTGGTACAAATCTGCCATGAGCTTGTAGTGTCAATTGGGACTTGGTGCATTCCTCGATTTGGGTTCTGCGTCCTCCTGCACCCTCCTATCTAATACTTCTCTTTGGCAATTTCACCACACAACATGGGCAGCAATGGCATTCTCACCAATCTTTGTTGATCTATTAGCCTTCTTCCTTTGCGTGACATGCTCGAGGGTCGTAGAAGACATTTCCTAAGCTTCAGCTGGAGGCCTTCATCAACTGTGAACACTGGGACAACTGCCTCATATGGTTCACTGAATCAAACATATATTTGTCCCCCAAATCACACACACACACACACAACGACCTGCCAAAGCATTAATACTGATAAGCACCCTGCCACTGAACCGTCGTATCAGTTTGACAGGAACTCAAAGAGGATCGCTTAGAAAGTGGACATCACGGGGCGAATGCGTTTTTCCGGCTCACCAAATTCACTGAAGTTACACAAAGTCAGGAGTGCCAACCAAAACAAAGAACCATGCGTGCTGGCAAAGTCAGCGAGTCAGCAAATGAATGGCTAAGCAGAACAATCTCAGAACAGTTAATAGCGTGGAATATCCTAAGCAAAAAAAGCATGGAAAGGAATCCATATTTGTAACGGCAGAGAACCCTTCAGTGCCGAAGGACTCCCTTAAAATGAAAGCTTGTTTCTTGACCCTTCTGAGAAGTCAATCCCACCCACCCTTTCTGGTTCTCACCAAAAACCTCACTAACGGATTAGTCTCCTGTCGCCAGTTTACGTTTCCTAAGCAAGGGTGGTCTAGTTAAGCTGCTAATGTTAATTCATCTATATACATAACGGACAAATCGAAAAGCCACTGATCGCTGAGCACAAGATCTCTCTCTGCTTCTGAGGAACCTCCCTATTGCACCAGTTCCAAGCGATGTTTGCAACCAAGCTGGCCAAAGCTCGCCCAGAGCAACTATCATTGTAGCCTAAGATGACACACTAACCTTGGACCTCTCCCTATGGTTGCAGCTAGCGCCTCGCCGTAGCAGGCTAAGAAGCCCTCCTAGCCGCTCAGAAGCAAAACAACCGGCAGGTCTACAAGAAAAGAAAGCACAACCTTTACTCCATCTTATAAATAAGCAACTGAGAATTCTGCTCCAGGTGGCCACTCGTGTAGCCCACTCCATAAATGGCATTCTCCGTAGGGTAAGGCACGATATGATACGAATGCAGCTCTTCGTAATAAAGGGATTGAGAACGGCATTCTTGGACCATGAACTTCAGCCGTTTTCGTGCATCCGCGTAGGCAGTCCGGCAGCACGGACTCCCCTTAAAGTATTCATAGCGTTCCCTCTCCGTTTCCAGGTGAATCTTCCGCAGCAGGTTGTTGATCAAGACGGACCGGCGGAGGTAGATCTCAGGATCCTCAAGGAACTGGAGCTTCTGCAGAGAAAGTTTCAAGATACAAGTCCGGTCTTCGGGGAGGATCAGGTGCTGAGGTGAGTTCAAAGGATAAATAGAGAACGTTACTGCAGAAAACTGGTTTAGTACATAACAGAAATATCAGGTGTGGGGGATGCAACATAAGCAGTCAAATACAACATTTCCTGTTTGCCCAGAGTGGACATGCAGGGGAATGTTGGTCCAGCCAGTTGAACTTCCTGTTACACCTGGTCTGGAGCATCCTTCCTTTGCATGTGACCAGGTAGGTTGGCGTGACCCTTCCAGACCTAACAAAAGGTCCAGTCATGCTGCCACCTTCCTCTTTTGATGCCTTTTCTTGTCTTGGACTGCATGTGGGATGAGTTCCCATATGGGATTAACTCAAACCCTCTTCTGTAACTCTAAGCTAAAGGCTGCCTTCAGGGATCCAACTGTGAACTGAATGTGAGTAAATGTCTTATCACTTTTAAAAGAAGACTGTTGTGTCTGTATTCTTTTAGGGGGGAATCAAAGGGGTCTTACCAGGGATAATAGAACTTAAGAGATTCTAACCAATCTGCAACTAGCTTCCTGCTGTGTGAAGAGGGGAATGTACACTGCTATATGAATAAACTCACTAGTGTGAGTTAGGAAGGATAATATTTCATCAATATATCCTCTCCTGCTACCCACAACATTCCTGCAAGATGGTGAAGAAGACTGGATTCAAAACCTGTACAAAGGTGGGCCAAACTTGCACCCGATTCTCCCTCTGTTGAACTGCATCATGAGATGGAAAGAACCGTTAGGGTTATCTGGCCCCAAATCCTTCCTTTTCTCTGTCCTGAGGCTTCCAACATTCAGCCTCTCTGGGTTTCCATGCGTTTTAGTGTTATGAGAGAGGGAGAAGCCATTGTTCCCACCCACATTCTACATGCCATGCCTAATTTTACAAACTTTCACCGTGCCACCATTTTCTCTAAACCACAAAGGCCCAAAATGCTGCAACCTTTCCATGTAGGAGCGTTGACCCACCTCCTTAATCATTTTGGTTGCCCTACTCCGAATCTCCCACCATCCCTGATCACTGGGCAGGTGGAATGAGGATGATAAGGGTCTACAACTTCTGGAGGGCACCGGCTTGAGAAAGGCCATGGGACTTTGGATTTCGACTTCAGACGGAATGAAAAATTAAAGCAAATGGGGCCCTTCTGAATTCACTGGGAAACAAATGCTATGAGTAACCAAGGCATTTCAGAACTTGTGTTTTTATTGTTTTGCGTGCTCTGTGCAAACCACTTAGAGGTCACTTTGTGACAGAAAATAGTATATAAAAGCATCAAATAAATAAATAAATTTGGCCTCTGTATTGGATTGAAGTGACACTGGTGGCGCTGTGGGTTAAACCACAGAGCCTAGGACTTGCTGATCAGAAGGTCGGTGGTTCGAATCCTGTTACTCGGTCCCTGCTCCTGCCAACCTAGCAGTTCGAAAGCACGAAGTGCAAGTAGATAAATAGGTACCACTCCGGCGGGAAGGTAAACAGTGTTTTCGTGCGCTGCTCTAGTTCGCCAGAAGCGGCTTAGTCATGCTGGCCACATGACCCGGAAGCTGTACGCCGGCTCCCTCAGCCAATAAAGCGAGATGAGCGCCGCAACCCCAGAGTTGGTCACAATTGGACCTAATGGTCAGGGGTCCCTTTACCTTTACCTATTGGATTGAAATTAGGTCTTTACAGCAATGTTGTAAGTTAGAGGAAGAAGAGTTTGGATTTGATATCCCGCTTTATCACTACCCGAAGGAGTCTCAAAGCGGCTAACATTCTCCTTTCCCTTCCTCCCCCACAACAAACATTCTGTGAGGTGAGTGAGGCTGAGAGACTTCAGAGAAGTGTGACTAGACCAAGGTCACCCAATGGCTGCATGTGGAGGAGCGGGGAAGCGAACCCGGTTCACCAGATTACAAGACTACTGCTCTTGACCACTACACCACACTGGCTCTCTTTGTTTGTTTGTCAAAATCTATTATCAGAGAGTTATTATTTTTAGGGGGAGGGGCGGTCAATTCTTTTTGATCTCAGAAGCATACTCACTTTTGGAAAATACCCCTGGTAATCCTGATGTAAATCTTCTTCTTCTTCTGCATATTTCCTCTTAAAATAGGCTACTTTCGACGTTGTTAAGGTATTTGTTGATACTTGGCTGGGACCTGCTGTGCAAACAAGGAGGAGTTGTGATTAGGAATTATGCTGTTGGCGTTCCGTATGCCTGATTCCATTGGGCTGTCGATTTCAGTTGCGTTTTATTCCCAGCTTTATTGTGTTAGGAAACATTTTTGGTAAAGAAGGTTATAGATATTCTAAAGAAAGAAATATGGTTCGTTTTGGTTTCCAGAAGTAAAATCAATTTTTGTTGCATTTGGCTGCAATTTTCTACAATCACACAACATGCATTTGCAAGCAATTGCAACATGATCAGCTCTATGTATGGAGCCCAGCAGAACAGCGGAGGAAGTATATAATACGGGAGTTCCACCCCAGGTCTTTTCCCAGAGGAAATGGAATGTCATCTGCTGGAGCACTGGGGGAATTAACAAGACCCCCCCCCCCTGCCCTCTCACAGTCTTGTTGGGAGGATTAAACAGAGAAAGGGAAGAACAATGTTAAGAGGAGGTTAAGGGGCGATATGATAGCCATGTTCAAATATATAAAAGGATGCCACATAGAGGAGGGAGAAAGGTTGTTTTCTGCTGCTCCAGAGAAGCGGACACGGAGCAATGGATCCAAACTACAAGAAAGAAGATTCCACCTAAACATTAGGAAGAACTTCCTGACAGTAGGAGCTGTTTGACAGTGGAATTTGCTGCCCAGGAGTGTGGTGGAGTCTCCTTCTTTGGATGTCTTTAAGCAGAGGCTTGACAACCATATGTCAGGAATGCTCTGATGGTGTTTCCTGCTTGGCAGGGGGTTGGACTCGATGGCACTTGTGGTCTCTTCCAACTCTATGATTCTATGTACCTTGGTACATTGAGAACCTTGGTTCTCAAACGCCTTGGTACTCAAACAACTTGGAACCCAAACACCGCAAACCCAGAAATAAGTGGTCTGGTTTGTGAACATTTTTTGGAAGCCGAACATGCTTCATTTTGAGTGCTACGCTTCCATTTTGAGTATTACTGCGCTGAGGTCTGTCTCTTTTCACTATTTATTTTCCGTTTTTGTTTTTGCGGCTCATTTTGTTTTGTTTTGCTTTGTGGCTGTGTGGAACCCAGTCAGTTCAGCTACGGATTGACTGGTTGTGTGACTGCAGTACATTGTTTATTGCTTTCATTTTATGGACCGGTGGTCTTGTTTGATAGTAAAATTCATGTTAAATTGCTGTTTTAGGGGTTGCTTTTAAAAGTCTGGAATAGATCAATCCATTCCTGCATTACTTTCTGTAGGAAAGCGCATCTTGGTTTCGTAACGCTTTGGTTTTGGAATGGACTTCCGAAACAGATTAAGTTTGAGAACCAAGGTACCACTGTCTACTGCTCTGAGCTCCTTGGAGGGAAAAAAGGTGACATACAGTATTAATGTAAGAAATGGATATATAAAAGCAAAAAGGAGGGGGAGGTGTTGGCCGAGAAAGCACTAGTACTTCCCTGTCTAATGCTGGGGGGGGGGGGAGGAGGAGAAAGGATTGGGAGGCAACAGGAGAGAGGACCGTGCTATCACCAGGAAGGCAGAATCACCAAACACCCACCTCAGGCAATGCAATTATGGGATGTTAGCCCTGCACAGATGACTTACCTCACAGCTGTAGGTTTTAAAAGATAGATTTCCCTGACAACACAAGGTGGCAGTGTTGACACACTGAAAAACCTAAGTAGCTGTTCCATCCAAAACCAAAATAAAAGTATTTTCTCTCGAGGTCACATTCAGTTTAGCTACTTTATTTTTTTATTTTAAAAATTCAATAAAACATTTAGCATTCAACGGTGCTTCCTTTTGTCCTTTTGAGCAGAATTTTCTCAATACAATGGCAGCAAAGGAGCGTAGCATCTCAGAGATGGGAGCAGAGCCTAGTCTCAGAGTGCTTTCGGAAGCTGGTTGTCGAGCATTTGAGAAGCCTCTGCTTAAGGGATGTGGGTGGTGCTGCAGGTTAAACCACAGAGCCTAGGACTTGCCAATCAGAAGGTCGGCGGTTCGAATCCCCGCGATGGGGTGAGCTCCTGTTGCTCGGTCCCTGCTCCTGCCAACCTAGCAATCCGAAAGCACGTCAAAATGCAAGTAAATAAACAGGTACCGCTCTGGCGGGAAGGTAAACGGCGTTTCCGTGCGCTGCTCTAGTTCGCCAGAAGCGGCTTAGTCATGCTGGCCACATGACCCGGAAGCTGTACACCGGCTCCCTCAGCCAATAAAGCGAGATGAGCGCTGCAACCCCAGAGCCGGCCATGACTGCACCTAATGGTCAGGGGTCCCTTTTACTGCTTAAGGGATGTGCTGACAATGGGGGTTTGCAAAGCCTCTTCCCCCCCCCAAAAAAACACACCAGACAATCAGCTGGTTATGGGGCACTGGGAAGCATCATGCAAAGTACTCAATAATAATAATAATAAATTTTATTTATACCCTACCCTCCCCAGCCAGAGCTGGGCTCAGGGCAGCTAACACCAGTAAAATTACAGTAAAATCATAATAGGGGGGGACCAATTTAAAATACAAGTTAAAATGCAATTTAAAATGCAGCCTCGTTTTAAAAGTAGCCCATAGATCAAAACCATAATGGGAGGGAAAACATAAGGGTCAGACTGAGTCCAGACCAAAGGCCAGGCAGAACAGCTCTGTCTTCCCAGGCGCCAGGATTAGGTCTTGCAAAGTGCTTTGTGCTGCATTTCTGAAGCACCTGACACTCTGCAATAATAAATCTGTCTTTATTGGGATTTTTTCTCCCACCCCCCAACAGAGTTCCAGAATTGGAATTTGCTTGCTATCTCGCTCTCTGGTTTGTTGGGATTCCTAGAAAGGCCAAGGCAACTATCTCCTGTTTTGTTTGGTGTTGTTGTTTTTTTCGTTTTTACTATCTCTGTCTTTAAAAACAATCGATATGCAACCAGATAAGGTGGAGCGAAGAAGCGAGAGGCAGCTTCTTACAAGCCAAATCCGGAGGGCTTGGAGCCAAGCTGAAATTGACATTGATTTTCAGGAGGCAAAACAAGGCTGACATCATGGGATATATGGTGATGTTCTTGGCAGCCTGTGCTTCATAAGCTAAAGTGAAGTGTGTGCACTTTCAGAGTGTGCCCTTGCCGTCAAATCTGTTGCCAGCCATCCGTCTTTGTTACACTTCTGCATTTTCAGTCTCCCTTGGGGCGGGAGGTATAGAGGAAAGATGAAACCTGCTCTGATGCATGAACAGTAAGGTTGCCAAATGACCAGGGTTAAAATGGTTGGACTGGGGTTCTATTTTCTTTCTTTGCTCATTTGGCCTCAGGGCCTCTTGTCAGAATCCATGTGCAGAAGCCAGATTTTTGAAGGAAAAGTCAACAAACGTTTTCCTTTACCATGCATATTTGAACTATGAGGCACACATACACATTATTATTATTATTATTATTATTATTATTATTATTAATAATAATAATATACCGCCCTATACCCAGGGGTCTCAGGGCGGTTCCCAAAATAAAAGCAAAAGATAAAACCACAAAATACATAATAAAAATAAAAGCAACAATAAAAATAAAAGCAACCTCCCCCCCCCCCACACACACAAAAAGCTACATTTTAAAAGGGCATAGGATGTCAATCAGAGCAACCAAAGGTCTGGTTAAAAAGGAATGCTTTTGCCTGGTGCCTAAAGGGGTATAGTGAAGGCACCAGTTGAACTTCCCTGAGGAGAGCATTCTACAGACAGGGAGCCACTGCAGAGAAGGCCCTGTTCTCGTGTTGCCACCTTGTGGACCTCTCGAGGAGGAGGCACACGAAGGAGGACCTCAGAAGATGATCTCAGGGTCCAGGTAGGTTCATATGGAAGGAGGTGGTCCTTGGGGTATTGCAGTCCTGAGACATCTGGGACTCAGCTACACGGGTCAATTATAATATTATAACTGCGTTATAAAAATGTGACACAAGATGGCGCTGTAGAGCTGGAATCCAAAGTGAATGGTAAATTGCTCTGGGACCTTTGATAGTGTTTTTTTATATCTGTGTAGATCCAGCCCTGGTAATGAAGGCTGATCTAGTAGCGCAAACAGGAAATGGATTATTGTAACTCGCTCTACGTGGGGCTGCCCTTGAGACTGACCCAGAAACTCCAGCGGGTGCAGAATGCCGCGGCGAGACTCCTTATGGGGTCTTCGCTACGAGATCATATTCATCCAGTACTATACAAGCTGCACTGGCTCCCGGTGGAGTACAGGATCAGGTTTAAGGTGCTGGTTTTAACCTTTAAAGCCCTATACGGCCTAGGACCCTCGTACCTACGGGACCGCCTCTCCTGGTATGTCCCACAGAGAAATTTACGGTCTGCAAATAAAAACATCCTAAAGATCCCAGGCCACAGAGAGGTTAGGCTGGCCTCAACTAGAGCCAGGGCTTTCTCGGCCGCGGCTCCAATCTGGTGGAACGCGCTGTCAGAAGAGACTAGGGCCCTGCGGGACCTGACATCTTTCCGCAGGGCCTGCAAGACAGAGCTGTTCCACCAGGCCTTTGGTCAGGGCGCAGCCTGACCCCCTCCTCTGGCAACCTGCACAGAATTTTGCTTGATGGTTGCCATTAATTTGATTTTAATTAATTTTATAATGAATGTTTTTAGAATGTTGAACTATTTTTGATTGTTGTTAGCCGCCCTGAGCCCAGTTTCGGCTGGGGAGGGCGGGATATAAATAAAAAAATTTATTTTTATTATTATTATTATTATTATTATTATTATTATTATTATTATTAAATGGCCCCACCATCTTTAGCCTGCCCCCACCTGTCTGCCTTCTGATAACCAGTCTGGACCAGTCTGACACAGGCTGCCAGCTTCTTCCTCCTTGGTCTCTGTGTTGCCCCTTGAAGAACTCAGCAGGGAGTAGGAGAATGGGAGGAAAACTTTGACTCCTATCAGACCCAACCAGCATGGTCAATGACCAGGGAAGATGGGAGATTGTAGTCCAACAACATCCGCAGGGCCACAGAGTCTAACCTGCCTCTGCCACTGAAATATACTGGGAGTCGAGATTGGATTTCATGCTCTTTATTCAGCTCATAGTGGTGAGGAGGAATGGAAGTTCCCCCAGAATGTCTGCTATATATATATTATTTACACAATGGGCCCACATGATTGGCTAATTCCGGGATTCTCCTGTAGGCCAATCAGGTTGCGGATTCACTTCCACCTGGAGCTGGATTGGGTGGCTCCTGTGGACCAATCAGACTGCTGCATTATGGAGCCTATTGTTCTAGGGCCAATCAGACTGCTGCATTCTGAATCCTATTTTTCTAGGACCAGTCAGACTGCTGCTTTTTGGATCCTATTCACCTCAGTACATAAAAGGCATTCACCCTGCTATATTCTGGGAGCGAGCCCCATTGAACTGGGTAGGTCCAAATGAAGGACTGCCTCTCTTCATATGAACATACATGGACCCTGAGATCACCCTCTGAAGCCCTTCTTTGTGTGTCTCCTCCGCAAGAGGTCCAGATGTTGGCAACACAAGAACGGGCATCTTCTATGGTGGCTCCCCATTTGTGGGATGTTCTCCTTAAGGCAGCTCACCTGGCACCTTCATTATAAACCTTTAGGCTCTAGAGAAAAACATTCCTCTTCAACCAGATATTTGGCTGGTTGACACCCAAAGCCCTTTCAAATGTGTAATGGGAGGGGGGATTATTGGTTTGTTTTTTGTTCCTTGTTATATATTTTGAGTTTCCTATAATTTCATTTTGTGAACCACCCTGAGATCGATGGAAATACAAATTTTAACAAAAAGAACCACCACAACAGCTCGGCGTGGGTTTATGTCCGAGCAGAAATGCCTAAGTTTGGTCTGGCAGTGGGCTGTTTCCCTGACTTGCTCTTTCTATCCAGATTTTAAAAGGGGTGGCATGCAAGGATATTTGAACTATTTTTAACCTAATCACGTCACCACCACAAAAATTGGCAGCGAAAGAGGGCCTTTTTATAGGAGTGGGTTCAGAAGGCTACGGGATGCTCTGAGCTTAAGCTAAACCGCCGTGATTTATTTACAACTTTACGGAGGACGACTGAGGAAAAACCAATTCAATTAATACTTGGCACTTTTTCATAGCTTACTGGAGCATCGAATATAATATTAATTTAAAAGCGGAGAATACTAAGCAAGATAGGCTAATGCTCTGACTGAACACAAGGCAGCAGTTTTTCCTGTTTTGTAAGTAAGAAAGTGGTTATAAATATACTAACAAATCCTACAAACTGAGGAGCCAGGATAGAGCCGGTCACGTTAAAGGGGCGGGTGGCACCTTATTGGCTCTCCTGCGTCACCTGATCACAGCTGGGTTACAGCCTGCAGTACCACCGTGTGCCCATCTGCAGTGGTGGCACTGCAGAGCATCTGAGATGAGACCATCATGTGGAAGCTGAGACCTGACCCTGGAGTCTTGTCTCCAGCACAGCTGGTTACCGTGTTGTCGCTCTGCAGCGTCGCGCTTTCATTAAAGCAATTTGTCGTACCTCGTAATGTCGAATCAGTCCACAGAGGGCCTCTCTACAGTGTTTTCAGCAGCCCTGATGAGTTTCTCCCTCCACACAGGCTCTGCTCGCATCGCTTCCCACGCAGTTCTGCTGAACAAACACCTGTTCGATTGAATCGAGGAGAGACGGAGAAGCAGGGGAGGGGATAGAAAGGGGAGAGGGAGAGAAAGAGACGGAAGCATGTCAGAGCACACACCTGGATGTGTTGCATCAGCCCAGAACAAACTCTCGTCATTGTAATAATAATAATAATAATTTATTACATACCCAGCCTATCTGGCCAGGTCTCCCCAGCTACCCTCGGCGGCTTCCAACAGAATATTAAAAGCATGATAAAACATCAAACGGGCTGCCTTCAGATGTCTTCTAAAAGTCAGATACAGTGGTACCTTGGGTTAAGGGCTTAATTCATTCTGGAGGTCTGTTCTTAACTAGAAACTGTTCTTAACCTGAAGCACCACTTTAGCTAATGGGTCCTCCTGCTGCCGCCACACCACCGCTGCACGATTTCTGTTCTCATCCTGAAGCAAAGTTCTTAACCCGAGGTATTATTTCTGGGTTAGGGGAGTCTGTAACCTGAAGCGTCTGTAACCTGAGGTACCACTGTAGTTGTTTATTTCCTGGACATCTGGTGGAAGGGCATTCCACAGGGCAGGCGCCACTGCCGAGAAAGCCCTCTGCCTGGTTCCCTGTAATTTCAATTCTTGCAGTGAGGGAACTGCCAGAAGGCCCTCGGAGGTGGACCTCAGGCTGAACAATGAGGTGGAGACGCTCCTTCAGGTATACTGGGCCGAAGCCATTTAGGGCTTTGAAAGTCAGCACCAACGCTTTGAATTGTGCTCAGAAACGTACTGGGAGCCAATGTAGGTCTTTCAGGACTGGTGTTATATGGTCCTGGCGGCCGCTCCCAGTCACCAGTCTAGCTGCCGCATTCTGGAAAGCAATACCCTGAAAATGTCTCCTATTCAGGTGTCTTGCTTCCTGAAGTCTCAGGGCAACAGAAAAGACTTAGGTGCAAGGATGTGCTGCCCTTCTTCTGAGAGGAAATGCTCTGCAGGGTGGGGGACAAAAAAAGGAGGGTTCAAGGAGGATCAATTGGAGGGGGGGAGTGAGAAATGTCCCAATTTTCATCTGAGGAACGTTGGAGGGTATAGACCAGGTGGATCAGGGCAAAGGCCCATCTAGTACAGCAGCCTCTTCTCACAATGGCCAACTGGATGACCATATAAGCCTGAAAGCAGAATCTGCGCCTTTAAGAGCACCCTGCATACAGCAGTGGAGCACAGCCATTGTGGCTAGTAGCCATTGATACCTCTTTTCTCCATGAATTTGCCCCATCTGCTTTTAAAGCCATCCAAAGGTCGTATAGTTAAAGCTATGGTTTTCCCAGTTACTGATGTATGAAAGTGAGAGCTGGACCATAAAGAAGGCTGATCACCAAAGAATTGATGCTTTGGAATTCTGGTGCTAGAGGAGACTCTTGAGAGTCCCATGGACTGCAAGAAAATAAAACCTCTCCATTCTGAAGGAAATCAGCCCTGAGTGCTCACTGGAAGGACAGATCCTGAAGCTGGGGCTCCAATACTTTGGCCACCTCATTAGAAGAGAAGACTCCCTGGAAAAGACCCTGATGTTGGGAAAGATGGAGGGCACAAGGAGAAGGGGACGAAAGAGAACGAGATGGTTGGACAGTGTTCTCGAAGCTACCAGCATGAGTTTGACCAAACTGCGGGAGGCAGTGGAAGACAGGAGTGTCTGGCGTGCTCTGGTCCATGGGGTCACGAAGAGTCGGACACAACTAAACAACAACAACAACAAAACCTGATAGCCACCCCTTCATCTTGCAGTAGCAAATTCCATAGTTCTGTGCGCTGGATTTAAAATGTACTGCCCTCAAGCTTTCCCCTTTCCCGTGCAGGTTAGTTTAGGAATTGTGGAGATCTTTCTTTGAAACAGTAGAAGAACTTCAGCTGTGGGCCTGTAGGGTGGTCCAGAGGCCACACTGTTCCTGGAGCCTTCAGGGTTGGCTTTTGGTGGCACCTCTGCATGGCATTCAAGTCTCAGAAAAAAGCTGAAGAATCCCGTGTGGTTTATGTGTGATGGTAAGTTCTCCATTGTCAGACATGCAAGTTTTAAGACAGATGTCGAAGTTCACAAAGATTTAGCTCACCTGGCAATTTAGTTTCTCAAGTCCCAGGCCATGGGGCAGAACCCCAAATAATTAGAGTGCACAGGTGGTCATGACTCAGTTTCTAAAACTCCAACTCCCCCACAAAAATGGCAAAATGGGACAGAGAGAGAGAGAGAGAGAGAGAGAGAGAGAGAGAGAGAGAGAGAGAGAGAGAGAGAGAGGGAGAGAGAGAGAGAGAGATGTTTACCACGTATAGGAACCAGAAGAGTCTTCCAGCAATTGGAAGTGTTTTTTCGACATGGTGCATCCCAAACTTCACACTGGTCTTCAGCGTTGATTTCTCTCCCTCACTACACCCCGCACGACTCTTTTACAAACCTGGACCTGGGTTCAAATGTGACCTCATGCAGGAATTGGCCTCAGGCAGGTCCCCTCACCCCCACACCCACCCCACCCCAGCTCTAAAAGGGAACGTAGCCGGGGCCTGGTCCCTCACAGGGTAACTGTGCAAAGGGAGCTTTGCAAAAGTGCTTGGCAAATGAACTCTTCAACCTCAAACCTATTGATCTGAAAGGAAGTCCCATTGATTTCGATGGCACCACTTAAGTGTGGTTAGGAAATCAGCTAAGGGCAGGGGGGGCGGAATGCTGCATATACATAATTAATCCTAATTGCAGAGGGCCCTGGAAGACCCTGCTCCACAATCCATCTCTTGTTCTTCCGCTGGAGAGGACAATTTGGGGGAGTCTATTAAACACCTCTAAAGTATTGGATGAGGACCATAGTGCCGCCACTCGTGTTCAGGAGACATTGTCAGAAGATGGATTAAAGATCTGGGTGCTCTATTAAAAAACATGTACGCGACATGTACGCGACAAAGGTGGCAAGAGTCTTAATAGCACAAGGATGGAAGAATGAAGAAATCCCGACCAAAGAACTGTGGCAAGAGAAACCGATGGACTATGCAGAATTGGCGAAATTGACACACAAACTACGTGATAAGGGCAACTGTGACTTTAAAGAAGAATGGGGACCTTTTACAAAGTACTTAAAGAAACAACAAAATGAACTGGCAGGTTTTGAATAAACATACACAAATTTATTATTGGTAACATATAGATAGATAAATTAAGGATCTTTACAATTTTATAATATGCAGAGAATAACATGTGCTGAAAAACCAGAGAGAGGAGCTGAGGGAAGTCTGGGGGGGAGGGTTTTTTTTTCCTCTTGGGGAAGGGCGAGGGAAAAATAGGGAGGGAAATGAGGATGATATGTTTTTGATAAACTGTTATGTTGAAATTCCTAATAAAAAATATTTTTTAAAAAAAGATCTGGGTGCTCTGAGATGTGGTGCTGCCAAATGCACTTTTCCCTAAGACAGGTATGGGGAATATTTCCAACCTTAAAGGTAAAAGGTAAAGGACCCCTGACAGTTAAGTCTAGTCGCAGACCTTACAGTTATATTATTCTGTGATGGGCTGGTTGATGGGCCTACTGATCTCTGCCAGGCTGATATAAGACCCTCAGCTGATTCCCTGCATTGACCATCCAGACAAAAGCATCGCAATGTATTTTCCTTTACTAGCACGGTCTCTTAAAACAATATTTAAAAGTCTGGATTTCTTAAGCGCACCAGCATGCCTTCGCAATGAAGCCGCTCTGTACATTGATCGCCAAGGCTCATTTCCTTCCAAAGTATCTCACAGAATCATAGAACGGAAGAGTTGGAAGGGACCCCAGGGGTCATCTAGTCTGACCCCCTGCAATGCAGGAATCTCAGCTAAAGCATCCACGACAGATGGCCACCCAACCTCCACTTAAAAATACATCGGAATTCTACCCTCTGCAAACTTTGATGTGGAGCACAGGGCAGGCACCCTCTTCACTTTTGGAAAATTTGCTGGATATACTCAGGAAACTTGATCATCCCAATTGGCGCATGCTGCTAATGACGAGCCCATTTTAAAATGCTTAAAATCCTGCCAATCAGCTGTTTGCTCAGGAAAGGAGAATGGGAAGGGCTGAATCCAGACACTCCCCACCCCCAGCCTCCTCCAGCAACCCAACAGTGGGATTTGAGTGTTTTTCATAAGGAGTCCCACACTGTTGGTTGCATGCCAAACAACATTTAGTTGTGCATACAGCCTCTCATCCATGCAGCTACAGATAAGCATGTCAAAACTATGCCCCTAGAACAGGGGTAGGCAACCTAAGGCCCAGGGGCCGGATGCAGCCCAATCACCTTCTAAATCTGGCCCGCAGACAGTCCAGGAATCAGCGTGTTTTTCCATGAGCAGAATGTGTCCTTTTATTTAAAATGCATCTCTGGGTTATTTGTGGGGCATAGGAATGCGTTTGTTTTTTTCCTTCAAAATATAGTCCGGCCCCCCCACATGGTCTGAGGGATAGTGGACCAGCCCACGGCTGAAAAAGCTTGCTGAACCCTGCTCTAGAGGGATCAAGCCCCAGATATCTGCATTTGCTAAGATGGTCTGTTTTTATTTCAACATTTGAAACTTGATAGGATGTGAAGATTGAAATCACAGCATATTTTATTTCTGACTGCCTCCGAGGGTCAAAATGCAGGTGCATTTTGTTTTTGATTGATGGTTTGCAGCAGAATTTAGTATCTGACAGTATTTATCACACAAAATAGAATGGCATTTTGCATTTGACACCTGATGAAACTTCATAATTGAGACCTGCCAAAATTCAAAACAATTAAGAGGCACCAATGAAGGACTCCAGCGGCAAAAGATTCCGGCAAAGGATGAATGATAACTTGGAAAATTTGCTGAGTTTTTGAATGATTTTATTCGTGCACCATGCTGCAGAAGGTCTTGATGGATTGCTCACACCCAGCCTTTGCATTTTGTGTATAATTGATTAACTATCGTTTAATCAATTGATCAAAAAGCAATACTGATGAAATTGAATGTTTAAAGCACTTCACATGCATTATCTTCAGTAATCCTCACAAGAACCCTGCAAGGTAGGTTAGCATTATTCTCCTATTGCAGATGAGGGACTGAGGAGTGAAGGTTTGGCTAAGTTGAGATTCCTGCATTGCAGGGGGTTGGACTAGATGACCCTTGGGGTCCCTTCCAACTCTACAATTCTATGATTAATTGCCGAGGGGACTTCCTAGCTCATAGGAATCTGTCTTATACCAAGTCAAACCACTGGGTCCATCTAGCTGATTATTTTGTACACTGGCAGTGGCTCTCCCAGGCATTCCCAGTCCCAGCTGAAGATGCCCAGGACTGAAGTTAGGACCTTCTGCATCAACACAGATGCTTTTTTGCTAAGCTACAGCAGTTCCCCGAAAAGTCACACACTCTAAGGCACTAAATCACAATTGCTCTATCTATCTAATTTCTCCTGTAGGTATAGATAGATCACCATGTATAAGTGCGGAGAATGTCTGCTGAATGGAGAAAGCACAGAAACACTGGATGGTGTCGATTCAAAGGCGCCAAGAGAAAAACTGCAGACAGACAGCTTATTTTTCATTAATTCGCTGCAAAGTGTTATGGCGAACCTTTCTAGTTTATATATATATTTTAAAAGTGGCATGTGCAGCAAAGCAAGGACAACGACAACAAATGACCGCAGCGGAAATGAGTGGAATCTAAAATGATAAAATAAAAGATTAAATATTAAGGAACCCGGATAATAGGCATCATCTCTAAACAATGCCAGAGAATGAGCCTCAGCTCCAGTCACAAAATGGGTATTTTGATCTGCGCCTAATCCCTCCATATTGGCACGTATATGAGCTCTCTATATATAGACAGTTATTTCATCCAGGGAGGAGGCTGGTTCACATGGAGGAGAACTTTTAGTAGTGTTTCTATGGTTACTTTTCAGAGTTTCGAACACTCGAGGCTTACAAGGTGGGGTTGTGTTGGGGACTCTCCAGAACAAAAAATATATATGAGTATCTGGGTGGGGTGAGCGAGGAGTTGCAAATTGGCTCCCGAGTGAGTATGAATTTACACACACACACACACACACTTCTAAAATCTGGTCGTCTCCTTGCCGCCACGTCTCTTGTCCTTCCCCATATGACTGGATGTCTCCAGGGGAAAAGAAGGAAACTTCCCCCAAGCCATCAAGCAAACACATCCCAGCAAACATATACAGGAAGACCACAAGGTTAAAATGAGGGAGAAAACCAAAGCCACCTCATCTGTCAAGAGGGGGTTCATTTTGACTGAGATGCTGCTCACAGGGTGTCATAGCCAGCGCTGGCCCAAGACATTCCGGCACCCAAGGCAAAGCCCAAACTGGGGTGCGCCCCCCTCTCTGCTAGGGAAGAAGGGGTGAGAGAAGATTGACATCAGGGAGAAGGCAGGAGGGAGATCAACACTGTGATCTGCTGCCCCTGGGGATCTGCCACCCGAGGCGGTTGCTCACCTGGCCTCATGCATGGGCCAGCCCTGGTCATAGCTGACTTGAAGATACACCATTGGACATTGACTCTGAGAGGTTATTGGGCGGATGAAGCCCCCCTGTTCTTAGCTGGGGAACGCTTCGGCCTTGGTGAGGAGAAGAGCACACACCTGTCCCAGGTTCGGTCCCTATCCTATCCTAAAAGATATCAGGTACCAGGGTAAAGGGTCTCCCCGCCCCACTGCCGGCTGCCAGTCAAAGGAAAGGAGCCGATGCTAAACTGAGTGAGCCCAAACTGGGTATGAGCGGTCCAGTAGCCCAGTTAGGCACAAACCAGCTCCATTTCTTCGCCTCCATACTTTCCCCACCCTCGGGCGCCTGGAAGCTTTGCCCCGCGTTGCGCGCTTCCTCGGCGGAGCTTGGGAAAGTCTTTGCATGCTCAGAAGCACTCTCGCCAGCGCCGAGCTCCGGGTGCGCAGGAGGAAGCGGACGGAGGAGACTCGGTCCTGGTGAGGACTAAGCAGGCAAAGTCCTAGCCTAAAGCTCAGAACAAGAAAACGGGGAGAAAAGGAATCGGGATCGCCCGGTTTACCTTCCCAGTCGCTGCAGGAGCGCACATGCCAAAGAGGTGCGGGGTGCTGGCTGGGGCGGTGGGGGGCTGCCTCCTCTTTCCCACGCTCCCTTCGGCAAAAAAATAGCCTCTCCCGTGGCTGCAACAAGCCAGCCCAGCTCCTGCGGGTCCCTCCAGTCACTGTCGAGCTCATCGCCTCCCTCTCTCCCCAGAAGCAGGGAGGCGGTCGCCCAGATGTTCCCTTCCTTCCCGGATTGGTCCAGAGGGAAAAGATGTTGGGCTCGTTGCTAGGCGAGTTGCTAAGAGGCGGTGACGCTCTCGCAGCATCTCCGGAGCGGCTCGAGAGGGCCCTCGCCGAATGTCCTGCTGAGATGCTCGAGAGGTGGGGAAGGAGGTTTTTTTTAGGGGGGAGCACACTCGGCCCCCAGCCCTGTGGGAGCGCAGGGACGGTGGGAGGCGGGAGGGAGGGGAGGGGCTGGTTAGTTGTGGGGATGGAGCCAGCGAGGCAGAACCATAGAACAGTAGAAAGGGTCTCCCAAAGGTCATCCAGTCCAACCCCGGGAATGCAGGAAAAGTGGGCTTGGCTTGGCTTGTGGGATAAGGAAAGGGGGAGAGGGCATTACGACGGGCGGGTGGATGTGTTCAGGTGTATTTATTTTTGCTCACATTTATTTATTTAACAGATTTATCTACCAATATTATTTTTTTTAAAAAAAATCCTGTTTACATGAAATTGGTATTTTCAAAATTATTCTTAAAATAGCAAGAAAGCTTTGAAAATAGCTTTGACCAGCCCCATCAGCAGATACCCTGAGCAAGGATTTCTGCTCCTCCAACTGAGCTTTGCACAAACACCCCTCGCATCCAGCCACGTGCTCCCTGAGTCCCCTGAAATCGGCTGAGACGGGGTGAGGACAACCCCCAGAAACAGGAACACAGTGCAGGGAGGAGAGAGAAAATCCTTCCATCTGGAAATCTGAAATGCTTGCGCAGAGGGAATGATTAGAAGAGTGCAACACTGCATTCCGATTTTCGCCCACTATATTTTTCTAGTAAGATTTATATACTGCATATTTTTAAAAAAAAAAAATATCTAAGTGGTTATCATAAAATGTCATACACTTTTAAAAGCAGTTAAAACAGACTTTAAAATAGCAGACATTATATGCTTATTTACATATATATATTGCATAATAATAATAATTCCAAAGCAGTTTGTTTTTTATATTGCATTCATATCCTACCTTCCCGCCCCGCCCCCCAAGGAGCTTAAGTTGGCATACATGGTTCTCCCCATCCTCATTTGTTCACCACAACAACCCTGCAAGGTAGGTTAGGCAGAGAGGCAGTGACTGGCCCAAGGTCACCAAGTGAGCTTCATGACTGAGGATTTGAACCCTGGTCTCCCAGGGCTTGCGATCGGAAGGTCGGCGGTTCGAATCCCTGCGACTGGGTGAGCTCCCATTGCTCGGTCTCAGCTCCTGCCAACCTAGCAGTTCGAAAGCACCTCAAAGTGCAAGTAGATAAATAGGTACCACTCCGGTGGTAAGGTAAACGGCGTTTCCGTGTGCTGCTCTGGTTTGCCAGAAGCGGCTTAGTCATGCTGGCCACATGACCCGGAAGCTGTACGCCAGCTCCCTCGGCCAATAAAGTGAGATGAGCGCTGCAATCCCAAAGTCATCTGCAACTGGACCTAATGGTCAGGGGTCCCTTTACCCTTACCTCCCAGGTCCCAGTCCAACACTTTAACCACTATCCTGCCACTGTCTCTCTTTACATAGAATGATATAAAACATTGATCAAAAACAGGCTTTAGAAACAATGAACGTAATCAATTTACTTACCAAGATTTGTGGTTGTTTAGTCGTTTAGTTGTGTCCGACTCTTCGTGACCCCATGGACCAGAGCACGCCAGGCATTCCTGTCTTCCACTGCCTCCTGCAGTTTGGTCAAACTCATGCTGGTAGCTTTGAGAACACTATCCAACCATCTCATCCTCTGTCGTCCCCTTCTCCTTGTGCCCTCCATCTTTCCCAACATCAGGGTCTTTTCCAGGGAGTCTTCTCTTCTCATGAGGTGGCCAAAGTATTGGAGCCTCAGCTTCAGGATCTGTCCTTCCAGTGAGCACTCAGGGCTGATTTCCTTAAGAATGGAGAGGTTTGATCTTCTTGCAGTCCATGGGACTCTCAAGAGTCTCCTCCAGCACCATAATTCCAAAGCATCAATTCTACATACCTCTTAAACCTAAACTATTTGCACATTGGAAACAGATGATAAAAAGTTACATCCCACATGAATGCAGGTTGAATCAACCCAAATCATTTTCTGGGAAGAAGGCAATGGCTGGAAAAGGTGTAGCGCTGGCATTGCCAGGGTAAATCTTTAGGGCACATGTCTCGTGTCCTGCTAAGCAGAATGAACAGGAGGACCTCCAAACAGAGCAAGGCTAGCTTGCATGTTGAAGGAAGGGAAGCAATCACAGAATCGTAGAATTGTAGAATTGGAAGGGACCCCAAGGGTCATATCTACACCCTGGTAATGCAGGAATCTCAACAAGATCATACATGACAGGTGGTCATCCAACCTCTGCTTAAAAACCCCCAAGAAAGGAGAGTCTGCAACCTCCCCAGGGAGTCCTCTCCACTGTCGAACAGCTCCTACTTTTCAGAAAGCTCTTCCTGATGTTGAGTCAGAATCTCTTTTCTTGTAACTGAAAGCCAGTGGTTTGAGGCCTACCCTCCGGAGCAGGAGAAAACAAGCTTGCTCCATCTTCCCTTAACATATTTGAAGATGGTTATCGTATCTCCTCTTTTCCAGGCTAAATGTACCCAGCTCCTTCAACTGTTCCTCATCAGGCTTGGTTTCCAGACCCTTGATCATCTTGGTCGCCTCCTCTGCACACATTCCACCTTGTCAAAACCCTTCTTAAATTGTGGTGCCCAGAACTGGACACAGAACGCCAGGCGTGGACTGTACCAAGGCAAAATAGAGCGGGACTATTACTTCCCTTGATCTGAACCCTGTACTTCTGCACATTACCATTTAAAGAGAGACCCTCTCCCTGCCCCCCAGGAAGTCCATTAGAGTCTGAAATTGTAGCCCCGGTGCTAAGGAGCGTGCTTTCCCAGAAGCCCATATCACATCTCAAAGGATCTGTTCAGTATTATTCCCAAAATGGTAGTCTGGGAAACAGACTGGTTTTGTTCCTCCAGTCTTTCATATTTTGAGACAGGACAGGCATCCACTATTGGCACCTTCCGGAAACAACTAAAGACTTTTTTGTTCCGGTAAACTTTCCCAGCTAGACAAATTGGTCTCCGCTCAGTATTCTTTTTAAATTTATATGCTGTTATTTTCGGTGTGGGTTACTGGGCTGTTTTTACTGCATCTTGTACATCACCTTGGGGCTCTTGAGGAAGGTGATTAATAAATTAATAAGAATATTTCCAACAAATCTCTGAGTGGTTTACGGCATCGTAAAAACACCACAAATAAATACAACTTACAAATCCATATTTTAAAGCAGTGCAGATCGATTATACATCCTCTTAAGACATCATCATAAACTGAAACAGCTAATATATGGGGGGCACGATAACCACGAGCAGATCCAAAATACAGGAATACAACCAGTTGTCACCCCCACCAAATATGCAGTACAGTCATACCTCAGGTTGAAGTAGCTTCAGGTTAAGCATTTTCAGGTTGCACTCCACGGGACCCAGAAGTAACGGAGCGTGTTACTTCTGGGTTTCGCCGCTCACACATGCGCAAAAGCTCAAAATGGCGTCACGCGCATGCGCAGAAGCGGTGAATCTGCGCACGCACAGACGCACGGACACGGGTTGCGTTTGCTTCATGATGCGAATGGGGCTCCAGAATGGATCCCGTTCGCATCCAGAGGTACCACTGTATGCTTTTATAGGAAGCAATAGCCCTCTCGCCTCTATTGCTGTCTCCCCAACTTGTTGTTGTTTAGTCGTTTAGTCGTATCCGACTCTTCATGACCCCATGGACCAGAGCACGCCAGGCACTTCTGCCTTCCACTGCCTCCCATAGTTTGGTCAAACTCATGCTGGTAGCTTCGAGAGCACTATCCAGCCATCTCGTCCTCTGTTGTCCCCTTCTCCTTGTGCCCTCCATCTTTCCCAACATCAGGGTCTTTTCCAGGGAGTCTTCTCTTCTCATGAGGTGGCCAAAGTATTGGAGCCTCAGCTTCAGGATCTGTCCTTCCAGTGAGCACTCAGGGCTGATTTCCTTCAGAATGGATAGGTTGGATCTTCTTGCAGTCCATGGGACTCTCCAGAGTCTCCTCCAGCACCATAATTCAAAAGCATCAGTTCTTTGGCGATCAGCCTTCTTTATGGTCCAGCTCTCACTTCCATACATCACTACTGGGAAAACCATAGCTTTAACTATTCTTCAGATATATGTGTATCTGAAGAAGTGTGCATGCACACGAAAGCTCATACCAAGAACTAACTTAGTTGGTCTTTAAGGTGCTACTGGAAGGAATTTTTTTGTTTTGACTATGGCAGACCAACACGGCTACCTATCTGTATATGAACCTTTGTTGGCAAGGTGATGTCTCTACTTTTTAAGATGCTGTCCCCATCTTAAGCTCACCCTAAAAGGTGGAGTGAAAATACTCCCCCACTCCCGGAGCGTCTCGCTTCCAGCAGGCAGCATCTACAATCATAGAATCATAGAACTGTAGTGTTGGAAGGGACCATGAGGGTCATCTAGTCCAACCGCCTGCGATACAGGAATCTTTTTGCTCACCCCATTTAGTGTCATTTCCGCCCATGATCTTGCTGTAGAACATTCCAGAAACACACTCAAGAAGCACAAGAAGCAGGTAGCACCTCCACCGCCTCCCTGCTCATCGTTCCCGTCCAAGTTTGTTTAAGCTCATCCAGGAAACAATATTTCACAAGGGAGCGTTAGGTCTGAATAATGAGAGGAAAGGCAATTTGGCCCATCGCAAGAACCATGTCATTGAGTTTCAAGGCTCACGCTATTTAGCCTTGGCTCAGATACAAGAAGGAAGATCACCTTGCAGTTTTGACAGGCGCCTCCCGCAGGACAAGGGCAAAGAGATTCGCGATTTCAACTTCTGGGTCAACGGCAGAGAAACAAGGGGGGCTGGCAAGCTGCTTAGGCCAGGGCAGCTATCCCACCGCGTTTCCCCGGGAATAAAAGTCCTATTGAACTCAGCAGGGCTTGGTTTTGAGGAAAGGTATGAGGGTCACTCATTAAAGATTTCCCCTATGGAAGAATGAGGAAATCCCGACAAAAGAACAGTGGCAAGAGAAATTGGTGGATTATGCAGAATTGGCGAAATTGACATACAAACTGCGAGATGAGGACAACTGTGACTTTAAAGTAGAATGGGAACCTTTTTACAAACTACTTTAAAAAAACAACAAAATGAATTGGACTCCTTGGCAGGTTTTGAATAAACATACACAAATTTATTGATTGTTAACATAACAGACAGATAATGTAAGTATCTTTACAATTTTACAATATGCAGAGAATAACATGTATTGAAAAATCGGAGAAAGGAGCTGAGGGAAGTCTGAAGGGGGAGGGAGGGTTTTTCTTGGTGAGGGGGAGGCAGGGAAAACTGGGGGGAAATAATGAAGATGATATGTTTTGATGATAATTTGTTGTGCTAAAATTCTTCATCATCATCATCATCATCATCATCATCATCATGTTGTTTAGTCGTGTCCGACTCTTCGTGACTCCTCTAGCACCATAATTCAAAAGCATCCATTCTTCGGCGATCAGCCTTCTTTATGGTCCAGCTCTCACTTCCATACATCACTACTGGGAAAACCATGGCTTTAACTATACGGACCTTTGTTGGCAAGGTGATGTCTCTGCTTTTTGAGATGCTGTCTAGGTTTGTCATTGCTTTTCTCCCAAGAAGCAGGCGTCTTTTAATTTCGTGGCTGCTGTCATCATCTGCAGTGATCATGAAGCCCAAGAAAGTAAAATTTCTCACTGCCTCCATTTCTTCCCCTTCTATTTGCCAGGAGGTGATGGGACCAGTGGTTTCAAACCACATTTATATCCCACCTTTGCCCCAAGAAGATCAAGGTGGCATACATAGTTTTCTGTTTCTCCATTTCATCCTCACAACAACCTTGTGAGGTAGGGGAGAGAGAGAGAGAGAGAGAGAGAGGAGAGAGAGAGAGAGAGAGAGAGAGAGAGAGAGAGAGAGAGAGAGAGAGAGAGAGAGAGAGAGACCGCCCCAAGGCCACCCAGTGAGCTTCAATGCTAAGTAGGGGTTCAAACCCTGGTCTCCCAGATGCTAGCTCAAACACGCTGTTCTCTACAGAGCAAAAGGCAGTGTTCCCAGCTAACCCAATTCCTGCACTGCACTGAGTGGCTTAAAATGCTGGTCTCTGTGTGTGTACATTTGCATGTGTGCTTGTGTGCTGTAAGTATATTGCATGTCTTTTATTCGTTTATTTGTGTGCTTACAAATCGCCTTCCCTAAGGCACCCTGGAGCAATTTGCAATATAATAAAAAT
The DNA here is from genome assembly GCF_964234715.1 of Podarcis melisellensis. Classification (NCBI taxonomy): domain Eukaryota; kingdom Metazoa; phylum Chordata; class Lepidosauria; order Squamata; family Lacertidae; genus Podarcis; species Podarcis melisellensis. The sequence continues at coordinate 9,437,286 of NC_138528.1, read as the reverse complement.
GAATCCATAACAGTAACATATCTGGTTACAGATAGGTAGCCGTGTTGGTCTGCCATAGTCCAAACAAAAAAAAATTCCTTCCAGTAGCACCTTAAAGACCAACTAAGTTAGTTCTTGGTATGAGCTTTCGTGTGCATGCACACTTCTTCAGATACCAAGAAGTAGTATCTGAAGAAGTGTGCATGCACATGAAAGCTCATACCAAGAACTAACTTAGTTGGTCTTTAAGGTGCTACTGGAAGGAATTTTTTTTTTGTAGTAACATATCTGAAAACAGTTTTTGAACTGCATATATAAAAACATTTTTTAATTTTAAAAAAAACCCCGATATGTGTGAAAACAGTTTCAAACAACAACAGCAAATAAATAAATAAATAAAATCAATACAAATCCAATGCAAATCTCCATTTAGAAGGCTTGTTGAAAGAGGAACATCTGTAGCAGGTACCAAAAAGACAATAGAGGAGGAACGCAGAATGGGAAGCAGTTCTAAAAGGCAGGTTGCACCACCCTAAAGGACCAGTTCCGACATGGTGTGGAATGAACCTCCTAATAAAATGGTATTTGCAGGATGCCCTCTCCTTCAGAAGGCAGGAGTGATCTGTTGGGTATAAAAGAAGGTCTTTATGTGTGAGTGTGCACATTCATTTACATTGGCTACTTCTCCCTAGGTGGGGTGGCTGATAGCATCCTTGGGACTGAAAAAGTGAGGTGGCCCCTCTTCGTTTTGCTTCCTGTCTGGGACAGCCAAACTGACAAGCCTATGGGAGACCACACTAAGTCGCTGCTTTCGGCTCAGATGGATGCAAGTTGCAGCTGGTTAGACTCTCCAGAATGCACCACGTTCCCTGCCAATTATGTAAAGCTGCGTAAGGTCAGCAGGAGCTAAAATTACATCAGGGTCCTGTCTGTGTATCCATGACACGGTAAACTGTGCAAGGAGCAGCATCCCACATGGGAGGCATATCAAAAACTCAAGCTATATTAGAGAAACACAAGCAGGAAGCTGGTGTGGTCCCAGGAGTAATTAAGGTGAAGGCAGAATGGAACAACCTTCAAAGTAATTAACTGAGCACACTGAGGCAACACAAAGAGCTAAATTAATCCAGAACCGTGTTAGAAAATGAGGTGAAATTCTCAAGAAGTGTTCAAATTGCTTGTGGGGGTGGGAAGAGGGCAGAGGGGTGGTGGCTTCTTAGCAACTGTTCTCAGAAAGTCATGATTTGGCTAAAAATTGGGAGGAGGGGAGGTCAAGGGGTAGAGCTTGTGGGTTTCAGTTAGAGCGCTCCCTCAATAATCCATGGTGGGATCAAGTCCTCAGTTTCAAAATGACACATACACATGTCAACTCAGAAGAGTGTCGAATAGCTGCTATATCTTTCTATATAATAAAAAGTAAGGTTGTCGTCATGCTGTAGTTTGCTTGGCTGCTGACAGGCAGTGCTGCAGACTACAGAGGTCACAAGTGGGCATCCCAGGTGAATTGCAGAGGGACAGCCAGGACTCCTAAAGCTTTGGACTCCTAAAGCCTTGGAGGTCCTGCCCCGGGATCCAGATCTCCAAGCTGGTCCATGCCACTGTTGGCCACCTTCCTCCTCCAAGGCCACCCTTGGAATCTTCTGTTGCCACCACTACTTGTAATGAAGAACAGAAGGAAGAAAAGCACAGGGTGCAAGGATAGTGCCATGAGGCAGAAAGGGATAAGGAATGTAAGGTGGAAAGGGAAAAGTCACCTGTAAAGACTGTGTTTATCATTTAGGGATAGTTCCTTTGTATTAAGAAGTTGGTACCTTGAGGACTTGCCCTAACGTCATAGGACAAGGCAGGTCCAAAGGCCTGAAGGCCGCTAGGTCTGAAAAATAAAGTTGCATCAAGCCTTACCCACATTCCTCTGGTCTGCCTGCAGAATGATTCCATCACCTATACATGCAACTTTTTTTATTGGTTTGTGGGTGCAATGCATTCACTGTAGTCTGGTTTGTGTTAAGCTGATCTGTGGTTGCTAGGTAAAGGGTAAAGGGACCACTGACCGCTATGTCCAGTCGCGGACGACTCTGGAGTTGTGGCGCTCTTTTTTTTAATTTTATTTTTATAAAATTTTTATTAAGATTTTTGCATTACAAAATAGAAAAAGAAAAAAGAAAAAATACAAAATAAAAGTTGTTAAAAACAATCAATCTTTTCATCACATTATTTTTCATTTACTTGTTTCTCGGACCTCCTCATACCTCCCTTTTTTGTATTCCAATTCAATTTATTAGCTCAGCAGTTTCTTTCCCTCTTTATAATACTCAGATTTTTAAATCTTAAATTATTATAACCTTGAATTTTTACCTGTACCATTTTTCCATATTCTTTTATACCATTACAGCTAGAAACCACTTAATTTCAATCCAACATCATTCTAAGATTCATTAATTTTACAATGTCTCTGTAGATAGTCTTTAAATTTCTTCCAGTCTTCTTCCACTGACTCTTCTCCCTGATCTCGGATCCTGCCAGTCATTTCCGCCAATTCCATGTAATCCATCACCTTCATCTGCCATTCTTCCAGAGTGGGTAAATCTTGTGTCTTCCAATATTTTGCAATAAGTATTCTTGCTGCTGTTGTAGCGTACATAAAGAAAGTTCTTCTTTATGGAGTTGTGGCGCTCATCTCGCTTTGTTGGCCGAGGGAGCCAGTGTACAGCTTCCGGGTCATGTGGCCAGCATGACTAAGCCGCTTCTGGCGAGCCAGAGCAGCACATGGAAATGCCGTTTACCTTCCCGCCAGAGCAGTACCTATTTATCTACTTGCACTTTGATGTGCTTTTGAACTGCTAGGTTGGCAGGAGCAGGGACCGAGCAATGGGAGCTCACCCCGTCACAAGGATTCGAAACACCAACCTTCTGAACGGCAAGCCCTAGGCTCGGTGGTTTAACCCACAGTGCCACCCGTGTCCCTGTGGTTGCTAGATGCCGTCAAAAAAGCAGTATTGCTTCTCGCAGGGGAGCAGCAAAAAAACCAAACATGTGCAATAAATGAACAGAGTGTTTTCTGCGATTCCTGATCCCCCACCCACCAATCCTTTTTATTAAAGATGTGATAAAGCAGCGGGAAAATGCTCTGTTTTATTTATTTATTTATAATCATTATGTAGTTTATTTTTTAAAATCTCAGTTGAATGTACTGAGCAAATTCAGGATGTTGTGCTTTTTTGAGAAAAAAGAAAAACCATTTCCACTGTTTACCTTAACAATCCTTCAGTAACTTCCTGTTAATGCATCAATCAATGTACTGAGTCACTCCAGCCATTGTGATATCTCACACTTCAAATATCAAATTATATAAAACGTAACATGTGATTGAATATTATTGTGACATTTTAAGGTCCGGTAATTAATGGATAAGCTCTCCATACATACGCTATCAGCACATCCATCTTTCCTCCTTCTATAACATATGAATTTAGTAAGAAGAAGAAAAAGAAAGTTATATACCAGATTTCCATATGCCGTTGCTTTTTATCTGGTCTACCAGGAGATTTCCAGTTATCTGCTGTTACTAGTTTCTTTGCTATTAATAACACCATTGTTTAGTTCTAGGTAGTGGCGTAGCGTGGGTTGTCAGCACCCGGGGCAAGGCAAGTAATTTGTGCCCCCTAACCCGTGGATTTGCGCCCCCTAACCCTAACCCCCAGATGTTGCGCCCCCTGCACCCCCCACGCTACGCCACTGGTTCTAGGTGTCTGTCATTAACAGCTCCTTTTAGGCAGCCAAGGAGAATTTGCTTTGGATTTAAAGCTATATCACATCCAGTTATGTCATTTGCCTTATTTAACATCTCCTGCTGAAAGGGCTTGATTTGTGTACGATAACAAAATATATGAATGCAACTGAATTCCAATATATCTCACATATATCCTGTTGGAGATTGCAATTTTTTTCACCAATACTGTATTTTATAATCATTTATTTCATTTTAATTGGTATTACGTTTTAACATTTTAATAAATTCAGATCCATTCATCTCTAGGAATTACAGCACCTATGACCTGTTTAGTCTCAGAATTGGGAACCTTTTGAGTTATATCAAGAAAAATTCTGGACTAGGTTTTCTATCCTGTAAGGTTTCTGTTTCCAAAGATTGCAAGTTTACGTTCATCCATTCTGTTTTTATAACTTTTATCTTATATAAGTCAAAAAAACCAAACACCAGATATAGAACTTTCAGACTGAAGTAAGGTGATGGCCACATCATCTGCATAAATATTTTTCCCCCCCACATTATACCTTTGATATACATATTAGTTCTAACTGCTGTACTGAGGGGGTTTGTGTGGATAATAATGGTGAGGGGAGAACCTTGCCAACTCCTTTGCTTAATGTAACTGGATCAGAGATATTTCCATTTACTAATATCTTTGTACACAGGGCATTATAAATACTTCTGACTCAGTTTATGAAGCTTACCTAAGTACCAAAAGCTTGTAATATATTCCCACGGAATTGACATTCAATTCTGTCAAAAGCCTTTTCGGCATCTAAACACAGACTAGTGCTTTTTTGTTATTTCATTGTAAGTTTTCTATAATATTTATCAATCGTTTGATATTAATTCACATATTACATCCTGCTATAAAACTAGTTTGGTCTCCTCAATATATTTTACATAATAATTCCTAAATTTGCTGCTATTGCACCATAATTTGAAGTAATGATTAAGATGATGATGATAATAATAATAATAATAATAATAATAATAATAATAATAATAATAATTTTTTTGTACCCCGCCCATCTGGCTGGGTTTCCCCAGCAACTCTGGGCGGCTTCCACAGAAACCAAAATACACTAAAATATCACACATTAAAAACTTCCCTGAACAGGGCTGCCTTAAGATGTCTTCTGAATGTCTTCTGAATGTCAAGTAGTTGTTTATCGCTTTGACATCTGTTGGGAGGGCGTTCCACAGGGCGGGTGCCACTACCGAGAAGGCCCTCTGCCTGGTTCCCTGTAGCTTTGCTTCTCGCAATGAGGGAACCGCCAGAAGGCCCTTGGCGCTGACCTCAGCGTCCGGGCATAATGATGGGGGTGGAGACGCTCCTTCAGGTATACTGGACCGAGGCCATTTAGGGCTTTAAAGGTCAGCACCAACACTTTGAATTGTGCTTGGAAATGTACTGTATATATGAAGAAGATAAGAATGGGTCTTTTTTCAGTTTTAGGATGAGCATGGTACAGGCTTCACTTAATAATTTATGTTGTGTTTTTTTTTTTAAATAAATATTTATTAAGGTTTTTTAATAAGAAAATACAATAATAATGAACATTATTGCTTTGTTTTAACAAAGTTTCATAATATTCTTGAGCTTCCTCACGCCTCCCGCTCCCATTTGCATCTTTAATAATTTTTGTCAAGCAAATTATCATCTTATTTCCAAATCTATGACCACATGCTTAAATATCAATTCTTAATCTATTTTAATGATGGCCAATTATTTATAACCAAGCATCCTTCTTAACATTCCACTAAATCACAATGTTTCTGCAGGTAAGTCTTGAATTTCTTCCAATCTTCTTCAATCCTTTCTTCTCCCAGGTCTCGGATTCTGCCAGTCATCTCCGCCAGTTGCATATAGTCCATCAGTTGCATCTGCCATTCTTCCAGTGTGGGTAGATCTTGAATTTTCCAGTTCTTAGCAAGTAGTATCCTTGCTGCTGTTGTTGCATACATGAAAAATGTTCTATCTTTCTTTAGCACCTTCTGGTCTACAATGCCCAGAAGAAAGGCCTCTGGTTTCTTGGTAAAGGTATACTTAAACACCTTTTTCAACTCGTTATATATCATTTCCCAGAAGGCCTTCACTTTAGGGCAAGTCCACCAGAGGTGAAAGAATGTTCCTTCATTTTCTTTACATTTCCAACATTTGTTATCAGACGAATGGTATATTTTGGCAAGTTTAACTGGGGTCATGTACCATCTGTATATCATTTTCATTACATTTTCTTTCAAAGCATTACATGCAGTGAAATTCAACCCAGTGGTCCACAACCTTTCCCAGTCCTCAAACATAATGTTATGCCCAATGTCCTGTGCCCATTTTATCATAGCCGACTTAACCATTTCGTCTTGTGTATTCCATTTCAGCAGCAAGTTATACATTCTTGAAAGTACCTTAGTCTTAGGTTCTAACAGCTCTGTCTCCAACTTCGATTTCTCCACCTGGAATCCTAGCTTTTTATCACTTTTAAAAATTTCCTTAATCTGAGCGTAATGTAACCAGTCTCGCACTTTATCCTTCATTTTCTCCATACTCTGCAATTTCCATGTTGTGTTTTTATATCAGTATATTGATAAACAAAAGACATCACCTTGCCAACAAAGGTCCGTACAGTTAAATACATGGTTTTCCCGGTAGTGATGTATGGAAGTGAGAGCTGGACTATAAAGAAGGCTGATCGCTGAAGAATGGATACTTTTGAATTCTGGTGCTGGAGGAGACTCTTGAGAGTCCCATGGACTGTAAGAAGATCAAACGCATCCATTCTTAAGGAAATTAGCCCTGAGTGCTCACTGGAAGGGCAGATCATGAAGCTGAGGCTCCAATACTTTGGCCACCTCATGAGAAGACAAAACTCCCTGGAAAAGACCCTGATGTTGGGAAAGATGGAGGGCACAAGGAGAAGGGGATGACAGAGGACGAGATGGTTGGACAGTGTTCTCGAAGCCACAAACATGAGTTTGACCAAACTGCGGGAGGCAGTGGAAGACAGGAGTGCCTGCCGTGCTCTAGTCCATGGGGTCACGAAGAGTTGGACATGACTAAATGACTAAACAACAACAAATATTGAAAACAAGCATTCTTAGTGGATTTAGAATGCTGTATATTTTTTTGCTTAAACTATTCTTTCTACCCTACAGTAGAAATATGTGACAAGTGACTCAGTGTATAAGGTGTTTTCTATTTTGTAGTACCGATTAATAAATCTCTGACTAGTTTTCTGTCACTAATCCCAGCAAAAATTAGTACTGTGTATACTGACAATATTTACTTGTGCAGCATACTGGAGGGGGACGACGACCAGATGTTTTAATTCATCCCTCTGCCTGCCCTTCTACTAAGAGTCTTATAAAGATGTTTCATGATAAATACTAAAATGACATTGTCTTTCAATGACAAGAGCCATTGTGCCACATAAAGCAAACAGGTTTCACTGAGGCACCAAACATGAGATTGTTTTTATTGTTAAATCATTTTGAGATGTTTTATAGGAAATTCGTAACTGGAATAAAATAAAATTATGAGAGGTGCATATGATATATAAAATTCTATCTTCTGCTTTATTAGTAGCTTTTGATTTAGAGTTATCTATTATCTATTATATGGCCTAGAACCCTCGTACCTACGGGACCGTCTCTCCCGGTATGCCCCACGGAGAGCCTCAAGGTCCATAAATAGCAAGACCCTAGTGGTCCCAGGCCCTAAGGAAGTTAGATTAGCTTCAACCAGAGCCAGGGCCTTTTCAACACTGGCCCCGGCCTAGTGGAACGCTCTGCCTCATGAGACCAGGGCCCTGCAGGATCTGATTTCTTTCCGCAGGGCCTGTAAGACAGAGTTGTTCCACCTGGCCTTTGGCTTGGAGCCAATTTGATTCCCTCCCCCTCCCCCTCTTTCTTTTTTCTTTTTCCTTTCTCCTCCTGTGATGAAGCTGCATTTCAATATTTTAATGTTTCAATATTTTAATGTTGTATTTTAATCTTGTTTTTAAGTTGTATTATTGCAACTTGTTTTTATTATTGCTTGTTAGCCGCCCTGAGCCCAGCCTTGGCTGGGGAGAGCAGGGTATAAATAAAAATTATTATTATTATTATTATTATTATTATTATTATTATTATTATTATTGCCTTAGAGTCTGCAGCCCAACCCTGAGCTCTTGTGGGATGGACAGTACCTCCACAACAGTTAGCCAGTTGCTACCTGTCCTTCAAGGATTAAGAACTCACTCCAAGAGCTCCACCCCCTTCAGACTCAGGAAGTGAAGCCTTGCAGCTGTGTCTAGGTGAGGTCCACTAGCCCCATTTGAGGGCAGAGGGTGGTATATGGCTCATCAGGCAAGGAACCTGAACACAGGGGTGGTGTCAGGGACTAGGCAGAGGAGGAATGGTGGAGACTGCCTCCCCAGCCTAACCCTTCCAGAGAAGAAGAAGACAGTTCAGAATTACAGCAGGGGTTTGAGGGAGGTCACAGCTCAGAGGAAGATGAGAAGTTGGGAAATAATGAGAGAGGAGGAGGCAGAGCTGGAGCAGCTGGCTGACACTTTAGCACTAGAAAGCATTCCAGATCCACCATCTCCCAGAACCCGGTGAGCCTTAAAAGTAGGAGAGCAAAGAGCTCAAAGATAGCCCTAAGTGGAAACCGTAGGGTTGTGGGTGCTGTTGACGAATGAGGAAGTGGGAGAGAAGGGGGTGGCGTTTTGCTTAGGACAACGCCACTATTCCACTATTACTTCAACAATGGAGAACTTGTGGCTCTCCAGGCGTTGATCTCCAACTCCCATCACCCAGCATGCGATGATGTGGCTTGTAGTCTGTTATGTACTGAGTTGAATAGGATCCAAAAGGCAGCAGTCTGATTGGTCCTAAAACAATAGGATTCAGAATGCAGCAGTCTGATTGGTCCACAGGAGCCACCCAATCCAGCTCCAGGTGGAAGGGAGTCTGCAACCTGATTGGCTTACAGGATAATCCTGGAATTAGTCAATCGCGTGGGGCCCATTGTGTAAATAATGTATATAAGGCAGACATTCTGGGGGAACTTCGATTCCTCCTGACCACTATGAGCTGAATAAAGAGCATGAAATCCACTCTCGACTCCGAGTATATTTCATAGTCCATCAACATCTGGAGAACTTTGGGTTCCCCTTTGTTGATATAATCCTTCCCTTGGAGACCAGAGTGCAAAAACCCCAACACTTTCGCTACATGCAAATGCCTGCCATCTGATGCCCTTCTGCAGCTATCTCCAAGCCTTTCCTCCTGACCTTGCGTCACCCTACAGGATCAATGATTGCTCGTCTCTCTCCTCCTCTTAATAACACAAGACTCATTCACAGCCCTCAAAGCCCAGCGCTTCACAGAAATCTATGCCCGCACAACAGATCAATGCCAGGCAGGAGATGCAGGCAGAATGCAAACCAGGGACCGTGGCAATGAAGGAGAGGAAATGTTTCGGAAGGTTCACCTCCGCTCCAGATCTCAAAAAGGCGCGATGGGGTGTGGGAAAAGAAAACACACACCAATTACTGCGCATCTGCAGTTTCCTTTGCATCAGACAGAAGGGTGATTGCGAGGCATGGTTTTTACAAGTGCCAGCAGTCCCTGGCTTGAAGAGATATGTACAATTTCTATGAGGAGCAGGTGGTGGAATGCAGCTGCTGTATAATCACACACATCCTCCCCAAAGGAGCTCGTCAATAGTCAATGGGGTGAAGTTAAACATGGGGTGAGGGAGAACCCGCAATGATAAATGCCGTCGCAAATGAAAAGAAGCATAAATGCTGGAAGTGGAAACGGCACTAGCAATCAAGCCAAAAACCTGCTCCAAAAATTCTACCTCGTATATGTGTTTTTTTTAATTAAAAAAAATCAGCATTTAAGAAATAGGTCGTTCCAGAGTTACGTGTTTCATTTTCAGTGAGCTGGAAGAGACCCTGAGGATCATCCAGCCCACCCCCTTGGGATGCAGGAATATGCAGCTGTCCCATGCGGGGATCGAACCTGCAACCTTGGCGTTATCAGCACCATGCTCTAACCAACTGAGCTATCCAGGCTGAGCTTATTTGTTGGGAATGGCAAGTGGGGAGAGTGGGGAGCACTCACATCCTGCTTAGGAGCTTCTAAGAGGTATCTGGCCGGCCACTGTGACAACAGAAGAAGTCTGTATTCATTTAAATTTCACTCAGAGTAGACCCATTGGAGTTATTTGATTTATTTAACCAACTGGATGTGCCAACAACCCTTTAAGCTCCCAGGATTCCTTGGAGAAAGTCATGTGCTTTAAATGTGCATCAAATGTGATTTAAATGTATGGTGTTTGTGTGAGCCTATTTGTTCTGCACGCTTCGCGTAAACCTCTACCATAGCTCAGTGGCAGAATCAGGCCTTTTCATGTGGAAGGGTCCCAGTTCTATCCTTCTCCAGTTTAAGGGGTCAGGTGGAGGTGATGGGGAAAGACCCTCAGCTCAGGCCTGGGGTAAAAGTAAAGGGACCCCTGACCATTAGGTCCAGTCATGGCTGACTCTGGGGTTGCGGCGCTCATCTCGCTTTATTGGCTGAGGGAGCCGGCGTACAGCTTCCGAGTCATGTGGCCAGCATGACTAAACCGCTTCTGGTGAACCAGAGCAGCGCACAGAAATGCCATTTACCTTCCCGCCAGAGCGGTACCTATTGATCTACTTGCACTGGTGTGCTTTCAAACTGCTAGGTTGGCAGGAGCAGGGATTGAGCAATGGGAGCTCACCCTGTCGCGGGGGTTCGAACCACCGACCTTCTGATCAGCAAGTCCTAGGCTATGTGGTTTAACCCACAGCACCACCCGTGTCCCTTCAGGCCTGGGGAGCTGTTGCTAAACAATCCTGGAACAGATAGACAAAACGTTCTGGCTCGGCTTCGTATTCCTTTATCTAGATTGGAGGATGGAATGGGATCGATGCTTATCCGGTTAAAATTCTCCTTCCTCGGGGGGGGGGGGGGGGAATCTTGTAATGCAAACTCCATGCATTACAAGAGTCAGAATCATCCATCTGCAAAGCACATTGCTGCATTTTGTAAAGGAGGCTCTAATCAAAGAGCAAAAGGATTGTTCCTGAATGCCCCCAACGCAAAAAGCGTGCTTTGCAAATGGAATAATGCAAGGGCACTTTGCTTACTGCTTGACCCAAGAGAAACCAGGTAATTGGTTGAGTTCAATGCACAAGCAGACTCTGTGGATGCTGTATTTGCATCCTGAAGTCTACTGTGGCTTTGGTACTCCATGCACACGTCTTCAATTACTCGTGTTATGTGGCTGCAATACTGGAAAAGTGTGCTGCCGCTGCCGCCAGCTTGCAGCGATGCAAGAGCCCTGACCCAGCCATTTTTGCTCTGCACCGACAGCTTGAGACTCAAACATTTAAGGAAAGGTTCTTTCTAGATCATGCAAGCAAACCCCATGTGCAACTTTTATAACCTTCCCCAAGCTGTGCAAAGTGGAAACGGTTTCCTCCAAAGGCTTGGTGTGCCCTAGTCACTGAGGGAAGCAATGGATACTGACAATCCCAGTCACTGGAAAGAAAGGACTCAGCTGCATCAATAATAATAATAATCTTTAAAAAGTGTTTTAAATGCATTATAGCACTGTGACACTAGATGGCGCTGTGGAGTTCCATCTTTAGGTAACATGATTTTCCCCTTATGAGGTTTACAATGCATTTTCCCGGAAACATTTTTTTGACGTGTGTAGATCCAGCCAAAGTCTCCGCAATGCAATCCAAGGAACTGGAGTGAAATCAAATGGCAGTTATTTCTACCTAAATGCACTTCAGATTGCAACCCAACTAGCAGAGTGGGACTGAATACTAGCTTGCGTGAACAGAGTGGATAAGAACAGTCAGATCTGGATTTCACTGGCAAAAGAGAGAGAAAGAGAGCATTGGTTTTTTAAAAGTGCTCATATTGCTTTGGGAGTGGTACTGTGCCCTGTCAACCTCCGCATTTGTGAACCCACAAGTTAAACCCACAAACTGCCTCCTGCACTCCCCTTTAACTTTGCTTTGTTGCTTTGAAATTCTCACTGCACAGGAAAGGGAGACAGGAAGTATTTCACTGCTTGGACCAACAATTGCAAGTAGTTTCTGAACTCCGCATCAATAAGATCCATCCCTTCTGCATCCCATCACCTCTTTGGGCGGTTTCGTGCATGTGTGTGTGTGTGTGTGTGTGTCTGTGTTTGCTGTAAAGCAGACAACACTCTACACTTGCACAGGACAGTTAAGAGAAATGTTGCAAGTTTAATGTTGCACATTCAGATGCATCTCACATAAAAGTTAAGTATCTGAAAACGGTCAAGGTGTACATTTTGTTTCTATCGGTAAAAACTAAAACAATGCATACATTTAAATCAAGGGTATTCTGATGCAAGAAGAAAACTACAATTATATAGATTTCAAAAAAAAAAAAAAAATTAGGTATTGCCCATAAACTGTGCTTAATTTATCCTGAAGATTTTGATCCCAATTCTTACTGATCAGCTACTCTGATGAACTGTGCTTCTGCATTTAGCAAGTCTAAAAAGGGGCTCCTTTGACTGGATGGAGGGTTGACCCCATGCTCATGCACCCATTTCACTGCCATGCTTAGGGACGGACACACTGCATAAGGGACTTCGGGGGTGAACGCTCTCGCAGAGCCGGCCATCTACTGACTGAGGACAACAAGGGCAGGGAACATTTTTGGCTCCAGTGATCTCTTCCCAGCCCTGCAAGCCAGTTTGAGACGCCTTAAGCTCACCTCTTCAATCGCTGGTCACAGGGCTGGCAAAGCTGCTTTCTGCAGACATTGTGTCCCCCACAGAGAACTTGCCAACCCAGCCAGGTCTCTGCCTGCCCCACACCTGATCTCAAACGCATTGTCAGAGCTGCCTCCAGGTCCCAGCTCACAGAGGACCAACGCTAGCCGGTTGTAATGTACAAAAGTCTTTATTGAAGTTCAGTTTCCATTTATAAGCCACAGCGTGCAGCTCTACATCTAGAACCTAGACCGGCGAAGCTCCGTCTGAGTCTCCTCCCCCTGTACACCAGTTTAAGACTCTAGCCTTACTCCACCTCTTCCGTTGTTCTTTCCTCCTCTGGGTCCTTCTGCCCCCCGGGGTCTCCTCCTTTCTGGACTCTTCTGACGCTGACCCCCCTGACTCTTGTCCCTCCTTCCGGCGGGCTTTAGGACCTGGCTCCCTATCCGGGCTACCTGCTGTGCTGCTCGCCTGTACATTTGAACTTGGCGCGCACACCCAGCCTCCAACCTTCCTCTCGACCGTTTCCGCGCTCTCCGATGGAGGCGTAGTCAATCCTGACTCATCTTCTCTCACTGGTGGTGAGCAGCCTGATCCCGATACCTGGGACTCCTCCCCCCCCCCACTGCGCTCTGGTGGGGAAGCTGGTCCTGATTTCCAACTGCTGCTCTCTGAGTCCCCTCTGGCCCCTTCTTCCTGGGGTGTCCCCCTAGGCACCCCCTTGCTCTGGCCATGGGTGCCCCCTTCTGTGAATCTTCCGATTCGCTGGAGAGACTCAGGGAATTCCTCGGACCACTGTCATCGCTTACGCTCCCCTCGGATTCCTCCCCCCTCGCTCTCCATTTCCTCCCTCTCCTGTGCCTCTGCTCCTGAGCCCCTGACACGCATCATCAGGTGTGCAGGGCAGGTGGGCATGGTTTGGGTAAAATGTCCTTGCAGGCTGAAATGCATGGGCTGCAGGTTCCCCACCTCTGACATGGAAGCAGCACCCCAAATCCCACCCCCTGCTGCACTCACCCCACACATCAGACAGGGCTATGGGGCACATAGGCTGTTTGCTGGATCTTGGGGCTCCTCCCCAGTGTCCCTTCTTGCGGCTGCACAGGGACACATGCCTGCAAATACATGTGACATTTCCTGGGATGACTACGTCTAACCTCCCAGCAAGCAAATCAGAATGAATGCTCCCTTTCTTCCCTGGAAAACCTGTCCAAACAAATCTAAGATAAATGCTAAATAAACATGTTGTCCGGAAGCAACCCCAGGCAAGTGGCAATTTATCACACATAGAGTGCAGGAGTTATGAAACACCTGTGTGTTTAGCAATGCCCCCCAAGCAAGGTGAGATTGGTGCGTGCGAGGTGCCTGTTTTTGGCTGTGTGCACACACAACATTTTATTCTAGACTCAATGGAGACCAAGTACTTGTTTTCTCTTCCACGCGCAATCTAGAACTATTGCATATTTTTTTAATCTCTGGAGAGGACCTTTGGAGAAACAGGTTTCAACATGAAAAGCTCGTGGCAGATTGAGTCTGCATTACCATGCAAGTGTGTCCGTTTAAAAAATGATGAAAACCTATGTAGGCAGTCCCTTCAGTGTGTTGGTGTGTCTATCCAAGCCTGTCCAGTGATATGTGAGAGCCATACACTGAGATCGTAAGCACCACTTCCTTCTTCGTTCACCTGGGGCAGGTTCAGGGATGGAAAGGCATGGATAACCTACTCAACAGAGGGTTTTCAATTGGTTCTCAAGTAACCACACTCATCATTGTGGATGGCAGGCTCTAGAATCAATCTGCATTGAAAGGAGCCTGTTGAGGACGAGTGGGAACAATTCTGGATTCAGAAAAAAAGTTAAGTTTTTGTGCTGCAAGCAAGCGTGTGTGTTCAGCCTTTGCACAGAAATGCCCACCTCTGTGTGCAAAGGCTGGCAAATGAATAATTGGGCCTTTTGCCTCGGGAATTAAGGAGCTGCAGAATGGACTTCAGCCAAAGCCCCTCCCTCAATTAAAAAAATATATTGGGATCCAGCCCTGGTTCTGGAATTCCCACTGGTGGATTAGGCAAGGAAAGAAAACACAGAGGTCTGAAGACGGACAATACAAGCCACACCTCCTTATAATTGCGACATCCATCAGTTACTGCATCAGATTCTCACACAACCATTTGAACATTGTGGAGGGTGGGGAGCTGCTGAAAGGTTTTGCATCTCCCCAACTACTGATGGAGGAGTTCTTTGCTCATTTTGGATCCATTGCTATTCTTAGCCCATAACCAAGTTTGATCACAGCCTATAGGCACTTGGAAGCTTAAAGGGTGGGGGCAGGGATCTACAGCTCTCCCAAAGGTGATCTGTTGGTCCACCTGCTTCAACTCATTGTCGTCCCTCAACCCCTTTCCAAGCCTGCAGTTGCAGCGAATTATGTTTTGTCTCAGGAATAGAAAATAAAACCCCAGGTTGTTGGTGTGTGGTTTTTTTTTAAAAAAAAGAATAGATGAGTAATATGCAGTGCTAGACCAATGACATCATCTGCATAATTTCAGACAAATCTTGCAATCCCCGTACTTCTTTGAAATAAAAAGGTGGTAATGAAAACAAAAACATGAGTTTTGGTTGATCAGTCCCTAAAACCTGCCTATATTTGTTCCTAAGGAAGGCAGCTAACTTGAATAAAATACTGGATGGGGAGGGGGTAATCTCAGCCCCGCATAATCAATCACATGACATGGTGCATACAAAGCATTTGAATGGCAATGCCCACCAAATTTCGGGGGGCCCCTCAAATATTTTATGGGGGGGGCCAAAGCCCCCTCGGCCCCTAGGAGTTGGCTCCTACGTTCCGAAGTAAGATGCATGCTTGCTTTATGACAACAGTGTATCTGGCTCTTGGGACCCTCCACCGGCTGTGTCACAGAATCATAAAATTGTAAGGGTTGGAAGGGAACCCAGGGGTCATCTAGTCCAACCCCGACAATGCAGGAATCCTAGCTAAAGCATCCCCAAAAGATGGCCATGCACTGAAGGAGCTTGCTTCGCTTACTGGTCCCTGATGCTTAAAGGAGGTCATTTTTGTCTGTGCTGGTTTTTCCTGGGCCCTGGTACCCAAGGTTGGGATTGATTTCAGCTATGGGGGGGGGGGGGCTTAATTGGTGTTCTATTGAGTCCTGACCCAATGTACTGCACATGCAGGTCTCGCTTCTTTCAGATGATTCTCCTTTCCTCATGGGAGGTGTAGAGGACGCACCAGTCTAGAAGCTAGACAAAATCTTTGCAGTCTCTGCTCCCAGAGAGGGAACTCCTGGCTCTCTACTCAGATCCAAGGAACTCCATCTATTAGCTAAACCATACAAATGGCACCATCGACAACACCCTCCATGTTCTGAGTGCACAAGCCAAGCATTGCCAGACGTTTTTTGGTGTGCAGCTTTGTACCTCAACTTGTTAAAACAAAGTTTCTAGCCCTCATGGGCTTATACTGGGAATTCTGCATCTGTGGCCCTCCAAGTCTCGTTGGATTGCCATCCCATCATCTCTGATCATTGACTGTGGCTGCTTGAGCTGAGTAGAGGGGTGGCTCAGCAAAAACACATAGGCCATGCTCAGTTTAGAAAACGGAAGGACCACACTTGGAGGAGGCTGAGAAATTAAAAAGGAAGACTTGAGCAGGGTCTATCATGGTCAGACCAGCTTTTACGCCCAGTTTCTCCGACTATCCTACACTATAGTGCTGACGGCCAGCCTTCTAGATACTGTCTTCCCCCTTCCATGGCTTCTACCAAACATTCCCGCCGGAACCATTCATTCTTTCCATTCTTTGCCAAGCAGCCTCTTCCAAACGTCGTCTCAGCGCCTGCCATCGTATAAGCAAATTGGAGCCGAGCCCAATGTTCCCCAGCAAGCATTATTTTTGGCGTGGAAAAAGGGGATGGGAGGGTTTTGAAGAGAAAAACTGTACCCTCAAAGCATACTTCTTGCATGACAACTTGCTGCTGTTTACAGACGCTCTTCCACTGGCCAACCAATCAGATTTGGCTACATGATGGCATCGCCAAAGACAAAGAAAGCCTCATTTGGAAGCGGGGAATCTCAGGGACTGAATGCAGCCCCCCCAGGCCTTGCAATCTGGTCCTCAAAACTCAATGCCCTGGCCGGAATGAATCCTTTCAACCCTAAAAACGTCTCTTGCTGGTGTGGACAAGGACTGTGTGCTGTGGGTGTCTAGAAACTCAGCCTACTGGACAAATGTAACGTTCACCTCCCATTGCCCCCACCCTCCAATTTTGCCTCTGGCCCTGCTCAACAGTCGCATGTGGCCCTCGGGAGGTTGCCGAGAGCAGAATGAGGCCCCGGGGACAGAAAAGGTTCGTCAGCCCTGGCCTACTTCTCTGAGGGGCCGGATCCGAGTGCCAATCCTGCTCTGCCTTTGCCAGTGGCATGGCTGTCGTTTTGAGAGATCTTTTGGGGAAGGGAAGAGTGCAAATACAACTGTGACTAGTAAAAATCGTCAGAAGTCCAGTTCATAACTTGGCAGTCCTTTGTGTTTCGGACGCCGGGGAGGGTTGGCCTAACCCTCTGGGCCATGCCGGGACCTCGGAGGCTCTTCTCCTTAGGATTCCAGGAGAGTATGCCACCGGCACACCTGCTGAGCCTTGCATTCCTTCATCTCCTGCCAGTGGCTCAGCTCTTCCTCCCCGCTACTGTTCTGCCCCATGGAGAGCCAGCCGATCATCTCCTTGCGCTTGATGCTGCGGCGGTTGTAGACGGAGATCATCAGCGTGACGTCCGACAGCTGGAACAAGGCAACCTGGAAGACGAAAGTCTCTTTGTAGACGGGATTCGGCTGTCCCCGGCGGAGCGACGTCTTGCAGCGGGACATCTCCTGGCCGACAGAGTTGAGGAGGCAGAGCTTTCCGTAAGTGTCTGCAGGACAAAAATGGACATGCGAAGAAAGGGGGAAGGGACAGGTTATTGCAGGGGTCAGCAACCTTTCTGTTTCCTGCTTGGCAGGGGGTTGGACTAGATGGCCCTTGTGGTCTCTTCCAACTCTATGATTCTATGATTTTTTTCAAAAAAAATATTCAAATTTTTAAAATTGATTTCCACATTTATAACAAATATAACATAAAAAACACACAAAAGAAAACACATTACAGTACTAAAAAGAAAAAGAAACAAAAATATAAGCACATATTACTTGTTGAACCCAATTTATCTTTCATTGTTAACTGACTTCCTCGAATTTCAATGTATCACCTTGTAACAGCTCTCCAAAATCATCGTTAACTCCTTCATTTTACCTTTTTAAGCAGAGGGCTGGTCCACCGTCCCTCAGACCCTGTGGGGGGCTGGACTATATTTTGTAAAAAAATATATATGAACAAATTCCTATCCCCCACAAATAACCCAGAGATGCATTTTAAATAAAAGCACGCATTCTACTCATGTAAAAACATGCTGATTCCCGGACCATCCGCGGGCCGGATTTAGAAGGCAATCTGGCCCATGGGCCTTAGGTTGCCTACCCCTGGGTTATTATTTCTAAATATGTAATTTATAGAATCTTAAGAGCTGGAAGGGACCCGAGGTCAACCCTCCACAATGCAGGTATGATATGATAATATATGATATGATGATATGATGGTGGACTTGGAGGTTTTTAAGCAGAGGTTAGATGGCCATCTGTCATGGATGCTTTAGCTGAGATTCCAGAATTGCAGGGGGTTGGACTAGATGACCCTTGGAACCCTCTATTCTATTCTAGTCTATTCTAATGAAAAAAAATGTAAGCACTACGTCAGTGGCTTATCTCTGTTTTGAAGCCACCCCGAGGGCTGTTTTGGAGATGAACAGCCACTTTTTAACCAGGAAGAATGGCCACAATACTACTACTACTAATACAGTGGTACCTCTGGTTAAGTACTCAATTCGTTCCAGAGGTCCGTTCTTAACCTGAAACTGTTCTTAACCTGAAGCACCACTTTAGCTAATGGGGCCTCCTGCTGCCGCCGTGCCGCTGGAGCATGATTTCTGTTCTCATCCTGAAGCAAAGTTCTTAACCTGAAGCACTATTTCTGGGTTAGCAGAAACCTGAAGCATATGTAACCTGAAGCGTATGTAACCTGAGGTACCACTGTAAGAAAAAATAACTTTTTATTTATACCCTGCCCTTCCCAGTTCAAAAACCGGGCTCACGGCGGCTAGCAACAAATTTAAAACACTTAATTGTAAAAGCAGGATAAAATACAGTATAAAAACATGAATAACAATAAAATTCAATGTTCAGAAATCAATTTAGGGGAAATCCATCTAATAAGCATTAGATAATCTCCAGGGCTAGCTGGCTGAATAGGTCCTATATGGGCCAGCGAGGCCAGGGGAGAATTAGCTGTGGGGTCTCAGAGCGGGTAATCTTCATAAAAGGGGAGAGGGAGGGAAGAGAAGGGAAATAGAAGATCGGCCAGAATTCAGATTAAAGGCTAGGTGGAATAGCTCTGTCTTACAGGCCCGACGGAAGGGGGTTAAATCCTGAAGGGCCCTGGTCTCATGGGACAGAGCATTCCACCAGGTCGGAGCCATCACTGAGAAGGCCCTGGCCCTGGTGGAGGGTAGTCTGACTTCCTTAGGGCCCGGGACCTCTAAACCATAGTTATTCATGGACCATAAGGTCCTCTGCGGGGCAGACCAGGAGAGGCAGTCCCGTAAATACGAGGGCCCTAAGCCCTAACCTGAATATCATGGACAGAATCAACACCAAACATCAACAGCCCAGTGCGAACGTGTTGAAATTAAACCTAGCTTTCATTAGGTCTGCTCTGTGTGCAATTTAGCTGAGTACAACTGGAATGGCAACCCTCAATCTTTCCCTGAGAGCATCCCGCTCCTTTCTCTTTGTGACGCGCTCTTTTCCACACCTCTGCGCCTGAGAAACAAGGTGCAATGTCTCGCTTCTGGCGCGAAAACACTTGTATACGGCTCAGAAGCAAGGAGTTCCTCTCCAGGCAGCTTCCTCTCCTGTCACTGCTGCTGTCATCAATGTTTGTGTGTCTGTTTTTCTGTGCATGTTTTGAACGAACAGCCTTCAGACATTTTGCTACAAGTTCTAGGATGAGCACATCAGCGTACCTGAGTGGGCATTTGGGAAACATACAGGCGAGCCTCCCCCAGACATGTAATTCTATTACATATGTTCGTTTGAATATTGTAATATTTTTTATTCAGATGCTTTTTAGAAGTCTGCTTTTATTGCTTTTTAAATGAATATTTTATACTATTTTATATAAACCTAAACGGTGGGAGTGTGCTTTTTTCAGTGAGGTAAAAATCTAAGTAGACAAGTGATTTGGGAAATGAGAGAGCAATCTCTTTTACAGTTCTCTTTTAGTATTTTATTTATTGTAGCTTTTTTCCTGGCAGAAGAGTTTTCAGGTTAACTCTTCCCAGGAAAGATGTGCTCAGTGTGCCCCCTTTAAGATACAAGGTTTGGACCCCATCACTGCACACACTGTCACACTCCAGTCCTTGCTAGTTATCTGGTTGTTCAGTCCTCTAGTGGCAAACATGGACCTGGGAGATCAGGGTTCAAATCCCCACTTAGTGGCCGCCAAGACCATATAACACTGGTCCGTAAAAACTTACATTGGCTCCCAGTATGTTTCTGAGTACACTTCAAAGTGTTGGTGCTGACCTTTAAAGCCCTTAACAGCCTTGCCCCAGTATATCTGAAGGAGCATCTCCACCCTCATCGTTCTGCCCAGACACTGAGGTCCAGCTCCGAGGGCCTTCTGGAGGTTCCCTCACTGCAAGAATTGAAATTATAGGGAACCAGGCAGAGGGCCTTCTCAGTAGTGGCACCCTCCCTCTGGAACGCCCTTCCACCAGATGTCCAGGAAATAAACAACTACAGTCATACCTCATGTTACGTTTGCTTCATGTTACATTTTTTTCAGGTTGTGTCCCACGGTGACCCAGAGGTAACGGAAAGGGTTACTTCCAGGTTTCACTGCTCGCACATGCACAGTAGCCCTAAATCACCCTTCGTGCATGTGCACAAGCGCCAAATCACGCTGTGGACCTGCACAGATACGGCGCTTCAGGTTGCGGGCTTTTCATGTTGCGAACGGGCCTCCGGAACAGATCCCGTTCGCAACCAGAGGTACCACTGTACCTGACTTTTAGAAGACATCTGAGGGCAGCCCTGTTTAGGGAAGTTTTTAATGTTTGATGTTTTATTGTGTTTTTAATATTCTGTTGGGAGCCACCCAGAGTTGCTGGGGAAACCAGATGGGCGGTGTATAAAATTATTATTATTATTACTGCCATAAAGCTCATTGAGTGGCCTTGGGCTGGTCATTGTTTCTCAGCCTAACCTACCTCACAGGGTAGTTGTGGGGATCAAATGGGGGGGGAGGGGAACCATTTACGGCACCTTGACACCTTTGGAGGCAAATGTGGCATACAAAAGCAATTGCAATCATAAATCGGTACCTGTGCTGTCCTTTACCCTCAGATTACTTGTTTATTTAAAATATGTACCTACTGTACCCATTTCAGGTCAGAAGAAAAACAAGAACATGGAAAATAATTTGCTGCCCAAGTTTATGAAAATGCATAGGAGGTGACCAAGATGATCAAAGGTCTGGGAACGGTCGAGGGAGCTTAACCTGGAAAAGAGGAGGCCAAGAGGGGATATGAGATCCATCTCCATATATCTCAAGGGCTGTCACATGGAAGATGGAGCGAGCTGGTTTTCTCCTGCCCTGGAGGGTAGAACTCGAACCCATGGCTTCAAGTTGCAAGAAAGAGGTGTGACAATAACATATGAGAGTGCTGGAGGTGAAATAATTAAACAGGTTACCCATTCAGAACGCAGGGGGTGGAGTCAGAGGGACTATAAAACCAGCTCTGGGAGGGGGGCGAAAGGGGAGTTCGCTGGGAGGTTGGTTGGAGTGGGAGTGAATTGGGATAGAGTTTGTGGGCAGGTTGAGTTAGTGTAGCGAAAGAAGCTGAGTCAGGAACAGTTAGGGGCTAGGAAGACAAGTAAATATCTGAGAAGCGGTTTAGTGAGTGAGAGCAGGTAGCGGAAGTTATAGGTCTGGATAGGCACCCCATGAATGTAATTGACCAATACCGTTTGTGAAACCACACGCTTGCTAAACTGCAATAAATAAACAGAAGTTTATGTTCCAATTGAACCCTGACTGGACTCAGTATTGTCCCAGGTAGGGCCTGGGCGGTGGCAGCGAGAAATAAAGTGGTGGCACAGGGATCTGTAGACGGTGAAACGTCCGGGGACCCTGTGTGATCGCCACAAGGGGATTCTGACTAAACATCAGGAAGAACTTTCTGGAAGTAGGAGCTGTTCAACAGCGGAACGAACTCCCGCGGGAGGCGGTGGGCTCTCCTTCCTTGGAGGTTTTTAAGCAGAGGTTGCATGGCCATCTGCCATGGATGCTTCAGTTGAGATTCCTGCATTGCAGGGGGTTGGACTAAATGACCCTCAGGGTCCCTTCCAACTCTATAGTTCTATGATTCTATGATTCAGCCATATGGATAATTAACACAATTAATGGTGCTTCCCAAGGAATAGGGGGCCTTGAAAGCTGCACTCAGAAGTTCTGGAAGTCAGCATGATGCAGCTCGATTCTCACTGGGGTTCAGCGCTAATCCCACAGCTTGTTAATGAGACACAAAAAGGTGTCTCCAAGTGCCACTCATGCTGTCTGTAGGGATATCGCGGAGTGGGGAGTGGGGAGTGGGGTCCGGAGGAAGCACACTTCCCCACCAGCAGGCAGCCACAATCTGCCTGCATGCGTGACCTTGGGGTGCAGGGAACCCCCCCCCCAGACAAGCCACAGCTGTCTGTACATCGTTCCACCTCTGCCTGACCTTTCGCGATCACAGCAGTTTGCGGTGTCCTGTCTGGAAGTTTTTCCCTGAGACGCTTGTCTCCTACGTCATACATCGAGCAAGGGGAAATGACGCTGTGGAACAGGTGCCAAAATAGCTCTGCACCACCCCACGATTTCGGGACGGAAGATGTGTAAAGGTCACAGCCCCAAAATGTATTTGCCTGGCTTGCATGTTTGTCTCAATAAAAGGAGGCTCCGCAGGAATGGTGGTAGCTCGCTCGCTCGCTTCAGACCACCTGTGCGCAGCTCACATCATGATCAACACCTGTCTTGGGCCTTCACTTCACTGTCGACTCCTACAGGATGTGATCGGCCCAAGCAAAAACCAAACAAACCATAAAATAAATGGAGGAAATGGAATTTGCTTTGCAGGGCGGAGGCCAAAGCTCAGCTGACGAGAGTTGTTAAATCATTTCACTATCAGCGTTGCGGGAAGACACCCCACCTTTGTTTGCTACGCTCCTCCTATGTCACCAGGAAACCTTCTCTGAAAAGCAGCGTCTTATCCAATACATTTCTGATGCTCTAGGAAGCATCGCTTCCCATGAGTGACACCTATTTATTTTGCCCCGTGGCTGCCTCCAATCAAGCAGGTGTCTCGGCCTCCAATAAAACAAGTATTTTTTTTTCAGGCAACACAATAAACCTGCACAAGAAGTTGTCGTTTTCTGTTCTGCTGTTTCCATTCTGCTGCAGTTCGTCTTCCACCCAAAACTCTGTTATTTGCCTCGCTGTCCTTTGCGGCAAAACTTTGTGACTTTCACAATTAGCAAAGTCACGTCCTCAAAACATTATTCCACCCCGTTCATTTCAACGCAATGGAAATGCAATTCAGATTGAGGGGGAGTGGTGTAATTAATTACGTATTGTTTGCAGACTGAAGGCCGCCGCGGAATGCCGGTTGTATTTGCTGGATTGATTTCTGTCCCAGACATGGGAAAAAATACGTAATTTTCAGCCTGTTTCTGCTTAAATCGGAATCCTTAGACATTTCTAGGTGCGAGTGGGGATGTGTGAACACGCCCTCAAGCACAAATCTCTCTTTGAAATTGCCTTCCACTGCCTGGAGAAATATCTCTAGCTTTATTTATACCCCTCCTTTCTATATAAAATGCCATGGGCCATGAAATATACTCGGAGTCGAGTGTGGATTTCATGCTCTTTATTCAGCTCATAGTATTGAGGAATGGAAGTTCCCCCAAAACGTCTGCTTTATATACATTATTTACACAATGGGACCCACGTGATTGGCTAATTCCGGGATTCTCCTGTAGGCCAATCAGGTTGCGGATTCACTTCCACCTGGAGCTGGATTGGGTGGCTCCTGTGGACCAATCAGACCGCTGCATTCTGGATCCTATTGTTCTAGGACCAATCAGACTGCTGCATTCTGGATCCTATTGTTCTAGGACCAATCAGACTGCTGCATTCTAGATCCTATTGTTCTAGGACCAATCAGACTGCTGCATTCTGGATCCTATTGTTCTAGGACCAATCAGACTGCTGCATTCTGAATCCTATTCAACTCAGTACATAACAGGCAACTATATCGCATCCCCTCTGCTCCTGACTGCAAGCTTCTGAATTCAAGCCCAGCCACATCTGCTAAGCTAGGAGATTTTGCATGCTGGCTACAAAACAACAACAACAAAAAACCGCTTTTACATACCAGGCGGCCTGTTAATAGCCAGGTTCCGGAAGTGGCTGCCTTTGATCATTTCGACAGACAGGCGCCCCGTCGTGGCATTGTAGGATAGGCCCACCAGCAGTTCTGGAACCCCTCCGTGTGACAGGGACTGGGTCGAAGAAGCACTGTCGCTGTGAGAGATGGCCGAGAGACTCATCTGGGATCCTCCGCTCTGTTGGGGATGGAGAACAGAGAGTAAGCATTAACCAGCAGTTGGAGGGAACGTTATTTCATATGTGGTGGACTTGTAAAAGGGTAAAAGAGTACACGGGCTGTGAACGTGATCTGTGTGGGAAGCACATTCGCAACCCGCAGCATTTGCAACCCGTAGCGCCCCGTGTGTGCGCACGTGCGGGTTGCGATTCAGCGCTTCTACACATGTGCAAAGCGCGATTTAGCACTTCTGCACATGCACGAAACCCGGAAGTAACCCATTTCAATACTGGCGGGTTTCGGCGCATCCATAACCCGAAAAAACACAACCTGAAGCGTCTGACCTGAGGTATGACTGTATTGGGAAATGATCCATAATGAATTGCAAAAAAATGTTTAAAAGTACTTTCCCCAAAAAACCCAGAGTCCTTTCTGTTGGAGATAATTCAGACTGAAATTCCCAGGTGTCAGAAAAGGTTTTTTTATGTATGCCACTACTGCGGGCCGTGTTTCATTAGCCCAAAAACGGAAAACGAGCGAGGTTCCAACCAAAGAACCTGCGGGACCAGAGATTCTTAGAAGACTGGAGTAAATATTTGAACTATATGGAAAGCAATTGTAATAAGCAGATTACGCTAGTAGGACTGCAAGAAGTTCTGTAAGGAGGATTATACGAAACATTGCAAGGAAGAGAATTATTAGTTAATGACAATTAAAAGTAACAGAGAAATTAAGAAATTAACCTGGCTTGAGAGCAGTACATGTGAAAAGGATCTAGGAGTCTTGGTTGACCACAAACTTTACATGAGCCAACAGTGTGACGCGGCAGCTAAAAAAGCCAATGCAATTCTGGGCTGCATCAATAGGAGTATAGCATCTAGATCAAGGGAAGTAATAGTGCCACTGTATTCTGCTCTGGTCAGACCTCACCTGGAGTACTGTGTCCAGTTCTGGGCACCACAGTTCAAGAAGGACACTGACAAACTGGAGCGTGTCCAGAGGAGGGCAACCAAAATGGTCAAAGGCCTGGAAACGATCCCTTATGAGGAACGGCTAAGGGAGCTGGGCATGTTCAGCCTGGAGAAGAGGAGGTTAAGGGGTGATATGATAGCCATGTTCAAATATATAAAAGGATGTCACATAGAGGAGGGAGAAAGGTTGTTTTCTGCTGCTCCAGAGAAGCGGACACGGAACAATGGATCCAAACTACAAGAAAGAAGATTCCACCTAAACATTAGGAAGAACTTCCTGACAGTAAGAGCTGTTTGACAGTGGAATTTGCTGCCAAGGAGTGTGGTGGAGTCTCCTTCTTTGGGGGTCTTTAAGCAGAGGCTTGACAACCATATGTCAGGAGTGCTCTGATGGTGTTTCCTGCTTGGCAGGGGGTTGGACTCGATGGCCCTTGTGGTCTCTTCCAGCTCTATGATTCTATGATTCTAAGTGATAAAGAACGGAAAATCTTCAGAGGCTGTTGACGGAAGTCTAAAATATTGTATAAGATAAGAAGTTATGTTAAATGACTGCTGGAAAAGATATGTTTAAAAATTAATAAACATGTATATATAAAAAAGAAAAGTCTCAGTAAAATTTATGGGGGATGGGACCACGTTAGGTGGCTTCTTCCAGCCTAAAAACTTACACACAAGTTGCTCCTTGGCTCCAAGACTAGCGTGACCTTCATTTCCCCTTCCTGGTTCAGGTGGCTGAGATAAAACAGGTGTTCCCCCATCATCCTCTCCTTGATCATTTTGCGCACGGAGTAGAGGCGGAACCGGAGGGCGTAGCTGCTCAGCTCCTCCGGCGCCAACTTGCTGAAGGTCACCTTGTCCTTGAACCCGGGGCTGGGGCCTCGCTGGACGCTGGTCTTCCCTCTCTGCTTCTTGCTGGGCATCAGGACCACGTGCACCTGCCAGGAGCTGGCTCCGCTGCGGTCCTTGTCGGGAATCTCCTTCGCCTCCAGGACCGTCACCAGCAGCTTTTGGCTCGAGGGCTTGTACTCAAAGAGGACGTCCAGGTCGCCGCACTTGGAAATTGGCACACGGCTGCTTGGCGGAGCCGGAAGGGCACTCGCTCCTTCGTGATCCTGTGGAGGAGATATATAATGTGGGTAAAAAAATAAGTAATATTAATATTGTAATAGGGATGCGGGTGGCGCTGTGGGTTAAACCACAGAGCCTAGGACTTGCTGATCAGAAGGTTGCGGTTCGACTCCCCGTGACGGGGTGAGCTCCTGTTGCTCGATCCCTGCTCCTGCCAACCTAGCAGTTCGAAAGCACATCAGAGTGCAAGTAGATAAATAGGTACCGCTGTGGCGGGAAGATAAACGGCATTTCCGTGCGCTGCTCTGGTTCACCAGAAGCGGCTTAGTCATGCTGGCCACATGACCCGGAAGCTGTACGCCGGCTCCCTCGGCCAATAAAGCGAGATGAGCGCCGTAACCCCAGAGTCGGTCACGACTGGACCTAATGGTCAGGGGTCCCTTTACCTTTACCTTAATATTATAACAATTTATTATTTATACCCCACACATCTGGATGAGTTCCCACATCCACTCTGGGCAGCTCCCAGCAGAATATTAAACAGAATAAAACATCAAGCTGGGAATTTGGGTTAAAAAGACATAACCTAAGAAATGTTCTGCAGTTCTCACTGTGGCCAAGTATATACAGTGGTACCTCTGGATGCGAACGGGATCCGTTCCAAAGCCCCGTTCACATCCTGAAGCGAACGCAACCTGCATCTGCACGTGCGTGGGTCGCGTTTTGCCGCTTCCGCGCATGCGCGTGACATCATTTTGAGCGTCTGCGCAAGCGGCGAAACCTGGAAGTAACGTGTTCCGTTACTTCCGGGTCGCCGCGGAGCGCAAGCCGAAAATATTTAAGCTGAAGCGTATTCATCCCGAGGTATGACTGTACCAACCATCATTTCTCTGATGAAAATAGGGATGTCCTGTTGCAATAACAACAACAACAACCTCCTGCCCAACTGTCTGGGTTGCCCCAGCCACTCTGGGCGGCTTCCAACATATATATAAAAATGTAATAAAACACTGAACATTAATAAACTTCCCTATGCAGAGCTGCCTTCAGATGTCTCCTAAAGGTTGTATAGCTACTCATCTCCTTAGCTCAGGGGTCTCATAACTCCATACCCTCCAACGTTTCTCTGATGAAAATAGGGACGTCCTAGCATACTGTCCAACATTTCTGCCATGGAATTCTACTCAGTATTGATCCAGAGTAGATTCCAATGGATAGTCAGCAGAGTAAAACCTTAAACATGTTGCATGATTCCCGAAAAATAGACCAGAGCCAATTAATATTTCATCCAGCAGAGCTTTACTGCTACTGAAGGCAAATGAGCATAATGGTCACAAATCCAATACAATCAAGATTAGCACTGCCCGTAAGAAATCCAGTTGCAGAAGACTTAATTAAAACTTACATTAACTTTACCTTACCTTACAATAACTTAACACTAAGCATACTATGTACAGAACACCACACCAGAAGGAAAAGAGATAGAAAGAGAAAATGAAACCCAGGCTCCTTCTGGCCCTACTTTTATAGTCAGCATGACCTTGACAGAAGAGAAAAGAGAACTAGTTTTTTTTTTTTTTGCATTTTAATTTTTTTTTATTAATTTCATTATTTATACATTATATCCATATTTCAACACATCTCATACATTTTGAACTTCCTTCAGCGTCGTTGACATTCATTCGTGTTTGTATCTTTAAGTCACATTCCATCCTTTCATATTGCCATTCGTACCTCCCTTTATACATTATTTCGATTAAACAATACTTGTTAGTTCTTTACAGTGCCTCTTTAAATCCCACTAGCGTTGTATTTACAAAACATTTGTTCTCCAGATAACCCACAAATTTCCCCCAGTCTTCAATAAATTTTTGATCCTTTAAGTATCTTATTTTCCCTGTTAATTTATCCAACTCGGCATATTCTGTCAGTTTTGCTCTCCACTCTGCAACCGTTGGGATTTCTTCCTGCTTCCACCTCTGGGCTACCACAATTCTGGCTGCCGTAACCGCGTACTGGAAGAGTTTGCAATCCTTTCTCCTAATGTCCTTTCCCACAATACCTAATAGAAAGGCTTCTGGCTTTTTTACAAAGGTATAACTTAACATCTTTTTCAGTTCATTGTAGATTTCCTCCCAGAAGCTTTTAACTTTCTTGCACTCCCACCATTGATGGTAAAAAGTCCAGCACTTGTTATCTACCTTATACATCTTAGCCAGTTTTACAGGTGTCATATACCACCTGTATAGCATCTTCATCATATTTTCCTTAAGTAACGTACAGGCCGTAAATTTTATATTCACTCTCCATAGCTTTTCCCAGTCCTCCATTTGGATATTATAACCGAAATCCCTTGCCCATTGTACCATCACTGACTTCACTTCCTCATCCTTCGTATTCCACTCCAACAATATTTTATACATTTTTGAGAGGTTTTTATGTTCGTTGTTTATTATCTCTTTTTGGAATGTCGATTCTTTTTCCTCATATCCCCTTTCCTTCACCTCTTTTTTAAACATCTCGTTTATCTGGAAGTAGTGCAGCCAGTCCTGTGTAAATACTTTAACCTGATCGTATGGTTTGACTTTCCACTTCCCTCCTTCATTAATAACCATTTCTCCATACTTCCCCCACTTTTCTTCCATATTAACTTTCTTTACGCTTATTATCTCCAGCGGGGATAGCCAGTGTGGTGTTTTCGGCTCTAATATATTTTTATATCTGTCCCAAACCTCTATTAGTGGACCCTTAAAAATGTGACTGCAAAATCCCTTGTGCACTCTCTTTTTATCCCTCCATAGGTACGCATGCCACCCAAATTTGTTATTATACCCTTCAAGGTCTAATAGCTCTTTATTCTCCAACTTTACCCATTCTTTTATCCAACACAGGCATGTTGCTTCGTAATACAATCTCATGTCTGGTAGGGCAAAGCCCCCTCTTTCTGTTGCATCTGTTAACAACTTAAATTTGATTCTGGGCTTCTTCCCTTCCCAGACATAAGAGAACTAGTTTAAACCAACTTCTCGGAAGGAATAACCCAAACATCACAAACCTTCTGCTTGTTTCTTTCGCACAGAGAAGCTTCCAGAACCCTCTTGAATTAATTAAAATAGGAAAGATCTCTACACATCAGATCAATACTTTCTGCACTAAGAAATGCAAAGTGACAATTTCAATTATTGTTTGTTTGTTTGTTTGTTTGTTTGTTTGCACCCCACCCATCTGACTGAGTTGCCCCAGCCACTCTGGGACATTCTAAGGAAAAGCAGGACATTCCAGGATCAGATCAGAAACTGGGACGGATTCTGTAAATCCAGGACTGTCCCTGGAAAATAGGGACACTTGGAGGGCCTGTAACTAGACATCCACGGGAAGCTTGCAAACAGGACTTAAGTGCAACAACAATACTTTCTTTTTTTATATATAAAAAATTTTATTGAAAGTTTTTTGATACAATAAGCAAAGAAAAACAACATAAGCAAAAAAAAAACGAAAGAAAAACAAACATAAAATTTAACATCTTATAATAACCAACTTTTCTTCATTTTTGGACTTCCTCAGGTCTCTCGCTCCTACTTTCCAAATTTATAGAACTTTAATCAGCAATTTATCTCCTTATTTCCATTCTTATTGTACACATTTCCAATGTTTTATCCCTAACTTTGAATATTTCCATTTAAGTTTTAGATACCTAATTTTACCATAATATTTATTCAAAATTTATTTTTCTCATATAATTCACTCATTCTCATAGTCTTTTCACCAAACTTTATGGTGCCCTGTTAATTTCAAATCTCTCATCCTTCTTAGCACTCATATAGTTTACAGTGTTTTTGTAGGTAGTCCTTAAATTTCTTCCAATCCTCTTCCACTGATTCCTCTCCCAGGTCTCGGATTCTGCCAGTCATTTCTGCTAGCTCCATGTAGTCCATCAGTTGCATCTGCCATTCTTCCAGCGTGGGCAAATCTTGAGTTTTCCAATGTTTGGTGACAAGTATCCTTGCTGCTGTTGTTGCTTACGCAACAACAGTACTTTCCCCTCTTGGGATTCCGGCCAGAAAGTCTGGACCCTTGCGGTGGTATTAAAATTCCGGGATCACGTAATTTCTTTGGAGGGGTAAAGAGCTCCGAAGTCCTCCCAGCTGCGAAAACTGCAACCAGGGCCTTAATGCATTTTCAAGCTACTATCAGCCAAGGAAGATCTTTGATACAGGACTTTTAGCCTGCCTGCTGTCAGCTGCTTAGAGTGTTCTTCAATATAATAACAGTTATTTTTGTGCTCTGTGGTTCTCTGTAAGCCTCGCTGCAATTTACACTTTGCAATTGCAACAACACTTTGCCTTGCTTTGTTGTGAACGAATATTCGGAGGCAAGCTGCATGGCAATAGGAATCGCTGTAGCTCCATGATTCTGGAGTTTTGTCAGACTGCAGGCCAAGAAGCCAAGCGAAAGCAGGATCTTAGACCAGGGATCCAGTCTCTTCTCTTGGCATTAGGTGTTGGGACAGAGGCCAGTGGGAGGTAAGGGAAACACAAAGGAGCCAAATAATTACTATTATCAGTGCTATTTTACTAGAAAAAAGAGGTGCCGGAACACTCAAAGAACGTCTCCCTTGTTGTCTTATAATGGTAATGGCACATACCTGAGAGGTGCCAGAACTGAGCTCCAGTGAGTTCCGGCTGAAAATAACTATTATTATTATTATTATTACCATCATCATTATTAAAATGTGTAGACCAGAGGTCAGCAACTTTTTTCAGCCATGGGCTGGTCCACTGTCCTTCAGACCATGTGATGGGCCGGACTATATTTTAGAAAAAAGATATGAACGAATTCCTACGCCCCACAAATAACCCAGAGATGCATTTTAAATAAAAGCACACATTCTACTCATGTAAAAACACACTGATTCCTTGACCGTCCGTGGGCTGGATTTAGAAGGCGATTGGGCCACATCCAGCCCACAGGACTTAGGTTGCCTATCCCTGGTGTAGACTGCCCTTCATCCATAGATATTAGGGTGGTTCACAAGATAAAATTATAATATAAAAAACACAACGCATAATAAAAATAAGAACAAAACAACAACAACCAATAATACCCCTCCCACAACACATTCAAAGGGGCATTAGATGTCAATCAGCCAAAGGCCTGGTTGAAGAGGAACTTTTTCACCTGGCACTAAAAGTGTATAATGAAGGTGACCAGCGAGCTTCCTTGGGGAGAGCATTCCACAAATGGGGAGGCGCTGCAGAAAAGGCCCATTATCATGTTGCCACTTTCCGGACCTCTCATATATGAGGCACACGCAAAACAGCTGGTCTCATGGAGAGGTGGTCCTTGAGATATTGTAGTCCTGAGTCATTGAAGGCTTTATGGGTCATAGGATTGTAGTCCAACTGGATGACTGCAACAGTGCTCTCTCCCCTTTTGATTCCCAATTACTGATTTGTTGTTTAATCGTTTAGTTGTGTCTGACTTTTCATGACCCCATGGACCAGAGCACGCCAGGCACTCCTGTCTTCCACTGCCTCCCACAGTTTGGTCAAACTCATGCTGGTAGCTTCAAGAACACTGTCCAACCATCTCGTCCTCTGTCGTCCCCTTCTCCTTGTGCCCTCCATCTTTCCCAACATCAGGGTCTTTTCCAGGGAGTCTTCTCTTCTCATGAGGTGGCCAAAGTACTGAAGCCGCAGCTTCAGGATCTGTCCTTCCAGTGAGCACTCAGGGCTGATTTCCTTCAGAATGGATAGGTTGGATCTTCTTGCAGTCCATGGGACTCTCAAGAGTCTCCTCCAGCACCAGAATTCAAAAGCATCAGTTCTTCGGTGATCAGCCTTCTTTATGGTCCAGCTCTCACTTCCATACATCACTACTGGGAAAACCATAGCTTTAACTATACGGACCTTTGTTGGCACGGTGATGTCTCTGCTTTTTAAGATGCTGTCTAGGTTTGTCATCGCTTTTCTCCCAAGAAGCAGGCGTCTTTTAATTTTGTGACAGCTGTCACCACCTGCAGTGATCATGGAACCCAAGAAAGTAAAATCTCTCACTGCCTCTATTTCTTCCCCTTCTGTTTGCCAGGAGATGATGGGACCAGTGGCCATGATCTTCATTTTTTTGATGTTGCTCTTCAGACCATATTTTGCACTCTCCTCTTTCACCCTCATTAAAAGGTTCTTTAACTCCTCCTCACTTTCTGCCATCAAGGTTGTGTCATCTGCATATCTGAGCTCGTTGATATTTCTTCCGGCGATCTTAATTCCGGCTTGGGATTCATCCAGTCCAGCCTTTCGCATGATGAATTCTGGATATAAGTTAAATAAACAGGGAGACAATATACAGCCTTGTCGTACTCCTTTCCCAATCAGTTCTTCCATATCCAGTTCTAACTGTAGCTTCTTGTCCCATCTAGAGATTTCTCAAGAGACAGATGAGGTGATCAGGCACTCCCATTTCTTTAAGAACTTGCCATGAAGGAGCCAACTACTGATATTCAGAGGCAAACAGTAGCCATCGATAGTCACACAGTGGTCTGAGAAGCAGGGAGGAACAGATGGAGGAAGAAAGAGCTTAGGAGGAATTAGGGTGGATGGTGATGGCAGCTGAAGAACGGAAGGAACAAGGAGAATGGGACTGAGGGGAAAAAACCCTGCTTAGGGGCTGGAGGGAAGAAAGTAGAAGAAGAAGAGTTTGGATTGGATATCCCGCTTTATCACTACCCTAAGGAGTCTCAAAGCGGCTAACATTCTCCTTTCCCTTCCTCCCCTACAACAAACACTCTGTGAGGTGAGTGGGGCTGAGAGGCTTCAGAGAAGTGTGACTAGGCCAAGATCACCCAGCAGCTGCATGTGGAGGAGCGGGGAAGCGAACCCGGTTCACCAGATTACGAGTCTACTGCTCTTAACCACTACACCACTGTGGGAGTCATAAAGCCAGAGGCTGAGGTTTTGTAAATACTGCAGGGGCCCCCTGACATTCCTCTGGGCAATGATTACCTTATACGGAGAGGGGAGTGTCAAGCCTTGACCGGATGAGGTAACATGAGATTGGCAAACGGCCATGCGGCTGGACAGAACAAAGCACAATAAAAAGTTACCGGAGAGGAGAAGAAGCATGAACGAGCTGCCCTCTCATATCATGGAAATATTACTGGCTTCCTGCGTCTTTATTTTACTCTAAACAAGCACCACTTGACTGGCTGGCTCCAACAAGTGGTGCCCTCTCTGAGGCTCAATTAAAAGAAGAGGAAAACTTAAAAGAAAAGAGGCTGACTAAAGAAAGCAGTTGAGACGGACTTCAAAGGCTAAAAGGAAGCAGTGGGACGCTGACTTCAAACTTCAAGGCAGACTAAGAGGATTTTAAAAGACACTGTGAGAGGATTTTCGATCCAAGCAGTGGATATCATCGGCTCACTTCGTCCGGAAAGGATTGCAAAGCGCTTATACATCTTTAAAAAAAGATCCCGGTGAGTCGATCCCTTTTTTTTATATTGATTTTAGAAATATGGGCAGTTCCCTGTCATCTCCGCAACAGAAATTTTTAAGAGACTTAAAATTTCTCCTCTCCTCCAACAAATTGGAAGTTCCTGATGGCGATTTGATACAGCTCATTCTGGCCATCGATGAACATTGTCCCTGGTTCCCTTTTAATGGAAAATGGGAAATAAAACATTGGGATACGATCAGGACTCATTTGCATGGACATCCCAGCATAGGAATTCGAATTTTAAATGCTTGGTGCAAGATTCGTTATGCTATGGGCTCTCTATCACCAAAAAATATCTCCATGGCTACATTGCCAAAACAACCTTCAGCTTCATTAATTCAGCATGCTGCTATGCCATGTGTTCCAGCACTTGCTTTGCCAGCACCCCCAGACCCCAAGCCTCCAGATTACAGTGCCTCACCAGAGGACCCAATCCTGCAAAAATACAGTGGTCTGGCTGGAAATGACCCTGCTCTTTCAGCGGCAGAACAAGCTACCCCCTTTCAACGTGCAGTACTTGCCTGTTCCTTATCACAGGATACCATGGCATTCCCTGTTATTGTGCCCCCTACTGGTGCTCCAGCAGGAACTCAAGCCCAGCACCAACCCTTTGACTTTAAAATCTTGAAAGAGCTCCAATTGTCAGTTAGGACAAATGGACTTCAAGCACCATTTACACAGGCTCTTTTAGAAGCCACATTAGCCCAGCTGTTGGTGCCAGATGACATCAAGCTTTTGGCACGTACAGTTTTACCCCCATCAGCAGGTGTACTGTTTGCTCACGAATGGGAAGCTGCCTGCCGTGGTTATGCTCCAGCGTTGTTACAACAAGCAAGAGGGAATAATCCTAATCTTACCCTCGCAGATGTAATGGATGCTATGATGGGGCGTGGGCCCTTTGATCAGGCTTCAGTGCAAGCCACACTGCTGCAGATCTTATTGAGGGATACTGCTCTTGCTGCTCAACAAGCAATGAGAAAAATCCCGGAACCCTCCAGTATTCAGTCTAGGTGGGGTTCAATCAGACAAGAACCTAGAGAATCATATTCTTCCTTTATGGACAGGCTGATTACAGCAGTGAGTAGACAAATTGAAAATCCTGAAGCCAAACAAATAATTATCAAACAATTGGCCTTTGAAAATGCAAATGAGGATTGTAAGGTTGCGTTACAACTGATAATACACAATCCTGCCACAGACACAGCAGCTATGCTTCGCATTTGTCAGTCTGTTGGTACAGCCACCCACAAGGCCCATTTGCTGGTGGCAGCGCAAAATAAAAACCAGCCTGTGGCCACCGATACATTTCCAGCGTGGCAAACCAAGATCATTGATACCTCAGTGTGGGTAGAGTGGCCTCCACCAAAGGAAAAATCCGCAGCAATGGCACCATCTCGTTTTTGAACAGCTTATTTCTGAACAATTGACTTTCGGCCACATTGAACTGTCTTCATCCCACTGGCCCCAGCAGACAGGAACGGTTTGCTTTTACATTGCCAGTATATAACAATTCGCAGCCCACCCAGCGATATCAGTGGGTTGTCCTGCTGCACAGCATGCGGAACTCCCCTACACTTTGTCAGCATTTTATGGATGAAGCATCGAAACCTTTCCACATGCGCCACCTAGAGGTGCTGAACACCAGCTGCATCTGGCAGTGTTTGCTACACCATTGTTGCCAACAGGAATCTTATATGCACAGACGGCCAAGAAGAAGACTATCTACATTATACCCCTCCAAAGAACATTTATTCAGTAATTGAATCCACATCAGACATTGTGATTAAAGGACGTTCACGTGCTATGGCTTTGAGCGGTTTTGATGTTGCATCAATTTATTTGCCTTTTTCACAGACTGAACAGCAGCATTTATTGATCACAAATGCTGCCGTGCAAATCGCCTTAGCGGATTTTATAGGTGTCATAATTTTTAACCCCCCAAAGGATGACCGTTTGACATTTCTGACACAGGTCACCTATGTTTTGGCTACCCCCTTGTCTCTCACACCTCTCCCCTCTGCACTAACCCTTTTCACGGATGGAACAAGAAGTAGGGGAGTAGTGACATGGGAGGAGGGAGGAAAATGGAAATGTTTATTTACCTCTCCACAGTCTTCTGCCCAGCGAGCTGAACTAGCGGCTGTGATTCTTGTCTTTCAATCCTTTCCTACTCAACCTTTCAACCTTATTGTGGATACTCAGTATGTATATCGCCTTTTTGCTATTTTACCAATATCTTATATAACTCCTTCCTTGGATTTTGACTTATTTTCCTTGTTTCTTGTCCTGCAGGCTTTACTTCAGCACAGAGAGTTCCCTTATTATGTTGCACATCTTCGCTCCCACACATCGCACCCAGGGTATTTAGCAGAGGGCAATGCAAGAGCAGATGCAGCGTTGAAGAACATTTCTGCCTTTTCTCTTTTTTCTGATCCTATACTATGTCATAACACTTTTCATCTCCCTGCGAAAGCATTGGCTAAGCAGTTTTCTATTCCCTTGGCCCAAGCAAGGGATATAGTTTCCCTATGTGCTACTTGTTCTAAATCTCAGCTGGCCGTTCCTTTTGATGCTGTCAATCCTAGGGGCACGTCTGCATTGGCGTGTTGGCAGATGGATGTCACACACACACCTGTGTTGGCTCCACTCTCCAAGGTTCACCTCACGGTGGACACCCACCCATGAGGGGGGAAACAGCTCGTCATGTGATCCAGCACACCATTCGCTGTTTCTCAGTCATGGGTAAACCTGCGCGCATCAAAACTGATAATGGTCCAGCATATATTTCTAAAACATTTTCGGAATTTTGTATGTTGTGGAATATGAAATTAACTCATGGTATACCCTTTAACTCCACAGGGCAAGCGATAGTGGAAAGAGCGCACCTGACGTTCAAAACACTATTGCTTAAACAGCTTGGCGGCCGAAGCATACCAACAGCGGATATCCCTTCGGTTGTTCACCAAGTTCTTTTTGTGCTTAACCATATCTTATATCCACATAACAGGACCCGTACCCCCACTGAATTGCATTTTAGGAAGGAGGAGACACTCCCTCGCCCCTTGGTGGTGTACCGACGCTTGCCTGATCCCGCATGGCATGGACCTGTCCCGCTGATTACGTGG
Source organism: Podarcis melisellensis (assembly GCF_964234715.1). NCBI lineage: Eukaryota > Metazoa > Chordata > Lepidosauria > Squamata > Lacertidae > Podarcis > Podarcis melisellensis. Next base: position 9,400,354 of record NC_138528.1, on the reverse strand, counting down.
GGATGAGGATACGCGGCAGTGGACGTAGAGGACAAGCCTTTGTGAGTTCCAGCTCGATGCGTGCGGCCATGGCGAGCATCTTCAACCGCGGAAGCGCCTTCCTAACCATTGCCTTGCCATCCTTTGCTGCACCGTTATACAAGGAAGAGAAGCAGACGACCCAGTCCAGTTGAAACCACCATATTTCACCTTATCAGCTGGCAAGCCGCAGTCATCAGAATCCTACTCTGGCTGGCAGCATCCACGGCTCAGCCACTCTCGAACTATAAGAACTGTGTTGTTGAATAAGACTTTTAGGGGAGAAAATTATCATAAGATATGGAGGGATAATACTTTTGTACAAGATATAATTATGTTTACTAGTTTATTGCATGCTTCTAAATGTTGGTTATGTATGCACATGCCCCCCTTTGCCAGCCATTCAGGCATAATGCTTCATGGTGTGCCTGTCAATGGATCTTTTCGATTTACAAATATTATATCCCCTAAGCAAACTTTTTGGCCTCCAGTACAATTGACCCTCCATGAGCCTGCCCCCATTTGTTTTCAAATTAGAGAGGGGAAAGAATCATGGGGTATATATCCAAACTGTCAATATACATTGAAATTCATGTTTAATAGCTCTTGTTCTCTTACAGGAACATACAGTGACCAATCTCAGTCTGTAGGAGAGACACGAGTGCATGGCTAATAAACTAGAAAGGAAGCCTACCATGCAGCTTGGAATCGGAATTCTTATATTCTTGGCTTCCGGATGGAAGTTGGCTTCGACATTTATTGATTTTAGTGATTATTATAGTAGTTATTTGCATTATTTTGTGTTGCTATATACAATGTATTCCTTCTTTAATTTCTATGTGTACTGCATAGTTCTCCAGTCCGCGGCCCGCATCCGGTTTCACAAGAGTCACTTATCGCACTCGATATTGGAACGGAAATATAGGCCTCTGATTAAAAAATAAAGAAAGAGGGCATGTGGGAGTCATAAAGCCAGAGGCTGAGGTTTTGTAAATACTGCAGGGGCCCCCTGACATTCCTCTGGGCAATGATTACCTTATACGGAGAAGGGAGTGTCAAGCCTTGACCGGATGAGGTAACATGAGATTGGCAAACGGCCATGCGGCTGGACAGAACAAAGCACAATAAAAAGTTACCGGAGAGGAGAAGAAGCATGAACAAGCTGCCCTCTCATATCATGGAAATATTACTGGCTTCCTGGGTCTTTATTTTACTCTAAACAAGCACCACTTGACTGGCTGGCTCCAACACACCACACTGGCTCTCAGTGCAGGAATCTGGAGAAAGCATTGAGGCATAACATGAGAGAATCATGAGTTCCCAGCTTAAAACAGGCTAATCCCCGAAAGCCATCACTACTACTGCAAAAAAAAAGTAGCATAAATAACGGTGAGCTTTTTCTGGCACCTTGAACCCATGGCCTTCTGCAGGTGCTTCAACCTGCGATAATTTCTCCTTCAACACATTTGTACAATACAGAAGTGTATTGTGCCATGAAAATTACAGTGTGGGAGGCTGGCCTAATTCCTAGCCAACTGTGCTGCAAACATCTTTGTTACGCCTTCAGGGTAACAAAGCCAAAGCATAGATACTGTTGTAGATTCTTTGGGGGGGGGACGATAACTCCCTAAACCCTAGAAATTAATAAATGGTAGGATTTTGATTATTTGTGGCATGAAGGGAGAAATAAAAACTACAGAGGAATTCCTCAGCTAGCCTAGGCAAGATGACCCGGTCAAGCTAAGGCCATCAAGAAAAAATAGAGGGTCATTGGCAATGCAAGAGAACTGTCCTCCCTCATTGACCTGGGGTGACAGGAAAAGAGAGGTTTTTTTAGCAAGGTGTGCTGGGAAGAAGAAGGGGAGAGAGACTAGGATCCATCTTGGGCAGGTTGGCTGAAGGCTGGCTGGGCAAGATGCCATGGACCCCAGGACTGCACTGCTGTGGGGTACAAGCCCATCTTCAAATGACCATGCTGTAAGATCTGGACTCCCTCCATGCAGACTGAAGGTGTCAATAGGTGAATGAACCATATTTCTTAAAGCAATGACAGTCTCTGCCATGTCTTAATTCTCCAAAGGAACACAGACCCTGGATGAGTGCCTGGGTCCCCATGGAATCTTGTAGAGAGAGGGGCACCAACTTTTGTAACATAGAATCATAGAATCATAGAGTTGGAAGAGACCACAAGGGCCATCGAGTCCAACCCCCTGCCAAGCAGGAAACACCATCAGAGCACTCCTGACATATGGTTGTCAAGCCTCTGCTTAAAGACTTCCAAAGAAGGAGACTCCACCATACTCCTTGGCAGCAAATTCCACTGTCGAACAGCTCTTACTGTCAGGAAGTTCTTCCTCATGTTTAGGTGGAATCTTCTTTCTTGTAGTTTGGAACCATTGCTCCGTGTCCGCTTCTCTGGAGCAGCAGAAAACAACCTTTCTCCCTCCTCTATGTGACATCCTTTTATATATTTGAACATGGCTATCATATCACCCCTTAACCTCCTCTTCTCCAGGCTAAACATGCCCAGCTCCCTTAGCCGTTCCTCATAAGGCATCGTTTCCAGGCCTTTGACCATTTTGGTTGCCCTCCTCTGGACACGTTCCAGTTTGTCAGTGTCCTTGAACTGTGGTGCCCAGAACTGGACACAGTACTCCAGGTGAGGTCTGACCAGAGCAGAATACAGTGGCACTATTACTTCCCTTGATCTAGATGCTATACTCCTATTGATGCAGCCCAGAATTGCATTGGCTTTTTTAGCTGCCGCGTCACACTGTTGGCTCATGTCAAGTTTGTGGTCAACCAAGACTCCTAGATCCTAGAAACACAAATGCTTTCCACCTCCTCACCTCTGAGTTGCACATGAGCATCTTCTGGCTAAATGTGAAATCGAGCCATAGTTTTTTGTATTTTCCAGTGAGTCTTGCAGGCAAACCCTTCTGCCTTTTTGCAGAACATTTATTTTGATGAAACAAAACCAGGGTGGGAGGGAAGAGAGAGAGAGAGAGAGAGAGAGAGAGAGAGAGAGAGAGAGAGAGAGAGAGAGAGACAGTCAGGTGTTCAGCTTCCTGGGTGCATGTGTTTCCTCTTCGAAGGTGCTCTTTAATCTCAGACTAGAAAGAGTTGCTATAGAGACCCCTCCTTTCTATTTAAACATGAGCACGCGCTGAAAAGAACAGGACATTCAAGGACTAGAGCAAGCCTACCCAAGCTTAACGGCTTTTGTTTCCACTGAAGCTTTTTAACCTTGATTTGTTTAAAATCATCTTGATGTTTTCCTGCTGCTGATCGCTGTTTTAATTGTTTGCATGTTGCCTTGATTGCCAGCTGGCCGTCGGGTGTTTGGGAAGGGATGCACTAAGGGTTTTGCAAGCCCTGTGCTCAGAGCTCTCACACCTTCCAAGTGTCCCTATTTTCCAGGAACAGCCCTGGAATTACAAAATCTGTGATTTGATCACAGAATGTCCCTAATTCCCCTGCCAGTGCCACCACCAAGAGTTCGGGGAGGTGGGTGAGCTGGCACCTGTCCCGAGCAGCTGTGGCAGTGAGGGAGCATCCCATGGCCTCTCCCTGGTCCTGAATGGGGTAACTGTGCCCCTGAAGGACCAGGTGTGCAGCCTGGGAGTCATTTTGGACTCGCAGCTGTCCATGGAGGCATAGGTCAATTCTGTGCCCAGGGCAGCTGTTTACCAACACCATCTGGTACACAGGCTGAGACCCTACCTGCCCACGGACTGTCTCACCAGAGTGGTGCATGCTCTGGTTATCTCTTGCTTGGACTACTGCAATGCGCTCTACGGGGGGCTACCTTTGAAGGTGACCCGGAAACTGTAATTAATCCAGAATGCAGCAGCTAGACCGGTGATTGGGAGTGGCTGCCAGGACCACATAACACCGGTCCTGAGAGATCTGCATTGGCTCCCAGCACAATTCTCTCTTCTCATGAGGTGGCCAAAGTATTGGAGCCTCAGCTTCAGGATCTGTCCTTCCAGTGAGCACTCAGGGCTGATTTCCTTCAGAATGGAGAGGTTGGATCTTCTTGCAGTCCATGGGACTCTCAAGTGTCTCCTCCAGCACCATAATTCAAAAGCATTGATTCTTGGGCGATCAGCCCTCTTTATGGTCCAGCTCTCACTTCCATACATCACTACTGGGAAAACCATAGCTTTAACTATACGGACCTTTGTTGGCAAGGGACTCCCTGTAAATCCCCATGATTCCCCATCACATGGGGTGTGTGTGAATATTTTGCCACGTTTGAAAGCGACGTAACTCACTGGCTTAAGGAATTTGGATTTTGGCTGTGAGAAGCTCCTTCTGGCCAGAGTTACCTGCAATGTCAGGAACAGACAACCTGTGCCTGACGTACCTGCCTCTTCTGGTTGGAGCACCACAATGCTTGGCATTCTTCCCATCCTGTTTCATAATTCTGCTCCTTAGAAATGCTTGCTGAACGCATTCATTTTCCAAGGCTGCGCAGACTGAACAACTCTCTTCCGAGCTCAAACAATGTTCTTCATTTGAGCCCGGCGGAAAGATGTCATCAGCATTAGATTTAGCTGAATACGTCCTTCACTGCAAGCCACTCCCAGTACAACAACTGAATTTATATACGTGTGGTGGAAGAAAAAAATAAGCAAATAAGAGGAAAAAGGGGGAAGCAATATCCATCTAACAAAGCAAGCAATTACGGGAATGGCCCTGAAATGGTTTTTGTGGTTCCACCATCAAAAGCGAAGGGTTCTTTTAAAATAAAAAATTTAAAAATCCAAATAAGTGGATGTTTGAATGGAGTTTTAAGATACCGGAAATATTTTTAGAATATAAGAATAGCAGAGGCAGCCTTTTATCTCAGCCCCACAATGCAGCCAGACAAGCTACTCAGAGGAGGCTGAATGAAACCCAACTTTGCTGCTTTTTGTTTAGCCCAACAAACCATTGTGTGCTGGTGATGGAACAAGCGACAAGCTTCAGGGCTCTCCCCTTGGCTCATCTTCTTGGTTTGTTAAAATTGCAGATTCCGGCGACATCCAAACCAGGGAACTGGTTTAAGCGCTACTTACAAATCAAGACGGCAACCCACAGTTGAATCCTAGTTTACAAGCCAGGACTGTACACAGCACTTAAACCTATGGCAAACCTTTCTATTTTTAAAAAAGGCTGGGTGGTGAAGTAGTGTGGTGTAGTGGTTAGAACATTGGATTGGGACCTGGGAGGTAAAAGGTAAAGGGACCCCTGACCATTAAGTTCAGTCACGGATGACTCTGGGGTTGCGGCGCTCATCTCGCTTTACTGGCCAAGGGAGCCGGCGTACAGCTTCCGGATCATGTGGCCAGCATGACTAAGCCGCTTCTGGCGAACCAGAGCAGCGCACGGAAATGCCGTTTACCTTCCCACCGGAACAGTACCTATTTATCTACTTGTACTTTGACGTGCTTTCGAACTGCTAGGTTGGCAGGAGGAGGGACCGAGGAACGGGAGCTCACCCCGTCGTGGGGATTCAAACCGCCGACCTTCTGATCGGCAAGCCCTAGGCTCTGTGGTTTAGACCACAGCACCACCTGCGTTCAAATCCCCGCTCAGTCATGAATCTCACTGGGTGATCTTAGGCCAGTTACGGCCTCTCAGCCTGACCTACTTTACAGGGATGTTGTGGGGATCAGATGAGGAGGGGAAGGACCGTGTATGCTCCTTGGAGGAAAAGGTGGGATATATAGCAATAAATAAACAGACAAGTATTGTAAGATTTGAGTACAATTAAGCTGGTTAAAAACACACACACATCTGCCTCTGCATCTTATAATTCATAACAAATTGTGGGAAGAGAATCCTGCAGCCTAGGCAGCAGGATTTAATCTCTGCTCATTGGCTGATGAGCACAGCTGAGAGATGGGAGCAGATCCGTGAGAGGGTGAGGATTTAAAACGGAAGGGAAGGGGGACACTTGCAAAGGTCTTTGCAAGTCTCCTCCTTACCTTCTAATTTCCAATATCTCAAGCAAAGGCAGAGGACTGGAGAAATCCCCTCCTCTTTCAAATGAAGGGGAAAGGAGAAAAAGAGGCATATTTTGCAAGCAAAGCCAAAAGCACCCTTTGAAACAGGCTCCTTTAAAGGAAGGGGTGGAGGCTGCTTCAAAGAGTGCTTTGCAAGTCTCCCCATGTTCCTCTTTTTAATCTCTGACCCTGGTTTTACAGGGGAAGCTCAGGAAGACTTGAAAAGCCACAGAGAAATTCTGACATGTGGGAGGCCCCATGTCCCCTTGCAAAAAAAAAAGAGAGGAGGAAATGTGGATCTCTATTTTCCCGCTTTGAAATTGCAACACGAGCCCTTGCAGGAGAACTGATGCACTCATCTTTGTAGGCTTCGTCCCCTCAGAAAGGGCAACCAGGCCCACAATGTTCATCAGCTGTGGTAGGCACTAAAAATATTTAGGGAGGATATATATTTTCCTGCACAAAGACCTCTGGGTGGATCTGACACACAGAAAATGGCAGGTGCTCCTTTGCCTGCAAATTTCATCCACTTAAGTAAAAAAGGAAGAGGTTGCAGCTGTTTTAGATTCCCCATTATTGTCAATGAGGTGGAAACAGAACTTGAGATTTAACAGGGCATCTTCAAACCCGAATAACAGATTGAACTGGAATGAAACAGAGTGGATCTGAAACATATCAGACTGCTTCCGGGTGCTATTGGTACAAGAAAAAATCTATCAACTTAGAAGGAAGAGGAGGAGGAGGAAGAGCTGAGGACAGAAGGACATAAAGATATCTGATCCGCCATCTTGCTACCAGGGTGGCATTCAGAGGGGGCAGAATTCCCAGCCACTAGGGGGTGCTAGACTATCAACTGCCTTAACTATGGCTAAGGACCCATCAATGACTCAAACCTACAGAGCCACTAGTGAAAAGCAGATATTCCCAGTTTGTAGGGAACAAACCAAATTCTAAGTAGCCATCTGCCAAGTGCCGCTGTTTTAACTGTGGTTTGTTAACTTTGGTTAATGATAACCATGGGCTTACCATTATGTTCAGCAGACCATACTTTTGCTTGGTAATCTGAATCTGCCGGAAAGATTTTATGTTAAAAAAAACTGCAAACTGACGTATTTCAATAATAGCTGTCAAGCATGTGGAGGGGAGAGAAGTATCTGCAGCTGCAGAATTTTATAAAGCCTTGAAAGACCTCGTTTCCCAATCCCCTTCATAGCGATTGCTACAACATCCTTATCTGGAAAAGGATTCTGGCAGGCAAACGTGTTCTGTAAAAGCAGGCAAAGTCAGCCCTCCAGATGTTTTGGGACTACAACTCCCATCATCCCTAGCTAACAGGACCAGTGGTCAGGGATGGTGGGAATTGTAGTCTCAAAACATCTGGAGGGCCGAGTTTGCCTATGCCTGTGTAAGAGTCACTGCATGAATCGAAGTGATGGACACCACGTTCTCGAGGGCTGAGCAGGCGGGGTTTGCAGCTGCCTTATATATAAGGTCAGACGATGGGCCCATCGACCTACACTGATTGGCAGGGTCTTTCCAAGGTTTCAGACAGGAAGGGCTCACCCGAGAGGGTTTTCTTTCTGTCCCACCACTTTCCCTGGGGAAACCCACTGTTTACGGCTGAATCAGAGCAAATTTCAATCGGGTGTTCTGCAGATCGACTCTCGTTCCGATATAGCGGTAAACATTGGATCTTTCTGGGGAAAGCAGTGGCGCAAAGGAAAGCCTTCTAGAACCCCTGCCAAGAAGTCATGGACCAAACGGAAGAAACTGCAGGGCAAATGGAAGTGTGGGTGAGCATAAAGTGTCTCCTGGCCCTGGCATCTCTCCTGAAGGTGCCAGGAATTGAACCCAAGGCCTTGGGCATTCAAAGCAGATGATGTACAGTTAAGCTATGGCTTTGCCACCATGCACGTTGGTGGTGCTAGATAAATAATAGTAGTAGTCAAAAAGCATTCCATATTAATAACAACAACAACCACCTTTAGGAGTTATCTGAAGGCAGCACTGTATAGAGAAGTTTATTAATGTTCAATGTTTTACTATGTTTTTATATATGTTGGAAGCCGCCCAGAGTGGTTGGTGTAAGGCAGTCAGATGGGTGGGATATTTTGATGATGATGATGATGATGATGATGATTTTATTTGTACCCCCTCCATCTGACTGGGTTCCCCAGCCACTCTGGGCAGCTCCCAACAAATAGAAAAGCAGAATAAAACATCAGACATTAGAAACTTCCCTACATAGGTTACAGATGCTTCAGGCTGAGTTTTTTGGGGGTACGGACCCGCCAAAACCCGGAAGTACCGGAACGGGTTATTTCTGGGTTTCGGCAGTTGCACATGTGCAGAAGCGCTAAACTGCGGTTTGCGCATGCGCAGAAGTGCCAAATCCCAACCTGTGTGTGCGTAGACGCGCCGCTGCGGCTTGCAAACGCTGCGGGTTGTGAACGTGCATCCTGCACGGATCACGTTTGCAACCCGAGCGTCCACTGCACAGGACTGCCTTCAGATATCTTCTATATGGGCTTTCCATAACTGCAACTACACATTATCCATTCATACCAAATGGACTTAACACCCACAACCTTCCAGGCTGTGAGCGCACACGACGTTCCTAAAAAGGAGAGGTATCCCAATATTGAGTTTGACCAAACTGCAGGAGGCAGTGGAAGACAGGAGTGCCTGGCGTGCTCTGGTCCATGGGGTCACGAAGAGTCGGACACGACTAAACGACTAAACAACAAATCCCAATATTACAGTGCTCTTTCATTCATTAACTCATTTCATGACATTAAAACATGGTAAACAGAAATGCAGCCGCCCTAGAGAACACATCTAAGAAGGAATGAAACAACCTCCACGTTGCAAGAACAACTGCTTTTTTTCTTACCTCCGGGCTCCAGGCCGATGAGCTGTCCGTGGCGTCGTTCCCTTCGAATCCTTGGTTGCTAAAAGCCGTCTCCATTTCCAAGCTCCCTTCCGTCTCTTGCCGGCTGAGGCTGGGCGTTGCGCTGACCTCCACTCCGGGGTCTTTGGGCTGCCCAGAGCCCCTGCTCTCCGACGCCGTTCTGGAGTCGAGGGATAGATGGTCATCTTCGTGATAAGAGAGGTTGTCTTGGTAACTCAGTTGGCTGAACCCGTCGAGATCTAGCACATTTTAAGAGCAAAGAGAAAAATAATTTCAGCGGGGGGGATTGAGACCAGCCGTTTCTTTATCCCTCAAGTGTGCAGATGCTTTAATCCTCTGCATCACAGGGCCTAGAAGTGATAACTATGCATGAGGGATTTGGGAATCCTGAGCCTTCAAAGGAAGAACACCTCTTTCCAACGGAATGGCAACGAAGGAGCCAAACCAGCTTCTCCCTTGGGAACCAACCGAAGGGCCTCTTCGCCCAAAACCCTAGGAGTTTTGTTTTGAAGTGCACACCTGAAAATGTAGGGTGAGTGACGAGCAGCTGTTTGAGAGCATGTGCATCATGTACATGGAAGTCAGTGTGCAGAACCTTTGCTGCCTTGCGTGACATCTTCGGAAGAAGAAAAGGCTAAACAAATCCAGAGTGGAGTCCCTAAGATAGTGCGATGGTGCCTTGTACGTCTCATTCTGGCAGGGATGCAAACTATAGGGGGCAGAAGAGGCTTCAGCCTCCTCAATAGGAGCATCCTCCCTCCAATATTGAGGGAGCCACCCTCGTTCTGGAAGAAAGTCCAGGGTTATAAAGACTAGGACTAGCCGCCTGAGAAACAGTTCCTATCCAAATGCGGTTTTGGTTTTAAACGCAGTGTAAGGTAGTCTCTGTGGGAGTACAGTGGTACCTCTGGTTACGTACTTTATTCATTCCGGAGGTCCGTTCTTAACCTGAAACTGTTCTTAACTTGAAGCACCACTTTAGCTAATGGGGCCTCCTGCTGCCGCCGTGCGATTTCTGTTCTCATCCTGAAGCAAAGTTCTTAACCCGAGGTACTATTTCTGGGTTAGCAGAGTCTGTAACCTGAAGCGTATGCAACCTGAAGCTCTACAGTGGTACCTCGGGATACGTATGCTTCAGGTTACATACGCTTCAGGTTACAGACTCCGCTAACTCAGAAATAGTGCTTCAGATTAAGAACTTTGCTTCAGGGTGAGAACAGAAATCGTGTTCCGGTGGCGCGGCGGCAGCAGGAGACCCCCATTAGCTAAAGTGGTGCTTCAGGTTAAGAACACTTTCAGGTTAAGAACGGACCTCCAGAATGAATTAAGTACTTAACCTGAGGTACCACTGTATGTTGTATTTAATTATGAGGTATCAGAGTTTTTAGGGAAGTTCAGGGAAGTTTTAAATATTTAATACTGTACTGTTTTTAACACTTGATTGGGAGCCGCCCAGAGTGGCTGGGGAAACTCAGACAGATGGGCGAGGTATAAATAATAAATTATAATTATATTATTATTATTTAGGTGGTTAACCAGACTGGGATAGCTGGGGATAGCAGGCTTGTTGGTTTTTGAATGTCTGATGTAGATTTTTTCAATTTCGTTGTTCTGTATGGGACAATGACAATAAAGATTATTATCGTATCGTATCGTATCCTTCGCCGCCCCCAGGCAAGCATTGGCCCACTGGGTAGGGGCGGGAGGTGAAGAGGACAATTTTCACCCTCCGTGCTTCCCACCATGATTGCAAGTTGTTGGGCACAACCCATCGCGCCTGCCTTCCAGCAACTCCTGCAGCCAAGCTGGCACCCAACGTCTTGCTCTGCTTTCCTTCGGACCACATCAGAGAGGCCGGAGGAGGGTCTTGTTGTCTGGGCAGCCCAGGACCTCCAGACCCTCTGCCCAGGCTTGCACCGCAAGGAAGTCACTTCAGCGCTGCTAACACAGCAGTTTGCTTTCCCCCTTGGAAGCGCACTCCATTGTCTCCCAAGACAGAAGGATGCCAACAGGCCAGGAGTGGTTCGAGGGACTGACTAGAACCTGGCGGCCAGAGTTCAAATCCCCACATTGGGTGGCCTTGAGCCAGCCACTATCTTCCTACCTCACAGGGTTGTTGTGAGGATAAAAAGGAGAGGGGGAGGAATTTGTACACCACCTTGATCTCCTTGGAGAAAAGGTGGGATATGAATCTACCGTATTTTTCGCTCTATAGGATGCAGCTTTTCCCCTCCAAAAATGAAGGGGAAATGTGTGTGCGTCCTATGGAGCGAATGCAGGCTTCTTGGCTTCAGCGATAGCAACGCGAAGCCTCCGAAGTGCAGAGGGAGAGCTCCCCCCGTGCTCCGGAGGCTTCGCGTTGCTTTCGCTGAAGCCGCCTGAAGCCCCCAGAGCGCAGGGAACTCCCGCTGTGCTCCGGGGGCTTCAGGCAGCTATCCGCAAGCCTTCGGGGAGCAGCAGGAGTTCCCGCTGCGCTCTGAAGGCTTGCGGATAGCCGCCTGAAGCCTGGAGAGCGAGAGGGGTCGGTGCACACCGATCCCTCTTGCTCTCCAGGCTTCGCTTCGCTGGAGAGGCGCTGCATAATTTTCCCTCTCTGCGCAGAGCCCCTTCAGCGAAGCGGGAGGAGAAATGGAAGGGGCTCTGTTTCTCCTGCTGATTCACTGAAGGGGCACTGAGCAGAGATGGGGAGATTTATTTTTTTTCCCTGTTCTCCCCTTCCTATGGTCCGGTGCATCGTATGGTCTGGTGCATCCTATAGAGCGAAAAATACGGTAATCAGAACACCCTGTTTCTCTATATCAGGGAAGGAGAGCCTCGGGCCCAGAGGCTGAATGTGGCCCTCTAGGCCTCTGCACTTGGCCCTTGGACTTCTCTCCAGGCCACATCCCTCACTGGCCCCGCTATGCACCCTCCTTCCGTGTTTTTGCCTGGCTAGATGTGCCCTTGAACTCCGATAATGTCTCTTGCTTGTCTGGATGGATCTGTCTTGGGTGCTTCAGCTGAGATTCCTGCATTGCAAGGGATTGGACTGGATGACCTTTGGGGACCCTTCCAACGCTACAATTCCATGATTCTATGACAGAGGCAGGGGAGTGCAGAAACTCGGATGCTCTGCTAAGGTAAGATGGACACTTGCTTCTCTGCCCACTTTTGCCTTTGCTCAGTCGGTAGAGCACAAGGCTCTGAATCGCAGTGCTGCGGGTTTGAGTCCCAAATAGGGCAAGATCCCTGCATTGCCGGGGGGCTGGACTAGATGACATTGGGGTGTCCCTTCCAACTCTGCAATTCTATGGTTCTTGGAAGTTGCCCAGAAGCAGTCCTGCAGCTGAAAAGGCTTCCCGCTCCCCTGCTCTGAATTATTTCTCCCACACCACACATTTACCATCCTTCGTTTGCTAGAGAAGAGGGGCAGGGAAGGGAGACGGAAGAAGCCACCCAGGAATAATGGAAAGCCTTTCCTTGGGCAAAACTCTGCAGGGGTGCAGAGACACTTAACAGTTTCAGCTGCGCTCAGGTATGCAGTCTATGAAAGCCCTGCTGAAATCAGCACAGCTTTATACCGTATTTTTTGCTCTATAAGACTCACTTTTTCCCTCCTAAGAACAGGATCAGGCCACACCCCCACTTCATCCAGTATCCTAAAGCTGCCAACCAAATGCTAAATGGGATTCTGCAAGCAAGACCTGGGGGCAAGAGTGAGCTCTCCCAGAGGCATAGCAAGGGCGGGAACCGTAGCCCTGAGGCACAGATTTTTCGAGGGCACATTTTGGTGCGCCCACCCCAGGCGCCATGAAAACACGCTCCCCCCGATATTGAGCTCACCACCTGCAGTTCCCATGTTGTCAGAGGCAGGTGCCAGGATCAGGTCAAAAATAACTCACAAAGCGTCAGTGTAGCTACTGTATTTTTTGCTCTATAAGACTCACTTTTTCCCTCCTGAAAAGGGGAAATGTGTGTGCGTCTTATGGAGCGAATGCAGGCTGTGCAGCTATCCCAGAAGCCAGAACATCAAGAGGGATTGCTGTGCAATGAAAGCAGCAATCCCCCTTGCTGTTCTGGCTTCTGTGATAGCTTTCACTGTGCAGCAATCCCTCTTGCTGTTCTGGCTTCTGAGATTCAGAATATATTTTTTCTTGTTTTCCTCCTCCAAAAACTAGGTGCGTCTTGTGGTCTGGTGCGTCTTATAGAGCGAAAAATACAGTAGTTTGGCCCTGTGCATCTTCACAAGCCCAGTCGGTTCAATGGGGCTTCCAGCCAAGTTAAAAGTGTGCATTTAGGTTGAAAACCACATGGTCCCATTCTTATGCACAGAACGGGTCCAGGCGGCGTTTCCCCACTCCCCAAACCAAAGGCTTATGAAGGCTCCCAGCTCTATTAAAATCAAACAGGACTCGGCTCACGCAGCAGATTGCAGCTCCGAAATCAACAAGGACACGATTGATATATATACATTTGGGGCACATCGGAGCGGTGGGCTGAAAAGGCAGGTTTTATAAATGTAAAAAAATTAAAAAGAGTAAATAAAAAAGCGCCGCAGGCTTTTCAGAATAGAAGACGTGCCTTTCTAGTGAGAAGTTACATTACACACTTCCCACACAAAGTTTGCCTCCCCACTGTGCCTTGTGGATTTGGTCTGCAGCCAGGATGTTGGCTATTATTAAGGAATGCAGTTTGAGGGATTCAGTTGGGATGGTTGAATCCTGCAGACTAGGTGGGTGAAAACTGTGTTCTGTAAAATCTCGGGGGTTCCCTTGGCAACGTTGTACAGTAGTACCTTGGTTCCTGAACTCAATCCGTTCTGGAAGTCCGTTTGACTTCCAAAATGTTTGCAAACCAAGGCACAGCTTCTGATTGGCTGATGGGCCCCGGAAACAATGACAACAGCTGAAACGGACATTCGGCTTCTAAAAAACGTTCGCAAACCGGAGCACTTACTTCCGGGTTTGCGGCATTCAGGAGCCAATTTGTTTGGGAGCCAAGCCGTTTGGGAACCAAGGTATCACTATATAGGAATGTGGGGGAGCCAGTGATTGCAGAGTTCCCCAGGGAGAAATTCATTAATGGCGAACAAGCTTTCCTGAAAAGATTTTCTCTTGCAAGGAAGGGCAGCCTTGAGGTTCATCCATTGATGAAACACTCTGTCACAAGAGACTAGGGCCCTGCGGGACTTGACATCTTTCCGCAGGGCCTGCAAGACAGAGTTGTTCCACTAGGCCTTTGGCCAGGGCACAGCCTGACTCCCTCCTTCGGCAATCTTCACGGAGCTCTGGCCCAATGGTTGCCATTGGTTTGATTTGAATTAATTTTATAATGAATGGTTTTAGAGTGTTGTGTTGTGTTGTACTGTTGTACTGTTTTATTGTTGTTAGCCGCCCTGGGCCCGGCTTCAGCTGGGGAGGGCGGGATATAAATAAAAATTATTATTATTATTATTATTATTATTATTATTATTATTATTATTATTATCCTCAGGTGCAAAGTGAGACCTAGGAAAGTGAGTGTGTTCTGTAGAATGCTTCCCAGAATCCTCTGCCATTTGCAAGGTTCTCTGGGAAGTTGACCCAGAGAATCTTGGGAGATGCGTTTTTCTTGGGTTACCGACTGTTTTGTTACACCTTTGACGTTCTCATCACGAAAGGCTATACCTATCAACTGAGATTCAAAATGGATAATCCTTTCAAGTCATGGGAAGACGGTGTGCGCGCACCAGCACATCAGTGCATTTTTTCCTGCTTTTGCCATTTCCTCCAAAGCCACAGAAACTGAGTCCATCCTTGTTGGACTTCTCGGAGCAAACCATCTCTTGTGTTTGACTGCTTTGTTTCTTTTTTTGGAGAGAGCTGGATAATACCTTCGCATTCAGAGGCCTCGGAGCTGTACTCTTCGTGATTCGACAGCAAGCGGTTGAATTTGGGCCTGCGCTCGGAACCGGCTTGCGTTCCTTTCTCGGAAACTCCCGAACGGAAGCTCTGCGAGCGCGAAACGGAGATCTCAAACTGCTTGATCACCTCGTCGTCGCTGTCCGAGGAGGTGGTCAGGTCTTCGTCTTCCCCGAAGCTATTCACTGAGAGAAAAGAGCACACACACAAACACATACAAAGAGGAATTTTGACAGCTTGTGGAGAAGGATGCAGAGAAAATGACAGTTTCCAGATAAGAAAGTGGCTTTCAGAAAATGAGAAACAAGTCACTTAGAGCATCAGTCATTGAGTGTCTAAAAAAATGTAGTATAAACACTGACAACTGGGAAACACTGGCCTGCGAGCGCTCCAGTTGGAGAGCAACCTTTACCAAAGGCGTCATGGGCTTTGAAGACACTCGAACTCAGGACGCAAGGGAGAAACATGCTAGGAGGAAGGCACGCTTGGCAAATCCACACCGTGATCAGCTCCCGCCCGGAAACCAATGTCCCCACTGTGGAAGGACGTGTGGATCCAGAATTGGCCTCCACAGTCACTTACAGACTCAGTGTTAAAACCGTGTTTATGGAAGACAATTTTACTCGGCTACGAGGGATCGCCAAAGAAGAAGAAGGTAGGTTGAGACCTGCTGGGTGAGTCCAGCATCCTGTTCTCACAGGGGCCAACTAGATGCCTGTGGGAAACCAGCAAGCAGGATTCAATCACAAGAGCCCTCTCTTCCAGCGACTTGCTACCTTGAACTGCAGAGGCAGAGCGCAGACATCAATAGCTACTCCTCTAAGTGACTTCCCTTGACTTTCTATGTCCCTTCCTATTGGCGGAATCAACTAGAAATATTTCACTCCTGCTTCCCCATTATACCCCAATCAATTTTTCCTTTCCTTTCCAATGAACAGGATGGGTGTCAGTGGAGAGAAGCTGTAATGGTGGTTAGCATTCACTTGCTTCCATTTTAAATAATCGTCAAAGCGGCAATTATATACTGGGTAAAGGTAAAGGGACCCCTGACCATTAGGTCCAGTCGTGGCCGACTCTTGGGTTGCGGTGCTCATCTTGCTTTATTGGCCGAGGGAGCCAGTGTACAGCTTCCGGGTCATGTGGCCAGCATGACTAAGCCGCTTCTGGCAAACCAGAGCAGCGAAAGGAAACGTCATTTACCTTCCCGCTGGAGTGGTACCTATTTATCTACTTGCACTTTGACGTGCTTTCAAACTGCTAGGTTGGCAGGAGCAGGGACCGAGCAACGGGAGCTCACCCCGTCGTGGGGATTCGAACCACCGACCTTCTGATAGGCAAGTCCTAGGCTCTGTGGTTTAACCCACAGTGCCACCCGCATCCCATATACCAGGTATAGGGCGGTATATAAATTCAATGAAGCAGAAGCAGAAGAAGAAGAGTGGTACCTCAGTTTTCCAACATCTTGGAAGTCAAACGTTTTGGTTTTTGAATGCTTTTCAGAAGCTGAACGTGCCACGCGGCTTCCATATTGAGTTTTCTGAAAGTAAATGCTTCGTTTTTTGAACATTTTGGAAGTCGAACGGTCTTTGGGAATGGATTATGTTCAAAAACTAAGGCAGCACTGTATTTTCAGGATTATTGATGCACATATAAATATGACACGTTTCTGCCAGCGAGCATCAAATCCAGAGAGCCTCTGCTGCTGAGCAAGCGTCTAATCCTCTTTTATTCTGTCAAGCACCAAGGAACATGCAGAGGATCTAGGAAGGCGCCTTCTATTAAGTCAGACCATTGGATGAAACTACTTCAGTACTGTCTGCACTGACTGGCAGCAGCTCTCCAGGGTTTCAGCCAGGGAGTCTCTCCCAGCCCTGCCTCAAGATGCCTTTAGGCCACAGCTTGGGTCCCCAACTCCTAATAGCTAGCAGGACCAGTGGTCAGGGATGTTGGGAGCTGGAGTCCAGCAACAGCCGGGAACACTAGTTTGAGAAACACTGGGGGATTAAAACCTGGGGCTTTCTGAATGCAAAGCAGATGCTCTTCCACCAAGGAGGAAAACAAAGCAAAAGAGTTTGCAGCAATGCCCTCATCTGGGCAAAAAGATCAGATTTGGAGTTGAAATGATACAGCCATGCAGACCAGCAAATCAAACCCTGTTTCAGTCTTGCCCCTCCCACCCCCAACGTTTTATGCTAGCTATCTGCAGCTATTTGCTGCACAGTTCAGGCAATTTTCCAATTTGTCACCTTAATATTATGTTAATTAAACTGCAAAAAAGGTGCTCTAAGGATCAGAGGTTCCTTGATAGGATCTGGGAAGATCCACTAACCAGCACTGAATAACATCTGGCATTTATTAAAAACATACAAGCTCCATCCCACCCCAAGCTGAGCTCTAATCTGGAAAGGCATAAATACACTTGAGCTAAACACAGCGAGAGTGTATCCAATTCCATTGATGGGAATTGTAATCCAAATATTTGAAGCACCCCAGGTTGGGTAAGGCTGACTTAGACCACGCCGTATGATTCTGCTTGCTGCTTCCTGACCTTGCTGTCCCCTGGGTGACTTCGGGTGTCCTTTATAGCAGACCTCCCCACCTGGCATCATCCAAATGTTTCAGACACCATCTCCCATCAACTCCAGTGTCAGGGACTGGCTGGCTGATGAGAAGTGCTGCCAACCAGGGAACCCCTTAGGAAAGCCTTAGAGGAGGAAGACTCAGAGTCCGGGGAGTGGTGGTGGGACACTGAGGGCAGGTCAGAGGGAGAAGAAGGGGAGGAATGGTTTGATGCTAAAGAGGCAACAGGCTTTAGCGAGCAAGAGGAGCCAAGTGCAGAAAGCAGTTCGGACTCAGCAGATGAAGCAGAATGAGGAGGAGGAAGACAGATGCTGCAGAAACATGCCAGGAGCTTGCTGCTGCTACTGTACTAAGCTCCTCTCCGCCCTTGTCTCCAAGGACACAGAACAAAGAGCACCGATTTGTCCCGTCCAACATAGTTTGAGGCTGCTTGTAAGGAGTCTTAGAGGGAAGTAGAAGATGAAGACATTCAGTCCTGACAACTGTTTCATAGGGACCAGTCCTGTTTGTAGGCACTGTTGCCTTGCATCCTTTTTCTAGAATAAAGAGTTAACTTTTCTGTTTGTCTCTGTGTCCGGAGTGCCAACCCGCATCTGAACCAGCCCTGACACCCAGCTAGCATGACCAACGATCAGGGATTGTGGGAACTGCAGACCATGGGCCTCAGGGTGGCACCAGTTTGGCAGAGGCTGGTATATACTAGTATACCAATGTTTTTGTGCTGGATGGTGTAAGTAAGAGAAACAGACCCTCAAGTGCAGAAACAACTCTGTTCCCCGTCGCAGGCGTTGGTCGTGCCGAAAAAGTGCTGCAACCAGCCTCGGCTGGTGCCAGAACTGTGTTCCTTTATTCCCAAGGGTAAGCAACACAAAATAGTAACACACCCGACAGCTGGTGTGTTCATATGCTCATGCTCTCCCTTTCTAGCACGCACGCACACACACACACACCAGCTGTCCCTCGCACCCACCGCTCCACAAGTTCCCAAAGGAAAGCATCCTCCTGTTCTGTTTCCCCCTGGCGCAGATGGCTGGGAAATTTGAGATGCGGCACAGCGCCTCTTTTTTTAATTCCAATTAGCAGGGGTGATGGCATCGGAACATCTGTTCTTTTATAACCAAGGATCTGTGCTGGGCTCAGTCTCCGGCAAGGTTGTTTTCCCCAAGGCCAGAGCTCACCCTGGAAGTACCTCGGAGGCGCCGTTTAAGGACGACACGGGGAGGACAAAGTTTCTGGGCTCAGACGCAAGGTAGGGAAGCTGGGAGAGCCAACGACAATGTAAAACAAAGGGCACCGTACTGATCCCATCGGCAGGGAAATACACATGAATTTGGAAGAGTCCGGGCTGCAGGCAGCATCAACGGCATACCCTCCAGCATTCCACGGGGTCACAGAATTGCAAAGTTGGAAGGGACCCAAGGGTCATCTAGTCCAACCCCCTGCAATGCAGGAATCTCAGCTAAAGCATCCAATTAGGACGGCCATCCAACCTCTGCTTAAACACCTCCAAGGAAGGAGATGCACATCTTTCAGAGCCATACTCCCACACAGGTCAGCTTGTGCAGCACCAGAAGCCAGGATGGATGGCTTCTGTAATTCTGGGATGTCCTGGGAAAACTGGGGTGGTTGTGGGGAGGGTAGGCAATGGGGGTCTCTTTCAGTCTCACTTTCCTACACATCCAGTTAATGTATTTATTTACTTTTTTAATGAAGGCTTGAGCCTATCCATAACAGGGAGGCCATAGAGTTTTGGCAGTTCACATTTCTCAGAGGTAAACACATTTTACAGAAGGTGGTCATCAAGACCATATAACACCGGTCCTGAAAGACCTACATTGGCTCCTAGTATGTTTCCGAGGACAACTCAAAGTGTTGGTGCTGACCTTCAAAGCACTAAACAGCCTCAGCCCAGTATACCTGAAGGAGCGTCTCCACGCCCATTGTTCAGCCCTGATACTGAAGTCCAGCTCTGAGGGCCTTCTGGCGGTTCTCTCACTGCGAGAAGTGAGGTTACAGGGAAACAGGGAAAGGGCCTTCTCAGTGGTGGCACCCGCCCTGTGGTACGCCCTCCCACCAGATGTCAAGGAAATAAACTGTCTGACTTTTAGAAGACATCTGAAGGTTTTAATATTCTGTTGGGAGCCACCCAGAGTGGCTGGGGAAACCCAGCCAGATGGGTGGGGTATAAATAATAAATTATTATTATTATTATTAGTGATAGTAGTACAGTGATGCCTCGCAAGACGAAAAGAATCCGTTCCACGAGTCTCTTCGTCTTGCGGTTTTTTCGTCTTGCGAAGCAAGCCCATTAGCGGATTAGCGCTATTAGCGGCTTAGCGGATCAGCTGATAAGCGGCTTAGCGGCTTGGGAAAGGGGGGGGAGGAAAAAAAACCCGCAGGAACTTGCAAGACATTTTCGTCATGCGAAGCAAGCCCATAGGAAATTCGTTTTGCGAAGCACCTCCAAAACGAAAAACCCTTTCGTCTAGCGGGTTTTCCATCTTGCGAGGCATTCGTCTTGCGGGGCACCACTGTAATAGTACTTCGTCACACAGATAAACTATGGAATGCACTCTGCAAGAGGCAGCGATGGCTCCCAGCTTGAATGGTTTTAAAGGAGGATTAGGCAAGTTATTTGGGGATTAGGCTACCAGTGGCAACCACCCACGATGGCTATGCTCTCCCTCCATTGTCAATGGCAAGCTCTGGAAACCAGTTTCTGGAAAATACAATCAGGGAAAGCACAGTTGAAAGAAAGTGCCTCATTTAAGACGGCACAGTTAGTTGCCAGCTGAGTTGGGAGTTCAAGTTTGGGCTCCACTGAGCCATGCTGGCTATCAAAGGAAAATCCCTCCATTTCGCAGGCCTTGTTTTGTCGCAATGTGAATGTTTCAAAGACAACGAAGTTCAGTGAAGGGGTGTCAGATGCTAACCCAGGAACAGCCCACAAAATCTTGCAGAACTCCAACTCCCATCAGCCCCAGCCATCATGACCAAAGGTATGGGAGCGATGGGAATTGGGGTTGAACAGCATCTGGCAGGTGCCACATTGGTCAGCCCTGGATTAATCTAAAGCTGTGTTTCCCAAACTTGGGTCTCCAGGTGTTTTCGGACTACAATTCCCATCACCCCTGCTAGGGATGATGGGAGTTGTAGTCCAAAAGCAGACACCCCCCCCAAATTTTGAAAAAACTACTGATCTAGCGGAAC
The DNA here is from genome assembly GCF_964234715.1 of Podarcis melisellensis. Lineage (NCBI taxonomy): Eukaryota > Metazoa > Chordata > Lepidosauria > Squamata > Lacertidae > Podarcis > Podarcis melisellensis. The sequence continues at coordinate 9,379,763 of NC_138528.1, read as the reverse complement.
ACCAAATACCTGATTCAGCAAGGTTCTTTTCTGAAAGTCTCTTTCTACACACACACAGACACACGTTCTTCCATAAAGGTAAAGGTAAAGGGACCCTTGACCATTAGGTCCAGTCGTGACCGACTCTGGGGTTGTGGCGCTTATCTCGCTTTATTGGCCAAGGGAGCCGGCATACAGCTTCCGGGTCATGTGGCCAGCATGACTAAGCCACTTCTGACGAACCACAGCAGCGCACGGAAACACCGTTTACCTTCCCGCCGGAGCGGTACCTATGTATCTACTTGCATTTTGACGTGCTTTCAAACTGCTAGGTTGGCAGGAGCAGGGACCGAGCAACGGGAGCTCACCCCGTCACAGGGATTCAAACCGCCGACCTTCTGATCGGCAAGCCCTAGGCTCTGTGGCTTAACCCACAGCGCCACCCACATCCCTACATTCTTCCATATCTATGAAGAAAAACAGCACTTGGAAAAAGATGAAGTACTTTTGTGCTGGATCTCTCTCCCTTCCTCCCACACAGCAGATACATCACGGTAGCCTGGAAACCTACAGCGCTTTCGACCGCTTGCACATTGCTCGGGTTCCAGAACGAAGATTCACAAGCAAGTGGCTTCAGGGGCGGAAGGAGCAGGTCTTAGCCGTGACACAGCCTTGCAAAGCCAGTTTGCAACGCAAGGCGATTAAGGCTACTCCAAAAGGCTTTGTTCCTTGCAACGTCTGAAAAACGAAGCGTTCAGCCACCCGTTGGTTTGTCCCATACCTAGAATGCATGGGTGTGAAGGGTTCTGCCTTTGCCTTGCCACTTTTCTCCAGAAAACCTGCTCTTTGGCGCTACATAGGGACAAGGATCATTCCAGTGAAAACCAGAAACTCCAACATTTCTCCGATGAAAATAGGGATGTCCTACTCAAGGATAATACAGTCGCATCTTGGTTGACGAACACCTTGCGGCTGAAAAGTTTTGGCTCCCGAACGCCTCAAACCTGGAACTGATTGCTCCAGTTTTCAAACATTCTTTTGGAAGCCAAACGTCCGGTGGGGCTTCCGATTGGCTGCAGGAACTTCCTCCAGCCAATCAGAAGCCACGCCTTGGTTTCTGAACATTTTGGAAGTCAAACGGACTTCCGGAATGGATTCTGTTCGACTTCTGAGGTACCACTGTAATAATAATTTTATTATTTATACTCTGCCAATCTGACTGAGTTGCCCCAGCCACTCTGGGTAGCATCCAACACACCACACACACACACACACACACACACACACACACACACTAAACAGGACTGCCTTCAGATGTCTTCTAAAGGTTGCGTAGCTACTTATCTCCTTAGCTTGTGGGTTGCATAACTCCATACCCTCCAAGATTTCTCCAATGAAAATAGGGATGTCGGGGGGAAAGCGGGACGTTCCGAGATCAAATCAGAAACTTTCCCTGGAAAATAGGGACACTGGCAAGTCCTGTGACTGTTGTAAAGTCCGGGCCTACCTTACATGGCTGTTGTAAAGATTACCTCCTAACATATATGTGTTGCACACTCTATACTAAACACGAAGAAAGGAATCCATCTGCCATTCATTTCCAGGTTCTTTGGAAATACTTGGCAAGCTTCTCTGGAGACGTCGTGCTGCAGCCACCTCACTGAGCATAGCCTAAGTTCCATCTTTGAACTGTCTGGCACCCATCCTACTGCTCTCCAATATGTTTCGCTTGATTCTGTATAAACTACCCATGTGAGACAGTCAAGTGGTCCAACCTAGTCTCCTGCTTGGTGAAAATTGGTTCTTCTGCCAATTCTCAGCTATTGTCACATTTGTGATCTCACTATCCCCAAAAAGGCTACTCAGACGCTGGATTAATTAAGGTTATGACTCAAATCAGAGCCAAGTGTCAGAATGAGACATTTCATTGCGTACAATATTCGCGCTGCAGATTTCTGTTTGGTAAACAACGTATCTCATGGAAATCGGCACATGTTGGCAGCCAAACAGAGAGAGGAAGGGGACTGAGTTTTACAAATATAGACTGTCCAGAACCTCAGATGTATCTGAGACATTGGCTCATGCCGTATAAATGTGCGCTGACAAACCCAGAGCCAAAATGAAGCATTAACTGCCAAAGAAAACCCCTGGATTACAATTCGAGAGGCATCTCTTGTGGACTGAATAAGAACTAAGGTGTTTTGTTGTTTTTAATCAGCACACTTTGTGTCTCCATTGGCTTACCAATGGCTGGGTGTCTGTGTTATCGACACCTGTAGCAGACCAACACAGCTACCTCTCTGGAAACTGTAACATGCGAGGCTGCCTAATACGGAGGCAGCTCACTGCTCCATCTAGCTTACCACCTGCCCTGCCACGCAGGAATCCCTTGCGGACAACGGCAGTGCCTGGAGATGGACAGGCCATACATCCACAGCAAGGATCAGAGGAGGAATGGCTGCTGGGAGGAGCATAGAGAGATGAAACGCTGCGGTGCATCTGCAGCAGTATAACTGGACATCCCTTTTAGAAACCATGCTCAGCAGCAAATATATTTGGGTTGTTTGGTGCATTTATGGTCAGGGTAGCCAGAAGGGTTCCTCCCAGATAATGTGGACTACAGCTTCCATTCCTGACCATAGCCAATGGTAAGGGATAATAAGAACACAGAAAAAGAGCTTGCAGGATCAGGCCAGTGGAACATCTTCTCCCTATCTCCTGCCTTCATGGGGCAAGGCAACCAGAACTGTACAGTGGTACCTCAGGTTACAGATGCTTCAGGTTACAAACTCTACTAACCCAGAAAGAATACCTCGGGTTAAGAACTTTGCTTCAGGACGAGGCAGCGGCACAGCGGCAGCAGGAGGCCCCATTAGCTAAAGTGGTACCTCAGGTTAAGAACAGTTTCAGCTTAAGAACGGACCTCCAGAACAAATTAGGTTCTTAACCCACGGTACCACTGTACACAGTATTCCAAGCATGGTTGTATCTTTTAACCGAGATGCAGTAAAAAAACCCGACGTTTTTCAGCAGAACCTAAACAAAGTCATTGGCTAGCCCCGATTTCAGTCTTGACAGTTGCAAAGGAAGACTTCACTTTCTGCCGTTTTAATTCTGCCAGATTCTCTCTCTATCTCTATCTCTCTCTCTCTTTCTCTCTCATATGTATTGAGGCCCTTTATGTTCCAAACAACAAGAACACAGTGTCAGGCTGAGAGGCCGGAAGCCTTCCGTTTTCATAAACACGAGAGTTAAAAGTACAGAACGCTGGGGGTGGAAGCGCCGATGCTAATCTAAACCATTCAAGGTGAACTGCGTCTCGTTCGCCTCTCCTGTATTCCAACGATTATCTCTTCGCTTGCAAATGCCAAACGTTGTCAGCTGTCAACAGAACACTTCTCTTTGTTCGCAGTAAACATTTACCTCGCAGCATGCAGGAAGAAAGATCTGCCAGAAAGGACATACTCTCTGGGCAGAGCGGCACAACCCAGAAGTGCCTTTATAACTCTCTTCCTCACAACACCCAGCTCATCCTTCTCCACCTTGCTGCCCTCAAAATGGTTTGGGAAAAGACCATAAGGAAGGCCGTGATAGAACTTATCCAACACCTATCAAGACATAGAATCATAGTGCTGGAAGAGGCCAATCTCAACTAGATCACATGACAGGTGGCCATCCAACCTCTGCTTAAAACCCTCCAAGGAAGGAGATTCCACCACCTTCTAAGGGAAAACGTTCCACTGTCGAACAGCTCCTACCATCAGAAAGTTATTCCTGATGTTTAGTTGGAATCTCCTTTCGTATCTCCTTTCATTATCTTCTTTATCAGGCTGAACATCCCCAACTCCTTCAACTGTTCTTCATAAGGAACGCTTGGTTTCCAGACCCTTGGTCATCTTGGTTGCCCTCCTCTGCACACCTTCCAGCTTGTCCATATCCTTATTAAATTGTGGCACCCACAACTGGACACAGGACTCCAGGTGTGGTCTGAACAAGGCAGAATATAGAGTGGCACTATAAAAAGCAGAGACATCACCTTGCCAACAAAGGTCCATATAGTTAAAGCTATGGTTTTCCCAGTAGTGATGTATGGAAGTGAGAGCTGGACCATAAAGATAGCTGATTGCCAAAGAATTGATGCTTTTGAATTATGGTGCTGGAGGAGACTCTTGAGAGTCCCATGGACTGCAAGAAGATCAAGCCTATCCATTCTTAAGGAAATCAGCCCTGAGTGCTCACTGGAAGGACAGCTCCTGAAGCTGAGGCTCCAATACTTTGGCCACCTCATGAGAAGAGAAGACTCCCTGGAAAAGACCCTGATGTTGGGAAAGATGGAGGGCACAAGGAGAAGGGGACGACAGAGGGCAAGATGATTGGACAGTGTTCTCGAGGTTACCAGCATGAGTTTGACCAAACTGCGGGAGGCAGTGGAGGACAGAGGTGCCTGGCGTTCTCTGGTCCATGGGGTCACGAAGAGTCGGACACGACTAAACGACTAAACAACAACAATGACATCCCTTGATCTGGGCACTAGACCTCTGTAGATGCAGCCTAGAATAGCATTAGCTTTCTTTGCTGCTGCATCACACAGAAGCCCACCAGAAGCCTGCTAGCAGGACCTGAGTGCGGCTGCACTTTCTCCCCATTTCTGATTCCAGCAAACAGTACTCAGAAGCAAACGGCCCCCAAATAGTGGAGGAAGAGAATAGCCATTGTGGCTAGCAGCCATTGAGAGCTTCACCTTCCATGAATTTGTTTCATCCTCTTCTAAAGGCATCTAAGCTGCTGGTCATCACCATATATTGTGGGAGCAAATTCCAGAGCCTAACTAAGAGTGCAGGTGAAAAGGTGCTTTCTTCTGCCTATCCTGAATCTTCCAACATTCAGCTTGATTGGATGGTATCAGGTTCTAGGATGGGGGGGGGGGTTTCTCTCGATCCACTTTCCCTGTACCATGTGCAATTTTATACACCTCATTTTGATCTCACAGGGCAAAGGCAAAAGCGCTTCCAAACAAGCCCTAAAGTTCTTGTGTCCATGAGTTGCTATTCCTGCATCACAGGCGGTTGGACAAGATATCCATTGGAGGGCCCTTCCGAATCTACAATTCTATGATACAATTATTACACCAGTCTTCACTCCATGACCCCATGATTAGATCTACAGAATATATTTAAAACACACCCAACACACAATTTAAAGCACCCCCAAAAAAAAATCCTGGGAATTATAGCTCTGTGAAGGGGGAAACTACAGTTCCCGGTATTCTTTGGGTTAGAGCCGTGCACTTTTAAAGTACTTTGGGTGTGCTTTAAATGCATGTTTTCAGCCGCTCGGATTCCCACCCCCGCCACCCCTAGAATCTTCTTCTTAAGACACTGCTTTTCCTGTTGCTTTTACACAGGGGAAGGAAAACCCCCACCGAGGTAACATGTGCACACACAGTAGAGTCTATGTTGGGATAAGAACATAAGGGGTTTTTTTTGCTCTTCCATCATCAGCAACTGCTAAATGAAGAGTGTCTATTTTCTTCCGGTACTTTACTATTAGCAAAAGGGTCCTTCTGTCATCCGCCCGAAGCGCTTCTATGGCAACAAAAAGCATTCAAGTGTCGCTCTTGTTTTGTGCCAATTTATCCTTAAAAGCTTCTATTTATTTTGGGGAGCGGGGGAAGGAAGATGGTGCATTAAGAATACATACAGCCCAAGAAAGCAACATTTAAAGATT